>NC_138877.1:60689433-62189121 GCF_965194805.1 Balaenoptera borealis
AGTTTGGGAACAAACAGAATCATGTCTGTTGAATATCTAAACACCCAGGAACTGTACTAACTACATTACTTTTCTATAGCATTCATTTTTTTAGGATGTAATATGCAGTTATTCAAATTTTTCAAAAAATCTGAATAAAGTATAACTGAAGAAGGAGAACACCAAAGAAAGACAAAGTTAATGTCTGTCTAGCCCTTCCTTCTCCCTCTCCATCTATATACATATAAGTTCCAACTACTCTTGTTAAGTCATCTTTACTGATCAAATCACAGAAATAGGGCTCTCTCCCTGCATTCACACTTCCTTACTTTCCACAACTTCCACTTTACTCTGTCATCACTCCCCATCAATCTCCACACACAATGTTTCTGTATACAGGCACTTTCATATGGACAGTACATTGTGAGATTGCCTGCCTAAAAATATTTCGTCTGCAGTTTTGGTATCATTCTACGCCTCTAATTCAGATGAAGTATATTACCCGGAAGAGACACCTCTTTAAGTCCAATGAGATCATTAGAAGATTGATAGGGAATAAGCTCTTGGATAGCACAAAGGACAGGCAATATTCATAACTAGGGATGAAGCTGGACAAAACAAAAATTTGAAGAAAGGGATTTAAGAGATTGGAAGGAAGTATGATGTCACCTCAGGGATAACTTAAGAGGTAAGAATCAATTCAGTGAAACTTGAGTACATAGAAATGAAGGAAGAGCCTTCACATTTTTTCAGTAATATCTTATATCCTTTCTTCCTTATTGGAGCACAGATTTCTCTAAGTCTACATTGACAGTGCAGAGTGATAAGTGAAATACTGATACCAGGAAGTAACCCCTCTCATTTGCACAATCTTAAGATACAGATATAGACAGTGCTATCCTAGCGTCTAGAACCAGAAATAGGAAGGTAAAATACAGTCCAACCTAGACTGAAACTACAGTATCCTATCCACTCTTCACTTAAGGATTCTCTTTGGTGAGAGAAGCATATAGTTACCTCCAGAATGGCATGATAATTTTAACCCTAAATTCTTGCAGTATACTATCATGTAAAAGGTTAAGATGAACTATTAGTAAATTACATTTAACGTGACTTTAAAAGAGAATATAAAAATGCAAAGGACTGTCAGACAAACGGCTGAGATCTGAATGAATAATATGGTGAGTGAAACTGAAGGCAACATTCTGGCAATCAAATGAAGTGACTAATGGCATGTAGTGGGGAGATGAAATATATGAGGGGACTCCAATTAGGAGCCTTCCAATCAAAACTGGAGAAGAGTTTGTGAGCAATACCATGGCTATGGAGTGTGGTGTGGGCTGCAGGTTTTAGGATGGTTAGCTGGACATGCGTGGAGCAGCATGGCATCGGAGAGGTTTGCTATAGAAGCAAGTACTCACAGATAAAGTAATTTTCCATATACTCAAGCATCCTTTATGTATTATAAGACACAGGAAAAAAAACCCTAAAATCTTGGTATAATAGTAAATGGGACTAGAATTTGCAACTTTATAACTTTCATTGTGTTATAAATTGTTTTGCTCTTTTATCATACTGTGTTCTACTAATACTAGAAAAATAATCTTTTGAAGAAAGAACAAAATTGAGTTTATTGTAATATATGTGTACCAACACAACACTTATAAGCACAAAAATTACTAATAAGTTGCTCTTTTTCAGCTAAGTAATTGGAAACACAGCTAATGTATCTCCAACCCAATGTCTGCCAAGCTCATCACACATTTGAAGTTTAGTCCATTCACCTCAAATTAATCCTGGAGTTCTCAAAGAGATGCTCACATTTTCTCCCAATCCAGACTGCTGCCTATACCAGTTTCCTCTTCTGCACATTTGCAGGTAGCAAAGCTCCTTAGAGAAGCTTTACTTCTACCACAATCCCTTATAAGAATGCTGGTATCTTGGATAACCATACCATATCTGGAGATCCACAGACTTGAATGTTCAGAGCATGAGAACAGGGCTCTATGGAGTGGTGAAGAGAGTTCCTCCTCACAGCCATGGCATGTGTTGTCACCAGGAGATGCGTTTTGGTCCAGAGTCACTGGAAGTGCCTCATGAACACAGTTCCATCAGAATCTCTCTCCCTCCATAGGCAACAAAAAACAGTCTAGGAGACAAGCAGATATATAAGCAGATATCATTCCACTCCTCTTATCCCTCTGAAGAATAACACATCTAAACTTGAATATTTCATAGTGACACTTTAAGTAATTCATGAATTTATTAAAGATTTTAATGTACTAATAGCTGTGGTAGCACAGCATGGGAATAAAGAGAAAGGCAAAATCTAAATATAAAAAAGTCATAATTCAAATACTTGTTAAATGAATATACTTTAATTTTGAGTTGTCTGAATTGTGATTCCTCGTCAATGTTGCATAAGTGGTGGGGGTCTTCCTCTCTTATTTAATCTGCTTTTAAACTATCTCTCCCTATGACCCCCCCCTATTGCTTTTGCTAAGGAACTTGCTCTTCCTCATTGGGAATCTTATTCCCTCACCTATCAAATTGTTTTTCTTTGCAGAAGCTTCTGCCCTCACACATTTTTGTCATTTCTGACCTTGGGAATGGGACAGGAGTTTCTCAAGTGGTTCATGTGAGATCTGGAAAGGAAAAGGTGTGATTCAAAATTAGCCAAAGTAGAGACACACACACACACACACACACACACACACACACACACACACACACACACACACACACACACACACCCCTGCCCTACGAAAGGTTGGGTTTTATATGGTATATATATTGGACTCTTTCACTGATCTGTTTAAGTGACAGGTGGGCAGGATTTTACTTTTGTTTTCTATGAATCTATATAGAGGAAAAATAGGTTAAATGGAAAAAAAGAAAATAATAAGACAGAATTATACTCTTAGCAGCTGGGCATGGGATGAGGACTTCTGTGCTTCCATTAGAGATACATTCAATGAGTGCATGCTTTTCATCCAGGAGAGTTGTATTGACAAAGTGACCAGCTTAAATATCATTTACATTTTATAGGACAATTCAATGATCGGACACTCTTTTTAAAAATAGGCTTGCTTATTTATGCTGAAAAGAACCATGCCATTTTATCCTTTGTCCTTTGAGATCTTATGAAAGATGATATACAAAATTAAATTCAAGAGACTTACCGAAAATGTAATACAATAGAAAAATCAATTCCTGCCTATTTGTCCATGCGTATTTTCAAACTCTCTTGAGGCAAAATGCTATTGGCCCAGTGTTTTACACATTTGTCCTTATTTAACCTACATCATAATTTGGTTTTATTAAAAAATGTGCTGCTCTCTTTCAAAGTACTTATTTTCAATTCATTTCTGTACTACGCATACACACACACATAATAGGTATCTTTATATATTATATATACATATAATCAATCTATATAAAAATTATTCCAACTTATGACAAAATCTTTATCATATATTTTCTTAATTGTGATTTAAAACAGTCCTGTGATTTATATATTATTATCTTTTTCTTAAAGCTTAGGAAACTAAAATTCTGAGAGTTTAAAACTACTTGCTCAAATTAAAACCAATCCAAACAACTTGCAAATGCCAGCCTCAGAACTTAAACCTAGTCTTTTACCTTTTGCACTGAAACAGAGCACTTTCATTGCTTAAGTTGCTTAAAGTCTTTTTAGGTCAGTCTTCCCATAGAGGAATAAAGTAAATCTTTCCTGATCCTTGAATGTGTAGCTGGTTGTACTACCAGTGGGTTCTGCTTACATGGATTAAATAGTATTTTTTAGAATTTCCTGTCGTAGTTAGGTGCAAACTAATCTACAGCATACTCCAAGACAGAAATACAGCCTGGACTTAACCAAGAATAGCTTTCTTTAGAAGGGTTAATCACATTAGAATCCCTCTATGTAGGCTCTATTATTAAGGCTTTTAGGTAAATAACCCAGCAGTGAAGGAAGATGGGAATAGCTTATGTATTGTATTTCAAGGTTTTAAACAGAGAAGAAACTTTCCCTCTGAGGAATAATTGGTCACTGAGACCCTTTTATTGAAATAAAATGTTTATTTACCTAGAGGGTAGCTTGACCTGTAAACCAAAATACCTAATTTCTGGGAAGTTTGAATGCTTTGGGTTGTGGATAAATGGGACATAAAGTCTTGGCTACTGAGTATAACACTAGAAGTTGATTTTATTTTCCCTAAAGAAAGCACCATAAAAGACTTTCTGTCTAGTAAGAGATTTGATTCATGCTCTAGGCCCTGGCCTTAGAAACAGCAGTTGCTCAATTTTTGTTGTTGTCATTGTTCGTGCTTTGTTTTGGCTTTGCAAATTTCAGATGCAGAGTGTAGCGTTAATTAAATTCCAAAGCTAGCACACTATCAACAGAATCCATGTTTAGCTCCTCTCTTATTTTATTTAAATACTACTGCATATCCTTATTTTTTTTACTCCCATTTTTGTGTATGTTTAGTAATTCAAGAAAATGCTATTCTACTTTGATTTCATTCTGTTTTTTCCTTATTTTTACCTGTGACTCTACATTTTAAGATCCATCCATGTTATCCTGTGTATATCCTAACATATTACTTCTAATCGCTTTGTGTTACATTTTTTGTGCGTCCACCATTTTTAACCTGTCCACCACCTGTCAAAGAACCAAACATTCTCTAAGTGAAAACTGCAGCCATTTGGAAGGCCTGCAAGTCAGCCACAGATTTATCCAGTAAGAAGAGGGTATGATAAGCCCAAATACAGCAGCATGAACAGAATCAGTTACTTGTGGCCCACAGATGTCACTGAAGTGGAGAGGCGAGATGATAGATGACACAAGCAGTGGGTCACTTGATCATGGAGGATCAAATCCTAGATGATAAGTGATTTTATAGCCTGCAAATACACTTCAGGGCAGTGGCAAGGTGCATACCGTATGCCTCACTAGAACCAGAGAGATCCGTAAGAAACTGAACCTTCTGCAAAGTAGGGTACCTCTCTGGCACACATAGGCCCTGTGGTAACTGCTTACAACACTGCTTATCTCCCTCTGTTCTGGGAAAGACCAAAAGGCATTCTGCTAAGGCCTGGATCAGCCTGTGGTTTAGCTTGTGAACACTGCCTATGTGGAGACACGCAAGTTCAAGAGGATGACATGGCAGTGTTCCTCTCCTACGCCATCCTCCTGATCGATGCTCAGCTTGCCTACAATTCCCCACATCCTTGCTCAGGAATGTTTGAGACTCTCCCTGGAAAAAAACAAAGATGTATATACTTAATTTGACTGACTTGAATCAAATTGCTCTGCAAAATGGCTGTAGCAGTTTGCGTGCTCAGCATCAATGTATAAAAGTTTTATATCTCTGCTGTACTCCTGTCAACACCCAGCATTGTCTACATTTCTAATTATTACCAGTTTAACAGGTATAAAATGATAATTTGCATGTCATTCATTACTAATGAGTGTGTGTATCTCTTCATATGCTTGTTACCCTGTCTGTCCCTAAACACGCTATTTTGTTCAATTCAGTTATTTATCTTTTCTTGTGCCATTACCACATATTCTTTCCTATGGCTTTGTTTTTCCTTCCAATAATGTTAGTTTTCCTTCTTTTCTCCTCTTTTATGAGGTTGAATTCTCTCGTGAAAAACACTTCTATCAGAGTCTACCCCTAACCCCTCACTCCACAGCTACTTCAGACCAGTCCAAGGAACAGATGGGACAGATGCCAGACTCATGTATCCAGCTTCTTACTCATCATTTCCACAAAGCTAAATACCTAGCATCTCAAACATACCAAGTCTAATACCATCCTCCTAATACTTCCCATCACAAATATGGTCAACCTACAGTCCTCATATTAGTAAATGACAGTTCCATCCTTCAGTTGCTAAGGCAAAACACTTTCAAGTTATCTTTGTTTTCCCTCTTTCTCTCACAGCATGCAGTTGTTTTATCAGCAAGTTCCATTAGTTATATGTTCTATCAGGTATACAGCCAGTTCTTCACAACCCACTGTGACCATGTCTAGCTGGTCTCTTACATTTTAATTTTATTTATGATATCTGATACATATTATCCTAATAACTTATTTATTTTGTTTCATTTTTGTTCTTTCTTTAAGTTATTGCTATCCTATACTAAGTAGAAGATAATTCTTTATACTTAATGGAGAAAGTTTTGATACATTCCCTTTAAAATCAGGAACAAGAAAAGAATATCAGCTATCACCACAACCATTCAACATATCATTTGTGGTTTTTGATCAATATTCTGAGAAAAAAAAATAATGGCTGCAGATTTTGAAAGAAAAGAAAAAAATTGTCATTATTTGTAGATGTTATGATCACCTAATTAGGAAAAACAGCAGAATCTATAGATTAATAAATAGCAGTAACAAAAATTCAAGAAAGGTCCTGCTGGAGATTTAAATTAGAGAGTTTTTTTATTGTGAAAGTTACTTCATCATGGAATTGGATGTTCACCAAGGGAATGATACAAATATAAAAAGTGCAAAACTGAGCCCTGAGCACTCAAACCTTTAGAAGTAGAGAACATTATAAAGAACTGTGAAAGGAGTCTAAAAACAAGTGCCCAGAAAGTTGGGAGAAAAGTCCTTGAATGCGGTCCCCAAAACAAGGAAAATAAAGTCAATATCAATTGTGTCATATGTTACTGCTGGAGTCAAAGAAAATGGAGACTGAGGATTGACATTGGATGACCTATTACATCACTGGTGACCTTGCAAGGAGCCATTTGGTTAATGGTGGGAGAACAAACCTAATTGAAGTAATTATGAGAAATAGAAGAATTATAGATATACATGTAGTAACTGCTTTGATGAGTTTCATTTGTTTGTTTTTAGGATGAAATAAAAGCAAGCTTATTTATTTGCTCATGAGAATAATGCAGGGAAGGAAAATTTTGATATGCAGGAGATAATAAAGAGAAATACTGGAGATATGTCCTTGTTGCAGACTGGTTTATCAGAGAAACGGATACTGAAATACGTACTTTTATCCTTTTTTTTTTTTTTTAACTGGGGAGTTTACTGGAGAGTGTTCTCAGGATTAAGGCCTGTGTGTAAGGTGGACTTCCTCTGTGTGTGACCTGTGTGTAATTGTACAGAGCCCCATACTTATAAGGGCCCCACTCTTGGTTTGACACTCTACTGTCATCATTTGAAATTGTTAATAATTTTTGAACAAAGGGCTCCACAATTTCACTTTGCACTGGGCCCTGCAAATTATATAGCCAGTCCTGTCTATGAGAGAGCAAAAGATGCAGGATTGGGCAAGACCAATCCAATACGAACCTCTAAATTTGTGGTAAATTGGAGTGAGGGAGCCAGACTTTATACCCTGTATTGACTTTACTGAAAACTTACTGCCCTGGAAAGGGGGCATGGCCTTGGGTAAAACACCTCTCTTCAGAAGTGGGCAAACTCTGGAGAGAGACACAGATGAAGGAAGTCAGCCATCAAGACTACCAGCAAATGAGGAAATAGAGCTTCAGCCTTGGAGGGGGTGTTCAGGGCAGGAATCAATGAAATCTACAACAGTGCTTGAGGAAGAGAATGTGGGGGAGGGTATAATGCACAAGGTCATGACCTTGACTAGGAGTACAGAAAGTTAATCATTGTAATAGGAGAGATGCCAATGATATGTGATAGTAAATGAGTAGAACTGGAGGTGGCAATTTATGGAAAGATTTTTATTTTTCTGGTTTCTTCTCTGTATTTAGTAAAGTATTCAATAGTAAGCAAGGTCATCAGCTGAGAGTAGAGTAGTGAGTTGGATTTGGAGTTAAGAGAGAATAGTAGCAAAAATTATATGAGGAATACTAGATCAGTCTTGAGAATCCAATATTTTTCTAATAGAATTTCTAAAAATTGAAGCTGAGAAATATTAGGTGGATATTTTATGGGCTGAGGGAATAAAGAAAACTGTCAAAAACTTCTAAGAAAGAAGTTTAACTGAGCTTAAGAAGTATATGGGTCTTCATACTGGAAAATTCTGCTGGATTGTAAACATGGTAAACTTAAAAAAAATCCTCCCTCTGTAACATGCTTGTGTTAAAGCTTCTATGCTTTAAGAATGGGGTAAAATCATAAAAACATGGAAGGAGTAATAAAAGAGCTCACCTACAAAGATACTGTGAACAGAGGGCATGGACCTTTCTAATTAGCATTATGAAACTCTAAAAGATGATGGACAAGTGTCTCAAATATCTGAGGGGACATTTTTCAAACCTAGAATTACATATTCAAAAGTATTTTTAATCAGTGAAACCAAATAAATACACTTTAAACTATTCAATTACTGAGCTATTTTTACTCCCATACAATTTTCTATGAAAGTTACTTGAGAAAAACCTGCAATAAATGGAGAAGTATAAGAATGAGGAAGCCACAGCGCTCAGGAAACAGAGATTCTAAGTCCAGAGAACATCTCAGATGACAGTGGGAAAAGAAGCCTAGAAAACAAGTGGTTCACTTTGGAATAGTAGTCCAAGGAATTCTAGAAGAAAATCCCTGGGGAGAAGCATTGATTGATTGCTATTATTGAAAGCCTAAGTAGTTAAAAATAATGTGAAAATTCACTATTCTTTTACAGATAAGGAAAAAGAGAAAAAAAATATGACAAAATCCAAATAAAAAATCCTTTACACGAATTACAATTTTCAAATATGAAGCAAATAATTTTGGGACACAATTTGAGCAGCTGATGATCAAATGAATCCATATTACTTTGATGATATGGACAGCCTCCACTGGGAAGCACAGATATCTTGATTTTAATACCCAGGTAAAGCAGAGAAGGAAATGCAATTGTAAAACATTATTTGATTCCACAGCAAAAAAAAAAAAACAAATTAAATTGCATAGTCTCAAATTCTGCTTAAAGATTTCCAATTTTTAGAATCAAGCAATGGCCAAAGAATGAAAGCATAACCAGAATTACCAATAAGAATATCAACATAATGCATCTTAATAACATAAAAGTAGTGGTACAGCTGCCAAAGTCAGGAGGCACAAAACAGTAGGAGAGGTGGAAGAAGGGATTGGAATATGAGTACTTATATAGTCGTGAGTCAGAAAACAGATACAGGTAATGAAAAGTTAAAAACAATGTAACAGAAAATGGGAAATTGAATGTGGAGACAGAAGAAAGATGATGAGTAAGGAAGGTAACTCTTATCTACAACTGGAAAAATCAGTGAATAAAGGTACAAGTGGAATATTCAGAATTATATGAGCTATACAAAGTAAAAATCCATTCTGAATAATGACAGTTGGAGGAAGGAAGGTGAGGAGGGCAGCTCTTCTGTATTAAAAACATTTATAGCATTTGCCTATATTATTTTTATAAAATAGTTTTTTAATTGAAAACAGCAAAGTAAGCAAATGCATAACAGAAAAGATCAAGTAATTATATATTCTGATTGGAAGGAACTATTTGATGTGTTCTTGAATGAAAAGTTAGAGAAAACTGTGTAAAATATAAACCAATTCTTTTAAAAAAACTACTAGTTTTTTAAATACAACATACAGTGTAACTCTGCATAAATAAAATTCTGGCAAAACATACTTTTTTGAATGATGATTACTAATACAAAAAATGAAATATGAAAATGGAGCAGAAAAGTTCTTACTGATACTTTCTGAGTTAATATCAGATATTCTTAGGCTTAGTAGGTGTTTATAGGTGACAATCTCAGAATTTTTTTGTCATTTACTCAGGAGTCGCACCACTCTCATTTGGCATATTCTTTGAGATTCATCCACGTTGTAGCATATTTCAGTATACAGTCCTTTCTACTGCTGAGTAGTATTCCATTGTATGGATATACCACATGTGTTTTTTATCTCTTAACCAGTTGATGGACATTTGGATTGTTTCCAGTTTTTAGCTATTATGATTAAAGCTGCTATGAACATTCATGTACACATCTTTGTGACAACATGCTTTCATCATCTTGGAAAGATCACAGAGAGTGGAGTTACCAAACCATATGCTAAATTCACGTTTAACTGTTTGAGAAACTGACACACTCTTTTCTAAAGTTCAGTATCATTGTACATTCCCACCAGCAATATATGAGTGCTTCCATTTCTCCTCATCGCTATCAACACTTGTTATTGCCTATCTTTTTGATTATAGCCATTCTACTGGGTATGAAGTGGAATCTCATTATGGTTTTAATTTTCAGTTTCCTAATGACTGATATTGAGCATTGAATATTGGCCATTTAAATATCTTACTTACTGATATCTCTGCAGAGATATTTTGCCAAATCTTTCTTTTTTGAATTTTATATTTTATTTATTTTTTTATACAGCAGGTTCTTATTAGTTATCCATTTTATACATATTAGTGTATATATGTCAATCCGAATCTCTCAATTCACCACACCACCACTACCCCCTGCCACTTTCCCACCTTGGTGTCCTATGTTTGGTCTCTACATCTGCGTCTCTATTTCTGCCCTGCCAACTGGTTCATCTGTACCATTTTTCTAGGTTCCACATATATGCGTTAATATATGATATTTGTTTTTCTCTTTCTGACTTCACTCTGTATGACAGTCTCTAGATCCATCCACGTCTCTAAAAATGACCCAGTTTCGTTCCTTTTTATGGCTGAGTAATATTCCACTGTATATATGTACCACATCTTCTTTATCCATTTGTCTGTCGATGGGCATTTAGGTTGCTTCCATGACCTGGCTATTGTAAATAGTGCTGCAATGAACATTGGGGTGCATGTGTCTTTTTGAACTATGGTTTTGTCTGGATATATGCCCAGTAGTGGGATTGCTGGGTCATATGGTAATTATCTTTTTAGTTTTTTAAGGAAACTCCATACTGTTCTCCAGAGTGGCTGTATCAATTTACATTCCCATCAACAGTACAAGAGGGTGCCCTTTTCTCCACACCCTCTCTAGCATTTGTTGTTTGTAGATTTTCTGATGATGCCCATTCTAACTGCCATGAGGTAATAACTCATTGTAGTTTTGATTTGCATTCTCTAATAGTGATGTTGAGCAGCTTTTCATGTGCTTCTTGGCCATCTGTATGTCTTCCTTGCAGAAATGTCAATTTCGGTCTGCTGCCCATTTTTTGATTGGGTTGTTTTTTTTTTAATATTGAGCTGCATGAGCTGTTTATATATTTTGAAGATTAATCCTTTGTCCATTGATTCGTTTGTGAATATTTTCTCCATTCTGAGGGTTGTCTTTTCGTCTTATTTGTTACCTTTGCTTTGCAAAAGCTTTTAAGTTTCATTAGGCACCATTTGTTTATTTTTATTTTTATTTCTGTTACACTAGGAGGTGGATCAAAAAAGATCTTGCTGTGTTTATGTCATAGCGTGTTCTTCCTATCTTTTCCTCTAAGAGTTTTATAGTGTCCAGTCTTACATTTAGGTCTCTAAATCATTTTGAGTTTATTTTTGTGTATGGTGTTAGGGAGTGTTCTAATTTCATTCTTTTACATGTAGCTGTCCAGCTTTCCCAGCACCACTTATTAAAGAGACTGTCTTTTCTCCATTGTATATCCTTGCCTCCTTTGTCATAGATTAGTTGACCATAGGTGCATGGGTTTATCTCTGGGCTTTCTATCCTCTTCCACTGATCTATATTTCGGTTTTTGTGCCAATACCATACTGTCTAGATTACTGTAGCTTTGTAATATAGTCTGAAGTCAAGGAGTCTGATTCCTCCAGCTCCGTTTTTCTCCCTCAAGACTGCTTTGGCTATTTGGGGTCTTTTGTGTCTCCATACAAATTTTAAGATTTCTTGTTCTACTTCTGTAAAAAATGCCATTGATAATTTGATAGGAATTGCATTGAATCTGTAGATTGCTTTAGGTAGTATAGTCATTTTCACAATATTGATTCTTCCAATCCAAGAACATGGTATATCTCTCCATCTGTTGGTATCATCTTTCATTTCTTTCATCAGTGTCTTATAGTTTTCTGAATACTGGTCTTTTGTCTCCCTAGGTAGGTTTATTCCTAGGTATTTTAGTCTTTTTGTTGCAGTGGTAAATAGGATTCTTTCCTTAATTTCTCCTTCTGATCTTTCGTTGTTAGTGTATATGAATGCCTGCTATTTCTGTGCATTAATTTTGTATCCTGCAACTTCACCAAATTCATTGATTACTTCTGGTAGTTTTCCGGTGACATCTTTAGGATTCTCTACGTATAGTGTCATGTCATCTGCAAACAGGGACAGTTTTACTTCTTCTTTTCCAATTTGTATTCCTTTTATTTCTTTTTCTTCTCTGATTGCCATGGCTAGGACTTCCAAAACTATGTTGAATAATAGTGGCGAGAGTGGACATCCTTGTCTTGTTCCTGATCTTAGAGGAAATGATTTCAGTTTTTCACCATCGAGAATGATGCTTGCTGTGGGTTTGTCATATATGGCCTTTATTATGTTGAGGTAGGTTCCCTCTATGCCCACTTTCTGGAGAGTTTTTATCATAAATGGGTGTTGAATTTTATCAAAAGTTTTTCTGCATCTATTGAGATGATCATATGGTTTTTCTTCTTCAGTTTGTTATTACGGTGTATCACACTGATTGACTTTCGTATATTGAAGAATCCTTGCATCCCTGGGATAAATCCCACTTGATCATGGTGTTTGATCCTTTTAATGTGTTGTTGGATTCTGTTTGCTAGTATTTTTTTGAGGATTTTTGCATCTATATTCATCAGTCATATTGGTCTGTAATTTTCTTTTTTTTGTAGTATCTTTGTCTGGTTTTGGTATCAAGGTGATGCTGGCCTCATACAATGAGTTTGGGAGTGTTCCGTCCTCTGCAATTTTTTGGAAGACTTTGAGAAAGGTGGGTGTTAACTCTTCTGTAAATGTGTGATAGAATTCACCTGTGAAGCCATCTGATCCTGGACTTTTGTTTGTTGGAAGATTTTTAATCACAGTTTCAATATCATTACTTGTGATTGGTCTGTTCATTTTCTATTTCTTCCTGATTCAGTCTTGGAAGGTTATACCTTTCTAAGAATTTGTCCATTTCTTCCAGCTTGTGCATTTTATTGGCATAGAGTTGCTTGTAGTAGTCTCTTAGGATGCTTTGTGTTTCTGTGGTGTGTGTTGTAACTTCCCCTTTTTCATTTCTAATTTTATTGATTTGAGTCCTCTCTCTTTTTTTTCTTGATGAGTCTGGCTAATGGTTTATCAATTTTGTTTATCCTCTCAAAGAACCAGCTTTTAGTTTTATTGATCTTTGCTATTATTTTCTTTGTTTCTATTTCATTTATTTCTGCTCTGATCTTTATGATTTCTTTCCTTCTACTAACTTTGGGTTTTTGTTTGTTCTTCTTTCTCTAGTTCCTTTAGGTGTAAGGTTAAATTGTTTATTTGAGATTTTTCTTGTTTCTTGAGGTAGGCTTGTATTGCTATAAACTTCCCTTTTAGTACTGCTTTTACTGCATCCCATACGTTTTGGATTGTCATGTTTTTGTTGTACTTTGTCTCTAGGTATTTTCTGATTTCCTCTTTCATTTCTTCAGTGATCTCTTAGTTATTTAATAACGTTTTGTTTAGCCTCCATGTGTTTGTGTTTTTTACTTTTTTTTCCCCTGTAATTGATTTCTAATCTCATAGCATTGTGGTCAGAAAAGATGCTTAATATGATTTCAATTTTCTTAAATTTACTGAGGCTTGATTTGTGACCCAAGGTGTGATCTATCCTGGAGAACATTCCATGTGGACTTGAGAAGAAAGTGTAATGTGCTGTTTTTGGATGGAATGTCCTATAAATATCAATTAAATATATCTGGTCTATTGTGTCATTTAAAGCTTGTGTTTCCTTATTAATTTTCTCTTTGGATGATCTGTCCATTGGTGTAAGTGAAGTGTTAAACTCCCCCACTATTATTGTATTACTGTCAATTCCGTCTTTTATAGCTGTTAGCAGTTGCCTTATGTATTGAAGTGCTCCTATGTTGGATGCATGTATATTTATAATTGTTATATCTTCTTCTTGGATTGATCCCTTGATCATTATGTAGTGTCCTTCCTTGTCTCTTGTAACATTCTTTATTTTAAAGTCTATTTTAATTGATATGAGTATTGCTAGTCCAGCTTTCTTTTGGTTTCCAATTTGCATGGAGTATCTTTTTCCACTCCCTCATTTTCAGTCTGTTTGTGTCCCTAGGTCTGAAGTGGGTCTCTTGTAGACAGCTTATATATGGGTCTTGTTTTTGTATCCATTCAGCGAACCTGTGTCTTTTGGTTGGAGCATTTAATCAATTCACGTTTAAGGTAATTATCAATATGTATGTTCCAATTACCATTTTCTTAATTGTTTTGTTTTTGTTTTTATAAGTTCTTTTCTTCTCTTGTGTTTCCTACTTAGAGAAGTTCCTTTAGCATTTGTTGTAGAGGTGGTTTGGTGGTGCTGAATTCTCTTAACTTTTGCTTATCTGTAAAGCTTTTGATTTCTCCATCGAATCTGAATGAGATCCTTTTAGGTTAGAGTAATCTTGGTTGTAGGTTCTTCCCTTTCATCACTTTAAATATGTCATGCCACTCCCTTCTGGCTTGTAGAGTTTCTGCTGAGAAATCAGCTGTTAACCTCATGGGAGTTCCCTTGTATGTTATTTGTCGTTTTTCCCTTGTTGTTTTCAATAATTTTTCTTTGTCTTTAATTTTTGTCAGTTTGATTACTGTGTGTCTTGGCGTGTTTCTCCTTGGGTTTATCCTGCCTGGGACTCTCTGCGCTTCCTGGGACTTGGGTGTCTATTTCCTTTCGCATGTTAGGGAAGTTTTCGACTATAGTCTCTTCAAATATTTTCTCGGGTCCTTTCTCTTTCTCTTCTCCTTCTGGGACCCCTATAATGCGAGTGTTGTTGCGTTTAATGTTGTCCCAAAGGTCTCTTAGGCTGTCTTCATTTCTTGTCATTATTTTCTCTTTGTTCTGTTCCACGGTAGTGAATTCCAGGATTCTGTCTTCCAGGTCACTTACCCGTTTTTCTGCCTCAGTTATTCTGCTATTGTTTCCTTCTAGTGTATTTTTCATTTCAGTTATTGTATTGTTCATTTCTGTTTTTTTGTTCTTTAATTCTTCTAGTTGTTTGTTCTTTAATTCTTCGAGGTCTTTCTTAAGCATTTCTTGCATCTTCTCGATCTTTGCCTCCATTCTTTTTCTGAGGTCCTGTATCATCTTCACTATCATTATTCTGAATTCTTTTTCTGGAAGGTTGCCTATCTCCACTTCATTTAGTTATTTTTCTGGGATTTTATCTTGTTCCTTCATCTGGTACAACGCCCTCTGCCTTTTCATCTCGTCTATCTTTCTGTGAATGTGGTTTTTGTTCCACAGGCTGCAGGATTGTAGTTCTTCTTGCTTTTGCTGTCTGCCCTCTGGTCCCACATCTTTAATTGAGGTGTTTATCTTTCTTATTATCAAGTTGTAAGAGTTCTATATACATTGTTAACATAAGTCTTTATCTAATATATAATCTGCAAATATTTGCTCCCAAGCTGTTTCTTGTCATTTCATTTTCTTGGTAGTCTTGAAGTACAGAAGTTTTAATTTTGAGGTAGTACAATTTATCGTTTTTTTTCTGGATTGGACTTTTGTGTTGAATCAAGGATTCTTTGCTACCCATGGCCACAAATATTTTTCAAATGTTTTCTTCTGGAATTTTTATACTTTTGGATCTTATATTTAGTTGTATGATCTATTTTGAGTTACTTTTTATGTATCGTGTGAGGTGCAGGTCTAAGTATTCTTCTTTGTATGTGGATATCCAATTGTCTCAACATTAATTTTAGAAAAAAAAAACCTAATCCTTTCTCCGTCAGATTATCTTGGTGTTATTGTCAAAAATAAATGTATGGAATTGTTTTAGAATTTTCAATTCTGTTCCACTTATCTATGTGCCCATCACTGTAGCAATACTATATCTTTTTACTGCAGCTTTATAGTAAGTTTTGAAATTAGGTGATGTACATCCTCCAGCTTTGTTCTTATTTTTCAAGATAATTTTGGTTACTGTAAGTCACTTGGATTACCGTATACATTTTAAGGTGAGTCTGATAATTTCCACAAAAATTCTGCTGGAATTTTCATAGAGAATGTGTTGAATCTGTCAATAAATTTGAGAATTGCCATCTTGATTATAATGAGTTTTCCAATCCATGAAGGTAATTTCTTCTGTAACCTCGCTTTACTCATTCATTAGTTTTAGTAGGAGTGTGTGTATGAGTGTGTATGCATTCCTTTGGGATTTTCTAACAACAAGATCATGTCATCTGTAAATAAAGAATTATCCTTTCTTTCCAAACTAGATAACTGGATGTCTTTATTTGGTCTAAATCTTCCAGTAAAATTTCTAATTAATCATATTTCACTTTATCATTTGAACTATCATAAGAACATATCCTGCCCTCAAGTACTAAATCCCCTATCACATTTGCCAAACTGTGAATATTTGTCATATGGGGAGCTGACGAGGTTATTGCTGAAATGATAATAACCTGTCTTGGTCCAGAAATCACATGTTAAGTTTCAAGATAATATCTGTATCTATATAGATATTATATCTGTATGAATATATAGATATAGATATATAAAAATTAACAATTTATCAATTACATGCCATTCCAATCTAAACCCATAGCATATCTAAGACATTGAATTTATATAACATATTTGAAATTGATTTGTAATCTGTCCAGCACCTTGCAATTATATAGTAATTTCTATTTTTATTGGTATGCATATCATAGGCAGAAAAATTTTTGAAATTCACTAGGCCAACATATACTTTTTTAGCATTGCTAAGACAGGACCTAGACTGGGCCCTTATCATCTCTCACATATATCACTGCAATGATTTTCTAACTTGTTTCCCTAATTACAGTCTTTCTGTTATATGATCCATCTTCAACATGTATTCCAAATTCATCTTTAAAAAAAAAAAATGTATGACCATACCACTCCCTTGATTAAAAGTTCTATAAGAAATTGAATATTTTGACCATTCCCTTAATCATAGGCATTTAGATAATTTCCAAATTTTTGCTATAATGACCACTACAAATTATATAGCAATGACATTCTTGATTCAGGTCTGTTTTGCATAAGGACACTTCTATTTCCAGGGTGTATATTATAAGAGACTTACCAGATTATGTCACACACACAAATGTTTAAGCTTTAGGAAGTGTTTACAAAGTAAGTGTGTGTGTGTGGGGGGGGGGGGGTGCACATGTGTTTGTATGTGTGTGTATGTAAAACTAGAAATAAGTATGAAAAGATATCCACCAAAATAAGAAATATGATTATCTTTCAGGTAGGTGGTCAGGGGGTCCTATTAGGAATGGTGATCAAAGGAATTTTAGCCTTGTCTAATGTATATTTATATTTACATTTCTAAATTTCGTACAAATTTACATTTGTACACAGGTCTATTTAAGAATCTGTTCTTTGTGGAAATAGTTTTAAAACAGGTAATAAGATATAAAAATGTGACTTTAAGCATCTGTAATCTTAAAGGAAAACAAAAGCCATTTATTACAAAATTTTTGCTACTATGATAACCTAATGGAGTAGGTAATCTAATATGGGGCATATTAGATTTGCCAACTTTGAGAAAAAGAGAATTGACCACTCATAACTAAATGGTGGCCACCAGAAATAGTCTCCACTAACTTTCCTATGTCTGATGGTATTTTTTATTGCAGTTTTCTTAAGGGTTCAGGAAGCTGGTCATAACACTGACCAGTAACAGTTTGTTATTAAACCCTTTTGTTGGTGGTTAATGAGTTTAATATTCATGAAGCCTTCATTACATTGCACTGATTTAAAGGCACACCATTGCCAATAAAAGTGTTGAACTGAACTCAGATATAAAGCAGTGCATATCTTTAACCTCAATATAAATGACAAGAATTTCATTAAACCAACTGCCTAGTTTTTTTAGATAGTTGAGAACAAATGTGAACCTAGTAAAGAAATGCATATTAATATTGTTATAAAATAATAGTTCAATAACTAGAGTTACTAGGCTATTTATTTCAAGGAACAATATACATCTAGGAAATGAGAATTTTGTCTTCAAGTGTTTTCTTTCTGGACCAGTGCTTGGATACAGATTACTGCCAATTACACGTGTAATGGAGTACATTTGCAGTTATTACTGGATTAAGATTTGTTATTACTGTTTGCAAATGTCCAATTTCCCTTCAAAATCGTGTAGTAATTATTATCAAAATAGAACATCAGCACAGCCACTTAAACACATTGTATATATTTTTTTCCTTTTCACAGAAAACAAATGATCTCTAAAATCAGCTACTACCATGACTAATGAACATGTTTGTCACAACATAAAGATTCCCTGAATTTCCCTCTGGACCAGTCCCATTAAGTCCAGAGCATAACATAATTTAAGTATCAGAGTTATGATCCATCAGCATTGCTTTATACATAGAAGACCTGTCAGGAAACAGTCAAGGACAGAAAATCAATTCCTTCACATCACTATTTCTCTCACTCTCACTCTCCATATTTACTAAGTTACCAAATGCTGCCCATTATTTTCCCCTTTTCCATCTTCCCTGAACCTGCTTTTAATATCATCGCTCATACCCTTACCTTCTCTTGAGTGCATAGGCCTCTTAGTTTTTCTGTTTATTCTTAGTCTTCCCTTGTCCTGTTACAAATGTGCTTAAATATCTTTTCATTAGTGTTTTCCCAATAATTAGTGGATAGTATTGTCAAACTAGAGTCACAAGGTAGGATGTTTATTTATTCATCCAGTCAGTATTTATTAAATATCCTTCCTGGCTAATTTTCTGTATAAATTGAATCCATGACTTACTATGTTTACACATTATGGTTAATAGGTGGCCTTCCTAAAATAAAACATGTTTTTTTTTTGTTTTTTTTTGTTTTTTTTTTTTTAATTTTTATTTATTTATTTATTTTTAATTTATGGCTATGTTGGGTCTTCGTTTCTGTGCGAGGGCTTTCACTAGTTGCGGCAAGTGGGGGCCACTCTTCATCGCTGTGCGCGGGCCTCTCACCATCGCGGCCTCTCTTGTTGCGGAGCACAGGCTCCAGACACGCAGGCTCAGTAATTGTGGCCCACGGGCCCAGCCGCTCCGCGGCATGTGGGATCCTCCCAGACCAGGGCCCGAACCCGTGTTCCCTGCATTAGCAGGCAGATTCTCAACCACTGCGCAACCAGGGAAGCCCAAAACATGTTTTATTGAGAGGTAAGATTTGAATTTGATCTTGTCTTGATTGACCCATTGTGAGCTTCAGAATTTTTACTTCAGAGACCCAGAATCTTCACCAATGTGTACATCTGTAGTTACGGATATTTATATGGCTCCTTGTCACTGCATAGATAAATATTCCTATAAATATTTGAAGTGCAACTATGGTTCAGTTATGATAAAGCTGATTGCTTCACCTTCCTTTGACTGCTTGGGCAATGCTGTCCTCAAGTATCTCCATCTATGCTATGAAGCAAGAGCCAATTCTTCCCTGAAAATGGGTGAGAAGTTAAGAGGAGTGGGTGGTTGGTCTTAATCTGTCCTTCAGCATCTTGAACTACTTTTCTTTTTTAAAGTTTTATTTATAGATTTACAGGATTATTGTGAAGATAATACAGAGAGTCTTCATATACCATGTATCCAGCATCCTCTATTATTAACATCATTATATTAAAATGGTATTAGGATGGTACATTTAATTAGGATTATTTTAGTATTGCTTGGGTTTTTTTAAATATCTTTGAATATTATGGATATATGTCCTTTATTAGACATGTATTTTACAGTATTTTCTCCCAGTTTGTGACTTATTCTCCCATTCTATTAATGGTGTCTTTTACAGACCAGAAGTTTAAATTTTAACAAAATTCAGCCTATCAATTTTTCTTTCATGGATTGTGCTATTGGTATTGTACCTATGACCTTATAACCAAACTCAAGATAATGTAAGTTTTCCAAGAATTTTAATATTTGTGCATTTTACATTTAAGTTTATGATCCATTTTGAGTTAATGTTTATGAAAGATGTAAGGTCTATGTCAAGTTTCCTTTGTTTTTTCCATAAAGAAGTTCACTTGTTCTAACACCACTTGGGAAGACTTGAAATGTTAACAATCTTGATCTTCCAATTGATAAACACAGAATCTCTTGATTTCTTTAAATCTTCTTTGATATTTTTCATCAGTGTTTCACAGCTTTTCATATACAGACACCAGGCATATTTTATATTAATACCTAAGTATTTCATGTTTCAGGCTGTTACTCTAAATGATGCATTTTTTCAAATTCTAATTGTTTATTGCTTGTATGTAGGAAAGCAATTGCTATGGTATATTAACTTTGTATTCTGCAACCTTTTCATCTTTTCCAAGAGCTTTTGTTTTTTATTCTCTTGAATTTTCTACATAGACAATCATGTTGTCTGCAAATAGGGATAGTTTTAATTCTTCTTTTCCAATATTAGATCTTTTCTTTCTTTTTCTTTTCTTTTCTTTTCTTTTTTTTTTTTTTTTTGTCCTATTGTACTAGGAAAAAATACCAGTAGGAAATTTAGTAGGAATAGTGAGATTGGATATCCTTGAATTGTTCCTGATCTAAGGGGAAAGCACTGATCTTCTCGCAATTACCTATGAAGTTAGCTGTACTGTTGTTTTGTCTTGTTTTTAGCTGTTCTTTAGCAAATTGGACAAGTTTGCTTCTTTTCCTAGTTTATGGAAATTTTTCATTATGAATGGATGTTGGTTTAGTAAGATGCTTTTTCTGTATCTGTTGTTATGATCAGTAGATTCTTCTTTAGTATGTGCATGTGGTTGATTACATTGATTGATTTTTAAATGTTGAACCAGCCTAGCATATCTAGAATAAAATTCCTCATGTTCGTTGTGTATAATGCTCTTTACACATTTTTAATTCAATGTGCTAATATTTAGTTGAGGATCTTTGAGTCTATGCTCCTGAGAGGTATTGCTGTATGGTATTTCCTTTTTTGTAATGTCTTTCTTTTTAACTTTTTATTTTATATTGGAGTATAGTTGATTAACCATGTGTGTTAGTTTCAGGTGTACAGCAAAGTGATTCAGTTATACATACGTAATGTCTTTATCTGGTTTTAGTGTTAGGGTAATGCTGGCATAATGAAACGAATTAGGTAGAGTTCCCTCTGGTTTGATTTTGGGGAGAATTGGTAGAATGTCTTTGTTAATCTCACCAGTGAAATTATATGCACCAGTTGATTGTTTATTTTGGAAGGTTATTGATTTTTTTGCAAAGTCAATTATTGATCAAACTTCTTTAATAAGTATAGATTACTTATTTATGCTTATTCACTATTGGTAGTTTGTGTCCTTCAAGGAATTATTCCAGTTTATCTAAATTACTTAATTTTGGGCATAGAATTGTTCATAGCATTTTTTTATTATTGTTTTTACTGTTCATGGGATCAGTGATGATGACTCTTCATTCTTTTCTGATATTGATAATTGTGTCTTCTGTCATTTTTGTTAGATAGCTTGGCTAGAGGATTGTCAATTTTATTCATCTTTTCAAACAAAGAGCTTTTGGGTTTGTTGACTTTCCCTATTATTTTCCTGTTTTCAATTTTATTGATTCTGCTCTAAATTTTATTCGTTCTTTTCTTCTACTAGTGTTTGGCTTAAATTTATCTTCCTTCTCTAATTTCCTGGCATGGAAGCTTAGGCTATTAATTTTAGACCTTTCTTATTTCTAATGCATTTAACATTATAAATTTCCCATTAAGCACTGCCTTTCTGCCTTCACTACATCATACAGTGTTTGAACATTGTCATTGCATTTTAATTGAGTTCAAAATATTATAAATTTCTCTTGAGACATTTTCTTTGGCCCCATGTGTTTTTGAAATGTGTTGTTTAATTGCTGTATTTTGGGATTTTCCAGCTGTCTTTCTGTTGAGTTATAGATAATTCTATTGCTGTCTGAGAACATATTTTATACAGTTTCAAATTTGTTAAGATTTTATGGCCAAAACGAGTTTTATCTTGGTGAATGTTCCCTGCATATTTGAAAGTAATTGGTATTCTATTGTTATTAGATAGTATATTTGATAAATTTCAATTAGATCAAATTTATTAATAGTGTTATTCAGGTCAACTATATCCTTATTGATTTTGTGCCTCCTTGATCTGCTAATTATAGGAGATGTTGAATAATATCATATTAATGGGTAATAGTGTATTTATCTCTTCTCGTAGTTTTTTTTTTTTTTAACAGCTTTATTGGAGTATATTTGCTTTACAATGGTGTGTTAGTTTCTGTTGTATAACAAAGTGAATCGCTATACATAAACATATATCCCCATATCTCCTCCCTCTTGCTTCTCCCTCCCACATTCCCTATCCCACCCCTCTAGGTGGACACAAAGCACCGAGTTGATCTCCCTGTGCTATGTGGCTGCTTCCCACTAGCTATTTATTTTACATTTGGTAGTGTATATATGTCCATGCTACTCTCTCACTTCGTCCCAGCTTCCCCTTCCCCTTCCCTGTGTCCTCAAGTCCATTCTTTATGTCTGCATCTTTATTCCTGTCCTGCCCCTAGGTTCTTAAGAACCAATTTTTTTTTTTTTTTTTTTTTAGATTCCATATATATGTGTTAGCATACGGTATTTGTTTTTTGCTTTCTGACTTATCTTCTCGTAGTTTTACCAGTTTTTGCCTCATGTATTATGATCCTCTGTTGTTAGGTGCATACATATTTAGTATTGGTATAACTTCTTGGTGAATTGACAATCTTATTATATACTACTCTTCTTATCTCTGATAATTTTCCTTGTCTTAAAGTCTGCTTTTTCTGAAATTACTGTAGCTACTTCACCTTTATTTTAACTGTTGTTAACATGTTAATTCTTTCTCCATCCCTTTATTTCTAACTGAATAAGAGGAATGCCCTTCCCCCACATTTCTGGGGCAAGGTTCTGGTGATATCTTTTCTCCTGGAGAGCAAGCCTTTGTTGTGGAATAGGTTGTGGTCCTGTTTTACAAAGATTATTCCTTCCCTCCCCCTGCCAGAGTCATGAGGAGAGATTTCTTTGCTCTCTTAACCATGAGATCCTGATGAGTTTTCTAGGGATAAAACACATGAACATATGGGTCAACCCCTAAGATTGCAGACCCATGGAGTTCCTTATTCTCAGGCTAGTCTACATTCAGCCTCCAGCAACTTAACATTTTCATTTACATTGTTTTTGCAAATTTATACTTCCACCAGCTCGTGTTGCAGGGAAGCAGATCTTGGTTATGACTCTCTCAGTGATAAGTTAAATTTAGGTAAAACCAGGTAAAATGGCATAACATTGCTTATGCTCAGAACATATTTGGAAATAAATATTAACTCCCAAAATTTTGACTCTAGATCCCATCTCCTTCAATGGTGAATTCATTCTGTCTTCCAAATAAAATTTAAGCCATTATCCCCCAAATCAGTAAAACCGTGAATAATATGGTTACTATAAATGCCCTTGAGTTTATGAGCCTGAAATATTTTGGAGTCACAATATGTAATGAGCAATTGTAAGAGTCACCTTGACTGAACTATCAGCTCAGATAGCTGATAAAACATATTTTGGGATGTGTCTATAAGGGTGTTTCCAGAATAGATGGGCATTTGAATCAGTAGTCTGAGTAAAGAAAATCCACCCTCAGTAATACACGAAGCAGTCTATGTCAATTACAGGAGGGAATTTTTACTGTCTGTAGAGAAATTAATCTTTGTTGATAATTTTTATATTTTTTACATACGTTTTAAAGGTTAGCTGATAGGCAGAATTATGTGTATTTTTGGTAAAGCACTGCTTATGTTTTTGTTCTTTTCTTTTTTGTCTTGAGCAAGTATAACAGTATGTATTTATATATTTCATAGTACTGAGAACGATTTTACACATTAACACAGCATGGTAAAATCCCTAAATATTTAGTAAATTATATATTAAATTAGTGCACTACAGTGTTTATAGATTATAGAGAACACCTGTGTAGCCTACATTGTAGTACTCAGTTCTAACATAATCATTTAAAAATAACATATAAAGAATCAAGTAAGCTACTTTTACATGAAACTAATGGTAAATCTTGGCTAATATTCTAAGGAAAATTCAGATACAGAGACAATACACTGTAGTGAATATAAAGCCAAGATAAAGCAAATTAATTCAAAATCACTTTTTAAAACTTCATTTTATAATATAAATATCATCTGAACAGCTTAAATAATATACTCTTTTTATGTAAACCAAAGTTTTAGACCTGGAATGTAATGCAGCTTGTTAACAGTTAAAAAAAACTGCTGTGCTTCTAATTGGAAAGGCAAGGAAGATGTGCGTTGTTACCTGGGGTATTCAGCAGAAAGACATCTCCTCATGATTGACATTAATGGGAGTTTCTCATGTGTATTTGGGAGAGAAAATCTCCCTAATTAGTGTTTTCCTCCCATATATTTCATTTCTCGTAATGTTTAGTTGATGAGCTGTATCAGCAATACAATTTTAGAAATGTTTACCAAAGAAAGAATGAATCATGAAGACATTTCTTCCTTTGAATTTAGTGAGAAATCCAATATAATTTCATGCATAATTAAAGTTTAAATTGATGCCATTAAAACACATAGTACAAAAAGTAAACATATACACTTCCCATCCCAGAGTTCTAAACCTTGGTACTTGAAATTATGCTCTTTATAGAGCTAGAATTTAAAATAGATAAATAATGATTAATAAATACAGAAAGAGAATTGTTAACGTTCTGACATAGTTCCATGAAGCACCCTAAAATTAAGTGCCTGTCATTATAAAGTATGAAATTATTTGAACTTATTCTACAGAATCATTTTGAAAAATGTTTTCAAAGTTTTACAGAACTGATAAATTTGAAATGCCTTATTCTTCAATTATAGGTTATTCTATTTATTTGTGTAATTGCTATGTCTTAGGTATATTTTTAGAAATGAGACTGGAATGTTTTTATGTTTAACTTTTTGAAGTCTCTACAAAGTTTCACATTCTACTTCTATGAAAATTACTGAATATATCGGTCCTTGAAATAGTCGATTGATGCTTTCATCTCTTTTTTTCATATAAATCATCAAGGCTTATTAGAGAGGTTTGGGTGCTCTAATACTTACCACTTTCATCCCTCATTCCCTGCCCATATTATTTTTTACTTTCTCCATTCTAGCTGTCATTTTCACCATGAGACTCTTAACTAATGATATGCTTGATATAATAACTTCATATATAACGTGTCTCTTTTAGGAAGCATAATGGCCTCCAAAGATATCCACATCTTAATCTCGGAATCTGTGAATGTGTTATGCTACATAGCAAAGGGAATTAAGGTTGGAAATGAAAGTGAGGTTGCTGATCAGCAGAACTTAAAATAAGGAGATTATCCTCAATTATCTGGGTGGACCCAACATAATTACAAGAGTTCTTATATGTCAGATAGAGAGGAAGTAGGATCAGTGTCCCAGAGATACTAAATGAAAAAGACCCCCGACTTTCTGTTACTTTCTTTGACTATGGAAGGAGTCATAAGCCAAGGAATGTGTTCAGCCTCTAAAGACTGGAAAAAACAAGAAAATAGATTCTCCCTTAGGGCCTCCGGAAGTAACTCAGCTCTGCCATCATTTTGATTTGAGCCCAGTGAGACCCATTTAGGACTTCTAACACCCAGAACTGTAAAATGGTAAATCTGTATTGTTTTTAGCCGTCAAGCAGTTTGTTACAGCAGCAACAGGAAACTATCCAAAGTATAATTAATAATTCATAGACATGCTGACAATAAAACAATGATAAGGTCTTCCTTCTTCTCCTACTACTCTTCTCATTATTCTGTGTCTTCCTACGCCTGATTGCAAGTTTTTAGTTCGTCTTTCTCCACTCCATACACACTTATATTCATTATATATCTTTTAAAAATCCTTTTCATTTGTCTACTTTTTGATTCCCATGTGCATTCTTGACAGTCTGGATCTTAATTCATTCACCTAGACAGATGCAATGGCCTCCTGAAAAATTCCCACGACTTCTTTCTTTGCACCAAAATGTACTTCATATGTCCAACAGAGATACAGGGTCCTCTAGGGAAGATTTGATATTTAAATAACTCTTCTCACAAATGTTTGGTGAATTGCAGCATATTCCCTTTAAATCTAATAAAATGATAGTGATGATGGTAACAGTCACTCTTCATTGGATGCAACACTGAATAAATAATAGACACCATTCTAAATATTTTACTTTCATCACCTCATTTTTGTTGAGATACCTTCCTAGCTAGTTACTTCTATATATTATGAATGAAGACATTGAGGATCAGAAAAGTGAAGCAACTAACCAAAGGTCATCCAGATAGATAACTGCATAGCTATTGTTTAAAATGAGAAACATGTAAATGTAAGCCAAATAAATTTAGCCTACAATAATATGGAATACACCAATGACTAGCTAATCCCAAAATCATGCAGACTGCTTCCTTTTTTCTCACTCCCCTAAAGCCATAGAGGTGTGCCAGGCTACTTTCAGGCAGTTGGTCACTTGATAATCTTATTATTTTTAACTCAATAATTTAATAAGAAATATATTCATTTGTTTCCAAAATTTAAAAATATATTAAACAGTTTCCAAAAAGAAGTCTCCTTCTTGCTTCACCCCTTCTCACCTATGTCTCACACCTCCATCAATATTCTCTTTAATTATTGTGTACACTTCCACTTTTTATGCAAATACAAGAAAATACAAACATACATTCTTAGATACCTTTCTTACACAAAAAGGAGCATGCCAGATATAATATTCAGCACCTTCTTTTTTTTGTGTGAAAAATTAAAAAATTACAAAAACGTGAAAGATAGTACAATTATTACACACATGCCCTTCACTTAGAGTCATCAGTTTTTTTATGCAAGATATGGAACTGTTGTGAAATATTAGTATTAATAACACCTCCAAAACCAAGTATTAAAATATGGAAGGGAGTAATAAAATAAATGATGAGAAATACAGAGAAATAATTCTATGTTATGTGAGGATTTATTGCATTCCTGTCATTTGGAAGTAAAAATTTGTCATTTTAATAGATTGTCATGTGTTTATCTAAATCCTTCCACTGCTCAAATACATAACACTCTTCTAGGCAGTGTCTGTTCTGATATTGACAGCAGCACATCACAGAAACCTTCGAGGTATTACTCCTCATTTGCCTTCTCTAAAGGATGTTGGAGAAGCATTCTTCTGAGCCTGAACAATATTTGTCTGATGCATGACCTTTTAAATGTTGGAACCTAGGGAAGAGTCTCTTCTTCCCAGAATTTAAAGGCAGTACTGAGTTCGAGAAAAAATAATGATGAACTTGAGAAAAAAAAAATTTCTGATTATAAAAGGGAGAGTAATGCTTCCAATGCAAAAATAAGAAGTCAAATTGAAGCAACAAACAAAAATACAATGAAAGAAGATAACAATTGAATGAAATTACAAAATAAAAAAAATGTTTAGATCAAAGGAACTGAGCACATTTGAAAAAAAAAGAAAAGTTTTAACCATAAAGAGCAAGTTTTCTTTTGAAATTCAATGAATTATGTCTAATGATATAAACTAATAACCATAATAATGAAAATATGAACAACTTTTAATCTACATGAGTATGTTTTCTGTTTTCTAACTACTCACATGGCAGATATTAATGCATCCATAACTCTGTGATTGAAGAAATACTGTATTAATCCGGTTTCTCCGGACTAATGGAGATTTATTTTAAGGGATTGGCTCATTCAGTTATGGAACCCAGCATGTCCAAAATTTGTGAGCCAGTTGGAGACCAGGGAAGAGTCATGCTACAGTTCAAGTCCAAAGTTCCTTTGCTGACAGAATTCCTTCTTGCTCCAGGAATGTCATTATTTATTCTATTCTGGCCTTCAATTGGTTGTATAAAGCCCTCTCACACTATGAAGGGCAATCTGCTTTACTCAAAGTCCACTGATTTAACTGTTAATATCATCTAAAAATACTCTACAGAAACATCCATAATAGTATCTGGCCACATCTGGGTACCATGGCTCAGCCAAGTTACCACATAAAAGTAATACTCTTAAGTGCATTGTGTGCCATATCCAGTTATTGTTCATATATGAAAATAACAAGACATCAAGTAAAGATCAAAATTAGTCTGGCTTGTAATCATTTGTGATATTGTATTATACTTGTGAAGTCAGTAAACTTTATAGATTTACCAAAATACACACACACACACAGACTCACACACATTTAAATTTATTTAGAATTCAGCAACTTGGCTAGTCCATGGTGAAGACTCAAGGAGCTGACCATTTATTTCAGCTGCTACCCACAGAAGGCGAGACAGAGTTTGGAGTTTGATTTAGAGGAACTGAATTAATGGAACTAAAATTAAAAACCCATGGTGCCCAGTTGTTTAGTCCAACAACAGTCTAGATGTTGCTGTGAAGATAATTTTTAGTTGTGATTAACATTTAAATTAGTAGATTTTGAATAAATCAGATTACCTTCTATAATGTGGGTGGGCCTCACCCAATAAGTTGAAGTCCTTAAAAGATAAGCACAATGTCTCTTGAAGAGGAAGGAATTCTGCCTTCAGATGGACTTCAGACTCGTGACTACAGCATTAACTCTGGTAAGAATTTCCAGCCTACCATCCTCTCCTACAGACTTCAAACTTGCCAGCTCCCACAATCATGTGAACCAATTTCTTAAAATAAATCTATCTATCTATCTATCTATTTATCTAGGTTTTCCAAAGAAACAAAAATGATAGGATATATATATATATATCCTATCATTTTCTTGTATATATATACAAAAGAAACTCCAGAAGAGGAATTAGATTCTGACTTCAGTACCATAACTTGATAACAACATAGACATCTAGAATATGTGATTATAGCAGTAGTGGAATTGAAGCAGAGGAAAAAAGGAACATTATCAAGAAATGTGAGACAGTAGCCATTTAAAATGTAATTATCAACATATTATTCTATCTAATCATTCTGAGTGTTTGGCATCCTGTGACACTCTTTCAGAGAATAGTTGGATCCATCAAGGATAGTGTATCTACAAGTGACACAAAAGCAAAAAATTGTGACTCAAACATATCAATACATTTTTATCATCTCATAAGTCTGGCATTAAGCTCTTAAGGGCTAGAGTGTTAAAAAAGCTCTGAAAAACCTAAGCTATTTTTATCATTCTTTCCTGCCATCCTTAGTATGGTGGCTTTTTTGAACTCATGCTTATAGCTCTTTGGGCATGAAATAACCACCCCAGCTCTAGGAATATTGTCTAAGATTTAAGGATAAAGAAAAATGGAAAGGTCAGCACCAGTATTATCTGTCCTTTTTTATGGAAAACCATGGACATTTAAGAAGCCCCCCAAGAAGATTACTTCTTGAGTTTCATTGGCTAAAGTATCAAATGAAGTCTCCGTTCTGTTAAAGGTGGATTAATTTATATTGAACTAACCTTCCCACAGATACAAAATATTCTAAGTTAAACCAAGAAAAAACAGCCCAACTCTTTAAAGGCACTATATCCTGATCAAATTAATTTTTTTAACTGCAAATCAATTTACCTCTCAAAAATAAAGTAACACACCACACTTACTGGAGTGCTCAAATCATAAGGCAGTTGGAAGTGAAGCAGAAGGTCACTAATTTATAGTGTTAAGGAGGCAAAATTTAGAGTCCAAGATGACTGGCATACTCTGGAAATTCAAACTGGAAAGGTTACACTGGAAAGAACTTCCAAATTCTTCTGTAAGTGCTCCTTAATTTCCTGTATGACCATGAGATTATACAAGTTGCAGGCGGGACTTAAGGAGCCCAATGTAAAGCAACATCTGGAAGTCTCAGGGAGCTGACCATTTATTTCAGCTGCTACCCACAGAAGGGGAGACAGTTTGGAGTTTGATTTAGAGGAGCTAAATTAATGGAACTAAAATTAAAAACCCATCGATAACACAGAATGATCACATCACAGGAATAACAAGTGGGTCCCAGTCCACTACATTAAGGTGTTAGTTTCTAAATTTTCACTAAAAACAGAGCCAGCTTCATGGGTTTAGGACCAGTGCTATTACATAAGACCACTTGCACAGAGGGAACTTGCTTTTAGAGATTAATGCTCTGCTGTCTTGAAATTCTTAATAAGCTTATCTTGGAACATGGCTAACAAATGGTCTCCCTCTCACCACCTCCTTGCCTCCATGAGATGTATTCTGTACCATTTGCTGCCTCTGCCCCTGACTCCTGAGTCCTTCCCCAGTTTCCCCCTCCCCACTTCTACCTAGTTACTACAGCTCACCCATCCCTAGCAGAGGCCTGGTGTGGAGAGGGTTGGGATCAAGCAAGTATGCCCCATGTTACCTCAGGGAGAGACATGGCAGCAGCTGTCCATGTCTTTATTCAGTGGGTGACTTTGCGGGATCAAACCTCTCTCCCATCTCTAATCCAGGTACCAAGCCTGTCCCAGTGCAGAGGTTGCAATTTGGGCAGGAGTCACTTACCCAGCAAGAGTTGGGGCAGAAAGCTTATGGGAGAAGAGATACCTGGCTGGACTTCCTCATCCCAGGTTGGGTCACGGCTTGTCAATCTGGTCCAATGGTTGAGGAGTATGGAGTGTGGAATTTGTTGCTTGATGACTTGACAAGTTCTGTATGTATTTTCACTAGGTTTAGTGGCCCTTTGGGGAGTTGTCTCGAACTTGTCTGTTTTTCCTGTTCCAAAATGTAGTGACATACTCTACCTGGCAGCTAACAGGACTTTTTTCTTTAGCATAACCTAAAATAATTTTAGTAGGATATTTCTCAGTTGTTGACTTTTTAAAAAACTTTTATTCAATATTATTATAATTAACATAGATCGTTTTGTTTATGTGTGAGGGAAGTGCTAAAAAGGAATAAAGGATAAACTTTTTTTGAATCTTTCAGCAGTATTCATACAGAAATGTCCCTTGTCCACAGATGTCTAAAGTCTTCCATATAGATGTAGTTGTCACTAGGAAATTATGTTATAGCTAATTTGGATGTCTTAAAAATCAGTAAGTGTTTGCATCTAGCTTTCTGCTGTTATCTTCTCACAGTTTCCCCAAGGAAATAAAGCTTACATTTATTTTTATTTTTTTAATTTAATTTAATTTATTTTTTTATTATATAGAAAGTTCTTATTAGTTATCTATTTTATACATATTAGTGTATACATGTCAATCCCAATCTCCCAATTCATCCCACCACCACCACCCACCCGCCCCCCACTTTCCCCTTGGTGTCCATACGTTTGTTTTCCACATCTGTGTCTCTATTTCTGCCTTGCAACTGGTTCATCTGTACCATTTTTCTAGAGTCCACATATATGCGTTAATATACGGTTTTTGTTTTCCTCTTTCTGACTTACTTCACTCTGTATGACAGTCTCTAGGTCCATCCACGTCTCTACAAATGACCCCATTTCATTCATTTTTATGTCTGAGTAATATTCCATTGTATATATGTACCAAATTTTCTTTATCCATTTGTTTGTCAATGGGCATTTAAGTTGCTTCCATGACCTGGCTATTGTAAACAGTGCTGCAGTGAACTTTGGGGTGCATGTGTCTTTTTGAATTATGGTTTTCTCTGGGTATATGCCTAGTAGTGGGATTGCTGGATCATATGGTAATTCTATTTTTAGTTTTTTAAGGTACCTCCATACTGTTCTCCATAGTGGCTGTATCAATTTACATTCCCACCAACAGTGCAAGAGGGCTCCCTTTTCTGCACACCCTCTCCAGCATTTGTTTTTTATAGAATTTTCTGATGATGCCCATTCTAACTGGTGTGAGGTTATATACCTCATTGTACTTTTGATTTTATTTCTCTAATAATTAGTGATGTTGAGCATCTTTTCATGTGCCCTTTGGCCATCTGTATGTCTTCTTTGAAGAGATGTCTGTTTAGATCTTCTGCCCATTTTTTGAAACTCTAATCCATTTTGAGTTTATATTTGTCTATGGTGTTAGGGAGTGTTCTAATTTCATTCGTTTACATGTAGCTGTCCAGTTTTGCCAGCACCACTTATTAAAGAGACTGTCTTTTCTCCATTGTATATCCTTGCCTCCGTTGTCATAGATTAGTTGACCATAGGTGTGTGGGCTTATCTGTGGGCTTTCTATCCTGTTCCATTGATCTATATTTCTGTTTTTGTGCCAGTACCATACTGTCTTGATTACTGTAGCTTTGTAATATATTCTGAAGTCAGGGAGTCTGACTCCTCCAGCTCCGTTTTTTTCCCTCAAGATCACTTTGGCTATTCGAGGTCTTTTGTGTCTCCATACAAATTTAAAGATATTTTGGTCTAGTTCTATAAAAAATGCCATTGGTAATTTGATAAGGATTGCATTGAATCTATAGATTGTTTTGGGTAGTATAGTCATTTTCACAATATTGATTCTCCCAATCCAAGAACATTGTATATCTCTTCATCTGTTTGTGTCATCTTTAATTTCTTTCATCAGTGTCTTATAGTTTTCTGAGTACAGGTCTTTTACCTCCTTAAGTAGGTTTATTCCTAGGTATTTTATTCTTTTTGTTGCAATGGTGAATGGGATGTTTCCTTAATTTCTCTTTCTGATCTTTCATTGTTAGTGTATAGGAATGCCTGAGATTTCTGTGCATTAATTTTGTATCCTGCAACTTTACCAAATTCATTGATTAGGTCCAGTAGTTTTCAGGTAGCATCTTTAGGATTCTCTATGTGTAGTATCATGTCATCTGCAAACAGTGAGTTTTACTTCTTCTTTTCCAATTTGTATTCCTTTTATTTCTTTTCCTTCTCTGATTGCCGTGGCTAGGACTTCCAAAACTATGTTGAATAACAGTGAGCTTACATTTATTTTGAGAATAAGAAATGTCCTGACTCCGGAATTACAACGATGCTATTGGTGTTTATATGCAAGTTAAATTCAACATTCTAAATGAGATAAATCTGTATATATAGGTATAGATATGTGGTATAGCTAGATGTAGATATACACACAAATACATTTATAATATTAAAAATATAAAACATACACCACGTATATATATACCATATATACAATATGATATGATATGTTATGTAGAGAATCTGTTATATGTATGGGAATTTCTATTTTAAACTTCCCCAATTAGTTTGGAATCAGGAAGTATAGATAGCATATTACTCTGTCTGGGCAAACCCATCAGCGTAGAATCTTTTAATTATTCACCCATGTTATGTAGGGAAGAGTGTACTTAAATTTATTTTTTGGAATAGGGAGCTTTTCAGAGAAGCTTCTGGAGATTGCATCCTGTTTTGTTGGTGATGAGGTGTATTGCTAGTCCTTTCCCTTCTATTTGCAGTTACCAATGGTTGCTAAACTCCCTAGTAATAATTTTTAAAAAGCAAACAAAAGACTTTTCTTTTTAGATTCAAAATGTTTGAACATTTTCAAGGAGAAAAAAAAAGGTAAAAACATGGCAAAGGACACATGAATTCTGAGGAAAATCCCATCATAAACGAATTACCTTATAAGAGCCCAGAGGTGTAATCTGTTCTCTGAATTCACACTGGCATGTGAGTGGGCTGGGGAGAGCATTTCTGGGCACGGTTTGTGGCTGATGCCTGTTCTCTGAACTAGCCGCTCTGGCCCTACTGATATGCCTAGTGAGATTTGTTACACAGTTTCTAGTTGAGAAAGTTGATTGAATTCGTCCTTAAGAAATGTAATAATAGGAATCTCGTGTTATTTGTCATAAACTCTAACAACTGAGTCTCAGAATAGGGAGATAAGTGCACTCTTCTACCTATACCCTCAAAACCACGGGTGAACAAGCAGCTAATAACATAAGTCCACTACTGAGTGTACAAAAGAAAACCAAATTTATTTATCCATATTTAACAATATGGAACAATGTATATAATGGAGCTAAGAAATTTATTAAATTAGCATTTAAAGGCTCTAATTTTTGAGAACTGAGAGCAATATCCAAAATGAATATACCATAAACCCGAAAGACAAAGGTAATTACACTTAGGTTTTGGAAATTACATCAATATTGTTGAACATTTTATAAAAGTAATTGCGATTATTTTGAATTGATCATTGGTGAGACCTCCATTTTTTTTTTCCCTTATGACAGAAAAGTTGAGTCAGAATCATGTGTTGGTTAAGATAACAAATCACAAGTGTCCAAAGCAAACAGATTTTTATGCGTATTTTGGAAGTTAACTGAGCACACAGTTATGTCAGCAATAACGTTTGATTAAATTACTACTCATGAATTTTCCAAGTCATTATGAATCATAATTTTTCAATCACTTGTACAAATCTATAGTCACTAGCATTTTTTCTTCTCATTATCTATTTTTTTGCATTGGTTATAATTGTAAGAATGTGTGTATAAATTTATTACCCATAGCAAGATAAGAAATGAAGCAATATATAAGAAAGCAATATGTAATTAAATCCAAATTAGATAATTTGTTTATTTTACAAATAACAGACCTAATATTTCAAACAATAAAACATTTTGATTAAGGATGAATAAAACATGCTTGAAGATGCTTTTATTACCTTGATCACTTGTCTTTAGCTATAACTTTGCAATAATTAAGATGACAATCATTTTGCTCAATGACTTAAAAACTCACTGACGGTAAGTTAGGTTTGAAATTGTCTAAGGCCATCGTGTGCATGTTATTTTACCACTATTTTCAGAGAACCACTTAAATATTTCTGGAAATAAGATGTAAAATGGGTATAATGAAATGACTACTATCTTGCAAATCAATAAGACCTCGAGTTACAAGGTTATCTCTTCTATGGGATTCAAAATCTATTTAGAAACTCAGTTGTATGTTTTATGTCATATACAAAAAAATTTTGTGTCTCCCTACCATTGTGTAAATAAATATCTCCTGAAATGATGAATTCCACTGACAATTTGAGAAAAATAAGATAATGATGGCAATATTAAAAATCAGCTAATAGCTTCAAATTTCACCATTTTAATTTTATTTTATTCAGTACAGTCTTTCAACACCCTACATACACAGTTGTTACTTATACTTATTCCATCCGAATTTGAGCTCATTGGTGACTCTGGTAACCAGCTTACTCTTTTTTGAAACCAAAAGCATAAATTTAGGGAAGTCTGATGTAAATGACAATCAAAAGTGTCTGTCAATAGTCCTATAAAAAATGATACTTTTAGAGCTGCTATATACTATTTATTATTTTAAAAAAACACACTAAGCATAAATACCTGTGGAAATACTTTTGTTTGTGTGTCTCATATGTGATTCATCCATCCTGCAAATTTGAATTATTATTGAACATTATAATTTCCTCTCTAACCAGAGTTTCAAATAAGAATTAAGTCCATCTAATTCAAATATGAATTAGATGCAGTCTTGAGATATTTGGAAAGTGGAAGTGGGGTTTCATCCTCTATTTTAGCTTTTCTTAGAGAGATGAAAGTTTCCTGTGGAAGCATTCCAATGTCATGTCCATTCTCCAGTCCCTTGTGTCAAGAGGCAGTTGCAACTGTTCCAGCATTTTAATGTGGCCAGTGGCTTTGGATGTCCATTCTCTAGACTTATGAGTATGAGAGGTAAATGCACTATGGCTTCTTGATGTTGACTTAGTTCCAGTAGAGCTTGGAAGCAAGTTGATCAGTTGTGAAGTGACCACTCAAAGAGGTCTGTATTAGAACTGAATCTTCCAGTCTTTCAAATAATTCTTTCAGTTCTTAAGTCCCCCTATTAAAATAGCTAGAGTGTTTTCTGTTTCTCTTATGAATTCTACCAATCAAATAATGAAAATGTGAGAATGACCAAACTATAAATGGCTAAAAATATTATGTCATATCTGAGTGATCAAGAAAATCAGTTCAGTCCAGCCTGAGAGTTCAGAAGCTGGAATATGCATGGGGAAATGTCAATGATAATTCATGACAACTGGGTATAAAAAAGTCTAGAAAAGGACACTCCTGAAATTAGGAACTATATGATACCTATCTAAGTGGTTGTGCAGAGAACAACCATCAGCCTTATCAAAATAATAATAATAATGATAATGGTTAAAATCTGGAATTTAAAGTGTGTAGAGGGAAAAAAGTAATAAAATAAATGGATTTAGGAAGTTGAATCTAGAATAAATTCTCCTGAGGTAATAAGATTTAAGGAGAAGATGTATTTTATGGAACACCCACAGCCAAGTCTATAGATCACCTCTGAGGCCATATTCAAAACTCTCTTCTGATGAAAGAGGGACAATGTTTCCCTGAGTCTGACAGACAGGAAACATTTACATGTTCAGGGACTTTGAAAAATGAGCAGTAAACTGACAAGTAGTAATGTTGCAGCGCATAACCCAGAGTTGGAAGTAGTACTTAAAAAAGAAACCCCGGTGGGCATAAGTAGAATAAAAGGAGGTCTTGGTATGCTGGAAGGTGTCATGGAAGTGTTCCTGCATGAATTATAGCTCATTCAGATCATGACTGGTCACGAGGAGGTCAGTAGAGCTGACTGAACAATATATCAATGGCTGTGTTGCAATACAATCATGATAGTATGTTGACATTTCTCTTTAGCTGTTAGATTGTGTGTTGCGGTTAATGACCAAAGAACATGTAAAAAAAATTTTAAGAGTATTCTTCAAATTGATTAAAACTTGGGGCTGATACCAAAAATCTGGTGGCTGGGTAGACCTCAGATAAGAAACTTTGAGGGTTTAATAGGTGTAGGTGTATTTGGCTGGAAGAGTAAAGGGGGTTGCTATAGAAGGAGAGGTTTGTTGTATGTCAGCTAGTGAAGGTATCTACTGACACCAGAATAGCAACATATGTCTGTGGAAAGAAACTTATCAGAAATTAAATCCAATACAGGTTAACTTAGAAATGCTCAGTTAATGGGTTGTGACATTTATGTGTAACTGTGTGTGCCCACATGTAGAAGGTTGTTAATAAATCTCTTAGGCTTCCTATACAAGTCTGAGCCAGTTTTCACATAAGCATCATAATGTATAATGCTGCTTCTGGGGGGTATAGCTCAGTGGTAGAGCATTTGACTGCATAATGTATGATGCTGCTTTTGGTATGGGTGATTTGAATTCCCTGTAGAGAGAGGACTCCATGTAAGATCTTCTAAGAACAGAAAAAGTGGGAGAGAGGTCAGAGCAACTAAGGTAAACCTAAGAGAAATAACCTATATTGGCAAACTGTATATAGAGCTATGTTGTAAGATTATATTTAATATTTATTTTCTTTGTAATATTCTAACTATTCCAAATTTTTTAAGTGTTCAGAAATTAAAAAGCATTCAACTATAAGAACAGAAACTCAAAATAATTATGATTTTGTAATCAGTAAGAAAACAAAAGATCAAGGATTGATGATCCAGGGGTTGTTCAATATATCACTGCAAACTTTTCTTCATCTCTAGAATTCTCACAATGTTGAGTTTTTTCCTTTGATAGGAAGATGGCTCTTACGTCTCTAAGTATCACAACTATATTCACAGCCAGGAAGTAGGAAAGCCAGCCAGATGACAATAAACCTATCTCCATGGCTCATTTATTTCATTAGCAAAGAAACTATCTTCCAGAATCTCCCAGCAGACTTCTTATGCCTATAGTGCCACATCATGGCTATGTGACCCTCCACGGCAGCAAGAGAGCCTGGAAAGGAAATGATCTGACTCGTGGCAATTTCTGTGGTGAGACCTAGGCAAGAGTGGCCAAGTGTGTCTGCCATAGTGATCATGCATATATTGTTTTTATAAAAGTAAAATTTTAAATATTTCAGACTATTAAGAAGTATAAAATTGATGTAACACTTTGTATTAATAATGTAATGCTACTGTATGCCCTTAGATATATACTTAAATAGAAACACAAAATATTACCCATATATGTATAAATCCTCCGAACACCCTATTTCCAGTGTCATACTCCTCCATCTCCATCACAGGTAAGCACTCACTTGAACTTCATGCTTTTTAGTCCAATTCTTTTGCTTTTATTTTACCGTATACACATACAAACACACACACATACACACATGTAAATGTACCCTATATATATTAAAATACAAACAAATGTATGTGCATATATCAAGGAAATATAATAAAACAGTAAGACACATTTCCTAGACACCAGATGGACAAAAACTATAAAATCTGACAATACCACTGTTTGATGAAGATATGCAGAACAAAGAACACTCATATCTTTCTGTTGCAAGTGTGAATAGGTACAAAAACTTTGGAGAACAATCTGGCATTATCTATTAATTGAAAATGTGCATAAATTAAAGCCTGTGATTCTAGTTCTGTGAATAGACACTAGAAAAGCTTTCCCATATGAGCACTAGGAGGAATGAACAGTAGGAATCTTCACATTGTTTATAATAGAACAATTTGAAAATAATCTTTATTCTTTCACGTAGAGAACTGATAAATAATGCATATCATTTTCACCGCTTTGAAAGTAAAAGAAACAGGTATCGATATTTGTAGATGAATCTCACAAATACAATATTGAGCAAAAAAGCAATTGCCAAAGAATTTATTTAATATAATACACTTTATAAAGTTTAAGTACATGGAAAGTAATATCGTGTATCACTTTTATAGAGAGAAAGGATAGAAGAGGAGACATTACCTGAAGTATGTTGGGACAAATTAAGAGAGCCGTGATTGGGAAAACAGGACGAAAAAATGTTTCCCTAGAAGAGATAAGTTAGGAAAAAGATACAAGAGATTAGAGGAGGAATATTATCCCTGGGGAATCACTTGTAGTTTATTCTAATAATCTCCAACACTCATATGTGGACACATTGATATGAACACATATTAAATAAATAAAGCCTGTGAATCAGCAGAAAGAGAAGACACACACACCGGTGCATGACGCATGCACGTACACACACACACACACATACACATGCACACACAACCCTGTAAGTTTATATTAATTTACTGATTTCATTTAGTCAAAATTATCAGAAATAATCATGGTTCCTGAGAGCAAGAGGAAATGAAACATATTTTGGAAGTCATTATTTAAGTGTAAATTACTTAAATTCTATTGTATTTTAATGCAAATTATCTTGGTCCTTATTTCAGTTATCTATCACTTTGTAACAAACCACTTCAAAACACAGGCGTTCAAAATAAGAATAAATTTTATGATCCAGTGAGTTGACCTCTTGGCTATTCTGCTTTACTTTGTCTTACACACAGAGAGGGATGTCATGATTTGCATGCCTGGCAGTGTGGCGCAGTATGCTGCCCAGGAACTAGGTCTCTCCGTGTAGCTGTGTGTAGTTCCTGAGGGCATCCTGGGTGATTTCAGAGACGTATTCTGAGTGCTGAATGGAGATTTGTGGACATAATAATGCCTAGCCTTGGAAGTTAAACAACATTGCTTCTTCGTTCTATGAGTCAAAATGAGTCACAGGCGCAGCTCAGATTCAAGAGGAGGAAAAGTAGATACCACAACTCTGTGGGAAGAGTGGCAAAGAATTTGTAACCATCTTTATTTTACCAGAGTCTACTCTCAGGGACTAATTATTTATATTTCACTCACATGCAAAATACTTTTATTCCTTTCCAAGATCCTTCCAAATACTGATTCATTAAGGCTCTAGGATGAGGCCTGAGTTCATGGACCTTATCACCTAAATCATGTACAGTTGCAAATGAGGCTGTTTGTGTGTGTTTCCATGGATCTAGCAACCTGTGAATTTAAAGGCCTTGTATCTTTTCCCCACACATCAAACACAGTAGTGAAACAGGCACAGGATAACCACAATATAAACACCTATTCAAAGATGGAGAAGACTAGGAGCTACAAAGATGACACTGGTACATAATAATTTTTCTCCCCAATCATATGACAATTAACCAGAGGCAGAAAATGTTTCCTAATTAGGTATCAATTCATCTCCCTGGCAGTGACTATCTGTGACTCTTGGCTCTACCCTCTGGGTTCTTGGTTCTGCCTTCTGACTCACTCTTCTTTTAGATAGAAAATGTTCTGTGTTTGTCAGTCTGTCTTGCCCATTAAAATTTGAAGCCAGAAGACCTATTTTCACTTTTCACTACTGTCTTTCTCTACTGAAGATGTTACAGCTCCTCTAAAAACTGTGTAGGCTTCCTATGTATCAACTTTTAAATCCACTCAATTACAGAAATATCACATGCACAAATCTCTGTGAATTAAGCATTTCTCTACTTTAGCCTAAGAATTAGGAGCTGTGAGACAATGCCATTTAGATTCACTGAATTTTTTTTTTTTGTCTATATGAATGAGTGTGTGAAACAAACATACCCCTAAGAACTTTAGAAGCTTATCGATATAATAAAGAAGTTCTAGAATGTACCGCCACAATAAATATTTCTGCATTTGTTATGAAGGGTTGTATATCCCACACTTGACTTCATTTTGACCTTGAGTATTTCTTTAACTGGCAGCACTCTGTGTTACATTTTCCTTGAGGCAGTTTCATACTTCGAGTATATTTTGCCAGATGGAAAACCTGAAGATAAAAAATAGTCTTATTTTCCAACCATATAAGTCTTGGGATGGACAAATTTTCTGTAGAGTCTTCTGAAACTTAACATTCCTTCTTTAGTCATTCTTCTTTATACATGCTTTACAATAGGCAGCTAACATAAGCCAAATGACAGCTTCCAACATATGGTCTGGAAATTCTCTTAGATCCAAAAGTTCACTAGGTAATTTTTAAATCTTATTTTCTTTTCTGCCAGTATATAACTCAGTTCCTAGTTTATCAAACCTCTAATAGCAATCTCCTTACTACCTTTTCAAAATTTTTCCTGCTCTTCAGACCTCCAACTATGACCCACACACAAAGTCAGTGCTTTTGTAATGCTGTCATCTTATGCCCAGGTGCCAATTTCTGGTCTAGCTATCAAATAATAACTCCCTCTCCCCAACTTATCTCCTTAAAGAAACAAAAATTTATTATTTCTTTATAATTCTGTGGGAAGCACATGTGTTTTTTCTGCTTTGCTTGGTTTTGGCTGGGGTGCAAGGGTTGATGGGAGATCCAAACTGGCCTCTCTAAGAAGGATGAAAGTTTGGAGTGCAGTTGGGACTGTTGGGAGGGTGTCTCAGTTCTCCTAAATGTGGTCCTCTCCATTTGGCTGCTTGAGCTTCATCACACCATGGTGGCTAGGTTTCAAGAATAAGTTATTCATGCAGTGAAAACTTAAGCTGTAAACCTCTTAAAACTCACTCTCTAAAGTTAAAGAGTGTGAATCTTGCCACATTTACTTGTTCAGTAAATCTCAGGGCAATTTCAGTTTCAAGTGAAGAGGAAATAGATGTCATCTTTCAATGGGAGGAGTGGCAAAGTATTTGGATCAACTTTAATTCACCAAAGGTGAGACTGCAAAGTTGGGGACTTTCTAAATCTGAACAGACAAAAGACAAAAGAAAAAAAATTCTAAAAACCTTATTGACTATTATGGCACAAATCATTTATACTTAATAGATTTCATCTTAATTCTGGATTAGTTTACATTAAAAAATATGAACTTGCATAAGACTTTTCTATCAATATTGCTTATACTTATTTTTAAATCAAATGCAGTTTTCCTGTTTTCACCAAGACTGAAAAAGCAGCATCAAAGCTCAGATTTTTCTGAGCCGTATATCCTGCTTCCAGTCATACATCAACCTAGATCTTTTCCCCCATAATCTACAGGGAAAAAAGTGGTCTTTTTAATTTTAATTTTATTTTATTTTTTTTACTATTATAACCATTCTGTACCTGCTCCCATATAGGAAGATATTCACAATCCAAGTTTTCTCCATTGCTGTATTTTCTGGCTGGCAAAAATATTAAAAGATGAATCATCTTGGACCATAATATGAATGCTTCTGAACCACATATTTAATATTTCATGGAGAAGATTTCTTCTTCACACTTTATCCAAATAGTCAAGATATACATCAACACAATCTCATCATATGGGAATTAATCCTCTGGACTGACTCTTCTCATAAGAAATGTCTCCTTCTCATTGCTTCATCAGGATCAATGTTGTTAACAGAAAGCGATGTTCTCTCTGACTCATTTGCTCCTCAGTCCATGAGTAATGGGGAAGCTGATTATTTTTGCTCAACTTCTTTTCTTTTCTTGAGATGATATATTTAGTAATAAAAAATATAAAATTTCCGTGTGTTCACATCTCACTGATCAGTTATTCTGATCGTTGTGTTTGTTTTGTCTAATATTTGCCATTCAAAGATACATTTTCTATCTGTTTTCCTTTGCTCAGTTCTAAAAGGAAGATAATAACAGCAACACAGTTTAGAAAATTCCATTTATACTATGGAATTAATATCTCTTTAACCAGTACCAGGAAACTATGGTGACTAGTAAAATTAGAATGGAAGCAGGCAATGCTTTAGGGTCATTATATCGTGGGGGCCATTAGCAGTCAAGGGAAACCCAAGAAAAGATTAAAGATGGGAAGGAGAATTGTAGTCAGAAATCAGTGAGAAAACAGAGCTTGGAATAGTCAAAGGCAGGGAAAAGCATGCCAAGTTCTCTTAATCGCCATGTGATGAGACTACCCCTGCTGGGCCACGTTTGGAATGTCCACTTATCCTCAGGGATGTGTGTCTGTTTGATTCACAGAAATACCCTATACATCCAGCACAGTGCCTGAAACATAGCAGGGATGTGATAACCGTTTTTTAAATTAATTAATTAGGAGTTATACCCAACCTTTGCAAGTTACAGTGTCTCACATGGTGCCTAGACCACAGAAAATCTATGTCTTTCATATTTCATAGTCTAAAGGACTTAAAAACAGGTCATATTGACTTAGATAGCTATTGCCCTAATGTTTCAGAGGTTTTCAGTTCAGGCCACATCACTCTCTAAGTAACAGGAGTAATTCCTTGAGCCAGTTTCCTCATCCCTAGCACTACCATCCTTATAGGGTGGAATTATCCCATACCACTTTCCTATGTATGGTGCTCTGAGTTAGGAGATTTATGCTAAGAGGGAAACGGAGCATGGCAAGAGCCAATAGCAATATTGCCCACATAATGATAGTAACACAAGAAATATTTAAACCCCCATGTGTTTGCATGGGAGATATTTTAGACCAAACAAGACTGTTTCGGTCAATCTTAAAAGTACCTGTCAAGATAAAACTCCAATTTTAAGACAAGATCAAAATCTCTCTTAAAAATCTTCTACTCAACAGTTCAGTTCATCAGAGAATTACAATCTAAGTTTCCTTTTGTGAATGTCATCAGCAGTTATTGTATCTGATGGACTTAATTACTCTGGATGCATGGGTCATAACACACTGAATGTAGGGGTGACAAAAATGTTTGACTATTAACAGTATGGTGGCAGAATTGTTTTTCACATTGCAGAAAGATAAAATATTACTATTTATAGGCAAATATCTTCTTATCAGTTCCAGATTTATTTTCCAGTTGAATTAAATGCTCATTACCTCTTTTAGATAATAACTTTTGGAAAGAGTTATAGAGGTGAAAATCTTTCTCATATACAACTATTCAATTAGACTCTTCTAAATTGGAAAGTCTTCACAAAGGGAAATTCATGTTCTGTGATACACTTTTTTCTTTATTAAATCTTGGATTACAAAATGAACAAAGATTACAGTCTCCCTTACTTCCACATGTATCCATTATGCAAAACTACTATTTTCTCACATGCCAATCAAGTAAATGCAGAAGAATCATTTTTAGGGAAATATAAGATTCAATGGCATGATTTTCAAAAGAAGGTTTGGAGAGCTAACTTTTGAAATTGTAGAAAATTTTGCTCTACGCCAGGGGTTGGCAAACTATGGTCTGTGGACCAAATCTGCTCCCACCCCACTTCCAATCCCATTTGGTTTGGGTGGTCCACCAGTTAAAAATATATTTTTAAAATATTTTAAATGGTTAATAACTACCTACATAATACCTCAAATTTGTCTCTTGGCCTGGCAAGTCTCTAATATTGTTATCTGGCTCTTTATAGACAAATTCTGTCCATATTTCTTCTATATATACTCCATACATTATTAACCTATATTTAAGGATATCAACATATCTAAATTCAATCTCTTCTTTCTCAAATGACAGCAGGAGAGTTTCACCATCTAATTTTTCAACAATTACAGAACTAGCCTTTGATCTACAATCTCATTTTGAAATTTTATATCAGTGCAATGATAATAACAGTATATTATGTTCATAAAGCAATTTCATACATATTATAATATATAATACTGACAAAATCCATTAATTAAAGAGAGCTATCTCCATAAACCTATTTTACAGGTGGAAAGGACATTAGTTTAAAAGAGGTTAAGTGATTGGCCCAGGGTTATAAGTCTTATAATTATGAGGCCTTTTCCTGCAACATTCTTTTTACATGGATTCATGATGCCTCTTCAAATTAATCTGAACTCTTAGTTCATTTAATTATGCAAGAAAAATGATCATAAACTAATTATGCATATAATACTGACGCTACAAGATAATGAGTATAATGCAATTAACAGTGTTTTGTTGCAGTTAATGAAAATAAATCATAACTATCAGGTCACCTGGTAGACACCCTAGTAAAATGAACAAAGAGAGTTAACTATGTAACATGCACTGTAGAAGATAAAATAGATTAATGGATTAATTAAATAATCTAAAAGTACTGATCTCAGTTCTACCAATGAAAACAGAACCCTTAAATCAGTTACTTATTTCATTAAATCTTTGACATATATTTTAACAATGTAATTTTTGCAACCGTCTATCCAGTTGCTAATGACCTCTATGTTACATTTCAATTTCATTAAGCAATTCCAAGTCAAATTAAGAACTGATTTGTATTTCAATAATAAGTATTTGCCTTACATGATTCCAATGTTGTTATTACAATTATGTATCCACAAATTTAGAAAATTTATTTTAAATTTCCTAGGGAAATCAAAAGGTGCTTCATAAGTCATAAAGGAAAGCATCATGTGGGAGTGAAAATAGGATATTAAAGCTCACTGTTGTGAAAGGCCAGGGAATAATTAAAATACAAATTATGCATATATTTCATTGGAGTGATATTTTAAGATTTCATTAGAGCATAGCACCATATTTAAAACTTTTTAAATATTAACTTTATGCTTATTTTTTACATAGAATGACCGGCTATAAAGTCACTATTTTGAGTTCTTGATTTTATTTGATTGCTTATATCAGGTGATTTGGAAATGTCTTTTTTCAGAAAATACAAGAATTTGATTATAATTTCAGAGTCTTAAATATCTGATTATTTTTTCCAATTGTCTTTGGAAATGAACAAGTTGGCAGGAAACTATTACATCACAAATATTTTCTTCAAAACTCAGTAAGTGATATAACAATTCTTTTTTTCTCCAGTAGAAATCTGGGCATTCAAGGATTTTTCTTTCCTTTATTTTTTTAACCTCAAAAAAAAATTATGTCTGCCACCCCAACCTACTTTGCTGAGAAAAGTACATTCCATTTTATGTTTCACGTACTTTTTAAGCATCTCTTTTGGTTATGGCTTTTTAAAGTTTTTCTGTTGCATATCAATCATCTTAAGTCTAATATTTTTTAAATTATTTATTTATTTATTTATTTATTTTTGGCTGTTTTGGGTCTTCGTTTCTGTGCGAGGGCTTTTCCAGTTGCGGCAAGCGGGGGCCACTCTTCATCGCGGTGCGTGGGCCTTTCACTGTCGCGGCCTCTCTTGTTACGGGGCACAGGCTCCAGACGCGCAGGCTCAGTAATTGTGGCTCACGGGCCTAGTTGCTCTGCGGCATGTGGGATCTTCCCAGACCCGGACTCGAACCCATGTTCCCTGCACGAACCCGTGTCGGGTTCGACCCCCGGTCTGGGAAGATCCCACATGCCACGGAGCAGCTAAGCCCATGTGCCACAACTACTGAGCCTGCACTCTAGAGCTGGCGAGCCACCACCATTGAAGCCTGTGCACCTAGAGCCCGTGCTCCACAATAAGAGAAGCCACAAGTCTGAGAAGCCCGTGTACCGGAACGAAGAGTAGCCCCCGCTCGCCGCAACTAGAGAAAGCCTTCGTGCAGAAACGAAGACCCAATGCAGCCAAAAGTAAATAAAATTTTTTAAAAAATAGTTACTAACTGTATAAAAAAAAAAAACTCTATAAAAAAAAGGGTGATCGAGGGCTTCTAATTTAAAGCAGTGTGTAGTTCACCCCTGGCCCCAAAGCACTAGATAAAAATTTGCAACTTCTAGACTATAAAAGTTTTAATATATTTTTTCCTATCTCTGTCCCTCGTTACTACTGAATTCACATCCCAAGTTTTCAATGTGCCACCACCTCCTTATGTATAACTGGTAATGTTTAGAATCACATGGATTTGAGATACTTTCATCAATATGTGATAAAGGTAGAGTCTAGGAAATGAGGAGTTATAAAGCCCTGGCCTCCAATACTATGCCCAATGCTGCACGAATAACTTAGACTTTAAATCTAAGCATTCAAGCTCACAAATAGTTCAGTCTGTACCTCAAGACTCAAGTGCATATTCTAACTAATATGTCATCCACAGAGGATGAGGATCCATATTCCAGTTCTACAACAGTCTCAGAGCCTTTGTTTTAGAGGCTTAGGGTCATGAAAAAAGCCACTCTCTTCTCAAATTGGAAGCATTTAAAGGTGCAAGAGTACAGCAAGAAAAGCAAGATCAACAACAGTAATGCTAGCAAAGACTTAAGGAATTTAGAGACCATGTGCGTTGGTTATAGACTTTGTTAGTGAAACGGAACTCAATTAAAATAAGTTTAAGATAGAGAAGAATATATTAACTCACAACTCAAAAGTCCAGGAATAAAGCTGGATTAAGGCCTAGCTTTATTTAAAGACTCAGATATTTCACACAAATGGGAAGTTCTTTAATTTTGACATTTGCTTCATTTTGAACCACATGTGCCTGACATTTCAGCAGCTTTGGCTCTACATTCTCCCAAGCTCGAGTACAGTAAAGAACATTTCTTTTTCATATTTTCTGCAAAACTCCTAGGATTCATTCTCATTGGACAAACTTGAGCCATGTGCCATTCGTGGAACAATTACTGTGGCTGGGGAGATCTGATACACTGCTCGGCAGAATTTGCTCATAAATCTCTCTCATGAAGCTGTTCTGCAGCTCATGTGTGTAGCACCATGGTTTGCATGGAGTAGAAATCAATACGTAGGCTTCATTTTCTCTTGTTAGGTAGGTAGAAATAGTAGTATCTTTAATAAATTTCATTAGAACATCTTGAATCATTGATTTTCTCAGAAGATGGTCCAGCAGAGTCTTAGGCTTTATTTTGGTACCTGTCAATGGAAACATATCCCCAAATAATAGACTCTTTTGAACTATTTCTTGTTCAGAGTGACTCAGAAAAGTGAGCCAGTAAATCAAAATTTTCCCACAAAATAGTGGAAACTCTATGAGCCCAAGAAGAATATGCCAACATGTACAAAAGGTGCTCTGTCACCCAGGTGCACTGGAAAAGAAACATAGCAAAGTAGATAAAAGTAAGTGTTCAGGAATCTAGATGCCTGTGTTCAATACTGATCCTGCCCTTTAATAGTTGTGAGGCTTGAGCATTTGGTCTAATGTCTCTTTGAGGCTCAGTAGCTAATTCATGCAAGTACTTAGAGCAGTGCCTTTCACAGAGTAAGCACTCAACAAAGCATCTTCCATTAAACAAAGCAATTGAAGATGCTTAGCAAATTCTTACTTGAGAAACAGAGGATGCCTTTTCATTGGTTAGGATGTAAAAGACTTCTTAGGTAGTATCCCAGTTTATTTATAACTTTATTATGAAATAACACTGGGCTGAAATATCTCTAAATATGCCACAATTCTGAGTCAAACCTGTGAGAGGCATGATAGTCTAAGCATGATATTCAATAACCTGTCTATAATATCTTCTGAAACCTTCACACACTTTTTGTTTCTGAAGTAGATGGGATGGAACTACCAGGTGAGGTCACACTTTGTTTTGAATCTGTATTCCCCTCTATTGAGAAACCAGTGCCTGCATAATTCTCATCTATGTGGTAAAAGTAAACTTTGTCAAATTACAGTCTCAACCTTAGTTTATTGATTATTTCTGCCACCTCAGAGTTGTTTCCTCAAAGCACTTCTTAACATAGTTATACTTCCAAAATATGCTAGTAAATCCAAAGAATTCATAAGTCTCAAACCTTTTTAGCTATGCCCAAAAGGTAGTTGGGTCTCTCAAAATATGTTGAGCAATTATTGTTCTACGTCTTTGAGGTAGATGGATGATTATCATTTAAAAGATATATTTCTTCTCTTTATTTTATAGTGCCAAACTCTGATGATTTTATCCTGCCATCTCTCTGACCACTCCAGGCTGCTCTTCAACAGTGCTAATCTATAGTTTTCTAGAATAGTGCTGTCAATAGTACTTTCTGTGATGAATATGGTAGCCACCAGCCACGTGTGGCTACTAAGCACTTGAATTACAACTAGTGCAACAGAGGATCTGTTTTAAATTTTATCATATAACTATATGGGTAGTGTATTACATGGGATAGCACAGTTCTAGACTCTTCTTCTCTCAGAAAGGTCTTATCTACTCTTAAGGTTTAAAATAGCCACTGCTATTTTCCAACTGGCCTCTTTGATGTCTTTTCTTGTTTGCCCATAAACAGCTCCCATTAAAACTGCAGTAAATGGTAATGGTTACATTGTTCTCGATATTTGCCCTTTTTTTCCTGCATTTCTTATATTGGCATACAGCAGTCTTATTTGTTTATTATTTTATTTTGATTCTACAACTTAAATAACTCTTAAATCTGTTCATTCGCTTACCTCTCATTGCCACATGCTTAGTTTAGTCTCTTTCCTGTACTACCAGGAAAATTTTACATTGCTTAAGATCTTAGGTCTCTTGGTGGGATCTTGAAATGCTACTATGAAGAATTAGCAAAAAAATTTTTTTCAGACATTCACGGCTGTGCTTTTCTTCCTTTGGTTTCTGTACTTTTTCTGATCTTCATTCATACATAATATCTTTATCTGTTACATATCACATCTCAGATTTTTTTACACTATATTGTAATTTCCTTGAGAACAGAACCATAGGAAAATTGTATATCAGAATGGTACTAGTCATATAAGAGGCTTTCAATTAATTATCTAAATAATTATGCCTCCTGTGTAATAATCCTAAATCTGAAAAAATAGTTTAGATAAAATATGTAGATAAAAATATATATAATTCAATTATTCACAGTAGGAAAATAAGTATCCAATATTTCTAACAAGAGAGTAGTAACTAATTAATTTATGGTAAATATCCTATATATTTGTAAGCATATTTTAGTGCTTCTAGAAAACTTATTTCTGATGATTGATTAATTTTCTCTAATTCCTAGTAGTACACATAAGTACAATAAAGATTTAATAAGTGCTTTTTGATGTCATAAAGATGTTTGTATCTTCAAGGCAAATAAAATGCCTTTACAAAATCATATATTTAATAGGATCATATATATATATAAAACAAGTAAATAAGATCACCACAAAAATACACATAAAAAATAACTTGAAATAAATACATCAGCGCACGGTTTTTGTTATTGAGTGATTGGAATGTGTTTGGATTTTGATTATTCCTATTTTTTAAATTATTTCTAAAGTATTCCAAGATGAACAGAAGTAAATTTATCATGAGAGTATAAAGTACAGTCAAATTATTACATACTAGGAGATATCTAACCAGTGCCACAATTTTGCCAATGATCTCATTTTAAAAAGAATTTGTACAAGGCTTAAATTTTCATCAAGTGCAAAGGAGGGAAAATACATTTTTAAGACGCCTTCAAACTTTGAGTTCAGAGATAAATTTCTTGGAAGCTTTTTTTTTCTTCTTCCAAGTGTTTGACTTCAGGCTACTCTATATAGTATAAGACTCCAAAATGATTTGAAATCACTTGCCAGAAAGAGCATAGGAGTGGGGCAGAGTCAAGATGGCAGCGTGTGAATATGCAGAGTTCGTGTCTCCCCACAACTAGGGTGCCTGCTGGACGCTGGTGGGGGACCTCAACACCCAAGGAGATGGGAGGAACCCGCAAGTGACCGGATAGGATGTGGAGGGACTGAGGGGAGAGGAGAAGTGGAGGCCGGACAGGACCAGCACCCATGAAGGGTGGCTGAGATGGGGGAGGGGTTCCCACACCTGGAGGGACCCTTGGGGGCTCGGATCAGGGAGAGTGTCCCTAGCATTTCCCCTGCCCAATCACCCGGGAAGGCTGCCTGGCTCTCGGGCCAGGTCCTACACCCTCAGAGGCCCCCTCTGGGCTGCACTGGTCCTGGGGGCATAGGAGGGAGGCCAGGGGAGAACAGAAAAGGCAGATAGGAGGACCCTCCAAGACTGCAGGAGCAGGAGAGGTGTGGAGGGCGTTTGACCTGCCCACTTGGCCCAGAGGCCTACTGGGCTCCCAGGCAGGGTCCCCTGCCCTCCGAGACCAGAGACACTGCCTAGGCTCCTTCTGTTGCCATGAGCCCCAACCCCCAACCCCCCAGGGCCTTTTCCAGCCCTGTGGGTCCTAAGCATAGGCCCCACCCACCACCTAAACCCCTGCCCCTGTCTAAGCCCCACCCCCAGAGCCAAGGCCTTTTCCGCCTTTTTTTTTTTTCCTCTTTTTTACTATTGTGGTTCTGTTTCACCTTCTGGTTGTTGTTTCATATATATTTTTATTTTTATATTCTTTATAACATATCTGTTAATTTCCTAGTCTAATTTTATTTTTTACTCTTTGTTATTGTTCTGCTCCTTTTTTTCTTTTTTTTTTTTTTTTTTTTGCCACCCCACGTGGCTTGCGAGATCTTGGTTCAAGAGCTGGGGGTCGGGTTGCAAGTCCTGCAGTGGGAGCTCCGAGTCCAAACCACTGGACTAACAGAGAACCTCAGACTCCAGGGAATACTCATTGGAGTGAGGTCTACCAGAGATCCTTATCTCAGCACCAAGACCCAGCTCTATCCAACAGTCTACAAACTCCAGTGCTTGAAGACTCAGGCCAAACAACCAGTAAGACAGAAACACAATCCCACTCATCAAAAAAATAAAAAAAGGACTGAGATGGCAAAAAAATATGTCACAGAAGAAGGAGCAAAGTAAAAATGTACAAGACCAAATAAATGAAGAGGAAATAGGCAATCTACCTGAAAAAGAATTCAGAGTAATGATAGTAAAGATGATGCAGAATCTCAGAAATAGAATGGAGGCATGGATTGAGAAAATACAAGAAATGTTTAACAAAGATCTAGAAGAACTAAAGAACAAACAGAGATAAACAACACAATAACTAAAATGAAAAATACACTAGAAGGAATCAATAACAGAATAACTGAGGCAGAAGAACGAATAAGTGAGCTGGAAAACAGAATGGTGGAAATAACTGCCAAAGAGCAGAAGAAAGAAAAAAGAAAGAAAAGAATTGAAGACAATCTCAGAGACCTCTGGGACAACACTAAATGCACCAATATTCTAATTATAGGGGTCTCAGAAGAAGAAGAGAAAAAAGAAAGGGTCTGAGAAAATATTTGAAGAGATTATAGTTGAAAATTTCCCTACTATGGGAAAGGAAAATAGTCACCCAAGTCCAGGAAGTGCAGATAGTCCCATACAGGATAAATAAACCCTAGGAGAAACACACCAAGACACATATTAATCAAACTAACAAAAATTAAATTCAAAGAAAAAATATTAAAAGCAGCAAGGGAAAAGCAAAAAATAACACACAGGGCTTCCCTGGTGGCGCAGTGGTTGAGAGTCCACCTGCCAATGCAGGGGGCATGGGTTCGAGCCCTGGTCTGGGAAGATCCCACATGCCGCGGAGCAACTAGGCCCGCGAACCACAACTACTGAGCCTGCGCATCTGGAGCCTGTTCTCCGCAACAAGAGAGGCCATGACAGTGAGAGGCCCGCGCACTGCGATGAAGAGTAGCCCCTGCTTGCCACAACTAGAGAAAGCCCTCGCACAGAAACGAAGACCCAACACAGCCAAAAATAAATAAATAAATAAATTTAAAAAAAAAAAAACACACAAAGGAATCCCCATAAGGTTATCAGCTGATTTTTCAGGAGAAACTCTGCAGGCCAGAAGAGAGTGGCAGGATATACTTAAAGTGATGAAAGAGAAAAAGCTACAACCAAGAATACCCAGCAAGGATCTCATTCACATTCAACAGAGAAATCAAAAGCTTTTCAGACAAGCAAAACCTAAGAGAATTCAGCACCACCAAACCAGCTTTACAACAAATGCTAAAGGAACTTCTCTAGGTGGGAAACACAAGAGAAGGAAAAGACCCACAAAAACAAACACAAAAATATTAAGAAAATGGTAATAGGAACGTACATATTGATAATAACCTTGAATGTAAATGGATTAAATGCCCCAACCAAAAGAAACAGACTGGCTGAATGGATACAAAAACAAGACCCATATATATGCTGTCTACAAGAGACCCACTTCAGACCTAGGGGCACATACAGACTGAAAGTGAAGGGATGGAAAAAGACATTCTATGCAAATAAAAATCAAAAGAAAGCTGGAGTAGCAAAACTTGTATCAGATAAAATAGACTTTAAAATAAAGACTGTTACAAGAGATAAGAAAAGACACTACATAATGATCAAGGGATCAATCCAAGAAGAAGATATTATAAATGTTTATGCACCCAACATAGGAGCACCTCAATGCATAAGGCAAATGCTAACAACCATGAAAGGGGAAATTGACAGTAACACAGTAATAGTAGGGGACTTTAACACCCCACTTACACCAATGGACAGACCATCTAGACAGAAAATACATAAGGAAACACAAGCTTTAAATGACACAATAGACCAGATAGATTTAATTGATATTTATAGGACATTCCACCCAAGAGTGGCAGAATACACTTTCTTCTCAAGTGCACATGGAACATTCTCCAGGATAGATCACATCTTGGATCACAAACCAAGTCTTGGAAAATTTAAGAAAATTGAAATCATATCAAGCATCTTTTCTGACCACAAGGCTCTGAGATTGGAAATCAATTACGGGAAAAAAAAACTGTAAAAAACACAAATACATGGAAGCTAAACAGTGCACTACTAAATAACCAAGAGATCACTGAAAAAATCAAACTAGAAATAAAAAGATACATAGAAACAAATGACAATGAAAACATGATGACCCAAAACCTATGGGACATAGCAAAAGCAGTTCTAAGAGGGAAATTTATAGCAAATGAATCTCACCTCAGGAATCAACATAAATCTCAAATAAACAATCTAACCCTATACCTAAAGCGACTAGAGAAAGAAGAACAAAGAAAACCCAAAGTCAGGAGAAGGAAAAAAATCATAAAGATCAGAGCAGAAATAAATGAAATATAAAGGAAGAAAACAATAGCAAAGATCAATAAAACTAAAAGTTGGTTCTCTGAGAAGATAAACAAAATTGATAAACCCTGAGCCAGACTCACCAAGAAAGAAAGGGAGAGGATACAAGCAATAGTATTACAAATAAAAAAGGAGAAATTGCAACTGACACTGCAGAAATGCAAAGGATTATAAGAGACGACTACAAACAACTATATGACAATAAAATGGACAACCACGAAGAAATGGACAGATTCTTGGAAAGGTACAATATTCCAAGACTGAACCAGGAAGAATTCAAAAATATAAACAGACTTATCACAAGAAATGAAATTGAAACTGTAATTAAAAATCTTCCAACAAACAGAAGTCCAGGACCAGATGGCTTCACAGGTGAATTCTATCAAACATTTAGAGAAGACCTAACACCGATCCTTCTCAAACTCTTCCAAAAAATTGCAGAGGGAGGAACACTCCCAAATTCGTTCTACGAAACCACCATCACCCTGATACCAAAACCAGAAAAAGACATCACAAAAAAAGAAAATTATAGACCAATATCACTGATGAAAATAGATGCAAAAATCCTGAACAAAATACTAGCAAACAGAATCCAACAACATATCAAAATGATCACACATCATGATCAAGTGGGATTTATCCCAGGAATGCAAGGATTCTTCAATATATGCAAATCAATCAATGTGATACACCGTATTAACAAATTAAGGAATAAAAACTACATGATCATCTCAATAGATGCAGAGAAAGCTTTTGACAAAATTCAACACCCATTTATGATAAAAACTCTCCAGAAAGTGGGCATAGAGCTAACCTACCTCAACATAATGAAGGCCATATATGACAAAACCAAAGCAAACATCATACTCAGTGGTGAAAAACTGAAAGCATTTCCACTAAGATCAGGAACAAGACAAGGATGTCTACTCTCACCACTCTTATTTAACATAGTTTTGGAAGTCCTAGCCATGGCATTCAGAGAAGAAAAAGAAATGAAAGGAATACAAATTGGAAAAGAAGTAAACTGTTACTGTTTGCAGATGACATGATACTATACATAGATAATCCTAAAGATGCCACCAAAAAACTACTAGAACTAATCAATGAATTTGGTAAGGTTGCAGGATACAAAATTAATGCACAGAAATCTCTGGCATTCCTATACACTAACAACGAAAAAACAGAAAGAGAAATTAAGGAAACAATTCCATTTACCATCGCAACAAAAAGAATAAAATCCCTAGGAATAAACCTACCTAAGGAGGCGAAAGACTTGTACTCAGAAAACTATAAAACACTGATGAAAGAAATCAAAGATGACATAAACAGATGGAGAAATATACCATGTTCTTGGATTGGAAGAATCAATATTGTGAAAATGACTATACTACCCAAAGCAATCTGCAGATTCAGTGCAATCCCTATCAAACTACCCATGGCATTCTTCACAGAATTAGAACAAAAAATTATACAATCTGTATGGAAACACAAAAGACCCTGAATAGCCAAAGCAGTCTTGAGAAAGAAAAACAGAGCTGGAGGAATCAGGCTCCCTGACTTCAAACTATACTGCAAAGCTACAGTAATCAAGACAGTATGGTACTGGCACAAAAACAGATACATAGATCAATGGTACAGGATAGAAAGCCCAGAGATAAACCCACGTACATATGGTCACCTAATTTACGACAAAGGAGGGAAGCACATACAATGGCGAAGGGACATCCTCTTCAATAAGTGGTGTTGGGAAAACTGGACAGCTACATGTAAAAGAATGAACTTAGAACACTCCCTAACACCATACACAAAAATAAACTCCAAATGGATTAAAGACCTAAATGTAAGACCGGACACTATAAAACTCTTAGAGGAAAACATAGGAAGAACATTCTTTGACATAAACCACAGCAAGATCCTTTTTGACCCACCTCCTAGAGTAATGGAAATAAAAACAAAAATAAACAAATGGTACCTAATTAAAGTTAAAAGCTTTTGCATAGCAAAGGAAACCATAAACAAGATGAAAAGACAACCCTCAGAATGGGAGAAAATATTTGCAAACGAATCAATGGATAAAGGATTAATCTCCAAAATATACAAACAGCTCATGGAGCTCAATATCAAAAAAACCAACAACCCAATTAAAAAATGGGCAGAAGACCTAAATAGACATTTCACCAAGGAAGACATACAGATGGCCAAGAGGCACATGAAAAGATGCTCAACATCACTAATTATTAGAGAAATGCAAATCAAAACTACAATGAGGTATCACCTCACACTGATCAGAATGGCCATTATCAAAAAATCTACAGACAATAAATTCTGGAGACGGTGTGGTGAAAAGGGAACCCTCTTGCACTGTTGGTGGGAATGTAAATTGATACAGCCACTATGAAGAACAGTATGGAGGTTCCTTAAAAAGCTAAAAATAGAACTACCATATGACCCAAAAATTCCACAACTGGGCATATACCCTGAGAAAACTATAATTCGGAAAGAGACATGTACCACAGTGTTCATTGCAGCTCTATTTACAATAGCCAGGACATGGAAGCAACCTAAATGTCCATCGACAGATGAATGGATAAAGAAGATGTGGCACATATATACAATGGAACATTACTCAGCCATAAAATAAAATTGAGTTATTTGTAGTGAGGTGAATGGACCTAGAGTCTGTCATAGAGTGAAGTAAGTCAGAAAGAGAGAACAAATACCATATGCTGACACATATATATGGAATCTAAAAACAAAATGGTACTGATGAACGTAGTGGCAGGGCAGGAATAAAGACGCAGATATAGAGAATGGACTTGAGGACACGGGTTTGGGGGTAAGTGGAAGCTGGGGTGAAGTGAGAGTAGCACTGACATATATACACTACCATATGTAAAATAGGTAGCTAGAGGGAAGCAGCTGCATAGCACAAGGAGATCAGCTCTGTGCTTTGTGACCACCTAGAGGGGTGGGACAGGGAGGGTGGGAGGGAGGCTCAAGAGGGTGGGGATATGGGGATATATGTATGCATATGGCTGATTCACTCCGTTGTACAACAGAAACTACCACAGCATTGTGAAGCAGTTATACTCCAATAAAGATGTATAAAAAGAAAAAAGAAAAAGAGCATGAGACCTTCTATAAAACTCTTAAAATCTATGTATCAAAAAATAATTTGATATAGTATTTTAAGCTTTGACTACATTGCCTCTGTATTTCTAGGCACAAGTAGAGTACTCTCCCACTTTCAGTGATGTGTAGGAAAGGAAAATATTAAAGCTTAGGGGAGGGAAAGGAATCCAAAAATTCCAATTTTTTCCTCTCCTTCCTTCCATTCTTACTTTTTTTTTGTCCTGGTCTTTGCTTCTTCCACTTACTATGTACACATTTTTACTAAAAAAGATTGTGGTGAAGAAACCCTAAGGTTATTCCTAAGAAGTTACATCTCTATATAATTCCCTCTCCTTGAATACAGGAAGAACCTATGAATCGCTTCTAATGTATGTAATATGGCAAAATGAATGGATTTGCAGATATAGTTAAAGTCTCGCATCAGTTGTTTTCGAGTTAATCGAAAGAGAGATTGCCCTGAGGGTGGGCGTGGGGCTGACCTTGTAAGGCAGTTTTTTAAACAAGGCCTTGCCTCTAGTTAGAGAATCAAAATAACAGAAACATTCTAGCTTCATTATTGTCTTTAAAGAAGCCAGCTGCTGTGATTTTTATAGTCACAAGGAAATGAATTCTTTCAAAAACCTAAGGAGGCTTAGAAGCAAGTCCTTCCCTAGACAGGCCTCCAGGTGAGACTGCAGCCCACCCAAATCCTTGATTTCAGCCTTGTGATATCTTGAGCAGCGAACTCAGCTTAGCCAGCCCAGACTTCTAAATTATAGAAACTATGAGATAATAAATGAGCATTGTTTCAAACCACTGTTTGTTGACTTGTTGCACAGCACAGAAAATTACTAAAAGGATGAATTAGTCATATACGTATCTTTGAAGTAATGTTTTGAAAGCCATGCTAATATTTCATTCCATAAATATTATAAGACCATCCTGAATACATTCAATACATTTAATCCTTACAATAACCCTGTAGGTATATTAATATTTTTGCTGTTTGCTTTCTCATTTGAGAAAACTGACATTCACTGAGCTTGGACAGAGCCCCAGAGACAGTGGATGATACAGGGTGAAGACCCAGGTCCATCTTATATAAAGCCTGTCTTTTGCATAGTACCCTTCATTGATGTTCATTCAATGACTGGTATCCTTGACACAATGCTAGTACATCTGCAGATAGAATTAATTACACAATTAAGGAAAATCTGGCATGAAGTTGTTTGTTTTGCTTTGTCTTCTGTTTTTGCATTCTAATACCATTGTGTGTTTTGGAAGAAAAGTTCTAGCTGTATTTAGATTGAAGGAAAATAAACTCATCATGGCAAAACGTTACTGATCTAAACATTTTGGGTACAGAATAAAACAAATAATGTTGCAGGTCTAGTTTATCAGCATGGATGTTTGCATTCAAGCTGGCACTGTGCCTTTCAGAAAGAGTGAATTACTAAGAATAGTGCAGAACTGGGGCACTGCTTAGAATACAGTGCAGGAGAAATATTCCATTACTTATCACAAGCAAAATCACGATTTCTAATGATAAGAAGAGATAGGTTGGGATGATCCACATAAGTTCTCTGAGAAAAATATGCCTTAACCGTGATACTGTGATTAATGGTTCTTGCTTTATTCCAGCATAGCTCTCTCCTTAAAGAGATGAAGGAGAGTCACATTAGAATTATGTAAGGTAAAAAATTGAATGCAGTTTGTTTTTCATCAGTTTTTAGAGCTTGCAAATCACTATTCAAGTCGCTTAACTCTTAAAAATAATAAAACAGGAATATTGGTGTGTTATGACAGAGTAATATATCCTGAACACATTGTGATTCATCCTGTGGAAATCATCACAGAAGAAAAGGAATTGAGTTGAGGTAGAAGAATTGTTACTAAATGAATGCAAGGAAATACATCAATCTGGTCTTTTTTTTTTTTTTTTCAGTCAAAATGTGCCAGGATAAAATGATGACCTAGTTGGATTTATACTACCTGCTTTTCCTACCTTCAAAGACTGTAGTGAAATTCATATAAGATCATGCAAGTTAAAACATTTTAAATAGTATATATATGAATGTAAGGAATTGTTGTTATCAAATTAGACATTCAACATAATGTTTGCTTCCCTCAAACAGATTCAGAATTATAAAAATCACTTACTTCCTTTAATTGGAATTGTAACTACAGGGTTTTGCTTTTGGTAGCTCTCTAGAGCATTTTATAGATAAAGTTCCCTCTGGAAATTCCAGTCTTTTTAAAATCTTAAAATTCATAAAAGTAACATTTACTTTATTACATAAAGTTGTGTGTGTGATAATTATATATATATATATATATATATATATATGTTGTTGCTATTTCCATTTAGAAAACACAGAAAACTAAAGTACTGAAAATTTTATGTTCTGGAGGTGTAATAAAAAATGACCAATGCTGTTAATGATTGTGATTCATTAGGAACTAAATAAATGAAACTAGAAATGTCCTAAAAATGGGCATCATAATCATAAGATGAAAGGACATTAGTAGTATCAGATGTTGAAAAGTTACAAGTATAGAAGCTTATTTTCTTTTGCCATCATTCCCTTAACTGTGAAATCTACTCAAATTCCCTATTGTTTGTGTCCTTTTTACCCTCTCAAAAAGGCAAAAAGACAAATCCTTTCCTCCCCAGTATTAAAATAAGCAGTATAAAATAGAATCAATGACACATCCAGGCAATGGCCAAAGTATTATTTTTTCCAAATAAAATCACCTTCCCTCTTCTTTCCATTTTGTCAATACACAGAATCAGATCATCCAACATCTTCATTCTATATTTTAATTTACTAGAGAAAATTAATGACCATTTTTTTTAACCTGACCCAAGACAGGTTGTTCCTGACTAACTTGATTTGTCTTTTCATTCATCTTTTGTGTGTTTGTGCTTTTGTCCTGTTGATTTCATAGTTTCTTAGAACAGAACAAAGTTTTACTTTTTTTTCCAAGCTCGACATTCCACCTTCCTTTTGATCAAGATAGAGTACCTTGATTTCCACTTTACTGAGAGTAAGAGCATCAGGCAAAAAATAACCAATTTGCCATCTTTACTGCCTTGAAATCTATCTCTTCACACTCAGCTCCTGTATTATTTGAGTCTCATGTAAAGTATCCTTGTTACTTTTCAGTAACAAAAAGCCTCATCTTTCTTCTTTTGATCTCACTTCTTCAATTATCCTTTTTCCAACATTTCCAGGTTCTCCTTCTCCCTCAGCTCTTATACTGCAACATAAATTTAGGTTTGCCTTACCTCTATTTAAGGAAGAAAGTCCCAGAGCATCTAGATAAAGCAACAACTGATTACGTTCTAGATCCATCCTCTTTTATGGAAAACAGAAATAGAAAAACAACACCTTTGAGAACTAAGTCTGATAGTCAAGCGGTTTCTCAAATATGGAAGTATTTCCACTGAGAATGTGATATATGAAGCTCATTCAAGCAGCAGCTTTGATGACTGATCTGTGCTTCACCCTCTTGAAACAGAAAAAATCTGTCAATTTGCAAGAAGATGGAGAAATGTTACATGGCCCTTCTATCCCTGCCTCTACCTAGGAGGTCAAGAGAATATTAAGTACAGATGGAAGTAGTCAAATAGTAGTGAATCAAAATATGTAAGCTCCATCATTTCTGCTGGTTCTTGCTGATCTTACCAAGTTGTTTACCTGTTGGGTGATTTTTATAACTGATACTAACCTACACTTCTTGAATGCCACATACATTTCCTAAGCCCACTTAAAATCTATTGCTTGTGAATGGGTCAGTAGGACCCCCACTGTTTCTCTAGCATGGTTCATGCTTTCCATTCTCCATAGCATATATTTTATTTTATTTTTTAAACATCTTTATTGGAGTATAATTGCTTTACAATGGTGTGTTAGTTTCTGCTTTAGAACAAAGTGAATCAGCTATACATATACATATATCACCGTATTTCCTCCCTCTTGCATCTCCCTCCCACCCTCCCTATCCCACCCCTCTAGGTGGTCACAAAGCACCGAGCTGATATGCCTGTGCTATGTGGCTGCTTCCCACTAGCTATCTATTTTACATTTGGTAGTGTATATATTAGTCCATGCCACTCTCTCACTTCATCCCAGCTTACCCTTCCCCCTCCCCATGTCCTCAAGTCCATTCTCTACATCTGTGCCTTTATTCCTGTCCTGTCCCTAGGTTCTTCATTACCATTTTTTTTTTTTTTTAGATCCCATATATATGTGTTAGCATACGGTATGTTTGACATAATCCTATTTAAATAGAGATGGATGGATGGATAGAGATACGCATGTGTTTTTAAAATTGTAGTTAGAATATTTTGTGAAATATGAGGAGATAAAGGGTCAAAATACACAAGGTTATTTTGGAGAAGATCTGAAGTTGGCAGTGGGGAGGAGAATGACCAAATAGTTAATGTACAGGGGAAGAATAATGTGAAGTAGAAAAATAATATTTTAAAAAAAACTTAGATATTATTATATCTCATAATAATATTTTGTATGTTATATATTTATTATTATATACTATATTATTATTATCTAATAATTTTAATGTTCAAAATGCCTTAAAGCAATGTTTACTAAATAAATTCAGGCATCACCCCCAAGGCAATGAAAACCTATTCCAATACCCCATATCCAGAACAGATTACAGAAGAAATATTAAGATTGATGTTAGTATATGATCCTACAATTTGTGCATTTATCTACCCTCTTCTGTCTCATATTCATGGAATTAGCTCCTGAGAAAGTTCTGAGGATTTCCTGACTCATCAAATAGCAGAGTTTGAAAAATTTGTAAAGTTCAGTGAAGCGGGAAGACTCCCGAGGTAAAATGAACTTAGTAATAAAAAATGGTCGAGGCAATTTTGGCAGAAGCATAAATCACAAAAGACTACTAGAATTTGAAAGAAAAAAATATTACAGACAGTCCCCAACTAACAACAGTTTCAACTTTACGATTGTTCAAAAGCAATACATAGACATTCTGTAGAAACTATACTCCTGGTTTTGAATTTTAGTCTTTTCCTGGGCTAGGGACCTCACTCTGACCCTCTCTTGTGTTTCTAGGCAGAGCCAGGGAGCCACAGCTCCCAGTCTGATGTGCGACCATGAGGATCAACAACAGATACACTTACGACCATTCTGGACCCATACAGTCATTCTGCTTTTCACTTTTAGTACAGTATTCAATACATTACATGAGATATTCAGCACTTTATTATACAATAGCCTTTGTGTTAGATGATTTTACCCAACTGTAGGCTAATATAATTGTCCTGAGCATGTTTAAGTTACGCTAGACTGTGATTCAGTAGTTTAAGTATATAAAAAGCCTCTTGACTTAAGGCATTTTCAACTTATGATGGATTTATTGGGAATGTAGCCCCATCATAGGTCGAGGAAGTTCTGTATTAGTAAAAATGAAATGCAAATATCTCCCAATTAATGTTTAATGTATTAATAAAATTGTCTTATATTGAAACAGTGCTCTTTGATATACATACATTTAAGCAAATGTAGCATGGGAAAGGAACATAACATAGGTGAATAAACCATAAAGTAATTTTACCTACATATCATCCAAAATTGCTGAAAGTTTTTTCTTTAACTCTGAAGAACTAATGTTATTCAAATCTGAAGAACATTTTGCACAACTGGATTTCCCCAAATTAAAAAGAGGAAATGACATTTATTCACACTTTGATGTTGTTTTTGTGGAAGACTAGTTAATTAAAAGGCTACCCATGTGTACTTTCAAGTTCTCTAATATATTTTCTAGGCCAGGAAACATAAAATTGTGAAAACAAAAGTATTCACATGCATGAACAACAAAGCTGCTCTTCACAATGTATAGTTTCGATTTATGATAAAGCCAGCATTGTAGATAATGTATACAAAAATATATGGGCTAGATTAGAAATAAATATTGGGTATAGCAGTGTGCAAAAACTAGAATGACAAAAGGTTTACTGAGCTATTATTCTGTATGGGTGAATTAGGAATTAAGAATGAAAACAAAAATACTGAAAAGGCAGGAAGAATATTCAAGGGAGAAATCAGAAAAGTATTCAACAGTAGCCAGAAATTACCCATAAACATAGGTTGAAAGGACAAATTAGAGTATTTATCCTTAAATAGCTAATTTTCTCAGAAAGAATAAAGCTTTTACTTGCTTAGGTTAAATTGGCTTCCTGGTCATGAGTCCTCACCTTGGAAACGAATGCAACTGCCTTCAAAATAAAACCAAGCACAGAATGGTAATTCTATAGAGCTAGGGAATTTAAAGCTGCGTGTGAGTTGAAAAGCTTATGTGTAAAGGTACATTTATCTGCCAAGATCTCAGTGTTGTGTTAAATCCCTAACATTCAGCACTGGAGTTCTCAGGGGACTGTTGCAGACTTTAATCAAAAGAACATTTTGCAGTTTGGTTTAAAAGGTCAAACTTGCTAACTTATCCTTATGCGATGGTAGTTTAGTAATGGTCTAGTAACTTGGCTTGTAGATTGTCATGACCCAGATCATTTTGTGGCAATAGGAAATTGATGTGAATGCTTTCAGCCTTACTCAACCATTAAAAAGAGCATTAGCCTGGCTTTTGTGTCAAACAGAGTACAGCGACTCAGAAAGAAAGTCTCTGAAGTTGCAAATAGAACAGATCCAAGGATATTAAAGCTTTTTCTTTTTCATAAACATTGGAGTATAACACAAAAATGTAAACATCTGAATAGAGCAAAAAATGCTCCATGAAGATTGAAAAAAAAGTTATAACAAAAGGCAGAAGGGCCTTGGGGTGCATTTGGCTACTAGGAGTGTCTGTATCCCTATTAGAACTGGATATTTTCTCCAAGATGGGAAGAAAAGGAGAAGTGGTCTCTCCTCCACTATTTGCATTTCATAGGTACTTAAGGCAGGATTGGATATTAAATGATTGTCCAATTATACAGACAATTTATGGAAATTTTGGTACTACAAAACCAGGGGAAATGATCTACTGCTTTAAAAAACAATGGTCTCAGAAATTGAGGTGGGAAGGGAGAATTTGTGGGTCAGGCACTTTGGACACACTACATATATGAAGATAGCAAACATAACACTTGAATTATTCCTATAACTCTGATTGTCCAACTTAACTATCTGGATGGATAGTAGCAATAAATGGACCAGCACAAAGACCATTTCATAATCAGGACATTGTTGAATTCAGGTTAATTTAATTCCTTGCAGTGCTATAAGTAAAAGCAAAGTACTTTTATATTTTTGTAGGTTTTAATAACAGTGGCTGCATAATTTTTATTTGCTTTTCATAACTAGAATATACAGATGGATTTTTTTTTTAGATAAATACACTGTTGTATTTTTAAAGCTATATCCAGAAACTCTAAATACTTCTCCCCTCAAGAGGTGGAACTTAATTCCCCTTTACTTGAGTATAGGCTGGTTTTCATGACTCATTTCTGAAGAATAAAATATGACAGAAACTATGTGATATCACTTCTGAATTAGATTCTAAAATGACTACAGCTTCCCATTTTGAATCCTTTCCTTCTCTCTCTCTCTCTCTCCCCCGCCCCTGCCACCCCCCATTCCCTCCCTTCCCTCCTTCTCTCTCTGTTTTGAGTTACTTACTCTGGGGGCCGCTTGTTGCCATATTCGGAGGATACTGTGGGAGCTTATGGATAGGTGTTCATGGCAAGGAACTGAGGCTTGTCAGGATTCATACAACATTGGAAGTAGGTCCTTCCCCAGTCAGGCCATGAAAAGATTGCAGCTATGATCACCAGCTTGATAGAAAGCCCATGAAAGACCATGAGCAAGAACTTCCCAACTAAGCTTCTCTTGGACTTCTGATCCAGGTAAACTATGAGATAATAAACATTGGCTTTTATAAGCCACTGATTTGAGGTAACTTGTTATGCAGGTAACAAATTATTTCAAGTTACAAGGTAACTTATTCCAAAATGCAATTAGGTTAAAACAAATACTGAATATACATTCATATTTTTATAATTCCCACAGACCATGCCTATGTGAATGAAGGGGATATATATTCAAGGACAACAATCAAGTATTCTTCATTTACCCATTAAGCCAGGGATGCATTTACCTGACTTTAGATGATTTGAGAGAGCTTTGGACTTTAAAGAGCTATTTGAATTAGCTGGACACTGATGGCTAATCAAATTTTAAGCAGGAGAATAATCACAGGAGTGGTTCCAGGTCAGGTGAATAGTTTGCTCTAGATTTTTAAAAAAACATTTTTTGTCCTTGTGTATATTTAATTAGGCAACCCAAGTTAAAAAGAAATGTTTAGATATCAAAAGCAAATCAAAAGGAAAAATATAACTCCTTCCAAATGCTTTTGAAGGTATGATTTTACATGATTGCTGTCAAGGCAGACACATCACCCCAAGTTTTTGTTTGTTTGGTTGGTTGTTTTGGGTTTTTTTGGGGTTTTTTTGTTTGTTTTTTACTGGTTACTTCACATGATCTTTTGCATAGATGTACAGGATCCTTAATAATCCATACCAGGGTAAAACAATTTTAATTGCATTAATAAATTATCATGATCCTAGTCTAGCCCACTAAACAGTCTGGAGAGGAAGGCAAAAGACTGAGAGCACAGTCTAAGCAACCAAACTTCCTTCCTTCCTTCCCTCCCTCCCTTCTTCCCTCCCTCCTTCCCTTCCTTCCTTCTTTCCTTCTTTCCTTTTCTTCCTTCCTTCTTTCAAGAAGGTAGTGGGCCTTCTTAAAAGAAGGCCTGTCCTATAATGAAAGTGACTCCTATATCATCTGGGAGAGCAGACTTCCATTTTATCACTGTGTCAAAACAGGACACTTAGAACTGAATGGAAACAAAAGTCAAGCATGTGATTGAAGTAATAATTTTCAATGAAAGAAGCATATTGCTAGGATGAAATCCACCTACAATATCCACATATAACATTGAGTTTCAAACATATATTAAGTATTAGATAATGCTTTTATATCTTAATCTACTTAACTTTATCCATTGCTCTCAAGCTATTAAATATGTGAATTCTTTGTTTTATAATAACAGCTGCTCTTGTCAGGCACATGCTAAGCCTTTAATGCAAACTATCTCATTTAATCCTTATGCAAACCTCTGTGAGTTACTCCATTTTAAGAGGAAACTGAGACTCAAAAAACACACCAGTGTTACACATAAACAAGTGGTCAGACTGTGGTTTCATTACTAGTCTCTCTACCTGACTAAGCCTCTGTATTTGTTCAGAGATTCTAAATTGTCTCACACATGAAATAGCAGAAAAGTGCAGAATTTGGAATTTCAATATCTGGGTTCTATTTGTTACTCATCCCTTACGTAGTATGAAGTTTTCAAGAAAACCACTGAACAAGCATAGACTCCAGCTACTTCCCTGAAGTGTTTACTGTATTTGTTTTCATTCTGAAGACTACCAGAAAAATTAAATTCATAAATGCCAACATTCTCCAATCAGGTTTTGTCAGGTAATGCATTTCGAAACAGCCCCATGAAATCAGTTGCTCATGCTTCCCTGCATAAATCCCCATGTGAGAAATCCCTTTCAGAATTTAAAGACCCTCCCCAAAAAACTTCTTGTAAGGTGCATGTAAGAACATAGCCACACTATTTAAAATAAGACAATAAAGCAGTGAAAAGCTTTGGCTACAAGAATATTGATTTGATTACGTATTCACCTCCTCTTACAAACCCTATAATCGCCTTTATCTCTTTTTTGTTTTGATTCATTATTTTCTGTAACATGTTTTATAAAATAACGTTTTATAGTTATATCGTTAGGTAGCTAGTCAAACATGAGCGGGTTCCGTCCCATCCTGGATGGGTCATCTTTCCCTTCCCCACTAGGACACTGGTGGTCAAAGCACACCCAGAGATCCTCCCTCATGCGGTCAAGGACCACTGCTAGGTTAGGTTTCCACCCATATCAGGACCAAGCAAGATAAAACCGCCAGCACAGGTTGACGCAGGCGCACCAATACCTGACTCAGAGTGAACCGGGGGTTCGTTATGCCATTGTTATAATAAATTAGCATTGCGGTTTTTGCCCCTCCCCGCCATGGGTTTCTCTTGGGTACTTATGGGTAAGCGCCTGCTCACTAGGAGAAAAGTTATATAACCTAAAGCTGTCAATCAACTTATCAGTCAAATGACGCAGGACACAGGGAGGGACCACCACTTTAAAAAACCCAAACCTACCCCATAGTGGGCTGTTTCTGGTTTCCAAACAGCCCACTGTCATCCTTTCTCAGGAACTTACTTTCACTTTGGTTTACACAACTTTTGCTGCTTAAAACTGGTCTATGCCTCTCCTCTGAATTCTTTCCATCAAGAGGCTAAGAACAAAGGAAATGGCGGTTCCGCCTGTGACAGTAACATATATATATGTACAGTTTGTATATATAGTTATGGTATTTTGCTGCCTCCGTTACTGTATGTTTAATATCTAGTAATTTTTCACATTTTTCACTTTGTGAAGTGAGGTGGGAATATAAATAAATAAATTGTCCCCTCCCTTCTCTGAAATTATATAAGCAATGTAACTCCCAGGGCAGTCCTTTGAACTGTGTTTAACAATATTACCAAATAATAATTAAGTCGACTAATAATAATACTACAAGAATCATAAGAAAATCAGAGTGGTTATTTTTAAACATACAACCTAAGAAATATGTCAGTTTTTAATTTTGAAACAAATTGTTTAGTCTCAGATTGTGATAATAGTCTTAGTCACCTGCCCAGCTAAACACACACACGCACACACACACACACCAGCACTCACAAAAATCACATTTCCATCTGTTGATCTAAGTCTTTTAAATTTAGTGAGTCACAAATCAGTGAAAGCAGCTACCTGGCACAGTAGAATCAAAACAGCTGGCCTATTGACTGGATTTTTCCATCTCTAATTAACTATTGTATATGTATAGCTTCAAAATTAAAATGCTAAAAGAATCTGAAACAGATGCAAACTGTGTGCTCTTATTTGGAAGCAACTTTAATTTCATGCTTTTTTGCTACATTATTTTGGAAGTTCTTTGAAGAAAGCGTGCATTCCAAAAAATGTTCCTTTCAGTCTGTAGCTTCAGCTGTGTGGGGATTACATGCCACAAATTTTACACAAGCATGCAAGTCATCATTATGTTCTAACTTATTAGAAATTGCCTCCTGGAATACCTTTCCTGCCCACTTCAGGTCCTTGAATGTATAGTATAAAATAGCCAAAAACCTAAATCCTGATTTTAAATCTCACCTTCTGATTGACAAATAGTTTATACTTCTGAACTGAGTGCTCATCTTCTAAATAATTGTAAATTAAGGTATTTTATTGGTGTTAGTCTAAGAAACAAAACTGAATTATCATTCGTGGTCACTTTCTTCAAAGTAGTTTTTCTTACAACTTTTGAAATGATAGATATATAGGCTTTATTTATACTGAAGCATCTGTCTGTGGATAAGTATTTCGTAAGAAGTTCTGCAGAATCAGAAGTAAAATCTCAAGCAGCCACTGTACCAAAAGTACCAGCATGAGGATTCTTTCTCCTCAAAGCCCTCCTGCAGGAGAGAAAAGCTTACTGTGACCTCCTAGGGGGAAATAATTGTTGTGGCCGAGGCACTTCTTTCATCTGAACACCGCTGTTCTAAAGGTAAATTTTCCAGCACCTCTTGGGAAATGATTGACGGTTATTCCATTAGTGTTTGTTGTTGATATAAAGGACCAACTACTCTCCCAAAACTGAAATCTATTTTGTTAAAAAAAAAAAAAAGACAGAAACAGTCAACTCTTTGGAGTGATGCAATGCTGCTTTCCTAGAATAAATTCTAGGTTGTGTTTAATATCTTGGATATGGTTCCTGGTACACCAGAGCCAAAGTCTAGCCAGGGACCTTTATCAGGCTACTTCCTGTCAAACCTCAGGTTCCTCTTTCTGTGATGACCCACCCACACTCTGAGGATAATTGTGAGGATGAAACTCAAGTGTCTACATAAATCCCCTGGCACACTGCATGATACCTAGTAAATATTTAATTAATAATTAACTAGAATTACAATTTTCTGTGTAGCTCACTTTTATAAACAAAATCCTATCACTTTTCACTAGTAATTAAGCAAACCCCTTTACATGCCTGGCTTCTTTTATTTTCTCAGCTTTTACCTTCATGTCATGGAGTAACTTAAGTACCTATATTGTTATACCATTATTTTGCTATTTTTAGTATCTTATGCCTTTTTCTGAACTATATAATGAAAAAGAAACTAGATTATATAGTGTATGTGATATCAGACTGTAATTGTTAAGAGAACACGCTTCCAGTAATTCAGCCCAACGGTTGAACCTAAACCATCCCAGAAGAATAACAAAAATCTGTCTCAGTCTCTGAGTCTCTAGCTCTCTTTCTGTCTCTCTGCATGCACACACACACACACACACACACACACCAGCACAGTGGCACTCTGATCTCCATATTAAAATTTCTAAGCATCTTTAATTTCTGTGAGCTGATTTATAGGCAGTAAACCTTGGTCATGTAATGAAAGGTAACTTAGTTTATGCATAGAAAATACAGTTTACAAAATTACCAGCAGTCTATTTGTAAATTTTTTTAAAGTATTAGTACTAATAGAACTACAGTAGCTACAGTACAACAGAGATAGAGGTACAGTAATCCTGTAAGCAGTAAACAAACCAGGTTTAGGGTAAAGACAATACATTTTTGTTATTGTTTTTCAAGTCATTTATAATTTTATTTAATCTAAATTTGCATTCTATTATTAGCCTATTTATTTCCAGATGGCATGATTAAGTTTCCAAATTTCTAAGATTTTGCTGTTACGGTTTAACTTGTTTTATTTATGTCAGAACAGCTGACTTCAACAGCTGGTTTTTCCTGAAATACTTTCAGTGGATAATTTTCCATTTCAGTCAATTCAGATTATCTTATTTACTATAGTAAAATAATTCTATAGAGCATTTTAGAAGTTTTTCTTGCATTTGAAATGAATATTTGACATTAGATATGCAAATTATTTGCCTAATATCTCTCTGAAACTTTCTAATGGTTCCAAAATGATACACACATCTGGCCACTGTTATTACCTATTGGATAATATGGATTCACTAATTGCTCTTATGATAGGTAATTGTACATATCTTTGACACTTTTTATTAAATTCAGATATCTCATGTTTCTTAAACATCAATTAAAAGCTATGTCGGCATGTTTGTCCAGTTACTCTATTTAAGTCATTTTATAAATGAGTATATAAGTAGGTCTTATTGATATGGATACTAAATGATTTCATGCACTGAAAAGTCACAAACGCTGAAAAAAAAGTGAAGATAAAAACTAAAATCATAAAAATTTCATGTAGTTAATGTAAAATGGATTTTTAAAAATATAAAAATATTTCGATAATGTTCAACTATGGGGAATAGTGATCACAGGAAAAAAAATTTTAATGTCTCTCTAATCTAGGCCATGAGGGATCACCTGATATCCCTGGTTTCAGAATAAGGAGTAAACCTAGTTGAATGCCATCAACTAAACTAGCCATAAGCGATGAAGCCTGGATTCTGTGCAGAAGCCAGAGAGGTAAAAGAAAAGAGGAGGAGTCCAAGAAATCAGGAGCTTCCAGGAACCCCCTTAAAGGAGAGCATGTGTAGACTGAAAGGAGGCAGGAGCAAAGAGGAAGGCAGTGTCTGGCACCACATCCTGGCCTCTGAGTGCTCAGGATCAACTATGAATGATAATGACTTCTTTCTGTTAATGGCCTGCCAAATGCTAGGGCATAATGGAAAGGTTATGTTCTTATGCACTATCACCCAAACTTGTTGAACTGTGGTGCAATAATCAGTAGCCTCACTTGAAAGCTTGCCATCAAATTGAGCCAAGCACACTCCACCATTACATCCAAATCACTGATGGAGGAGTGCCAGGGAGTGAGAGTGGATCCAGGAAACACAGTTACGGTTCCTAGAGTATGCACTCAGTGAGAAGAGGATGCCATGTGGATCATTGGGTAGTGTCAGATTTAAGACTGTGTGTCATTGAGAAAAATCACACTTTAGAGTGTTCATTTGGGAAGTTTCCTTCTGGAAATTTTCTTCAGAAGTTATTAGGGCAATAGAAGTATCAAGAGTCAGTTTGGATGGGGTGAAATTAATTGCAGCTCTTATCTTCCTAAGTATTTGTTCAATTTAAGTCAAAATTAGTCGTTTTAAGGAATGTTTTCTTGTCAGCCCCATTTTACCAACTGCCACTACTTCATCCTTTTATAGAGATGCCACTGAGCAAAGTGGGAAAGAATGCCTATTCCATATTTCTGCATTTTCCACTGTTGCTGGGCAAGGGTAACTCAGCAGGCCTAGGTTGCTCAAACTCTTTACCTTCCAAAAGTTTTCAGGACTGGCCATTGAACAGCTCCTGGGAGATAATCTCTGAGCTCCTGGCATGTCCTGACCAATAAAGAGTCTTTGTATATTTGAGATCTTGGAGCATGCCAGGTAGTTTATAGTAACACTGTAATTTATGGTGACTGCTTTGTGTGTGTGTGTGTGTGTGTGTGTGTGTGTGTGTTCCTTGGGCTTTGGATCACGCTGTATCACTTTGATTTCTGAGTAGCTGAGGTCAGTCATCTGAGAGCCACATACCTAAGTAGCTGACCTCTAATAAAAATCCTGAAAATCAAGGCTCAAGTGATCTTGCCTGGGTGGCAACATAGCACATGTGTTGTGACACATCGTTGCTGGGAGAATTAAATGCTATCCCTGTGACTCCATTGGGACGGGATGACTGGAAGCGATGCCTCATGTCTTCTGGACTTGCCTTAAGCATCTTTTTCCTTTTCTGATTTTTAAAAATTATTATTTATTTATTTATTTATTTTTGGCTGTGTTGGGTCTTCGTTTCTGTGCGAGGGCTTTCTCTAGTTGTAGCAAGTGGGGGCCACTCTTCATCGCGGTGCGCGGGCCTCTCACTATCGTGGCCTCTCGTTGCGGAGCACAGGCTCCAGACGCACAGGCTCAGTAGTTGTTGCTCACAGGCCTAGTTGCTCCGCGGCATGTGGGATCTTCCTAGACCAGGGCTCGAACCCATGTTCCCTGCATCGGCAGGCAGATTCTCAACCACTGCGCCACCAGGGAAGCCCCTCCTTTTCTGATTTTAATCTGCATCCTTTCACAGTAATAAACCACAGCCACAAATGTAACAACTTTCTGAGTTCTGTGAGCTCTTCCAGAGAATCATCCAATTTGACGGTAGTCTTTGAGGTCCCTAACACAATTACTTTCAAAATAAAGCCTAAGTGCTCCTCTAGAGTGAAAGAAAAATGGATAATGAGTGTTTTGGCAAAACTGGTGGGAGGACTCAGAGCAATTTGGATATAACGATATCATACGCACACATTGCACTCACACCAGGACACTGTGCTGACGGTCTTGGGGCAAGAAGATATAAAATTCAATGTAAACTACATATTAAATGTACTAACATATAGGTAGTTTATTTGTCTGTTTGATTTTGGTTATGGGTGAGATTTGTAGTTTTACTCATTTATATTTGGTTATATGTGAGACTCCCACACTTGACATTCTGCTGTATGAAGTAAAGACCAAGCAAGATGGAGTAGAGCCTGTGCTTTAAAGAGTAGAAACAGATACACCTGCTCTCCTATGTACCAGATTATCCAGGAAAGATGGGAAAGGGCCTTTCTGCTTTTCAAGAATAAAGTAAGAGAGAAAGGAAAGGTGAATTGAGAGAGGTAGTAAGTGTGGGGGAAAATAATCTCAATACCTCATTTAAAGTAGAGGTGCTGCTCTCAGGACCTCAGCTGGACTGAATGTTACCTATGTGAGAGTTAGAATAAGTGCCCATTCTCTGGAGGATTTACTGCCATTTGCTAAAACTTGTCATAATATGTATACACGTCTATGATGCAGAGAGGTGAATGGTACCCCCTACAAACTGCGTTGTGCAAGCTGTACCATGTCAGCAGCAGCCCTGGCTGTTCTGCTCCTCAGATAAGGCCTTGGTTGTGGTTGTTGTTACTGTTATTGTTGTTGTCGTTGTTTTAATTGAAATATATTTGACATAAAACATGTAAATGGTTGGTTTTTAAAGTTCAGATCCATGAAACACAGTGGAAGATTGTGGAAGCTAGTGGAAGATTGATTCAAATTTTGGGAACATGTTGCATTTGAGTCTTAGTTTTACTATCTTTGTTTTATTTCTTTTCAGAGGTATAGGGTATGGATGATTAAGAAAGGCTGTTTTGGAAACTGTCTAGACATGACTAAAATCCAAGCTCATAATCTAACTCTAGTTTCTTGTAAAGTCTGATCTTGTAATTTTGATTAGGATCAGTAATTATCTGATCTCTGCTTAACATTTCCTGATAATTGCTATGGCATGCATGAATTAACAGAAACATATGGCACTTAAATATATTTATTTATTAATTGTTACTGAGCTGATTTCCATGCTAATTAATACGAGCATACTCCAGAGGGCAATAAACAGTCAATAACTTCACAAGCACACCTCCTGTATTACAAATACCTGCTTCAAAAAAGGGTTATTTCCTAAATGGTATCCAGTAACTTGTATTAAAATATTAGGCATACTTGAATCCACGCAATTTTAGTTTTCACTCTAAATTTTAATTCAATGTTTAAAAACTTTGAGTCCTAGGAGTAAAAGATTATTTAATTTCACTTTAGCAGCACATTATTTATGCATCTATTCATTTTCTCTTGTGCATATTCCTGACATATTTCCCTCTATCCTAAGTGTTTAATATGTTTCCTTGAGTTTTTATGAATTCTTTAAAAATATGTAGCTTGGTGTGTATTTTGAATACACACATAAATGGAATTTTGACATAGACATTTTTCTATGTCATACTTTTTACTCAACAATGAGTAAAGATCTAGCCACACTTCTTATCATACAAGTAGCTTTCCTGGCTTCTGAACACTTCAGAGTATTCATAGTTTGTGTTCTCCTGTGCTCATCCAGTCCTTAATAATGGGCCTCTAGATTGTCCCTACTCCTTACTACCAGACAATGTTGCAATAAAAATCTCACTCCCAGCCTATCTGGGAAATTTATGGGAATTCCTCTGGGATTTCTGAGCCATGAATTTCAAACTTAAGTTAGTTTTTTCCAATATGGAAAAAACCAATTAAAAGGCAAAAATTATCAGATTGAATTTCAAAACGCAAGAAAGACCCAACTCTTTGCTACCTAAAAGAAATGTACTTTGCATAAAGACACAAATTAATTAAAAGTAAATGAGTAAAAAATTATATCATTTTAGCACTAATCAGAGGAAAACTAGGTTGGGTATATTAGTATCAGACAAAGTATGTTTCCGAACAAGAAAGTATATTATCATAATGATGAAGTGGTCAGTTTATCAAGAGGACATAACAATCCTAAATGTTTACACATCTATTAACCAAACTCCAAAATACCTGAAGCTGCAATTGATAGAACTGCACTGAGAAATAGACAACACCACAATTATAATTTGAGATTTTGATACAACTCTAATAATAATTTATGGAACAAGTACACATAAATCAGTAAGAATATATTGACTGAGTTTACTACAGTGATATGTATAGAGCCCTATACCTAACAAAAATAAAATTCACATATGTTTCAGATGTAGATGCGATATTTATTGAGATAGATCTTAATCTGGGCCATAAAACAAACACCCATTAATCTAACAGTATCTTCTCTGATCATAATGGAATTAGGTTAGAAATCAATTTTAAATCTCTATAAAAATCACAAAATATTAGGCAGTCAAATAATGCATTTATAAATAACCTGTAGTTCAAAGAATAAATAAAAATAAATTATAAAGTATTTTAACTGAATGAAAATGAAAACAATATTTCAAAATATGTAGGATGCTGCTGAAGAAATACTTAGGGGTTAAATAATTTTTAGTGCTAAATGCCTATATTAGAAAAGCAGAAACATCTTGTCAAGTCATTTACCTCAGCAATCACCGTAAGAAACTAGAAAAGGAGGAAATATAAAATTCAGGGTAGGAGAAGAGGAAGAATAAAGATCTGAGTAGAAATCAGTAAACAAGAAAATAGAGAAATAAATGAAACCAAGAGCTGGTTCCTTGAGAAAAATCATGAAATTGTCAAACCTCTAGCCAGATAGATCAGGGGAAAAAAGAGAGACAAAAGATATATGTATCAGGAATGAAAGAGGATACTAAAGAAATTAAGTGTCTTGTTAAAACACTTACCCTAAGGCGTATTCCTGATCTAGATGGCTTTACCAATAGAGTGAACAAAATATTTAAGGAAGAAATAATACTAATTCTAAAAAAAAAATCCTTCTAAAAACTGGAAAACAGTGAATAGTTCTCACCTCATTTTCTTAGGATTACAATATCAAAAGAAGGCAAACACAATGCAAAAAGTAACAGTACAGACAAATATCCCTCATGAATCCAGATGCGAAAATTCTAAACAAACTTTTTAGCTAACTAAATCTATGTCTATCTGTTTATCTATCTATCTATCTACCTATCTATCTAAATACTCCATGATCTGCTGTGGTTTATCCCACTGATGCAAATTTAGTTTAGCATTTGAGAAGGAATCAATACAATTCACCAAATTAACAAACTAAAAGATAGAGATATAAAAGGCATCCAGAAAGGAAAGAAAGAAATACAGTTGTCTTTATTTGCAGATAGAATGGTCATCTATATAGAAAAATCTAATGAGATCTATAAAAAAGAATTCCTAGAACTAATAAATGAGTTCAGCAAGATCACAGAATAAGAGAGCAATATGCAAAAATCAATTGCATTTTATACACTATCAATGAACATTTGAAAATTGAGGCAAAAATAACATTTACCATAGCAGCAAAATACAAAAAATACTTAATAGTTAAGGATAAATTTGACAAAAGGTGTGAAAAGCACAAAATATTGGTGAGAGAAACTCAAGGAGCTCTAAATAAATGGAAAACATCCAAAGTCAATAGCTCAAGTGTATCAATATTGTTAAAATGTCAGTACTCCTCAAATTTATTTACAGATGGAACACAATCCCTATCAATATTCCAGCTCTTATTTTTCAGAAATCGATAAGCTGATTTTAAAATTCATATGGAAATACAAATTACCTAGAAGAGCCAAAACAATCTTAAAAAGGAATTTGGGGGACTAAACAAACCATATTTTAAGTTTCAGTTAAAGACAGACAAATGAATCAAATGAACAGAATGGAGACTTGGGAAAAATACGCTGACCTACATGGACAACTGATTTTTGACATAGAAGAAAAGGCAATTCAAGGGAGAAAGTATAGACTTTTCATAAATTGTGTTGGAAAAATTAGATATTCACACATATTGTTAAATGAATGTTGTTCCTATACCTCACATCATATTAAAGTGTTAAACCAAAATGAATCATAGACACAAATGTCTGTAAATCTGAAATTATAGAACTTTTAGAAGAAAAGCTAGTAGAAAACCTTTGTGACCTCAAGTTAGGCAATGATTTCTTAGATGCCACATAAAATCACAATCTATCAAAGAAAACAAATGATAAATTTTCTTCATCTAAATTAAAAACATCTACTCTTTGAAATACACTGCTAAGAGAAAACATATAAGATATGGACTGTATAAAATATTTTCAAATAATATATCTGATAAAATACTTGCATCCAGAATATACAAAAATAAAGATTCAATAGTGAGAAAACCAATAATCCAATTTAAAATATGGCTAAACTATTTGAACAGATGTTTCAGAATTTGGAAAAGAATAGATACATGTATATATATATGTAACTGAATCACTTTGCTGTACACCTGAAACTAACACAACATTGTTAATCAACTATGCTCCAATATAAAATAAAAATTTTAAAAAGAATATATACAGATAACAAATAAGATTATGAAATAAACATATGAAAAGATACCCAATATAATTCATCATTAGAGAAATGCAAATTAAAACCACAACATGATACTACTCTATGCCATAGGAATGACTAAAAGTAAGAAGCCTGGCCATATCAAGCATTGACAAGCATATGGGGCAACTGGAACTCTCATACACTAACAGTGGGAATGTAAAATGGTGTAAGCAATTTGGATACAGTTTAGCAGTTTCTTATAAAGTGTTAAACATGCAGGTTCTATTTGATTCAGTATTTACCTGAGAGAAATAAAAACATATGTTTATTAAATGACTTGTAAATGAATGATCACAAAAGCTTTATTTGTTATTACCAAAAATTAGAAATAACTCAAGTATCAAGGAGTGAATAAATATACTGTGGTACATCCATAAAATGGAAAACCTTCTTTACAAGCACTAGCCCCAGTGAGGAGCTCTAAAAATCCTGTTCAAAGACAAGGTTGCCCACTCTCACCACTATTATTCAACATTGATTTGGAAGTTTTAGCCACAGCAATCAGAGAAGAAAAAGAAATAAAAGGAATCCAAATTGGAAAAGAAGAAATAAAGCTGTCACTGTTTGCAGATGACATGATACTATACATAGAGGATCCTAAAAATGCTACTAGAAAACTACTAGAGCTAATCAATGAATTTGGTAAAGTAGCACGATATAAAATTAATGCACAAAAGCCTCTTGCACTCCTATACACTAATGATGAAAAATCTGAAAGTGAAATTAAGGAAACACTCCCATTTACCATTGCAACAAAAAGAATAAAATACCTAGGAATAAACCTACCTAAGGAGACAAAAGAGGTGTATGCAGAAAACTATAAGACATTGATGAAAAAAATTCAACATGATACAAACAGATGGAGAGATATACCATGTTCTTGGATTGGAAGAATCAACATTATGAAAATGACTATACTCCCCAAAGCAATCTACAGATTCTATGCAATCCCTATCAAACTACCACTGGCATTTTTCACAGAACTAGAACAAAACATTTCACAATTTGTATGGAAACACAAAAGACCCCGAATAGCCAAAGCAATCTTGAGAACGAAAAATGGAGCTGGAGGAATCAGGCTCCCTGACTTCAGATTATACTACAAAGCTACAGTAATCCAGACAGTATGGTACTGGCACGAAAACAGAAATATAGATCAATGGAACAGGATAGAAAACCCAGAGATAAACCCACGCACATATGGTCACCTTATCTTTGATAAAGGAGGCAAGCATATACAGTGGAGAAAAGACAGCCTCTTCAATAAGTGGTGCTGGGAAAATTGGACAGGTACATGTAAAAGTATGAAATTAGAACACTCCCTGACACCATACACAAAAATAAACTCAAAATGGATTAAAGACCTAAGTGTAAGGCCAGACACTATCAAACTCTTAGAGGAAACCATAGGTAGAACACTCTATGACATAAATCAAAGCAAGATCCTTTTTGACCCACCTCCTAGAGAAATGGAAATAAAAACACAAATAAACAAATGGGACATAATGAAACTTAAAAGCTTTTGCACAGCAAAGGAAACCATAAACAAGACCAAAAGACAACCCTCAGAATGGGAGAAAATATTTGCAAATGAAGCAACTGACAAAGGATTAATCTCCAAGATTTACAAACAGCTCATGCAGCTCAATAACAAAAAAACAAACAACCCAATCCAAAAATGGGCAGAAGACCTAAATAGACATTTCTCCAAAGAAGATATACAGATTGCCAACAGACACATGAAAGAATGCTTGACGTCATTAATCATTAGAGAAATGCAAATCGAAACTACAATGAGATATCACCTCATACCAGTCAGAATGGCCATCATCAAAAAATCTACAAACAATAAATGCTGGAGAGGGTGTGGAGAAAGAGAACCCTCTTGCACTGTTGGTGGGAATGTAAATTGATACAGCCACTATGGAGAACAGTATGGAGGTTCCTTCAAAAACTAAAAATAGAACTACCATAGGACCCAGCAATCCCACTACTGGGCATATACCCTGAGAAAACCATAATTCAAAAAGAGTCATGTACCACAATGTTCATTGCAGCTCTATTTACAATAGCCAGGACATGGAAGCAACCTAAATGTCCATCGACAGATGAATGGATAAAGAAGACGTGGCACATATATACAATGGAATATTACTCAGCCATAAAAAGAAACGAAATTGAGTTATTTGTAGTTAGGTGGATGGACCTAGAGTCTGTCATACAGAGTGAAGTAAGTCAGAAAGAGAAAAACAAATACCGTACGCTAAGACATATATATGAAATATGAAAAAAAAAAAAAAAGGTTCTGAAGAACCTAGGGGCAGGACAGGAATAAAGACGCAGACGTAGAGAATGGACTTGAGGACACAGGGAGGGGGAAGGGGAAGCTGGGATGAAGTGAGAGAGTGGCATGGACATATACACACTACCAAATGTAAAACCGATAGCTAGTGAGAAGCAGCCAAATAGCACAGGGAGATCAGCTCGGTGCTTTGTGACCACCTAGAGGGGTGGGATAGGGAGGGTGGGAGGGAGGGAGACACAAGAGGGAAGAGATATGAAGATATATGTATACGTATAGCTGATTCACTTTGTTATAAAGCAGAAACTAACACACCATTTTAAAGGAATTATACTCCAATAAAGATGTTAAAAAAAAAAGTCCTGTTCATCCCTCAGCTTGCTCATTACTTCTTCTGAAAATCTATTTCTTCTTCTTCTAGGTATAACTGGATTCCCTCTCACCTGCTATATATCTGTTATGTGAGGAATCTCTACTATGGTCCTTATATTGAATACAAATATATGTGTAACCTACAAACTCTCTAAAAAAAGGAGAAATACGTCTTTTTATTTGTAGTTTCAACATCTAGCATAGGGCCATGAGGTTTGCAGGTGTTTGTATTAGTAAAGAATTAATTTGAAAAGACCATTGTTCCATTCTAAAATGAGAAGAACCTGGATAATTTAGAAAATCAGATTTTATCATAGAGCTGAAGACATAAAGAGATCTAAATAACCTAAATTCAATAAAGAAAATGGCAAGCTCTTCCTAGGAATAAAATGGTCTCTGGCTTCTTTCATCCCTGCCTGAGTGTCTTAGTTCTGCATTTGCTCTAATGTGACTCATGTATCTAGATGGTAACAGTGCTTTTCCATTACACCTATTTACTGAATACTTTTTTTGTACCTACTCCTATTACTTCTGCACTATTAATCTAGATAAGATAGAAGGAGCTAAACATAAAATCAATAGCTAAGTAATAGCCTTCAAATATAAACTCTCTGAATCCTAACTTTCTATAATAAAAAAGTTGGATCTAGAGTTGACCTTGCAAATTAAATAGGATTTAAACATTATTTTCCATGAAAACATCAAATAGGAAATTACTCTTACAGAAAGCTTGCAATTCCCTTTTTGAATAGCAAATATAAAGCTTAGGTATTTCACAGAAGCTATGATTTGGGTGTATATAAAAACGAACTACATGTTTCATAAATCCTGTAATAAAATGGTAATCAGTGAATCAGCAACCTTAATCTCTTGCATATTTCAAAAGTTGAGCAAACACTTTCTGGTAAAGGAAATCAATAGAAAAGGATACTAAAAAATTTAAGAAAGAAAAATCAAAGTTTGAGGAACATATGTGAGTCACCCCACAACTGTGCTCTTAGGCAGGTTTAAATACTTAAAAGTTTACCAGCAAATTGGATGAAGGGATTATAATATGTTTACAGGCACTATCATGCCTGGTATTATATCAAGAAATCAGAGTATCACCAATTACTCTTTAACATACTGTAGCCCACTAATTATTGAATTTATTTGAGTAATTATTAAATGTATATAGGGTTTCTTTTAGTATATTGCCTGATAATAAAAGAGGTGTGGCAAAGAATGATTTAACAAACACCTTGCATATACCTATTTATTTGGTCATTTTGGAAGACCTATAAGATAAATGATAGAAAACTGGTTTTAACTCATGTACCTGATTTTATCTCATTGTAATTTGAAAGTAGAGAGCTTGATCAACCAGATAAACATAGTCTGATTAGGAAACTGTAAGATATGAGCAAATTCAACATATAAGAAGGTGGGACTAATATAATGTGTGAATGAGCAAATTCATCTTCTTAATTCCCGCCAATAAAATGGGACTAATAGGGGTCCCTATTTGCTAGGGTTATATGAGGCTTAAGTTTAGTATTATTTATAAAATACTTAGCATAAAGCTAGCACATGTTAGGCACTCTGTTTTTTAATATAAATAAAATTAATAAGCCAATGATGTTGAATCCTGAGTTGAAATCACAGTTTTAAAATGTATACTAAATATTACAAAAGATAATTGAAATAAGGGACTCTTTGATGTTCTATAGTTTCTGATAGTCTTATGATAAATGGTTAAACATGGAAATTTATTTTAACATTTACCAAATCTATTTTCCTTTAACATTAATTATTTCAATGAGGCTTTGATGGAAGGTCCTTGGAAAATCACACTCTTTCTAGCTTCACCAATAAATGAGGATCTTAAAATGAGGAAAATCTTAAGTCCTTTCCATCTCTTATCTTCTTCGATTCTGATTTTACAGTGTAATAAATATTTCATTTACAAGTTTAATTTTAAGTGACTAGAATGTACTTTATGTTTCCTTATAATTTCTAATATTAATATTTTAATAATATTTTGATAATGAAGGATTTTCCAATACCACTAATAGTCACTTAATAAGAATAAAATCACTTCAGGAAGGTTTGGTGCTTATGATAATTAAATAATAATAATCGCTAACATTTACTGAGCACTCTTGATTTACCAGGCACAGTGTTAAGGACATTATTTGATTATTTAATATTCCCCCCAAATTATATCAGTAAACGTCTGTAGTTTTTCCTCATTTGACCTGATGTTTAGAGAGATTAGGTGATACAGCTCTTTGTGTTATTTAAACCATCCAAGTTTAAACAACAATGATAAATAGAAGGATGAAGAATCGAGGTTTATGAAGAAAAATCATTGCCTTGAAATTGAAAGCAAACTGAGTCCAGTGAAAGAAAGTACTTGTAGAATATGCCGTTTGGACTGTCTGGTACAGCCTGCATAGTAGCTGAGGTCAGAGATTTGGGATCCCTAGTACAAGTCCTTGTCTTTTTTCAATTGTATTAAACGGAGCATGGGCAGATCAAGCAGATGGTAAATGGTCAACTTGATTAGATTCACCAGATAGAATCGGGTGATAAACTTGAAATAGCTTGAGAAAGAAGGCAATATGGATTTGAGTACATAGACTAACAAATCAACAGAGAAGACAAATGCAGCTGTAACAAAATAAAAGAGGGAAAAGCTCTATGAAGAACAGCAGTGACTTATTAAAGGATTAGATGACCGAAGAATCTGCCAGCCAAAATTCTACTGAATTAAAGATTTTAAAAATGAAAAATAAAAGATAAAAAATAGTAATATATATCATGCTACTTGGTCATAATTTGAAGGAATGAGCTTATATTCCCTGTTAAATCTTAAAGAGAAGCATGATTAATTTTTAAATGCCAGGAACATAATATCTCTATAGTCTATTGGTCTAATACCAGTATCAGGCAATTAATCATACAGGCCTTTTAAATAAATTCCTAAATCAGTTTGAATACTTGGAGCATAATATTAGGGAAAAAGAGTAATATAGAATTATGTTACATGTGTATATCATGTGATTGCCTGTATCCATGTAGATGGTAGTTTTATATAAATGAAATACGTGAATATGAAAAAATGATCACCATCCTTTTTTACTAGGTGATAAAGGATGACCTGAAGTTTTTATGGTATTATTTTTGTATTTGTCCTATTTCCTGAATTTAATTATGCTCAATAATACTTACAAACTTTCAGAAAGGTAGAAACTGATAGACTGGTTTTGTTTTTTAATTTAATGGCTATTAAAGAGGAATGAATAGATTTTTCCAGGAAAAAAGTCAATCAGTATTATAAAATATTTATTAAGACATAAGAAATATGATAATTAATGCTAAAGTATAGGATACCTAAACTTTAAAAAAAATTAGAATGTTACAAAAATAATTCAATAGGATGAATGAAAATAAAAGTTCTGTATCTCTGGGTAAATGTTACCAGAAGGACATTGGTTATCTGATCTGGTGTAGCAGAAAAATATTAATTTAACAACTGATACCAGAACACTTCTAAGGAAGAGTTAGTATTTGTTTATGAAAATCATGAAATAAGCCTTTTTGTAGGATAGACGTTTCAATGTCAAGGCCACAAATGGAAGAAAATACTCAAGTCATAACTGAATGACTTAGCAGAATAACAACAAGAAATACAAAGGAATTTAGAGAAGGTATAGTTTTGAGAGAGAAGTGAAAAGGCAAATCAGCTTTTGGAAGCTTAAGTTACTGAAAGTGAATGAAGAAGGGAAAGGGTATCAAAAAATCATTTTCATTTATTTACCGTTATTATAAATCATTATTAATCTATTTGTCTATAAAAATATTTTCAAAATAATTGTTTGTCAGGCATTATGATGAATGAGGGCGAAATTTAAAAGATACTCTCATGGGTCATACTTTGTGTTGGTCCAGGGAGAAAAGAGTTGGCAATAATGAAGTAGAAATATAGATTAAAATATGTATTCAAGATGAGAAAAGCAATATAAAATAATCAATTAAAGTCACCTTGTGTTGAAGATATGGAAAGCAGAACCTTCAGCAGGGTGAACAGGCCTCTCTGAGTTGGTAATATTTGTGGTGAAAGTAAATGGTGATAAGTGACTCTGGGAGAAGACAGTGTTTAAAAAGCCCTGGGGATCTGTGTTTGGAAACATTTTGAAAATTTCAGCAACTGTGAGTCTCTTCATGGGGAGACTAATAAAGATATAGCTGGAGAGATAGTCAGCAGCATCGTCCCCAGTATTAATGACTTTGGATTTTATCCCAAGTGCAAATGTAAGAAAATGACTGTTTGTCAAGATAAATCCATCTACTCTGATCACAAATCTCAAAAAATTTTATTAATAAAATGTGTGTTCGATGTGAGAGGTATTTTGGGGGTGAAAGATTGCTTATCATTCAGACGAAGGGACTGTGTAACCCAATTGGTTCTACTCTAAGACCAAAATAAAATAACTATTGTAAGATGGAGAAGAAAAAAAGAAAAACCAACAGATACTAGAAATTCTACCCCAAACTGTTATGAATATTTGTGTTCTTATTTTCTAGATTTGAGTCCTATAATTTGACAGATGACATATGCAATACAATGAATATCTTGTCTTTTCCTGTTCCAAGTAATTTGAAATATGGCAAAGACACAAAATTGCAAAATATAAACAAAAATTGCTTTAAATTTCTTATATTATAAATATAGATTTTAAAAGGCAAAATGTGTAATTAAGCAATACCTTGTACATGAGTCTTTAGTGTTAAATTGGACTGAAGTAAAGCCAGCTGACATTTTGGTGACATAATGTTGGTAATGTTTCAAGGATGTGGGCATGGCCATTCACACTAAGTCTTCCATTTACAAAACAGTTTCAGTTAGGAACCTTTTGGCGGCAGGTAACTGAGTACCAGATCATACTGTCTTCGCTACTAAGATAATTATCTCACGGAACAAAGAATCTGGAAATAGATGGTACTGTGAGTGGTTCCATAGTCAAAAATATCATAAAGAAACCAAGCTCTTTTCATCTTTCCCTCTGCATTTTCAACATGTTATTTCTTTCTTCATAGTCACAAGGTAGCTGCCATAACTCCAGTGATTATACCTTCACAGACCCATTAAGAAAGAAGACAGCCAAAGGGATTTCTCTCCACCTATCTCTGTTTTTATGGAGAAACGAAATATTTTCCTTAACGCATCACGGATTGAATCTTACCTCTCTGCTTGAGTAGAAATGAGTAGCATAAGTTTCAGTGCTCAAATCTGAGGCAAGGTGGAAAGTCACAGATTGCTTGACTTGCTGGGATCCTTTGCTGGGGCTGGTCATTTTGGTCCTTAGCAAAATCAAGAATCAGTTGGTGAAGAGTGAATGACAGAAAAATAACCAACAGTGTCTGCCACAGTAAATAAATAGATGTACGTTAAAAAATAAATTATTAACTTGTATAAAAAACTTCAATCTGATTCCCCAAAGAATTGAGAGAGTATTTTCAGTAAAGATGGCCATGTAATTGAACACAATGTAAAGGAAGGAAACCACAATTATTGCTGTCTTCAGAGGAAGAAGCAATAAGAATATTAAGACCATCCAAAGGGAATGATCACTGGGAAATTTCTTGGGCAAATCACTCTAAGATTTTGATGTGTCCATTAAAAATGAGTTTTTTTGTCATACATTTTTATAATTAGATATTATTTATAGGACATCTTTTCTATGAAGAACAAACTAAAATAACAGGAACATAATAACAAGACATCTGAAAAACAACAGAATTTAAAATAGACAACAGTATTAGAATGGCTAAAATCCCAAATGCTGACAATACCAAATGCTGGTGAAGATGTGGAGCAGCGACACTTCTCAGTCTTACTATACAATCCAGCAATCACACTCCTTGGTATTATCCAAATGAGTTGGAAACTTAAGTCTATATAAAAACCCACACGTGTATGTATATAGTAGTTTTATTCATAAGTGCCAAAGCTTGAAAGAAACTAATAGGTCCTTCAGTAAGTAAATGGATAAATCAACTATGCTACATCTGCACAGTGGACTATAAGAAATGAGCTATCAAGCCATGAAAAGATGTAGAGGAAATTTAAATGCATATGACTAAATGAAAGAAGGCAATCACAAAAGCCTTTATGGTCTATGATTCCAACTATATGACATTCTGGAAAAGGTAAAACTATGTATTACTGGTTACCACAGGTTTGTTTGGAGGGAGGAATGACTAGGTAGAGAAATAGAGTAATTTTAGGGCAGTGAAACTATTCTGTATGATGCAGTGAATACATGTCAAATACATTTGTCAAAAACCATAGAACATGCAACACCAAGAGTAAATCCTAGTGTAAACGGTGGACTTTGGGTAGTAAAGATGTGTCATTGCTGGTGTATCAATTGTAACAAACATACTACTCTGGTGAGTGTGTGGGGACAGGAGATATATTGGAACTCTTTGTGCTTTCCACTCAGTTTTATAGTGAACTTATCTCTGTGCCCAAAATACATGTTTCAAATTTTAAGTTTTACAGGAATACACTTCAAAAGCATTATTTTTCAAAACTATTTCAAAATATATGCTGTTTAGGCTGAAAATTTGGAGCACTTATACAGTTAATAGTATGAGGTAGAACTAAATGTATATATTAGAAGCATCAGTATTTAACAGAAATATTTAATTACCAAAATTAAAAATTTATGCAATCTACTTTACAATTAAAGTTATTATTAATAACCAAAATCATGTATGAGCACCTGATTAAGTCAGTGAAATAAAATAGTTGAAGAAAAGAATTGTATCATAGTAAATAGTTTCTCTAATAAGGGAATCCTTAAATGGTTGTGTGATTATCTAAGTTTGTGGGTATGTGTTTATGTGTATATGTATATATGCACATAAAGGTTAAGGAACAAAGCAGGTTCTTATAAACCAGGTCTGACTCTTGCGATTATTCCAAGAATGGAATCTACTGGAAGTTGTTATTTAGTTTATAAAATCAATGGGAAGAACACTAAGCCAAGCTTGGAAAATATATAAGAACTAAGGTCAGATCCCAGAGGAATTATGACCTAAAAAGGTCATTACTGCTACTTTGGCACTATAGTACCTGACATTGCCCCTGACATAAATTCCAAATAATCCGATTTTATATGTGTTCCACTTGCTCTGGCTTTAAAATGCTGAACAAGAATTCAGATTAAAATAATTGAAGGATGACATTTCAATCCCCAGATTAGTATATAAGGAGAAGAGAGAGAACCGTTTAAAAGAAAGGATGTACTGGGAATGACACCTCATAATAAATTAGAATATAAAGGAGTATAGGCCAGTCGTCTAATTCAATAGCTTGGTTCTCACCAGCTTAAAGTCTTCTGAAATATATCACAATAGGAGATTCAATAAAACTTCCTTTTATAGCTGTTGTTCATAATTTATTATCATTGGAAAATCGATAGATATATATGAGAACATTATTTTAACTAGAAATATAATCATCTGCATGGCCTGTTCTACTGGATTTAATATGTTTTAAGACTCCTAGCCTAGGGCAACTTGCAGCTGCCTTAGGAATCTCAAAGTCATTGGACTGGGAGGCAGAGAGAGCAGGGTTTCTGAGACTTCTGTGTTAATTAGAGCAGTTCTTTTACATTTTTGACATTGGAGGTCTCCATAAAGTTAATTTTACAAAAGGGTTTAGAGGCTTCAAATTTTGAAAATCAGTGATATATGAAATGGAAGCTTGTAACTAAGCTCTTAAGAAACAATTCTTTATATAAATGCATTTTGTTGTTTCAGGAAAATGATCCACTTTTTTTAACGTGAGGTACTTTTTATCAAATTCTTCCTACGGAACAGATATTTTGCTAGCACTTTCTGTAAGCTCCTTAATGTAAACAAGAGTTTAATTCCTTTTAAAGATTTTAGATAGATAGATAGATAGATAGACTTATAGGTGTATATGTATAGGTGTATATACACATATATGTGTGTATATATATCTTTCAAAATTCAGTTTCATGTTTAGAAATTTTTTGGATGTTTTGTTTTTGCCAATTAATTTTCATTCAGCCAAACATTCTGGTCTTTACGAATCCATAAAACCCTTGCTACAGTTGGGTTGAAACTGCAAGAAGCTCAATAGGCTAGTGGGACCAATATAATCGAGTGAAATCCCTTCATCATGGGACCCTGTCAGCAAGTCTATGTTTTCTTAAAAAGTACTCTTGAATGCTATGCAGTATCTGGTATAGATATTGTAATTCTAAAATGCCCACATTTACTCCAGCCAAGATGAAAATAAAGTTTTACAGTAATCCTCTTACTGGCAACGAATTGCTGTCACTTCCTCTTAACAGTTGTGAATCACTCAGATTTAGTCTCCACATTTTAACCAGAAAGGAAATCAAAAGTTATATGGATTATAAAGAATGTCTTCCTATGTCCTATTTTCTTTAGTTGCAGTCTCTGTAACCAGCCACAGTCTTGATACATTAGATTTCCTAAGGTCTACATTCCTATGCATTTAACCTCTGACGTCAGTTCTTTTTGGTTTAATCTTTGCTTCTAATTCTTGACTCATTTCTGATCCTGGATAATAAGAAGTGTCCTGCCCACATTTTCATCTTTTGTGTTTTACTCTGTTCATACTTAAAATTAAAAGGTTTTTAACTTTTCATATTGCTGTCCATGACCCATCTGACTCCTAATTCCAATCTCTTATGCTTAAAGACAATAAATTTAAAATATTTATTATACATGTATATATTTTCACATGATAAAATCTGATTCATCTCTTTCTTTTAGCTTGTTAGAGTTGGCAGACCTAAAGAATATATTTGCACCTTTTGACTATTGACTTTAATTTTCTTCCATCTTCCCCTTTGGGATACAGGTATGATGGCTAGAGATGCAAAAGCCATTTTGTAAAGATGCTAAGAAGGTGAAATGGAAGGCTAAACAGAGTTAGGGTCACTGAGGACATGATGGAGCTGCTATACCTAGTCTGGACAGCCCTCCATTTTACTATTTATGTAACAGAAATAAACCCCTGTTTGATGAAATCCAATTACTTTTTCATAAAGCTTAATGTGATTCTAACTGATATGGCAACTACAGATATTTATTGACTTTTTACAGAAGTTAGAAATTGAGATGAAGAAACAAATATGTGAAATGCGGTATAAGTTTATACTTATCCTACTTCTTCCTTTGTTGCCACAAATTACTACAAACTTCCCAAATTAGAACCTTGTAGATATTCAATGTTAGATATATTAGAACAATAGTATTTTTATTTAATAAAATATTTTAAACACACTAACAAAAAATGATTGACTTTTTAATTATATTCTATGAACACACAAATATATTTTTCCAAGATGAAATTAAACAAATTCTTTCACTTAATGCATCTAGAATATGGAAAATTACTTTTTCATGTTCACTTAGTCTATATTCAGTGTAAAGCAGCTCATCTGGATTACTGGCCTTGATTCAATTTGTTTATTCATTCCTTTTGGGAAAAAAAGAATTAAACATATTTTGTATTATGAATATTTATATGGACTTTTTGATAGTGTTATTTCTATAAATACCACATGATTATCTCTGGAAATTTTGAAATTTATGTGTGAGTATTGTGGAAGAAGTGAATCTACATGTGCTGTTTGGATCGGATCTGCTCAAGACCATTCTAATTCTTGAAAGGCAGTCTGTACAGAAAGAGAGAGACACAAAGTAGTCACATACTTTCTGCTGAAAACAGAGGTCCAACAGTTTTTGTATGGTTAAATTAGACAATTTGTCAATTCTTGGGTTTCATAACGTAAGTGTACAAATATAACAACCTATTTTAAAACAGTTTAATCATGCTCAATAATTAGACGTCATCACAAGAAAAATTCCCTGGACATGTATAGCATGAAACCTTGACCATGCCTGCTTTTTCTCTGGAGTGGATTTTGGTTTATTAGACATAATTTAGGAATATACATTTTATATAACACCTCTTTTTTAATAATTAAAACAGTCTAATATTTGAGAGTGACCAGGTGCTTATGACTACAATATTTTTTCTTTTATCAGATTATTTATCAAATTTAATCATAAATTACGATTCCACAATGAAGTTTGGTCAAAGTTAAACACATACACACACACACCCTGAAACTATAGATATTCTCATGTGTATCCTAACTCGTCAACGTGATAATAAGATATTTGTGGACAGAGATATCTTTTTCTTATCATTTCCCAACAAAGATATGGTAAACCTTGCTCAATACTCAGTCAAATTTATATCTTTGAAGTGTATTAAATCTTTTGTACAGATTCATTCTTTCCAACTGTTTTTATTGTGGTAAAATACACATAACATAAAATTTACCATCTTAGCCATTTTTAGTGTACAGTTCAGTGGTATTAAATGCATTCATAACATTGTGCTACCATCACCACCATCTACCTCCAGAAGTCTTTTCATCCTATAAAACTGAAACTCTATACACATTAGACAATAACTCTCCATTCTCCTTTTCCCCTTAACCATCATTCTACTTTCTGTCTCTCTGATTTTGACTACTCTATGTACCTCATGTAAGTGCAACCATGCCAAATTTTTCTTTTTGTGACTGGCTTAATTCACTTAGCATAATGTCTTTAAGTTTCATCCATGTCGTAGTATTTGTCAGAATCTCCTTCCTTTTTTTTTTTTATTTTTAAGAAACAAGAGTTTATTAACATGTATACCTCATATATACATGGAAAATACCCAGGGAAAAATGAGTTACTCCCTGAGGTGGCTTAAGATTCAGGCTTAAATACCATCTTTTTTTTCTCCTTCCTTTTTAAAGTTGAATAATATTCTGCCGTGTGTTTGTGTGTAGTATATATGTATTTTGCTCATCCATTCATCCATTGATGGACACTAGGGTTGTTTTTACATTCTAACTATTATGAATAATGCTGTTATGAACATGGGTTTACAAGTACCTCTTTGAAACCCTGCTTTCAATTATTTTAGCTATATACCTGGAAGTGAAATTGTTGGATATTATAGTAATTCTATTTTTAATTTTTGGAGGAACTGTCATACAGTTTTCCATAGTTGCTGTACCATTTTATATTCCCACCAACTGTGCACAAGTGTTCCAGTTTCTCCACAACCTTACCAAAACTTGTTATTTTGACAGTTGCCATCCTAATGAGTATGAGGTGTTTTTGTCCTCGCTGTTAATTCAAAAGTCACTATATGAATTAACATTATTATGTAAAATGGAAATTTGATGTATATAGGGAATAATACATAAAAATTAGCACTGAACAGGATTTTAATAATTAACAAAAATAATTACATTGGTGTATTCATTCTTTTTTCCATATTGTATAAATTACCACAAATTACTCAAGGTGAAAACATATAGATATTCAATGTTAGATGTAGTAATGAAATAATATTTTGATTAATTATTTTTAAGTACAGTAACAAAGACCCATAGATTGATTATATTGAAATGTCCTGAAAAAGAAAGTACTTATAAAGGCAGCATGCAATGTACAAATTAAACAAATCCCAGAAAATAATTTGAATCTATGTGTACTATGTGTTTTTTTGATTGAATATATTGTATGAAATGTTAAGTAATGCATATTAAGAAAATGATCAAATCCTTGACAAATCCTATTAATAAGCACAGATATATGGTAACAGAATATAGTAAAAGATGAAAGTGAAGCTGAGTTTTCATTAAGATTCTGTCAAAGAAGTTTAGGCCACTAGTAACAAAGTATATATTAAAAGATTAAAGTGATGCTGAGTTTTCATTGATATATTTTCTGCCATAGGAAATTTAGGCCATTGTTTTTCTAACACCTCAAGTGGGGAAATAAATACGTTCTAGGCAAATAAAAAGTTTCTGTAGGCAAGGTAATTTAGTATCTGCTCTGGCAGATGACATATGCAATTTTTCATCCTCTCTGAGACCACCTGGACAGCTGTCCTTGTGTGCTTAAATGGTTATTAAAATACCTCTTTGGAAGTGTTTACCTGAAGGCTATTGAAAAAGTGAGATGTCTTCTCAATTCTGGAGAAATTCAATTTAATAAAGTTGATTTTAAGCTCTATTTCACCTCAACTCTATTTTCTCCATGGTTGTTTCAGATGGAAGGAATGAGTGTCTCTGTTGGAAAACATATCTGTGGTGTCAAATAAATCTATAAAGCCATACTAAAAAACTACAAAGACTCTTAGGAGGGGAAGATAAAGTATCAATAAAAACACATATGGATTCTTGATAATATTTCAACAAAGATAATGCCTGTTCCTTGAACGTGCTAGATGTTTTCCTGCTTTTTTCTCTGCCTGGAGCGGTTTTCCATTCAAAATTCCAGTAGAAGTTTAACTCACCTCCTTCAGATTTATTCTAATCATATTCTCCTTATGAGGCCTATTTTATCCTAACTCTTATGCAGCACCCTGGGTCCTTCTTAACCTGTTCTAGTTTTCCCTTTTTCCTGTAACGTTTCTGTTTCTAAGGCAATGGATGATTATTACATGTTTTTATTGTCTGATCTCTTCTTGCAGAATATAAATTCCACAAGGGCAGGTGTTCAGTAAATATCTGTGGAGCTAATGAGTAATTAATAAATCAGTAAATACATAATTAGTATTTTGTATGTGCCAGGTCCTATTCAGAGCACTAGAGGTAGATACTTTCTCCACCTTCATGCAGGAATATTTCTAATGGGAAATATAGCTGTTAGATTAATTATTATGAATGTGATCAATTAATATGAAGCATTACGGTGGGATTATTAAAGAGTATAATATCACATCGTCTGAGATTTTAGAGAAGTTCAACCAAGGAATTGAACTAAAATTCTATTCTAATGGATGAGTAAAAGTTCTTAAGAAATTTAAGCAAAGCTTTTTGTTTTGAGAAATGGTCTGAGTTACCTTGCTTGTTGACCTAATATGGTTTTCCCACCATATTCCACATCTTTTTATCAGAAACTTGGCCTCATTTTTTGTGCCCCATGTTCTTCAAAGTAAAAGTGAAATCATTTTACTGGTCTGGGGAGGTAGTCAAGAGACAATTACAAATGAGTGACTATTAAAACGTGAAATTTAGATATGGCAAATATTTGTTTTATATGAAAGTGAAAAGGAGATGAGATTAGGATTACTACATCTATTACTTCTCTACAATAAATTTATCCACAACTGCTGATTAAACCAAATCCAGTAAAACATAGTGTAAATTATGACTAAAAGTTTCCCTAAAGTATAAGAACAGGTTTTGCTCCTTTCTTCATGATGCTAGAGTACAAATATTCTATGGAACAGCAACCAAAGAGGAAGGAGTACACACAAAAGAGATGATGGTGTAGTATTTGGATGCCCATCAGAGAGTTTGCCCCTCTTTACATGCCTTTCTTCCCTGAAGGCATGACGCAAAGGCTAGAAAAGTGAAAATTGTCTTTGTTGTAAAGTACCATCAGGCTTCTGGCTTGAACTGAATATGATGGGGAGAAAGTCAAACACATACAGCCTGAGAATTCCTGTAGTCCAGGTCACAGAGTCACTTATGTTCTTCCAACAATCCTCTCACTCACAGGTTAATTTATTTTTGACAAATATCATAACAGCTTCTCTAAGAAAATCTAGAGGATAGCTCTTCTTGTACAATTGTGCAGCTAATGTACTCGTAAGAACTGTTCTCTGTATGCTGTTTAAAAAAGGAAAGAAAATGAAATATATGTCAATATCTGGTATCTGATATATGTCAGTATTTGATAACGTTAAAAGATGAGAGGACAAAATATTCAATCCTGCTATTTCTGAGCTTTGGGTCAACTCTAAGTCGAAAGAGTATGTATTCTTTACGTTTTATCTGTCTGGAAATTTTTTTAAACTTATTTTTTAGCAAGACAGAGTAAGAGAGGGGTTGAAGCTACGTGATTCTCCAGAGAGCATGCAAAAGTCTGGTGAGCTGGTAATCAGGTGTGTGAAGTGTCCTCCTTAGACATTCACTCAGTGTTCTTTTGACTGTTCAGGGAGGAGAAGCTTGATTAATTACCAAGTATCCAGTTACTTCTCCTCTAGATTTATATAAAACAAAGGACACAATTTAATGTGAAAGCTACAATTAACTGTATTAATCTTATAATCTTCAAATATCTCATTCTTTTTAGATTCTGTCTTTTCTTTATATACTAAAGACTTGGAGAAATCATAATATGCATACAGTATATTTTGTACCAGCTGGGCATTTTCTTATTCTCCCTCAAAACTCTCAGGTGGGCTAACTATATTTTATTTTCTTGATAACATTATATATTTGCATCTAAGGTTCAAGCCAGGTATGCTGTTACTTAGCTAGTTTATTTAGCTAGCTAGTTTACGTCTGGCTGTGGTCTTTGGGATTCCCGCCAGCTGTACCCTGAAACAGCTGTGCCTCCCCCTCTTCCACTCAAAGCAATTTCCAGGGATTCGTATTTAAAGGAGAGTGAAATGCTGTCTCTAATTATAACAGCAATCTGTTCTGCAGCAGTTTTCACACTCTATTTACATTCCCTACTGTGTTTTTCCAATAGCTTTACTCTTTCTTCCATTTCTCTAATTTTGGTTTTAAACCCATCAAATTGCCCGTTAACTGAATTAATTTTCAAGTACATTACTTCCAGCACACTTTTTGGGAAACATATATGATTGTTTATACTGATATTTAAGATCAAGTTTGAGTTATTTCTCCAAGTATCAAGGACAAGGTGAACTGCTGGGTATTAGTAAAGCTGATTAGTCCCCGATATTCATTTATCTTCTGCCGTTGGTGCCACCTGCCTTACAATGACTCAGGAGGCATGGGTGGCAGAAGAGGAGTGACTCATGTCAGCACAGAGAGCTTTTCAAGTATGTTCTCTCAATTCTTCCACACAATTACTATTTAACAGAAAAAGAAAACACAATGTAAAACAGTTAGCAAACATCTGCTTTAAGAAATGTGGCAAATAAATTAAATCTCCACTAACTGTGCAACAAAATATGGGCTCAATTTCCAAGGTATAGTGTAATGATACAATTTTAGAATAGTCTTTTGTAATTATTTAAATCTGTTTCTTAATTTCATGACATGACTGGTTACAGGCCAAAGAAAAGGCATGCAAACAGTCTCTAAACATGATCTCAAGCAAGTTTATTCTTTACATGCTATGTTTCGCTACACTGGTAACATAAAGATTTAAAAATAACAATTTTTTGTTTAATATTCAGATGTTAACACCCAAAACAAAGATATAATCTAAACATGTTTTATAGTCAACCAGATTGTTATTTTAAAAAAGAAATACAAAAATAGAAGTCCATAAAGTACTTAAAATTTGTATATTATTGCTTCAAAATATATTTTGCTACCTGAGATTCTAGTTGTTTTAACATTGTTATTTTTCAGATTTTCATGGCAAACTAATTCATTTTTCACAGGAAAGTTAGCATATTTTGCCAGTTTCTAGAAAACATACTTTCAGTGATTTATTTGTTATTGTTTTGAACAGATAAATGAAGGAAAAAATGCTGTCTTTATGGCATTTTTATTTGCTATTGAAATAGGATATTTTCTTCCAAAATATTACTTGTCTTATAATTGTTTGTACAATATAGTAAAAGTTCTTGATTATTAATTTATAACCTACTACCTTATTTGATTTGATTATTGACTCTAAAAATTTTGATTATTTTAGATTTTCTATGTACATAATCACATCAACTGAGAATAATGAATTCAGCTCTGCCTTTTTTTCATATTTGTATCTCTTGCTTATTTCTTGGCTCTAAGATCATTGTCCCTTAGTTCCAGAACAATGTCAATAATAAGGTGATTTTAAGCATTCTTATCTGTCCCCCAACCCTAAATAGAGTGCTTTCATTGTTTTAGTATTAAACTTTTGATTCTGACTTGAGATAGTTCTCATAAATATTCTCTTTATCAGTTTGCAACACCACGAAGTGGGAACTGAGGTGAAGTTGTGGTGGGGGATGAGGAAATCCCTTTTAAGTGATTGTCCTTATAACTTAGAATTTACACTTTCTCCAAAACCTATTTCCTTCCAAAATCTGAGCATAGCTGTATTTCTAATTTACCTTCAGTAGCTACTACTACAAAAAGTTTTAGCTCTTTCTTTCCTACTCAAATTCTATGTAAAGTATATAAACAGATAATTAATGACTTCTAATCCACATATCAACATAAAAATGTAAAAAAAAAATTATCCTCAATTAAAAATAATGCAGTTTTCTCTTTCTTATAAATGTGAAATTAGTTTCCTAGCACAACACCATACATAGTTAATTTCAATGGCAGGAAATATACTGAGGTGGTCTGATCTGTATGTTTCCCCCAGTTGGACATGAACAACTTTGCTGGTCAAGGAGGGTTTTTCTCCTTTAAGCGTTTTACCATATTCTGCCCAAATTTATACAAAACAAATATGCTGGATCCTTGTAAAAGTTCTGGTGACAGACTATAATTAAGTCCCTTTCACACAGAGAACCACATTGAAATAGAGAGAATAACAGAGGTTTTAGAATCAGAAGGACCCTGTCTATCCCCCCACAATCATAGTTACTATGCAGAAAGGTGGATACTGTTTATTGTTAGGTCTTATAATGTATATTCCTCAACATGAGTTGCTTAAGTTATCATTTTTATTCAGCCCATAATTGTTAAAACTAAGTCCTTATGATAGGCACTTATGTTAAAAGACAGTTTTATTCTTCTTCAGATCAGTAAACAAGAACCTTTCTTGTTTTTTTGTGGTTATCGTTGTTGTTTTTATATGAAGCATAAAGACTTTATGTCAACCTCTTCCCTCAACAAGATGTCTTTGGGTAGAAATAAATAAACCATTTTAAGGAGGGACATTTCTTGCCATGGCACTTGTCTCCTGACAGTTATTCAGTGACGCATAGCTGAAAAGTGTTCTGTGCTTATGGCGCAAAACAATTCCCAGGACTTGACAGGGAAGAATGTGTTCATTCGAAGCCTAGGGCAGAAGTCTGCTGAGATAAACAGAAGAAAGATAGTGAGCAAATTCATCAAGACCAGCATTATGTATTTCTCCCCCTGGTCTGATGGCTGATGTTGCATGATTCCTACAAGCAACCAAACTGTAAAACCAGTGCTACAAAACAGAAGCACCTGTAAGTCAATGGGAGCACATTTTTGCTCAACAAGAGATCCTGACAACTAACAACTGACAACCATCTGCCCCAGACACAGTTTGAGTTTTTAAGATGCATCAGTTTCCCTTCCCAGTTTCTAGTCTCATGCCCAGTAATGCTTCCAATACCTAACATCTTGAATCATAGAATTATAAACTCTTAGGGCTCGCCTGGTTGGCAAATTATATGAGGCAATACTCAGACTTTCCAGATAAGGATAATGAGCACAAGTTAATTAGATAACAGTTCAATGCAGCTATCAATACTTCAAGAAAGTGATCAGAATAAATCTTGATACAAGTTATTTCGATAGATTCTGTCCAACATTCCAAATTGTGAAGCTCTTTTTAGATCTCCATTCCTTCCTTCTACGTACTGTATTCATTATATCTCCCAGCCCCATGTCATGTTCAACTTGATAAGCATGCCCTTTATAACTTTATCCAAGTCATTCATAAAATGTTGACCTGGACAGAACTATGTCTGAGTTGCCTAATGACTCTTGGCTCCTTTTTTTGCAATGCCAGTGGAAATTATTCCATTTGGTCAAATTATGAGACTTTATTTAAAAAATGAATTCATTAACACTTATCACATATTTCTTTGCATCCCATACAGCTAGTTAATACTCAGTAAAAGTTGTTGAAAGAGGTACTGTGTTTTGAAATATGAAGCCCTAGGGAAGGTTCAAAGGGGTGGCACATGCACTGCCTGCAGTTTTAAGGTAATATGCAGTTTCTCCACTACTGACATCTCATCATTCCAGCCTTGTTCTGCTGGCATTTTCTGTTCAGTGATTTCCCTGGGTGAGTAACCATGGTGAACAAATCCAGGATATAATGCTTTGGAGACTGGGGATCTAATGGGACACTGATAATTTTAGAAAGTGAACCACATTTATGATTGAATTTTTTTAATGTAAAACCAAAAGCAATTCAGCCAGAGGAAGCCTTTGAAAAAATTGAAAAATATGATGACTGATTTTTTTCCAAGTAAGCCTTCTTACACCCATCCCCAAACAATCAGCAGTAGTTTTAATTTTATGATGAACCTTCCATGCTTTTTTTTTGCGAGATCTTCCTAGTGAATGAGTGGAGAAATCTTTGAGTTGGCAGCTCAAGTTTCAGAAAACAATCTGTAGCACTGGAGCAGAGTGAAGCTAACTGGCACATACGGGGAGTGAAAACATGACTGTGGCCTCATTAGCACCGTGTGCTAAAAAACAAGCTAAGCAACCAAGTGTGAAGGTGAACCAGGAATGGAGAAGGTCTGGGCACCCAAAATGGACGGTTTGCTTCACTGTGGAATTTTTTCTTGGATCTAATTAAAGCCTGATTCTTTCCAGCTGTTGTGGCACAGATTATAAACTCAGCCTATAATTAAAAATCTCATTAATCATTTCCCAAATTATTTGTTGTAATATAAAATGGAAGTTGAAGCCATTCCTGCTGTGAAAAATGGTTTTGATATTAATAACCGTGGCTGTAACCGATGTTAATGGCAAAGGGACCTTTGTGTTTCTATTTATAGTTTCCATTTTCACACCCCTCTCACTAAGCAAGCAACTGAATACTAAAGTATTCTTTTTTTTTTAATTTTTATTGGGGTATAGTTGACTTACAATGTTCTGTTAGTTTCAGATGTACAGCAAAGTGAATCAGTTTTACATATCAAGTATTCTCTATTCCAATGTTTTTATTTCTTTAAAATACCTTCAGTCTTTTTTTTAACCTTTTCATTGTGAATAATAAAAATATTCTATGACTGCAAGTCCAAATTAAATTTATTAAACAGACTCAACATTCATAAATGTAACTGGATTAAAAATGAGATTATTTCACTTTTTATTGTGGGTGGCAATCCATCCAGATGCTTACACTTAATATTTGTGGCTATCAGACACTGAACTTCAATCTTCATATAAGCTTTTTTTATATACAATTTTTAAAGGTTATACTCCATTTACAGTTATTACAAAATAACAGTGTATGAGTATTCCCTTTTCTCCACATCCTCACCAACGTTTGTTATTTGTGTTCTTTTTGATGATAACCATTCTGACAAGTGTGAGGTGATATCTCATGTGGTTTTGATTTGCATTTTCCTGATGACTAGTGATGTTGAGCATCTTTTCATGTGCCTGGTGGCCATCTGCATTTCCCCTTTGGAAAAATGTCTATTTTGTTCTTTTGCTCATTTTTTAATGGGCTGTTTGTTTTATTGATGCTGAGTGGAATGAGCTGTTTATATATGGTGGATATTAACCCCTTATTGGTCATAACATTTTCAACTATTTCTCCCAATCAGTAAGTTGTCTTTTGGTTTTGGCAGTGGCTTCCTTTGATGTGCAAAAGCTTTTACATTTAATTAGGTCCCATTTGTTTACTTTTGTTTTTATTTCCTTTAGGAAATAGATCCCCAAAAAATTGCTGCGATTTATGTCAAAGAGTGCTCTGCCTATGTTTTCCTCTTGGAGTTTTAGAGTATAGTATCAGACTTATATTTAAGTCTTTAATCTATGTTGAGTTTATTTTTGTATATGATGTTAGAGAATGTTCTAATTTCATTCTTTTACATGTAGCTGTCCAGTTTTCCCACCACCACTTATTGAAGACACTGTCTTTTCTCCATTGTATATTCTTGCCTCCTTTGTCATAGATTAGTTGACCATAAGTGCATGGGTTGATTTCTGGACTCTCTATTCTGTTCCATTGATCTATATGTCTGGTTTTGTGCCAGTACCATACTGTTGTGATTACTGTAGCTTTGTAGTACAGTCTGAAGCCAGAGAGCATGATTCCTCCTACTCTGATTTTCTTTTATCAAGATTGTTTTGGGTATTTGGGGTCTTTTGTGTTTCCATACAAATTTTAAATTATTTGTTCTAGTTCTGTGAAAAACACCATTTGTATTTTGATAGGGATTGCATTGAATCTGTAGGTTGCCTTGGGTAGTATCATCATTTTAATAATATTGATTCTTCCAATCCAAGTATATGGTATACCTTCCCATTTTTTTATGTCATCTTCAGTGTCTTTCATCAGTATCTTATAGTTTTCCAAGGACAGGATTTTACCTCCTTAGGTAGGTTTATTCCTAGGTATTTTATTCTTTTTGTGGTGGTGGTAAGTGAGGTTGTTTCCTTAATTTCTCTTTCTGATAGTTAATTGTTAGCATATAGGAATGCAACAGATTTCTGTTAAGTTCTGTTTCCTACTCAAAGCTCTTCAGATTAAGGGAGAGACTACTGTTCTGGAAATTATTTCCATTGAATACACTGAACTTGAGCATTTGCTGCAAAAGATAATAGCTGTGAAAGTTAAAATGGACAGCATCTTTGTCAGATCAGGCTGCCATAACAAAACACCATCAACTGGGTGGCTTCAACAACAAAATTTATTTCTCACAGTCCTGCAGTCTAGAAAGTCCAAGATCAAAGTACTGGCCAATTTAGGACCTGGTGAGAGTTCTTTTCCTGGTGTGTACACAGCTGCCTTCCCACTATGTACTCATCTATTGTCTTCACTGTGTGCACACATGGAAAGAGAATTTTTCATTCTGATGCTTCATTGTTACTATATAGTGTTAGTGTCAGCTTTAAGTTTATAAGGATAAAAATGGAACTTGCCCAAAATAATAGGAATAAGCAACGGAACTCTTAACTAGATGACAATTTCAAATGTGGTTCTCTGGTGAAGAAGTTTCAACATTATGGGTGACCAAATTTCGTGCCTGAGACCCATCTGGTTAATTTAGCATTTGTTCCTGATTTATCGTGGTTGTTAAAAATCATTATCAATAGTTGCATTAACCTAGGATGGGTTTGGCACATCTCTACTTTGTACTTTCAACTGTCATGGTCCCTAGATCAGTGTGTGAGAGACTTATGGCTAGTGAACTATATTTAAATCTGAAAAACAATTAAAACCCCAGTCCTTGTTTCCTGATCTTTCCCAGACCAAGGGAACTAACACCTTTAAGGATAACATTCTAACTAAAAAAATGAAGTACTTTCTTCTGCATGGCTTTCCTTGCTGACCACTTGATAAACAGCTAGTTGTGCTACGGCCCTTGCTGAAGTTTAGAAGATACCAAAAGCCACAGAGCTAATGGGAGATGCTGGAAATCATATGTTAGTCATATTTTATATATATACACACATATATACATATATATATATAAATAATATAGAGACTGAGTAGCCCTGCAATAGAACACATTGGCCGAATGCTTTTGTTATAGTGATAATTTTTGTCATTATGCTTCAAAGCTACAACACTATATTCATTGTTCTTTCATGCTTTTGTTGTGGTTGTTTTGTATTATAAAAAAACAACTGAGTTGCAGTCAACTCTCTCTCTCTCTCTCTTTCTCTCTCTCTCTCTTTCTCTCCCTATCTCTCTCTCTGTATATATACATATATATATATATATATATATATATATATATATATATATATATATATACACACATATATAATAGAAAATTAAGTTCTGAATTTCTACTCTTCAAGAAAGTTGATGTTGATAACGTAATTACACAGAATGGTGGTCCACATTTCCTGTCCACCATGGTGACAAGATTGAATACAGGAAGTCTAAGAAATCAAATCTGTTGAAGAAGAATTAGTATAAAGCCAGTTGATGTGTGAAGAAGTATGTGTACAAATATAAGGATTTAGCAAGTGAAGCTGCAGAAGTTGTGCTTACACATCACTGTGAAAAACAAATTTTTACTCAAAGATTGCTTTCTTAATTATTTTTGTTCTATTTTCATCTTCAGTTTTTCTTATGCACTATGAAAAATGAAGTAATAGTCAATGTGCTATGTTATCAGAAGACCTCCATAGATAATGAAATTATTCCATTCTCATGTCAATGCCATCAGATACTTCAAATAAGAAGTTGATTAATTACCTATATAGGTTGCGTTTTTTTTATCCAATTTATGAAATCAGAATGAAACTGTTAGAATTTCATTCTGTCAAAGATTAAATATCAAACATTACTCTGAATGCTACTGTAGATATTGAAGACAAAGTTTGGTGGAGCATGGTATCATGATAAAAAAGGGCTTTAATACATTTTTAAATATAAGAAAAAGGTATACTTGAAATTGGTTTCAAGGCATGGATAGAATTTACAATTACATTTGAATAAATTGTATATTCCAGAAATTTAAATGGAAGCTGTACCTATCAAAACTTATATATACATACATACACACATACACATGCATATATGCATATACATATGTGTAGACATACACAAACACTGACTGAATGTAACTGAATTACAAAATTTTAGTTATGTAGCTCTTGACTAAAAAAAAAAGATTTCTTCGAGATTTTATATATTTTTCTCCTAATACCCAAGATCAGTTGTATTTAGAAATGTCTGACCCTTGAAAAACTATTTTATACATCACCCTAAAGAACAAATGTAATATTAGATATTTTTAAAACAATACTCTGTATTTTGTTGAAATTTATTTGACAAAAATTTTAATCAAAATATTCAGTGAATGGAAAACTAAAATGTAATTCTTTTAAGCTTTTAGTATAGTATTGCAGTTATTTAAAGCAAATTTTGAAATAAAGAGCTAATAGGATGGCTTTTTTCTCATATAAATACTAACCAAAGAAAGACACTCTGGAATTCACAGGCAAAAGACAGTAGCTGTACATTGGGCCATAATGCTTAATTTATTTTGAGAGGTTTAAAAATATCAATTTAATAAAACAGTTTGTTAGCCAAAATAGTTCAAAGATTACATAATTTCAGGGTTTTTTTAGTGAAATTTTTACTTTCAAAAATGTCCTTGTTTCAACAATAAATTCTGTGGTCAACTTATTAATAATATATCTAGATATATTTAATTTTAATATAATGAATGGCATATCAACATGTCAAAATACCACTCCTTGATCTGAGGATACAGAAGCAAGAGAAATCAGGGAAAATAAAGTTTCCAAGACACCTTAAAAAAAGCTCATAGAAATATTCATGCCATTAATTTGTGATAAACAATAATTATAAGAAAAAAATCAGTTACCTACTACAATAGCAGTTGTTATAAGTAAGAATTTCCATGTAGTGCAGTTATACTAATCAGGAAAATCTAACTTCTCTTACAAATATCTTACAAATCTCCATGGGTTAATACAGTAAAGGTTTGTGCCTCTCTTATGTCATATTACAATGCAGGTAAGCAGTTCCATGCTGTCAATCAAAGATCTGAGCCCCTTTTGTCTCATAGCTCTGCTATGTTTAAGGTCTCAGAATTGTCCACTTAATTGTTTGCATTAAGATAAGGAAAGAGAGAGCTTAAAAGAGCTCGGGAAGCTTTGGAGGCCAAGCCTAGGAGGGGCTCAGTCGTTTCCTTTGGTACATCACCGGTGAGGACTCAATCACATGGCCCTACCTAACTGCAAAGGGGCTTGGAAACATGGGCTAGAAGTGTGTCAAAGAAAAGAAATCACAGATATTGGTGAATAACTGGCCAATTTTTATTGCAGTCACCCAAGAGGGTACTTATTCATTGAGTATTAACTCATTAGATTATTTACAGTTTATTTTAACAGTTCTTTTGTGCTTACAGCAAGAATACAATATCAGCTGCCTCCAGGGAGCAGCTAATAAAGAAAATGAGTCGAGCAGACAAGGATGTAAGTAATAGGGAGTGGTAGAGACTGAGGCAACAGGTAAGCACATGTCCTAACTGAGAAGCAGCAGATGCTGCCAATTTGCATGAAAGCTGACCTAGAGTTACTAGCCATGGAAATTTAAATAGAAACTGATTATGATATTTATATCAAATATTTAGGAGAAAAATATTTGATATTCAAATTTCTTTGAAAAATCAAAATTTCTTTTAAAAGAACTTTGCTGGTTAAGTCAATACTTATGGGTCATTCTTATGGGGGGAGGGGAAAGGGGTCAAAAGCATTGAATTGCCCAAATCTTAAATATTAAAAAAATGAAGAAGGCAAGGATGTTACAGAGAGACAATGCTATAGTCTCTCTGTAATATAGTCACAAACCTAAAATAACAACAATAATATAGTCACAAACCTAAAATCTATATTTATCTAGAAATGTGGTTTGAAGCTGAAAGAGTGTACTGTGACTAAATAATGGCTACAGAGAGGGAGACAGGTTAAAGGACAGCCTGACAACCAGGAGGAGAAACTGAAATGGTCAAAGTGCCCCCAAATGAGGCGAGGACCAATATCTTAATATAGGGACTAATCAAGCTGGTCAAACTGTCCAGCAGACTAAAGGAGAATGCATACCTTCTGTTCATTTTGTTTTCCTTTTTCTGCCTGATATTTTCTCTCATTTTCATCATAATCACTTCTACTTATCCATATAGTTAAAAGTTACTTTTTCAGAAAATATTATTCATGATGAAAGCTGCTGTTATCTTTTCAAAGAGAGCTGGTTTTAACAATTTTAACAAAATTATAGCATATGTGCTTTATGCTATACCACATTCAATCCTCCTCTTGAAGAGTCATTCCCCAGACCAGCCTGAATTGTTCATTTAGACTTTCAGTATCTGCAGTGGGACCTTGTTTTAACACTAAGGGGTACTTAGATATCATTAACATAAGTAGCAATATAGATCGAGACTTCTCTATTTGTTGTTAGCCATACATTGAGAACTATGTAATAAAAATAATGAAACATAGAGCCTATATATAGGTAGAAAGCCTTTCAAAAAATGAGTTGAAGAAGTTATATGTGTATTGTTGCTTTCAGGGTACTAAAAATCTTAGCATCAACACGGCCTATCAGGGGAATGGCATTCCTAGTAAATGTTTCAAAGAACAGGAGGAAAGGCAATGGGGGCAGAGAGCAATACATAGCGGAGAAGAAATGGCCCTTGTTTGGACCTTGGTTGATGGAAGTCATTGCAAGGTACAAACCATATGGAAAGTAAAGGGAATTTCTTCAAATGACTCAACTGAATTTTTGGTTGACAGAATTGTCCTATCAATTCAGTCACGAAGAAAGACTTTGCTTTGCTTGCCAACAACGTCCCCCGTATGTCTGTTCCTATTCGTCTAGTATTATGTGATGTTAGAAGGAGAAGCACAGGGGTGTCAAAGTCAATCTTTCCTCATTTGATCATTTTGCCCAGTATTGACATTTTTAAAAAGTCATGTAACAGCACAATGATGGCAGTTTAGAAGTATCCATGATAAGAGTAGCTAGTCTACTATGTGAACAATTGGATTATAGAAGAACCTCTATATATTTTAATATGAATTTTCCTCTAGGTGATGCTCTTAAGAAGATATTATAGTAATACCTTTTAGCACATCCTGATATTATTAATTACCAGTTTTCTCTAAACCTTCCTGAAAGTTTTTTTTTTCAAGTTTGAGGTTTCTAAGTTGGAATCAAGTAGCAATATATTTATCTTTCTATCAATATCTCTAGTGGATAATTATAAATTCAATTTTATTAATCTCACTCATGTTCACTTGCTTAATAGCACATTAGTAATTATATAGGGAGATTCTATTTATATTAGAGATAATTCAGTCAATCATATAAACTTGGGATTTAATCTGGTAAATTATATAAAAATGATTTTAGTAAATACAAGGGAGCTAAGCAATATTAGAAATAAAGGATAATCTCCAGTTATTTTTTTTTAAACAAAGGGTTTCAAATTCTACATTTTTATATCTAATTATTTTTGAGCATATGTCAGTTTTAGAATTTTTGCATTCTAAACACAATTTAGTATTTGGAATACTAAATTCAATGAAAGGTAATTTTATATATAAGAAAATTTGATTTTTAGAATAATTTAAAACATGAATTACCATTGAAAATATTCCAATAACAAAGCAAGGATAATTTCATAATATATTCTAAAATTCTCAGAAACAGTGTCTACTCTGATCATATATGTGATTTCTTTTATTCTGAAAAAATAGAATAATTTGAGAAATGTATGTTGTACAGAATAAACTATGTTCATATTAAAATAAAAATAAAATTCTTCCTATATGTATATATATGCATATATGCACATATATATATGAATATACATAGTGTGTATTACATTTAGATCACCAAATATTTGCAGAGAGAAATAAACAGTTGATCTGATCTTGGGCCCATTTTGAATATGCTGGAACAATCACCCGCTTGTCATTGGTCTGCATTCCTTCCTTTTCCCTCCTGTTCATATTATAGGTAGAATCATAAAATTAAAGACTTGTAAATAACCATGAAAAATATATAGCACAAATTCTTCACCCAAGATCAGAAAACTTTTTAGGCAAAGGTAGGACTACAGAAAAAGCTATCCTGAACTCTAAGCACAGTAATTTTTCTTTTAAAGCAGATATACCTAAGTCATAATTTATCAGAAGTGTTGTATTTACACAGCTTTTCATAAACATATATGTATTTGTCTGCACATGTTTATCAAGAGCTTGGTAGAATACACTCAATACATAACTTAATTGAGTTGTTTTCCTAATGTAGCATTTGCATCATCAAACCTTTTATACAGCACTGGCCCTTATTAGCACAGGCTACATAAGACTACAAAAGACTAAAAAATAAAGGTAGACCAGTATGGCTCTTTGTGCAACAAAACTTTTGGCCATCAAGTTGTTCATTTCACTATTTTTCCCTTCCCTTGTCTCTTTCATATGCAAAAGATAGCTCTGCCGCTTATGGATTATAGCATTTTATAGCAGGTGCATAGGAAAGGTGTCAGTATTTTCAGATGACCCTTCCCCCTAGTGCTGATTTCTGCGTTAGGTTTGCCTGACTGGTTTAGCAACTCTGAGGAGTTGTATTGTGCTCTGTAGTTGGATGACGTTTTAGTAGCAATTTTAGGCTAAAGACTTCATTCAGTTGGCCGTTTTGAAATTTATTAATCTTGTGGTGTTGGTGGTGAACCAAGGATAAATTAGGATGCCTTTATTATTGATCTGTCCAAAGCTTTCACATTACTTGATCATGCTCTATTGTTAATACAGCCGAAGGCAATTAATTTTAGAGACAAGTTGTTAACACAGAACAATTCACAAGTCTTCCCACTGAAGACACTGAACTTTATTGTAAAGTGTTGGATCATTTCAATTAATTTTCTTTTAATTCTAAATTAGCAGAGTATTTAAATGAGTCCTTGCTCTAGTCCATGAATTGATCTATTCTCTGATCTTTCAAAATTGAGTGTCATTCTGAAGGGTCAAATTTAAAAGTTATGAGGATCTTAAATTGTTTGGCAACTTGATAACACTGCATTGCTTCAGTTTTTTTTTCATGTTTGTTCATTGGAATCTTGAGTAGGCTAAGTACTTTAGCTAAAAAAGATTGATTTCTCTTAACTCTTCAATGTATTTTTATGCTTAAAAATTGATAATTTCTTCATATACCCAGAATTCAGATATCTCCCAATATTTTAAATACACTGTTAATGTTATAGCAAAGAAATTATTAAAATGACAAAATAAAGTTGATAATATTGATTGTACCATTCAGTTGTATGCAGTTTAAATTAGAAAAAACCTATTAAACTTGAATAAGTTAATGTTTCTTTAACATTTAAAAGTTTGTAATTTCTCTGGAACTGAATTTTCCTTCTTATGACACATATCCCAAAGAAAACGTGACATAAAACAAGACGTATTATCCAACCTTCTCTGACTTTAATTCAATCCCAATTTATTGTTTCAATTTTACTCTACAAGACTGACTTCTTAGAACAAAATAAGATTGGCTAAAATTTGTGATAACCTTGCATTTTTATGGGTGCTATTCTGAGGAATTCTATGACAAAGAATAAACACAATAGATGCGATGTATCTATAAGAACCATAACTACAAAAAAGTTTTAGAAACATCAGAATTACATACACTTTTATTCCTGACACTTCTTTGCTCTACTGAGATCATAATTATCAGCATCAAAATATTAGTTCAAATTTGAGAATGATTCTGAATGCTGACCCCAGCATTGACAGTTAACTATTGCTACATCAAGTTAAGTATCAACACAACTAATAACTTTAAATGGTTAAGTACAAAGCAACTGGATATAGTGCCATATTTTCCAAATATTAAGAGAAGTCTATCCTTATGAAATTTACTAAATTGGATGTGCCTTAATTGAATTTTCCTTACTCTGGATCTATCTAAAGCTTATCTTCCTAATTCTACACTAGAGAGGTATTTATATTGTAACAATAGACACTAGAAGTATCTTCACTGAGTTAATTTATATGCTGCATTAGAGATAAATATGCAAGAAATTATTTATACAGGTCATGAATTAATAGATTTTTAAGGGACTGGTTATTTTAGGTTAATTATGCAGTTAAAAGTAGGCTTTCTTTCCTTTGTTTTCATCATGACAAAATTAAAACAATAAATATTATAGGATGTTAATGGATAAGGAAGCAACCATGTAAAAGGAAGCAACTTTTGTAAGCATAATATAAAGACAAATCAGGAGGAAATTTCTGAAGAAATCTGTAAATAAATTGTAGTTGAAAAACTACAAGAGATGTATTTTTGTATCTCTCTTGTTTAAGACGGTATTCTGCCTCTACCATGTTAGTGGGAAGTTTATGGGACATTGTGAAAACTGTCTGTAAGTAAACAAAATACAATGCATTCCCACCACAATTCTTTCCTAAAACAAATCATGCCTATTTTGAAGACTATATAATGCTTTTTAAATTCTGCACATAATAATGTCCTCTTATTTTACCCAAAACTAACATTAATCTCCAAGGAGGTTCATTTAATTCTAGTAAAATAGAATTTGATGATCTTATATGGACCCAGGAATTAGAGATAATATTTTAATATGACAATTATATATTGCTTAAATTATATCAAGATGATAAAAGTTGTGAAAATATGTATAATATGTCAGCTGCAGTAACAAATAATTCAAATCTTTACATAAGGAACAGAAAATGTGCCCAGATTATGAGAATAAATAGCTCAAATGTCTGAATTATTTGAATGGACATGTGTACTATTAAAAGATAAACTAAGGCATATTAAAAATTTTAAGAGTTTATTTGAGCAAAAATTGATTCGAATCATGAAGTATCCAAGGAGCTTCAAGGATCAGTACAAAATGAAAGAGTTTTAGAGACAGAGGAGAGCAGTAAAAAGGAAGTTACACTAGGCAAAAGAGCATTAACTTTTGTTATGGCAAAGTTACTTTCCTTGGGGATGACAGAGGTCTGTTGGGCAGATTACTTAACTAGTGTTAGACCAGCGATTCCTGGTTGACTGGTTTAAGGTCCCATTTCTGGGAGAGCGAAAACTGTACAAAAACTATAATTAAGTCAAGTCATAGTTTGGTGACTTGGGGAGTCACATAAGCAGTTCCCATCTTAGGCCTATTTGCCTGGTTTTCAACAGCCATAAAATGTAATTCATTTTGAATTAAGGTTTACAAGTAAGAAACTTGAATTAAAAATTCCGTAAACATTTCTCTAATAAGAATTATTCTATCACATTCATTAGTCAAGTAAAAAACTAAAATGTTGGCCTCCATCATGATTCAAATACAGTTAAGACATTTATTAACCATATATATGAAATCTCATGCATACACTGTGTTTTAAACTTCATTACATGAGATGAAGTTGGAAAATAGCCAGCGATTCATTCTGAATATGATTAAAATATGAGTGGGTAAAATTGAGAGTTTAGGACATAGGGTCCAATAGTACTCCTTTGTTTAAAGGTAAAGGTTGAACATACTGGGACTTCCTATGTATATACAAAAAGAGTATACCCAGAGCAGTCTTAAGATCTTGGAAAGACCCCTTTTGGCCTTTCATCTCCATTCACTGAGTAACTCTGGGAAGGATAGACACAAATCTCAGCCCTAAAGCCTAGCATTCTTGACCCAATTAACTTAATTAAAGCCATGGGGCTAATCACAGTGTTTGAGTAGTATCTAGACTTAAATGTTGTTATGGCCTTTAACATAATTTATGAGGCAGCACCTGTGAAATGTAATAGATAATTTGATAGATTTTCTTGTGAGATATCGTCATATGTAGAATACACCCTTTGTTAAATTATTTTTTTCAATCATTTGCTTTATTAAACTAAGTTCTTAAATCATTTGCTTCAGTATGTACAGGAGGTTGAGCAGAAGTAAGAATCCTAGTATTTCCTCATTTTATTGCCTTAACGTATTGTATTTTGTTTTAGAATTAGGATGTATAGCTCTACAAGAAGCAAATTTTTTTTCATTATCTCACCACCAAAAATTAAACAAGAATTGCAAATTCCTCCAGAATCTGTTTATATAGATTCAGGTGTTATATTTGATTTACAAAATTGGAATCCTATGATACATACTGTTTTGTAATCTATATGTCATTTAAATCTTCTATCAGTGACATTTTCTAAGTAGTGTATACTTTGGTACTGTAGAGTATTTAATGGCTTCCAATTATGCCACTGTATGTACGTATATTTAGCACACTACCTACTGATGGGTTTTTAGATTGCTTTCAATTTTCAGTATTATAAACAAACACCTTCCAAAATTAGTATTATTCTATTAAAATCAATGCTAAATTGTAAGATGGTTGATAATTATTGCCAAAGTTTTTTTTAATAAATGCAGTACTGAATTATTTTGCCTTTAGAAATGTATAAATTCCTATTTCTATGTATTTTTATAATTAGCCTTAAAATATTTTCCAAATTTACATGTAAAAAGAGTTACGTACAAACATACATCTATATCCCATTATCAAAATCAGACCTGCACCTAAGTGCTATTTGGAGTGGTATCAGCATGGCTTCCCTAGAATCACCATATCTCCTTGTGTTACAAGATCATTTATCACAAAACTCTTAAGACTTTAATTCAGGAAGTTATGACCATTTATAACGTTGATGATTATATTAACTGATGCTATATGTTAGTTCTGTCTCTTCCTGTATTTCTTTGAAATAATATAAAATAAGGGAGTTTTCAACCATGTAGCCAGATGTACAAAAAAACAAACAAACAAAAAAACAGTATGGAGTGGCCATTGGATATATGAGATTGACACATATTGGAGAGTGTGATTTTGCCAGTTTTGTCTGTGAAATAGAAAGTGATCTTGTATAGTGTTTCTGATTCTGATAGTCTTCACACCTCTCTTAAAAATGTAAAAGATCTCAGTTAGATTTTTCTTAGCATTACCAGCACATAGTATATGTTATCAGGACCGTCTGTCCTGTTGGCCTATATAAGAGCAATTTCAGAGTGAAATAAATGTTGAAACCAGATGGATGATACAAAGAGTGAGAAAGTAAAGTTGGTGAGCATAAAACATTATTTCTAGGAACTTTACTTGTAAAATTAGCTGAGAGATACATCGTTGTCTAGAATTTAACTCTCAATGAAGAGCTTAATGGTTTTATTATCTGTTTAGTTTTTAAGATGGAAGAGACTTAAATATTATCATATATTTATGACAAAAATTCAGTGGGAAAAAAAAAGTTGATGCCACTACAGAGAGAGAGCTGTTGAAGGTAGGGCTACTAAGAAATCATAGGAAAGGATGGGTTAGCCTTGTGCATTACTCAGATGTTAGAAATTCTGGGAAGAATTTGGGGAAGAGAGAGAATGTCCTCTAGAAAAGACCTTAAAAAACAAAGAGGAGGGCTTCCCTGGTGGCGCAGTGGTTGAGAATCTGCCTGCCAATTCAGGGGACACGGGTTCGAGCCCTGGTGTGGGAGGATCCCACATGCTGCGGAGCAACTAGGCCCGTGAGCCACAACTACTGAGCCTGCGCGTCTGGAGCCTGTGCTCCGCAACAAGAGAGGCCGCGATAGTGAGAGGCCCGCGCACCGCGATGAAGAGTGGCCCCCGCTCACCACAACTAGAGAAAGCCCTCGCACAGAAACGAAGACCCAACACAGCCATAAATAAATAAATAAATTTATAAAAACAAACAAACAAACAAAGAGGAATGATCTGAACAGTAATAGGCCACACTAACAAATCCACGGGGCATAATCAATTGAAATGAACTTCAAAGCAAAAGATATTTTTGTCTGAGGGTAGAGTCTAGAGGAGCCCTGGAGAATTAAGAGAAACAGGGACCAAAAAAACCTTGTGTTTTCAGAATCACTTTGAATTTTATCTAATTGAATGTTGTTTGAAAGTATGTATTGGATGGGCCAAAAGGTTCATTCGGTTTTTCCCATAAGATGGCTCTAGTTGCACTTAGTTGTCTTTAACTTCATTAGAAACAATTTTGTTAGATTGTATGTGACAACTGTAATATCAGCGTGCATTTAGAAAAGGACATCAAAATTGGTGAATTTTTGTGTAGCCATTTTAATATCGCAGATGGAAGAAAAACTAAACATTTTCGGCATATTATGCTTTATTAATTCAAGAAAGGTAAAAATGCAACTGAAATGCACAAAAAGATTTGTGCAGTGTATGGAGAAGGTTCTGTGACTGATCGAACGTGTCAAAAGTGGTTTGTGAAGTTTCGTGCTGGAGATTTCTCGCTGGATGATGCTCCACGGTCTGGTAGACCAGTTGAAGTTGATAGCGATCAAATTGAAACAATAATTGAGAACAATCAATGTTATACCATTTGGGAGATAGCCGACATACTCAAAATATCCAAATCAAGCGCTGAAAATCATTTGCACTAGCTTGGTTATGTGAACCGCTTTGATGTTTGGGTTCCACATAAGTTAAGTGAAAAAACCTTCTTGACCATATTTCCACATGCGATTCTCTACTGAAACGTAATGAAAACATTCCGTTTTTAAAACAAATTGTGACAGGCGATGAAAAGTGGTTACTGTACAATAATGTGGAACAGAAGAGATCTGGGGGCAAGCGAAATGAACCACCAACAACCACACCAAAGGCCGGTCTTCATCCAAAGAAGGTGATGTTGTGTACATGGTGGGATTGGAAGGGAGTCCTCTATTATGAGCTCCTTCTGGAAAACCAAACGACTAATTCCAACAAGTACCGCTCCCAATTAGACCAACTGAAATCAGCACTTGATGAAAAGCGTCCAGAATTAGTCAACAGAAAATGCATAATCTTCCATCAAGATACTGCAAGACTGCATGTTTCTTTGATGACCAGGCAAAAACTGTTAAAGCTTGGCTGGGAAGTTCTGATCCATCTGCCGTATTCACCAGACATTGCATCTTTGGATTTCCATTTATTTCGGTCTTTACAAAATTCTCTTAATGGAAAAAATTTCAATTCCCTGGAAGACTGTAAAAGGCACCTGAAACAGTTCTTTGCTCAAAAAGATAAAACGTTGTGGGAAGATGGAATTATGAAGTTGCCTGAAAAATGGCAGAAGGTAGTGGAACAAAAGGGTGAATATGTTGTTCAATAAAGTTCTTGGTGAAAATGAAAAATGTGTGTTTTATTTTTACTTAAAAAACCGGAGACACTTTTTGGCCCACCCAATATAAGGACATTAACATTTTTCATTATTAAAACAATAACTTGGATTGAGCACTTAACCCTTGTCAAACTTGTACAGTGTAACTAAATATGTTTATGCCTTAGCTCAATGAACTCCATTTTAAGAAAGTGTTATTTTGACCATTTATATATGAGAAAATCAAGACTATAGACCTTAAAGTAATTTTTTGAAGGCCAAACAGCCAGAAAATGAGGAGCCTCTATGAAAATCCAGGACTCTATGATTATAAAAGTGCCTGAAGAGTAGGTATGGGAGCAGGGGAGGGAGGAGGTTGAAAGCAAAAGAAGTGAGAGTTAAAAGGGTGAGTAGAAGGAAATTAAAATAATTAAATGTCTTTGAAAACATTAGTGAGAAAATTAGTTATGTAGTGTAAGAAGAATCAGAATGGAATGTGTTTTGCTTTGTTTCGATTTTGATTTTTGTGTAAAGAACAGGCAATGTTTAGTACCTTTGGGAGAGAGGGCACTAGTAGAAAGATCTGGTTGAAGAGAGATGGAAGATAAGCTGAGATAAATTAGATGAGATGACTTTTCATTACATGAGATGAAATGAGAACACAAGGAATATTTAGAGCAAAGTGTCAAAAGAGAAATATCAGTAACTTGTATTAGTCTTTTACCAGTTCTTACATAAACATTGATTTGGTTCTGAAAGGGTTGTAGTTCTTTTATTTGCATATGTATTACTATTAAAAATTCTTTCCTTACATAGATATTTCTAGTCAAAGGATTTCAGTTAATTCAAAATGTGTTAAATCATTTTTCTGTCGAGAAAGACCAAACCAGGCATGGAAATTACACGGAAAGAATGAATGGAAGAAAGAGACACAAGGGAATGAGAGAGGAAGGAAGGAAGAAAGAAAAGGAGTTTATTAATTTATTAATATTGTCGATTGTTTAGCATCTTCTCGTGTGTTTATTTTGTGAAATGCATTTTCAAATATTTTGCTCATTTTACCATTTTAAAATGTGTTATTTTCTTATCGAGTGTAGATAGTTCTTTATATAGCTAGAAAGAAGACCTTTCTTGGACATTTAAATTAAAAGTGTCTTCACCCAGTCTGTGGCTTGTATTTTCATCATTTAAAAAAAAAAATTTTTTTTATTCCTTTAAATTTTTTTAAAAATTGAGGTATAGCTGATTTACAATGTCATGTTAGTTCAGGTGTACACCACAGTGATTCAGTTATACATATATTTTTTTTTCTCAGATTCTTTTCCCTTATAGGTTATTACAAAATATTGAGTTTAGTTCCCTGTGCCATACAGTAGGTCCTTGTTGGTTAGTTGTTTTTATATATAGTAGTGTGTATATGTTAATCCCATCCTCCTAATTTATCCCTCCCCCCACCTTCCCTGTTGGTAACCATAAGTTTGTTTTCTATGTCTGTGGGTCTATTTCTGGGGGGTTTTTTCTTTCTTTTTTTTTTTTTTTTTCAGAGAAACATTCTTATCCATTTATTTATATTTAATCCAGGGAAATCAAGGCATGTCTTTCACTAGGTTATTTCTGTTTTGTAAAATAAGTTCATTTGTACTTTTTTTCAGATTCCACGTATAAGTGATATCATATGATATTTGTCTTTCTCTGTCTGGCTTACTTCACTTAGTATGATAATCTCTAAGTCCATCCATGTTGCTGCAAATGGCATTATTTCATTCTTTTATATGGTTGAGTAGTATTCCATTGTATACATATACCACATCTTCTTTATCCATTCAACTGTCGATGGACATTTAGGTTGCTTACATGTCTTGGCTATGGTTAATAGTGCTGCAGTGAACATTAGGGTGCATGTATCTTTTCAAATTATAGTTTTTTCTGGATATATGCCCAGGTGTGAGATCCCTGGATCATATGGTAACTCTATTTTTAGTTTTTTAAGGAACCTCCATACTGTTCTCACTACTTTAATTCTTTTACCTTTCCATATAAATTCTAAAATCAGCTTGTCTGTATCTACAAGTTTTACTGCTTGTATTTTAATTGGATATATGTTTAATCTGCACATCAATTGGGAGAGAATTAACATCTGAACTGTACTGTGTCTTTAAATTCATGAACTCAACAGTGTTTTGAGCATATAGATCCTGTACATATTTTGTTAAATTCATACCTAAGTAGTATTTCATTTTTGAAATTATTGTAAATGATACTGTTTTCTGTTGAGAAAATCATATTTATTCAAAAAATAAACTTTGATTTTATATTAGAAAAGTCAGCTAATATAATTCAACATAATAAATATTAATAAGAAAAATGACATTTAATAATCTTAACTACTATAGAAAAGTATTTGATAAAATAGCATACTAATCTATAATTCTTTAAAACTCTGCCATCATAGTAGAAATAGAAGGTAAATTCTTTAACCTTTAAAGTTATATTTATAAAAAAATCACACTGCAAATATTATTAATGGTTAAAACATAATCTCCTTAAAGTCAAGTGAAAGACAAAGGCTCCTGCACTTCTTCCAGCCAACAAAGCTGAGTAAAACAAAATAGGGAAATCAAAGACATAAATTAGAAGGAAAGACAAAAAATGTTTATGTGCAGTTGATGCTTGTCAACATGGAAAATCCCAAAGGACCTAATTAACAAGTATAGCAAGGTTGTTTCATCTTTAAAAAATGATATATAAAACTCAATTTCATGTCTATATATAAATATTAAAATAATTACTTTAAAAATAGTGTTAAAATGTATCTGGGCTTAAATATAACAAAAGACTTCCATAAAATTTATGGAGGAAATTATAAGACATTATTGAAAAATATTAAAACTAAACAAAACAGATATCCTACTTAATAGGATATAAGCAGATATAGCATAGAACATATTTATCATTAAATATTATGTATCAATAGTTCCAATAATATGATCTTTAGTTCCAGTGCCCCTGGTGTATTTTAGTAATTTAGGGAAAGCAACACATGGTCTATTTAAATCAATTTGTCTTCCTAAAGTGACTTAAGTTAAAATGCTTTTCCTTTTTTCTTATTTTCATAAAGAAAAAAATGTAACATAGTTATATAATAGGCAGTTGCTGTGTCTCCTACAGGCTTATTTTGTCTGCTTTGCAATACAGTTTTATATATTGCTAACTATCTTACAGCATCACCCTGTTTTCTGGGGAAAATTAACCATGAATTGGTAATCAAAAATTTCAAAAAATCATCTTAATTTACAAGAAAAAAAGGAAGAACCTTTGACCTACTCCCTAACTGCCTAAAAGAATGTAGATATAGGGCGTGTTGCAAGAAGGGAGTTATCACCAGAGATATCTGCAAAGAATACGGGCTAGGTATGGTGAGGCGGAACACTTGGCAGGGCCTAGAGATCAGAGTCCCAGCTGTGTCCAGTTGTCTCTGCACGGCCCAGCAAACATTTGTTTACCAAACACTTGCTTTTCCAGCTCCATGTAAATTGCCTCCCTGACCTTTCAAGTCCCAAACCACTACATCCAACATCCTCTTTTGTCTTTAGCTGAAGATGGTATTTAAGGGGAGGGTTTCAGCCATTTTGGCTGAAACTCAGTTTTCCTGAGTCTCTCCCATATACACATGCTATTAAGCTTTGGTTTGATTTTCTCCTGTTAATCTGTGAAATGTCAGTTTAATTCTTAGACCAATCAGAAGAACTTAGAAGGGTAGAGGAAAATTTCTTCCTCCCTAACCCATGCAAAAAATACCAATAAAATTAAATATTTTATTTAATATAAGCATGCTACTAACTTTATACTTGTTAGAAATTAGGTTAATAAAACTTCTGTACACTATATTTTTAGCCGGAGGTTTAGGGTACCATAGTTCATTATACTTCATCCTTTAGCAGAAATGACAAGGGACTTCTTTCATGATCTACATTGTTTTTATTCTACTTGGCTGACCAGAGGCCATGACAAAATGTTAGTTATATAGTTACATAATAATTACACATATCTTTTGTTTTTGTTGTTGTTTGTCATGCATTGACTTTTCGTTGACTCAGCATTTTCCTAAACTTGTCATTTATACATGTGTGAAATAATTCAAATTGGAAGGAAATTCTATTAAAATGATTCATATCACCTCTGCAAGACTTCCACAATTATAGCATACAGCGTTACTTACCACTCCACCTTACTCACGTAATACTCTATGCCTACCTCCAGAATAGCACTTGAAGTTTATACTTTAATTTTTAATTATTTTTGGATGGAAATGAAGTAGAGAAAATAAACAGATTTTTATCCAATGGATGCCAAAGCATCTCTGCAAGTTTTTCCAGAGGTCTGTAAAATAAGCTGTGTTATTTAGAGCTCACAGTTTTGTTCTCTTTCTGACAAGAAGATTGTTTTGGTTTTTAATGCAGAATTTTAGTAGCTGTAGAAAACTGCCCAATTTTGGAAGCTGAAAAACGTCTTTCCAGGTTAGTCTCTAGAAGATAAGTGAGAAAGGAATTGGAACAGGATTCTTAGACAATTATGAGCAGGTCGGCACAGTTCTTTGGCAACACACACCAATGTACCTTCCTTTCTGCCTGAACAGTAATTCTTGAAGATGTCGATTCATACTATATGTAAAGACAGTGAGCACCTGAGCTATTCTTAATTTATTATTGTCTATGCCCCTCCCTCTTTTTTAGAATCTAATTATTAGTAATCGAGTTCAGAGGCTTTGAACTTGTCAGATTTTACTTGCTTTTGTCAGGGAGGTAGAAATTTTCCTCTACCCTTCTAGGTTCTTCTGGCTGGTCTAAGAATTAAATTGACATAAGACAGATTAACAGGAGAAAATCAAACCAAAGTTTAATAACATGTAGACATGGGAGAGACCCAGGAAAACTAACTCCCTGAAATGGCTGAAGCCCTCCCCTTAAATACCATCTTTAGCTAAAGACAAAAGAGGAAGTTGGGGGTAGTACTAGGGCAGGAAGGCAATTCACATGGAGCTGGAAAAGCAAGTGTTTGGTAAGCAAATGTTTTCTGGGCCGTGCAGAGACAGTGGGCACAGAGAGGGATTTTAACAAATAAGCTTTGCTAAGTTCCTCCCTGTCTACCACACCTAGTTCATACTGCATATGAACTAGTTATCTCTAGTGATAGCTCCCTACCTTGAATAGGTCCTCTATCTACATTCTTTTAGGCAGTTAGAAAGTCAGAATCTTTGGGGCCATAAAAATAATTAGCTTAAATTAATCTTCATGCTAAAGGGACACAATTTGGGGTAGCAAGTTTTGCTCTCCTATACTTTACTGTGCCAGTTATCCAAAGTTTTAATATAAAATAAGATAACTTTCACGAGAAGATTTGAAAAAATAAACCTTCTGCCACAGTCACAAGTATAGGGCATTGAGATTTCTTACTTTATTTTATCTTACAAACAAACCATTTCCCTGGTACTTCAATATATCATTCTGTAGTATCACTGTGTAAAGAGAGTGCATTGTTCTGTTGTATATTTTCAATTACAATGTAAAATAGTAAAGCATGCAAACAATAACATGCCCTTGAAATAATAGTTATATATTGGAAGAGCCACAAGTATACCCTTTTTTAAAAAGTTAGAGTATTGTGTTTTTTAGAGCTAGATATTAGAATTTAGTGTATGTATATGTATGTATGTATACATATATATATAACTGTTCATACACATACAAACACATATAATTTACTTTCTCTGCAGTTTCTTTTACCTAGGAAATTTAATTAAATATTGGGAAAAAAATGCATCAATATCTACATGAGAAGAATGCTTGATAAACTTTTCAATAAAAATGATGAAAATGTTAAGTAACAAAAAATACAGCACATTCATGGATAATGCTCTCTGTTGCATAAATCTATTCCCTAAAATTACTTTAAAACATTTAGTGAAATCTCTAAGTTGTAAACAATGAGGTGTCACTAAGCATTCTCCTAGTTAAGGGCTCTAGAACTTGTTCAGTTCAGCCCCCTTCACTCGTTGAATTCCTGGAATTTTCCCTATAATTTCCTCAGTGCCTCACCTCACTTCCAGGACACATCTATCTGCAAGAGAAAATCAGTGGACAGAGGATATTTTCTTTGCTTTTGGTTCCTTTTCAAATTCCTAGGAACAAGTTAAAATGTCAGTGACATCATTTCTGATGGCACTAGAGGTATGTAAAAAGGAGATGTGTGTTCCCTATTTCCCTAAGCAAATAGGTAACTGCTATGACATTTTGTTCCTGATTAGTCAAGCCTGAGTATAAGGGGAAATGGTTGAATATCAACACAATAGTTCCTGTATTCTGACTATAGGGTTCTAAGGACAGATTTTCCATACATTCTAATTCCAGGAACTTCTAAATAGCATCTAGGTAAGCTGTTACTGCAGAAAAGAGTCTCAAATTTAGGTTTGACTTCTTATGCCATCTGAGACCAGATAAGTTGGATCCATATCAGTTTTAGAACCATTTCTTTTCTAATCAGATCAAATTGATTATGTGATGCTCTAAAAATCAGGCATTGGTATTCATTGGGAAACATCAATAATTTCCTCTGTTATTGCAGATATATATTAATATAGTACTCCATTAGTGAGATGAACTGCAGGTTACTAATTAGCATAGCACCCCATTAGTGAACTCTATTTGCTTTGTAATTTGGCAAAATTTAATTGTCTTTGGAGAATAATCTAAATCTTTGGCCCAGAATATTCTGTTGTTTTATTTTTTTCTTTAATCTTTCTCCCACCTCAAAATCTGTCCATTATGCCTCTTCCACTTATTTTTTTCCCTTTCATCCCAATTGAGGTTATTGACTCTGCTGCTATCCTGGCATGAGAAGGAGCAAAACTCTCTCAGCATCATATTTTACCCCTCCAGTTTCTAGTGTCAATTTATTCTGTTCCCCTAATACAAATTCATTTGAATGGCATGCAAATGGGTCCATTTATAAAAAAGAATTAACATCCTTATTGCTGAGACATGCTCTATAATAAACCTGAAACAGTAATTGTTCAATAGTGGAGAGTAACTAAATCAATTTATAACACCTTTTTTATTGGATTACTCTTAGGCCTTACTTCAAAGACCACATCTTCCCTACATCATATCAATAGATCCTGGGAATTCTAATTTGAGATTAGGATGTTTTTTAGATTCACTATTCAATAGATACTGGCTGCTAACAATCATTGGCCAGTTGTAGCCTCCTTAACATGATATAGTTACTACAACCTCTAGGCCATTACAACTACATGGATACAAAAGAGTTCATTAGAGACAATGAAGAACAGTCAGGGGTACTATTCATTCTCCTAGGTCTCCTCTCCAATACTTCCCAAAATGTTGTGAGGATTGGGCTGGCATTAGTTCCTGTAATCCTCTGTGATTTCTACATTTTATTAAGGGTGACCCAGTAAAAACTTAGTGTCTTCAAGGAAGGTATTTTAGTAACATTAGGCCTGCTTAACCCAGTATTATTTTACCATGTTCTTTGCTCATGTTCTTCCAGAGTCCTTCTGAGAACATTTATGTATTTTAAATAAGCAAACGTCTTGATCATTTATATCTCCAGATAGATTTCTGAAATAAATGTTAAAATGTAGCAAGGACCAGGAAGTAGCTTGGGATATACTTTCCAAAAGAAAGAGCAGTTCAGAATGTGCTAAGGCAGTGACAAGTCTTTCATAACATACCTTCCTCATGGAAGTGCTAAGTATCACTGGTTTCCTGCGGACAATCTAAAATTAGTGTAACTATCCAAATCTATTTCATATAGCCACTCAATTACCTACTTTCATTTTGTCTGATTTATTAATAACAACCATTGGGATGGGAACAGGACACAGAGATTACACCATTAATTATTAAATATTCAATATGTTCTTATAAGTTTGTAGTTTCAGACCGTGCAATCATATTTGACTTTTTGAAAAATGCAGGGCATCATTCAATTTTTCTTACTGTGTGTATTCTAAACTCAGGCTACATTCCTTTCATGGAGGAGATAAATATTGTTCTTGGCTTAGAGTTTCTTCTCAATTTCTCTTTGCAAAAATGAAAGCTCTCAAAGTTTTCATTTGGGAAGAGTTAAAGGCAGGATCCAACACATACAACCTCAGAGTAGAACTAGGGACAAATATTTTCATCTTTTGCTTGGTCTTGTCTTAATCTAAAGTCTGCATATATAACATGAAAGGGAAAGACATCTAAGTATCTGATGTAGGCATGATGCCTAAAGAAGTTAGAATCTGTTCTATGCTCTGCCGCCCTGCAGGTCTCTTGGATCTGGTCAAGATACAGATGTGGTATTTACTTTCAAATGAACTCAATTCTCACTCTTTCCCCTTTCAGGAAATACTTGTCTGGGAGATCACATAAACCATTTATGAATAGGTTTAGACAAACAAGCCACAGGGGACAGCCATTGTACAATATGATATAGTCTATGTGTTTGTCTAGAACTACTGGAACATAGTGATAATCTATAATGCACTATCTGGGATGACTGTTTTCCAAAATCCTTCTGTCTTTGCCTCTATCTCCAACTCCACTTAGGGCCCTGCCTGTTTTGAGGAGAATGGAAACTATCAGAGGAGTGACCTGAAATGAAACTGTTCCAGGAAGACAGAGGAAGGATCCCCAACATCTTCAGAACACTTGCTATTTGTAGCATATTTTTAGTGCCTTCAGCCCTCTAAGATACCAGAGACAATTCCTTGTCATATTCCCCTGTCTTTGCTTTATGGAAATCACAGCGTTAAGACATTAAGTTGGTGCCTGCTTTTGGTTTATTCAGTTTCTCTTATTTTTTCAGCCAGCATTGGGAAGCTTAAGTAAGAGCAACAACAACCCAAGTTCCCAAAACTAAGCTGACATGCCTTTAAAGCATTTAGCTCTTATATTTTCTCCTCTCCCTCACTGCCTTTCAGGGTCTGTGCTGGAACCACCAGTGGGCCTTTTTCCAAGTTCCATGTTACCCCCTCTAAAAAGTGAGAGCTAGCCATTCTCTTACATGTGCCCAGCTAGTTCAAAAAACTAGGAAAAATATTGGAGAATAATCACATTGTGTCAGGTTAAGTTCAGCATGAAGGTTTCACTTAATTATTAATCCCAGCCTGAAACTATATGAAGCTAGTCTATTTGTGAGTTCAAAGCCCTTTGGTCAGAGACCCCTGCACCACAATCTCCAGCCACATGACGTATATGACATCTGCTTTAAGCTTTTTGGTAGATATTTATGCTTTACTGCTTTATAGCTCCCTGGATCCTCCCTGCCCATGAATATTTGGACATTTTGACTCAGTCATTCTAGGGCTATTTTTTAAAGGACTCAGAAGATCTCACAGGCTGGGCTTTTAGCACATCACCAGCTTCTATCATATTTCAGACTCTGATACTTGCCATTCTGAAAGCATCTCAGAAATGCTCCCTAACCATGAATAAGGAGCACTTCCTGGAACTAGCCCCAGCTTTCCATAACACCATTTCTCAGTTATAAAAACATAGTTTCTGTAAGGGTATGCCCTACTATATAGTTAATCTTTGATCATTCAAAAGAAGCTTTGCACTCAAAAAGGGACTTTATAAATAAAATGTATAATGAAACTCTCTAGGAGTTAAGCCAGCATTTTAAAGAAAGCTACATTAAGGTGTGTGATTTGTGTATCATGTCCTGTTCCTTTCACATTTTCTTTCCAAATGATTCTTGGGGAGCACTATATGACAGCAACTTCTAGTTTTCTATTAGAATTCTTTCTACTTTATAAGAAGGATGTGCATATATTCCAGTTTGCCTAAACAGAGTTGTGTTAAGTCTGTTGTTCCAGGAAAATTCTTTATAGCACCCAATTTCACTATCAATATATGCTAGTTCCACAGTGAACTCTGTGATCACCCTATTTGTAAAAAAAACCACAGTTGATCAGAATCAAAACTAAATTTCTCAACCTCTCTTTCAGATAAGTAAGTGTGTATGACTAAACTCTGAACAATAAAATACAAAGAGAGTATTTTGTGGGACTTCCAGGAAGTCTCCTTGGAAACAGACACCCACTTGGCTTCCCTGTCTCCTGATGCCAATATAGAATACAGACATGATTACTAGTGTTTCAGTGGCCATCCTGGATCATGAAGAAACTTGACGTCTGAAGCCATATGTATTAAAGTGAACGCTAATAGCTATAGCACGGAGAATAGAAAAAAAAAAAAAGGCAGTAGTTTAAAGACATATAAATTAATTTCTTTTTCACTTAACAATTTTCAGATGAGTGATCCAGGACAGTGAAATAATTTTCCTCTATATGGACACATTGGGACCCAGGTTTCTTCTGTCATTTTTCCACTGCTGTCTCGCTCTGTGCTACTTAAAGGATGACCTGCAAGCCAGCTCCATTGATATCACTTGGGAACTTGATAGAAATGTAGAGTGTCAGGCCCCACCCAGACCTCCAGAATCAAAATCTGTATTTTAGCAATATCTCTAAGTGATTTGTGTGTACATGAAATGAAAAAAAATCACTGCTCTGTGGTACCGTTATTATCTCTACAGTTGAAAGTACAAAAAAATGTTTTTAAGTTTTTTAAAAAATGAAAAAAAAATTGAAGGTTTTTTCTCACAAACTAATAACTTGTTAAGCTTATAAAATAACTCTGTCTTAGAGAAAACGTGAAGTTTAGCTATTAATGAACAGGTCTAAAGTTGTGTATTATCCTTGTATATAGATGCAATAACGCAGGCTGGCAACTTAGTCATAGAACCTTCACTAGAAATGGATTCATATTTTATAGGTAACACCAGGGTGTGGGACTTGTGCACAGAGTCTCTGAAAAAGTCTAAAAGGGATTATCTTCTTGGAAAAAAAGTCAAAAGAACTTTGTGGAAAGGTTCCCACAAAAGTGGAAACCAACTCAGTGTGAGAAATAGAAGGCTGACGTGAGAAGATAAAGGGATAACACTAAGTCTTACAGTTTTTCTCAAAAAGTTTACTAGTGTTGAATGTCTTCCATGTTAAATAATCAAAGGAGGTAAAAACATAACAGAGGGCAGGGAATATATGCCACTAACATGACTAACCCAGAGAAAAACCGACCTTATTTTACTTGACTTCAGGTTCTACCTCATACATTGTAACATTCACATTAATCCAACTCCCAAAAGGTTTTGGAATATGTAGGTATTTTACAAAAAAATATTTTTTGAGGACACTGAGGAGAGTTATACAGGTTAACAAAAGATTTCATAAATTTTTCCTCGCTTAGCAGCTACCCCCAAAACTTTACATTTTCCCTTTGTCTGAAAATATTCTCCAATCTCCATGTTATTTATGGTACCTGCCATCTTCTTTCTTCCCCTTTATTTTTAAAATAAATATTTAAAAGATAAATTTGAAAGCAATTTAGTCTTAAAGTCTTTCTCTCTTTTTTAAAAAATTATTGTTTATTTTTATCAATAACATGAATTTGTTACTCTATCTCAGTAAGATATCTGGACCCATTATCTACATCTGTTTTCTTGTTTCCTTTGCTTTTTATCTTCTAGTTTTATTGAGATATAATTGACAAACAGCACTGTGTGTTTAAGGTGTACAGCAAAATAATTTGACTCACATAAATCAAGAAATGATTACCACAATAAGTGTGATGATCATCCATCATCTCATATAAATAGAAAAGTTTTCTATTTTACATTTTACGTATTCCTGTGACATCTCCAAGGAAAAAAGGATAAAGAGGAATAGAAGTGGGAGGTTTGTGATTAACAAGGCTGTTAAAAATACTACTTTGGGGTTTTGGTGTGTGTAATAGTAATGGCAAAGCAATATCAGGAAGCTCATGAAGCAGTGGCAAGGTCATGGCTAAAAAACTCTCACCTTATTTTTAGCCTCCATTCAAGGTTTAAATCAATGGCTTTCAGTTTCACATGCTCAATACAAATATAATGTTCCCATGTAACTCTCTTCATAATGTAAATCTATAGAGCAGAGGTTGGTGAAAATTTTGGCCATTATTTCTTCAAATTTTTTTTCTTCCTTACCTTCCTTTCTTTCAGGGGCTTCAATTATATGTACATTGAATAGCTTGAATTTATTCCAAAGACCTTTTTTTCTGGTAATTTTGTTTCTATAATTTTGCATTTAATTTTGGATAGTTTCTACTGCTATGCATTCAAGTTTACCAGTCTTTTCTTCTGTACCATATAATGCTCAATTCATCACATCCATGTATTTTTCATCTTACCTAATGAATTTTTGTATTCCAAAGTTCTATAATATATAACATATAGATCAATAGATAGATAATTCATATATATATATCTGAATAATTCAGGTATGATAGATAATTCAAATATCTGAATTTTATATATATATATATATATATATATATATACTTTTGCCTCTTAGCATGCCTAATAATTTCTGATGGGTACTTAGTCTCATGATTTTTAACTTGGTGGTGGTAGATACTTTTGTATCCCTATAAATATTCCTAAGTGTTGTTTTGGAGCACATCTAAATTACTTGGGAACAGTTTCATCCTTTCAAGTCCTGCCTTTCAGCTTTGTTAGGCAGTATAATAACAGCCATTAATCTAGGTCTAAGTCTACCCCACTATCAAGGCAATACCCCTCTGGGTATTCTGCCCAATGAATTGGAAAGGTTTTTGCACTCTGGCTTTTGAAAATAAAAACTATTCTTGATCATATATGAACTTTGGGGCTTATTACCTTAAATTCTTTCAAGGTTTTCATACCTGAGCCTTGGCTAGTTTCCTCACATACATTCACTGATCAGTGCTCAGCCAAAAACTCAAGGGGAATACCTATAGATAACCAGAGTTCCTCTTCTGGGGAGATCTGTCCTCAGTAGTAATCTGTTCTACACCTCTTGTCATCTTGTTTTCCCCAGACCCCCCATCCCATCTGTCAACTCAGGGAGAGACCAGATTCTCACTCCTAGATTAGCAGGAGGCCAGGCTTACTCTTCTCTGGGAGGTAATGAGCTGTGTCAATCTTCCAGCTCATCTTCTGTGTTTTCCCTCCTCAGGTATCACAGTCTTGCACTGACTGCTGTCCAATGTATGAAAATGATTCCATCTATACTTTAAGTTTTTTTAATTGTTTCAGTGAGGAAGATATATCTGTCTGTTACTCATATTGATTACTATCAGAAGTGCTACCACAATTATGTTTTGAATTTCTTTCTAATATTACTTACATTATAAAGTTTTAGAGGATTGCTTTAAGCCCCTAGTTGTTCATTACCTTATAACACAGCTGAGGATATTTTCCCCCTTTCTCACTTATGCACTACTAATATAGTTTTGCATGATTTACTTATAAATATTATTTTTAAAATTTTATTATTGATGACAAACTTGATGATATTCTGTTTTTATGAAATCAGATTCCTCTCCCTCTTCATTCTGCTGGGTTTCGCTAATAGTTTTAGTTTAGTAAATACCTTTATCACTCTAAAGTTTTAATTCTTTAAAAAGTACCTTCCTCATTTCCTTAATTAATAAATTCACAGTGTTGACTATATTATTGCTGTGAACAATGAAAATATGTGCATATATGCACTTCTACTTACCACATCACTCTAATTAACCCCCCCAAATTGTATGTGATTATTTTATATTGTTAGGTTAATCTTGTTTCCATTATAGTTTGCAATTGTAATTATCTTTTATTTTTTGTCTGGCTATTGATTGTGAAAACTGATAAACATCTTTTACTATTGTGATTATGTAACTATTATTCATTTTAATATCATTGTATCATGATTGGTCAACAGAAAATTAAATAGAATTCTATATCACTAAAACTACCATTTATAAGAAAAACTTGTAATCACTTTTTAAAATCCAGATGCACATTAGAATTATTTTGGAATTTTTTAAAAAATACAAATGCCCAGGTATTGATTTTTTCTCCAGAGCTCCAGATGTGATTCTAATGAGCAGCTATGTTTAAAAACAACTGGACTATATAATGCTCTTTTACTTTTATCTAGTTTGTTTCACTTTTTCTTTCATATTCAGTGCTCCCATTTCATTTAGTTTGTTTTCCAGTTTCTCTGTCTCTTTTGTTTGTTGTTCTTTCTCAAGCCTTTATCAAGTATAATAGAAAAGCTTTTGTATACATATATGTGTGTGTGTGTGTGTATATATATATATATATATATATATATATGTAGTATATATAATATATATATTTTAGAAAACATACAAATTTTTATTTAAAAAATTTATGACATTTAGGTTCCACTTGTTTGACTAAGTATGAATAGAATGCTAGATTTCTAATTTATATTCACTCAGAACCCTGATATAGTTCCATTTATTCTGGCATCTAGTATTACTGCTAAAAGTCTTGAAAGCTTATTATTTTAGTGATTTTTTTTTTTTAATTTTTGAATGAGGATCGAAACTGCTAATCCAATTCTGAGAATATAAAAAAATACTGTGTTGTAAATTAAGGAATTTAAGCGGTTTTCTTTTTCTAAAATTCCCACACATATTCTTTCTCTGGTCATTAGTTGAATGAAGATAATACATTTGCTTTTTATTATTAATTTTAATTTTCTTTAAGAGAAACCACATTCTGAGGTATAAAGGAAAAGCGTTATTTTCATATTGTGCAAAAGAAAATATAATATGCCCCTGTGAAAAAGGGTTTGTCTTTGCTTTTCTTCATACACTATTAAACTCAGTCTCTAAATTTAGATTAAAAACACATCTGAATTAGACTTGTAGTCTAAAAACTGATTTATGATGCCAGGGAGTTTAACATTCAGTCATTCATTGGTGATTGCATGGCATCAATCTCTGGGTTGCAGAGCACTACAATTTAATAGTTAAATACATTGCCTGGTAAAACACTTCATCCTCAACTTTGTCTGACTTTTAGAATACAACTTAATTTTGTTCTCTAAATAAACAATTTTTAAACACTGATGGCAAGCGGTGGTTTGCCTCTTTATGTAGGTAACAAAGAGATTGACAATGCTCAGTCAGTCTCAGTCAGAGCAGCATTCCATTATACATCAGGAACTGTCAAAAGCAGCCTGGGTGCTAGCTCACTTTACTCTCCCTCTATACATAGAGTGTCTGTTGGTATGAAAGGACACTTTTCCTTTTCCATTCTTGTTTCTTGTGTCCCATACATTTATAAGGATCTAATTTTTATGTCTTCAAAAGTTTCAATAAAATTGAATGTCATCTGACTGCCCAGTTGCTATAAAAATGAATTCCTGACCCTTGATATCATCATTTCCAAACCAGTGATGATCCCTCTGGGTCTTTGCCTTCCTTGCTGGCCCTCCAGTTCTCATTGGACCATATTTATACTCTGCTGCAGTTCATTAATTATACTTACCAGGAAATTTGGAGATATGTAACATTGACTTTATGTTCAATGTCACCTCAAGACTTGCTGCTGCTTCAAAAGCAACCTTATGTGTTGGTGTTGATGACAGGAGCTTTCTGTGTGGCAGAGTTCAAACCTTCCTCCATGGATAAGATCTGGCCTCACCTGTATCTGTTCATTTTTGCAGTTGTGCCATGTAACTATGCATCTGAGGGTTGAACTGCATGTGATAAGGTATGGAAATGGTCTAATTTACAAGAAAATACAAACACGTTTTCCAAAGCAGTAGTGTCCATTTAAATTCCTAATAGCTGTATGTAAGCAGAGTTCCCATTGACCCACTTCTCAGATCCTTGATATTATCTGATTTCCCAGTTGTAAATTGGTGTCTCATTGTGGTCTTAGTTTACTTTCCTTTAATTACAAATGAAGTTGAACACCTTTTCATGCCATGGATGAACCCAAAATGATGATTTTCCTTGATGAATCCTCAGTCCATGACATCCTGGAATATCTGGTAGAAATAGAATTCCAGATGGAGTCAAGATATCTGTGGGAAGATGAGATTTGTAAAAGAAAGACTAAACCCATAATTACCTTCCTCAAAGAAACCCAGGAGGGGTTGTATAATCTTAAGTTCCAGGAAAATACTCTGGGAGAGGTTTAAAACAACACAAAGATCAGTACCTCCCCCACTGTAACCAAGAAAAATATTAACAGAGAATAACACTTGGGCAAAACATGAAGAATTACGTCAGAATATTTTATTCAAAAAATAGTTTGATGATGTTGGAGGATTTTTAGTGGAAAAACAGTGTTTACAAAGCTAAAAAACACTTTGTGAGTTAAACTATATAGAGAGAAACTTAAACATGCACAGATAAAAACAAGTCACTGGCCATGGGATAGAAAAAAGATTTATCCTTAAGATAAAAGTCTTAAAGTTCTGGTTCTAGGTGGTTGGATTTGAACAAATAGTCCCCAGTCTTCTTGCTAAAAGACTTATTTTAGCAAGAATGAATTTTGCTGTTTTTCTGAAACATTTATTGCAAAATGGGGAATTCATTTACAGGTACTTTTTAAAGCTTCAAAGGTCAGTAAATATTGTCATAGAATAAAATTGGGAAATTTAAAGTTTTACTTTCATTTTAAAGTGTATGATGATGTTGAGTTTTAGATGTTCCATCTAAAACTCTGTGAGTTTATTAAGAGATTGAGCAACCATATATTTAAATCCATAAAAGACATTGAAATTCTACACCAAAACTAAATAGTTACAGCTTAATGAAAATGCATGGTAAACCATTGGATTTCAAAAACATATTAAAATGAAATATGCTAGCACTGGTAAAGCTGTTATGTATGATTTTGATTTTGTAAAAACCTAGAAAATCAGAAAAATATATTAATAAAAACAGAAAGTTGTGACTTGAACTTTCTAGATAAAATAAACATGGAATACCTGATTTTTCTGATAATTATTGATGATTAAAATAACATTTTCATATAATCTGATTATTTAAAACATCCTCAGTTGGATTTTGGAGGGTTTAAACACCATAGGAATGAAGGAATAGATTTGTATTATTCAAACATCTTTTAGAAATTGGGAGTTCTATGCTACGATTGTCTGTATGTATGAAATGAAAATACTACAAACAATTGTATAAAATAAAGTATAATTTTTACCCATAAGTCAAAAAAGGATTTGATACAAAAACACGAAAACCTGTATTTATGTATTTTTCTCAGATAATAATATAAGGTATCAAAATACAAGAAAACTACTTGATCCTCTTATTTACACAATAAAATTAAGACTTTAATTGATACTAGATAAGCTAATATGATTAGGAGAATCAAATGTGCTAATATAATACAAATCTTGATATTACTGCCATGATACTGCATAATATATTACACTTATAAGGGATTATAGTATATTATAAAAAGGAAAAAAAGCTGAAAGATCAGAAAAAAGAGCAAGACAAATTAAAAAGCTTTAATTCCAAGTAGAATATGATCAAATTAAAATTTAATTGAAAATATGACATTTGTAATGTCATGCATTACTAAATATTAAATATTAATATAATAATATAATAAATTTCTGTAATATACAGAAATCATTTGTCTAATTAGAACATAGACATAACTTCATCTAATTAGAACTTATATGTAAGTATTTATACCTCAGTAACAAGTCATAATGTAGATACACCAGATGGCTGCAAAATGTAATTCTTACATAGAACTTTGGGAATTAACATGTTGGAATTCCCTCATTGTCTCAGAGTAGACTAGAAGGTGGGCCCTTGTTTCTCCAGTTGCTGTATACGATCACCAAGAAAGACCATTTGTCTTAGATTCTCCACTAAGTTAGGACTTAGAACTGTCAGGTATTGTAATAACAATGCTGTCAAATAGAAAGAAAATAAAAATGATTGACTAAATGGTCCATCAGGTAAGTAATTATAAAGTCACACAAGACGACGGTTAATGAGACATCTTAGAAAAAATAAATTGGCCATGTATACATAGTCAGGTGCTTCAAAGAACCAAAGGAAATGCAGTTAGAATACTGAGCTTTATTCAGTGGTGTCATTACTCACAGTAATACTGAATTGTTGTCTTCTATTTTCTTCTCATTTAAAGCAAATAAGTTACTATGCCGTTTTCATTGTGAACCGAGTTATGTAGCATGAAAAGAGGTAGAAAAAATAATGGATAATGGCTGTATTTAATTAAAATATATTAGATCAATGAAGAGTCCATAATAATCAATTAAGGAGTAAATTAACATAAAGTATTTTAAAAGGAGATTAATATAAGAAAAAACATGATTATTTGAGCCCTCTTACTTATGTAGTATTCCTGACATATTTATTTTATCAATTGAATATATAGAAATTAGTTAACACTATAAACAAAAGTTGAGATAATTTCTCTGACTCGAGAAAGGCTATCAGTTTAATAATTAACATTTGTTGTAATAGTAAGTCAAATAAAATCATGAGAAATATCTGAAAATCAATTGAATATCATTTTAATTTTCTTTAAGTGTTCCATGAGCCTAAGAATATGAAAGGATGCAAGAACTCAGTAAGGCTAAAAGTTTTTAAATTAAATCTATATAGCTAAGGATTCTATTAAGTTTTAAAGTCTTCAGAATTAGTAGAAAGACATTTATGTAACAATTTTTCCAGCAGAGTGGAAGCTGCAAATTTCTATAAATAGATGATTAAGTAATGAGTGTAACTTAGATCGAACAACATATGCTGAGTGGTTGTCTCCTTCCTGAAGTAATGAAATCATTCATATAACCACTAAAACTATGGTTTAAAGTGACCAATCCAGTTCCTACATCTAGCCTAAATGTCTTATAGTAAGTACTTTCAATTACCTAGGATAGTACTAAATTTCTTCCTTAATGGGTAAGCGTTTTTTAAACCTGAGAAGATTTAAGACTAAGCAGAGAAATGTTTATGAGAATCAAGCACATAATAGTAATATTTTTATGTTAAGAAGAAAGTTTTGCATATTTACTCATTGTTATGCTTGTAATGCATGTAAGATTTTGGCCTTTTAGAATGATAGTATTGTAACTTTAAGTTGAAAGATACATTTAGGTAATTAAACTTACAAATTTCATATGAAATAAGTGGAAAAATCAGACTTGCAAGCTGAATGTAAACGTTATCATCTTGTGGAAGATTTAGCCCACAGAGAAAAATGATTACCCTGTATAATCTACAACAAATTGAAGACCAGGATGAAATCTCCAGAGACTGTAGGAATATGTATACCAACTACTCACAGGACTTGTGGTAGAGACCAGAAAAACACTATGCTTATCCCCCCTGTAATAGGGCATTCTTTCCCATGTTTCATCGGTGGTTGCTGAACTGACAATTATTTCTGGAAAGCACTTTAATATAATAATATGTTATTTTGTGAGATTATAACCACAAAGGGATGAAAATGAAGAAATCAATATCTCCATAATAAGATGGCAATATATGTTGATAGGCTGAAAAAAATTCCATCTGGCCAAATATTGTAAGGCTTTCCAAATGCATTTCATCAGCACTCTTTTTAGATTATCCTGGGTATCAGAAGGAGATAAAGATAGATTTGTAGAAAGGAACTGGAATGTGATCCCAGCCTTTAGTATGTGAAAATTCTTGCCCTTCTTTTCTGTGATGAATTTTGGCATATTATAAAGGATTTTATAAAGGTATTTTAAAACTAATTCTAAGTCTGTGCTTTTAATTTCTACCACAAGAGATTTGTTGGTTCTTTTAAGGTCTGGTTTTAACATAAAAAATAATAGAATTCCAATTAAATTTTATATTAAGAAGTGGCATATTATTTTCGTGATGTAATATGTATTCTGTTGGCACATCGGGAATGGAGAGAAGGTATCCTTATGGATTTGGAGCGGCTTCTTATGGTGGCATCCAGGAAAGAAATTCTTATGGACTGAATGTTTGTATCCTCCCAGAATTCATATGTTGAATCCTTAATGTATATTTGGAGATTTACCCTTTGGAAGGTAGAGTTAATTTACTTTGGAGATTAAATAAATTAAACATTCATCCAATAACTAGCAAAATATATTTGTATAAAGCTGAGAAAATGTGTGACCAGTAATAGATAATCAAATCTCATCCTTTAAAATGTAATTTGATTACATGTAGAGTTTAATGAAATTGTTTTCCTTTCAAAGCATTTTACCTGTGAGATCTACACATACAACATAAACAAGAAAAAAGTCGCTCACCAGATTTGATAAAGCATTAGTTTGATATGTTAATGCTTAATTCATGTTTATGTGATAGTTTATATTTTTTCTAAAGTGACTGTATACACAGATTCACAATGTAATGTGAATTCCTTCTGAAAAATCAACTTTTATATTTTGTTCAAAAAATTATTTTCTTCCATTTAAAAGTGTTATTTCCTATTTTGATTATAAATTTACCATTTCATATGCTTTCTATTTTATATCTGTTTGAGGCAAGAAGGTTCACACGATATTGTAGGTTTAATTCTAAAATTTTAAAATTTATTTTCTGTTGATCCCCTTAGCAGCTGGTCACCTCCTTGATAAGAGGAAGGACAGGGTCATTTCTCCCAGGCATCACCTAGAACGAATGTCTACATAACATTTTTAGTTTTCGAGCCAGGTCACATCATATGGCACAAATCCGACTATAGATTACTTTCCACTGGAGAAGTCCACCTCTGCCACATCAGCTGAGGCCAAGATTGGATTCCACACAAATTTAAAGAATTACCAAATGCATCATTCTGGAAAGGAGTCATTCATGTGAAAATTTCATTAAAAGAGGCTGATGAATGGCCGACCTGCAGAGCATCATAAACTCTTTCTCAGAACACATGTGTACTCTCACACAAACACATAACAATAATACTGTACATAGAAAAATATAGTCTGCACAACTAGAGGAATAATGATTCCATTGTCCACTCCACTGGGCAGCTCACATTAGAGAATTCAGTCACCACTGAGTACCTGGTCTCTAACAAGCACTACTGTGGAGCCTAGTACAGCAGTGTGTAGGACAGATGGGGCACCTGCCATCAAAAACTTACATTCTAATTGCATGCAGGCAGTAATCACTCAAATAAATAAATGATTAAGGTAACTTTAGGTATTAAAAAGAACTATATAGAAAGTAAAAATAATGTGATATGATGGAAAGCTACTGGTGCTAAGAAGCATACTATACCTGCTAAAATTTTCAGGAAAGAGCTTTAGGAAATTGACATTAGACTTTGCGTCTGACTGAGAAAGACGCCACCATGCAAAGATCTGGAAAATGTTGTCCCAAGTAGAAGGAACAGCAAGAATCAGAAAAATGAGATGCAAACCGCTACTTGTGCTTGGAGACCAGGAAAAGAATGAGACATTTCGAGCATATCGAAAAAAAGAGCATCATGAAGGGGGTTAAGTCGAAGAGATAGGCAGGGGTGAATAATAGACGGTTGTAGGTGATGGTCGGAATGTGATTTTTATTCTAAGATTAATGACAAGTTTGGACTTTAAAGCCAGAGGTGTGATGTGACCCAATAATACTTTAAAAATTTTACATAGCACTATAGAAGGGAAGAGAAAAAATAGTAGTAAAGAGATTATTTAGGGGCTGTTATTGTAATCTAGGCAAGAAAATGTGTGACCTTGGATCAAGGCTATAGGAAGATGGATAGTGATGAAATATTGATTTTTTTATATATTATTTTAGAAATTGTACTGATAGAACATAGTGAAGAAATGGATATAGAGTTGGAAGGAAAGAATCGAGTGTATCTCCTATGTTTGGGCTGGAGTGATTGGTGCATAGTGATGCCATTTAACAAGATTTAACAGACTGTAAGAGATAACTCAACTGCTTTGTTCTGACCATATTTAATTGAGACTGATGGCTGGACCTCCATGTAGACATGCCAAACAGGCAGTGGGATATGTGAATCTAGGGCTCAGTATATAAATCCAGGCTAAAAGTACAAGCTCATCAGCACATTAATAGTATCTAGGGCCATATAGCTCCATAGTGAAATCACCTGAAGATACAGTATAAATAGAGAAAGAGCAAAGTGCCCCATCAATATTTTGCTCATTACATAGATAAAGGAGTTTTCTCTGGAGCCTGGGGTGGAATATATTCATCTGGTGTAACTCTGTGGTTTCATTACATTTCTACCTCTCTGAGCCTCTGACTCCCTGCCAAGTATGTTTAACGTCTGGACTTCATTCAAGGAGGCATGTCAGGAGAGTATTGGGACCAGCTTAGATTTCTTACCAGGACTTAAATCCTGAGTAGTTGAAGATTGCTCCCATGTCAGCCTTACATTTTTTTATCCTCACCTTTCCAGTACAGTACCCTCAAAATCCATCCCTTCATGTATTCCCTTTATCCTTCCAGTACATGCTAGCCAGATCCTACAGTTTATTTGGTGAATGAAGTATTTCCTCCCTAAACAAGTTTGTGTTTGTTTTGTTTCTGCTAGGGCTATTCTAAGATCTGACTCTAGTCACGGATTTAGAGGCGATGAAGTGTGCACAATGAGCTGATAAAGCGATATTCCTTGTGCTGAACTTCATTAAAGTCAGAGAAAGGAAAAATTTAAACCACAATGAGATACTACCCGCTGGCAAAACTTCAAAAGCCTGAGAAAACCAAGTGCTTGCAAAGATGTAGAGGAAAGAGATTTTACTTTAACCGATAGTCAGAGTGAGAATAGTAAAAAGATTTTGGAAAACAGGCATTACCTAGTAAATTTATACATGTATAGACATGATGGCTCAATATTTTCATTCCTAGGTATATGGCCTAGGTGAAAACCATGTGCGTGTGTGCTAAGATACCTGTACGAGAATATTCGTAGCATTCATAAGAGCCCCAAACTGGAAACAAAGCAAATGTCTATATTTGGTAAATAAATGAAAACATTAATTTAATGAAATGAGAAATACAAAATATGTAAGATATTAAAAAACCATAAGAAGAATAACTACATTCCATTTCTATAGAGTTCAAAAACAACAAAACTAAACTATCTTGTAAGGGATACTGTCATAGGTAGTAAACTATGAAGAAAAGCAAGAAAATGATAACTATAAAATTTATCAGAAATTTTGGGTAAGAAAGCAGAATGTTATTGGGAAAAGAGACACAGTGCAAGGAACGGAGGCCTCTAGGATTTTGACTGCCCCATGTGGTAAGGGCTAGTTCTCCTCAGTTAGATGGAGTTTTTAAAATATTAACCTTAAAACCCCACACCTTATCAGATGTTGCTTCCTGCAGTACAGAGGCAGGTATAGCTATTCCATATTGTAAACACACTTTATTACTCCAGTAAAATTCAAACACATTAATTACTGAGATTATTACCACTAAGACATCTTTAAGACACTTAACACCCACAATTATTGCATCCATTGACCATCCGTCTCAGATGGCCCAAGACTATCCAGTTTTAGCCCTGAAAGTTATGGTCTCAGGAAACTCCCCAGTGCTGAACAAACTGAGGATTTAAAAATGCATTTAAATTACATTTTTTATAGCTATCAGGACTATTAGGTACTTAGTTAAACTTTCTCCAGGGAAAGCATTCCAGATTTTCCTACTGGGGAAGATAAGTTGAACCACAGATGTTCTAGTATTAACTGGATCAAAGAGTTATAAAAATAAAAGCCCTCAGAAATTTAGCAGATCTTATGAATGACGGCATCAAGTTTCTATTCATTCACTCTTCTCTAAGAATTTTGATAAAATTATTCCAATGGGAAGTTTTGTATTATAATTAAACTATTTTCTTCCTTTTAGTAACTATGAAAAACAGCTAACCATTTAAATTAACAGTCAAGTAAGTATATTTTGTCTTTGCAATGGGACAGTAAAACAACATAAATGGAGCTAATTAGAATAACTGAAAACTTGAAAGCTCAGGGCCATAGCAACTCTGCCAGTATATGGAGAACAGCTGGGTGTATTGATGGTAATTTTTAGGTATAGCTTGAATGTTATTACTTGTGGGTTACCCACTATCAGGAATGTTTACCAAAAAAAAAAAGCCACAGAAAGAAATGCAGGGATTAGTAGCACTATTAGAAGACATCAAACCTTCTACCAAAATAGAAGAAATAAATTTAAATACATACAACAAAGACAAAAGAGAGAAATGCCAATGATCAGGTTAATATACTTGAGGAATATGTAAAGAATTTCAGATTTGTGGTCTCTGAATATACTAATAACATTCAAATAATACAATATATATTTTAATTAAAACTAACATTTCAAAGTTTTAAAATAATGTATAAAAACCTATAATATAGATTGTAAAATTAAGTAATTTAGCTTTTAATGTGAATGAAAATTCACCTAGTAAAACATGTATTCGTTTGTATTAACAGCGATATCTTTTTTTCTGGTTCTACTCTTCAATATTGTGAAGAATCCTAACCAGAAGAGAAAAGCTTCTAAGCTAATATGTTTAAAAGCATGTACTTTCATTGAACAATCAATCATTTGTTTAATCATAATATTTTATTATTGATTTAGGATATAATCTGATGAGTGAGATAATTTTATGAGGCCAAGTTCAAATATCACCCCAACACTTAAATCTTTCCTCTACTGCCTAGGTCTACCAATGGTCCAACCCATTTTTTGTATTTTGTCTACTGTATTCCATCCACTCTGGCCTCCTCAAGGATTTTATAACTGAAATTATTATTTTTTATTTCTTCTGTCTCATCTCTGTATCATTAGCAGTTTTTGCTTCTTCATCTTTACTAGGTAATTACCAACAGTACTTGACATTCTATATCATCTCCTATTCACAGTCAGTATACAAATGAATAATAATAACAACAAAAATGAATAATAATAATAACTAAACAAATGAATAAATAATAAAATTTAAAAAAAATAAAACTTCCCCAAATCTTCAAAAGATTGTCAGTTGGTAGATTGGCATGATGGGAAAATGAACTCATTCCTCAAATTAATTATTATGTTTTCCTTTTAAAGTTTTAAGATTGCTTTTATTAAGTAGATTTGGTCAAGATCTTTGGGCCATTTTCTGTTAGCCTGTATTGAAAGCAAATTAATAATGTCTATTAATCCCCTGGATAAGCCTCCTTTTATTTAAAAACCTTGTTCACTGGCATTTCACTACAAAAAGGAGAAAAATGTGTCTTTTGTTTCCCCAAATAGAAAGACTTGTAATTGGATTTCGACTTAGGCCCAAATTCTGCCCTACAAAATGTAATTAAATAGAATTAACACTGTCACACATCCTGGCATGTTAACCTCAGTAGACTATAGTAACAATTTGTCATCTGCCCTCAGTCATTAAATAACAATCCTAGCTCTGTGCCACAGGGACTTTGCTAGTGGACATCAGGTGAACACAGTACAGGTGATATTTGAATTCTGTTCATCAGTGCACCTTAAGGAAAATAAAGGGAACATGAAAACTTTTGGCTAGTCTTTCCTCAGAGTGATTAAGCTTTTTTTTTATCATATTGTGATTATAAGAATAAAATTTTGTCTAGCTTTTTTATTCCATTCTATTAGTTAAATTAAATTATATTGACTTGAATGGAATCCATTTCTGTATGTAAACTGCAATAATGGTTATTATTGTGTGGGTTGGGGTAGAATAGGTGTAAAAGTGCTTCTTTCCTTAAAGCTCTCTCTGATCTGAAAAAATAAAAAAGTTCAAGGCTGTTTGCATTTGCCAAACAAAAAAAAAAAGTGAGTGATAAGGGAATAATTACTGGTTTTATTAAGGAATTTTCTGTATATTTAATCACCCATAATTTTTTTAAATGCCCTATAGAATGTAATACAGCAAGAAAAAGAGGAAAAGTTCTGTTTTACAGACCTGAATATCTGAATCATATTAGTGTTTGCTGAACTATATCAGGAGATTACAAACAGTCCATCTTTAACTAGTTGGATTTATGAATAAATGACCTTAAAAATATGACTTTTGAAACTCAAATTATTTATTATAGTGGAAAGAAGGAAGCTACTCTTCAGAGCATTCAGGCGTTTTTGTTCAGGTCTTGAATATGACTTTTACATGTAGTGTAATGTTAAACAATTTACTTAAATTTGGTGTGAGAGAATCATAGAGTGTTGTTTAGATTAAATGACAAAAATGTCTATAAAGTGTTTAGTCATATACTTGGCAAACATTATTATTAATAATTATACCGTTGATACTTGCAAGAAGCTCTGAGAATAAGATTAAAACCATTGTGTAGTGTGACAGTGAAAAGACTGAGTTTTTGTTTTTTTTCCTTTGAAGCAGGAGAGATCTAAAGTATTATATACTATCTCTTTGATTTTTTGTTTGTTTTCTTCCATTGAATAAAATCAGCTGGTAGTATGAAAACAGAAATAAAATAGCCTCCAGAGAACAAAGTGTTCTGTTTAATATGTTGAGGATAATTATTTGCAAAAATGTTAACTATTCTAATTTTTATTATCTTGACTTCTAAATGAAAATGTAAATATGTTTAAAATTTTGATAAAAATTAAAACATTCTATTTCTACTTATGTGTCACACAGAAGAACATTAAGGTAAAAACCATCATACAGTGTTTAAAGTTTAAATCTTAATTATAAACCAGGCCAATGGGCAATTAAGATGTACTTATTAAGTGGTTCTATTATGATGAATTATCCTAATATGGCTCTTAAATTAGCTCAAAATTTACATAATCAGCAATGATTATAAATATGAAAGGTGCTATCTACTGCTTCATTACCTACACCTCCTTTGCATAGAGTAACTCAGGTTAGGAGGGCATGTTCAAAATGTAATAATCATACAAATAGTCTCCTTGGCAAGCTAATCTCTTCTAATAAAGTACAAAGGTACAGACAAAAATCTGCTTTTAGGACAAATAATTATTACCTTTGTGCCTTTATTTTAACATTAAACTTTTCTTCTAAAGAGTTTAGAAAATACCTAAGGACAGAATTCATCATCATAATTAAATTTAATCCAACAAACCCCACACAAAGCCCACATTTTCATAATAAAGTAGAACCACAGGGAATAACTCTCTACTGTACATTTTGGTTTTGTTAGTATAATTTTAAAAATCCAGACTAATAAATGGCTAATCAACTTGCATTGAATTGTAACAAGAAACAGTAAATATAAAAAAGTGTGTAGACTCTAATATGCATTCTTTATGCTGAGTCCTATTCACAAAGGAAGGGGAGGGGGTGGGAGGGGAAGAGAGAGAAAAACTGAGAGAGAGGAAGAGAGAGAAAAACCTTCCCTGTTCTTTTGCAGTCAGGAGTCAAATAAGTCAGACAGGGGAAGACAAATACCACATGCTCGCACTTATATGTGTAATCTTAAAAAACAAAGGAACAAACTCATAGGTACAGAGAACAGATTGGTGGTTGCCAGAGGCAAGGGTGGGGATGGGCAAAATGGGTGAAGGGGGTCAAAGGTACAGACTTCCAGTTATAAAACAAATAAGTCCTGGGGATATAATGTACAGCATGGTGACTATAGTTAATAATAATACTGTATTGCCTATTTGAAAGATGCTGAGAGTAGATCTTAAAAAGCTCTTACCACAAGAAAGAAAAATTTAACTATGTTTAAGTGATAGATGTTAACTAGACTTATCGAGGTGATCATTTCACAACACATACAAATACTGAATCATTATGTTGTATACCTGAAGCTAATACAATGTTCTATGTCAATTATATCTCAATAAAATATCAAAAAAAAATAATAAAGGTGTAAAGAATGGTAAAAACTAAAGAATGGAGAAGGAGTGGCTTGGTAATTTTTATGACATTTCCTAGGGCTAAATTAAAAATGGTCTTGTAAATCAACTTAAAGTCAGGAAGGAGAGAGGTGTTCTACATCATCATAAGGTTAAACATTATACTAGAGCTATGAGGGAATATGAGACTTGCATGTAGATCCCATGATAGCTATTTGTCAGAAAATAACTCTGTCAATTTCCAGGTGTCTGATTTTAATTTTTTTAAGAAATAGGCTGTAGCAAAAGAAAGCAAAAACAAGAAGGAAATGAGGGACCAAAGAGAATGAGGAAGGGAAGAAGGTTCAGAAGGAGGGTAGAATGGGCCACCCAGAACAATTATTGCTCTTCCTTCACATCTCTAACCAACAGAGCGAATAGGTGAAATACCACAGTGGTTGACAAGAAATTTTGCTTGATAGGGACTAAAAGAATTTAAAAAATATATATGCACGCTGTTGCACAATGTAGACTGTCATCTGAAAAGGTTAATCATGAGCTTAGATAGTTGAAAAGTATATAATTCCCAACATATTACATTATTGATATTTCAAAATTATGTTTAGCTTTTACATGTATACAATAATAAAATGGCAGTGATATTTGATAATGATAATCATCATCCATTTAAAAAATAAGTGAACAAGCACTTCTTTAACAGGTGGTAATATTATGTCTCTTGATCACTTAAAACCTCTATTACCACTCAATTTCCCCTACAGAATTTTATGGCAGCAACTTTCACTAATCACTATATCATATACCCCTAAAATCAATAACCTTTCGTACATACTCTACATCACCCTTGAAATGCAATTTTTATTTCTATGATTAAAAGTCTCCAAGTTTTAAAGGAAATTATCCAGATGGAGTTTTCATTTCAATTATTAATAGTAGATGATTAATAAACACATAAAATGCTATAAATTTTGCTAATGGCTGATTATTGAAAATGTTTTCCTTAATGACAGGGGAAACATAATACTTATTTCTAGAATGAGACCAGCATATATAATAAATTTTATAGCAATATATTTTTTAGATGTCAGTGCTGAGAAAAACTTGTTTATGGAAATGAGAATGGAAGTTGTTTCATTATAATATTTCATTCAATGATTTGAATTCCTTTAGAGTTAAAGGCTAGAAATCATACAGTGATCAATCATTATAAGTTAATTTTTTTATTTATTGTATAATAATTCCATTTGCCACTACATTCAATTTTATTAAAGTAAAGAAAGTAAAAAGTTTTCTTTCCCATTTATTAGAGTCAATCACATTTTTAGTTTCCTGGAAGTATATTATACGTGTTTATTTTCCCTTTAGAGGAAGTTTTTCTTTAAACTAAAATATTTAGATAATATTGGAAAATCAAATTGTTTTTAATCTCAATACAGATTTCCAAGTCTACATTTTTTATTAAAACATATATACTTTATCAGATTTAAATGTATTTTCCAAAAAACTTTGGAGCTGCAGGTTTAACTCTGTTAATGTAAAAAAAAAAAAAAATCCATGATATAAACTAATTTGCAAACACAGTCCTCATTATCTACCCAAGTAGTCAGATTTGAGTTGCTTTCTATCATGAAAAAAACTGAATTCATTTTTCAATTTAAATACTTCTATTAATACCATCATGACCACTATCTCTCTTCTAGTCCCCATCCAAGAAGAGAGAGAGAATTAGCTCTCTTAAATGATGGAAAATAGGTCTTACTGAAATGAAAAATATTTGAAATTATTCCTTTATTAGGTAACTCAGGGATGTTTACACTCATAAAAAGGCAGCATAGGAAGACTAAGGGTGACCACGAGGTTTAAACTTCTTTTGTAGCTGTAACGTGAGAAACTATAATCGGGAAGGGGAAGGTGGGAGAAGGAATCAATGAGAAGGAGTTCGTGTGGAAGTTAAGGATCTCGATTGTCCATGACCATGGACCCTTTGGGAAATCTTGTGTACCTTACCAGGTATAGGTGTATCCCAAGGTCAAAGCCAATGGGAGAAAGGATAGATTTAGCTTATCTCCTACACTGTAACTGTGGAGATTATCAAGATCCAAGATGTGGAGGGAATGGAAAAGAGACAGAGATTTCAGGTATAGCGGAGTTCTTTTAAACCAGAGAACCAAATAAAGTGACCTGAGCTTGTAATGTAAGAAAGAATTTTGTTGAGGGGACACACTGCTGCCTGAGAGCATGTCTTGTTTTTATGTCCCCAAATTCTGGACAGGAAGGCTCCATATTTGTATACTTCACTGGAATGAACTAGCTCATTCTCATGTTTCAATTATGAGTTCTCTTGTGATTTCCAGGAACATAATCCTCACTGATAGTGAAGGGATGCGATAGTCCTTTGTATATTTGTGATTTTCATTTCACACTGAAATGGTCAATAAATCCTGGCACTTGCTGAAATAGTATGAATAATACCATCACAAAAATTTTGCTGGTAAATTGATGTACAGATGATATTTTTTAGTCAAGCAAGATTATTTTTGAGAGAATTACATATTTATGCTTGTTTAAAATCCAGATGTAAATTCAAATCAAAGAAGGCATTATTTCCTTTCATCAGTAGTCCTTGACTCCAAGCTAAAATGAATTTAATGGCCTGTTGACCTACAGAGGTTCATGTGAGTCCTTAAGGAATTTATTAACTCCAGGGTACAATTGAGTATCTAGGTTGGATGATAGAGAGCTATGAATAGATCATTGAGAACTTTGAAAATTAATTTGATTAAAAAGAGGAAAATATATGCAAAACCTCAATTTCACTATTAATCAGTAGGGTTTTGAGTTGTTTTGCAGTAACACTTTATGACTTTATACAAATTCCTCTTTGAAAGAGTGGTATTCATTTGATGCGATTAAATAGACCAGGAACATAATCTGTCCTCATGAAACAGGACAATATTATCTGTCTGAGGTGGGAAAGGAATCCAGACCTTGGTTTATTATCATCTGTGGAGCCACAATTAAATGTACTAGAGTCACTTTTTCATACATAATATCTTCACTATTTCAGTCACTTTACAAAAGCATGTTAACATTCAATAGAAATTTGGTTTGCATTCATAATACTTCAAATAAAAATAATTAGGTCATAATTGGTATTAGGAGCATTCTGGATACAAGAATAATATTTTAGCAATTTTAGTAATTGTACATTACCAAATATCTTTCATTTAGAAAAAAACCAATTAATGATTTCAATTTTATATATTATGACATGATTTTCAATGTCACTACATTTGTAATGTTTTCTTAAAATGTTGGTGTAGGTTTTGATAGAGAACGTAAAAAATTCAAATATTATTTGTATATAAAGTTATCAGAGAGTGACAATCCTACACATATGCAGTTATTAATAAGTAAGATTTAAGAATTTAATTCCCTTATAGCAACACTCTTACTATGTTCTTTAGAGTTCTAGGAAGAGAATAAAAACACTGTTTTTTAAAAATGATTTTAAGACTTTGTGGTAATAATAATTTCGTATGAAACCAGCCAAACTTTAATCAATGCATAAAGAATAATAGCAAAGAGAAATTATAATTCTTTTTTGGACTTCCAGCATATAGTACCAAAATTTTATATTTATTTTCATTAATTAGGCATAACCTATAAAACAAGCTAAGAAAAAATGATTAATCAGAAACTGAAGTTGTGTGTTAATTATGATCTATTGAAACATTTTATATCACAGCATAAGCTTTTTATATTATCTTTGGCTTGCAAAGCTAATGTTAATTACTGTATAGATTAATGGCTGTCAAGTGTGTCCTACTTTCAGTGTAAATGAACATAAATTAGCTTCATATTTTGGCAATAAATAGAGTACATCACATTTGGAATTCTTTTAACTCATATGCACATAACCTCATAAAATGTAGAGTAGCAGTTATATATTTCTCTGAAAATAAAACTGTTCTCAATTCTGAAACAAGAAGAAATAACCTTGGTTCTGTGTATTCCTCTAATTGAGATTGCTGAATGAGCAGACAGCAGGGTATCAAGCCACCTATGAGTAAATACTGTGGAGAATGAAGTGGGCCTAAGGCAATAGCCCTGAGCTGCCACCATCAAAAACCCTTTATGTAATTTTCCCTAACACACTGTTTTGCTTGTTAAAAATGAATAGGCATTAAAAAAATTTATTTTTTCCCATTAGCTATTCAAGATTTAAAACTAAGTTCATTTCACTTAAGACAAAACCAAGTAAACCTGAAAAATTTTAAACCGTATATATATTACTATGAGTAAATGTTTAGCATCTCTCTTTTTCTTAATACTGATACATTGAAAATAGTTCATGGATCCTCCAGTACTAAGTTTGTTCTCTAGAAATCAAATAGCCTATAGTCTCTTTCCTATAGATTATGGTTCTCACTTTACACAATTAGAGTCTTACAACAGCAATCCTCGAGTTCATTTCCCTCATTCTAGCATCTCTTTACTCTCGTCTATCCCATGGTCCATGGCCAAAGCAGGATTTCTCAATTATTTTTTAAAATAATTATTTTATGCAAGTCCCTTTTTTTCCTACCTTTTAAGTATTTCTAGTAAACAAACAAATAAAACCTAGAAAACCAGAAACAGATAGTTAACCCCCAAAAATGGAATTACCATCAACCATGGTTATATTCCTACTACATCAGTCCAAAGAGATGTAAGCCTAGAGGTTTCTTGGGTCTCAGCTCTGTCTTCCGTCACCCAGCTTTCTTCTCTGAAGGCTTGTCTTGCCCTCACTACTTGACACAGCCATTGATGGCCAACTTTAGGAAAGAGGAAAGCCTCCAGCTGGAATATGTCCCTAGTCAATAATATCAAGAAGATGCTAGAATCAGAGTACAGCATCATAAATCTAATTTCGAAGACAAGAAACCAAGTTACTATAGCAATTGAGTTGTTCAACTAGTAATACCTTTGACTCTGTATTAGTTACCCAAGGTTGCCATAACAAATAACCACAAACCAGGTGGCTTGAAACAGAAATTTATTCTCTCAGTTATGGAGGCTAGATGTCTGAAGTCAAGGTGTCATCAGGCCTCTGCTTCCTCTTAAGACTCTAGGTGGATTTATTTCCTTACTTCTTCCAGCTTCTGGTAACCCCAGGTGTCTCTTGGCTTACAGATGCCTCCCTCCAGTTTCTTTCTCTGTCTTCACATGATATTTTCCCTGTGTGTTTGTGTCCAAATGTCCTTCTTCTTATAACAATACCAGCCCACTAAATTAACCCCCTCCTTCCCAAAATGACCTCATTAATTCAATTTCATCTGCAAAGACCCTGTTTCCAAATAAGGTCAAATTTACAGGTGCCAGTGTTCAGACTTTAACGTATCTATTTTCAAGGGAGATGACTCAATTCATAACAGACTCCATTTTGGGAAAAACAACTTAAGGGAAACATCCTCTCTAGTCTTTGGAGATAAATGATTCTGGATGAGTTACAATATACAACCACTGGATAAAGTTGTTCTGGGTTGGACAAAAAGTCATTTTTTATTATTTAAGTCGTATCTATCCTTTTTATTTTGTCACATACCATATGTGTTCATAACATGCTTTCAGAGGAGTTTTCAAGAACTGACCCTTATATTTTGGGAGTGGCTACTGCTCTAATATATACATATATATATGTATATATATATGTGTGTGTGTGTGTGTGATTTGGAAAGGGATTAACGTGACTTTGCTCATCTTAAGGAGGCAGAAATAGCACAAAGGGTCAAAGGGTATGAGGAGACAAATTTCAGTTCAGTGTAAAGAACGATGCATTTTATGATATCCAGGCTCAAAATCAGATACATGTGACAGTAATCTTATTAGAAGGAGTCTTCAGAAGTGGATAATCCCTCCCATTAGGTTCAAAAAAACATTTAATAAGCATAGGCTATACAACAGTGTCTGAGGATGTGACCAACACCAAACCTGAGGGTGTAAGTTTTGCTTGGATAAGTGGGTGGACTGGGCTGGACCTAGTTCCCTGAAGAGCCCTCTTTTCTCTAGGACTATGGTTTTGATATGCTATTAAACCTTCAAAAACAGGTCTAATGTGTTACTGACTTTTAACTTAAATGAAATAAACATAGACTATGTTCGAATATAAAATAACATAGTACAGTAGAGAGAAATTGTCAATGTATGTGAAACCGTTTTCTAACCAGATATATTTGCTGTCTGCTGAAGACCAAGGACATGGTTATTTTTTTCCTACCATATCCTCAGCTTCATTGAGAGCCCTGATGAGGATAAGTATTGTAAGCTGTAAAATATGCTATCTTCCCAGCTTAAAAGGGAGAAAACATACTAACACATTGGATAACAGGAGATGGACTAATTATTTTTAACTTAATTACCAGAAATTCTTGTACAGTTTATGTTGGTATCAATTTAGTCCTGAAAAGTAAATATGTAAATAGAATGCAGGTCACAATAATCAGTAAGCTAAATTGTTTGCTGTAAATGTAGTTATTTTACATTTCCTCTTGGCTCATCAGAAATGATTGGAGACTATAAACTATCTCGATGGATTAATGCAGGTTCTCTACTGCCATTAGTATTTTCAAGTATTACTCCACCCTTTTACGAACTGAAATCATCAGGCATTAAAATAGAAAAACAGTGCTCTTTTAAGATGTAATTGTCCACTGTAGCACATTAACACTTTCAAGCTTCAGATTCATAATTAAAGACCAAGAGAACAACCTAAGCCTTCCAAAACCATCCCAATCTGGCTTTATTGTTAAAGGATATGAATAAATAGAGACTTTGCTTCATTTTGAACTTGGTTAAAACATAGCTCAATTGATTAACTTCCAGCAGAATAACGGAGGAAAAAAGTGAAAAGATGCAGATAACAAGTATCTGAAATGAAACTGATATCATCATTACGGATTTACTGACATTTAAAAGATGATAGTGGAACATTACAAACTATTATATGCCCATAAATTTGACAACTTAGATATATTGGACAAATACTTTGAAATATACAAACCGTTAAATCTTACTCAAGAAGGAACAATCCTATACCTCTTAATGAAATTTCATTCATAGTTAAAAATAGTCAAAGAAAATTCCAGATCCAGAGGGCTTTACTAATAAATTATACCAAAAATTTAAGAAATAATACCAATACTATACAAACTGTTCAAGAATATAAAAAATAGTGAATGCGCCCCAATTCACCGTATGAGGCCAGCATTACACTGATACCAAAAGTAGACAAAACATCAAGAAAACCACACTATCTCTCACCTATAAAGATACAAAACCATCAAATTATTAACAAACCTGATCCAACAATATAAGAAAATGAAAATACATCAACACCAATGGGGTTTATCCAAAAATATATAAGCATGGCTTGATGTTTAAAAACCCTTCAATGTAATTCAACACATCAACTAACTTAAGGGGCAGGGGGAACTTGACATTTCACAAAATTGAACGTTCACTCATACTAAAAACCTCCCAGTGAATAGAAATGGATGGGAACTTCCTCAAACTGATTAGGAGCACATTAGAAACACTACAGCTAATATTCCTCTCAATGGTAAAAGAATGAATGTTTTCCCTATTACATTATGACCAAGGCAAAGATGTTCACTGTTACCACTCTTACTGAACATCTTGTTGAAATACCTAGCCAGTGCAACAATGCAAGAAAAAGAAATAAAACAGGTAACAGGCAAAAATATTGGAAACAAATAAATAAATTGTTCCTATTTTCAAATGGCATGATTGGTTATGTAGAAAATCTCAAGCACTGCTGAAAATAATGTAAACAGAAACAATTCTCAAAGAGGATAGAAAAACATGATCCATTAAATTATACATATAATTTAGCAAAATAGCTTTAAAATAAATAATAATTGTCAGAATTACAAGGACAATTTTACAAATCGTAATTTAGAATGGGAGAAATTTACATATCTCTATGGATAATTGTTAGGGAAATAGCTTAAAAAGAGTAATGATTTAGAAAATTTGATTACTAAAATTAACAAGTATCATCTTACCTAATGGATAAACAAAAAGTTTTACAATTACCCATCAGAAATATACACATATATTTTCAAACATACCTGAAATATTTTCAAAATTGATCACATGACAGAGCACAAAGTAAATTTTAACAAATGTGAAAGAATTATTTTCACACAGTCCGCAAACCTCTAACCACAATGAAAATTAATTAGAGACTCTAAAAAAGAAGGATATCTTCAAATATAACTACATGAATAGATTAAAACATATTGGAATGGAAATTAGAAAATATTTAGAACTGAACACTAGTTGAAATATTCATAGCAAACATTGTGGGATATATATAAGCAGAGCTTAGAAAATTCAAGCCTTAAATCATTACATTTGTAAGTAGAAGAAAGACTATAATTTCATGAGCAAATATTTCAATATAAGAAGTCAGGGAAACAAAAAATAGAAGTAAGAGAACAGTAGAAGAATGAAAATAATAAATTGAAATTATGAGGTAATTAACTGGAAAACACAAACAGACAAAAACTAGTAATTTCTTAAGATTAATAAATAGATCTCTGGTAATATTGATCAAGGAAATCAAGAGAATGAATTCCATTTAAACTTGGCACATTAAATGCATGTTTTAATCTCTAATTTCTCTTAAAACTCCACTAATATCACAATATAGGAATAAACACACACACACATACACACACAAGACAAAGAGAATTAACAAGATAAGACACAGCAGACAAGAGATGTCAACATAATTTTGAACACAGATAACAGAAGAATAAAACTGTAATTGAACAACAGAGAAAAGATGGAACTTCAGCTAAGGATAGGACCAACGTGAATTGGCTAATTAACATTACAGAATCCTGAGAAGGCTCTATAATTGAGGACATCAGATTCTTCTCCTTGCATGATGAGGCTGAAAACAGATTACCCCTCTTCTCCTAGAATCACACATACCTGCTGTCACTCTGACAACTCTAGACCTCTGGAAATGTTGTGTTAGAGCTCTGGACTCTTAAGAAATCAGGCAAAGTTGACACAAGGTGATTAATTCAAGGTCTGCATATCTAAACATAGACACACATACACACATATATATGCATACAGATACACACACACACCACACCATTTTCTAGATGGGAAATTCAATAATCAGATAACTCAGTTATATTTTTAATAAAACAATGGGAGGGACTTCCCCGGTGGTGTAGTGGTTAAGAATCCGCCTGCCAATGCAAGGGACATGGCTTCGATCCTTGGTCTGAGAAGATCCCACATGCCACGGAGCAACTAAGGCCTTGTGCCACAACTACTGAGCCTGCGCTCTAGAGACCATGAGCCACAACTACTGAGCCTGCGTGCCACAACTACTGAAGCCCACATGCCTAGAGCTGTGCTCTTCAACAAGAGACGCCATCGCAATGAGAAGCCTGCGTGCTGCAATGAGAAGGCCACGCACCACAACAAAGAGTAGCCCCCACTCGACGCAACTAGAGAAAGCCCGCGTGCAGCAACAAAGACCCAACGCAACCAAAAATAAATAATAAGTAAAATTGATTCTTTAAAAATAAATAAAAATTAAATAAAACAATAGGAGGGGTGTAGAACATATTTCAAAAATTCTTTGTTAACAGTGAGTATGCTATTCGCTATTTCTAGCTAATACTTCACTTCTAATTCTCTCAGTTTTAACTTAGGAAAATGCTTCATACTTAAAGGCCAGAGAACTACTATACAATTTGGCAATTCCACCTCTGGGTACTTATCTCAAGAAAAAGAAAACACTAATTCAAAAAGAAATATATAACCCTATGTTAATAGCAACACTATTCACAATAGCCAAGAAATGGAAGCAACCTAAGTGTCCATTGATAGATGAGTGGATAAAAAGATGTGAGATATACATTATATATACATATATGTATATACATACATATAAATATGAATATTACTCAGCCATAAAAAAAGAATGAAATCATGGCCTTTGCAACAACATGGATACGTCTGGAGTGTATTTCGCTAAGTGTAATAAGTCAGACAGAGAAAGACATATATGGTATGACTTCACTTGTATGTGAAATCTAAGAAACAAAACAGAAACAGATACATTGATGCAAAGAACAAACCGGCGGTTGTCAGAGGGGAGAGGGGTAAGGGAATGGGTGAAAAGGTGTAGGGGATTAAGAGGTACAAATTTACAGCTATAAAATAAATAAGCCACGGGGATGTAATGTACACATAGGGAATATAGTCAATAATCTTGTAACAACTTTGCATGGTGATAGATAATAACTGGTCTTACAGCAATGATCATTTTATATAGTATAAAAATATACAATCACTATGCTGTACACCTGAAACTAATATAATATTGTATGTTAATTATAACAATTTTGAAAAGTGACCAAAAATAAATTGTTAAATAAAAGTAAGCTAATCAGCCACTTTAATTCCATTTGCCACCTTAATTCCTCCTTGCCATGTAACATAACATATTTTCAGGTTCTGAGGATTAGGGGGTGAGGAGCACTGTTTTTTTCTACCATACTCAGGCTTCAGAATTACAATTGTGCATTTCTAAAAGCCTGTGTCTGGCTTCAAATAAAACGGCCTCTACAAAGTACCAAGTCCACAGTACCATGCCTCTCAGGCCTTCCAAAAGCCTCAATCACTGCATGTATTTTGCTCTCTTAAAATTTACTCCATTTCTTTTAGTGCTTGATGGTTCTCTGTTCATATACCAAATACTGATAATATACATCAACGGCAAGTTCTGCTCTTCTCCAAAAATCATAGTCAGCCTCTTCCTGGTGGATTTGAGTACACAGTGAAATCCTCTTTTCTGTTTATTACTTTTAAATGAAATGTTTTAAACGGTATGCATGTATATTCCAGTGTGCATGTGTGTATAGTGTATGTGTAAATAATACACACAAAAACGCTTCCTGAATATATACCTGAAGTTATTTTATGGCGTTTATTCATATATGGTTACATGGTATGCTTTATAAAGCAAAGCATCACTGGTATAGAAAAACCACATAAAATGCAATGTAATATATTTCAAATTTAGCAACATACCGAGAAAATACAGAGAAAATTACCAATTAAATAAATATAATCAAATAAAAATTAACTCTACTATATCAGTTGATAGAATATATTACATTTATATCCAATTGACAGATAGAGGAATCATTTTCACTATAATATGAACTAGGAGCAGTTTAAAAAATTGAAGCACTCTTTCCCATTGATAGTTTTATTTATAAATGAGATATATTCTTTAATAATAAAATTTTCTGTTTAAAATTACTGTTCTTCTAGAATGCATTAAATAGGAGATGAATACATTTTATAATATGCGAAAGACAATTACCTACTCAGTTTTTGGAGAATTAATCATTACATATAAATGCTCTAGGAAAAAACATGCAGGCACATAGTAAGTACTCAAATCTTGATATTATAATTGTTGATATTATAGCAGTTTTCATAGAGTGGTAGTGGGAGAAAACAAGTTGCAGAATGTTAATAGAAGTCTGGTAGAAAGAGAAATTCTTAGAACACATGTGTCACCCACATTGCCAAGAATTTTAAAATGTTAATGAATCTTGCGTGGCTATCATGCTCTCTAATACCATCTTATTTCAGCTGTATATGTATATAAAAGCGTGGCCAGCCTCTCTAAAACCCTGTATTTGGAACAGGGGGTGAGCAATGTCCAAAAGAAGAAGGTACTGGAAAACAACAAAATTATTATCAATTCTTGAAACTTTAAGGAATATTGAAATGCCGTTTCTCCATAATGTGGTTCTCTCAAATATCTGCAACCACTGTTCTTTAAAAGAAGGAGTAATATATTATGATGACCAAAATTTGAGTGATAAAATTTCTGTGGATGAAATTCAATTATGTTACATTTAATTCAATTTACATTAACTCATATCTTATTTAACTACTACTGTTTACTAGACACACAGTTATAAAGACATAGTACATTGTCAGCTCTTGAATACTGCTGTAGGGGAAAGAGAGGTATTTATTGATAAATTAGTACACTTTATTGTCATACATGTCACAATAGTGGCATAAGAGGAAATTTTGCCAGGAAATTATTAATAGGATAAGTTACCTTTGAGTTAGTCCTTAAAAAGTAATCAAAATGTTGAAAACCAGAGAATAGAAGAAAATATTTACAAGGGAGAAAAAGCACAAAGAAAGATACTAAGTTCAACTAAGAATGTAATTAAGTATCAGGACTTCTCTTTATGTCAATTTAAAGGAACAACTTTGGCCCAACTTAAGAGTGAAACAGATCTTAGGACTCATCTTCGGCTATATTTTATCTCCTAGAACATATTTATCATTTAATACCATAAAATAAATGGTGATGACCTGACTTGTTAGGATGACTTTTTTGTCTATCCATTTACCAATCCTGAAAGTTCAATTCAGAGAATGCTTTTATAGCACTGATCAATCAGAATCTGTTGTTCAAGTGCCTTTGGCCTCCTTCAACCATAATGTTACTCGTTCAATTTGTTTATCAGGTTGATTACAAAAAAACTTACCTGCTTTTGTGTCTGAGTATAGAGCAGAGCCTGCCTAACTCAGAGACTTCTTTAAATCTGATAAATTACTTAGAGAACTCTGTTGGGTTCATTTTCAGCTATGCATTTTTATATTTATTTTACAGTCATCTGTTGGGTAACGTTTAGGTTGTTTTTAATTACTCTCTATGGTAACACTAAATATCATTGCCATTTTATGCATGCTTTCCTTCTATTTTGCTCCTTAAAAAAAGTTTCCTTAGGAAAGAAGTAGAATTGAGTCCAATTGTGTGAGTATGCTTAATATCCGTGGTACATAGTGCCAAATTGCTTTTCAAAAAAGCTGCGCTAATTTCCATTCTCAGCACGGAGGTAATTATACTTCTTTTTCTGTCCCCTTGTCTCAATCAGAAGTGATTCATGTGGTCAAATAACGCCAATCCATACTCTGAGATTCACACTAACATGTCAGAAAACTTATACATAAAGCAATAGTTTTAATCCTAATTTACAGATGGCTTGAACTACACAGGACAAATAGAACTGTATTATCCAGAGAAACTAAGAATGAAGTTAGATATAGAGAATCTTTTTTTGTGATTTAACTAGCAGCATAGCAGGATAAGTTAATACGAGACTCATTGCCTATTCCAAACAGCCAGGACTGCTAGATAAAAATGTAACAACGAAACAAAATTAAATTCAAACTTGAGCTTGAAGAAAAGAACAATCCCATTTTGCAAAAACTACATATCTGCTGCCACAGTAGCTTTGGATGGAGAAAGGGAGTAGTAAGAACTTTTCTTGGAAATGGGCCTGTGTTCTGGATTCCCTAGGAACAGAGCCGGCGTCAGGGATTCAGGTGCAGATGTTTTATTCAAGAATGCTCTTCACGAAAAGCCTATGAAGAGCAAATGAAGCAGGTCAGGAAAGGGAAAGCCTTGGCTCAACCCACAGCGAAGATTCTAGCACATAAAGAATAGCAGAGAATGATCCACCCCTTGGAACAAGGGTTTATGCTTTTATAGTCTGAGACTCCAATGGGACATTGGCTGCAGCACGGGATGGCAGGTAGATAAATTTTCAGGTTGACTGGCTCTCCCTAGCCAAAGGCAATTTCTGGAAAAGAGGCAGGTATCAGTTATCAGCATGCTGGGGAATTGATATCCTGGTGTGGTAAAGGAGATCTGTGCCGGGCACCTGAGTTTCTACTATAAGAACCTAAACTTGAAGCTGTCATTTTGGAAAGCATGTGGTCTCACAAAAGAAAATGAAAATATTCTACTTATTGACTCAAAGAAAACAATGCAGCTTGTCTTTCCCTATAACTCTGGTTGGAAAATAGAGAAAAGTCTTCCATGCTAAATACAAATCTCAAGCCTCCTCCATGCGTGGATGTGAACTACAAAATTTAACTTCTCACATGTTAAAGTAAATGCCAAATCCTGAAACTAATATAAAAACTGTCCCTGCTTTAGTAATACCGTTAGAAATCCCAGTCGAAACAAACGCAATGTTTTCCCTTAATTTTTTAGCACCGCAAGTGTGTGGATGATGAAAGGTAGAACATTGGAAATGAACCCACAATAAAAGATAAAATCCACATCAAGAAGCATCTCCCATGAGATGAGTCAGTAGAGACCACACTCAGGATGGATAATATCCTAAGAATAAAATAATAGAACAACCTGAAGCATAATGCACCACAGTAATATTTTAAATGATTGAAGAGATAAAAGAACCTCCATACTGTTTTCCATAGTGGCTGCAGCAATTTACATTCCCACCAACTGTGTACCAGGGTTCTCTTTTTCCCACATCCTTGCCAACACTTGGTATTTCTTGTCTTTTTAATAGTAGCCATTCTGAAAGGTGTGAGGTGGTGTCTCATTCGAGAGTACTCTGGGTTAGCCAGGTGGGCCCAATGTAAGCGATCACAAGCATCCCTATAAATTGAAGAGGGAGGCAGGCCAGTTGGGGAAGGTGTAAGTTAGAAAGAGGTCGGAGTGTTGTGGTTGCTGGTTTTAAAGATGGAGGGGCCCCACAAGCCAAGAAGTGCAGTTGGCCTCTGGAAGCTGGAAAAGGAAAGAAAAGAGATCCTCTCACAGTGCTTCCAGAAGCAACACAGCCCTGCCAAGACCTTGAGTTTAGCCCAGGGAGACCCATTTTGGATTCTGACCTCCAGAACTGTAAGCAAATAAGTTTAATTTATTATAAACTACTGATTTTCGGATAAATCGTTATAGCGATGGTTGGAAACTAAGGCACTAAATCTTTAGGCCTGCCATGGGCAATGGTGTAACTCTGTAGATGTCTAAAGCTCATGGCGTTTCCTTTTTGCCCATGGAGCTGTTTTCATAATATGCTGCAATGGCTGCTTGTGGCCTCCTAAATAAACACAGGCTGCAGGCGGGCTTCAGCCTGAGGTGAGGAGAATATCTTTGAGGCTTTGGTAGGCGGGCATAGCTTCACAGTTATGGAGGGGGTGGTGGAGATTTTAAAAACCTGTTCCACTTTACAGAGATTCTGATGTGAATGGTTGAGGTGTGACCTGGCATGGAGACACTTAAAAGTGCTTCAGATAATATTAATGTGCAGACTAAATTGAAAACTTTCTTAGAGGAGAAAGATGACCGTCTATACATCTTTTAGGAAAGATAAATAGAAAAATATTTGCCACCTGTTGCTTGACTGCCAAGATGGCGTCTGATATACAACACTAGGGAGTTCTAGCCGTAAACCATTAGTTTGAGACCTAAAGAGAAGCACTAGATCAGCTGCCCCTCAAATTTAGACTTAGAGCCAGAGAAGAAAACGGTCTGTGATAAACCTTAGAATAACATGGCTGGAGGTGGGGTCTGAGAGTGAAAAATGGTGACTAATTTTGTGAGTTTCAATGTGATACCTATACACACATGTATAAAACCTGCGTTTCCTGTCTCTTGAGCATAAGTGACTGAAAATGTGTGGAATCAAAAATGGAGGGGAGAAAGAAGGCCTTGGGGAGCTGAAGTATTGATCCACACTGATCTGAGAAACAGATTTCAGAAGTAGCAGCTACATCATCTCAGGAATCCATGCAGAGTGATTTTTTTCCAGTTGAAATCATTCCAGTTGACCTTTCCAGGTGTTTGAAGTGATGAACATCATTAGGGGGCAGGTTTAAAGAGACTAAACCTGTGGTTTTCAAACTTGTCTGCATACTAAAATCACCTGAGGATCTACCCAGGTGGTAAACCAATCCAACTACATAGGAATCTCTGGATTCAGAACCTGTTTTTAAGTTTTAGTTTAAGTGCCTCAAGTGACTTTCCAGTGGTCTTAATAATTCAGGTAAAGAATTCCTGGCCTAGATTTTGCCATAGCAAGAGGTGGTGGCAGTAGCCCCTAGGGCACAGAACTAGTAAGGTCTAATCCCAAGATATTGTGAAGGCTGTTTTACTAGACAAATCACTTCCTGAGCACCAGAAGCAAAACCTTAAACAACAAAAACAACTAAGATGTTTTGGCTAGAATTGGTGGAGAAAGAAGCATCTCAAGTAAGTGCTGGGGGCTGGAGCTACCCTCTGTCAATTTATAAACATTTCAAGAGGGAAGCAATTTAAAATGCCATTTAGTGAAAGAGGAGATAGTGGGGTGTGTGTATTGCTTATACCCTGACCTGCTCCCTCCCGAAACATGGTATTGAGTGATGCCAAAGTACTTCCTTGCAAAGAATCTCCTGTTTGAGTTAATTCTACACACATAGACTGAGTGGCATCCCAGTGAAGTTCGAAACAAGATGACTTTCTCTCTTCCTGCTGAATGCCGCTGTGTCTCTGGGGCGGTGTGCTGGGTATTATGGAAATATAATTTAGCCTGAGACAGCATCTTTAGGAACTTGAGTTTGGCTTTTCTAAATTAGATGAATATGGGGTCAGTTAACCATTTGGTTCCTCTAAAAAGAGGGTACCTGGTGTTAGTTTAGCTTCTGATATTAAAGGAGCTATTCTCTTTACTGCCATAGACCACCTACATCTATTAAAAAAAAAGAAAAGAAAAAGAAAAACACCCTGGAATCTACCCTAAGTGCAAAGAAAAGATCTAGCTGAGATTGATAGAAAATAAGATGAGAGGACTTACTACTTTGGACTTTTAGTACACAAGGTTAATAGAAGGTGGTAATGTACTGTAATGTTAGGAACTTCTTTCAGGGATACCTAATGTTGGAACATTCCTCCTAGGAGTATGACAATGAAAGAAGCTTATATTTAGGACATTTCTGGTATTGGTTTTTTTTATTTTGGAGTCTCTCTCTACATTTACGCATTTTATTGGCATATCTTGATGTCACTTAACCTCTTGCAAAGTATTTGATTTGTATTGGACAATGTGACAACATAATTTGTGATGGAAAATAAGAAATATTAAACCTTGGTTACATAGCCCCTTTGAGTAGATCTAATGTATTCTATTGACTATATCAGAGTTCCGGGAACAATCTGTTGTTCACCAGTCATTTCCCTAAGAGCAATGTTTGGTATTCAGGTCGTGGCCTCAAGGGTAAAATGATTCTTTTAATTGTTTAGTTGATTTACAATACTGTTAGTTTCAAGTATACAGCAAAGTGATTTAGTTATACATACTTTTTTCAGATTATTTTCCATTATAGATTATTACAAGATATTATATAGTTCCCTATGTTATACAGTAAATCCTTGTTGCTTATCTGTTTTATGTATGTTTGTATCTGTTAATTCCATACTCCTAATTTATCCCTCCCACATTATGGTTACCTTATGGTAACCATAAGCTTGTTTTCCATGCCTGTGAGTCTATTTCATACATAGATTCATTTATATTATTTTTTAGATTCCATATATAAATGATAGCATATAATATTTGCTTTTCTGTCTAACTTAGTATGATATTCTCTTGGTCTTCATGATGCTGCAAATGGCAATATTTTATTTATTATGACTGAGTAATATTCCATTGTATATACCATATCTTAAGCCAGTCTTCTGTTGGTGGACACTTAGGTCGCTTCCATGTCTTGGCTATTGTAAATAGTGCTGCTATGAACATTGGGGTGCATGTATCTTTTCAAATTACTTTTCATCTTTTCATTCTATATGCCCAGGAGTAGGATTGCTGGATCATATGGTAGTTCTATTTTTAGTTTTTTAAGGAGCCTCCGTACTGTTTTTCATAGTGGCTGCACCAATTTACATTCCCACCAACAGTGTAGGAGGGTTCCCTTTTCTGCCCGCCCTCTCCAGCATTTATTCTTTGCAGACTTTTGATGATAGCCATTAGCAAAGGGTTAATATCCAAAATATACAAACAGCTCATACCACTTAATATCAAAAACCAAGCCAATCAAAAGATGGGCAGAAGATCTAAATAGACATTTCTCCAAAGAAGAGTGATTTGTTTGAGTAATAAATTTAGAAGGCAGAATTAACCAGGTGTATTCATTTCATCTAGGATTCTTCTTCAGCCAGCTGTCTTCCTTTCTATAGGTCTAGGATCAGGCTCCTTCCCCATGTGAAGAGGCATGTTGAGAGACATGTTGCATTCACAGCCACATTAGGACTAGATAGTTGAGTCTCTCTAATTCTGAAGTTCAGTCATTCTTACACAGATGACTATACCCTCTGTCCCATTTTTGAGTGTTGATGGTATTTTGGCCTCCATGTACCACTCTTGTATTATTTCTTCCAAACATGGTGAAGGTATGATTGAGTTTCCCTTAAAAATTCAACATGATTAACTAAAAGTTACTTATTAAAGAAGAAATGATTTATTGATCACTATGTCTTCATATACCCCGGCTCTTAAATTGCTCTATTACCCCAAAGAGCAGCATTATTTCAGTTAAGTAGATGCATTATTAGAACAAATGTTTCCATACAAATAAATAAATGCAAGCATAATTTGAACTGAGTGTAGTCCACTAGTTACAGAACTTCATCAAAATATTGATCAATAAATGAAAAGCATAAAATTGGTTGAATGTAATTCTGATTTAGAATTGATATAAAACACTATGAAACCCTTATAGCTCTAAAAGACAGCTGGTAATAATCTACAAGGAGATTTCTAAATGCATTTCTTTTGTGAACTGTTTATAAATATATTTTGCCACTTTTTACTGATACTTTGATATTTGGGAGCTCTTCACATATCAGAAATATTAGGCTTTGCAATTCAAGACTGAATTGTTTTTCTACTTAGACTGATCAATCAGGAAGTTTTGATTGCTCATTACCTTTAGCTCAGGGGGACCATGATCAACTAGCTACCACTGAAGAGCAATGTGGTCCAATTTTGTGTGATTACCGCTGCAGCCCCATGGCCCACTGTGTTAACCATGGCTACCATGTCTCTGGCAGTTAAGTGTCACCCCTTGGCCTCTATCATCTTAGAATCCCACCACCAAGGTTGAATTCCAGAAGACTCTTTCTAAGCTGACATCTCCAGCAGTCATCCTTGGCCTGGAGAGGGTAGCCACACATGAGAGGTTCAAGTATGCTGATGTTCCCATCTTTAATGTATAGTTCAATATCTTGATGGAGAGGGTATTCTCTTAATGTTCTAGGAAACATCATTAGTATTTAAGCAGATCTTAAATAGTAAGTTTGATAATTCTATTTCTCCAAGATTTTTTATTCCTGACTCTACACTGTACTCACATCTCCTGTTACCTTGAACGTCTAAGAGTTCACTATTGAGAAGAGATTTCAGTCAAGCAAGCACTTTAGAAACCACTTCCAGATACTTGATCTAAAAGTCCAGAATTCTGTTTTGTGTACCAGTAGGACTGGTCAAATTCTGTGATACATTGTGACCCTTCTTCTTTGGTCTAGTTCCCTGAAAATCCATTCTCTCACTCATCTCCCACCCCAGTTTCTGCTGATATATATTAGCAAAACCTTGCAGCTTGTGTGTATGAGCATCCTCCGAGATCAGACATGTCTACCTCAAAACAGCTTGAATTTTGAGTTTAGCTAAAGTCCTCAAATCAAGGAAGAAGAGCTCATGTGGGTCTTGAAACATGAGCAACCACTGACTCAACCGATGACCCAGTTCTCTGGCAAGGGGTGACCACCTTCCTCAGAAGGAGAGAGATTGTTTCTGTGGGCAGTGATATCCATATTTGGGGGTTCAAAATACTCAGATTCATTGGAATATGCCTAAATTGCCTCCTTCCAATCCCTATGATTCCACTGTTTCCTCAGTAACACATTAATGCTAACATAGACAATTGACAAAGCTGTGACTGCATTATAATTCAGCCACCCGTGGAATAAGACCTTATTTTGTTTTAAAAAATTTAGCCTTAGCCACATGAAATAAAACTTTTTTCAGTCATAGAAGTTCTTGGGTTTTCTACTTGTGAAAGGAACTAGGAATTTAAAGCCCAGATGTTGTAATTTATTTTCTTCAAGTTCTGCTGTAAACTAAGGAATAGTCAGCCCACCCAATACAATAGTCTTGAATGTTTTATGCCCATTATACTATTGCAATAGCCTCTTAATCTCCCAGATCCTTTCCTTATGCATTTGTGCTCAAGCAACATTGAGTGATCATTTAATTACCGTTTGCTACTGTAAGCTATGACCCCCCCAGTGACCTATCTTGTACTGTCTGTGAGCTCATAATTAGCTTCAAGTCTAATCAAATTAGTGAACAACTTCCAGTTTTCATTTCTACATTTCTTTTTTCCTAGATACACGTCTATTACTAAAAGTCAGTTCAGGAGAATTGAAGCTACTCAATATATTCTAGATATTTGAATATATAGATCAGGGGCTTAAACAGCCATTAGGAAAGCAAAAGTCAGTGACAATTCCTTAGCCTGAAGCATCAGTGAAGATGGTCCCACAGGCTTATCAGGAAACTGCAGCAAATCTCAGTCTCTGGAGATGTCTCACTAGTTCTTTCAATCTGAAGCAGTAAAACAGTGGTTTCCATAAACTCACTAGTTATTCCATAAACTCACTAGTTATTCCATAAACTCACTAGTTATTCCATAAACTCACTAGTTATTCCGTAAACTCACTAGTTATTCCATAGATCTCGTGTCTGTCCATACATCTAGTGCCACCTGTCTCTAGTTTAATATATTCTCTTCCTGCTTCCAGATCTTGTGTGGGTATCTTCCATTGGGAAATTCTAACCGGGAACCACAGGGAAAGGCAGTTATGCAAAACAAAGTACCTGTTTTCTGTGACTCAAAGGAAACCTTATTTTAAGGAGGTGGTGCTGATGCCAAGTTGACAACAGATAATTCAGCACAATCAATGTTTTAATAAATTTTTTTAAAATTCTCCATCTATTATACAAAAATATCATAGGCAGCCTTTAGTTTAAAATTACCTTCATAAGCACATGACAATACAAAATCAGCAAATATAAGGCAAATCTTTTGACAAATTTTCCAGCTTTATTGAAATATAATTGACATAACATTGTATAAGTTTCAGGTGTACATGTGTTGATATATGTATATATTACAAAATGAATATCACCTTAGTTTTAGCCAAAAGTATTATCATGTCACATAATTACCATTTCTTTTTTCTGGTGAGAACACTTAGGGTCTACTCTCTTAGCAACTTTCAGGTTTATAATATAGTATTTTTAACTATGATCACCATGCTGTACATTAGATCCCCAGAACTTATTTCATCTTATAATTGTAAGTTTGTACCCTTTGACCTAGACAAATTTTTAAGTAGTTGCAATTAGTCTTTGGTTCACTCGTATGTTCCTTTTCATTCCTCTGCTACTCCCTGGTTCATCCTCTTCCATATTCATGGTGTCCTCATGATGATTTTCGGTTGCTCATTGCTTCCTTCTGCAACCTATTCAGAACTAACCTCTCCCAAGGTATTTCATGATACACTGCAAAATGAGTTATCTTTTCCCCTAACCTTATTTAAACTCTCAACCTCTTCATGGTGCTGACCTTATCTAGGTGTTAGGAAGGAAGTACTCTTACTAAGCTAATTTGAATCAAAGCATTTGGTTAATTTAGTCTTTATGGGTATATTTAATTTTTTTAAATTTTTTTTATATCAGAGTATAGTTGATTAACAATGTTGTTAGTTTCAGGTGTACAGCAAAATGATTCAGTTATACATATAGGTGTATCTATTCTTTTTGAAATTCTTTTCCCATTTAGGTTATTACAGAATATTGAGCAGAGTTCCCTATACAGTAAATTCAGTGGTCATGAACTTTTTCTGTAAGAAGATGAAGAGTAAACATGTTTTGCTTTTCAAGCCATGTGGTCTATATCAAGTATTCCACTCTACAGTGGTATCACTAAAATAGTCATTGACCATATGTAAAAGGACATGGCCACTTTTCAATAAAAATTTTTAAAACAGAAAGCTGGATATGACAAGAGCCATAGTTTGACCCCTGTAGTTGAGGAAAAGTTCTACTTGGACACTTGGGTATTCGAGAAGGGGACTAGGGAGTAGTTCCTGTTGCTTCCTAGAAGTCAAGAAAAAAGAATATAATGGTCTTTAGAAAATCTGTTAATTAGAAGATTCAAAGTATTTTGAACGTTAATACTTCATTACATTCTTCATGGAATTTGTCATGTTGATCCTTAAAACCATGTATAGAATTACTCTCATCAAAAGTAAACTTGAAATATGTAAAATATTACTTGATTTTTTATAGAGACCTTCAGTAAAATCAAGCTTACAATAATCAACTTTCAAATGAGTAAATTGCCACTGAATTTTAAACTGAGGTAGTAAATATAACTTTTCTGATAAAAATGCAGTGTGCTTAAAATTTAGAAAATCTGGGAGAAGTAATTTTTATGCCCTGTGGAATGCCTCGAGCATCATTTCTTTTTTTACAAACATTTTTGTAATAGCTGGAAAGCAGTGTTCCGTTGAAATTTAACAATTGTCTGGAAAATATGGAAGATGAGATCATACTTTTAGTCTTGTTTCAGCATCTACCCAGTTCTATGAAAATAGGTATGTCACTTAAACTTGTTCTTGGCTGTAACAATATTTAGGAAATACTAGGAATGCGCTTTTTAAAATGCCTTATATTTTACAAGTGACAATGTGTACTGATTTACTGAATGAGATAGAAAGGAGCAGTTAGATATTTTGAGAAGACCAAGAGGGATTTATCTTAAGTTACTATTGGTTGGAAAAATATGTAAAGGAGACATTTTTCAAAGCAGTATTAAAATTTAGATTGACATTAGAACTTTCTAATTCTTGGGTTTTTGTGCCTCTGAAATTCCAAAGTGCTCCAATAAAAGTGGAAAAAATAAGTAGAAATATTTGGAAACATTTAAGTCACTGGTTTTTTGTCATGGTTTATTTGAATATGTAATAAGCATAATCCTAGGAAGTGAATTGAAAAGGATGCAGACTGGAGCACTGACCATTCTAAGAGACTTCCGCATTATCAGTACTTTGTTTTCTTTGTAATGTTTTCTTTTCACCCATGAAATGGATCTAAACTTAAGAAATAACAGGAAATAACCTCTAGACCTGGAAATTTAATAAGGCAAACTATTATAAAATTCTTGTCATTCTAAGTTTCTTTTACTTAATTCATGGAAAGTGGTAAAGGAGTAAAATTAACCTTAATGCCAGGTCACTGCAGTGATGTTCATCAGCACAGATTCACGCTGGTGCCAAGTCAAGGGCTGACTGGAGTACGATCTTATTAGCTTTCGGAACTGAGTTTTGTTCCCATCTCCTACTCGGAAAAGAAAAAAAGGCTGGCTTATTTTATATGCTGCAAGTTTCCATAAGGAAATCAGCTCATTAAAATTTTCACAATGTGTACTACTTTTCTTTGCTCTGACTTATCAACTTTATTACATTGTCCTTTAAAGGACTCAAATATCAAGAGGTCTTTCGTAAAACCTTGAAGGATGTGTATTTGCAATAGACAGTATGTATTAGAAATTGTAAAAGGTCCATTCTCTTTGGCCTAGTACTTCTACAATAAAATATTTTAATAAATATACAAAAACATTAACAAATGTTTATAATATAAATTTTTAAAATATCCAACAATATGTTCAAGTTAAACTGTATGAACCACAGATGATCAGCAGACATTAAATACTGTTGTCTAAACAAGTTTCATAACAAAATTCTCATGGTACTTTAAGTAGAATCATGTAAATAGTATATGAAGTATAAATATTCACAACACTAATTATCTGGTAATATATTTTGTTTAACTTTGTAAATACCCTTATACTCTGTTTTATAAGGAAACTCTGGAGCAGCTTCTGGTGCTTCTGTGCCTGGTGGTAATGATGAATAGCTAATTACAGGAACCATGAACAAACTGATCAGAGAGGGTTCAGACATCAGGGTTGAAGGTCAAGACAACCCCAACATGGAAAGTTACCTGGAGAAGCAGAAATGCTAGTTATGGATAAGAAGTCTAAAAAGGGTAGTCGAAGAGAAAGATTATCAATACAATTAATAGCCTTAAGTCAGTTACAGAAGTATTGACTGTAGCTTGTTACAAATTGGCTTGCATTTTGGCTTTAATACACATTAAGGCTGACTTCAAGTTTAAGGACTCAGTGACAAAACAGGCCAAAGTGAACACAAGTGGATCTGAGTAGAAAAGAAGTAGATGATAGGAAAGGCCTTTGGTGTCCCCATGTCACTTCCCCCCAGCTCACTTCTGATATCAGTAGCAGATATTCAAGCTCAGACCCATCTGCCACTTCCCTTGCCGACCATTGTTATGCTTTCTATCCTGAGACTTTCACCGAGGCATTAAATGTCTGCTGGATCCTCACACAAACGCAGCCTACAAGTGTTGGACTTAGCACTCGTGAAGTCAGACCTTGATTCATCAGAGAAGCAATCTGGCAGACATTCCACCTGACTGTCCTACAAACAGATATTTCTGGAAGACATTCTGTACACCTCAGGGGGCCTAGAGTAGAATTGGTCCCCATTTCCCACAGCAGTAGCTTTGAAACAAACCTTTTTTTTTGGCTTTTCCTTCTCTCTCTCCCCCTACTCCTGGATCACTTCCCAAATATAAGGATGTTATAATAAAGTAAGGTCATTGCCCTATTAACTAGAGAGATGAATTCTAAATGAAATACTAATAAAGTACATTAAAATTATGACAATTTTTATCCTGGAGTTATCCCAGGAATAGTTACAGAAAAAAACCAAAGTGTCATTTTTAAAAGTGATAGTCACTCCCACACAGAAGATCCTATAGATTTAACACATATTTCAAACAAGCCAGTTCAGGAAGCTTGCTAGATAAAAGATTAAATTATATAATTGACAGTTTTACAAACCATTCATTTTATAAAATATAATGTAAAATACCACTCAGTGGTTAATTCATGGATACGTTAAATTTCTAAAGAAGAAAAACACAAGGCCATTAAGAAACATCTAAAACTCTTAGACCTCAAAGAATAAAGAAATGTCACTAATATGTGGTGGTAATTTTAAGATGTTAATTTTGTATATTTTAAACTATAAATTCCATCAAATCTTACTTGAAATTTTAGCAAGTATTTTTTAGAAATTTTGTCAAACTGCATGTAAATCTTATAACAATACACAAACAGGAAATAACAAATAGGAGGGACTTGTCCTGCCAGATATGACATGCTATGTGAATAGCTGTGGAATAAAAACGGTGACATAAACACAGGAAGGAGCTAACAGACAGTGGAGCTGAAGAATAAGCCTAGATCAGATGTATATGCATAGGATTGGTATATGATAGGTGTGGCATTGTTCATCAGTGTGGGCCAAGAATGGATTAGTGGATAATGATGAGAAAATTGGCTCCATCTATGGGGAGAGTCTGACTTCTAACACAAATGAAGAAAAACTCTAAAATGAACTCATGACCTAAAAATAAAAGTTGAAACCACAAGCGGAACAACCAAGGACAATACACATAAGAGATGAGAGGTACAACAACCAAGGACAATATACATAGATGAGAGGTATCTTCTAAAACAATTCATAAAAAGTGCAAATAACAAAGGCAAATAGTGGATTTGATTACAAGAAGGTTTTATTTTCAATCCACTATGCTATGAAATTTAAAATGAGAATGAAAAAGCATTTGACATCTGAAAGTAGTATGGATCTAATATTTAAAACATAGGGTATCCTGTAAATCAACAAGAAGGTAGGAAAAACCGCAGAAAAACAGATAACAGGTATGAAAAGTTGATTCATGATAGTCGAACCCTATATGGGTAAGAAAATTATGAAACGATGCTCAATTTCACAAGTAATTGGAGAAATGGAAATCGAAACCAACGTCACATCCATTTTGCGAAATTTAGAGTTATATAGAATCTTTTTTTTTAACAATTTTTTTTTTAAACTTTGCATTTATTTATTTATTTATGGCTGTGTTGGGTCTTCGTTTCTGTGCAAGGGCTTTCTCTAGTTGCGGCGAGTGGGGGCCACTCTTAATCACGGTGCGTGGGCCTCTCACTATCGCGGCCTCTCTTGTTGCGGAGCACAGGCTCCAGACGCTCAGGCTCAGTAATTGTGGCTCACGGGCCTAGTTGCTCCGCGGCATATGGGATCCTCCCAGACCAGGGCTCGAACCTGTGTCCCCTGCATTGGCAGGCAGATTCTCAACCACTGCGCCACGAGGGAAGCCCGAGTTATATAGAATCTCGCCAAGGATATGGACAAACAAGAATCCTCATACTGTTAGAGTCCAAAATACTCTATCCATTCCAACCTTTAGAATGATCTTTATCAATACTATGCACTAAGATAGAAAAGGCTAATATTTATTGAGCCAGATACTACTATAAGCGTTTTATGTTTTATCTCATTTAATCAGCCCAACAATCCTTTGAAGCTACCATTGTTCACATTATATAGCAAGGGTTTAGAGAAAAAAGGGCTTCAAGATTACACAGCTGGTAAAGGGCAGGAATAGGACTTAAACCCAAGGTTATCTTGTAATTGACACTGTATGATGTGAGACTCCAGGCTGACGCCTGTCCTGATTTCTTTATTTCATTGCTACTAGGCTTAGGGTTTAATGTGATCACCATAGAGATATCTCTTCTAAGAATGTCCTGTTACAATAAGTAACTACATTGTAAGCTCCACAATGGCAAATGATGTAGCTAAATTACCCACAGCTAGTTATTTTCCTACACACTTAGCACTGTGGGTGGCAAAAATAAGGTACTTAATACTATTGGGTAGAATTATAAGTGAGTCTTTCCAAATTAATACACTCCCAGAATTGCTACTACTACTCCCATCACAACCATGACCACCACCCACTGCTACTGCCTACCTATACGCATGCACAGTCAGAAAAATGACTAGATAAAATATTAACAAATACTGTCACTGTACCTTTTTAATGTTCTACATTATAGCTCTCATCCTTTCATAGTTAGTGGGCTTGAACTTTGTGCAACTATGGAAAAGGTGGTCTTTCTGAATTCTGATCTTCCCAAAGCTTTGTATACTGGCTATAATAAACATGACAAGTGATATTTATCCTGTAGAATTTGTAGTATGCATGTGTGAGCCGGTTCAGCCTTTGCAAAAATACTTTGTATATTTAGAAATGCTGGTGATATGTGGTTATCAACCTTCACAGTAGGGTAGGTAATTTGTTAGCTTGACATTTATCCCTATTGTTGTCAGTAGTTTGTTTAACCAGTAAGCAGATATTGACCTAGCTGATTAAAAACAGAGTAAATCTGGATTAATAAGGTATCCAGAAAAGCAAGTTAAAGTTCACACCTCTCCAACTGGACCCTAATTTATCATTGGGGTGGTACTAACTAGAGAATACTGAATTCCTCCTATCTTTATCCTGGGTAGCCTTTTACAGATTTGACTTTTCTTCTTTCAGTATGTGATTGAACTAATTATGGGGGAATCTTTTTAAATTGGGAAAATCTATTCTTATCGATTCTTATCGCCATTCTTCCCATCAAAGTAAAGAACTGTTATTTTTGTTACCTTACCTCTCTGCATTAAAAGACAGAACTCCACTTGATAAGCAGTAACCAACACTCTAAGGTGATTAGAGATTGATTCTAATGAGGCCAGGGTCACAGAGTAAAGCCATATACATGCCAATTAGCTTTATGCATTGAAATATATTATCCCGTGACTTCCCCTTGGGTCTCTACCTAGGCCAGAATTTGTGTGATGGAATTGGAGAATGCAGTGACTCAGCAGAAACTTTCTACCCTTAGCTGAAGCAGGGGGCATTTCAAGTTCATGGCCTCTTGCATGTTGGTTAACTTTATCTTTTTTTCTTTCTTTTTTTTTTTTTTTTTTAAAGTAAAGGAAACATTTGAAGAGGTCAGGTGGTCTACTTGTGAGTTGAATAAGTATAAATTGGGAAATGTAAGAGCTGAAATACTTTGCAAAATTCAGTGCAATTGTCTTTTTTTCTCCCCACTGTGTAATCTCAGTAAGTGCACACTGCTCAGTAAGCAGTGTAATCTCACTGCTTCAGTAAGTCTATATGTTATATAATACATGCTTATGGTATAAAATTCAAAAATTTCTGAAGGGTATACATGAAAACTGTTTAACCCTTCTTTGTCCCTCAGACTCATAGTTCCCTCTGTAATTTAACAACTAACAGATTCCTGTTTATTCCTCTAGAGAAACTTATTGTTTGAAGAAATTTTTTTTTTTTACTGTAGTTGTCTTTTCTCTCCTTATTACAAATGACTTTTCTCTCCTTATTACAAATGACTATTCTTTGAATTATTCCTGTGATAGTATTGGGAGACTGCTACCTTCCCCAAATATTGTCAATTAATTAATCTTCATAAAGCTTAACCCATGTAATGCCGAATCAAAATCAGAGTTCCTAAGGAATTCCTCATTAATTCTTTCATTCAGTCCTCAAGTCCTAATTTAGCACTTACCCTGCATCAAGTAATGTGAGTACTATATCTATATGCACCTTGAATTCCCTAGTAATCTGTGTGCTACAGATTAGTCTAATGACTTTTCCTAATGATCAGATTCATGTAGGCAAGGCCATATAGTACAGAACCACTTGAGTTTTTATAAGATTTAACACCTTCAGTTGTTTCAGTTGGTAATCATATATCACAGTTTCAGTGCCCTTTTCATTACTCTACTTTGACTATGTAAAGAAATATTTGACACCTATAAATATATACAATATTCAAAATATTATTTTATTAGCACAAAATAAAATTAACTTATCATCTATCTTGTACCCAGATGCTTTGTACTAGAGTTATCTGGTTCCCTGCATATCCTCCTCATAAAAATGTCTTAATACTATCCATCAACTTTCTGGAATTAATATAAGGGGACATGCTTGAGTCATCAGAGTTGCTCAAGTTGTACACTGAACAAAGATGTCCAGCCAAGAGGATAGTCAGGACTCAAGCTCATCCCTACTCTACTTTTCACTCGTGTATCCTGCTGTACAGCTGGGTGCATTTGGAGGAGAGAGCATCTTCTTTGAAATGAACAATAGTCCACAATGCTGTGTCAGCCCAAAGGAGCATTGTTAAAATTTTTAAATGGGGCAACATAATTTTGCAGTTCCTCGCATCAAAAGGTAAAGTCTATTTCCCTAACCTTAAATCTTTGCTGGTCTTATATATTGCTCTGACTAATTTAGGAAGTGGCAGAAATGCCATTTTGTGAATTGGCCCTCAGTAGGCTTTGTGGCTTTTTACTTAGCCCTCTTGAATCACTACTCTAAGACACCATATAAAGAAACCAGTCTAGGCTATTGGGGAATGATAGACTGCATGAAGGATGAAGCAAGGTGCCCTAGGCCACACCCAGCACTAATTACTAGACAGGGGAGAGAGATCATCTAGAAACTTCCACCTCAGCTGGTGTGCCAGTAAATGCCTTCTCAAAAGGAAAGCCAGATAAACGAGCTGAGGAGTTTCCCAGCCAACCCACAGAATCAGGGGAAAAAATAAATTGGTGGTGTTTTAAGCCATAAGCTTTTGGGTGGTTTGTCTACCAGCAATAATTGATACAGGTGTCTTTTAAATCTTTTCATTAAGTTCAACATCCAAGGACAGAGGTAATTTTCCTAATTCTCAGAAAGACACTATATATGCTAGCACTGATATTGTAAGTCTGAGCAATGCCCAGAGAGATGAAACATATTCAGATAATATGAATAACAGCTAAAAGCATCAAAGGGACTAGTTCTTGAGTGACTGAGTCCTCCAGATAGCTTTTAGAGGGACAGCGGTCTTACCTCTATGTGAAAAGTCACCCTAATTATCTGCCTGCCAAATAAGAGGAGGTTATAAAATTACTAAGTCATTATACGGAATACCTTGGGGCGGGGTACACACTAATGGCATTGAGTAAGAGAAATGCTGCTAAAATTTGTATCAAACATTTACTCTTGGACCTCGACAAGACCCTTTTGGATCTTTGTGATTTGGCTTCTGTCCAAAGTTCTTTTGATTCAAAAAGAGTAGTATGCTTGTATCTCTAATGCTATAAGCCTACAGTGAAAATTACCTTTTTGTATGGCCAAGAAAATTCCACAATATTTTTTAATGTAAATAGCATGAACATGTTCAAGGGGGAATTCACATAAACTTAGCACAGTTATTAGAGCAGTGACTTTACTGTTAACCTGTACAGCTTGTGTGTGAAAGTAGTATATCAATTAAATCTCCTTTCTATTTCTTTGGTTTTAATGTGACAAAACATATTTTACCTTTTAGCTGCCTGTAAAATATTGCTATCTCTAAGTGCAAAAAGTAAAACAGCTTTATTAGTAAGTTACAGATTATGTGCTTATGACTGTTGTGTGTGATTTGATGTTTTGCTGTTTATGAATGTCTAAGCTGTGTGGCTTTTAAAAATATTTTAAATTATTCTGAGAAGTGATCCTAAACAAAGGAAGTACAGATAAAACTGAATAAATGAAATATTTGAGACAAAAGGGAATACAAAATGGTTGTAGAAAATGTTAACTTGATGAGTAACATTTTTTAGAAAATCTCAATTTTGTTAAAATAAATATTTTACTGAATCTTTCTGATTGAATTTCCATCCCCAAATGAACTGGGAATGCTGAATTATTATTTTGGTTGACAACACATAAATGTGAAAAATGAAAGGCTCTTGATACATTTAGTTTCCTTTCTCAAAATAAAAATAAGCTTATCACATATACATGAGATTAAAGACATGTAAGAAGCTTCCTGGAAGCCCAATAAAATGGCAAAATAGAGTAATATCGTCATAGAAGTATCTAGTCTGACTTGGGGGAAGAAGTATATACAGCTATTATCAATAATACTGAATTACCAAAATAAAGGGTCCTTACCTAGTTTGGACTTTAGTCTTTTATGTTTACTTTGGATGAAAACAATGCTCAGAATCACAATTTTTGTTTTTAAGTTTTAAGGTCATCTCAGCAATAACAGCATAAAAGTCCCATGCTCTTCATAAGAGGCTTTCTGTGCTAGGTTTAGAATTTTATACTTGTCTTTCTGTAGTGTATACTCAAGGTGTTAGGGTCAGAATATAACCAACAAAATATAAATTCTATTTGTTCCTTTTGATACAGTCAAAATGCCACTACCTAAACATAGTTGTGTGGTAGTTTTGTGTTTGTTTTCCTGACTGTGGCATGTTTGACCACACAGGAAACTATTGCAGTTCTTTTTTTGATATGTTATTGACATATAGCATTGTATTGGTTTCAGGTGTACAACATGACTTGATATTTATATATATATATTGCTAAGTGAATGCCACAGTAAGTCTAGTTACCATCCATCACCACTCACAGTTAAATATTTTTTCTTATGAGAATTTTAAGATCTACTCTATCAGTAACTTTATTATACAATACAGTGTTAAGTATACTCCTCATGCTATACATTACATCTCCAGGACTTATTTATAACTGTAAGATTGTGCTTATTTTTCTACCACGTTCAACTCCCCAGCCCCCAACACCAGTCCCAGCAGGCCACCAATGTATCCTCTGTATCTGAGTTCTTTTTTAAGAAGTTCCACATATAAGTGAGATCTTACAGTATATATCTTTCTGATTTATTTCACCTAGCATAATGCCCTCAAGGGTCATCCATATTGTTGCAAATGGCAGGATTTCCTTCTTTTATGGCTAAATAATATTCCATTATACATCACCATATTCACCTGTCACTGGACACTTAGGTTGCTTTCATGTCTTGGCTATCGTAAATAAAGCTGGAATGAATGGGAGAGTGTCGATATCTTTTCCACTTAGTACTTCTGTTTCCTTCAGAAAAATACCCAGAAGTGGATAAATGGATCTTGGCTAGTTGTATTTTCAGTTTTGTTTTGTTTTGTTTATGAAACCTCCATTCAGTTTTCCACAGTGGCTGTACCAACTTACATTCCCACCAACAGTACACAAGAGTTCCCTTTTCTCCATATCCTCACCAACATTTATTTGTTGTCTTTTTGATAATAGCCATTCTGAAATGTGTGAGGCAATATCTCATTTGCAGTTTTGATTTGCATTTCCCTGATTACTGATGTTGAGCATTTTTTATGTACCTGTTGGCCATCTGAATGTCATCTTTGGAAAAATGTCTCATCTTTTGAAAAATGTTTCATATGCTCTGCCCTTTTTAAGATTTTATTGAATTTTTGCCATTGAGTTTTATGAGTTCTTTATATACTTTAGGTATTAAACCCTTAGTAGATGTGATTTGCAAATATTCAGAGGGTTACCTTTTCATTTTTTTTTTTTAGCTGTGCAAAAGCTTCTCTAGTTTGATGCAGTCCCACTTGTGTTTAGTGGGTTTGTTTTTGTTTGCTTTTTTGCTTTTAGTGTCAAATCCAAAAATTCATCAGCAAGACCAATGTCAAGGATCTTACTGTTTGTTTTCTTCTAGGAGTTTTATGGTTTCAGGTCTTACACAAAAATTAACTCAAAATGAGTTAAAGACTTGAATATATGGTGTAAGATAGTGATCTAGTTTCATTCTTTATGGCTGTCTGGTTTTCCCAACACCATTTATTAAAGATATCGTCCTTTCCCTGTTGTATATTCTTGGCTTATTTGTTGTACATTAATTGACCTTATGTGTGGATTTATTTCTAGGCTCTCCATTCTGTTCCATTGATCTATGTGTCTTTTTGATGCCAATATCATACTGTTTTGATTACTGTCACTTGGCGATAAACTTTGAAATCAGGAAGCATGATGCCTCCTCCAGTGCTATTCTTCCCTCTCAAGTTTGATCTGGCTGTTTTGGGTCTTCTGTACTTCCATACAAATTTTAGGATTTTATTTTTGTGAAAAAAACGTTATTAGAATTTTGATATGGATTGCATTAAATTTGTAGATTTGGGTAGTATGGACATTTTAACAATATTCTTTCAATCCACGAGCATGGAATATCTTCATATTCCTGTGTTTGATTCCTTTCATCAACGTCTTATAGTTTTCAGTAAATAGGTCTTTCATCTACTTGGTTAAAATTATTCCTAGGTACTTTTATTCTTTTGGTTGCAACTGTCAATAGAATTGTTTGTTTTTGTTTTTAATTTCTCATTTTGGTAGTTTGTTATTAGCATTTTGAAATGCAAAAGATTTTTGTGTGTTGACTTTGTAGCCTGCAACTTTACTGAATTTATTGATTAGTTCTAATAGTTTTTTGGTGGAGTCTTTAGGGTTTTCTATATATGTCATCTGCAAATAGTGACAATTTTACCTCATCACTTTCAATTTGGTTGCCTTGTATTTCTTTTTGCCTAATTTCTCTGGCTAGGACTTCCAATACTATGTTGAATAAAAGTGGTGAGAGTGGGTATCCTTGTCTTCCTTCTGATCTTAGAGGAAAAGCTTTCAGCTTATCATAGTTGGATGTTAGCTGTGGGCTTGTCATATATGGCCTTTAGTATACTGAGGTACATTCCTTCTATACCCACTTTGTTGAGAGTTTTAATCATAAATTGATGTTGATTTTGTCAAATGCTCTTTCTGCATTTGAGATGATTTTTATCCTTCATTTTATTACTGTGACATATCACAGTGATTTGTGGATGTTGAACTGTGCTTGCATCACTGGAATAAATCCCACGTGATCATTGTGTATGATCCTTTTAATGTATTGTTGAATTCAGTTTGCTAATATTTTGTTGAGTATTTTTGCATCTTTGTTAACCAAAGATATTGGCTTGGAGTTTTCTTGTGGCATTCTTGTCTGGTTTTGGTATTTGGATAATACTGGCATCCTCATATGGGTTGGGATATATTCCTTCCTCTGTTTTCTTGGAAGAGCTTGAAAAGCATTAGTATTCTTTAAATGTTTGGTAGAATCATCAGTGAAGCCATCTGGTCCTGGACTTTTGTTGGGAGGTTTTTGATTGCTGATTCAATCTACTTAATAGCAATAGGTCTGTTTCAAATGTTCTATTTCTTCATGATTCAATCTTGGTAGGTTTTATGTTACTAGGGATTTATCAGTTTCTTCTAGGTTGTCCAATTAGTTGGTCTTATAGTTGTTCCTAACAGTCTCTTATGATCCTTTGTATTTCTGTGGTATCAGTTGTAATATTTTCTCTTTTATTTCTGATTTTGAGTCCTTTTTTTCTTGGTGAATCTAGTTATAGTTTGGTCTATTGTTTATCCTTTTAAGGAATCAGCTCTTAGTTTCATCTTTTCTACTGTAATTTTAGTCTCTTTATTTCCTCTCTGATCTTTATTTCCTTATAACTTTGGGCTTCTTTTTTTCTTTCTCTAGCTCCTTGAAGTATAACGTTAGGTTGTTTGAAATTTCTTGTCTCTTGATGTAGGCATCTATTGATATGAACTTCCCTTTTAGAACTGCTTTTGTTGCTTCCCATGTTTTGGTATGTTGAATTCCAGTTCATTTGCTTAGGTATTTTTAATTTCTTTTTTGATTTCTTCTTCAACTCACTGGTTGTTCAGTAGCATGTTTAGTCTCCATATATTTGTGAATTTTCCAGTTCTCTCCTGTAGTTGATTTTTAGTCTTATACCACGGTGATTGGAAAATATCTTGATAAATTTAAGAAGATTGAAATCATATCAAGACTTATTTGTGGTCTAACATATGATCTATCATGGAGAATATTCCATGTACACTTGAGAAGAATGTGTATTCTGTTGCTTTTGGCTCGAATGTTCTGTATATATCTGTTAAAATCATAATTTAAAATGCCATTTAAGGCCAATGTTTCCTTTTGATTTTCTGTCTGGACGGTCTTTCCATTGAGGTAAGTGAGGGTAATTATTAAAGTCCCCAGTTGTTATTGTATTGTTGTCATTTTATCCCTTTAAGTATGCTAATATTGGTTTTATATATTTAGGTGTTCCTATGTTGGGTGCATAAATATTAGCATGTAATATCATCTTACTGGATTGACCCCTTTATCACTATGTAATGCCCTTCTTTGTCTCTTATTACAGTCTTTGTTTTAAAGTCAGTTTTGTCAGATATAAGGATAGCTACTCCATCTTGCTTTTAGTTTTCCTTTGTGTGGAATCATTTTTCATTCTTTCATTTTCAATCTGTGTATTATTACATATTAAGTTAGTCTCTGTCGACAGCATATAGATGGGACTTGTTTTTTATCCATTCAACCACTCTATTTTGATTGGAGAATTTAGTACATTTACAGTAACTATTAAGTATGTCCATATTGCCACCTTGTTAATTGTTTTCTGATGTCTTGTAATTCCTTTGTTCCTTTCATATTATCTTGCTCTCTTCTGTGATGGTGATTTTTTTTTTTTTGTAGTAATATGCTTAGATTCTTTTATCTTTTGTGTGTCTACTATAGGTTTTGCTTTGTGTTTAACATGAATCTTACACATAAAACAACCTGTATTTATAATAGTATATTTTAGGTTGATAACAATTTAAGTTTGAATACATTCTAAAGCTGTCTTTATTGCTCTCTCCCTCACATTGTTTTTGATGTCACAATTTACATTTTGTACATACATTAAATTATTGTAGCTATAGTTATTTTTTTTTTTACTACTTCTGTCTTTTAACCTTCATGCTAGTTTTATAAGTGATTATTAACACCTTTTTACAACACTGTATTATTCTCAATTTTACTACATTTATATTTACCAGTGAGATTTTTTTTGTCACTAACTAGCACCCTTTCTTTCTACCTTAAGTTTCCTTAACATCTATTTTAAGCCTGGTCTAGTGATGATAAACTCCTTTAGCTTCTGCTTGTCTGGAAAACCCCTTATCTCTCATTCAATTCTAAAGGATAACTTTGCCAGGTAGAGTATTCTTGGTTGGCAGTTTCTTTCAGCATTTTGAATATATCATGCTGCTCCCTTCCTACCTGCAAAGTTTCTGTTGAAAAATCTGATAGACTTACTGGGGTTCCCTTGTACATAACAAATTGTTTCTCTTGCTGCTTTTAAGATTCTCTTTAATTTTTGACAGTTTAATTATAATGTATCTTGGTGTGGTTCTCTTTGGACTTACCTAGAAATCTCTGGGTTTCCTGGAACTGCATTTCTTTCCTTTCCAAGGTTAGGGAAGTTTTCAGATGTTATTTCTTCAAATAAGTTTCCTGCCTCTTTCTTCTCCTTCTGGGACCCCTATAATGTGAATGTTGGTTTGCTTGATGTTGTCCCATACATTTCTTATGCTATCTTCATGCTATCTTTTTTGTTTTTTGTATATGCTATCTTATGCTATCATTTTTGTTTTTTCTTTTTGCTGCTCTGATTGGATGAGTTCCACCTCCCTGTCTTTGTGTTCATTGATTTCTCTCTTCTTCTGTATTTAATCTTTTTTCAACCCCTCTATTGTATTTTTCAGTTTAGTTACTGTGTTTTTCAGCTCTGGGACTTCTACCTGGTATCTTCTTATATTTTGTCTCCTTGAAATTCTCACTTTGTTTATCCATTCTTCTCCTGAGTTTGGTGAGCACTTCTATGACTCTTGTTTTGAACTCTTTATCAGGTAAATTACTTATCTCCATTTCATTGAGGTCTTTTTCTGAGGTTTTATATCTTGTTCTTTAATTTGGAACATATTCCTCTGTATTCATTTTGCTTTACTCTCTCTGTCAGTTTATATGAGTTAGGTAAAATAACCACCACTCCCAGTCTTGAAGGAGTGGCCTAATGTAGGAGATGAAACTTATTGTTCAACCCCGTCCTAGCTCTTGATTGTCTCTCAAACCTTTTTGATTACCCAAGCAGCATACATTATTATTAGTGGCTTCCAGTAGTTGAGCATGTGCCAAGGCCTGTCACTGTCCTAAAAGGGATGGTCTCAGTCTCGATTCAGGCTGATTAGATAGAAGCCAGACACTCAGGCAGCAGCTCTTAAAGTATGCAAATATACTTCTTTCAGGGGAAGACTGCGAGATGGCATTTCTGTCTGTTGCCTCTGCACTGAGTCCTGGTGTAACAGTTGAGAACTGTTGTTTTATTTGCTGCCATCCTGTTGAACTTGTGAACACACACCCAGCTTGTGATAGCCAGCAGAGCCGGGCTATCAGTAGATGTGTCCTCTGGGTGGCAGCCATAAAAGCCAGGCTGCCTGATGTGTACACATGCTCCTTTCTCAGATACCAACCTGCAGCAGGGCAGAGGGAAAACACAAATATGGTGTGCACCAGCCTCTCCAATCTCTAGAGGGGGCTGTAGTCAGTCCTTAGATACATGCTTAATTAGAAGCCTGCCCCTCGGGCCACAGCTATGAAAGTAAGCTAACAGGCCTCTTTAACACACTGGGGTGTACTTCATTACACTGTCTCTGTGCTGTGCCCTGTGGGTTAGTAGTCATTTAAGAACTGTTCCTCCATTTATTACAGTCCTATAAGTACCCACAGATGTAAGTCCCACTTGCTACCAGGCAATCAAGGAGTGTCCATAGAGGAAATTGTTCCATATGTAGCTATAGACTTGGTATGTCTGTGGGAAGAGGTGACTTCAGAGTCCTCCTATGTCACTATCTTGAACTGGAACCACCTCTGATAAAAATCAGTGATATGATATCACTACAGTTATCACCTCTTACTTAATACCAACAGCGGCATCCCTATTGCCATTGGATTAGTGAGTCATCTAGTGACATTACCCCATATTAGGTCCATATAGGGAAAAACAAAAATATCACGCTTGGATTTCCCAGAAACTATAAGCCTGAGGAAAAGTTTTATTTGCTTCTAATTTATTATTCAGTGCGACTGCAGAAAGCAAGCATGTAGAAGGGAGACTGAGGCAGGGTAGGAGGAGAAGCCAATCTGATGGGTTGTTACTTAATTGGCCACTGTTTGATATCAAGCATGACTGATTGCTTGGTATCACCAGATTGTCTTGTGAGAAGACAAACTATCCTGAGAAGTAGCTGTTTATCTGGAGAAGGAAGGAAGAAAAATGTAATTCCCTTGCCCTTTCTAGTTGTACATGCAGGTAAGTCTTGCTTTGTCTCAAAACAGCAGTAACTAGGGTAGGAAGCAAGGGTGCATAGTTGAGACATGAGGAAAAGCACCGTTAGGCTCTGCTTGAAGGTAATCGGCTGGTGTAAATGCAGTGTTAGTGATTGCAGAAGCTACCAAGTCCACAAACGGGCAAAGTCCCTGGGAAGAGATTACCTCTGATTAATTGGTACATACAACTTCAAATACTTTATCATTTGCAACTACCCTAATCACACTTTGAAAATAAGAAAACTGAGCCTCAAAGTTTCCCCAGGACAACTAGGAAGTAACAGAGATAGGATTTATATCCAGGTCTGTCTGATTCTGATGTACATGCTTGCCCCCTTGCTTCTACATAGTAGGCATTTATCAGCATACATCTCCTATGTGTATGCATTGCTGATTTCTACTCTGGGTTATAAATGCATATGTCCTGCAGACTGGCTGATGTCCCACTGGATAGCTATCTGCTGTATCAGTGTTCATTCTCTGAATGTTACTGACATTTCCCCCCAAATATCATTTATGTAGTATTTCCCTTTGAATGTATAATAAAACCTTCCATACAACGGCTGATCCAGGAATCTAAGGCCTATACATGGCTCTTTCCTCATCTTCTGAAATATAATCAGTGACACATAGAAAATGCTAATATTTAAAAGCACTTTCTACATGCTTGGGACTGCCCTTAATTATATGCATCGATCAACTTTAAGGTTTACAGCAAAATAATTAGTCATTATTTCTTTCCCATTATTCAGGTAAAGAAACAAGGCAACTTGCCTATTCCCTCATAGCTAGAACATGGTAAAGCTCAGATAAAAACACAGGCACTAAGATTCCATCTCTTAGAGACTAATCACTGTGTTAACTTGAAAAATCTTTTGGTTCTGCTGAATGTTCTTGAATCCATCCTCTTTAATCCATGCTCACTGTCAACAACCCAGTCCAAGTCACCATCTTCCTAGACTTTTACAACAGCTCTTAACTAATGCCCGTTACCCAATATTACTCCTTTCCAGTACATTCTCTACATCACAACCAACATCGTTTAAAATGTAAATGTGATTTTTTCTCTTCCTAGAGAAAAATCATTCAAAAGCCTTCTAATGCCCTTAAAATAAGACTGAATTACATTAATACAGTTCACAATGGACTTAGCATTCTGGGCCTGGCTCATACATACCTCTCCATCATCCCTCCAGAATCTAAATCCTCAATCTAAATGAGAGCCGTGCTCAAATAGTTTCTGTTCTCAAAGATACCACTCTCTCTCATGACAGTGCTACGCCCTTCATATGCAACTTTTCCATCCCAACACTCTCATGTACATATTTTTGTGGCTTGTTCCACTGATTTTTACTTTTCAAACTTTATCAGAAAAGACTGGTCCTATAAAAATGTATCCCCCTGATTTAAAGACTCTTCAGTTCCTTATATCCCCATCATTATATTAGTAACTCCAGCTTTATGATTGGTTAGTGTTAGTGTTCTCTGTTAGACTCTAAGCTCTCTGAGGGCAGAGGCCATGTCTACCCTGTTTGATACCCCTCATTGTTAGCACAGCACCAAGTACAGGAAAGTCTACCCTTCCCCCCCCACACACACACACAACACGTGCAGATATCCACAAATACCTGCATATGCACCCACACGCATGCACAAACACACAAGGGTGTGTTTGATTGATTGAAAAACTTCTAGAGTGTGGTTTGGTTGTAGATCAAACACTCAACTAAGAGATAAACAGGGACAAACCTTAATTGGGTATTACAGTTAATGAGACACTTTGTCACACAGACATGAGAAAATCAGCTTAATAAAGGTTGCTCCTAATTTTTAAAAACTGTGCTCAAAATCTTGTTGCCTGAAGATTGATTCTCTATCTTTATTCAGGATCCTTCCAGATCCTTCTGATGGCAAACACAGCATTGGGTTTATTCTCTTCCAATTTACCTCCTGTAAATTCCCCTATGTTGACATGTACTAAAGTAAATATGTCCTACTGAACTTCTATGTGCTACATTTTAAATAATCTAAAGTAGCTTTTCTTAAAGGGCTGCATTTATTTAATTTTAAACATTAATATCTTAGATGCCGAATCCAGTAGAAATTGTAAGATCCAACTTTTTCATTTAGCATTGAAAAGTGATTTTTTTCCTTACAGCATCTAAATTGAACTGTTTACAGCATACTAAAGAAAGTATAAAGATGTATGAAATAAAGCAATTTTCACATATTAAAAATGAGAACACTTTGAAGTAAACACTTATCTCAATATTGTGTCACCAAATATTTTAATGGGATTCCATTGGAGATGAATTCTAAATATTGTAATCAGAGCATGAAATACAGATGCTTTAACTAATTAAAAGTCAATAGTTAAAAATCCTGTTCCAATACAGGTAATTTTAAGAATGCAACTTCCCCTTCAATCTACATAGAACAAAATAACAAATCCATTCCACAAAATTTTTGGTCTGTTTATGCATTCAGTATAGCATACTGTGATTTCTTGGTAAAAATACAACTCTTAAAACAGTGATTTTTTTTTTGAATTTTGACAACATGTATAATTTAGTGTATATCTTAAATCACTACCACTAATTTTTATTTAAGAAATGGAAATTTAAATACATCCAGAAAATAACTTAAAGTATTTAAATATGAGCAGAAAAGTGTTATTCTTAACTCTGAAAATAAGGTCTCTAGCTATAAGAGAGAAACAAAAATAGCTTTTGAATGCAACCATTAAAACATTTTATAAAACTTATTTCCCTTTTCCACCCCATCTTTAACCACATCCTGAAACTTGACTATCATAACTTTGCTGTTTTCCTTGCCACAAATCTTGTCTCCCTCACATCCCCTCTAGTCACCACTTGTGTCCCATCTAAGAAAGCAACCCTGACCATATCACTTCACATATTTAAACTAGTTCATAATTCCCATTTGGTTACACTAGAATGTTCAAACTTTTTAATATGGCGTGAAAGGTCTTCATGAACTTCTTACTTTCTTCCAATATAACCTGTCAGGAACTCTACACTACCTTGGTAAAAGTAGGATAGCCCAGCATTGGTGAATCCTGGGGCTCTATTTCACCCAGGGTCATAGCCAGAGCTTTCTGTTTAGCTCATGGTCACAAGAAGACTACAGCATCTCTAGCCATCATGTTCTTTCATGACACCATCCAAAGGAAGAAGATATGGTTTATCTTTGTGTCTGTCTCCTTACCCGGGGGAAACCTTTCATGGAAGCCACACCCTCTATCCTCCCAGAAGAATTGCCCTTCAGTTTCATTGGCTAGGACAGGGTTATATACCCACTCCTAACTAATTACCAGAAGTAATTAGTTTAAACACTAGTGCTTCGATCAGTTTTGACTAATTGTGATTCATTCCCTGGAGCACTAGAGAAACCTACCTCTCCTGAATATATTGCCAACTGAACAAAATTGGGGTTGAATTTATTTGACAATAATGGAGCAGTGGATGTGGGGTATACAAATAACTGTGTTTCCCAAATCCTCTTCTCAAAGGTTCTAAAAGTTTGGCAACAGGCTCGTCTGTCCTAGGAACTCTCCTCTTTACTGAGTTTATTTCTCACCTTCCATTCCTTCACATCTCCACCGTCCAGTGTCTTATTTTATTCTTCCTATTGTCTTATACATCTACATATCTAAAACAAACATGGAGGTCTTCAATTACTTATCACTACTCAATTTTGAACAAGCACGTCTAAGGTACAAACTCTTTCTAGTGAACCAGAGAAGAGAATATTATGAATCTAGAGTTTTACCCCAGTCACATATATAGTCTTTAAAACCCTGAACTTCTTTTAGGTTACTATCAAAACCACACTTTTGTCATGTCAAGGTTTGACTCCTGCTCCTGCTATGCTTTTTTCTCCATCCCACTTCTACTGCTACATTGACAGCTGCCAGATCATCTCTAACAAGCCCTCCCTGACTTCACTTGTATTCGGTTTCCCTATTCCCTGCTTCCAAAATATACTGGCTGTATTTTTGTCATCATTGTCAAAGTGTCCTTTATAAAATCAGAAACTACATGTACTGTTTTATGCATTTTCAAAATGTAATTAATGCATGAATTTTGACATATTAAGATGCACGTTAGCTCAAACTCTCTTGACTGTACAGTATAACCAAAAACATCTGTTACCTTTTGTTGTAAGAATTTTAAGTTGATATGTAGTATCTAAACACAATATAATACCAGTACTTGCTAATGCTAAAAACAGTGATTTGAAAATGACTTTAAATTATTCATGAGTCTCTCCCATTAAGAACATAATTAATTATATTCATTATTTTTATGGTAGCTGTACCAGGTTATTGCAACCTTAACACTTTAGGCAAGCTGTTGTAAGCATCTATTGTTCATTAATGGCTATTACTAGAATTTCTTACCCGATATAGCAGAATTCCTCCTTTCACTATTCCATTTTTCAGGAGTCTTATTATCCTGTTACATTTCAGAAAAAGATATTACACTAAATACAGTAACATTGATAAAAGTAGCAAAACATTATACTACGTAATACAAAATAACATGCGTATGTGTTTGGGTATATTGTCAGCACATTGTACACATACATACGTATATACGATACACATAGGTATTATCCACATTTTAAAGATGGGAAATGAGGCAACTTACCCGAAGCCATACAGCAAGTTAGTGGTTTAATCAGGATTCAAACCAAGACATTCTGTCTCTAGAGGATAGTAAATGCCTCAAGAATTAATGTATATATATTATTATATGTAATAATATATTCAGTTCCCGAGAAACAGCGTGAAATAGTCTGTTTCACCCCAGAATAAAGCAAGAATGGGAAACTTAGAAAGTAAGTTCTTTCTTTCTTTCTTTCTTTATTTCTTTCATGGTGCTTGATAAAGGCAGTTTATTAATGTCACTTCCAAATCCATACACCTTCAGTGATGCCACATTACCTGAGGTTAAAATCCAAATTGTTACAGGGCATTCAAGACAACGAGTAACATGACCTTATCCAACCTTTTCAGAATATCTATAGTTGTCTTAGTTAGGGTAATCTCTCCTACTTGTGAACTACTATAGTGTTTTCTACTTAAACCACTTAATGGACAATTAATACAATGGTTTTTCATATTTCTTTTCCAGTTTTTAATATCTATTTTACTAACTTTTCACTTTTATTTATGACTTAATAAAAAAGATTGTGTAATCCTTGGGTTCAGGGAATATAGCGCCATTGTGAAAATTTAAGATTACTAACAAAATTACATTGACAGCATTTTGCTTATTTTACATTTTGTTATGCTTTAAAAATGTATCAGATTTTAAAGGTGTCTGAAAAAATTTATTGGACACTTGTCTTTTGCTACAGACTATGCTGTTTACCTTTTTTATGTTACTTAATCCAAACCTCCTCCCTATGAGTTTACTGCTGGAAACTAGTACCTGGAAGAGGGGTTGTGAAAAGACAGGAAATCAATTGAGTATGTACATGTGTGAATGATGAATAACCTGTACATAAAGCAGCATCATTTATCAGATTGAGTCCACACACAAAGTAGGATCATTTTGTAGAACTAATAAAGTATAAGTCAGTGTATGATGTGAAGTATGGTGAAATGTGAAGACTACAGGCCAATAGAATATTTATCATTATTACTACCATTATATATTCAAATTAATAATTTTAAGCAATATTTATTTAGTGTCAATATTACAGACACTCTAAGTACTATACATGTATTGTCATTTATTACTCTCGAAAGTCACAGATAAGTACTATTTCCTCAATTTTAGAGGCGAAAAACCTAAGACAACTAAATTGCTCAAGGTTAAAAAGCTGCAAAGTGGTAAGGACAAGAATTACAATATTAAATGAGGTGGGTTTTTTTATACATACCCAGAAGTATTCAGTACCATCCCATACTGCCTCTTAATCAGATTAGGTTATAGCCTGTAAAGGAAGGCACAAGAGAAGAAAAATGACAAAAAGACTGCATGACTTACATGTGTGCTAAATTTTACACTATCAGTTTAACCAAGAGGCATGGTCTACTTCTAATCTTACCACCAAAAAATGATTATAAAATTTAACAATGGGGGATTTTAAAAATCTGAAGAAGGAATAGGCTCAGGTGTGTATATAAAATCACCTGTGCAAGACTATATGTGAGGTAAGTATAGCTGTATAGTTTATTAGATTTAGCCGTGTCATAGCATATCAACTCACCCACTAGAATGTAGCCACTATGTGGGCAGATATTTCATGTGTTTCATTCAGTATTGTAGCTGCATTGTTTAAGTGCTTGGAACATGGTAGATATGCAGAAAGTGAGCATTGAATGAATGAGTTTACCGTGTGTTTTTTCTACTACCTGCCTTAGAGTCCCACAGAATAGGATGATGCAAGGTGCTATACTACTGGTTCAAACAGTGCATTTCACACAGTACTGCATTGATTTAGTCTCACTTAAATCATAGAAAATGTGACAGACAAAACATATATAGTAGTATAGATTATTAAAATGAAGAGTACAAAGGCTAAGAGTCTATATAAAAGTCTTAAATTCCTGAAGGCCAGAAAATTTAAATTTAGAGAGGAGTATGCAAGTGTTTTTCCTTTTCAAGAAGTGAATAAGATAAAATAGAAAATTTCAGCTGTGACTGGTCATTGCTCAACTAATGCCTAGAACATGGATACTATTGGCTGAGTCTTTTTTCAATACTTATGGACTCATTAACAAATTAAAGCACACTTGTCCTGCAGACCTGTGAGTCTGTCATGCTACATGGCCTACCAATAACCAATACAAATACTACTTTTTATTGAGTGCTGTCTTCAAGAACTCAATCACACTACATTGATTTGTACATATAATCTCATTTGATCTTCAAAACAGAAAAAAATTGGAAAATATCAGTATCATTTTACAAATGAAGAAATCAGGGTTTAAAAATCCAAGTCTGACTCCAGAGCCCAGGTTTTAAGTCGGTGTGTCTCAAGATACTTGTTTTCAAGTGTTACTGAGATATAATTGCCATACGGCACCGTAAGTTTGAGGTATGAGGCAGAATAATTTGACTTACATATACTGTGAAATGATTACCATAATATAAACATCCATCATCTCATAGACACAAAGAAAGAAAAGTGTATTTCCGTGTGATGGGAACTCTTTGGACTTACTCTCAACTTTGGAATATACCATATAGCAGTGTTTAACTGTAGTCATCATGTTGTACATTACATCCCAAGTATTTATAATTGTAAGTTTGTACCTTTTGACAGCCTTCATCCAATCCCCCCTCCCACTCTCACTTCTGGTAACCACAAATCTGATATTTTTCTATGAGTTTGCTTTTTAAAAAAAAATTCTACGTATAAGTGATATCAAACAGTATTTGTCATTGTCTGACTTTTTTCACTTAGCATAATGCCCTCAAGGTCCATCCATGTGGTTGCAAGTGGCAGAATTTCTACTTTTTATGGCTGAAAAGTATTCCATTTTATATATATATATATCTCACAACTTTATCCAATCATCCATCAATGGGCACTTAAGTTTCCGTATCTTGGCAGTTATAAATAATGCTGCTATGAACATGGCGGTGCAGATATCTTCTGAGTTAGTGTTTTCATTTCCTTTGGATATAGTCTCAGAAGTGGAATTGTTGGATCATATGGTAGTTCTGTGATTTGATTGTTATAGCTTTATAATAGAGTTTGAAATCAGAAAGTGTAATGGCTCCCACTTTGTTTTTTCTGGAGATTACTTTGGCTATTCGGGGTCTTTTATGGTTCCATATAAATTTTGGGATTGTTTTTTCTACTTCTGCTTTAAAAAAGCCATTGGAATCTTGATAGGGATTACATTGAATCTGTAGATGGCTTTGGGTAGTATAGACATTTTAACAATATTCTTCCAGTCTATGGACACCAGATACCTTTTTATCAGTATTTATGTCCTCAATTTCTTTCAGTGTCTCATAGTTTTCAATGTAGAGATCTTTCTCCTCCTTGGTTAAATTTATCCCTAAATATTTTATTGTTTTGATGCTATTGTAAATGGAATAGTTTTATTTCTTTTCCCAATAGCTCCTTAGTACATAGAAACACTACTGATCTTTGTATGTTAGTTTTGTATCCTGCAACTTTGTTGAATTTGTTGATTAGATCTAACAGGTTTTTTGGTGTCCTTAGGATTTTCTGTATGTAAGATCATCTGCAAATAGAGCTAATTTTACTTCTTTCTTACCAGTTTTGAAGACTTTTATTTTTCTTGCCTGATTGCCTGATTACTTCCAGTCCTATATTGAATAGAAGTAGTGAGAGTGTCATGTTCCTGATATTAGAGGAAAAGATTTCAACCTTTCGCTGTTGAGTTTGATGTCTGTGCTTCTCAAGCTTTAATGCGTGTACAAATCACCTAAATGTTTTGGAAAACCCAGGTATGGGGTGGTACCTCAGGCACTGAATTTTATCAATCTCCCATGCTGCTGCTGGCCATGGACCATATTTCTAGCAGTAAGGCTCTAAAACACTATATCATTCTGCATCCAAGAATTTTATGATAGGTGGTTGGGTGGATGGATGTGTATTCCATAATACTTATTTGCAATACATTAAAATATAAGTATTCCAAGAAAACCTTAGTCAAATTAAAATAGAATTGAGCAGATTGTCATCAATTACCAGTTTCAGTATATAGCAGAATACCTCTATCCCATACCAGTAACACTGATGTCAATGTCATAAATTACAAACACATACCATTCTTTCAATGTAAGAAACAACCTATGAAACCTCTGTATATCTTTAAATAGAAGTGTTTGATATTTTTAAGCAGTATCAAAACTTTACATGCTTACTTGCTATCATAAAATAATGCAATTTTAAACTAGATCATGAAATAACATCTCTTTGCTCGTGTTCCCACCTGCTTTCTTCCCTGGCCAATTTATTTACATTTTTGTTCATTTGTATACATAACTGAGAATTATTCATTAGGAGAATTTCTAACATAACAACAAATAATTCTTAAATATTGGCATTGTGAAGTTTTTGCTCCCATCCAACATTTCTTGATGAATTTAGGTACATACCTTCCATGACAGTTACAAATTTTATCAGTGTGTGAAAGAGAACTGTTTCTGAGCTAAGAAAACAAATCTGCCAACAACTTGGATAACTGGAGAAGCAATGTTTTAAAATTAACAACGCAAATTGTCTAAGTAAAACTTTGATTCTTATCTCCCAAGACTGAAAATAAACAGAAATAAAATCCCCAATGACATTATGTTTCTTATAAATTCAAAAACAAATAGGTGATTAAGAAATGAGGTAGCATCGTAACAGTGAAGAAATAATAAAGAATCATGCTAATCCACAATTCAAGCAATGCATGTCATTTCTGATTTTATAAAGAACATTTTGCTTTACTTCCTCAAAATATCTTGTTTCTTTTGAAATATCACATTTTAACCATATTCTTACTAATTGAATTTTTACACTGTAGATCTGCATATATACTCCTATTACAACTCATAACACTGCTTATCATTGGGATAAACATATTTTTTTTCTGGAGAATATACTAAGTATGTCTGTATCCCCAAGTTAAGATATTAAATGTTAAAACAGCAAGCACATTATGTTAAATGATGGGTTTATTTTCTCTACTGGGATATCACAAACTATTTTTATTTTATCTAAAATGTCACTTTTTTCAACTAACTTATATTTGCTAACTATTGAATAAGGCTAAAGAATGATTCTGGATTTAAAAAATTTAAAATCCGAAGCAAAAGAATATATGAATAATATCCATAAAATATGAAAAGATGAGGCCATTCATTTGACTATAATTAAAGAATTTTTACACAGACTAACATCCTCTTTTTTAAAAAAAGCAAAAAGAAAGAATTAAACTTTTTAATACCTGCTAAGACAACAAACCAGAAGTGTAGCTGGTAGAGGTGAGATTGGGGAGTCTACTTCATGCATATTAGTGAGAGAGAAAGTGAGCCCAGCACCTCTGAATCACTTGCATAATGTTCAAGCATAAATTCTTTTTTAATAATTCTGAATAGCAGACCAATACTCTTAAGCACATATCAAATGGCTCTTGTTTCCAGGCTCTGTTCTAGAAATGTTAGACTGTTAAAAACAGATCATGCAGGTTAGAATCAGACAGATAAAGCTTTTCTTGGCAATTTTAGCTGACTTAATCTGTCTTGTTTTTATTGCTAAAATAAAAACAATGATACCAACCTGAAAAGGATCACTGAAAATTGTAGTAGTACATACTAATCCTAAACAAAATAACACCTCAAAAAGAATGATATTCTAAACAAGTAAACAGGTTCAATAGTTATTTAAAACATTTATGGTTATAAAAAATGGACCTTGGCAAATTGTCCTAATCTTTCACTCAGAGTGAGCTGACAAGAGCTCATTAGGCTTTCAGGAGAGACACTGAAAGATGCTGTTCTGAATCTCATGTGTTTTTAATGTTGGCAATTGGACCACAAAACCTAAAAGAAAACTTCAAGAATTCTGTATTTGGATACTTTCCAGTTCATAGATTGGAAGTTATGAAACTGTCATTTGACCCTTTTCAACCTAAAATAAATGACAATTTCATAGGATGACTCTTATATTAAGTTGAATCCTATGTCTATTCCTTGGGACCTTTGAAAGGCCTGAGGAAATATAGCTGTCCATGAACTAAAGTACCTTCCCAATAGATAGACCATTCATTTTAGATGAACAAGAAAGGAGACAGAGGATTCTGGAATGGAGAAGATTAGACCTACAGGGCAAAAAGGATCATATTCTCAAAGCCTCTCACCCAGACCTCAAGCCATCCCCAAATACTCAGAATCCAGTCCTTATGTGTCACACTGTTTGTAGACTTCATGCCCAGGAAAGTTCCACCTGCAAATTCTATAAAGTGTGGTTGACAAGAAATGCTTGCTAGAGAGGAGCAGAGCAGGTGAGAGTGCAAAAAAGGATGTATCTAGCCCACTGGGCCCCAGGTTTCTGAATAAACAGGTACATGAAATCTCTGGGGATTTCACAGAACATTGTCAATTCTACATTTGTTCTCTTGAGTTGATACTTCATTCCTTTCTGTTTAATAATTTAGAAAATAAAACTTGTTTGTACCCTCAGATATCTCTTCATAAATGGCTGAAGTTGCCTCTCTTCCTTTCTTCCTTTCTTCCTTTCTTCCTTTCTCCCTTTCTCCCTTTCTCCCTTTCTATACCCACACACATGTATGTATATTACATATATTCATGAGATAGCAAGAAATGTTGAGGTAACTTTTAATTTAAAAATTTTGTTAATACTTGATTTTTAAATGATTCTTTCATATTATGTATATTGAGTTAAAGGAGATACTACATCAAGAACATTTGTGATTGCCTGCCATATGTTAGAGCAAAGTTTAGACAATTATAAGATGCCAATGATTTTCTGCAATATGTTCCTGCTGTTAAGGGATGAACGGGGTCTTCTGTCACAAGGTAGTCAAGGTTCAGAGGAGACTGAGACTAGCACTAGTCAGCTGATTGGGGGTAAACTCTAGAGGAAGAACTTAATCGTTATTGGAACATGGCCTTCATTTTTTTAAGGATAGAGGGCAGTGATGACATCAGAACCAAGCAATAAGGTTGATGGCTATTACTGAGGAAAGGACTTTAAATAAATAGACATGATTCTTAAGACTAGAACAGAGACACAAGTCCACATGGAAGCTATTTGCTGCCAACCCTCTACTATTCAGCATACAGCCTCTCAGGCAGCCCCCTTAATCGCTGTAATCTCTCTCTCTCTCTCTCTCTCTCTCTCTCTGTCATTCTGGGATCCATCATGATACCTCTTCTGTGCTTCCTGGAAAGTAGAATAAGTGAAATGCCCCCAATCAGGAGGACTATTTCACAAGGAAAACTAAGCTCAATTGAGATCACATCCACCACTAGTACAGAGAAGGACAAAAGCTACCCAGAGTTTACAGGAAAGTAGAGAATTGAAAATATCAGTGGAAGGAAACTGAAATTGATATTCGTCACCTCATTTTATAGCAAATGCACTGAGCACCCACTACATGCCAGAGACTAAAACAGGCACCAGGAATACTTATCCAGACTCATTTCACAAAACTTGATACCTCCTGCATTACACTCCAGCTGCAGTGCCCTTGTCTGTTCTTGGAACCCAGCACGCCCTGGGCATCCATGTGTCCCCTCTTCCAGGAATTGCTCACAAGAGTGACTTCATCTTACTAAATTCTGTTCATTATTTTGGCATTAGCTTAATTGATGCTTCTCCAGAGAAATCTTTGACATCCATCCCAAACCTATTATAATCTCTCATCATACTCTTTCCTATCTTTTATAGCTCATAAAAATTTTGGATCTATGTTTTCTGTGATTATATCTTATTGTCTACCTTTCCAATAGATTGGAAGCTAGTGGTTCTCAACCTTGGCTGCACATGAAATCAGGGCCTTTTAAAAAATTGCTCATGTCAGAGACCTCACTCTTAGAGATTAAAGTTTAACCTGGGATGTGGTCTGGGCCTCACAACTATTTAAGAGCTTCCCAGATGATTCTGATATGTGGTAGATAAAGCTGAGAATCTGATGTACAGTCTTTGAGACAACGATCTATGAGGGGACAAGTTTACTACCACACCACCTATGTCCAGTAAGTACCTGCCGCATATTAGGCTCCAGAATGAAATCAAGGGCCCTGACGTTGAGTAGCTCAAATCACATCCAGAATGAGCATGTTTTCCAATTGCGACTAAAAGGCTCGTGGGTATATGTTATAAAATAAGGGTAGGAAGACAGTTCCAGAGGCAAGCAAGGTGTTATTTGGGTGGCCTGATGGGGTTCAAGATACAGGTACAGAGAGTTTAAATATTCAGGCTCTGATTATAATGCTGCATGGTCTTTGACAATTTTTTTTTACCTTGTTTGTGATTTGATTCCTTCATCTGAAAAATGGCATTGTAAACGTTTAATGAATAAATGAATACACATGAGTATATAGTAAATGCTAAGTAATTGTCAATTGTTATTTGTGTCATTATCAGTAGCTGAGTAGTTTATTCTGAAAATACATATTAACCCAAAGGTGGTGACATATCATAAGGGAAATCATTCATCTACCTCTGTCACTCCAAAAAATGAGCTATATGTGTCAACAAGATGAAAATAATGCTCTGAACACTGACCCCAGTCTGATGAGGTCATGATTGTATTGATATACCAGAGACCATTAGAATGAAGTCCAGCCACACAATTCATGAAAGCACAGAGAATTTCTCTCCTCCAAAGAGAACCCTAGATTTTTCCTTGCCCTTTGCTTTGTGTTTTATGACAGATATTTTTCTCCAAGGTGTAAATTATCTGGGTAAATACATATGTGTGAAAATTACTTAAATACTAGAAAGAAAATAATCGTATGTTGAATTAAAGGAATTGGAATTAAAGGAGGTTTGAAAAATAGGAAAGGTAAAACTTTTTAAAGCATCAAGAATTAAAATCTCAAATTCTGTGGGATGATATTAAGAGAGTTTGTAAATACCAAAGCTCTAAAAGCCAATTTGTATGGTGTCATTGTGGTTATTAATATTCATCTCTTTTCAAATGTATGCTACCAAGGGCTGCCAATTTATAAAACAGATGTAAATAGTTCAGCGATGGTGTCCTTCATTTTCCTTTTAGAAAAAGCTATTTGGAAAAGCTATACAGCAGCTTGAAACTTATCAAGCATATGGTCTGGTTCTATAGATTACTTTCGTTCAAACTCATTCTCTCAGTGCTAAGGAGAATATCAGCAAGTCCAGAAGTGCTGATGGTGGTGGATTTTTTCCTGAGCGTGCGTGGGAGTGTGGTCCTCATATGGTCCATAATTGCTGCTGCTGTTATTTACTAGCAAGGGGAACTGGTACATCCAAAAGACTGCCTTTTTCAATCCTGTAACTTTTAAATACCATTTTTGCTGCAATGAATGCTCGCTTTTCATTAGAACGGAAGTCACAATGATGAGTCTGGTCTTCAGAGTGTGTTAGTTCTAATTTGAGAGTATAATTAGAAATGCTGCTGGGGAAGGTCATATTTCAGAAATAATGATGCTAAATCTCTTCTGGAAAGGTCTTCAAGCCAGAGACTTTCTTCCTCTATACATAATTGACCAGTAATTCTCTACCATCATTATGAATACGTGAACATTTCCAGGGTAATATGAGAAAAGTTTCAAAGCTGTTGATATCACACATTTTACATATTTCCTTTCCAATGTGAGGCATAAAGGTAATGAATGTCAGCTGTTTAATTTTTAAGAGTTTAACAAAACTGGAAAACAAGACAAAAGGCTTGGTGTTAGAAGTTTAGTTGCTTGTTATTATAAAGTGCCTCATATGTCCTAGAATTAAATTTAATAGGAAGACAGTCTTTAGACCAGTCAGAGCTTTTAATGCACAGGTAGCGTCAACAGAGCCAATGTATGAGCCTCACTTTTATGTCTTTTTTTTCTCATCTATTGCAATCTTTCTCCTCAAAACTATATATGAAATACAGTATAGTCAATATCACTATCTAACACCTGTGATTTTAGAGGTGGCCTTTTTGTTGCCTCTAAAAATATTTGATCAAAAGATTGCTGAAGATTTACTTTACATCCTACTTTGTATTTGGAATAAAGAAAAAGATTTTCTTGGTATGCTCAAAACCTAAGGATTGGCTTAATCCAGGTTATGCCTCCTCACAGAACTGTCACAAAACTCTCCTGCCTGTAACTGTTCAGTCAATAGAACGTTTACATACAACATACTAGGTTAACTACAGCAACATATGCTATTTGGGGTTTGGTCTGTCTTACCTTATAAACAGGTGGCAGCTGATTAGTTTGATTTAAAATGAGAGCTCCTGTTTCTGCTAGTTTAGCAACTAGTAACTTCATTTAGCTATCTAGATATTGATTCTCTCAGCAGGAGTATTTATCAGCACAACCGTTGTCTGATAACTGTACAACGTCATATAACAGCATCATTGCAACTTTGAAAGCCAAATTAAAGGAGCTTAGACAGCCTGTGTGTTAGCTGCTTACATTTGCATACTGCTTGATAGAAAAATTTCTTTATCCTTCCAACAGACACCCTGGTGGCTTTTATAAAATGCCATTTAATACCATTCCATGTTCATTGTAAGCTATATCTTTGTAAAAAAAAAAAAAAAAAAGAAAAAAAGAAAAAACCGACTCCAGTTTTGGAAGTGCTGTGTTTTATCATTATTTATTCAGGATACAGAATCCCCGAATAATTGCCTGAAGGAAATCATCATTTTAGGCTTAATCTGAGTTAGTGAACTCAGTGTGTAGTTTTGGAAATGAGAGTGGCCCAAGGGCTTTCATTGTACTTCAAGGCATGTAAGAATAATAACAATTTAGCAGTTGCAATCCTGGATTGGAGACTCAGAGATAGGACTGCATAACTGAATGGGTCAAAGGACAAAGCCTATTAGAAGGATGGTAATGGTTTAGATTTAGAATGACACAGGACCTGACATGTCTTGGAAACCCAATGAGTGGATAGAAGAAGTAGGGGTCTTGATTTTCTTTTAGGCACTCAGAGTTGCCTGAAAGAAGTACTACTATAAAGTTCACTGGGACAGTCTACATCACAGGCAAACTTAATTTTCTGAAGCCAAATTTGGGGCAAAGAGTTCAGAGAAAAGAAGAGCGTGGTTATTGCCTGGAGTCTGTTAGAGACCTAAATTATAGATTTTGAATATAGAAACTTTCTTGCCTTCAAATAAGAAACTGGATGTTTTTGAAGCTCTAATCTTTGAAATGAAAATAGAAAGCTATTCTTTTAGCTTGAATTAGAAAGAATTGAAAGACAATGGGAAATTTATCAATGATAACACAAATTATGAAAGTGACAATCTTAAACTTCTTGTGGCAGATAATCATCATTTGACATCAGTTACTCTTCCTATTTTCAGAATTTTACAAGCTGTCTTTTTTCTGTTTTTTAAAATTTTATGTGTATTCTGCTTAAAATGCTGGGTGACAGCAGATAATATCATGAGGTTTATTTTGCATTTCATTTCTTTATTTGATCTATGATAACCTCAGGAAAATGGTAACAATATGGCCTTTAAAAATTTTAGGAAAAAGTATATCATCTCCTATTTTAGAAATGATGATCCAGTTGATGCTTGATATTACATGTGACAACAAAAACTCCAATATAAACTGCCAAAGCTAGCACATAGTTATTCATGCTTTTTTCCCCCTTCACTTTTAAGTGAAAACTTAAAAATGGGAGCCTTCTTCACCCTTCAGGTATAGCTGAGCTTTGTGTGCAGAAGTTGTTTTTGAGCAAGTATAAGTTTCCCTCAGGCTGGATGGCTGCTTTGAGAAATGAAAAAAGGTGATGACTACATTACTGTCTGTGTGTGTGTGTTTAATACAGCCCAGAAGGAAAGTTATTCTGTGACAGGATTTCTATGGCTATTATGCTCTGATGCTGGTGCATAGATCTTCCTCAATCAGACTTTGATAATCCTGCAGGCCACCTCCTTTGCAGAAGGAAAAGGAGTATGACAGTGAACCGGAGCAATTGATTAGGTCAGCTCTCTGTCTCTTGTCAGTGCAGGCTAGGCAAAAAAAACAAAACAAAAACAAAAACAAAAAAACACTGAATTATTGTAATTAAGATTTTCTAATTTTTGAGTAGTATTTATGAATTTAGTCTCTAAGCATCGTTCTGTGACTAGCAAGATAGTCTTTTTTTTTTAAATTTATGTTTGGCTGCATTGGGTCTTCGTTGCTGCGTGAGGGCTCTCCTTAGTTGCGGTGAGCGGGGGGCTACTCTTTGCCACGGTTCGCGGGCTTCTCATTGCGGTGGCTTATCCTGTTGCGGAGCACGGGGCTCCAGGCGCGCGGGCTTCAGTAGTTGTGGCTCACGGGCTTTGTTGCTCCGCCGCATGTGAGATCTTCCTGAATCAGGGCTCGAACCCGTGTCCCCTGCGTTGGCAGGCAGATTCTTAACCACTTGTGCCACCAGGGAAGCCCCAAAAGAGAGTCTCTTTGAAAACAAAAATATATAATTTCTTTCAACTAATACATTCATCAGTTAAAAGAAAAAGTGCTAAAGTGTTTAAATCTTGGCTCCTCTGCTTAATGGACTCGTAAACTTGAATTGCTCAGCTTCTCTGTCTCAATTTCTTTATCTGTATAATGGAAACGATAATAGTTGCTTCTTCCTGATGTAACTGCAAGGATTCAATAAAAAATACATGTAAAGAACATTGAACAGTGAATTGCATCTTGTAATTGCTCCATAATTATTAATCATTACTGTAATTATTGAAACTCCTAAGGATTTGCACACAGAATTATGACCAAAATTTGACACTGACTTTTGTGTATGTTTTAAAGAGCCTTAAGATTTGGTTTGATATGACTTCTGTTGGTCTGTGGTTTTTAGTTCCTATGAAAAGAATCTTAGCATTTTTTAATGAAATGGAGGCACACCTCAGAGAGATTACAGGTTTGTTTTCAGACCACCAAAATAAAGTGAATATCACAATAAAGGGAGCCACATAAATTTTTTGGTTTCCCAGTGCATTTATGTTATGTTTACACTATATTTTAATGTATTAATTGTGCCATAGCCAAAAAAAACAATGTGTATACCTTAATTTAAAAATATTTTATTGCTAAAAAATGCTAACCATCTGAGCTCTTGGCCAGTTGTGATCTTTTGGCTGGTGGAAGGGCTTGCCCTGTGTTAATCAGGGTCATGGTTGCTGAAAGTTGGGGTGACTAGCAATTTCTTACATAAAACAACAATAGTTTGCCACATTGACCAGCTCTTTCTTTCACGAATGATTTCTTTGTAGCATGCAATGCTGTTTGATAGCATTTTACCCACTGTAGGACTTCCTACTTCAAATTTGGAGTCAATCCTCTTAAACCCCTGATGCTGCTTTATCAACTAAGTTTATGCAGTACTCTAAAACTTCTGTCATATCAACAGTCTTCATCTTCACCAGAATGAGTAGCTTCCATTTCAAGAAACTATTTTCTTTGCTCATCCATAAGAAGCAACTCCTCATCCATAAAAGTTTTATCATAAGATGGCAGCAATTCAGTCACATCTTCAGGCTCCACTTCTTCTAATTCTACTTCTCTTACTATTTTCATCACATCTGCAGTTACTTTCTGCACTGAAGTCTTGAATGTCTCAAAGTCATCCGTGTGGGTTGGAATCAGCTTCTTCCAAACTCCTGCTAATGTTGATATTTTGACCTCTTCCCATGAATCATGAATGTTCATAGTGGAATCTAGAATGGTGAATCCTTTCCAGAAGATTTTCACCTTACTTTGCCCAGATCCATTAGAGAAATCACTATGACAGCTATAACCTTATGAAATGTATTTCTTAAATAATAAGACTTGAAATTTGACATTGCTTCTTGATCCATGGGCTGCAAAGTGGAAGTTGTGTTAGCAGGCATGAAAACATTAATCTCAGCTGTCTCACTCTTATCATTCATGTGTTCACTGGAGTAGCACTTTTAATTTCCTTCAAGAAAAACATCACCATCAGAGCTCTTGGGTGACCAGGCATTGTCAATCAGCAGTAATATTTTGAAAGGAATCTTCTTTTTTTCCTGAGAAGTCTCAACAATGGGCTTTAAAATATCCAATAAACCATGTTGTAAACAGATGTGCTGTCATCCAGCCTTTGTTCCATTTATAGAGCACAGGCAGAGTAGAGTTAGCATAATTCTTAAGGGCCCTAGGATTTTTGGAACGGCAAATGAACACTGGTTTCAACTTAAAGTCACCAGCTGCATTAGCCCCTAACAAGAGAGTCAGCCTGTCCTTTGAAGCTTTGAAGCCAGGCACTGGCTTCTCCTCTCTAGCTATGAAAGTCCTAGATGGCATCTTCTTGCACTATAAAGCTGGTTTGTCTACTATGAATTTGTGTCTTCTGGATAACTTGCTGCAGCTTCTACAACAGCACTTGCTGATTCACCTTGCACTTTGATGTGATGGAGAGGGCTTCTTTCGTTAAACCTCATGAACCAACCTCTGCTAGCTTCAAACTTTTCTCCTTCAGCTTCCTCACCTCTCTGTCTTCATAGAATTGAAGAGAGTTGGGGCCTTGCTCTGGATTAGGCTTTGGCTTAAGGGAACGTTTTGGCTGGTTTGATCTTCCATATAGACCACTGAAACTTCCTCTGTATCAGCCGTCTCACTCTTATCATTCATGTGTTCACTGGAGTAGCACTTTTAATTTCCTTCAAGAATTTTCCTTTGCATTCATTCACAGCTTGGCTAACCATTTGGTGCAAGAGGCCTAGTTTTGGCCTATCTTGGCTTTTACATGCCTTCCCCTCTAAACTTAATCATTTTCTAGCTTTTGATTTAAAGTGAGGGATATGTAACTCTTCATTTGAACACTTAGAGGCCATCGTAGAGTAAGTAATTGGCCTAATTTCAATATTGTTGAGTCTTAAGGAGGCCAGAGGATGAGAGATGGGGGAAGAGCCAGTCAGTGGTTCAGGCAGACCACACACAACAGTTGTCGATTAAGTTCCCTGTCTTATGGGTATGGTTTGTGAGGCCCCAAAACAATTATAATAGTAACCTCAAAGATCACTGATCACAGATCACCAAAACAAATAAAATAATAATGAAAAAGTTTGAAATGTTATGAGAATTATCAAAATGTGACAGACATGAGGTGAGTAAATGCTTTTGGAAAAATGGTGCCGACAGACTCACTCAGTGTAGGGTTGCCACAAATCTTCAGTTTGCTTAAAAAAAAAATCTGATGCCCAATAATGCGAAGTACAGTAAAACAAGGTGTGCCTGTATGTAACTTGTGACACTTAAATGAAATTTCTAGCATCAAAAAGAAAGTAAATATATAGAAGAATAGTAAAAATTTCTACTTGCTCAGTTATTCGTGGTTACTAAAAGCCTAATATTGATGTACGTGTTTGATGTAGTATCAATTCATGATGATAAATGGACCAAGGATTTTAGGAGCACATCTTCATACCCACGCTGGTCTAGCAAATATGCTTCTAACTTTCGGATGTTTTGTTATAGTAAGTTGAAAAGTGACCATGTGGTAGGCATACATCTTTGCTACTACCTCAAATCTCCACCACTTCTAAAATTTCTTGAAAATTTTTTGTTAAATTGTTTTGCATTTCTTGAGAATTTGTAGGCCCAATCAGGAATAAATGTAGTAGATAGCAAGGTTCTAATAAATATTAACTAAATAGATTCATGAAGGTTTCTATTTTCTAATTGAAACAAATGGCTTTTCTTGGCTCTCCCCATCGTCTCTCTTTTCTTAGCACCTGATAATGGTGACTACTTCTTCTCCTACAGGTCTTACCTCTTGACTTCCATTCAGCTCTTCCATTTGCTCTCATCCTATTTTCTTCTCTTCTTTCCATTTCTTTGATTGGTTCTTTTTGCCATTCATAACGGAAATAGCCTCACAAAGCCCTTTCCTTAAACTTTTAATGGTCTCTCCTCTCACTTATGTTCACTGTGAAATCTTTCACCCCTGTGGCTGCTATTAACACTTCTATACTCATTATTTTTAAGTCTTTAATTATGAACTCAGCTGTTTCCAGTGCTGTTTCAGACTTAGAAAATAACATGTATGTTTGAATATAGAGCCATCTTTTCAAGCTCAGCATGCCTGCTTATGGCTGAGCTCCTTTTCTTCAGAGCTACATCACAGTGGGAGCTGTGGACAGTCAGTTCTGTTTTGGCACTAACCATATTCTGACCAACCAGGTTGAAGACCAGGAAGACATTGATAATATGCCCCAACTTTACTTGGTTAAAGACAAACTGTCACCAATTCCAGTTCTTAGAGCAAGTTTTGGTGATGTTTCAATCTCCTGTTTCCAAAGTCACTATCTGAGTAGAGACCTCTTAACTTGCAAAAAATTGCCTTGTAGTTTCCCTGCCTTTGCCATTTCTGCCGTCTTCTATAAACTACATACCAACTCCAGATTACTTTTTATGAAACACCACCTTCATCATGTCTCTCTCCAACTGCTCTTTGGTGCACAATGTTTCTACTGATCTTCAAAGAACCCAACAAATTATCTCCAGTTGCTCTTTTCAAATACATTTTTCCCCAACAAACACCTTTGGTCCAATTGCTGTTTCTGAAACTCCCATTTCCCATGCCCAGAATCAAACCCACAACAGACCATCCTTCCTCCACTGGGCTTGCTCGTGTACTGTTCATCCTTCAAAGCCCAGATCCCACTCTATTTCCTATAGAGCCTCTGAAATGAAATTATTTCCATTCTTACTACCCTTTTCCTTTTTCTATTTTTGCAGTGCATTTAGAATGAGCACTGCATAGTTAGGCACTTGCGGCTTTTGTAGAAAGATTGGTTATTCCAGTCAAATTTTAAATTTCTTAAGAAAACAGGTCAAGCCTTGGGCTTTCTTTGGAATCTTCACAGTGTTAGCACAGTTTAAGCACTCCAGAGGGGCTCAATACATGCTTGTTTGTTGATTTTTTTTTTTTTGAGTTATATAAGTAATCATACAGGACTCTGAAAGTCCCTTTTCCCTCACTAATATATAGCGCCGCCTGTATCGTAGTAAAATTCCATATTTTCATGAGTCTGACCCTAGGTTCTCTATAAAGTTGTATTGTTCAGTACCATGCATTCATAATTATTAGAACATTGTAATAAGTGTCAAATAGTTTTAGTTATGTATTAGAAATAGGAAGAGTAGAGTTTAGTTTAGCTGAAGTTTGTAGGCCTTGGCAAAACATTTTCTTTGAATTTGAACTTCTGTATCTTTAGAATTTCTTTAGCCATTCTCTTCCTTTTACACTTACATATGCATTTTAAGTACTTTCACTGAATACTGAAAGTATACAGATAATAAGTCTATAGCTTCATTAATTTTCATACAATGAACCTCCCTTTGGTCGTCAGAATTCTACATTGGCTTCCAAGATTCCTGCCCCTGCTGTACATGCCCTGCATATTCTTCAGGACCCTGAATATGATGAGTTTCACTCCTGCATTTGGACTATATTATATGCCACAGTTGACTTTAAGAGAGAGCTTGGTTGGGTTTGACCTAATCAGGTGAGCCTTTAAAAGTCCCTGGGTTCTTTCTGAAGACAGATTCCAAACATGAGACGTACTTGGGCTAAGCATGAGAAGGATGCAAGGGAGATACTTATTGTCGTCTTTGAAGATGGGGCCAATGGCAAGGAATGCAGCTGCAGTCCTTCATACTTGAGGAATAAAGTTCTGCCACAACCCTGGGAGTCTGGAAAAGGACCCCCAATTCTAGATGAGAATGCAATCCAGCTGATGCATTGGTTTTTCGCTTTGGGAGACTGTAGGCAAATAACCCAAACACATACTATACCTGGACTTCTGACCTATAGAATTATGATCGGATAAACACATGTTTCAAGCTGTTAATTTTGTTGCAATGAAAAACTAATACATCACTTCATTGTAATCAACATGCTTCTCGTAAACATACATTCTCAGCAACTCAGAAGCCCCCCTGTTATTTTAATTCATTAAAATAAGCCAAAATTTTAAGTTCTACTGTAGCTATGCCTTCTACCTCTTGAATTTCGTTTCTGGTGCTTGCCACTTCCATGTAGCTTGCTTTACCTTCCAGCAATACATTTATCATTTCTAGAGACAGAGGGATGCCAATAATGATGGAAACAAACTGTATCCTCTCATCTACTCAGCCTCCTATCTGTATCTCATGACAATGAGAAATGCATTTGAAGAGATAACATTTCCTGAAAGATCATCATGATAGGCATTGATGCTCACAAGTGCCTCAGTGAATGATTAAGTCTTCGGATACCATAAAGAATGTACAGCAGGGTACAATCTCAAGCTCCATGAGTAATTTTATGCTTTCAACTTATTCTGCCCATAATGGAAAATGCTGTGATAGTAAAACCTCTACAGTCAGAGATGGACTCTACTTCAGCTTTTCTTCACCACTTAGTCTGTTTCCTGCCTTTGTGACACTTGTATCATCAAAACCATAAAAAACCAACCCCCTTTTCCTGCACTGTTCATACAACCTATCCCTTAAGCATATCATATCACAAGACAAAACTTCTCTCGAGTACAGCAGAATGACATACACACATGAATCTTTTCCTTTGCTAATCTTAATACGGATCCCTCACATAAAACAATACAATCCAGCTAATTTTTATTTTTATAGGCTTCATACCCTTTGTCTTATTTCTAAACTCTAAATGGCAATAGCCACCCAGACACTGAAACTCTGGGTTAAGTGACAAAACATGTAAAAGACATTGGATTTTATACAATTTAGATGCTATTTTAATCTTCACTGAACTGTCAAGCAAATGCTCAGGTACTAAGTAAGTTTCAAAGATAATTAAGAGAAAAGAAAGCCTTTAAAATAAACCTGTCAACTTATTTTCCATAGGAAAATCTTTTCATAATGAATAGCAAAAAAACTAAATTCTATTCAGCTCAATCTAATTTTTGAAAAGGTAAAAGAAAATATTAGTTAGAAAAAAATGTTTTGCCAAGGCCCATGAGCTTCAGCTAAACTAAACACTACTTCTCTAGCATATTTCTAATTAAATATGCAATTAAAATGTTCACTCCCCCCTAAGGCCTCCCATCCTATTTAAATAGCTTCTTGTCCTACTTTAAAAGGCAAGTTATAACTAAGTATTTTTTTAAAATCCTTTAGATTTGCTATGTGATTTCTCCAACAAGCTTATTTCTCATTAAAATGTACCACGTTAGACATATGAACAATCCTTTACATATTAGCATAAATTGAACATCTCTAAGTAGCTGATATAAGTCAAAGCAAACACACACAAAAATCTGAAATGAGTGCCTTTAAAGAAAACTTAGGTATGGTTCAATTTACCACACATATATATATTTTTTACTTGGGTACCAATGGAAAACTATAAAATCAAGTAAGTGTTCCAACTAACTATATATCAATTATGTATTATTTAAAAGATATGAAGCTTTACATATTTCAATTACTTCAAATAATGCTTCTCTGTACCATGCCTTTAGTTCATATGTATACACCTATTTTTGTCAGAACATCTCAGTGTGCTAAAATTATCGAAGTATGATTGATACCTATGGGAAAAGTTTATTTCACACTGTAAGTATTTTTTAAGAGATGATTTGAGATGAATCAAGTTCAGCATATAACAAAGGACAACTGATTGATTAACTAGGTCTCTAAGCTTTCCATTTTACCACATTCAGCTGAGAGAATAAGACAATGACAAAGGCTGTTGTTACTAGAGTTTTATAGTAAAATTTAATTATCCAATTATTGCTTAAAAATGTTTGTTTCTTTGACAGTGGTTGGGTTTTTAAAAAAAATACAAGTCTGTTGTGGTTCCTAGGAAGATACCAAACTATTAGCAGATTTTAGGTTCTCTCCTTAGAAGGCAACCCTGGTGATTATACTAGGAAAATGTAGGTTTGTGGATTTCAGATCATAAATAAGTGGGAAATACTTGGAAAACAAAGATGCTTTTGTTTTACTATCTGTCCCACCTCCACCCTACATTTCCCCGGTAGATCACTGGCCAATGTGTCACTTTTGTGAGATTTTTTTTTTTTAAGGGCACTATTAATGTAATTTTGGGAGGAACCTTAGGAACTAGTATCAAGCAATGCTGAAATATGTGTGAAGAGAAAAAAGCAGACAATGAGAGCATCATGCAGACAAGTAATGTTGGTAGTTTGCTCTGCACAAAAGGTATTAAAATACAATCTGACTGTATCTAGTGAAATTAGGAATGTGGAGGTCATGTGACCCAGCTGTCCTCTCCCTATAGAGATCATCTCTCATTAAGGACTAGAAGACCACATGTAAGGATCTTCATTATAGCAGCACTTGTGGTAGAAGTAGCCTGGGGACACAAACTTCTATCACTAAAGACTAGATAAGATAGATGCATATTTCAGAATATTGAATGATCAGAAGGAATATACCAAATGTGCATAAAGAAATATGGCTGTATCTTAAAACCATATCATTCAATAAAAATGGAAGAGAAAGAAAACAAGATTTATATCCTAAATAAATTTATATAAATCATTTATATAAATCATAAAACAACTGATACATATGAATTTTTTTTTTAAAAACTTAGCATCATCCGTGGAGTCTCCGTGGAGGGGTTGATGGGGGGGTATTTTTTATTTCTTGCTTTAATCACTTATAAACAATTTTTATATTTTACTAAGAAAAAATAAATTCAGTAATAAAACCATATTGTGACTAAATGGGGAAAAAAAAACTTAGAGTAGATGCCTATGAGGTGGAATGTAGTAGGGTTGGGGTACAAGAGAAGCCTTTCATGGGTTGATGACCATAATGGATAATGTGAGATGGACTGAAGGTTTTGATTAAATACTCTGCATCTGAGGTTCAAAATAAAATTGGATAAAATGCAAATAATACTACTGAATACACATATATACTCAAGAGAACAAACCAGTTGAAGTACTTTATGATCTATTTATATATAAACAATGATATGCTCATTTTTAAATTTTCTTATTTAGTCTTTCCTCCCAACTTTACTCAATAACCTTTTAGTTTGAATTGGAGAACCTGAAAGTATTCAAACTTACTCTGTAATTCATTCTGTTACTAATCAAACAAGACTTTTTCAAAGTTAGACTATTTTTCAAAGTTTGCCTTTATTTTGCTTTTGCAGAATATGAAAGTATTTAGGGTTTGGGGTTTTTTGTTTCTAGAAATTCAAAGCTAGGTCTATTTAGAAAATAAATAGTGGCAGTAATTCATTCGAGATATGACTAGAAAGAGTCATACCAAAAATAAAAACCTGTAATTATGTTGAGACAATGTTCTAGTAAATACCAAAATGTGAACAATTTAATAACATTAAAATCTATAATCACAAAGTCTAGTTTTAGTATGAATAATTTGATAATTTCCCTCTTACTTAAAAATAGCATTTTTGGTCTCAGCTTCTATACCATATGTGGTATACTAACTTACTAGGACAGGTTATTCCAAAGGAAACATCTGAAAACACTAAATGTTCCATATTTTCCTGTTTTCAGGGTTTAAAGTTATTTTGCATAATTGTTTCCATAATGTATACAGTTGACCCTTGAAAAACATGTGTTTGAACTGTGCTGGTCCACTTACACACAGATTTTTTTCAGTAGACTACTGCCTACCCTCCCTATCTGCAGGTTCTGCATCCAGGGTTTCAACCAACCTCAGATCACAAACTTAATACATGATCCGAGGTTGGTCAAATCCACTGGTGCAAACCAGTGGATATGGAAGGCTGACTGTGACACTTGAACATGCAGGGATTTTGGTGTCTGTGGCAGGTCCTAGAACCTCTCCCCTGTGTGTACCAAGGGATGACTGTAAGAACATTACCTGTTAATATTAAATGTTAATAATTATTGTATTAGAGAAGCAATAAGAAAAGTAGAAAAAATTGTGTTGTCAAAGTACACTTTATTTCCTAACTATTTCCACCTTAAAAGGAGCATTATGGAGATAATCTAACTTTAAGGCTACAAGGAAAAGAAGAGTGTGCTTATAAACCCATAATGTATCTGGAGTTTTAGTTTACTTCAGTAGCACAAATCACCGCTGATGATGGGGTAAGGAATGGAGCCTAGAACTCAGTGTTACATCTGGATGATGTGCCTTGATACATTATATTTCAGAAATGCTTGAAAAGTGTAGTAGTGTGCCCACACAGATTATATTCAAGTTGGCAGGAGCTCATCTGGGAAAGGCAGAATTTCATAGCCAACAAATTTAAGAATGTGTCTAGCCCAGAACTAGAGGAGATTCAAGAAGCTGCAGCACTAAACTTGCCCTTGCCAGATATTTTCCAGTACCTGGCGCTGAAAGTCAATCCCTTTAGCTAATCACAGTGAAATGTAACTTGCATAAGATTTTTGTGCTAAAATGTATATTTTTACCAGTGTTCTCTAAGGCTATTTCAACTTCCTCAAAGGAATTACATATGGTATGAGGTGAGTTTTGAAAATCTGTTAGGAAAAATTGGCAGGAAAAGATGGAAGTGGAGGCAAGTTATCTTTTAACATGGAGCATACCCTCACATGTGTATATTTATTCATTATATACATGCACTCATATATAAATGTATAATATGCATGTTTATAGTAAAACAAATCTAAAGTTTTAAAGGATGTTATAAAAGTACATAGAAATAGAAATTTTAAGACTAAGACCCCAAATGGATTGTTATACATCCTCCTAGAGTCACACACTCTAATTCAAAGACCAAAGTTATAGTAAGTAATAAAGGTTATTGAACACGGAAGTAACATAGTGATCTCAAATGTTTATAAATTGTCATCTTTACCCAGTAATTGTCTTCTGCTAGAAAAATTTTACAAGTTTGATATAACATAATTACATCAGTTCAATAAGTTAAAGAAATATAAGGAAAATACAGGACATAGACCTGAAACAACTATTCTCTAGGTGTACTATATAACTCTGTGTTTGTTTTTATCTTAGAAACTATTATGAGGCCAACTCCTTTTGTACCAGTTCTCTGAAACTGACTTAGAGCAGTAATTTTCAAGCCATCCTTTGTATACCTGAGTAGGAACCTCAGAGGCTCTGGTTGGAGGAAAGAAGGATTGAGGAAGATTAATCTAGTGGATCTTTGGGACCCTATTTCTACAATAGCATCTTTAATCATCCAATCTATACACTGAGACTTCAGGAGGATTGCATTTCATAAAGTGCCCCCTGCTTTCAAGATAAAAAGTAGAAAAGGCTGGTTAAGCATGTTACAATGCCAAGAGGAAGCAGCATTTTTTTGCAGTTAAATATAACTTCAAACTTAGCTTTGCTACACTTTCAGGTCACTTTCTGTCAACTAGATATAGTTGTAGTGCTGGTTCTCAATAGAAATTTACATTTTTCAATTATGTTTCTTAGACCAATAGCAGAGTAAGCTCTATCTTAATGCTAACATGGTCCCGCAATGGAGATACACAAATTATTACATTGCAATGAAAAGCTCATATTTTTTTCTCTGTTACACTAAACAAAAATAGAACAAGAAAGAGAATAAAATATCCTATTACAGTGTAGAAGTAACTGCATATCTTCCTTTGAAGGAAGCATTTTAATCCAGTTGGTTAAAAAAATTACTGTTTAATGGAGTTCCATACTAATACCAAGAAATTCTACTTGTATTCTTTGGCAAAAACATCACATTTTGGATTTTGATTCCTTTTGGAGAAAAGATATAATTAATAATCATTAGAGTACTTTCCTATTATCTCATGAATATTAACTGATAAGATATATTCTTCCTTCTGAAATTTACAATCCTGTGAAGCTGGATATGTAGTTGTGATGAAGATATAAATATCAGAGTTAGTACAGTGACAATATCATGTGACTGTTATAATAGTTCTGAATTAAATTTGGGGGAAATGTGGATGATAAAGATCAAATATCAGAAGTTCTTGGAGGTAAAGCTATTAATTTGTGACATTACATGTGACTTGGTTACAATTCATTACTCCATAGCAATTATTTTTGTGCCATTATTTTTATTTGATATTAGGCATTCAGAACTTGGAGTCTTGAATTTCATAGAATCTAATTACGAAATTATTCAAAATCAGTAATAGAAAAGTAGCTTGAACTCTTCTTCCCATTTCTTTCACCAGATTTAACATTTTCTAATAAGCAATGATCGGTTAATTCCTAAGTTCTCTGAAGAAATACACTGAACAAATGCTTTCTTCCTTTCTCATTATCAGGGTTATTGCCAAATTATATTGGATAATTTTAAACATTTCTTTATTAATTTAGGATGACTGCTTTGTAAACTGAGATTTTACTCCGTGATATTATGTGAGGGTGAGTTTACTTAAAATAATAGGTTTTAACAATAACAGCTTGATGGAATAATCTCTTGGGCCACAAAGAGAAATAACGCAATGCCTTTTATTCTGATAACTTTTTTGGTGTATGGGAGGGTACTCTTCTTCCTGTATTAACTAGGAAAGGGAATACCTCTTCTTTTATACCAACCAGGTTCTCAAGTCGAGTAAGTCTGATAATCTTTACAGAGTATATCCTGTTGAAGTGATTTATCCTTGTTGTATTCTTGGGTATGAATTATATTATGGATATTAAGAAAAAAATTGGGACTGTACATTATCTTGACAAAATTTTTCGTGCCACAAAATCACATCTTAAATATTTTTAGGTAAAATTTGATAAATACATATTTATAATTCTTAATCAAATTTTATTTGGTGTCCAATCACACTAATACAAGGTTTCTCATCCTCAGCACGATTGACTTTTGAGACCAGATCGTTATTTGTTGTGAGGAGCAGGCCTGTACATTCTAGGATATTCAGCAGCATCAGTGGCCTCTCTGGACTAGATGTCAGGAGCACATTCGTATGCATATGTGCATGTGTGTACTTACACACACACACACACAGTTACACAATGAAAAATGTGTCCAAATATTGCCAAATGTCCCCTGGTGAGCAAAGTTGCCCCTGGTTAAGAACCACTACTCTAATACATATTCTATAAGAAATTGTGCTTTAGGCTACAAGTAGTAAGTTCTATTTATTTGGACAATTTTGAACTTTCAAAATTCCTTATTTTAACAACTAAATTTTATTGTTGGCAATGATAGAAAATTGACATTGATAAATATATGTATGATATTTAGTAGGAAAATTAGGTAATTTTACTGATGGAAAACTATTAAATTCAGTGTAAAAATTAGATTTCAAAAGGTATGAGAGTGGTCGTAGATCTTCATGAATCCACACTGTGAAGTTACGTACAATTGCAATAAACCAAATTAACACACATGAAAATTCCTCTAATATACATGCCAGAAAAACTATTCATATCCAATAGCTGGAAAAACAAGATTTTGAAATACTAGCCAGGATTAATTAATAATAATTACTATGCTCTTTTAGAGTATCTTGGAAAAAGGAAGTGGGCATATAAGCAAAATTTAAACATATAAACAAAAATTTAAGAGGAGGCAAAAATGATGGAGAAAGAAATGGATTTTTCCAGAGAGGTTGGTCATCCTCACAGTTGTTTTTCCCAGAAGATAATCCTGTCTGCTTAAGATTGTATATCAATATGCATAGTAGCCCTAGAAGGAAGCACAAGTTAGACCATCAAGGAAAGAATCTTTTTTTTTTTTCTAGAGAATAACTCTATTGTTTCGTTGACCCTCATTAATGTTCCATACTATGTTTAAAGTTTAACAGATTAAAAAGTTATTGCTGTCTTATAAAACTGACACAGGTTCTCCCGAGCTGGGAGCACACTATCACGAACAAATGTGAAAATGCGAAGTGCCTGGGCTGGATGTAATAACCGTGGCACAGGCATCCAGCAGCAGCACTGGGAGCTCCAGCAAAGATAGTACTTTGGGTGATACTCGAGAAATGGGACTCAAGTGCAAGTGTAGAGACTTCAAGAAATCTTTACAGGTAGAGCTATTTGGGATATCAGCCCTCAAAAGAAAATATCTGACTAGTAGGTTTGTGTGGGATTCAATAAGTGATGAAATTAAAGGGGTTTGGGAGTATAATTGACACTACTTTTAAACACTCATGGTTAAAAGACAAGATTTTTTTCTTCAGTAAAAACTGAATGACTAATATAACACGATTCTCAAGGTAATAAGTAAGTAGCGTTCTTTGAAACATCTTTATTACAGGTATTCCTTATATACTTCTCTACATGCATTGCAGAATTTGTAAAACTTCCATTCACTGATATTACACTGTTCTCAATGTACCAAGCAAGGAACATTCTTTTTTTTTTTTTTTTTTTTGGTCACTAACATGCATACTGTACATGCAGGTAGAGAACTATATACGAACACTTATTTAGCATTCTTAGAAATATCTTTATTATAAAAGGATGACTAGTGAAAATGATGCGTAGATACACGTAAAAGTTTTTACAAATGTTTTATAGTGGTTAGAAGTATACTTATGTGGTACATACATTTATATGTAGTTACATGAAAGTTGCACATATGTAGGCCTGCTTTTCCCAACAGTACCACTTGGCTGTTGTCTTGCCAAATCTAACTTCTAAGAGTGCAACTATCCCAGAGTTTTGGTTGCTTCAATTAATTCTTTGACTTATAAATTATGCAAGGAAGTATTACTCTTAGTTGGAAAACGAGGGAAACATTTATTCAGAGGCCCAGAAAGCTTATCCTACCAAAATTTATCTAAGCATAGACCTTTCTCTGATATCATTTACTCCCTTGCCAGATAAAAGTAACTGCTGTGTCTTCTGAACAAGCTTCATTCATATGTTCACCCAAACATCCATTAAGTCATCCATTCGTTCATTTGGCAAGTACTCACTGAATGCTGGCTCTGTGCCAGGCATTTTTCTAGGCACTGGAGATATGTTAGCAAATGAAACCAAGTCTCTACTCCCTCTTAAAACTTATATTCTAGCGGGGAGGGGAACAACAGGGGGAATAGAGGCAATAAATAATAAAGCAAATACTCACAGTTTATCCTATGCAATATGTATTATGGTGGTGGTGATAAATGCAATGAATAAATTTTGTATGTACTTTTAAAGTAGCAGTATACATGCTCCATTTTAATGTGCTCATTGACATTTTAACCACTGTGTTCCTTAGGAATTGTGTTAGAGTGCAACTAACAAAGACCAGCTATGGTGTCTTAACCAGAATAGGGCTTATTTTCTCACAGAAAAATGTGAAGTAATCCATAGGTAGTCTGTCCGGTGCTTTTGCTATGTATCCACAAGTCATTAAATTGTTTGTTTATATATTCAGTTGTTCTTGGTACATAGCTTTCATCCTGAAGGTAACAAGGTGCATGTTATCATCTATTTCCCACGTATCCCACGTAAGAGGAAAGGGAATAGCAAGGAGGAAATGATGGCCTCCCCTTCGCGTGAACTTCTGAAAACCATTTCCTGGATTCCTGCTATGACTTCAGCTTACATCAAATTAGTCATTTCCAGCTACAAATAAGGATGAGAAATACAGCGTTTTACCTGAAAACATTGTTGTCCTGAGTAAAATCAAGGTCCTGTTACTAAGCAAGTAGGGATAATGAATATTTGGGAAGTTCCCAGCAGTCCCAGCCACAGCCTCCTAGACTTCAGACTTCTTTAACAAAGCAGGGATTCTTTATTACTCATCTTGGCAACCAGCACAACGTATGGCATGTTAGGGATGCTCATAAACTGGTAGAAGAAACCCTGAGTAAATGAATGGTTGGAGTCTCCCTGTTGCTGGTAGTGGTTACTCCCCTCTTGTCTCAAACAGGGAACAATCCTAAATTAAATAGTCCAAGTATCATGCAAGGGCCTGGGTTTTACTGAGCCCACAAAGATAAAGTCTTTTACAACAACTTTAAAATCTATCTTTAGAATAATATATACTCAATCCTGCCTAGAATATTATATCATAAACATGTTTAAACAAATTGTTCTGGGAGCATTTAAAAGAAAGAGGGCCTGCAAAGACCATCTAATTAATTGAAAATGACTTGTTTATTAAGTACCTGATGCTTAAGTGTTAAGTTTGTATTGTGTATTTCAATATGAGTATAAAATTCTACCATGTGCACAAGTTGTACATAATTTGAAAGAGATGCAAATGATACCGTTAGAGAATCTAAGTTCATAAGACCAAAAGTATTTTCATATGAGGCAAACATAGAAACATATTCTATAAGAAAGCTGTATTTTATGTCTCTCAGAAAAAGATAAATCATCTGAGGAAATTCTTATTTAGTAACTCCATGAGCTCTTGTCTTCCACCAAAATGTGAAAGTTCTCATGAATAGAGCTTGCTTTTAAAAAATAACCTTTATACACACACATGTATATACACACATATACATACATATGATGGTCTCTCTCATTTTTCATACATGACAACTGAAGAAATTTCTTTCCTGACACTCAGTTTCCATGGCATTGATGGAGTGATCATGGTTGAGTTTTGTTTCAAGATGATAGGTAAACACCATAAATCTTTTTAAAACCTAAGGGAAAACAATGAAAATTCTCATAAGGTAGAAGATAATTTGCAAAAAAGTGAAAAGGGGTTAGCATTTGACTCAAGAAGTATGCAAAGAGAAACTCAGTAATAGTTCTAACTATATGAAAGAGATTATACAAATGATTATTATTCTTAACCATAATATAATTTTTGATAAAGTGTGGAAAACTCAGATTTTCTGTAGAAAAATTACCTGGGCTTCAAGTTTTTAAAATTCTAGTTGAGTGCTTTCTTTTGTTAAGTCTTAGATTCAAATATAGAGACATCAGGCATGATTAGGATTTATCTTCTCCCACTGAATGAGATCTGATTTATACTTTACACTTAAAAATGCAGTATGCAAGTCTGTAAAATAAGCATAGAAAACACATGCATGATTACGCATGTGTGCATATGCCCTGGTGTACATATAGATATTTATAGATGGATATAAACAACTTCCTCCAGATCAGCTCTTTTTCTCCTTGACAATCAAACTAAACAAACTTCTTAAGTAACCACACCATCAGTGGTTAAAGTGAAAGAAAACAGCCAACTTAATCAATGTTTGTCTGTGTAGCTATTTTGGAAATGAGGGGAACCACATAGTGCTATGAAAAAATTTTCAGTAAAATGCCCTATTTCTGTTTCCAGTGTGATACTATTGTTTCATCATAGGACTAAATATAATGTGGAGTTCCAAAAGTTTGCTTCACCTCAGTGTTGAAAATAAATTCCAGAATTTGTAGCAATGTACAAGAACCCTCTTCGTCCCCAACATGATATGAGTACTACAGGGAAAAAGGCAGGATAGAATCAGTTATTACTCATTTTAATTATAGTCTGTAACAATGTTAAGTATGTTAAGTTTCATGTAACACAATACCTGGCCACAATATATATTTAGAAAAGTTTTTATGGAACGAATGACTAAACATTATGCACCAAATCTGAAAAGTGTAGAAAATTATACAAGGCTTCTTAAATCTTATGAGACAGAAGAGAAATATTTTCTCAGGAACTGCATAGAGTCAGGGTTATCCATAATGTCCCCAGGTTAATTATAATAGTGAATTTCATAAGGTGGTGTTTTATCCCTCTCAGTAGAAGCAGATGATACCTTGTCAATTATTTGCATTCAGCACAGCGGAAATACATGGAGGTTAAAAAGAGCAATCCCAGTGCGCAGCTTTCTCATCATCTAATTTGATCTGAGGGCAGAATTTAGATTATCCAAGGCAGGAATTTCCAAAATTTAGCATGCATAAGAGTTACATGAAGCTTTGATCCAAGAGTCTCTGATTCAGTGGGTTAGAATGAGACCCCTAAATTTTTTTAAAATTATTTCTGTTAACACTTGATAAACGCTGATATGTAGGAAGAGTGACTGTATCCATATTTCACAGATGTCAGCTTTTGACAATAAATGTCAACCAGGGGCCTTGAAATCATATTCAACTCAGTAAACAAGAGTGCAGAGATCTCATTTTGCTGATTAAGAGTAAACATGCATGTTTTAAATTTAAATAGTAGAGGTTTGGGGTGACAATTTTAAAAAAATATTTGGGGACTAACAAGGACATTTGGCTAAATAGGAACTTTACATGATTTCAGGTTAAGACGTTCATTAGGAAACACATCTGATATTCCTCAGTTTACAAATGCAGGGGTCATAAAGGTACCATGATTCAGTGCCGTAAAATCTGGGCACAAGTTTGGTCCTTTAAAAGTTTGAAAACAGGTGATAATAACTGCCTTATATAGCCATAAAATAAAGAACAGATTCAGTAAAGACTCCACAAAACAAGGGCAACCATATATCTGTGTATGTGCATACACATATACATTAAGTAAATTGGTTAATGTGATATATTATAATTTTAAAGGCCGATTACCTTTTGAAGGACTATGTTCAAAAATTTTAATTTAAAATATTTGATAATGAACCACTGTCCCTATAAATAAAAACTGGAATCAACTATTGAGACCATTTTAAGTTTTAAAAATGGCAAAAGCATAAAAATATATACATATCTCTATTTTTGCCAACTTTGAAAATAGGAAAATGTACATATACATGCATGTATGCGTTTTATATGCACATGCATTTTACATTTGTTTATATTAAGTTATAGATCAAAATTATCTAAAATTATCAAATCATGAAGGCACGAGTTTAAAAAACATTTTTGGCCTCTCAAACTTGTTATTTGGCCTGCCAGGAGATTGTTGCTATTGACCCTGAACCCCTTGAGGGTATTAAGGTCTTTATAGGCATCATTTTCTGCCCGGTCTCCATTGACACCAAACAACTTAGATATTGATGGTCTCTGAGGGTCAAAGTCTAGGGAAAGATCAATAAAAGCTGCAAACAATCTCATGTTGTTTTGACAGAATTCACAAGGTGAGAGAAAATAGAATGTGCATCTCAACTGTTGACTTCTGAGCCTGGGCTCATAGGTCCAAAGAAAAACTTAATTTTAATATTTAAAATAAGAAAACCATCAGAGAATCATTAACCCGCGTGCTTAAGAACAATTACGAGAAATTCCAATGCATTCACATCTCAACCACCTCATCTCTTGAAAAAAATGTTAGTTTTTATTTTTTCCAGCTTTATTGAGGTATAAATACAAATTAAAAATTGTGTATGTTTAAAGTATACAATGTAGTGTTAAGTATACTGTACAACCATGACCGCAGTCAAGCTAATTAATGTACACATTGCCTCACAGAGTTACTAATTTGCATGTATGTGGTAAGAACACTTAAGTTGGAGAAGGTATGGGGGAAAAGGGAGCCTTTATACACTGTTGGTGGAAATGTAAATTGATATAGCTATTATGGAAAACAGTATGAGGCTTCCTCAAAAATTAAAAATAGAACTACCATGTGATCCAGATATCTCACTGCTGGGTATCCAAAGGAAATGGAAATGGGATATATAAGAGACGTCTGTACTCCAATGTTCATTGCAGCGTTATTCACAATAGCCAAGACATGGAAATAACCTAAATGCTCAATGGCTAAAAGAATAAGGAAATTCCCTCTCTCTCTCTCTCTCTCTCTCTCTTTCTCTCTCTCTCTCTCTCTCTCTCTCTCTCTCTCTCTCTCTATATATATATATATATATATATACACATACACACACACACAGTGGAATATTCGTCCTTAAAAAAGAAAATGTCTGCCAACTGTGATAACGTGAGTGAATTTGGATATTACACTAGGTAAAATAAGCCAGACACAGAAAGACAAATATTGCATGATATCAATTATGTGTGGAATCTAACAAAGTTGAACTTAGAGAAAGAGTAGAATGGTAGTTGTGGGGTTCTGGGGGAAATAGGGAGATGTTAGTCAAAGGGTATAAACTATCAATAAGATGAATAAGTTCTGGAGATCTTATGTACAGCGTGATAACTATAGTTAATAATATATACTTGAAATTCTCCTGAAGAATACATCTTAAGCATTCCCCACCGCCTCTTGATCCACTAGACTACCTGGCAGCTCCAGTTAGAGAGCTGTGCATCAGGTGATCTGATGCAGATACAGTCGGCTTCCACTCTCAGCTCTAACAGTCATGCTTGTAAAGAGGTACTACATGTCTCAGGACGCTATCTCAAATTTAGCCAAAACCAAATTCTTAATCTTCCCCACTCCAAACTCAGTCCTTCTAAGACTTTCCCACTTTCAATGTATGCTATCCATCAAATGATCATCAGTTTGTGATCATAAAACCCAGAGGATAAACAGTTATCATAAACAAATGGAACTTGAAAGAAACAATGCAGGCAACAGAAGAAAATTATCATTAATGTCCTTAAAGTAGAAAAATGTTTACATATGCAAAAATATGGTATAAAAATAAATACTGTGGGAGAAAGGTCTTAAATTGAAATGCAATAGCATGAAAAAAAATAGAGGGGTTGTAAAAATAAGTAGATCTAGTTGCTTAGAAAATAGGATGTTGACAATGCTCAGAAAATTAAAAGGTAAATGAATTGGAGGGAAGAAATAACAAAAATGGAGGTTAATAAAGGAAATTTGTATTGAGTTAATAAGAATTAAAGAAAACATGTGAAACTACAGGAGAGAATAAGGAAATAGGATAAAAATCTTTTCTAGAACTGAAGGATACTCTATTCTACATTGAAAAGTACACACAGGGCTCCAGTAAAATGAAGGAAAACTACACCAAAACATATTAGAACAGGGAAACAAACAAGGTCTTAACTTTAAAAAAAAAAAGTTGCTATGCAAAGAATTAAGAACAAGAAGGGCATCAACTTTTTAAGGAATAGTAGTGGAAGCTGGAGGTCCCTGGGAAGACACTTTCAAGAAAATTGAAAGAATTACCCAACCACATGATTGATGAAAAGTTAGGATGGATAAATTATATTTCCAGACTCACAGATTCACCAAAGAGTACCCCGCAGTTACTCAGGTTATTCCTTGAGGTGAGCTGCACCAAAACGGAGATGTGTGCACAGAGAGAGAATTTGGGAGATCTAAACTAGGAATAAGGCAATAAGAATCTGTAGGTTGAAAGCAGGACAGGAGGCCTACAGAACATTCAGTCCAGATTAGAAGAGGAAGAGGGGCATCAAGGAAAAACTGACATGTTTGACAGGTTAGAGATGTTCCAAAGTTCTTTCAGAAATTGGGACAGTTAGTGGTAAATTATGGTGAAAATTAAGCTGATAAATAAGTCCAATAAAATGCCTCCTACCTAAACAATATCTTCTTAGCTGTCACCATTTAAATAATAAATATTATGACCTAACTTATCAAAACAGAAGTGTGTGTGTGTGTATATATACACACACACACACACATGTGCTGGAGAGGTAATCATGCAAGGCTATGAAAAGCTAAATCGTCATTTACTATGGTAAGAAAAAATGAGAAATAATAGTGTAAGTAGTATAAACATATTAAATGGAAATATGGGGAGATTAAGATGGTGGAATAGGATGTAGAACTCATCACCCCCCCCCACACACACACACACCCACACCCACAAATAGATCAAAAATACATCTACATGTGGAACAATCCTCACTGGAAACTGGTAGATAGACTCCTGTACAACCAAAGCTGTAAGCAAGATCCACAGGGAACTGGTAGGAAGGGAAGAGAAGTGACTGAGTTAAAACCTGTGCCCCTGGGAAGGAGACTCAGGAAAAAGGAGGGCACGCAGGAGGACACCTGTCCTGGGCAGTGAGTGGTGAGGGCCAGAGCCACATATTGGGTGCCCTAGCCTTGGGGTTCTCCACAGGGAAGAGGCGCCCACTTGGCTAGTTGGAGGGCTGCTGGGACCATCAGGAGCACCGCTGGAAGCCCGGCCGTCGCTCCTGCTCGTTAGGAGTGCACATGGCAGAGCGGAGAGGGTAGATTGAAGACTTCTCTAGCGGCTGCCGGGTTTCCCAGGACTGCCTTGGCACGTGCCTCAGCCTGAGCTGCGTGAACTCTCCAGCTACCACTTACTCCATGTCACAGCTCTGCACTGGCCCTAAGGCTATCACGATGGGGGAGAGAGCTTTGTCGTAGGGATGCAGAGGCAACTGGGACCAAGGTGGCATCTGGGTGGGATGGGGAAGGCCATTATGGGTACGTAAACAGGTAGTGCATCAGTAGTAGCCTGGAATTCTGACAGAGGCTGCTCCACCACAGCGTGACCTCAGATACATGCTGAGAACCCATGAGGACCCCACCTGCCCTGTTTTATGGCTCCACAGCAGAGTGGGGTTGGTGGAGGCTGGGGTAGTGATAGGCTGTGATGAACAAAGGGGGCTTGAACCTGAGGTTGTGTCTGAGCAGGGCAAGGGCAACAACTGCTGGCACCAGCACAGGAGGCAGCTTGGATCTCTGCCACCAACTAACATGGCACGTGCCCCTCTGGCTTCAGCCCTGCTCCTCTCTGGGGCAAGTGTCCCAGTGCTGGGATAGGGGAAAGTACACACATAAAGGGAACAGAACCAGCTTGAACTCAACCCTCCGGGCTTCTGCCCCAGCAACTTGGCATCTGCCCCTGATAGGGCGGTGATGGCCACTGAGCAGAGGGGAGGCCCTGCCTCACACCCGGTTCCAGTCCTGGCCCCTCCAGCTCCAACCCCACCTCCTTCCAAGGTGATAGCTGTCAGCAAACCCTGAGGAAAGACATGGCTGGTGTCCACGTCCAATCTAACTCTCCAGCCAAAGGAACTGGGCACAAGGAATCTGTATAGGGATGCCCCCACATAAGAACACCTTTTCAAGTCTACAGTAGGGAACTGTTTCACCTAAATTCATATAAAGTTAAGCAAAATGAGAAGGCAGAGGAACTGGTCTCAACTGAAAGAAAGAAAAACACTGAAAAAATGAAACAGATAAACAAGTTACAGAATTCAAAATGTTAGTAATAAGAATGCTCACTGAACTAGGGAAAAGAGCAGTGATAATTTTAACAAGGATCTAGAAAATATTAAAAAAAGACCCAATCAGAAATGAATTCAATAACTAAAACACATTAGGAGTGAATAGCAGACTAAGTGATACAGAACACATAAGTGATCTGAAAGATAGAATAATGGAAATCATCCAATGAGAACAGCAAAAACATTTTTTTAATGAAAACAGTTTAAGAGATCTCTGTTATCTTTGATAACATCAAGCATACCAACATTCACATTATAGGGGTCCAGAAGGAGAAGAGGGAGAAGGGGATTGAAAAATGTATTTGAGGAAATCACAGCTGAAAACTTCCCAAACCTGAAGGAGGAAACATCCAGGTACAGTGAAGCACAGAGGGTTCCAAACAAGATGAACCCAAACCAAGACTCACATCAAGACATACCATAATTAAAATGGCAAAAGTTAGAGAATTCTAAAGATTAAAAAATGATAAAGGGGACTGTAATTACAGTAAACAGTTAAGAGATAAACATGAAAATGTAAAATATGGCATCAAAAACACGATGTGGTTCAGAGTCAGATTACCTGGGTCTTCACCTTGGCTCTACTCCCTTGCTCTGTCGCTTAGGAGAGAAGTATTATTCTGTGTCTCAGTCCTCACTTTTATACTGTGGATATACTTATTCGCCATTGATCATTATTTATTTATTGTGATTGTGAAAGTGTTTCAACTTAATAAAATTCTCTAATGACAGCAACTTAAATACCTGAACCAGATAAACCCAAGAGACTATTTCAATAATAATCTTACTGTCAATATATATCAAATATTTTTAAATGTAACTAGTTATTACAGTAATCTCATTCCTGTGATTCTCTTCTAAGGAATAATTAGATGTCTCAAAATGTCTGTCACAAACTTTTCATCACAGCATTATTTATGACAAAAATTAGAAACATTAAATTTCCAGTAATAAGCCATGATTTAAATATATCAGATTAAGTCTATAAAATAAAGCATTTTTACTAAAACTACATTTTAAAATGCTGATAAAATGGTAAAAGTAAAAATGAAACCTCCAAAGATGAATCTATATATACCTTGTGGGTCAAGTTTATTTAAAATGTGAATAGTATCCACTTATGGAAGTATGTACGTATTGATCAACCTTTACGTGGATGTAAAAACACCAGAATAACAGTAGGAGCTGCTTGCGGTTGATGACAGTAGTTGTTTTCCTCCTCCTCCTCCTCTTTACTCTCTTTAACATCCTCCTGCTCCCTCTTTATATTTTTAAATATTCTATGTTGCTTGAACAAGGCATGTTCATGGGATAGGAGAGCCACACATGACACGAAATCACCTTGACAGAGAGAATGGCGCCTTACCTTCTGCTGTCCTCCTGCGTCACTCCTGACAAGGTGTAGCTCTATCTCTGGTTGCCTGGAACGACAGGTGGCATGGTTTTCTCACACCAGCACAAAAACTGCTTTGATCTTTGGTTACAAATACCTAAATATAAACCTTGGTCATTGAGCAAAAATAAGCCAGTACTTTGAATGTTTCCTAGTTAATAGAGTTAAGGACTGGTAAAAGTTATAATGGAGCCGCCTTTTGTGAATTCTGGATAAAGTCATTATATAGCAGAGCAAGTATTTGGTGTAGATCAAGGGCAGCACAACCTGAAGGCATAAGATTGAGCTTTATAAGCATTCTAATTATTTTTAGACCAATCAGCTATTGATAATGAGTATATTAACTGGTTAAATTACAGTGATTTCTGGCAATAACTTTTAAAAAGTTAATCCATTAGTTAATTCAGGTAACACATTTATCCTATTTCCTAAAACCTCACATATTCTAATTACTAACCTGAAGTTACTGATAATTTTATCAGTTTGTATCAATAAACCACCCTATCAAGTTTCCCATACTTACTGAGTTTACAACATTTTTACATAGTTGGAAAAAAATTGTTCTCTATATATTACGTACGTAAAGCCCACTTCCCTAATTCACTGGAGGAAGAAAAAAGTTGTGTTCTCCTCAGTGCGGAAGACATGCTTGTTCTTGTTTCAAATCATCTAAATTCTAAAGCTTATTGTACACTACCAATCTTGTTTCTATGGTTACCATGGAAAAGAAGAATGCATATTATTACACACAAACACTATTTTAAGAATGACCAAAAAGGTTAAGAAACCACACATGCATTTCCGTTATTTTTAACGTAGGTCATCACAAGATTAGAGAGTCAAAGGATAAAGTGAGAAGTGAAAGTCAAGAAAGGAAAATAAAAAGAAACAAAAAGAAACATGCACAGAAATCTTTGAACACACTATTAAACTATTATAACTTCCAAGGGCATAAAGCACACTGTGTGTGTGTGTTATGTATGTGTGCGTAAGTGTACTTTAAAACCGTGTAAATCGATAGGAAGGAGTAAGTTTGATGGCAAGACAATGAGTTTTAAAGATGACCTGCCGTATAAACCTGGAAAAAAAGAGTAAATTTTGTTTATCTATTCAACCATTAAGATAATACTGAATTCTTATTAATCATTATTTCAAAGTTCATGAGAAATTATATGGAAAGAAAAGATCATAAAACCAAACTTTTCAATGCATCATTAAGTGCTATAGTACCAAAAAAAATACAATATTGTGAGTCTGTTAAAATGTGAGAGGGCGAAAAGATGCATAAGAGGAACAAAAAGAGATCAAAGGAGTTAAGTTGTCACACTGTAGACACATGCCAAGAGCATTCAAAAAAGATTTTAAAATGTGTTACTAAGAATAGTATTTATATTACCAAATGCTGGAGAGCATGTGGGGAAATACCACATTCCCTTCTGGGAGGAATACAAACCAAAGTAGCCCGTGTTTAATAAAACTGAGAAGAAGCATCCCCTATGACCCAGAAATCCCCCTTTGAAAGAGATATGAAGACAGCACTTTCATGGTAATGGCAAATTGGAACAAGGTGGTCTATCTCAGGGAAGTGGATAAGTTATACAGAATGCTATGGAATACTCTTCAGCAGTTGCTATATAAGGAGATACATGTTTTGCTTTATAAAAATACTTTATGAGTACAAATTAAAAAGAATGATTCTATGATACAATAACATTTATGTAAAATAATACAAAGGTACAGGTATCTTTGGGCATTTGTTAAACCTGTTATAGAGGGAATCTAAATGGGAATAAGGATGAGCGGGCAGAGGAGACAGAGAGGAAAGGGAGGCCTTAAGTATATTAATGATGACAAAGGAGACTAATTCAGTCAACTCCCCAGCTCTCTGCACGGACATTAAAGAAAAATATAATAATGTGTCACATATGCTTTGGAATTTTTGAAGCTCAATTATTGTAAGGAAGTATTTCAGTATCTGAGAAGGATTGACAAAGCTTTCAAGCATACCTATAACTAAAGGACCTAGCTGTTAGACCTTTTCAGTTTTCTTAGCAAATCCTTACTAGACTAATGTATTTATTATATCTTTTTACAAGCTAGGTACATTCATTTTATAATAGCTGTGTTTTTTCTAAAAATAAAAATACAAAGTTTAGTAACCATAGGACTTAAGGACATTGAATACCCTCATCCTGGCTGAGAACATGTCAAAGGATCCTGTATGATAAGATTCACTATCAAATATCTATATTTCTATCTATTTGCTGAAAAACTTCTTTTGTTTTCTAAGTAAAGAAATAATCTACCTGGAAGGAAATCATATTCTAGTCTGGAACATTTTTACTTGAGTGCCAAACCTAACAATGTTAAAATATGGAGGAGATTAGACAATTTATTTACATCAGTCTCTCAGTTTTTTATTAGTTGCTTTGAATTTCACTAAGACCAAAGAAAAATGGGTATATATGGAAATATGAAAGTAGGTAGTTACTGAAGGAACAATAACAAGTACAACTCCTGCCTTCAGGGATGTAACTCCCTCATGAAGAAGACCAGCTACGAAGCAGGTATCTTCAGTATAGTGTTTTTGTACCGTGATGAGGAAGACATAATACAGGATGCTATGTCAGAGTTCATGATCTTAGGTTATTTTAGTTTTCTCTGAGAGAAAGAGATACTATACTGAGACTTGAGGAGCAAGTTTAATATATCCAGGTGATGGGAGGGACAAATGCATTCCTAGAAAAGGAAAAAATAAAATAATCTGTAAATATACATAGACAAGACAGGGCACAGTTCATTCTGTGAACTGCAGTTACTTCAGTATGGCAGGATATATGAAATGAAGAAAAGTGGTAAGCAGGGTCCAGATATTGAAGGGCTCTGGATCACTAAGTAATAGGACTTCACACTGGAGGCACTGAAAAGTCATTTAAGCATGACACCGGGGTGATCAAACTGTGCATCAGAAAATCAACTTTCTTTATGGAAAATGAATAGAAAGGGAGATTTTTTAGGAGATTTGGAGATCTATTAAGATAGGCATGCATATTCTGAGTAAAAAAAGAAAACAAACATGGAAAAGCAACACTGTGGAGACAGCAGAAAGATTAGTGGTTGTCAGGGGTTAAGGAGGAGGAAGGGATGAGTGGGTAAAGCAATGGGTATTTTTAGGGCAGTGAAGCTATTCTCTGACATTACAAGGGTGGTTACATGTCGTTATATGCTTGTCCATGCTCATTGAATTTAAAACGCCAAGGATAAGCCCTAATGTAAACTGTGGACTTTAGGTGATAATGATGTGCCAGTGTAGGTTCATCGATGGTAAAAAAAAAAAATGTCGCACTGTGGCAGGATGTCAATAGTGGGAAAGATGGTGGGTGTCTGGGGACAAAAGGTGTATGAGAATGCTCTATACTTTTCATTCATTTTTCTGTGAACCTAAAACTGCTTTAAAAATAAAGGTTTTTAGTTTAAAAATGCCGTAAAGATGTAAAGAAGAGGACATGTTTGAGAGCTTGTAAGAATGAGGAAGCAACAGAAATTGTTGAATGATTAGAAATGGGAGAACATAGGAGAAGTGAAAGCATCACCCAAGTCTCTCACTTGAGGATGTGAAGTAAATGTGCTAACCTTCAATGGTAAATGGAAGTGAGGAGGAAAAGCAAGTGGGGAAAGAGGTGTGTGAACAATGATTATTTCTGATCGAACTGAGTCTGTGCAACTCATTAGGCATTGTAGTTGAGATGGCTGGAAAATAGTGGCAGGAAGAGGCCAACCACCCGAGGCCATAACCCCAGAAAAGCAAACTCCAAACATGCACGTGTGTACACTGTCTGGACTGCACATTACACAATCTAGTCACATAACACAACTTTGTATTATGACTTTGATATCAGTCATATAGCACCCCTTTCCTGACATCTAGACCACATATGTAAGTATGGAAAGAAGAGAGATATCTCTGTGAAAGATAATAATTTCCTACTTAGATGGTCACCTCTAATAAGCCACCCTTATTAGTAAAACCCTTGTATCAGAACAGATAAGAGTAAGCCAAGATGGAGGAAAGGTTTGGAGTGAGAAAAACCGATGAGAATTACCCTGCTTTTTATCCGAGGGAGATTATATTAAAATAAAGTGACAGTCTGTGCCATCCCTGTGGCAACAAAAATGGCCATTTTTTTTGCCACTAAGATGTGTGTGCTTGCCCTGTTTACATGTGTATGTGCTCCAAACTGAGTATTGGGGATCTATTCATTGTAAAGTGTTATCCAAAGGCTGTTAATTCCATGGTCTTTTTTTCAATTAGCCTAAATTCCTTTCGACCAAAAAAATGCATTTGGATAGATGTGCTTTCAGAAAAGGTCATTTAGTAAAACACCTGGCTTATTCAGAGCTCTTACCACTAAAAAGAATGAATTAGAATTCAATGACCCACTTTCACACTTGCTCATGTCATGGAACCTAATATCCATCTAGAGCCTTGTAAAGAGTTGAGAAGACGACCTTTGAAATAGAAAAATCCAGGAAGAACCCAAGAAATAAAATACCCTTCTGTGGGAGGTGTAGAAGTTTCACCAAGGAAATAGTTGGGTTTTGGCCAATACAACTACTACTAATAATAATATTACCATTATTATTATTATTATTAAAGTCCTGCATATAGTGAGGAAGGTAAACTGAGGTAGCAGAGCCAAGTTAGAGTAGAAAAGCTTCCAGGAGAACACAGTCCTTATGAAGGAATAAATCTTCACCTCCCTTATACAGGAAAAGAGAGAACCTAACTTCGCTGAGACTATGAATATTCTTCCTTACATGTGGATAATTCTGAAAAGACTGTATTAGGGTTCTTCAGAGAAACAGAATCAATAGGGTGTGTGTATGTATGTATATATGAATACACACACACAGAAAGATTTATTTTAAGGAATTGGCTCATGTGATTATGGAGGCTGGCAAGTTCAAGATCTGCAGGGTAGGCTGGAGACTCAGGGAAGAGCCGATATTTCAGTTCAAGGCCAAAGGCCATCTGCTGACAGAATTCCCTCTTCTTCCAGGGAAGTCAGTCTTTTTCTATTAATGCCTTCAACTGATTAGATGAGGCCCACCCACAATGTGGGGTCTTCTTTACTCAAAGTCTACTGATTTCAGTGTAAATCTTATCTAAAAATACCTTCACAGAAACACCTTGAACAGTGTTAATTCAAATATCTGGGTAATACGGTCTTGCCAATTGACACATAAAATTAACCATCACACAGACCTTTTTTCAAAACATGTGAATCAAATTCTCAGTATAATAAATTGGTCTCTGATGGTGGAGACAAGAAGAGAGTGGCCAAGGAAGGTTGAATATGTTCTGCCCCGTTTTCTTCTAGACTCACACTGAGAAATGGAGGAAGTCTAATGCAGAATAGAGCCAGCCAAAGAAGAGATGGGAAACAAAAAAATGCAGACTGCCCACATGCCAGAGTTTATGAAAACAAGTTTTCTGCTCTCCCCATGAGTTTTGAAATGGGAAGAGTCTTTCCTTTCCTAGCTGACAGGTTAGAAGTGACCTTTTGCTCCTGATGGTACTTCGGCTATATTTGTTTCAGATAAGCCCTCTCCCTTTCTGTAGGATATCAATAAAGTCTATATAAATAGTGTCAAATCTATGGAAGATATCAATGAAAAATCAGAAATATTTGTATAACCATTGTAGCCCAGTGGTGCAACTTCTAGGAAAATTTCCATCTCTGCTGATATAATCAATATTCTGGTCTTAAGAACCTTGGTAGTGTATATATATATATACACTATCAAATGTAAAATAGATAACTAGTGGGAAGCAGCCACATAGCACAGGGAGATCAGCTTGGTGCTTTGTGACCACCTAGAGGGGTGGGATAGGGAGGGTGGGAGGGAGATGCAAGAGGGAGGAGATATGGGGACATATGTTTATGTATAGCTGATTCACTTTGCTATACAGCAGAAACTAACACCATTGTAAAGAAATTATACTCCAATAAAGCTGTTAAAAAAATTTTTTTTAATTAAAATAAAAGAACCTTGGAACTTGGCCTTTAGACTTATAAACACAACATTGTATAATGTCTAGAGATGTTATTCCTACAGTTGGTTCTAGCATCATCTAAACATGCGGCTATGTGAAGCCAATCCCAGAGAGGGTATTTTTATGTTGAGGTAGTCAGCTGCAGAAATTATGGCCAAATGGGTTTTTGAATCGCTCACATGTTTTACAGTCCAAAGATAATTTCCCAGTTGGACTTTACATCACAAAGTGTACTGTAGTACTGGTCTTACTCTCTTCAAATGAAACTGATGACTTTCATGAAATCTATTTTTTTATGAATCTGTCTCTTTTACCCCAACCTACATGGGATATTAGCTATGAAACTGGAGCTGGTAGAAATCCCATTCAGTCAGTAATTTGGGCCATGGTAATCTTAGCACAAGATCAATCCCCTGTTCTTATATTCTCCAGGGTATGGCAGGTGAGGTTGAGAAGCTGAAAACCCCTTACCAAAGAACATGGGCCTGTAGCTTTAAAAACAGCTGTACCGGGCTTCCCTGGTGGCGCAGTGGTTGAGAATCCACCTGCCAATGCAGGGGACACGGGTTCGAGCCCTGGTCTGGGAAGATCCCACATGCCGCAGAGCAACTGGGCCCGTGAGCCACAACTGCTGAGCCTGCGCGTCTGGAGCCTGTGCTCTGCAACAAGAGAGGCCGCGATAGTGAGAGGCCCGCGCACCGTGATGAAGAGTGGCCCCCACTTGCCTCAACTAGAGAGAGCCCTCGCACAGAAGCGAAGACCCAACACAGCCATAAAATAAAATAAATAAATAAAATTTAAAAAAAAACAAAAACAAAAACAGCTGTACCCTCCTTGGGGACACAAAGAGCCCAGCATAAACTCAGCTGCACAGAGTCCTGGTGTAAAGTGAATCCCCTGCCTCTTATTTCTAAGAATTTCTTAGAGCCCCCTGTGGGTAAGCTTGGGTGGAATAGGTAACCATAATCTGAAGCAAAGTTTACAGTTTAGGTAAGAAGCAAAACTAGTGTATGACCAATAGCAGCAGCAAGATATTTTGATTTGGTGGAACAGGATGTTTTGGAAAAGATGGAATCCCCAAAGGCTTAGAAATGAACTTGAGAAGGAGAGAAGATCTTGACCCAAAATCTTGCATATGCATAAACGGTCTGCTAGATGCGAGTCTCGTTGGCAAGATTTCATCATTTTCTGTGAATGTTGTAAATGTTTAGTGTCGTAAGGTATATAGGTAAATGCTGATAACTCTGTTGTAATTGAAGGGCAGTAGTCAGGGATATGGAAATAAATCTGGAAATAGGGGTTTGAGGTCCTGTGAGTATGGAATAATAAGCAATGAGGTATGCTTCCTGGCCTTGTTTTGTGAGGATCAAGTATGATAAAGTAAGCATGTAGGGCTGAATGTATAGGGCATCAACTTTCGATCATAAAATACTGACTTACTAGCAACAAATAAGGTTAACGTTTCTCAGGCATGGAATTCCTACAACAACCATATCCAATGTCTTGAAGAGTTGTATTAATATCACCTACGAGGAACGTATACCTCTGAATTCACGATGCCATATGGCTAAGAACGAGGTCTGGGAACGTTGTCAAATGTAGACACATCATTTACTAAAACTTAATTCTACTGAGCTAAGAAAACATATCTAATAGGCAACACCTATGTCCCCAAACAACTCTTGGATGACAGGTAAGTTTGATTGGGCAGATGTAAAGCAGTATACAAAAGAAAAATTTTAGAGACACAAGCAAGAATCCTACAGTGCGTGTCTTATGGCTGTAGGATGCCAGAGGGGGGAAAATGAACACATAATCAGCTTGAAGTAATTGCAGTAAGAGGAATGACTCATTTTGAGCAAGGACAGACTTTGAAAGAAAAAGAGTCATAAACAGAGTTGGCAATGATTATTAACTTCCATTTGTATGCTGCACAATACATTCTAAAACACTTCCACATGTTTTATCTCAGTTGAATTGGAAGACAACGCTGAAAGTTAGAAAAGGCAAGGTATTGTTCTGCCTGTTTTATATGCAGGGAAAGGAGTACAGAGAGGTTAATTGAGCTGGCTGAGGTCACATTGTTAGAGAACCAGCAAGGAATAGAACTTAGGTTTCCAGCATCTCCGTGTAATGTATTTTAACCACCCCTGGCGGCACACAGCAGTTTTGCTGAACAAAGAAATTCTTCATTCATGTACAGCTTAGAAAACATTGGTGTTTTTAGCCAGTCTTAACCTATTAATAACAATGATGTCAGTTTCACCCTTCTCCAGCCATGAAATCACAGGACCCCAGAGGTCATCTGGTTCACCTACGTCAATTGGGGCCTAACACTTGCCAGTCCAAGATCATATTAACCTTTTGGCAGTCCCATCAAAGTGTTTATTCCTGTTGCTCTTACGGTCAAACATGTACTTCAGAGAAATGTATGATACATAAATAACTTAGTTTTACTCAGAAAAGTAGAATCTTTCCCAAGGAATATATTCTGCTTTGCCTCAGGGGTGGGTGAGAAGAAGATGAAGTATTTACAGTTGTGTATTATGATCAGGGGTGTTTAAAAATCACCTGAAAATTTTAAAAAAGAGTTCAGGTTTTTTTTCCTACCTAACATGTAATTTTCTATATCCCAAATACCTAAATCAAATTCCACAGCACATCAGTGCTAGAAAGGGGAGGAGAAAAACAGCTGCAGCTGGGTACCTAATCCCAATCTGTCAAGGCCTGCTGTTGATCAGCAGTGGGCTCCACATTTAATTGTCAAACAATTGATTTTCCCCAGGCAACGTGGGTGAAGTAGAGGAGAAAAATCTCACGTGCTGGCATCCAGGACAGCTTCTTCCGCTCGGAACAACTGAACCCCAAATCAAAATAATTTCACTCCACATCCTCATTATATCAGTTCTCAGTGTCCCTAGCATCCAAGATATCACCTTTCGTCTTTCAGTTGAGCACAAGAAAGTATAATCGAAAGTGGGAGTGAAAAGCATGATCTGAATCAAGAGAGCTGTTTTGCATAAGGCAGAGCTGCACTTTAGTTTGCATTTGAATATATTTCAGCCTTTGAAGATCTACATTTCCCTCCCTACGATGGTATTATCATTGATTGCATGACTTGTATGAATAAATGAGACTCAAAAGACAACTGCATGACTTAAAGTCCTTTCACCAGAGAGAATACTTGTAATTTGTCCTCCGGTTGGAGGCTCGAAATACAGCTAGCAAAACCTAAATTTGTTTAATGTTCTGCCTCTTTCCTCATTGGCTGCCTAATGTTTTTGATCTAGTCAATTCAGCCCATTACTGATTGATGGGCACCCTCGCAATGTAGCTGCTGATGCCACCTCCCTACAATCAATAGCAGTGGGATGTTGCTTCACATTATATATCAAAATATTCACATAGTTCCTTTGCCATGCTTTAGAGAGTCACATTTCCTTTTTCTTTATCGAGCAAAATCAATTCCGTACATTTGAGTTCCAAAGTAAATGGCAAGACACTAATCTGAGTACTGTGGAGAATAAAGGGAATGCAAGGTAGATTCACTGATCTCAAAAAATGATGAAATTGATAAATGTTGAAACTTTACAATCCAGGGTATGCTAGGCCTTTTTTTTTTTTTTTTAACATCTTTATTGGAGTATAATTGCTTTACAATGGTGTGTTAGTTTCTGCTTTATAACAAAGTGAGTTATACATATACATATGTTCCCATATCTCTTCCCTCTTGCATCTCCTCCCTCCCACCCTCCCTATCCCACCCCTCTAGGTGGTCACAGAGCACCGAGCTGATCTCCCTGTGCTATGCAGCTGCTTCCCACTAGCTATCTATTTTATGTTTGGTAGTGTATATATGTCCATGCCACTCTCTCACTTTGTCACAGCTTACCCTTCCCCCTCCCCATATCCTCAAGTCCATTCTCTAGTAGGTCTGTGTCTTTATTCCCGTCTTGCCACTAGGTTCTTCATGACCTTTTTTTTTTCTTCCTTAGATTCCATATATATGTGTTAGCATACTGTATTTGTTTTTCTCTTTCTGACTTACTTCACTCTGTATGATAGACTCTAACTCCATCCACCTCACTACAGATAACTCAATTTCGTTTCTTTTTATGGCTGAGTAATATTCCATTGTATATATGTGCCACGTCTTCTTTATCCATTCATCCGATGATGGACACTTAAGTTGCTTCCATGTCCTGGCTATTGTAAATAGAGCTGCAATGAACATTTTGGTACATGACTCTTTCTGAATTATGGTTTTCTCAGGGTATATGCCCAGTAGTGGGATTGCTGGGTCGTAAGGTAGTTCTATTTTTAGTTTTTTAAGGAACCTCCATACTGTTCTCCGTAGTGGCTGTATCAGTTTACATTCCCACCAACAGTGCAAGAGGGTTCCCTTTTCTCCACACCCTCTCCAGCATTTATTGTTTGTAGATTTTTTGATGATGGCCATTCTGACCGGTGTGAGATGATATCTCATTGTAGTTTTGATTTGCATTTCTCTAATGATTAATGATGTTGAGCATTCTGTCATGTGTTTGTTGGCAATCTGTATGTCTTCTTTGGAGAAATGTCTATTTAGGTCTTCTGCTCATTTTTGGATTGGGTTGTTTGTTTTTCTGTTATTGAGCTGCATGAGCTGCTTGTAAATTTTGGAGATTAATCCTTGTCAGTTGCTTCATTTGAAAATATTTTCTCCCATTCTGAGGTTGTCTTTTGGTCTTGTTTATGGTTTCCTTTGCTGTGCAAAAGCTTTTAAGTTTCATTAGGTCCCATTTGTTTATTTTTGTTTTTATTTCCATTTCTCTAGGAGCTGGGTCAAAAAGGATCTTGTTGTGATTTATGTCATAGAGTGTTCTGCCTATATTTTCCTCTAAGAGTTTGATAGTGTCTGGCCTTACATTTAGGTCTTTAATCCATTTTGAGTTTATTTTTGTGTATGGTGTTAAGGAGTGTTCTAATTTCATACTTTTACATGTACCTGTCCAGTTTTCCCAGCACCACTTATTGAAGAGGCTGTCTTTTCTCCACTGTATATGCTTGCCTCCGTTATCAAAGATAAGGTGACCATATGTGCGTGGGTTTATCTCTGGGCTTTCTATCCTGTTCCATTGATCTATATTTCTTTTTGTGCCAGTACCATACTGTCTTGATTACTGTAGCTTTGTAGTATAGTCTGAAGTCAGGGAGCCTGATTCCTCCAGCTCCATTTTTCGTTCTCAAGATTGCTTTGGCTATTCGGGGTCTTTTGTGTTTCCATACAAATTGTGAAATTTTTTGTTCTAGTTCTGTGAAAAATGCCAGTGGTAGTTTGGTAGGGATTGCACTGAATCTGTAGATTGCTTTGGGTAGTAGAGTCATTTAAATATGAAGACAGATGTCCAACTCATTCTTTTAAATAAGAGGACAGTGAGTCTTAGAGATATTTAATTACTTGCTAAAGGTCACTCAGCGAATGTAGCCAGTGTATTTTTGCAAGACATTCTGGAGTCTCCCAAAACATGTCCCATTGTCTAGTTGAGAAATAAGACACAAGTGATACAAGTTATGCTACAATAATGCAAATGCGATAACAAAGACTTTTCTTAGTGATCATAGAGATACTAGTTATTATAGTAACTCTACTCTAGCAACATAGTGAAGCTGGATATTATGTCAGTTGAGGATATTTTTAAAAGGCTTGGGGGGAGTTAAGATAATTGAACTCATTCTTGAAGAACAGTAGGATTGGAATGGATGAGAATAATGGGCTGGGTATTCTGCAAGCAGGGAACAATATGAGCAAAAAACTCAATAGCTGTTTAAAGCAGTGTGCCCAGGTGATTAGAAAGCAGGGCTTGCTCTCCATGCCCTTTTTGGTCTTGAAGAGTGGACTGGCTGATGCATGGTAGCCCTAAACACAGCCAGAGCAAATATCCACCTGATGGGTATAGCGGACATCAGGCTTCACAGCTTATCTACTCAAAAATATCTGACTCAAAAGACTATATGATTACTTGAAATTCTCATGAATATCACCTTTCTTTCAATTTAAGTTTTTAGGTCTCTTAGTTACCATGGCGTCTTTTGACTACCATGTCAATATTTTCTTGAAGTTCTTCATACACTCACCACTGTGCTGTCACCAACATATTTGTTTCCAAGATTATCATGGACATGAGACCTCAAATAGTTAATTCTGAGGGATGTAAGCGGATCAATAAATATGAGACATTCTCTAAGGAGAATAAACCCGAGAGTAGGGTAACAATGAGGAGAGAAAAGATGGTCAAGTCCCCGAAAATGGTGGGAGCAACTAGTACACTTGTTGGCAGGGGGAAGAGAGAGTAAGAACTTCAGGAAAGGCAAAGGATATACTGATAACTCATGAGAATATTTTTAGTACAAGGCTTGATAAGGGAGGATATTTCACATGTTATGTAACATAAAGTCAACATGTATGGTGTTAACTGTTTATATCTCAGAGGTCTTTGAATTCATTTTAACAGTTCCTAACGTTTGGAGAAATACTACTTCCTGGGAATAAATCTGTTCTTCACAGTACTAAACATTAAACATTTCTTTAATGTTGTATAGCAGAAAACTGGTGGAATTATTCATTAAATGTCAGTATTTTTCATTGTATCACATCTTGGACCACAATAAAGTCCTCATATAGTTAAACATTTTTTCAAGATACAATTGATATATAACATTAGGAGTACAACATAATGACTCAATATTTGTATATATTGCAAAAACCACCACAGTAAGTCTAGTTAACATTCATCACCACACATAGTTACAATTTTTTTTCTTGTGGTAAGAACTTTTAAGATATACTTTCCTAGCAACCTTAAAATATACAATACAGTGTTATTAACTATAATCACCATGCTTTATATTGTATCTCCAGGACTTTTAATTTATAACTGAAAGTGTATACTTTTTGTACCAACTTCAGCTACTTCCCACCCCTTGCTCTGGCAATCACCAATCCTTTCTCTTTATTTATGAGTTTGTTTTGTTTTAGATTCCACATATAAGTGAGATCATATGATATTTGTCTTTGACTTATTTCACTTAAAATAATGCCCTCAAGGTCCATCCTTGTTGACACAAATGGCAAGGTTTCCTTTGTTTTTATGGTTGAATAATATTTCATTGTATATATACATCATTTTCTTTATCCATCCATTGATGGACATTTAGGTTGCTTCCATGTCTTGGCTATTGTAAATAATGCTCCAGTGAAAATGAGGGTGCAGAAATCTTTTTGAGTTAGTATATTCATTTTCTTTGGAAACATACCCAGGAATGGAATTGCTGGATCATATAGTAGTTCTGTTTAATTTTTGAGGAAACTCCATAGTTTCCTCATGTTTTCCATAGTGGCTGCACCAAATTATATTCCCAACAAAAGTGCACAAGGGTTCCCTTTTCTCCACTAACTTGCCAACTTTTGTTATTTCGTGGGTTTTTTTGATAATATCCATTCTAACAGGTGTGAAGTGATAGCTCCCTGATTTGCATTTCCTGATGATTAATGATGCTAAGCATCTTTTCATGTACCTGCTGGCCATCTGTATGTCGTCTTTGGAAAAAATGTCTATTCAGATCTTCTGCCCATTTTTAAATCAGTTATTTTTGTTGTTATTGAGTTGTATGAGTTCTTTAATATATATGATTTGCAAATATTCTCTCCCACTTGGTAGGTTGACTTTCATTTTGTTGATGATTTCTTTTGCTGTGCAGATGCTTTTTAGTTTGATGTAGTCCTATTTGTTTACTTTTGCTTTTGTTGTCTTTGCTTTTGGTGTCAAATCCAAAAAATCATCTCCAAGACTGATGTCAAGGAGCTTACTGCTTATGTTTTCTTCTAGTTTTGTGGTTTCAGGTCTTATGTTCAAGTCTTTAATCCATTTTGAGTAGATTTTTGTGTATGGTGTAAGGTAGTGGTCTGGTTTCATTATTTTGCATGTGGCTGTCCAGTTTTCCCAACACCACTTATTTGAAGAGTCTGACCTTTCACTATTGTGTATTTTTTACTTCTTTGTCATAAATTAATTGGTTATATGGACATGGATTTATTTCTGGGCTCTCTGTCATCTAGTTTGAAATCAGGAAGCATGATGCTTTCAACTTTGTTCTTCTTTCTCAAGTTTGCTTTGGCTATTTGGGATCTTTTGAGGCTCCATTCCAATTTTAAAATTGTTTATTTATGTGAAAAATTATATTGGAATTTGATAGGGATTGCACTGAATATGCAGATTACTTTGAATAGTGTAGACATTTTCACAATATTAATTCTTCCAATGCATAACCCACAGAATGTTGTTCCATTTATTTGTGTCTTCTTGAATTTATTTCATTAATGTCTTATAGTTTTCAGTGTACAGATATTTCATCTCCTTGGTAAAATTTATCCTCAGTCATTTTATTTTTTGGATGCAATTATAAATGGGATTTTTTCTTAGCTTCTCTTTCTGAGAGTTTATTATTATTGTATAGAAATGGAACAGATTTTGTATATTTATTTTGTATCCTACAAATTCACTAAATTCATTGATTAGTTCTAACAGTTTTTTGATGGAGTCCTTAGGGCTTTCTATACATAATATCATGTCATCTGCAAATAGTGGCAGTTTCGCTTCTTCCCTTCCAATTGGGATGCCTTTTATTTCTTTTTCTTGCCTAATTGCTCTGGCTAGGACTTCCAGTACTATGTTGAATAAAAGTGGTGAGTGTGGTCATCCTTTTCTTGTTTCCTGTCTTAGAGGAAAAGCATTCAGATTTTCACTGATGAATATGATGTTAGCTGTTGGTTTGTCATATGTGGCCTTTATTCGGTTGAAATTTGTTCCTTCTATACCCACTTTGAGAATTTTTATCATAAATAGATGTTGAATTTTGTTAAATGTCTTTTCTGCATTTATTGAGATGATCATATAATTTTTAATTATTTTGTTAATGTAATGTATCACATTGATCTGTGGATGTAGTACCATCCTTGGATCCCTGGAATAAGTCCAAATCGATCATGGTGTGTAAGCCTTTAATGTATTGTTAAATTTAGTTTACTAATATTTTATTGAGGATTTGTGCATCTATGTTCATCAGTGCTATTGGGCTGTAATTTTCTTGTGGTGTCTTTGTGTGATTTTGATATCAGGGTAATGCTGGCCTTGTGAAATGAGTTTGGAAGTGTTCCCTCCCCTTCTATTTTTTATAAGTATTTGAGAAGGATTGGCATTAATTTTTCTCCAAATATTTGGTAGAATTCATCAATAAAGCTGTCTAGTCCTGGACTTTTGTTGGGAGGTTTTTGATTACTGATTCAAATCCTTACCAGTAATCAGTCTGTTCTAATTTTCTATTTCTTCATGATTCAGTCTTGGTAAGTTTTATGTTTCTAAGAATTTATCCATTCCTTTTAGGTTGTCCATGGGAATCTTAACTAAAGTTACAGTGGATAAATTATTGTGAAAAAAAGTGAAATGAGACACAGAAGCAATTAATAATAGTCATTATTACCTTATTCAAATACCCATGCACTGTCTTGATTTTTCTCCCTTTTCACGTTTTCTGTGTTATCTCTATTCATTTATCTAATATGACAAATAACATAGTTTTCTCACATTTTTGCACACGCTAAGCACCTAACAGTTTTTTTAATACACACTGGTCACTTAAAAAATGGTTACTTATGAAATCTATAACTTTTTTCTCAAATAATGTGTCCAAGATTTTTGAAATATCTGAAACTCTGAGAAATTATTGAATCCCTACTGGCACATATTAGGTGTCTTATAACTACTTGTTGAATAATTAAAATGTATGAATGAAGAAAGAATAGGAGCATACACTTACATAATTGTACCATGTGCATAATTGTACCATGTACATGTTTTACATATTTTACATATTATTTAATATTTATAACAACCTTATGATATAGGTAAATGATCGTCTTATTACAGATGAAACAAACTGAGTGCCACGTTGTTAGTAAATCACAAAACCAATAATCACACCCAGGCACCCTGACACAAGTCATTTCTATTAACCACTATGCTGTGAATGAATTTAGCTCAATAAAGGAATAATTGGAGCGACACAGGTTTTTATGATATGTATCATTTTTCTATGAAATCTTTAACTCAAATAAGTTTTACTATTTTATGTCACATTGTGACTCCTTAATGGAATTTTGATAAAATGAACATTAACAGTAAATGCTGAACTCTCTCATTGAGTCGTACATGAGTTTATAAATGTATAGTATATGTAATTTTCTCAATTTTAAGGATCCTATGTTATGAGATACTATCTGAACAATGCAAGTTAAAGTCTGCTTGCCGATGTCAACACTAGCAGCACACAGAGAAAAGAAAAAACAATTGGGATATTGCATTATTATGAATGCAATTTCGTCAGCATCTTTTAAATGTACCTAACCGAAGATTGATAGTAAATTTAATGAGCAATCTGTTCCTATGCTGAATGTGCGTGATGCTATTATATGAAATGGAAACAACTGGAAATGTGTCAGAAATGCACTTTACAACATTAGTTGAAAATGCCATTGATTGATCAGTGTCACACTGTTTGACCCCCAAAACTACCTCTGCAATTTGGAAGACAAATGACATGTGAAGGAAAGTTTCAAGCAAAATCCACATTTTTAAAAAAATCTCAGCTATTCTTTCATAGAAAAAATGTCAGTGTCTCTTTGAAGCAATATGCCAATAAAATGTCTCCAGTCACATAAACAAAAGCAAGTGGTAAATTATGTTGCCTTATCTTTTGGCTATGCCAGGCATCCATTTGGTCAACCACTGCATACATTGTTTTACTCCTACAACTGTAGACTGTAGGAGTAAATCTGCTGTAAATCTGATTTCTTCTAAATGCACCTAATTTAATGGATATTTATAGAGAAATTATTTCAGCTTACCTGACTACTGAAACGTAAGGTAGAAACAGTCATTTAATGCTTTCCAGAATGCCATCCCAGACTGTGGGTAGGAAGCAGCATCTCACGAATTGAACTTTACCCTGACTGGATCCCAAACGATCCCCTTCAGTTTCCCTTTTTCACATAAACAAGTGCTAATTGATAGGTCTGACTGATTAAATTTAGTAAAATGAGCCATCACAGCAGCCAGAAGCAGAGAATCAAATCGTGATCATTTGGTGAAACAATAATTGGCAAACTCATATGTTTTAGCTTTTGACTTTTCTTAAATCGCCCCTACCCACTCAGCGCGGATGAGTGAGGACAGAAGTGCTAGTTGAGCCAAAAGAACATTAAGAAGACTCACAGGGCCAAGGTGGCAAAGTTTTCCTAAAGCATGAAGAGCATTAACTAGCTAATTTGTAGAGGAAACTAAAGGAATTTATCTCGTTATGATCAGCCAAGGACATGATCTAGTTACTACCCAAGAGTGAAGATTATTCATTTCAAAGAAAAACACAGAAAAAGATAGGAGGATTTGATGTATTATTAAATGTTGCAAATTAAATGGAAGGCATTAATTTGAAATTATAAACTTTTATTATTTTTAAACATGTAAAATAGTAGTATCCAAGAATTTACATTCAAAATCAGTAGTTCCCTCTCCCTCCATAACTTTGTCAACTCTCCAGAGGCAACTACATTTGACCTTATGTGTTATTAGTTATTCTGATAGTAAGGGCCATAATTCAAAAAGACACGCATATACGCTCTTTCATAATGTATTGGCTTCTTCCATTGTCTTCGACTCCTGCCATGAAAGATGAGGGTGCAACACATCTTTTCTGCCACTTCCCCTATCTCTCCTCACACCCACTTGATCAAAATTTTAAATCACTTTTAGTGCTCAATTGATTATTTGTAAATGCAAATGATACACATTCTCTATTTCTTGTTTAATCGTCTTTATACATTCTCTCTTAATTACTGACTGGGTATGAATATTATCATCCCTCTAATTGCTCCATATCTCTTCCCCACTCCTCACTTCCTTTTCAACATTTGCAGCTCCCTATAATTTTATATTATCAGGGTGAGTACTTTTTTCTTTAAAAATATATGTATTTAGTCCTTTGTCCACAGATAATTTCTGAAGGTTGAAAACAAGCTTTTACATCAATCTGACTATAACTATTTTTCATGCCAAAAATACACAGCAGAAGTAAAAAGCATTCCCTTCTTTATTAGCACCTCTAAGGTCCAATGTCAGGGCAAGAATAACACTCACGGAGGAGTGTTCCTAACATCAAGGACAAATTCTATTTTCTTATATTCTATTAATTGTTCCAAATAATGACACATTTTACTTTGCTTCATATGTAGACCTTGATTATTACTTGTGTTTGGTTTGTTGTTTTGTGTTGTTTTCTTTTTCCTCAATTTTCTAATTTTCAATTCTTGTGGCGAGAAAAGAGAGAGAATTCCTTCAATATATCACTTAATGTCTATCTTCCAGCAATTTTTTTGCATTCAGTTACTTGACTATTCACTAGCTAATGTCTTGTTTGGATAATCATTCTGGAGCCACTGATATATTCAGTCCTAGTATGACTACTTTCAATGTTCTATAGACTGAATATTTGTGCACCACCTGCCCCCCAGTTCATATGCTGAAAGCTATTCCCCCAGTGTGATAGCAGTTGGAAGTGGGGACTTTGGGAGTTGATTAGGTCCACCCTCATGAATGGGGTTAGCGCCCCTTATAAAAGAGATCCCAGAGAGCTCCCTTGCCCTTTCTGCCAGGTGAGGTTAAAAGATAGCCATCAATAAATCAGGAGTGGGCTGTCACCAGACCTGGAATCTGCTGGTGCCTTGATCTTGGATTCCCCAGACTCCAGAACTGTGAGAAATACTTTTTGTTTGTTTATAAGCCACCAGTCTATGGTATCCTGTTGCGGCAGTCTGGCTCCATCCGCTCCTTGCGGCGGTCTAAGACGCAGGGCCTGCTGTAGAACTATCACCCTAGGGTTTAGTTTAGTCATGGCCACTGTTTCTGCAGTTCCACAGCCTCTGTTCCCACTTGTTTTTTTTACCACCGTACTGAGCAACTGCCTCTGAAATGGTGTGTGGAGGACAGTTGTTTAAGATGCTATCATTTATAAAAAATGTATTTATCTTGAATTTATAATTGGGCGGTTTGTCTCAGTGTAGAATTCCAGGTTGAATATCATTTTCTCTTAGAAATTTGAGGTTATTCTGCCCTTCTTTTCTATAATCTAAAGTTGATAAAAATACAGGTCTGATCCTTCCTTTTTTGGAGCTGACCTGCTTTTCCTCTTCAGTCTTGAAGTTTTTGAGAACGCCTCCTCATTCCTAGTGCATTGAAAATTCAGAAAGTAAAACTATATAGGGGCCTTTAATCATTTATCGGGTCTGGCAAGTTTTCTTGTTCTCTAATTTCTCCTCGTTTTTAATTCTAATTAATTGAAGTATAACAGACATATAGAGCAGTATATAAACCTATAGACTATTCGATGAATGGTCCCAAAGTGAACATATTTCTCATATCTTGACCATCCATGTCAAAAAATAAAAGATGATAAAAACAGGATTTTCTTACACTGACTCCTAGCTACACTTCCCATCCCATACAACGTAACTCTTATTCCAATTACTAAATATGTCAACACATTTTCCCTGTTTTTTTTTTTTAACTTTTATGAATGGAGTCATACAATATATATACTTATATGTCTGGATTTTTTTATCCAACATTAGCTTTATGAGATCAAACCATGTTTTTGAAAGTAGTGGTGGTTCCTTTGTTGATTATTTTATTTTAGTCATACTGATACATATTAGAATATCTCATTGTCATGTTAATTTGCTTTTTTCCCATTATTAATGCTTGATTAGAATTTCAAGCTTATTGAGTACTTGGATGCCAGCTTCTGGTGATTTCTTGCTCAAGTCTTTTGTCAGTTTTCTACTAGGTCGTCTGCCTTTTTCATACTGATGCATAGCAATTCCTTATATATATTTGTTGCAAATATATTCTTCTCTTTAGATTTTTTCTTTTCCATTCCTTTAATGAGGCCACTTAACAGAATTCTTTAATTTTAATATTATCCAACTTACTGTTTTCCTTTATATTTAAGGGCTTTTGTGTCCTGTTTACCTAGCCCAAATTTATAAGATTTTTTTTACTATATTCTAAAAGCTTTAATGTTATGCTTTTCATATTTTAGATCTACAATCAATATGAAATGGATTTTTGTGTACAGTTTGAGATAAAGGTCAAGTTTCATTTCTTCCATGAAAATATCCAGTTCATCCAGAACCTTTTATTGAAGAGAATATCTTTCCTTTAATATTATGCAGTAAAATTCTTGTCGTAAATCAAGTACCCACATATGTGTGGGTCTATTCTGTTATATTGGTCTCTTTGCTATCCTTTGTGCCAGTTTCATCCTGTATTAAATCAAGTAGCTTTAGAATATTTCTTGATTTTTGAGAGACTAAATCTTTACACAGTGTTATTTTTCAAGAGTTGTCTTGGGTATACTTTTCCCTTTGAATTTTGACGAACATGATTAGAATGATTTTGTCAAAATCCATTATAAAACCTTCTGGGATTTTAAATCACATTGCATTAAGACCATAAATTAATTTGGAGAAATTTGCTCTCTTTACAGTTTTGAGTCTTTCGATATTTGAACATGGTGTATTCCTCCACTAATTTAAGTCTTCCTTAAGGCTCCTAATAACATTGTATGGCTTTTGGAAAGGATTTCCAAATATTTCCTTAGATTTGTTCTTAATGCATTTGATGACTTTCCATGATACAGAAAATATATTTAAATTTTATTTTCTCGGTTACAACTTCAAGACATAATGGGGACCTGATTTACCATTCCCAACTTTAACAACTAGGGAATTGGACAAAATATCTGAAACAAGGATTTCAGATACTGAAACAAAGCAGGACTGAGATCCCTTAGAGAAGGAATACAATAATATGAACCCTAAAATTACCTCAGCTTGAAGACAATGTTTGAGACAATGTAGGGATGCAGTACCCCACCAGAGTCTTGTAATGTTGCTGAGTTGAGGAGATTGAGATAGGAATTTAAGGAGGCCAAGGTAGCTAGAACTTATAGGGCAGAATACTAAGGAGAAGGGAGCAGTATAGAGATTCCAGAGATTTACACAAAGAACCCCTTGAATTATTAAGTCCTGCTCTGGGTATGCATAACAAGAAATTACCTAAGACTAGAGAAAGAACCATTAGAAATAAGTAGGCCAGTTTCTGAAGCTCATGCAGGACTGAAATAATTTGTGTCCTACCAGCTAGAGTGGAAAGACCCATAAGGTATAAGATACTGAATAGAATTCTAAGAAGGGTATCACCTTAGTAGGGGCCTAAATTAGCACTACAGTAAAGGAAGTAAACTGAAAAATATTCAGCCCTTGCACTTGCTAAGTTTCATAAACTTGGAAAAGATCAGAAATACTTATGAAGAAATAAACATAGATCATCATGTCTTAAAGTTGGCAGGTACCTTTTGAGTAGTCTGATATTCAGATCTTCCTCGACTTATGATTGGGTTATGCCCCAATAAACTCATTGTAAGTTGAGATCATCATTAAGTCAAAAATGCATTTAATACACCTAACCTACTAAACATTTTAGCTTAGCCTAGCCTACCTTAAACATGCACAGTGCACTCACATTAGCCTACAGTTTGGCAAAATCATCCACCACAAAGCCTAGTTTATAATAAAGTATTGAATAGCACTTGTAATTTATTGAATACTGTACTGGAAGTGAAAAACAGAATGGTTGGTACGGAATGGTTGTCAGTTTATTGGCTGTATACCCTCGTGCTCACGTGGCTGACTGGGAGCTGCGTTTCTGCCACTGCCCAGCATCATGAGAGAATCATACTACATATTACAGGCCCGGGAAAAAATAAAAATTCAAAGTATGGTTTCTACTGAATGCATAATGCTTTCACACCATCATAAAGTCAAAATATTCTAAATTGAGCCATCATAAGTCAGGGACATCTGGACTCACATTTCAAATGAGGAGTTAAAGTCTCTAAGGTGAAAAGTGACTTGGTTGTTGGCATAATGTGCAAATAAAAAATAAATGGAAAGGGAGATTGAAAGATATATTTAAAAATAAAATGCTTTGTATTAGTCTCTAGCTTTCAAAACCACATTAGTTTATGTTTGGAATATTAAAAAGCAACAGGTATCTTCAATAGCTAATTGAAACAAAAGAACATATAGAATAAAATACCCAAATGCCAGTTACAAGAGAAAATTGAAACTTAAAAGCAAATTATTTTTAAATAGATGTGGGTCAAGATACTGCCAAAAGAGAAAACAGTGATAAAATAAGAGCAATGCAATTTACAAAAGAATAAATGTCATAAAAATATTGTACTTTTAACTTACACTACTCTTAAACTATTTTTAAAAGTTATTCTAACTCATAAAATTCTTTTGATTTCAATTTAATTATTAAAAAAATTTATAAACTACATCTTTCAAGTTATGGAATTATTTCAAACTTTAAAAAACACCCTTGTACTTAATCTCTGGATAAATCATGAACTCAGTTATAAATTTGTAAAGATTTATAACAGAACATTAACTAGGAGCTCTCTAAGACCATTGTAAATAATTGTCTGATGGCAGCTGTTTCCCAGCATACCTAATAAACACACATGAACTGGAGAGTCAACATTCTAATCTATAACAACTGATACAATAATCACTACAAACCTATATGGGGAATGAAAGAGATTATGGTTGCCTTTTAAAGCTTCCACTCTACAATACCCCACTCTCAACCTCATATCTTAAAAGCAGCATAAAGATCAATAAGCATAGATATATCAATGCTTCTTTGGGTTCTTCCAAATATCCCTTCCTGACATTGCCTCCAAATGTATGTCTGATTTGTTCCACCTGGGCACCTATTCTGACTTGATTTGCACCTAAAATAATTTTGCATTTGAGGTTTTGAAGTGTTCTTTGCTTTCTTTAACTTTGACTCTTGGACTCAGACTCAACACAAGGTTCTTTTTACTGTTAAAAATTTAATGTTTATCCTCCAAAAAAAAATTTTAGACTCAGAAAATGGGGTTATACACTTTATATCAATACCATTTGTAACCCTCTTTAATTATTGATATATTATGAATATTTTCTATGTCAATATACTTATTACTACAATAAACATTAGGAATTCTTCTGTGTGTTTTACATATATAACCTAATTCAATCCTCACAGCAATCTTCTTGCTTCCTATTTCACTGAGAAAATTGAAACCTTCAGCAGAGAACTTCACAGGTTCCTACCAACAAATTGGCCCCATCTATCAGCATTTGTCCCTCGTTTTTTTTCCCCATCTATTGTCAGAGATGATCTTACCAAACTTCTATTCTAGACCCAACCTCTCTACGGGAGTACTAGATCCCATTATGTCATCACCTCAACAATGCTCTTCTCTTGCTTCTAAATCATGTATCTATATTTTTTACTCTCTACTGAATTATTCTTACTGAATGGGCTATTTGATCCATTTCTAATGAGTTTGATCAAGACCCTACTTCCCCGCCTGCCTCTTCATTTCTTCTCTTTGCAGCAAAACTCGTCAAAAGTTTTGTTGTTCCAATTCCTCTCCTCCCGGGCTCTCTTAACTCACCTCAGTTAAGCCAGGAAGCCACCAAAACTGCTCTCATCCAAGTTGCCAGTGGTCACCTGTTGCTAATCTAAGTCAATTTTCAATCCTCATCTTACTTGATATATAAGAAGTAGTTCATCAGATCCAGTTGATCTCTCTCTCTCTCTCTCTGTCTCTGTCTCTCTCCCCCCCCACACACCCCTTTCTTAATTTATCTTTCAGGACCCCACAATTCCCTGTTGCTTTTTTCCTTATTGGTGGGTGCACTGTAGTCTCCTTTACTGGTTTCATCTTTTATCCTCTAGCACTTAATATGCTAATACTTCAAAACTCAGTCCTTGTTTTCTTTATACTCTCTCTCTTGGAAACCATGTTCATTTTCATAGTTTCAAATACATCCCAAAATTTACCTCTAACTTTTCCATGATTTCCAGATTAAAAACATAATTGCCTACTCAAAATTTCAATTGGATGCTTAATAATCATCTCAGATTCAACATGTGTGAAAATGATCCTCTTTACTTGCTTTCTCCCTTCACACCCACTCACTCCTTCCTTCTGTCTTCTCCATCTCAGTTGATGGCAAATCCACCTTCCAGTTGCATAGGTCAAAAAATATTGGAGTCATCTTCAACTCTTGTTTTTCTCTTATCTAAATTTAGTGTCATCCAATTCTTTTGTCTTTACCTCTAAAACATCCAGAATACAAAAACTTCTTACTATCACCATTGCTGCCTTCCTGGGTCAAAGTCTGTCCTCATTTCTAACCTGAATTGCTACAATACTATAGCCTCAAAACAACAACAAAAAAACGTCTTCTGTCCTTGTCCTATACAATCTATTTCCATGCCATTATCCAAAGTAATTTCATTTTCTTAAAGCTTTATTGAGATATATGTAATATACAAAAAACTGCATATATTTAATATAAAATTTGATGAGTTTGACATATGCATACACCCATGAAAGCATCACCACAGTCAAGGTGGTGGGAAAGTAGAATGGTACAACCACTGTGGAAAACAGTACGAGGTTCCCCCACACACATTAAAACTAGAACTATCATATGATCCAGCAATCCCACTTCTGGCTACCTCTTCAAAAGAATAGAAATCAGTATTTGAAGCGATATGTGCACTCCCATGTTCATCCATTGCAGCATTATTCACAACAGCCAAGATATGGAAACAATCCAAATGTCCATCAACAGACAAATGGATTTTAAAAAAGTGTGTTATATTTATACAATTATTCAGCCTTAAAAATGAAGGAAATCCTGCCATTTGCAACAACATGGATGGACCTGGAAGACATTATGCATAGTGAAATAAGTCTCAGACAGACACTGCATGATTCTACTTATATGAGGTATTTAAAATAGTCAAACTTAAGGAGGAATTCTTTTAAAACCCAAGTTGAATGATGTCTTTCCTCTGTGTAAAAATCTGTGCTGTGTTTGTCTCATAGTAATGGTCACAGTTCTCCACAAGGCCATCAAGGCCCATCATTATCCAGACCGCTTACCATCTCTTCAAGGACATCTCTCCACCCACATGCTCCAGTCACATGGACCACCCTCCTTTTCCTACAACACATCATGCATGGTCTGCTTGCAGGGCCTTTGCTCTGATATTCCCTCCACATAGGACACTCCCTGTGCAGGTATCTTCTAGGCTAAACCTCTCACCTTCAATCTTTGCTTAAATTTCACCTTTTAAATCAGGTTTACCCAGACCATGCTTCCTAATTCTGCAAACAAGCCCCTACTCTACCCCAGCACTCATGAACCCTGTGTACTTACCATCTAAAAGAGTAAATAATTCACTTATTTGTAAGTATGCTTCTTGTTTGACATCTCCCCAAAAATGAATTTCACAATTGTGTATTTTGTGGTCTATTCCATTCACTGATACATCCCAAGTGCCTAATTTACATTTTGCAACATAGTAGACATGAAATATATATTTGACAGATGATTGAATATTAATAATGGGCATCTATACATTTTTAAATCTGTGAATTCTGTGTTCTTTGTAATATTTTTTCATTACTATTTTTATTTAAAATGCTCTTAATTTCTAAGGATACTATTTTACATATTAATCAAGTTCTATCTGGAGTTTATTTTGATATAAAAAAATGAGTAAGATCTTTTATAATAGGTAGCCAATGGTTTCTATACCATTTGTTAAGTAATTCATTCTTTCCCCATCCTGGAAGCCAAGTGAAGAAAGTATAAAGAGAAGGCAAAATCAACTGGGCCTGAAGCTATATAGGGTGAGAAAGTGATGGCTGATAAGAACTGGGTTTAACAACTTATTTATACGTAGGCTGTATATCTGCATTGTGTCTATTTCTGGACGTTTTATATCATTCCCTTATACAGTTTATTCCCAACCCAGAAGCTTGAGTGATTCTTTTAAAACATAATGTCATTTCTTTGCTCAAAAACCTGCTCCTACATTTCTCTCACGGTAAAAAGCCACATGTGTATCTGTCCTTTTGCTAGTAATTTATCTTTAAAATGGTTAATTTTATAATACATTTTTATATAGGTAAATTTCAAAATCTATTACTGTTTTTACACATAGTTTCAAAGATTATTTTGTCAAGCCACTTTTAAATTTTAATTAACATACATCAATGAATTTTCCATGAGGTCTAAGAAAAGCCTCGAAGGATGAGCTGGCTTGAATAGCATATGTTGACACCTAGTGGGTTAGGTTGGGTGCTAGATCACAGGTCGCCATCATCCACTTTTCATCAGATCGGTGGCTGTGACCTGGCCACACCTACCACACAGTGAAAATCCCACTAATCTGGAGGAGAAAATAAGAGAAGTGAAGCCGGAACTAATATTGTAAGTGACTCCCAGGAGAAGGCAGGCATGTTGTGCCTAGTGATTCCAAGTCCCTTCCTTTCAAAGGGAGTGCGACCTAACCCCCCAGCTCACTGCATCACGCCCAGCCCAGGTTGGCTTTTTTCTATAGGCATCGGTCTAGGAAAAACTGGTTGATCATGAATCCTGTGAAACAGGCTACCCTGACATCGTAGTAGAACCCCAATACTGATGACTTTAGGTATCTTCTAAAGCAGTGGTCAGTAAGCATCTTTTTGGTAAAGAGCCAGAGAGTAAATACTGTAGGCTTTACAGACTTCATACAGTCTCTCTCCAATCTCCTTCCCCTCCTCCTCCTCTTTCTTCAACTTCTCCTTTTTTTTTTACTCTTTAAAAATTTAAAAACCCACAGACCTTACAAAAAATAGGCCAAAAGCTGGGTTTGGTCCACAGGCTATATTTGGCAACTCCTGATGGAAAGGGAGATGTCTGTCTTATTTAAATTTTTATCAAGATTTTTTTTTCTGCTATTACCTTATCTAGAGAGTACCCTAAACATATAGCTTATATTTCAACTGAACCTCAAGAAATAAATTCTTTACTCTCTCAAGGATTCTTCAGATTCCCGGGTGTGGCGGCCATGGAGCTACGCCACTCAGATCACATGCTGTGGGGAGCACACTTAACTGACCGACCTTCAGGAACCCCTCCATATCCATGGCTTCATTCATGCTGAGGCCACATGTCCCTCAGGCTGCTCTCAGTCAGTGAGTGAGCATGGCAGAGATACTAAGAAAGCCTGCAGCTGCAAGACATGGGTATTCCCATGATGGGTGACTTGGGGTCAAAGAGTCCCCATTAGCCTGGCTTAACTTTTCTTAGTTATATACTGTAGTCTGAGGCTCCTCCCACCCAATCCTTTTTCTCAGCCCCTTTATTTCCACAGGTGTCAGACTTGCATGGTTACCAAAAGACTCTCCCTGTGCCTCCTTTTATCTCTCATCGGTGTTTCTTCCAATAAAACCTCTTAGTCATCTAATCCCACTTGGTATCTCTCTGAGGACCCAACCTAACACCAGGTGATTCCACCTCTGAGAAACAAATGGCCTCCACACTGTCTCTCCTCTTCACCCGTTAAAAGATATTAGTTGGCTAGGGCTGCCATGACAAAGTACCACAAGCTAGGCAGCTTAAACAACAGAAATGTATTGTACCACAGCTCTAGAGATTGAAAGTTCAAGATCAAGTTGTCTGCAGGATTGGTTCCTTTTAGAGGACTTTTGGTAAAAATCTGTTCCATGTCTCTCTTCTAGTTTCTGTGATTTGCTGGCAATCTTGGGTGTTCCTTTTTGTGTCTTCACATCACCTTCCCTCTGTACATGTCTCTCTCTTCACATGGCACTCTTTTTATAAGGACACCTGTCATATTGAATTAGAGGCCCACCCTACCCCAGTATGATTTTATTTTAATTAATTATATCTGCAGTGACACTATTTCCAAATGAGGTTACATTCTGAGGTACTGGTGGTTAGGATTTCAACATATAAATTTTAGGGGGACACAATTCAACCCAAAACACCAAACATGACACTTAACCTCCTCCTTAGGGACCACATGAACAAAACAAAAAATTACCTCTCATAAAACAATAGTGAAGATTTGAGGGTGACATGGTTAGAATTATAATGTTCATCACAAAGCAAAATATAAGAGTGCTTATATGGTGTTCTTACAAGACATTTCAGCCCACCACCACTAAGGGGCAGGTTGCCTCAGTAAACAGTCACCTGCTTATTACCTGCCTCCCAAGATTTTACTAATCTATCTCCCCCTCCCGTTTTTCTCTCCTCTTTCATGTCTTCTCTCTTCCTTTCCTTGGGAAAGAGAAACAAATCCTTCTCATTTTCTCTTTCATATCTAATGACTCTTGCCCAGGAGTGAAAATGGGACTATTGCAATAAACAGGTCTAGTCTCTTTGGATGCAAAATGCACCTTGAAATAATATTTTACCCTCCTCCTTCAGGCAGCAGACAAGCAATGTAAAATGTTATCACAGGAGCTTACGGAGTATGCAACACAAATTTATTGCTTCATAAGACTGATGGCTCTAGAATACAGTGAGCCACAAATGGGATATGGCACATTTTATAGGAAGACAATTTTTCTTAAAAACATTTTTATCATAAAGTTTTCTACCCTTTAGAAAAATATTAGTATTGATAGTTAATAATAAATTTTAATGCCAGGTGAAATGAACATAAATCGTAATTATCCTTCCATAAATTCTTACATTTTCATAACGATTTAACCCTCTCTCTGAGTGACAGTGACTCCAGTTCTGTACATAGGGGACTATCCCAAACAGCATAGAATAATCAGCTGACAAACACTCTCCATCTCAAGCAGAGCTGTCATGCTTTCGGAATCCAAACTTAGCAAGTTCATGCAAACTAACAATTTCAGTAGATAACATCCCTTGTGGGTTACGTGAATTTTGTCCATCTTGCCCTAATATTTTATTCCCTATCTGAACACCAATTTTGGATGATTGGACTATGTAAGAGAAAGAAATTATGACATTTAAGCATGGCAACAAGAGAATTGTGTTGCTTTTACTTGACCCTTATATAACTCAGGACTAAGTATTGGTCATATCAAATTAAGTAGGACACAAACTTTACCCAAAAGTTGCCCCTATTAGAACTACCATATTGCCATAGCATGGGATCCTGTAGGTGCACTTGATATCAATGCCAACTTACAAGACAAGCCATAACAAAGTAATTTCCCAGATTATCGCTTTCCTCATTGGAGTTGGAACTAGATGTTAATATAATAAATTGTCATTGCAGTTCCTAATACTTGCAAGGCTAGCTTGCTTGCTTCTGAATTATGAAGTTTAGAAATCCAAGAGTTACCTCTAACTCCTCACTTTCCCTCACACCTAACCTCATCTTTAACTCTATCTTTTCCAAGACTTCATCTTGATTTTTTTGATTTCCACTGCTTTCACTAATGCCCATCCACTCTTCCTGCAGCTGGAATTTTAAAATATTATGGCCATAAAGAAACTTAAATGTATTACACTCTTCATATAAGTACACATGCTTTGCTCTGTGCTTTACATGATGAATCAACGCAATCTCTACACCACCACACACTGGCATGGGAACATTGTGGATTGTAGACAACTTTTTAAAATAATTTCTCTTCTTTATCTATATTCTTTCAAATAATGTCCAAATTCTCAGCTTGCCCTTTGAAACAAAATCAAAAACTTCTCTGTATTTGCTGATTCCATTTCTCTTTTCCAATTCTCTATCTTCAAAAATTTTTTTAGGATTTAGGATCCACACTATAGAATATATAAGGTTCATTTGCTTATATCTAGCAAAATAATAGCACAATGCCTACCACCCAGGTTAGGCCATAGAGCAGAGTATCAAGGGAATATCTAAAGTCCCCTGCAAGCTCTTTAACAATTATATTCCCAGTTGTCTTCCTAGAAGTAAAATTCCATCCTTGGGATTTCTATTTATGGCAATGGTAGACTGGCTTATTTCAGACCAACTTTCCTAGTGATAGAAAGAAAAACATACAAATTGGGAAAATATTTTAAAGGAATCTATTTGATGGAATTAAAATGCTAACAAGACAGAGTGCTCTTGAAGACAGGTGAGCCTAATATTCTAGGCCTTTCTTCTAGGCATTAATCAGAAGCCAGGAGGCTGAGAAGCCAGAAAGAATATGGTAAGTGAGACATTTAGCAGCACAGAAAATCTTCTGAGCATCTTACAGGAATGGAGAACAAGACTGGATTGCAGGCATACCAAGAGAAGAGGCCTTGGTAAATACTCTGGGATTTTAGTTGTGAATGCCAGGGAAAAAATGAACGAGAAATAGATAAGCCTGCCTTCGAATCACTTAAATTCTACTTGGATTAAGATTTGCCCCTCCACTAACTGACTGCTAAGAGCAAAGAATTCTCTCTAGGAAAGATGTTTCAGAACCTCAAAATTTCCCTCTAATATTTCATACACGTCTGGAATCCAATCAAAATTCACCAGGAATACCCACAGATAAAAATGAGTAACAGAAAAACAAAGTGAAAAACAACAAAAACACATACCTGACAGGCATATCTCTTTGGAAATAGTATTCCATTTTGTTTTTTGGTTCTTTGTTTTGACCTTCAAAATTTTCCTGTATATACTTAGTTCAACCATGTAAAAAAAGTTTTTTTTTTTAATGTTTAAAAAGTTTGAAATTTTTGTTAAATATTTTGGGTCTTTTAGTAGGAATGAATTTTATAGTACTGGGAACTTTGGGTAGGAAAGATTTTTAACCTACCAAATTGCCACAGTTCTACTCAAACTGTCCTGATTGCTTTCATCAGGAACTCCAGGTTGCTGAATTAATGATAAGTTGTGAGTTTTCAGCTTACTTGGGTTATAAGTAGCATATGACGTAGTTGATCACTTCTTTCTTCTTGATGTACTTTCTCTACATTTCTTCAGGTACTCTCTCTCTCTCTTGAATTTTTTCCTTCCTCATTGGCCATTCCTTCTCAGGAGCTAATATTGGACCTTCTCATTTTCTCAACACTAAAGTATGAGAGAACTCAAAGGCTCTGTTCTCTATCTTATTCTCAGTTCTCTACATTATTTCTCTGAGTGATCTCATATAGTACCATGCTCAAAATACCATTTATGCACTGATGGTTTCTAATGAGTATCTCCAGCCTCAAATTTCTCTTGAACTAAAGACTTGTCTAACAATTGACCATTTGAAATCTCTACTTGCATATCTAAAGAGGACCTCAAACAAAAGTCTTGATTCTATTCCTTACCTGTTCTGCTATAGTCTGCTTTCAGTAAAGGGCACTTCCACTTATTGAGGTGCTCAGGCTGAAAAACTGTTTTTCATCCCTGGCTACTCTTTTTCGTGTATCTCACATTTGATCCATATGAAATTACTGTCACCTGTACCTTCCAAATATCTGGAATCCAACTACTTTTACCACCGTACACCTCCGCCTTCATTCAAGCCATCACTTTCATTCAGACAGATTATTCCAACGGCATTACATTCCCTTTCACTTATATAATGCTCATTTATTCTCCATAGAACAGCCAGAGTAATCCTACCAACGTGGAGAGAAGACCCTATCACAGCTATATCCAACACCTCTGATGTGTTTTTTAATTACCCAGAATAAAATCCAAGTTCTTTACCTAGTCAACAAGGCTTCATGACATTTGGTCCCTGTCCACCCCTCTGATCACATCCCGCCCATTCTAACCCTTATTCATCATGTTTCAGCTACACTGCACTCTTGGCTATTCTGTGAACATGCCAAGCATACTCCTACCTCAGGTAGTTTACACCTGTTAGCTTTTCTGCCTGGATTTTCAACACGACAAAGCCAAATGGGAACCTGAACAGCAGTTTTCTCCTCAGTGAGTTCTACCCTAACTACTACACTTAAAATAGTGGCCTCCATCACTCTCTGTCCCCTAACTCTACTTTAGTTCCATTCATAGAATTTATCTCCACATTACATACTGTATATGGATTTCTTTAAGTGCTTCCTCTCCTCAAAAATTTAATCTTAATGTAAACTTGGAATGTTTCCCTTTTATTCACTGCTGTATCATCAGCTCTGGAACAGAGCCTGGCACAGAGTAAATGTTCAGAAAACAAAATGTAATTTAATTGGTACAATGTCACTGTATAGAATAAAAGATGAAGGCTAAGATAGTTCTGTATGTTTCCCAATGTCATAGAGATAGTAAGTAGAATAGCTGGAAATTAAACCTGGTCAGTTTTAACACAATAACAAAATGAAACAAAACGAAAAAAAAGTGATATTTCCCATTGCCCCTTGCTGTACCCATAAAAATTTCTTCGCAAGGTATTCATGACTTCACAGCCTGACCCCCCAATCTGTCTCTTGCTCCTCATCTCACCTTATGAATCACTTTCTTACAGAAGACCTATCTAACCTCCAGCTTGGTTGTTTTAGCTGCCTTTCTCCAAAGAGATTGTGCCCTTGTGCACCTCTGTGCTCTGCCTCATACTTACCCCTTAGCCTGGAGTGACCTCTTTCCCTATTTCTAGCTAATGAAATCTTCTTCTTTCTTTGAATCTGGTTAAATGTCACTTATACAAATAAGTCAGCTGCCCTCATCTCAGTAAAAATTAATCTTTTTCCTGCCCAGACCCTGCCAAGACACTTAGTTTTTATTGAACTTTTGGCACTTTATACTATGTGCCTTAAATGTAATAATGTGCCTGCCCACGCCCCTCAGGAGAAACTAAGCTTCATGAGGACAATGGTTTCTTTCTAATCACATTTGCATTCTTCATTTAGGTCTTAACAGTGTTCCTTATACACAGTCGTTATTCAGTTAAATATTACAGGAGTTCTTTTAATTACCCACTCATATCCAGTTGACCCAATAAAGAAAATATCCAATTATTCTCATTTTTAATGTTGTTTTGATGCATAAACTCTTTTCCCTTTTTCTGACTGACATATGTTACTATAATAATAATTCAACCAATAGCATTTATTTACAACATGTTTACAAATAAATCTACCTTACTTAAAATAGAGAACAGCTATTAGAAAATTTTTTAAATAATACAAAGAGAAAGAGGCAAACATGTATGTCTGACGTGGGGGAAGGGAATTCTCTTTGAGACCTTAAGGGACCCTAGGTTTTCTCAGTCCTTTTAATTCTTTGATTCTACCCCATACTGTTTACAGTGTATCTTCAGTTTCCCTTGTATATAATTATTTATCAGTCTTTAGGAAGTTGGAGTACATATCTATGGAATAGCAGATATTTTGTTGTAGTTAACACAGAAGATATTTTGTGGGGATACTCTTAAGTAGATAAATGACAAAGAGTTCAGACTTGAGAGTACCTTACCATGCTAGGGTATTTGTATTTATTCCTTATGCAATGAAGGATTTTGAACAGAAAAGTAGCTTAACTATATTTGAGATTTGAGACTATAACATTGGATTCAGCAGGAAATATAAGCGATCTAGGGAAGAAATTTGAGTCAAGGATTTAGAGCAAAGAATGAAGACCTCATTCTCGGCAGCATCAGTAATAGTGTGGAAAAAAGAAAGAAAGGAAAAAAAAAAAAACCCAATGATTGCAAATGTAGACCATAGACCCTACACAAGCAATTTATTAAAGTATTTGCTAATTCTGATTTTGTTAACATTTATTGAGTGCTTACTATAGGTCTCACACCTAAGAATATAGTTCTATTAAAGTGTAAAATAGTGATTCTCTTTACATGTTCAAGGAGATGAGATAAATGATGACATTTGAGAAAGGAACAGTAAGGGTTAAGTGTGAGGTGAAGCAGAAAAGGAAGGGTATTTCAAACTGTGGGAACAGCATGTACAGTTCTGATGGCAAGACAGGGCATGGCAGTCTGAGGAACTCATAAATCCAGTAGTGACTTCAGAAGACGGCAAGAAGGTTCCTGGGTGAGAGGAGGCTGAAGAGACAGGTGAGGGCTGGGCGAGGAAGGATGATGTGGACCGTGTTAAGAATTTCTCTCTTTTAATAATAGGATTTAGACATTCAAGCACCTTTGCATTGGTTTTACTTTCTTGAATGCATAAGAAAGATATAGGGCAAATATTTTTCCTCACATCCTGGGAATGTTTGAAGTTAAAACCCTTTCTGTCCTTCAGATCAGGGAAAAAATTAAAAAGAAAATTCATATTCTAACTTTAATGAAATGCTAAATGAAAAAAAGGATAAAATTTTTTTGTTAGTTTCTCTCTGCCTCTCCCCCGAAACCCATTGGAAAGATAAAATGTGAACCTAGGAACCCTAGAATTGACTTGGGGGTAGGGGATGCTACATGATAAGGAGTGAGAAACCTGAAAAACATAATAGGAATATAATTTTTTAAATAGTCCAGAAAGAAATAGGAAATAAGTGAGTTGAACTTACAAGATATATTTGTGTGAGGCCTTCATAAGCATTCAGGATCTCACATCAGGACCAAATCTGGGGCAATCTGATTTTTATCCAGACTTGCATGACCATCTCCAGCTGCCTGTTGCTGCCATCCTAGAGCGCTTGTACACAGTAACTGACGTGCTTCAGGGAGGAAAGTCCCCTCTACATTAGAGGACTGGAACTGCACTAAACAAGCTTGAGGCTCCTAGGCCAAAAAAAAAAAAAAAGAAGTGAGAATGCAATAAATAGTTTTAATGCCATATTTGTGTTTCAGAAGAAGCACTTTGGCTGCAGAATGGTGAAATATCTGACCAAGGAAGGAGAGATTGCAAGCAGCATTTGCAGACTATTGTAATACATGCCTTTACAGATTTTGCACCTTCCGGGTAACAGTGGAAATGGAAAAAAATTTTTGGATGTGAAAAGATAAATAAGAGATAATTTTAAAAAGAATCACTGAGGATGATGTTGGCTGTGGGTTTGTCATATATGGCCTTTATTATGTTGAGGAAAGTTCCCTCTATGCCTACTTTCTGCAAGGCTTTTATCATAAATGGGTGTTCAATTTTGTCAAAAGCTTTCTCTGCACCTATTGAGATGATCATATGGTTTTTCTCCTTCAATTTGTTAATATGGTGTATCACGTTGATTGATTTGCATATATTGAAGAATCCTTGCATTCATGGAATAAACCCCACTTGATCATGGTGTATGATCCTTTTAATGTGCTGTTGGATTCTGTTTTCTAGCATTTTGTTGAGGATTATTGCATCTATGTTCATGAGTGATATTGGCCTGTAGTTTTCTTTCTTTGTGACATCTTTGTCTGGTTTTGGTATCAGGGTGATGGTGGCCTCTTAGAATGAGTTGGGGAGTGTTCCTCCCTCTGCAATATTTTGGAAGAGTTTGAGAAGGATAGGTGTTAGCTCTTCTCTAAATGTTTGATAGAATTCGCCTGTGAAGCCATCCAGTCCTGGGCTTTTGTTTGTTGGAAGATTTTTAATTACAGTTTCAACTTCAGTGCTTGTGATTGGTCTGTTCATATTTTCTATTTCTTCCTGGTTCAGTCTCAGCAGGTTGTGCATTTCTAAGAATTTGTCCGTTTCTTCCAGGTTGTCCATTTTATTGGCATAGAGTTGCTTGTAGTAATCTCTCATGATCGTTTGTATTTCTGCAGTGTCCGTTGTTACCATTGCAACAAAAAGAATAAAATATCTAGGAATAAACCTACCTAAGGAGACAAACAACCTGTATGCAGAAAATTATAAGACACTGCTGAAAGAAATTAAAGATGATATAAATAGATGGAGAGATATACCATGTTCTTGGATTGGAAGAATCAACATTGTGAAAATAACTCTACTACCCAAAGCAATCTACAGATTCAATGCAATACCTATCAAACTACCACTGGCATTTTTTTTTTTAATATTTTTTTTTCCCACACTATTTTAAATATTTATTTATTTATTTATTTTTGGCTCTGTTGGGTCCTCGTTTCTGTGCGAGGACTTTCTCTAGTTGCGGCAAGCAGGGGCCACTCTTCATCGCGGTGCGCGGGCCTCTCACCATCGCAGCCTCTCCCGTTGCGGAGCACAGGCTCCAGATGCGCAGGCCCAGCAGCTGTGGCTCACGGACCCAGCTGCTCCGCGGCATGTGGGATCCCCCCAGACCAGGGCTCGAACCCGTGTCCCCTGAACTGGCAGGCAGATTCCCAACCACTGCGCCACCAGGGAAGCCCCCACTGGCATTTTTCACAGAACTAGAACAAAAAATTTCACAATTTGTATGGAAACACCAAACACCCCGAATAGCCAAAGCAATCTTGAGAACGAAAAATGGAGCTGGAGGAATCAGGCTCCCTGACTTCAGACTATACTACAAAGCTACAGTAATCAAGACAGTATGGTACTGGCACAAAAACAGAAATATAGATCAATGGAACAGGATAGAAAGCCCAGAGATACACCCACGCACATATGGTCACCTTATCTTTGATAAAGGAGGCAAGCATATACAGTGGAGAAAAGACAGCCTCTTCAATAAGTGGTGCTGGGAAAATTGGACAGGTACATGTAAAAGTATGAAATTAGAACACTCCCTGACACCATACACAAAAATAAACTCAAAATGGATTAAAGACCTAAGTGTAAGGCCAGACACTATCAAACTCTTAGAGGAAAACATAGGCAGAACACTCTATGACATAAATCAAAGCAAGATCCTTTTTGACCCAGCTCCTAGAGAAATGGAAATAAAAACAAAAATAAACAAATGGGACCTAATGAAACTTAAAAGCTTTTGCACAGCAAAGGAAACCATAAACAAGACCAAAAGACAACCCTCAGAATGGGAGAAAATATTTGCAAATGAAGCAACTGACAAAGGATTAATCTCCAAGATTTACAAACAGCTCATGCAGCTCAATAACAAAAAAACAAACAACCCAATCCAAAAATGGGCAGAAGACCTAAATAGACATTTCTCCAAAGAAGATATACAGATTGCCAACAGACACATGAAAGAATGCTCAGCATCATTAATCATTAGAGAAACGCAAATCAAAACTACAATGAGATATCATCTCACATCGGTCAGAATGGCCATCATCAAAAAATCTACAAACAATAAATGCTGGAGAGGGTGTGGAGAAAAGGGAACACTCTTGCACTGTTGGTGGGAATGTAAATTGATACAGCCACTATGGAGAACAGTATGGAGGTTCCTTAAAAAACTACAAATAGAACTACCATATGACCCAGCAATCCCACTCCTGGGCATATACCCTGAGAAAATCATAATTCATAAAGAGTCATGTACCAAAATGTTCATTGCAGCTCTATTTACAATAGCCAGGACATGGAAGCAACCTAAGTGTCCATCAACAGATGAATGGATAAAGAAGACGTGGCACATATATACAATGGAATATTACTCAGCCATAAAAAGAAACGAAATGGAGGTATTTGTAGTGAGGCGGAAGGAGTTAGAGTCTGTCATACAGAGTGAAGTAAGTCAGAAAGAGATAAGCAAATACTGTATGCTAACACATATGTATGGAATCTAAGGGAAAAAAAAAAAAAAAAGGTCATGAAGAACCTAGTGGCAAGATGGGAATAAAGACACAGACCTACTAGAGAATGGACTTGAGGATATGGGGAGGGAGAAAGGTAAGCTGTGACAAAGTGAGAGAGTGGCATGGACATATATATACTACCAAATGTAAAATAGATAGCTAGTGGGAAGCAGCCGCATAGCACAGGGAATCAGCTCTGTGCTTTGTGACCACCTAGAGGGTGGGATAGGGAGGGTGGGAGGGAGGGAGATGCAGGAGGGAAGAGATATGGGAACATATGTATGTGTATAACTGATTCACTTTGTGATAAAGCAGAAACTAACACACCATTGTAAAGCAATTATACTCCAATGAAGATGTTAAAAAAAAGAATCACTGATGGCAAACTGATTGGACATTGAAGTTGAGAAAATATTGAGCCAAAGGATGCCAAGTCATCTGAATGAGGAGGAAAACTAATGAGCTTGGAGTTAAGTTGAGTAGAAAGTTTTCTGGTGATATCTCTGTGTTGATAGGAAATTGAAAATGTAGATATGAGACACTTAAAAGTTGGAGGTTAGTGATTTTCATCATATGTGGAGAAACAATAACAAAGAACAAAAAATGTAGTAAGGGTCAGTTGCAATAATTTACAAGTATCATTTTCTAGTCTTCAAAAGAATACTACAGGATGAACAATATCAGGTACACCAATTTATAGATGAGTAAATTGAAGCTTATAGAGGGTAATTTGCCTAGATTCTGATTTCAAAGTTTGTCTTCTTTAATTACTATGATTTTCTGCCTCTCTATAAATGATTGAGGTTGCCCAGAAACAAACAACTCCAGCAAAGGAGAATGGAAAGAAAACTGAGAAGCATACGAAGAACACCAGAAGACTGAAGTACTTTTGAAATCAAAGGTAGAGATTTGATGGTTTTGAACCTTGATTTTAATGATGTTTGTTAACCTTGAAACGTGCTTCAAAGTCCTGCAGGATGAGGAATAAGAACAAGTTATTTTAGTCATCCAAAAAATTTTTTGAGCAACTAATCAGTACCAGCTACTCTTCCAGGTGCTGCACATATAACAGTAAACAAAAGAGAAAAATCACTTTCCTAATGGAGACTAAATTATGGTAGAAGATAGATAAACAGACAGTAGTGCAACTGAAGACCATGATTTGACACCAGTGAGGAGCTCATGGGAATTACCTAAGTGAAGTAGATTCTCTGGATAGGTGGCCACAAATTGAAGAATGAAGAAGAGGCAATGCTGGAATGGGATAAAGAGTAGGCTGATTATTGCTCCAGGTTATATGTTAGAAGAAAGGATCTAACATACAAGTTGCTGGGGAATGTTGACAGCATGTATAAGAACCATACCAAGATGGGACTAGGTGCCTTTGGGGGGTTCTTGGGTATGTATGGCCTCCTTCTTTTTGCAGTTTCCAACAGGGAGGTTAAAGTGGAAGCTATAAGTGTTGGTTCTCAAATTTAGCTTTCATCAGGATCACCTGGTAGGCTTGTAAACCAGAGTGCTAGGTCTGCTTCAAGAGTTTCTGATTCAGTAGATTTGAGTTAGGGCCCAAGAATGTTCATTTCTAACAAGTTCCCTAGTGATGCTAGGGCTGATGATTGGTAGATGAAACCTTGAGAATAACTGCCTTAAATAAGAGTAAATTTTGTAAATCCTCAGAATAGTCCAGAATTTAATCACACTTCTTGTTCTCTTTCCCAACCAGTTCTTAATCATAGGCAGCAAGAAGATCTTGAGCTAACTTGAGAAATTCTGTTCTTATTAATTATTTAAAAACTGAATATAAATCTTCAGCAGTCTGGCTTTCTCTAGCCCTAAAAAAGTCCCTATGCTTATTATAATAGAGGTGCCACACACATTGCAGAATGTCAATTTTGCTGCTAAGGAGCGAGTTCTTAAAAGTGCATTTCAAAGAATGTACAAAAACAACCAATTAAAAAAACTTTTCTCACAGCAAGACTTCCCTTTAAGTATTCTAATCATAAGGAATACCTTGTATTCCTACAAAAAAGTTGGGTTATGGCTATTATTAACTTAAGATATGAGATTTTAACATTTGCTTCCTTGTAAATGTTATTGACTTTGTCTGTTTTTAGTAAATGTTCTTATTTTACTCACAAACTACACTTGTAATAAGCAGCTTGCTTTGTCCAGATCACTCCAATGATTCTCTGGCTGGTCTCTCAATCTCCTTGTCCATTTGTGAACACTCTCTTGACCTCTATCATTTTGTACACATTTCGGTTTTTCTAATGTCATGTAACTCTGGCTAGATTCTTCTATCTTTCAGGTCAAAGCTTAAGTGCCATTTCATTGAGTGAGCTCTATCTGACCTCATTCAGGCTAGGTCCACACTCCTTTGTTATAAGTGCACACTGCACATTGATTTTTTTAATGTTGTTTTGTTAACTTGATTGAAGTAAATATAGAAATACATTTAAGTGTGTGTATATATATAAATATAAAAATATATGTGTGTATGTATAAATATATATGTAAATTTACAAGAGGATACAGGTTGATATATTTTCTGGAACTTACCACACTTGTATACCAGCAACAATCCAGATCAAGAATCAGAATATTACCAGAATAATTATCTGCCGTCTTGTGCCCCATGAAAGGTTTGGACAGGAAGTCTAACGTGCCCTCAGTTCCATGCACATGTAGATAAGCTCTTTAGATCCAAACTTCCCCTGCCTGGGACCTGTCTTCTACCCTTCACTAGAAGACAGGTTTAGACTTTTCCCAGGGAATTCCTTTCCTGAGTCACGGCCAACATTTAGAGAGATTCTAGAGCCCAGCCTGAGGCAGTATGAACATGGGCTTTGGAGTCAACGAGAAAATTACATTAAGCTCCTGGTGCTTCTGGACTCTCTTGAGAGATCTGGAGTTTAAAATATCTACTTTATGGGATTTTTGTAAGAATTGTACAGAATAGGTACAATTCTATTCTATACCACAAAAGTGGCTCTATTTAAATACTAATTATCGTTCTTTCTTTCTACTGCAGTTGACCCTTGAACAAAGCAGGGAGTTAGAGGGACCTTCCCTCCATGCTGTCCAAAATTCACATATAATTTATAGTAGGCCCTCGTTCCACATCCATCGTTCCTCTGAATCCAGGCATTCAACCAACCACTGATGGAACAGTACTGTAGTATACACTATTGAAAAAAAACTGACTATAAGTGGGCCAGTGCAGCTCAAACTCGTGTTGTTCAAAGGTCAACTGTATTTCAATTTCCTGTTTAAGAAAGATTCTCTGTTCTTACATAATTGGGCCAAGTGTTTCTGTTCTTGTGCTTTAATTCTCTGCCATCTTGTAGAGATGAAAAATATTTTAAGAGATACAGGATTCTTTTTGACCATCTAATAAAAACATCCACCACATATTTTGTGTCTGGAATGAGCATGGTTGGTCAATTTTTAGTTATTATCTCCAATTCTCATAATCTTGCTTCAAGGTAGACAAAATTATCTCAGAGATGCAAAGGGATTTGTCCTGCAGAGAGAGCTTATACTCCTGAAAGTAGGATTCGCATGTAGGTATTTGTCATTCCTCTATGCCTCACTGCTTCTGTGTATATTGTGTCATATAAAAGTTGGGTGCTCATAGGAAGAAACACTAAATGAAATCAGGAAAAATATAGTCACTTATTTGAATATTCTACTGCAAGTTCGTAAGAATTTATGTTTTTAAAAAGTCTTTGAATATAACTGAAACTTTCTGTTTTAAGCTGCTTATTTGTTGCAAATATTTAAGCAGTGACTGAACAATCTCTAACTGAAATCAAATGATTGCTGTATGAATGGAGCAAAATGCTTCAGCCTCATCCAGAAGAACATTACATTTGTCAATTCCATACTCTCTCTGAAGGAGTAGATTGATTTAGACAAATAAGTTACGTGGGTAAAACACCTTTTTAAACACTGACTTCTAATCTCTACACTCCATTATAGCTTTATCATATCATGTCTCTCTGAGTGTAAAGATATACTTGCAGTACAAGTTGTCATTCAGTCCACAATTTTAACAAAATGGTGGTTGATAAATATCTTCAAACAGACATATTTCTATGTATGTCAAGAGTACTATGATTCAATGTAAGTGGTTTTGATGTATTCGAGTTTCTGTAGTTGAACGTTGTACATTTATGAGCACAGCAATTCCAGAGTAGTTTTGCAACATTAAAAGACTGTTTGTTATACTGCAAGTCTTCCTATCCTCCACTGTGTGTTGTTTTCCTTGTTTGTTCATTATTTAACTGAAACTTAATAATGCCAATGATTCTAACTTAGCTTGTTGAAATTTTGATTGAAGATAGAGATTAAATAGGTATACACACTATGAAGGAAGTTTATATTACTCTCACTTTCTAAGTTATGGTGATATAAACTATGTTTTGTGAGATAAATATTATGAGATTTAGAAAAATCTACATGAAAAGTACTACTCTTAATTACAAAATTCCAATTTTTTATTTTTAATTTGCATTATTTCAGTTTTATATAATGAATCTAGGCTTTTGAAAGGACCAACTGCTATTTTACATTTAAAATTTTCATGATTGTGGGACATGAATACAAATAGGATATCACATTTGCAACTTGTGAGCAAATATCCAATGAAGTAATCTGAAATTTTCTGGAGCAGTTTATTTGATGAATGCATTATGAACTTTTTTGAAAGTGAAAATTCTTAAGATAACATCTTTTGCATTAATTATTCTACAAATAGGTATGAGGGAAATTTAAAGTCAAATGACAAGATTTTGAGAATTTTTTACCCTGATATTTTTTATAGGTCACCTCATGAATTTTAATAAAGCATGAAATAAATTAATGCATATTTATCCTTGATACTAGTAATAGACAAACTTCAAATCATTCATTTAAACCTCTGAAGCTCAAATATGGTAGTATAAGAGAGCTAGTATATATAAAATATGGATTCTCAAAATAAAATTTTATCTCTTGCTAATCATATCTAATTCTCAAAGTCCAAAATAACATAGGGTATTTGGTGTACTAAATAATGGGAAGAGTCACCAGTCTAGTGACTCAGTAATATCAAGTCCTTAAACCTGTGGAACACAGAAGGATAGGGAATTGGAAATCGAACATGAACTCCATTAAACTCTATAGTTGATTTATCTCTCTGATTTCTGCTAAATTCTTCAAATTCTGCTGAAGCTAAGGGATAGCAAAAGGAAAAAGAAGCTTCAGTAATGTGGTTACATAATTTATTCAACATCCATTTCATAGATTTTCATTTAGGATCCCTTATATGGCAGAAATCATGCTGAGGAAAATGTGAAGAAAAATAAAAACAAGGTTCTTGGCTTCATGGAATTCATAGCTGGTAGGTTATACACATATTCAACAAATAGTTACATAAATTATATCAATACTATTGCTCTAAGTTACATGAAGAAAAAGTAAAATGTTATGAGATATTATAACAGGGAACCCCTAGAATAGCATAGGGAGTCAGGGACAGATTTCCAGAGTGGTAGAATTTAATCTCAGACCTGAAAGGTGATTCGAAATTTTTTTTTTTTCCAAATGCAATGGAAATTTATTTCTTGCTTCTATGAGTTTAAAGTGGACTTTCCTGATTGATGGGTGGCTCTCTTCTAAGCACTGTTATAGGGTGTCAGATTTATCACCTCCTACAGTTCTGCTATCTTTTTTTTTTTTATTGAATTATAATTGATTTACAATGTTGTGTTAGTTTCAGGTGTACAGCACAGAGATTACGGGAAAAGAATCTAAGAAAGATTCGAAATTTTTCTAAAAAATTGGGGAACACTTTTTGACAGAGGGATATATATAGACAATGATCTGAGGAATGAAAGTGAGGGTTGATTTTCAGTAAAGAAATGGAGAAGGAAGTGGCTAAAACACAGAATCGCAAGAGTTCCTTAAAATGAAGCTGACTAGCTAGACAGTGATGACTACAGTGGGCTTTTGTCAGTCAGGTTAAAGAATTTGCTATCCTAAGACCAATGCATACTCAAGAGCACATTAAGGTGAGATCTGGCATGATTAAATGTGTAAGGTTTTTTTAAAGGTTATTCTCGCTTCTCTGTGGACAATGGGTTAGAGCAAGGTAAAAGAAGATGTAGGAAGACAAACTCTGAGGCTACTGTAGTCATACAGGCAACAGTGTTGTTAGCTTGGCCGGATTATAATGGAAAGAAAGAGAAATAGACAGATTTGAGATATAATCAGATGTACAAAGAGTGGAACTCAGTGATTGATTGGATATGGGAAGGAATCAGTTATTAAAGACAACACCAAGTAATGAGGCTGTCAGTGGAGAAATGAAACTGGAGGAAGGATGATGGGGATGGGAAGGACACGGATGAGGGTGATCAAGTATTGAAATTTGGACAGATTTTGTGTGAGATGCCCAAGAGTTATCCAAGTAGAGATGCTGAATAGGCCATCAGATATCTGTGCATAGAACTCAGTAATGAGGTCTCAGCTAGAGTTATAAATTTGTTGACATATAGATGACTTTCTTTTAATTCCATGGGAGGAGATAAGTTTCTCTACAAGGATAGTATAGTTTGAAAAGAAAAGAGTGTAGAGGACAAAAACCCTGAGGAGCTCTTATATTTAAAGTTTTAGCAGAAATGGAGGAACAAGGAAGGGTAAAAAAGAAAGAAAGATCAAAGGGACATAAATGAAGAAAGAAAAGTATGGTAACTTAGAGGCCAAACTGTTTCACAATGGAGGGAGCAGTCCACAGAATCCAATTCCTAATTTTGCATGATGGGAGTCATTGGTGACTTGAGCAGAAGTGGTCACATCTGTTTTATTGGCCTGTACAGAAGTTGAGTTGTGAAGTAGCTGAAAAGAAGATAGGGGCTTTGGAAGGAATTTTATGAACAGTACTGGATTATGTTTAAATGATAGTTGGAAGGATGCACCAAACAGGAAGAGTTTGAAGATAAAGGAGTTACAAGTCATATTTGATAGTATATACAGTTCCTGTGAAGGGAGCAAAGAAGGGATGAAAATACTTATGGATGGATAGAAAGGTACATTCTGAATGAGTATGTTCTATGGAAAAGATACTTTCTCCAAGGGAATAGGAGAAGTGGATAAGAATAGATATTGATGATGGTAAGTTTATCTATTTAGTGTTTCTGGCATTTTTAAAATAATATATTTCTGATATATTTAATGCTTATGTTACATATAATAATTTTTCCTGTAAAGACATGATCTTCTTTAGTATGGCTGGGCCATAAACAATATGAGTGGTGGTAAATAAGAGAGATGATGCTTAAAAATATCGGAATATGGGGAAAAATTAAAGGAATTTATGCGGGGAAGAGAATACGGATGAAATGTATGGAAGAATGGATTTAAGATGGCAAACCTGGTAGTAAAGCAAACTGAAAATAATTGTTTTCATAAAGGTTGTGTTGATGCTCTTCTTTTCGCTCTCTCCCCACCCACACACAAAACACAAGTGTGTGCATGCATGCGTTCGAACACACACACACACACACACACACACACACGAATTGCTGTCTCCTTTCTCATTGGCCAAGAAGAATCATGAAATGCTGGTTAGAATAAAGCATTGTCTTGTGTCTGAGAAATAGTGATGGTAACAAAAATTAACAGTTTTTCTGACCCTGTTTGCTATCCTGTAGGCAGACTGTGCCAGTTAACTGCACCAGTATACAATTAGGAATTCTTTTCTTTATTCAGCAACATTCTATGAGGTGCTCTGCTTGCTCTGTACCAAGCACTGAGGTTGGCATAAAATTGTGAACCAAAATGAACAGATTATTTAAACCATTGTGCCTTCAAGAAGTAGATATGGCTACTATCTCAAGGCACATGGAAAGTTGTTCCTAATCACTTAAATTATTTCTTTTGAATTCCATTCATTGGACATAAGATAACAAGCATACAGTAAATAATCCATGACTTCTTACAAAAGGAACAAGTGGAGTAGCATCTATTACTCCATTTAGAATTAGGGGTGAACCTGAACCCCTCACACCATTGTCTTTAAGGCACCAAAGGTAAAAACTGAGAATTGTCCCATTTATTTTGGACTTTGGAACAGTGGAGCATAGACTACCTATCTCATCACCAATGCACAAAAAATGTCTAGCCACCTAGAGCTATTTTTATATATCCATGGTAACCTTTTTTTTGGCTGCTAAGTGTATGTTGCTAAGCCATTTATATCGTTGTGCTGGATAATTATATCAAAACTGTTAAACCTCTTGCACAGTATCATTTCATTATGTACAAATTCTGTCCACTACCCAAGAAAACCTACCAGCCATTAAATTTTTTTTTCAATAGCCAATTTTTGTCCTCTAGATAGTGTCACTTTATCAAAATGTGCTACTTAGGAAGCAAAGAAGTTTATAAATTCTGTGTGTGGAAAAAACAGACCACATCTGTTAAAGCAAATGAATAGAGTATGCTGCATGATGAACTGATATGTTTTTATTCACCTTGATTTTCCCTCTGGCCTGGAAGATACCAATAACATACAGAGCTACAGAGAAATCCACAGAGAGAAAGAAGCTCCATCCCCAACAATGTTTTTCCAGAGCCAGTCGGTAGAGAATCACTTGCCTGCAACAACAGCCAGTTTGTAAAGACTTTTCCATGTTGTCTTTTTTCCAGGGGAGGTCACCCTGACTACTTGAAACAGCAGTGGATCTCCTGAAGAAAGAGGTAAACAGTGACCCTTGGAAAAGTGACAGTAAGTATCGAAGTCCACTGCATGGGGAATGAAATGTCTCATTTTACTTCTAGTAATGCTTTCCACAATATGGTTTATCATGAAATCATAATTGCTTTTTGAACAAAACAATCGCTATACAACTTTTGTCGTAAAACTCAGAAGTAATTTTGGATGTGTTGAAACTCTGGTAATTTCTTTTGGTAGATCATTGGATTTAGCTTTAACTCAGAGTATAAATTATGACAATTAATTTTGGGACATCGATTAATTATTGTTACATACAAGTCAGACTATCTATGCTCAAGTAATGCCTTTGGTTCTTAATTTTTTGACTTTGGGCATTTCAAGTAAACTCCCTCTTTCTTGGTTTCCTCATCTATAAAGTAAGACTAATGCTAGTAGTGAACTTTATCCATCAAACCAAGCATTTTTTTTTTCTATTTTATTGTAAAAATGTTGACAATTTAAAATTTCTGTTTATGTTAGAATGGATGGAAAACCAGACAATAACCTGGGGAAAGTACAACAAAGAGGAATAAACACATTTTTTTTTCCTGAATTCATGTTTAGCATTTTCTATAACCTATGTACAGCAGGTAATTTACAACACAATCTCAGATGCTCTGCTACTAAGTCATTAAATCTCAATATCAAGAAGAAACATATAAACTGCATCAAATTATGCAAACCTTACTAATTTAATCTGAATTCCTTAAGGAAGCTACATCCAGGTGATAACTGCCCAGCAACATTCTTTCATAATGGTTGCATAAACAGAAACATTTTTCTTCATATGAGTTCCATATATTAACATTGTCAATGCACCTACTCCTTAGCTAAAACAGACTTTTAAATATGCTAATTTACTATATGCATCAAACTAAGCATTAATTTGAGCATTAATAAAGCTAAAATACATCAAAGGCTTAGATCAAGGCCAAGCACATGATAAGCACAGGTTAAGTGGATCTATTGTCATTGTTGTCATCATTATATTTATGAACCTATTTTAATCAACTTCATTTCTGCGATGTAGTTGTTGAATCTTCAAAAATTTATAAGGTAAGAGTGAATATGGTATCTGGGTTCAGAATTTTTACTCTATATTTTCTTAAATAAGATGAAAATTCCAGTCAGTAAAGATATTTTTGAATAGGTTTAACTAAATTGAATTCTTCCTTTGTTGAAAGTAAGTTCAACTGCTGTAATTCAGTTTTGAATGTCTTAATGCATTTATCTTGTTTACAGAAGGTTTACACATGACACAACAGATTTGGTCAAAGTAATGCAGTAGTTACATTCCTCTGCAAGGCTAAATATACACATAGTGAAGAAGGGAAGTGCGTTAGGAATCTAGGGCCGGAATTCAATGCTAAATAGTAATTGAAAAAGATGTGTTGCTTGGAAACTGCAGAGAACACTGCTTTGTTTCAAGTGAAGGGTAATACAAATCATGCATTAAAATAGTAGAACCTTTTTAAAATTTCAACAACGCAATTGATGAGAGTTTTAATCAGCTCCGACACATAACTTGGATAGTGCATTTCAGTCATACAGATGGTTCACCAAGATAACCCACAAACACTGATAGTTTTATATTGAGGTTTGGTTACATATCTTATGAGACTTCAGGTTATGATTGCATAAACTGGACTCAGATTAAGGGTAATGAAATATTCCTTCTAAGAATAATCACCCTTTCAGAAAAAAACCGCACCTAATCAGAGGTGTCATGCACCACTGAGTTTCGTGCACAGGACTTGCTGTTTAATAGCTGTTTGGTGACATTTGCAATTGGATGCAGTTACGAAATAATGTAAGATGCTAATGTGTTACTTGGCAAGAGGAGTGAATCCTTTCACTCCCTTCCAATTTCAAAGCATGATAACCCTGAAAGTTAATGAAAATAAAGAGATCCACACAAGAGAGCAAAAAACGCAATGTGGTGGCAGTGACTACTCGTGTTTTGTTTGGCTGCTTGAGGAATGAAATTCAAATGCTTACAGACCAGTCCCTAAATTGTAAGGTGTTCATACATTCATTAACTTCTCCCTCCTTAAGATTCATTACATGCAAGTCTTCTCCTGTGGTCCTGGAAGTTCTTCCAAACTGGAAAATAATTCATCTACCTTAAGAAAAGTTTCTGATGCCCTGATATTTTGGAAATTCATTCTTTATTTGACCCAAACTATTTTCACTACTCTTTATCTTCGCACATTCCATTCACTCCTTCTAAAAGAGTCAGTCATTCTTCCTTTTTCTTACCAAAAGTATAAGAACAGTTTAAATTTTACCAACTTGATGATCCTTATGTCTTCTAGGCAGGGTTAGTTTCTCCATTATCTGGCCTCACATAGTACATAACCTCTGTTTATCCCTCAGTAGAACTTACCAGGTTGTTCTCCGTTTGGTCTGTTCATCGTCCTGCCTGCTCCTCTGGTCTTAAACACCTCTAGGACAAAGACTCTGTATTATTTAGCTTTATATTTTCAGTACTTATAAATTGTCCTAGTACATAGTAGTTGCTCAGTAAACATTTTTAGAGTGTTCTTTGATCTTGAATGTTTCATTTACAATGATAAATTAATTTTCTAACTTTAAAAAAATACATTGAATAAACCCATTATGTAAGTATATTCAATAAAGGTGTTAAACATATTCTGTATATGAATAGGGACATCAAAGTCATATCCTTGAAAAAGTTCAAGCCCTTTGAAGAGCTTACTATTTAATGGTATACCAGGCAGATATACATGCCTCACTTAAGAGTAGGCAGAATGAACAAGTGTGGTGTGGACATTGCCAGAAATCACTGACCTCAGAGATCACCTCAGCTTCTTAGAGGAAGGAGCACTACAGGATGGGCTGAAAGAGAAGGGAACTAGTTCAGGCCAGCTCTTCAGTTGGAAGCATTCTGCACAGAAAGAACAGCGCATATGAAAACGTGGAGGCAGGGGAAAATAGAACCTTTCCTGGGAGTTACAAGTAATTGAGTATTCTTGGAGCATAAGATGTGAATGGGGGGGGGGGTAGGTAATAAGAGGGGCAACAAAAGATAAGTCTGAACTAATTAGTCCAGGAAAGCCCACAGGGACCTACAGTGCCATCCAAGACCATTTAGAATTTATCCTGTCTTGATGATGAAACTGAAGCCCCAAGTCTTTACGTGATTTGTTCAAACTCACGCAGAGCTCACTGGCGAGGGGAGGAGAAAGAACCCTGGCAACAGCTTGCTACTTAATGAGTGTTTGCTTCTTCAGAATATGTTGTAATCACTAATTAATTAGCATCGAATCCTGAAATCCCTGTGAGATAGAGCTAAGTTTGCTTCACTTTTCAAGATGAGGCTGATTCACAGAACTGATGAGTCAAGGCCACAATAGTGTCCTTTTGAATTAAGGATAAACACGAGGCAGATTTCACTGCTCAGTTTACTTTTCTATCTTTTGCCACCCTTAGTTAATTATATGTTTACATCTTTGAATAAAGACTGCAATATTCCACCTAAATCTGATTTTTTTTCATTCATATAATTTTCTGATCCCAAATTACGTAACAGATTTGTTATCCAACTGAGAATCTGCTAACAACGAAATAAATACCTGCTCAACATGTAGAAAAAGTAAAATACACACAATATAGGAAGAGGCAATACATTTTTTTCTACATTTGTGTGTTACCTGATAGAGAAGAAAACTGGGATGTAATAGCCCTACCGTTAGCTAATAGTAAAGAATAAAGCTAGTAACTTGTTCAGGTTAAAACTATTTTTTAGTGACATAGTCTACCTCCCAGGTGGAATGTCTGTGTGCACATTGCAAATGAAAATCAACCTCTCTTTTAAGAAGAATACATGTTTCTTGAAAAGATTTTTAAATAATCTGCATAAAAATAAACTCATCCTAAGGGCAAATTGCTTAAATGAAATGAGTGTACTGCTTTCTGGAATGAGTTGATGCTCAGAGAATTTACAGTACTCCTGTCTTACTGTATCACCAAGAAGATCAGCTGACCTCTGAAAGCTTTTGAAATGATTTTCATTTCTTTGTCCTTGGGACATGTGGAGATGCTGGGTAGTAGTGAGATAATTATAATGGGATTTTTTCCCTCCCAGGATATGAAGTCACTTTAGAAATTGCCTTCCTCTTCAGTGATAAACAGTAGATGTTTTGATCAAAATAATATGAATAATAATAAACAGCATGAATCCTCCTCTCTTTAAAAATAAACTACTGCTTTTATTATTCAGACTAAAAACTTCATATTAGAGAGGATGCTCATAAACTTTGAGATAATCTTTGAAGGAAACAAAACTTCCTATTTGACTTGGGCAAGGTGGCTCTGACCAATTAATTTAACATTTTCATACCATCAGAGAGGACTGTTAAAAATTGTGCTTTTTACTCCCTCTTACATATTTTTGAGACCAAGCATGTTTATAACATATCAGCTAAAATATATTTATTTTAAATATTTTAGTTATTTCCACTTTATTAAACTATATGCAGATTTTAATCCTGCTATGTTTTATAATATATTAATATATTAGAGTCATGAGTGTATATAATTTATACTTTTATATGAGCAGTGGGCTCAATTTTTGTTAACTAATAAGTGTTTCTTGTGAAAATTTGAAGCTGTCTGCTCTATAAAACTCCTCCAGTTCTAGAAATTAACTGTCAATATTAAAATATTTCTAGGCCCATTTATCTCTTCTCTAATAATATTTATGGATTAAGGATAATAACAGTATCTTCATTCATAAATCACAGAGCATCTTTTCATTCTTTTTCCTCTGGAGTTAGATTTGACAATATTTATTGTTTCAGTCTTTTCAAAAAACACTGTTAAAACTTGGCTAATCGGACAGCAGTCTTTATTGATTTTCTTCCTTTTGCTCTACAGTTTTGTTTTGTGTTGTTTTGTTTTTCCCACTCATCCTTTTGAGCATTGGTTCTCAACCTAAAGCCAATATTTCTGAGAATTTCATCTTCAGTTGTCTTCTCTTCTATATTCATTCCCTGGGCCACCACAACCATGCTCATTATTTTACCATCTAAGTAACAGAAATTCTGAACTCAACCTGCTTGCCATTTTCACACAGTCATCTCAAGCTCTATGTATTCAAAAGTCAACTAAAATCTTCCTTTCTCAAATGTGTTCTGTTTTTATACCCACTACCTGAGAAAATGAACCAACCGCTCATTAGATACCCAAGCCACAAATGTGATTGTTATCCTGGATTGTTTTTTTTTTTTTTCTCTCTCTGCCCCATATCAAATCAGGAGTAAGACACATACAACTCTAATTCCTGATCATATTTTAATCCTTACCATCCTTTCCATCCTAATGCTTTTTATTCTGACCCCATACATTTTCTATGTGGGTCATTAGAACTGGGTGACTTTCCCATCTTGCCCCAGTTAGTCCCTTCTCAAGCTATTCGAATCACCTTTCCATGATGAATCTAATTATATTAACCCTTTTGCTTAAAAATATTACCTCTGCATCAGTATTGACTAAATGAATAAAATACGACCTTATCAACACACTCAGAACTTTTCATGATCTAAAACCTGCTCTTTTTAAATCTTGTTTTCACCTGCTCTACATAATAGGCCCCAAAGTAACACCTGCATCAATTATGTACGAGGCCTCAAGATACAGGTGATTAGAGATGATTATTCAGTTAAAGATACAGGTGATTATTCAGTTAATAACTAAGAATTTAATTCAAAATACTACTTTAACTATTGCACTGAAAGATTGTAAAGGAGAGCAGAATACGTCACTCCTAAAGATGCCCATTTGGCACGCATGAATTAAAGTTACTTAAGCAATAAGTAACCTGGTGCAAGGCCACTCTGACCTTCCTTTGTCCTGAAATCAGGAAACAAATCTTCCATGGGAAAGGTACCCTCACTGTACCAGGAGATGATAAGGTATCCTTTTTACCAGAGACAGGGAATGTAAGGCCAAGAAGGGTAGATAAACCACCCTTTTTACTTCTTCACTAATTTATTACCTCAAACCCAAATCCCTTTGTCTTGTCAATTATTCACTAATTTATTTATTCTTATCTAAAAGGTATAAAAGCTTCCTGCCTTGGTCACTTCTCTGAGTCTCATATTTTCACGGGGCTCCTATACATGCAAAATTAAACTTGTTTTTCTCCTGTTAATCTGTCTTGTGTCAATTAAATTAGACCAGCCAAAGAATTTAGAAGAGAAGGGAAAATGTTTCCACCTACAAGAGCATTTCTTGAATCAAGAAACAATGTTTATAAATTTAGACAATAATAATGTAATCAAGTCAACCACCTACTTCATCATCAATTACTGCTAGTTCATAGTACAGCTGAGCAGTAGACATTGGATTGTCTCAAAATGTCACATCTACCATCACTGAACACGAGTATTGCTAAATGTGCACTTTGGGAGAGACATTTTCTTTATCCCTTTTAATTCTCTAAAGACATGCCATTGTATAATTTTGGCCTGCATTCTACCATTCAGATGAGAAAATCAAAGATTACAACAATTTTCCATTGTAGGGAAGCAAACTTTACCACTCCAAAATATGTCTCTTTGGCATGAGGATTAATTTAGGCTGATTATTTTTAGAAACAGAAGACTTAACTCTCCCTAAACTGCTTAAAAATTTAGATAAAGGGCCTGTCCCTGGAACAGAGCTATCACCAGAGATAATCTGCAAAGAATATGGGCTGGGTTTGGCAGGGGAAACTCCACAGAGCTTAGAGATCAGGGTCCACTCTGAGTCCCATTGTCTCCACATGGCCCAGCAAGCGTTTATTTACCAAACATTTACTTTTCCATCTCTGTGTGAATTGCCTTCCTCCCCTTTGAAGTCCCAAACCACTATTCCCCAAATCCTCTTTGGTCTTTAGTTGAAGATGGTATTTAAGGTGAGGATTTCAGCCATTTTGGAGAATTACTCACTTTTCCTGGCTCTCTCCCATTTACACTTGTTACTAAATTTTTTTAAAGATTTTCTCCAGTTAGTCCTCCAATTAGTCTGTCTCATGTAAATTTAATTCTTAGACTAGCCAAAAGAACCTAAAAGCATAGAGGAAAATTTCTTCCTCCCTGACACAATGATATGTTTTAATATTATTCTTAAAAAGGGGAAGAAAATCTTCAGATACTTTAGCTATTTGGTCTTCAGTCTTCTTAACCCAAGGAATAATAAATTCAAAGTTTATTTTGATAATGATATAGAATACAAGTTCCTGCCATAGATTTTTCTTTTTATTTAACTATCCCAGTTATGATACATTTACAAAGTTTTTTGCGCTATTCAGGAACTGATAAAAATAGAGTAGGTGACATAAGACCCATGAATTCTCACAGTGTTTTCGATGGACTTTCGTTTTTGGTGTAATTGACTCTCATTTAGGGCAAGTTCACACCCAGGCTTGTAGAAACTTTTCTTGATTCAGGTGTTCTAATCTTTGAAAGACTCATTTCTTGTGAGATACACAGATTTACATTCCTTAAACTTACTTGGTTTCTTGTACAATATTAACTTTAAAACACACTCTCTTTGGCATAATTTGGTTTCCTTGTATGATTTGTTTGATACTTTTACATATTCCAGAGATTATGCTCTGCTGTATCATTTTCCTTCTCCCCATCTTAAGCCAAGCATCCTTTTATTTTTATAATCTTTCTTTGTGTATCAACCAAGTTTTACTTGTAATTTCTTAAAAAACAAAACAAAAACCAACAAACTTATTCCATTTTCTGGAAATAATGTTTTAATCAAGATTCAGGCATATTAGACTTTATTCTTCACAGTGGTGGCAGTTATAGATTTACTTCAGGGCCATCTAGTTCTTTACATACAGTTGTAACCAGGTTTTGTAGAAAACTAAGCTGTGAATCAATGCTTTTCTGCAGTTTGGGATTTCAATTCAGGAGCACTAGCTAACCCCCCAGGTTTTCAGCATGATTACATTTATCTATATTTAAAGTACAAAGGAATCAACAAGCTGAAAAGTAATTGCTCTGTTGCCATAGGAAAAGAGATTAGGAAAACTGAGTTTAAGGAAGAAACTGCCTGGGTAGTAATCCCTTTTATTATCTACTCTAAGCCATAAATGATTCTATCCCTAGACTAATAAATAATTATGTCATGAACTGTAAGGTCAGAGGACTTTAGCAAGATTGTTAAGAAGTACAACTATTAGGAACTTTCCATATTCTTAAGGTCTTATTATCTTTTTTAAAAGTATGTATTTGACAGCAGTGAATAAAATGCAGATACTAATGCACACAGCAGGGAAGAACAATTACCAAAACCATTCATTTACTAGGTGATCCCGGAGGCCCCTTCTAACTTTAAAATTCTATGCCTTTGTTTAAATTAGAGTCATTTTCATTTGAATTGACACAGCTAATCATATGTTTTAATTAAGATACCTTCCTTTCATTAAACAACTGTGTATTAGATCAGGGAATTATGTTAATGGGGAACCCCAAATTTGTCTGGAAAGCCAGGGTCATAGAGTAGGCAGAATTTAAACAAATGACCATGAACTCACAAAATAAGTTTACTGGCACAGCATGTGCTAAGGTCACTGTCAACTGGCAGGGGGGATAAACAAATCTATAGACAGGCCTGATGGGAACAAGAATCAGCGGAGATATACATGGAGAAAATAGATAAGGCTAACTGAGGTTTCATGAAAATGCAGACAAAACAAGCTCTGGGGGTGGGTTTTGTGTCCAAGACAAGCTCTCTTAAACTTTATTCTAGCACTATGAAAGTAATTTTGGATCCATTCTGCCATTTCAGAAATCCTTAGTAACCATGTACAGAAACAATTCTGGCGAAAATGGACAAATTATGAGCACACCAAAAAAGCTAGCTTTGGGGGTAGGGTGGGTGTTAGGATCCCCTGCGGACTGGCTAGGTACTTGCTAATATAGTGACTTTTGGGTTTTCTTCAGTGTCATTTTCTACTTCCAAGATCTAGACCTCCAATCTGGGGCTGAGATGGAGTCCCAACAGTCAGGCATTTGGCCAGAAATTAAAGGAAAACAATGAATTTGACTCAATCTCTCTGGAATGTCATATTTCCTCCTTCCTTATGTAAGACTGATCTTGGGTGGCCTCGGCCTGCAGCAGCTTGAGGCAGGGTTCCAGTTCCCGGCCAGTGATTAAAGTCGGGTCGAGGCGGTGAGAGCGCCGAATCCCAGCCACTAGACTAGTGGCCAGTGACAAGGCCCTGGCCCTACGGCTTTGCAGAAAAAGAATTCCCAGAAAGACGGAAAGTAGAGAAACAAGTAAAGTATTTATTAGGAGAAAAGAGTACTGTACGAGTGGATAGACACACGGGTGGGCTCAGAGAGAGTCGCGCCCTCGTGGCAGTTTGAATCACTTATATGGGGCATTTCTTCTGGATTTCCTTGGGCCAGTCATTTTGATTTGCCTGGTTCAAAGTCCATATCTGGTATATCTCAGGATTTTCCCATGTGTGCGAGTGTATCTCTTAGCCAAGATGGATTCTACCAAAGAGGCCTGTGGGTAGATTTGGCCACTTGGCATCACTCCCGTTTTGACCTCCAAGGAGCCTTTCTGTGCATGTGTAGTCAGGAGGTCTCCTGACTTCAAGAATGAGGAACAGGTGGTCTCTTGTCTTCTATCTGGGCAGGGCCCAGCCTCTTCTCTCAATTGTCCTGTTATTCCCATCTTGGAGTACGGGTCCACAGGGAACAAACTCAAACCTTTTGCCCTGAGGGCCCATCTATCTCCTGCCTCAAGACCTCCATCTCATAAATTCCATGTCTAATATAAAAAGCTTCGGTGACCATTCCTGAAAAAGATGGCCCCCTCTAACTCTGCAATCCTCGTTCCTTCTCTTTAGAGTCACTTGCTGCCTTATAGCAGCTCTTATATTGTTTCCTTGAATGAGTTAACTATTTAATGCAATTTAGTGCTTTAGATGTTTGACTTCGTCTCACCAACAAGACCACTACCTCTTTAAGGAAAACTTACCATGAATGTGAAATATTGTTAGGCTGCACCACACAGGCCAACAGGTTGGCTCATCGGTTACCAGAGAAACTAGCAGAAGGGCACACCCCTCACCGTCCCTCTGATAAGCTATCATGGTGGTGATGTTCTGAGCTACAGGTTAGAACAAGCACTAGCTGGGGCAGGGGCAAGTATGTAGGAAGGTGGGTCATGTGAGTAGGGTGTAGGTGAAGCAGGCACTGGTTGAGCAGGGGATGTACAAAGAGCAAGAGAACAGCCACCTTGGGTGGCCTGACCATACAGATATTCACAATAGCATTGGTTCTGAGGGTGTGGGGATTGTATCCATTACGTTTAATGTTATATCACCAAAGAATGTACCCAATGAATACTTGTTAAATACATGAATCAAGGGGCAAGGAATGGAGGACAATTCCCAGTTCTGAATAGAGCAAATGAGTACATATTTCCATTATTGAAACCAAGAAGCAAAAGCAAAGTAGGTTTAGAATAAAAAGATAAATCTTACTTCAAAAATATTAAATATGCTATGTCCGTGTGATGTTCAGCTGTTGATAAGCACATCACTTCTCACAGATGTGTAATGTACATTTCTTCCTCCAGGTGCTATTTTTCATGATGGAAGAAACCATACTTTTTTATGTTTGCTCCTATATAACCAGTGTTGGGGCAGTGCCTGTCATACATCAGGTACACAATAAATCTTAACTACATTAATAATTAAGTTAATTTAGTTAATATATAAAGTCCCTCTTTTATTAGTATTCAGAAGTCATCCTTTATATAGTTAATAATAATAGTGACATGCTCTGTTTTCTGTGTGTCAGGTACCATTCTAAGCACTTTAATGTGTTAACTAATTCAATCCTCAGAACAATACTGTGAAATAGTCACTATTATTATACCTGTTTTAAATGTGAAGACAATAAAGCACAGGTAGTTTAATTGTCCAAGGTTACCAAGCTGGTAAATATTGGGGCTGGATTCTGAATGCTAATAGCCTTTCTTCATGGGCTATGCTGTTAACCATTGTCTTATTCCTGTTACTTCCATGATGAAAGTAATGCTTTACAATCTATATGCTAGACTTTAAGCAAAGCAATTGGCAAAGGAGAAAATAATCAAAGGGACTTTATACCCATATATACTTTGGAAAAATAGAAGTATGGAAAACTGAGAGATAACACTCCACTGGCATTATCCAGAAGCATAAGAAGACCTATTAGAAGTTAACATTGGGAAGAAGAGAAAAAAGAAAATGCAGGAATGTTCTCTATCTTAAATGGCTCACTCTGGCAGCAATATAAATATTCATTTTAATGATGCCACTGAGGAAAGAGCTTGAATTCGCAGGCTATTGCAATCCCCCAGAGAAGCGAGAAAGTGCTACAGGGTGAGGACGAGGAAATTTAAAAAGTGGAATGGGGGGGACACAATGATGGAAAAGACATGGGAAATAAGAAAATATGAGGAATAAATGTGTCTCGGTCTTCTGTTTTTGATGACCACATGGATGCTAGACCCATGATCACAAAGAGATCAGGGAATTGGCATCATATTTTGCTGTGTGTGATGATGAGTTTCTTTGTTTGTTTGTTTTAAGATATCTATATGCATCTTCAGCCTCTTTTCTGGGGCAATATACATTTAATTGACTATTTAACATTCCCAGTAGTTTCTCTCAACCCCCTCAAATTCAACACACGCAATACTGGATTTATGAGCTCTTCCCAAACCTGCTGCTGTTCAGTGTTCCCAGTCTTAGGAAAGGACACCATCACCTACTTAGTGGCCCAAACTAACCTCAAGGACTTCCTTAACTTTACCCCCTCCCCCATCTTCATATGCATGCAATCACTAAATCCACATTCCTAATACATCTGCATACATTCATTCTTTTTTGTCCCTGATTTTAAATCCTCATTATTTCTTATCTAGATTTAGTGCTACTTTGGTAGCTGAGTAGGTGTTAACTGAAAGAAAACTGAGAAAGTGAAAATTGCTTTCTCCTCTGTTAAAAAATGTCTTGCTTATCTCCACTTCACAAATCAACTCTTTACTTACACTTAGAACCCAAGTAAAAATTGCTTCCACAGAGAGACCTTTTCTAACTTCAAAGCTAGGGTAGGTCTCCATTATATGTTCCCAAGGCACTTTTTTCCTAACATTTAACACCTCTATAATTACCTATTCAGTCTTTCAAACTAAATTATAAATACCATAAGGATATGGTCTCTCTCTGTCTTGTGCACCTCTGTTTCCCAGTGCTTGGTGATAGTATATGTTCAATAACTCATTAAATGAATGAATGAAAAGAGGTTAAGCAAGATAACACCACCAAAAAACATCCTTTTGCTTTCATAACGTGAAATTCATTGGCAATTCACACAAGAGCAATTTCAACGTGGGAGTTGTACCAGGAGACATAAAAATGAAAGAAAACTAAATAGTTCAAATATATTTCCAGAAAGTGCTTCTGACATTTTAGATGAGTTAGAAGAGGAAATTGTAACAATGGGTTAAAATGAAATTACCCTCTGCTCATTGAGAGTTAGCCACTGACTTGAATAATTGTGAGCTGGCACGCTTGCCACCTTGTAAAAAATGGGATCAGCAAGAAGTATTTCAGTAATGCTTCATTAAATTTCTTTGAAAGTGCTAAATATAAAGCATATTTTTCTGATTCCCAGTTGGAGCAAAATGAGAATTATAAAATCATTACTTATAATCCTAATGCATTTGATAATTGCCAAATGACTTCCCATAGTCTAAAAAGCACTATGACATCCTAAGGGTCAGACATAGACACAGAGCAGTCATATTCAGAGGAAAAAGTGCCAGCGTCTTAACCCCCGAAAGACACAGAACAATGAGGCAGCCTCCCAGGCAGCCAGTGTAGCAGAGAAACTTCTGGAGGCTGAGTTTGATTTGCTTTTCTCCCTTCGTAGCCTCATATTCAAGTTGGCCCCAAGATTCCTGCCAGCTAATCCTGTCACAGAACTCAAGAGAATAGCAAAACGGTATAAGTAATATTTCTTTTCAGTTAAAATTTTTCCAAGGACAAGGAAAAGAGGTCTAAAAAGTAGTTCTTATAATAAATATTACTCTCCTTTATTTAATTTTTTTCTTTGTAGACCTTGTTCTTTTCCCAAGTGAATTTTAACACATAACCATTGCCCTTCTACTCCAACAAAACAGTGTTGAATATAGATTAGTGTAACTCACTCAGAAATTTAAAATCTAAACAGAAGAGGGTAATTTAAAACTGAAATGTTAACTCATTTGAATTTTTGTCCCTCTGGGGATCTGGACAAGATAGGCACTCTCTTTTAAGTGGATCCAGTCATAGGACACATGCCCTTTTACTCCTTTAAAAATTTTTTTGAATTGTAGATTGAAATAATATTGTAAGGGATTTCAATTTTATTCAATATTCACTATTTCAAAGGAAGAATTAAAATGCGACAGATTACTAAAAGTATTGGAATGAGCATAATAACTTTACTCAGTAAGGAGTCAATGGGGCTAAGATTTCTGCATAATGAATATTTCTAACAATTAAGCTGGTAAAAATGAAATGAATTAAGTGCTATCATTTAATAATGCAAAAATGTGACAATGAGGTTTCTAGTTCCAATTGCTAATATTCAAAACCTGTTGGGGGGGGACTTCCCTGGTGGCGCAGTGGTTAAGAGTCTGCCTGCCAATGCAGGGGACACGGGTTTGAGCCCTGGTCCAGGAAGACCCCACATGCCGCGGAGCGACTAAGCCCGTGTGCCACAACTGCTGAGCCTGCGCGCCTAGAGCCCGTGCTCCACAACAAGAGAAGCCACCACAATGAGAAGCCCACGCACCGCAACGAAGAGTAGCCCCTGCTCGCCGCAACCAGAGAAAAGCCCGAAGACCCAATGCAGACAAAAATAAAATAAATAAATTTATATCAAAAAAAAAAAACTGAGGGGGGAGGGGCAAAAGAGGAAAGGACCTTAAAAATAATTTAACGTGGGTCCTCTTCTGATAATTAGGGCAATCAATATCCAAGTTTATCCTTTTGTGTCTATCAGTTATCTTTATAATTAGTCTCCTTAAGATGTTGTTTTGATTTTAATACACAAATGCAGATTAGTACCTATTTTTTCCTCAGTGTGTATTAAAACCAACATATAGATTCTTTGGAGGCTTCAGCCATTTAAAGTTGGATTGTCTTGTTGGAAATTACAAGGATAATTCCACTAACTGTCAGGATTCTTAATCTAAGAAGTAGGCAATTAATGGTTCTTGTATATACTTATTATATGAAATAACTTTTGGAGCCCAATTTGCTGACCTGTAGATAAAAGAAGAAGTTCTTTTTAAATGTTTTTTTTTTTTTAGAAATTCACGTTCTTTTATTTATTTATTTATGACTGTGTTGGGTCTTCGTTTCTGTGCGAGGGCTTTCTCTAGTTGTGGCGAGCGGGGACCACTCTTCATCGCGGTGCGCGGGCCTCTCACCATTGCGGCCTCTCTTGTTGCGGAGCACAGGCTCCAGACGCGCAGGCTCAGTAATTGTGGCTCACGGGCCCAGTTGCTCCGCGGCATGTGGGATCCTCCCAGACCAGGGCTCGAACCCGTGTCCCCTGCATTGGCAGGCAGATTCTCAACCACTGCGCCACCAGGGAAGCCCAAGAAGAAGTTCTTAGAGGAATTCTTCAGAGAAATTTTTGTTGGAATGGAAGAATTTTCTCCCCTATATGGCTTTACAAGTTACCCTCTGAGTTCTTTAGATCTGGCACAAAAAAAAAGGAATTCTGGAGCTCAAACAACGCTTAAAGGTATAATAAATTTTTCAAATTAATTATAAATTGGTATTTAAAATTTTGCCTCTCTGGATGTGAACATATATATAGAAAAGTCAGATGCAGCAGGTAACAAATAATTAAAGAACAAAATAAATTGTTATGATCAAGGTACCTCTTTATTATTTCACACTGTTGATTAATATACTTGTAATATGTATGATGCTTCTGCAATATTTTTTTTAAAATTTTATTTTATATTGGAGTATAGTGGATTAACAATGTTGTGTTAGTTATAGGTGTACAGCAAAGTGATTCAGTTATACATATATCTATTCTTTTTCAAATTCTTTTCCCATTTAGGTCATTACAGAGTATTGAGCAGAGTTCCCTGTGCTATACAGTAGTTCCTTGTTGGTTATCTATTTTAAATATAGCAGTGTGTACACATCAATCCCAAACTCCCAATCCATCCCTCATCCCTACCCTTCCCCCCTGGTAACCATAAATTCAGTTCTCTAAGTCTGTGACTCTGTTTCTGTTTTGTAAATAAGTTCATTTGTATCATTTTTTTTTTTAGATTCCTCATATAAGGGATATCATATGGTATTTATCGTTCTCTGACTTCACTTAGTATGATAATCTGCAAGTCCTATCAATACCTATTTTTTAATGTCTAAATTATTTTTTATTCCCTTGGAAATCTCCAGTAGATGACAAATGAGTTGGTAGATTATATACAATATCTCTATACTACACTGTAATAACACCACATTAAAATATTATTTAATTCTAAATTCACTTCAAGAGAAAAAGGTAAAATACAGGGGAACGTAGTGTTAATTCAGAAAATAAAATAGGTCACTTTTAGCACTTAAAATGCAAAATTTAAACTTTAAAAATTACTTTAAAGTATAAAAATTATTAACCTACTTTCTCTAAAAGTGGTTATCCACCATTGAATGCCTTGCAGGATCGCTTTCAGATTTACAATGAAACAATAATCTCTAAGAGTACATGCTTCACAAAATACACAGAGTGCTTCATGAATTTGTGTGTCTTCTTTTGCAAGGACCCAGCTAATCTTCTCTGAGTCATTCCAATTTTAGTGTATGTGCTGCCAAAACATACATGATTTTTAAACAACTTTTTAAATTAGTTTTAATCCCCATTCAATACGTAATTTTTTTTTTTTTTTTTTTTGGCCATGCAGTCCAGCTTGCAGGATCTTAGTTCCCTGACCAGGGATCAAACCCAGGCCCCCTACAGTGGAAGGGTGGAGTCCTAACCACTCGACCGCCAGGGAAGTCCCTAAACACTGATTTTATAATATGATATATGCAGTTTCATATGCAACAGTATTCTCATTTACATCAATATTGACATGATAATCATATCAATATTGTTACAATAAATGTTTATTAAGCCACCCAGTCTATGGTATTTTGTTATAGCAGCCTGAACTAAGATAGACTTTGGTAGTTAAGAAGTGGGGTGCCACTGTAACAAATACGGAAAAATGTGGAAGTTGTTTTAGAGGCTGGAAGAGTTTTGAGGTGCATGTTAGGAAAAGCCTACGGACTGTTAAAAGTGATCCTGCTGAGAGTTCAGAAAGGAAAGGAGAATACATCTTCCATCTTCTTAGAGAATACAAAAGTAATCATGTATATCGAATGTTGGTAGAAATATAGACAGTGATAAATGGAATATTGCCTACCACATCAGTAAACAAAGGATGTCACAGTCATCAGTGATTGCAGCCCTCCAGCGTGAGCCCTTGAGCCCTGAGAAGACAGGAAGGAAGGAATACCTGCCATCTAGCAGCCATCAGACTGTGGCCACTCCCCACAGTGAGGAAACTCAGGATGTGAAAACACAGGCCCCAGATGGCTGAGGTGCAGATCAAAGGGATGATTTCAGTGAGCCCAGACTCTTGCATCTTCCCACACATAGAAGAGTGCTAAATTCTTTAACTTCACATATCTGGTTTTCTTTCTTTATTTTTTTTAAACTTTTTATGTTATATTGGGGTAGAGCCTATTAATAATGTTGTGATAGTTTCAGGTGCACAGCAAAGTGACTCAGCCATACATATACACGTATCCATTTTCCCCCAAATTCCCCTCCCATCCAGGCTGCCACATAACATTGAGCAGAGTTCCCTGTGCTACACAGTACATCCTTGTTGGTTATCCGTCTTAAATATAGCAGTGTGTACATGTCAATCCCAAGCTCCCTAACTATCCCTTCCCCCCACTTTTCCCCCCCGTAACAATAAGTTCGTCCTCTAAGCCTATGAGTCTGTTTCTGTTTTGTAAATGAGTTCATCTGTATCATTTCTTTTTAGATTCTTCATGTAAGGGATATCATATGATATTTCTCTTTCTCTGTCTGACTTACTTCACTCAGTATGACAATCTCTAGGCCCATCCATGTTGCTGCAAATGGCATTATTTCATTCTTTTTAATGGCTGAGTAATATTCCATTATATATGTATCACATCTTCTTTATCCATTCCTCTGTTGATGGACGTTTAGTTTGCTTCCATGTCTTGGCTGTTGTAAACAGTGCTGCAATGAACATTGGAGTGCATGTATCCTTTCAGGCCATGTTTTTTTTCCAATTTATGCCCAGGAGGGTCATATGGTAGCTCTATCCATACTGTTCTCCATAGTGGCTGTACAATTTACATTCCCACCAACAGTGTAGGAGGGTTCCCTTTTCTCCACACCCTCTCCAGCATTTATTCTTTGTGGATTTTTTGATGATAGCCATTTTGACGGGTGTGAGGTGATATCTCATTGTAGATCATTCTTTAATACCATACACAAAAATAAGCTCAAAATGGATTAAAGACCTAAATGTGAGATGGGACACTATAAAACTCCTAGAGGAAAACATAGGCAGAACACTCTCTGACATAAATTGCAGCAATATCTTTTTCAGTCTGTCTCCCAGAATAATGGAAATAAAAACAAAAATAAAAATGGGACCTGATTAAACTCAAAAGCTTTTGCACAGCAAAGGAAACCACAAACAAAATGAAAAGACAACCCACAGATTGGGAGAAAATATTTGCAAATGATGTGACCAACAAGGGATTAGTCTCCAAAATTTACAAACAGCTCATGAGACTTAATGTCATCAAAACAAACAACCCAATCAAAAAATGGGCAGAATACCTAAACAGATATTTCTGCAAAGACATACAGATGGTCAAGAGGCACATGGTTTTCTTTAATTAACAGTAATCTTTTGATGTTCCCGACTACCTGCCCTTTGTTGCAAAACTCCTATATATCCTAGCTCCCCCATCACCTCCTCGGAGCAGTTCTCTCAGGGTTACTTGAGATGCTGCCTCCTGGACTTGAAGTCCTAAAAATCTCCACTGAATAAAACATAACTCTCAACTTTTAAGTTGTGAATAATTTTTTAGTTGACAGCAGTAAAGGCCATTCTGACGAGGTCCAGATGGAAATGAGGAACATGTTGTTGGATGATGGAGAAAAAGGTGATTCCTGTTATACAGTGGCAAAGAACTTGGCTGTGTTGTGTCTGTGTTCTAGTGTCTTGTGGAAGATAGGACTTGAGAGTGATAAAACTGGATATTTAGCTGAAATTTCTAAGCAACGTGTTGAAGGAGCGGCGTGTTTTCTCCTGACTGCTGATAGTAAAATGCAAGAGAGAAATAAATTGAAGAAGGAATTGTTAAGCAATGAGCAAAAAGAAACTAGAACTTAAAGATTTGAAAAATTCTCAGCCTATCCATATTGCAAAAAAATGAGAAAGCATATTCTGAAGAGGACACTGAGAGTGTAACTGAGCATTTTGATGAGGAGATCAGAGTGTATACAAACCATGGACTTAATCAGCCATCAAGTAGAGGCCAGGATCAGAGATGGGATTATACCAGCAGAAATACTGCCAGATGGGATTAAAGAGAACGGAGAAAACGGGACAGAGTGAAGGAAGGCTGTTGGACTTTTTTGATTTTATAGAACCGGATGACAGAATTTTTTAGCTGTGAATGTGTGCTATTCTTCAAGAAAAGGGGAGAATGGCCCTGAAGGTGATTCAGATATCATTAGGGCCATCACCTCAGGCCAGGTGACCTGAAGCTGAAACTGTGAAAGCAGATCTGCCTGGAGCCATGGGGGGGAGTGAGGGGGAAGGTGGGCAGAGAGGAGGGCAACCCCTACCCAGCATAATATTATCATTTATATTAATGTTGGTATGATATAACTATTTTCCTGGCAACAATGTTCATAATCTTTTTTTAACCTTTTTTATGTAGAACATCAACTATAGAATTAAGACTTTCTTTATAAATATTAAATATAATAAAGCATTTTATATTATTGCCAATAGAGAGAGGTACTCTGGTTGAATAAAAGCTTGGCAGAGAATGGATTTATTTTGATTCTGGTCCTATCTTTACCGTTAATTATCTGTTTGATTTACAGCTGGGCCCTCCCATTCTCTCTGCCTTGGAATTTTCATGAGGACAATTATACTTAATCTACATACTTCCCACAGTTGTTGTGAGCAAAATAACTCTGATAATATGTAATTTGGATATGTGGTGAATGATAAAGTATAAGACCTATTATTGCTAGTGTAATTTTAGCAGTTAAAATAAATTTGATTATTTGAGTAATGATAGTCATACTTAAATATAGCTGTTTCTCTACTGGATATGCAGTTAAATTTGCTGTGAGTGTGTGAATGCCTTCTTGGTACTTTAGTATGTATTTTGCACCTTAAAAATATTTAGAGCAGAAAAATATTTTTTAAATTATTACCACTTATATAAGAATTTAAGTTCTAAAGGTAAAGGTGTTTTTGCTTTAGCCTCAGGAATGCCTACTTATAATTGTTTGTCTCCCACATGCTAAAGTCACTTAAGGTATAAAGAATGAGCTGTGAATTTGATTTTACATTTATCACAAAAACATCACCTTGACATTTAAAGAAAAAGAAAACATTTTATGTGATTGCAAATGAGCACTTAAGATATTGAAATGTCTCCTTCATGAAAAAACAAAATGCTCTTCTTTTGTTTTTTAAAAGTGCCAACTGTCCTCTCCATAGTAACATATGTCAGAGTATCCTACATAGATTTGGGGTGAAGAAGCCAGCCCATAATTCTTCAAATTATCATTGGGTTTTGCAGTAGACTAAAGCCGTTTTTAATCTTGGCAGATTGACAAGTAGGAAATAACTTTCTGCTTTGGGAATGAGAAAATTATGCTTTGAGGAAAAACAGCAGGCAAATCAACCATTTTTAAAGTGATGATTGTTCATTTTCATAGGATTATAAATTTGGGGGATGACTGACATGCATTTATCCTCTTCAAACTGTGGTTCATAATGTGTGAGCCATACATGGGGGTTTGAGTGAGAGAATGACAGTGAGGTTAAGAGAGGTATCGGAAGGGGTCTATAAATCCATGTGCCATGACTATAGACTGGATATCTCATTTTTCAAGTGTATGCTGATATACATATTGATTTGCTGATATATATACTCAAATTCATTTGGCATTATCAATTTTCTTAATCAGTTAGTACTAAAATTACAATTGCTATCAGTTGAATGCATATTTTTAAGGAAAGTGTAACCACTGTTATATTAATTAAACAAGGAGGTCATTAGAGTGACCTGGTTCTAGTGCCATGGTGGTCGACATAAGCAAAGCAGACTCTAAGCCTGTAAATGCCTTAAGGTTACAAAGTTGAAACCTAAGGACAACCAGTCACAAAGAGCCAACCACTCTTTAAGTTACTGCAGTCAATGATTTCCTAACTTTGCCTCTGCCTTTTCTCTATAAAATCTCTCCCCCAAGTTCCTCTCAGTGGAACACTTCTATCCGCTTCCCATTTAGCACTCCCTGATTTGAATTAATTTTTGCACAAATAAATTCTTAAAATTTTTAATATGCCTCAGTTTATCTTTTAACACTACTTTCTGAAATTAATCCCAATATTAAGAATTGAAAGGTTACAGAGCTTGGGGAAGGAGTTAGTAAAACAAATTTGTAAACAAAATGTAGTCACATGAAATGATCATTCATATTAGGAAGGTTACGCCAATCCCAGATCAGTGTTATATATACTTAGTTTTAAAAAGGGCAGGACTTCCCTGGTGGCGCAGTGGTTAAGAATCTGCCTGCCAATGCAGGGGACATGGGTTCGAGCCCTGGTCCGGGAAGATCCCACCTGCTGCAGAGCAACTAAGCCCATGCGCCACAACTACTGAGCCTGTGCTCTAGAGCCTGCGAGCCACAACTACTGAGCCTGCGTGCCACAACTACTGAAACCCACACGCCTAGAGCCCGTGCTCTGCAACAAGAGAAGCCACCACAATGAGAAGCCCGCGCACTGCAATGGAGAGTAGCCCTTGCTCGCCACTTGTGCGCAGCAACAAAGACCCAACACAGCCAAAAATAAGTAGATAAATTAATTAATTAAAAAAAAAAACTAAAAAGGATAATTGTTTCCACATTCAATATGTTCACAGGTACAAAGAAATATAAATGAAATGCAAAATACATTCATAGCGAAATAGAGATAATACAAAAAAAAATTATATTTGATTGTGAAACTATTCAACTTCTTTCAGTTTCCCTTTTGAAGTTCTAGTAATTTGTATTAAAAGTACAAATTGTTCTTACAATTGAAAAGAACAAAATTAAGCCAGCCAAATCATTCTACATAGCAAAAAGTAAATCTTTATTTTTTCATGTTTTGATTCCTTACTTTTAGCTCACCTTAGGTTGCTGTACTTATTGAGTAACAAGTATTTACAGTTACTGTTTTAAAGTACTTAGGATAAACTAAAGAATAAGACAGTTGTGGTTTATGTACTTGCAGGACTTAAAGTGTAAAAGGATTATGGAAATTGCAATTATAATAAAGAATACCATCAGAAAGGTAAAATCTAAAACTAAAGGAAAATGATAAGTTGTAATAAATATGACAAAGATTTGATACCCTTAATGTATAAAGAACTCATAAAAGTTGATAACAAAAGCACAATAGCACCAGTCTTAAATGTTGCCACAGTTAAGAAGAGACAAAAATGTGAGTAATGATTCTCAAAAAAGAGGCCAGTGTTCAACTTCCTTTTATGTAAATACATACAATGAAGCACAACTCTCTCAAAACCTGTCATTGTCTCTCCCTCTCGTTCCCTACCACCCTCAATTGGCCAAGATAAGGTTTTTAGGATGGGCTCGGTTTGGATCCCTCACACAAGCCTTCTGGAATGCAATTTAACGATACTTTTTTAAATATTATAAAGTTTACTACAGTATGAGCAAATAATTTTTCTTGTAAATAACTAAGTACAAAAGTAGTCAGAAATTCAAAGCAATATTTCCAGCAAAGGTATTTAATAAAGAATTATTTATACATGTATAACAAAGGTAATAATATTATTAATATTTTATATATGTATTAGTATGGGCTTTCCTTGTGCAGTTTCATATACCAGTCTTCTCCATGGTTTCCTGAGGCATTCATCTGTGGGGAGGAGGAGAAAAGCGATGAAGAGGGTTGAAGGATAAGGCATAAGGATTGTTGGAGCAAAGAGTTTATTCTACCTCTGGTATCCAAAACAGGGTTTTTGGGTGTTCATCAGAAAAGCCCTTGAATGCCAGGCTTCGTGAAGAAGAACCCGTTTTTCTGAATTCCTTAGGACATATCAAAATGCAGACCTCAAGAGAACAAACTGAAGATTTTCCCACTAGAGAAGGACTCTCCTCTGCCCCTGAATAGGCCATGAGGCAGTAGGAGGCACATGAGAAGGTCCAAAAGTGACAATGTCGGTCACATCTTGTGGCCCCCATGTGAGCCTCAGTAGACACAGAATCTCTCCCTGTGCCATGTGAGGTGACACAGAGTTGCCAGCAGCTCAAATCTGAAAGCAGGACAAAGAGGCAAATGGCTGGGACATGGGTTCTGACAACAGGTATCAGCTCTTCACCCCAAAATGCCAGTGAGATCCTGTCATGCTTTAATTGTCACGAATCTGGACCCAGATCAATCTAGCCATTCCACTACAGAAACCAGGAAGGACCCAAAGGATAACACAGGTATCTGAAAAATTTATTTCTACTTCAGTAAAGAAACAGCCCCGATTACAAAGTCTTAGCCAGCGGAAAACTCTTGAAATTGACATTCAGGAGTTAAGTAAGATTTAATTTTTTTTTTTTTTTTTTTTTTGGCAGAGCAGCCACATTTAACATTATTTTTAATCACAGTTTTAGGCCACTCCCACTGGTGGTTTTGGTCTTATTCTTTTTTTAAATTTATTTATATATTTATTTTTGGCTGCATTGGGTCTTCGTTGCTGCGTGTGGCCTTCCTTTAGTTGTGGCAAGCGGGGGCTACTCTTTGTAGTCGTGTGCGGGCTTCTCTTGTTGCAGAGCATAGGCTCTAGGCGTTCGGGCTCAGTAGTTGTGGCTCTCAGGCTTAGTTGGTCCGCGGCATGTGGGATCTTCCCGGACCAGGGCTCTAACCCATGTCCCCTGCATTGGCAGGCAGATTCTTAACCACTGCGCCACCAGGGAAGCCCTGGTCTTATCCTTGATTACAATTGAATTGATTATACTTTACACATTTTATAAATTACATCTTCACCCAGGGTCATCTTTTTACTTAGGTCTATAGTGGGTAGGTTTCCTTTTTCTCCTTTTTTAAAAAATACTAACCAATGAGAAAGTTTTGTTTTATAATAAAATTTAGACATCTTCACCATGTTATTTTGTGTCACTGGTGACTTTGAAGCATGAATTATTAAAAACTTATTTGGGATGCATTTTTTCCTGTGACAGCAAGACATGATTCAGATACTTTACATTGTCATCTCCAACAAAGGTGTTAGTAATACTTAATTTTGAATTTAAATGCCAGGATTTCAGTGTATAATGCTACATGTCTCTTCAATTCTGGATGTTTATGATGCTGCATTTGATTTCATAATTATATGATTCAATAAAATATCACTGAACCAAAGCACATACTTCCATGGAAATAATTATATTGTATCCTAATGAATACTTGAACTCATTAAAATTCACCCAAAACTGTAATATCATAATGAGTTGATCAAAACATTAAAATTCAATGAAGCAATGGTGGACAAATCAATTTTAACTTCTCATATACCAATACTAATACAGAAAATATTTCTTATGCTACTAAGTACTGTACTTATCACCCTGGTGCACAAGTTCTCTATTTTTATGCAAATTTTCATTATTGGTTAATGTCTTAGTGATTTTACAGTATTTGTATACAAAGAAACAAATGAATCCTGGCAATGAGATCTGATAAAATTAATTAATATCAGTGTTACCAGATATAAAGTTTTATCTGTCTGGAAGGTAAACTAGAGATGTGTCTTTAAAAGATGAATTTTCCCCATTTTAGGAAAGAGGTAGACAGTAGAGTCTGTTCTACCATAGATTAATATCTGGTGATTACAGAGTCCTTAGCCTTCTACCTTGAGGGATGGACCTCATCTCCTCAAATGCAGGCTTTGATTAAAAGGAAGATAAATGAAAACCATTTTCTTGGTTCTTTCCTGCCCATTCTGAACCGACATACACATTTGAATTCCATTTATTTCTTAAGTGCTCTTACCTCCCATCCTCACAATATATTGTCACCTTTCTTTCAGGCTCTGCAGTAGCTCAGATCCAGTGAAAAGAATGCACATGATCATTCTGTTTCAAAACTAATTAGAAAAAGATAAGGCACAAAAACGTTCATGGAAGACTAAGCCAGAAAGAACTTGGATAAGAGTGAGAGGTCCCAGGGGAGTCCTAATTGGAAAAGTTGGGAAGTGGCAGAAATAGCTTGCTCTATTTTTGCATATGAAAAACTTCTGGATTGGTGGAAAAGTCCAGAGACTTTGAATCTAAATTCATGGATTTTCATCCCAGCTCTGACACTTAGCTGTGTGTCACCTCTGTAGGACTTGTAACCTCTCATTAAAGAGAGATAATATCTATCTCACAGGTTTTGAGGATTACCTCAGAAGATTAGTGTAATAGGACTTTATATAATAGATTGTAGTATGTTAGTGTAAGTTAACATTAATTTAGAAAGGTGGTGGCTCAATATTGTTATTAGATGGCTAATTTACTCAGGTCAGTTTTTGGAAATAACTATGCAATTGGCTGTTGTTACATTTTATTCTTTTTATTTATTTATTTATTTATTTATTTATTTATGGCTGTGTTGGATCTTCGTTTCTGTGCGAGGGCTTTCTCTAGTTGCGGCAAGCGGGGGCCACTCTTCATCGTGGTGCGCAGGCCTCTCACTATCGCGGTCTGTCTTGTTGCGGAGCACAGGCTCCAGACGCTCAGGCTCAGTAGTTGTGGCTCACGGGCCTAGTTGCTCCGCGGCATGTGGGATCTTCCCAGACCAGGGCTCGAACCCGTGTCCCCTGCATTAGCAGGCAGATTCTCAACCACTGCACCACCAGGGAAGCCCTACATTTTATTCTTGATAAACGTTTTCCTATATGTGTTCTTCTCCTCAGAATTCATGAGAAACGATGATTGTACAAGTCAATTCACTTAACATTATTGCGTGCTTACTATATATCAGTCATGGTGGTAAGAAATTTGAATGCATTATTTTCCTATATAATCCTTACATTAACTTTATGAGTATATTATTTTCTCTACATAGGAAACTGTGGCGTGGAGAGTGAATCAGAGTAATATTTTTATATATTAAACTAATGTGTTGTTGCCCCTCTATTTCTTGTCCCTTATTCAGCTGTAGCTAGGGTATTTTATGCCCAATACCTCAGGAACAGTAAGACACCACAGAATTTTTTAATTTCCACTAAGAATAATCCCCCTTTCTTTCTTAAACTATAGTCCAGTGAGTAGCTAATGATAGTAATTTTATTTTGTTTTTTTACCCTATAACAGAAATTTTTGTAAATAGCTTACATTATTTTATTTACTCCTCTGAAAAACACTAGGAGAGATGTTCTGTGATTATACACATTTTATAGAGCCTTACATCTGAGTTTATAAAACCTTCCACAGACCTGAAATAGGTTATCTTTCCCAGGCACATAGACATTAAGAAGTAGAATGAGGCTTCAGAACTCTCTAAGCTTCACCCCCAAGGAAAGAGCTGAGAGACTGAAGAGATTCTTATTCCCTGTACTCTTCTGCCTTTTAGATAAGCCCACTTAAAGAAGAAATAATTTTTTTTAAAATAACACATTTGGCGATCCAAGGATATAGTGCGCTTGTGCTCTTGAAATGCTGCTAGGCACTAGAGAAGCTGCAAGAGCCCAGAGTTCCCCAAAGCCCACCATCAAATCAGAGTAGAAAAGTGTTAGCATGATATGTCCAAGCAGATGGTTGTATCTTGTCAACCTCATACCACAACATGTCCCAGCGATTTTTCCTGCTCCACAGAAAAGCGCAGAGATGGAGCATGTCACAACCATGCTAAATTTCTTAGAGCTCCAGAAGAGCACAAGATCAGACAACTCTTCACAAGGCCACTAAGGGGGGAAGTGGAAATAGTGGAACTAACCAAGTAGCTGCCCAGACCTGAGATGCCCACAGCAGTGGCTACATGGACACAAATGGGAGGACAAAATGGGGTGACCACAAAGACAGGTTTTTTTCATGAAGCTATTGAAGGCTAAGTTTCAGGGATCCTAACGCACGTGAGTTCGTTCAGTGGCATGGAATATGTTGAAATGACCTTACTCCAATATTCTATTTAGTTGAAGAATACATTGCAAAAATATAATGCACAGCTTGAAAGTGTAGAGTTCAGTGAATTTTGACAAACTTATATCCACGTGTAACCACAAATCACATCGAGATATAGCACATTTCCATCCTCCCAGCAAGCTTTCTTTTGCCCCTATCTATCATAGCCCACACCCAGAACCAAACACACTTCCTATTTGTTCAATTTTTCTCTAGATTGTCCTGGCTGTCCTAAGTTTATGTGGTTCCATGTAAATTTTAGAATCACCTTATTAATTTCTTCAAAAAGACTTTGAATTTTAAACACTGAATTCTGTCTCCTTAGAACTCAGTGCCTGCTGTGATCTCTACTCAGTTCTCTCAACCTTCAAGCTGTTGTTTTCCTGAACACCCTGGGGCTTTTGCCCAATGTGTACACAGTTCAAGAAGCAGCCAAGGACCTGGGGGGAGTTTGTATGCAAGTTTGGGGCACCTCCATTTATTATTCACTTTTTTGTGGTATTTTTTCTCACTTTCCAGCTGCTTTTGATCTTAAACTCTGGCTTCTGACTTCTCAGCCCATTACGACTTCACTGTTTGCCTGAGATATATTTAATGGGCATTGTTTAGTAGAAAAACTAAGTAGATCTGAGTTTCACCCACACTCTTTCCATTCTTTCAAGGATTAGGTACCCTCTGGTTTCCACTTAGTTTTGGTCACCCTACAGTGTCTTCACAGTTACTTTAAAAAATAATTTGTCTAGCTAGAAAGAATAATTGTCTTTGGGAGATGCTTTGGTTTTCTATACAATACTCTGACATTTCCAGAAACTGTCATCTACTTTTAAAATTTTACAGAGATCTTGAGTTGCAGTGTCGGGGCAGCATTTCCGCACACGGCCCAGCCCCGAGCTAAGGTGTCAGTGCAGCCATTTCTCACTAGGCACTCTGAAGTGGCGGGTGCAAGGCCTCTGCATGAAGCACCCTGTGAACAAGTGAAACTAGATGAAGCACAAAGAAAAGAAAAAGGCTTTATGACAGTAACTCTGCTCAGGTTTGAATTAAAATGGTGTTTCTCAAATTCTAATGTGCATAAAAATCACCTGGGGATTCTGTGAAAATGCACATTCCACTTCAGTAGGTCTGGCCTGAGATTCTACAGTTTTAACAAGCTGCCAGATGATTCCCATGTGCTGGTCTTAAGATCACATTTTGAATAGATGGAACTTTAACATGGCAGAGGAGTAAGATGTGGAGATTCCATTCCTCCCCACAAATACATCTACATGTGGAACAACTCCTACAGAACACCTACTGAACACTGTCAGAAGACCTCAGACTTCCCAAAAGGCAAGAAACTCCCCACATACCTGGGCGTGTAACTGACAGGGTCTTGGTGCTCCGGGCGGGTGTCAGGCCTGTGCCTCTGAGGTGGGAGAGCTGATTTCAGGTCATTGGTCCACCAGAGACCTCCTGGCCCCATGTAATATCAAACGGCAAAAGCTTTCCCAGAGATCTCCATCTCAACACTAAGAAACAGCTTCACTCAACAACCAGCAAGCTACAGTGCTGGACACCCCATGCCAAGAAAGGAACACAACCCTACCCATTAGCAGAGAGGCTGCCTAAAATCATAATAAGGTCACAGACACCCCACAACACACCACCAGACACGGTCCTGCCCACCAGAAAGACAAGGCTTATGCACCAGAACACAGGCACCAGTCCCCTCCACCAGGAAGACTACACAACCCACTGAACCAACCTTAGCCACTGGGGGCAGACACCAAAGACAATGGGAACTATGAACTTGCAGCCTGCGAAAAGGAGACCCCAAACACAGTAAGTTAAGCAAAATGAGAAGACAGAGAAACACACAACAGATGAAGGAGCAAGGTAAAAACCCACCAGACCAAACAAATGAAGAGGAAAGAAGCAGTCTACCTGAAAAAGAATTCAGAATAATGATAGTAAAGATGATCCAAAATCTTGGAAATAGAATGGAGAAAACACAAGAAATGTTTAACAAGGACCGAGAAGAACTAAAGAGCAAATAAACAATGATGAACAACACAATAAATGAAATTAAAAATTCTCTAGAAGGAATCAATAGCAGAATAACTGAGGCAGAAGAACGGATAAGTGACCTGGAAGTTAAAATACTGGAAATAACTACTGCAGAGCAGAATAAAGATAAAAGAATGAAAAGAATTGAGGACAGTCTTAGAGACCTCTGGGACTACATTAAATGCAGCAACATTCAAACTATAGGGGTCCCAGAAGAAGAAGAAAAAGAAAGGGACTGAGAAAATATTTGAAGAGATTATAGTTGAAAACTTCCCTAATATGGGAAACGAAATAGTTAATCAAGTCCAGAAAGCACAGAGAGTCCCATACAGGATAAATTCAAGGAGAAACATGCCAAGACACATATTAATCAAACTATCAAAAATTAAATACAAAGAAAAAATATTAAAAGCAGCAAGTGAAAAACAACAAATAACACACAAGGGAATCCCCATAAGGTTAAGAGCTGATCTTTCACCAGAAACTCTGCAAGCCAGAAGGTAGTGGCAAGACATATTTAAAGTGATGAAAGGGAAAAACCTACAACCAAGATTACTCTACCAAGCAAGGATCTCATTCAGATTCTACGGAGAAATTAAAAACTTTAGAGATAAGCAAATGCTAATAGAATTCAGCACCACCAAACCAGCTTTATAACAAATCCTAAAGGAACTACTCTAGGCAGGAAACACAAGAGAAGGAAAAGACCTACAATAACAAACCCAAAACAATTCAGAAAATGGTAATAGGAACATACATATTGATAACTACCTTAAATGTGAATGGATTAAATGCTCCCACCAAAAGACATAGACTGGCTGAATGGATACAAAAACAAGACCCGTATATATGCTGTCTACAAGAGACCCACTTCAGACCTAGGGACACATACAGACTGAAAGTGAGGGGATTCAAAAAGATTCCATGCAAATGGAAATCAAAAGAAAGCTGGAGTAGCAATTCTCATATCAGACAAAATAGATGTTAAAATAAAGACTACTACAACAAACAAAGAAGGACACTATATAATGATCAACTGAATACCTACATGTAAGAGAATGAAATTAGAGCACTCCCTAACACCACACACAAAAATAAACTCAGAATGGATTAAAGACCTAAATGTCAGTCCAGACACTATAAAACTCTTAGAGGAAAACATAGGCAGAACACTCTATGACATACATCACAGCAAGATCCTTTTTGACCCGCTTCCTAGAGAAATAGAAATAAAAACAAAAATAAACAAATGGGGCCTGATGAAACTTAAAAGCTTTTGCACAGCAAAGGAAACCATAAACAAGATGAAAAGACAACCCTCAGAATGGGAGAAAATATTTGCAAACGAATCAAATGACAAAGGATTAATCTCCAAAATTTACAAGCAGCTCATGCAGCTCAATATCAAAAAAACAACCCAATCCAAAAATAAGCAGAAGACCTAAATAGACATTTCTCCAAAGAAGATATACAGTTTGCCAACAAACACATGAAAGGATACTTAACATCACTAATCATGAGAGAAATGCAAATCAAAACTACAATGAGGTATCACCTCACACCAGTCAGAATGACCATCATCAAAAAATCTACAAACAATAAATGCTGGAGAGGGTGTGGAGAAAAGGCAACCCTCTTGCACTGTTGGTGGGAATGTACATTGATACAGTCCCTATGGAGAACAGTATGGATAGTCCCTAAAAACCTAAAAATAGGACTACCATACGCCCCAGCAATCCCACTACTGGGCACATACCCTGAAAAAACCATAATTCATAAAGAGTCATGTACCACAATGTTCACTGCAGACATGAAAGCAACCTAAGTGTCCATCGACAAATGAATGGATAAAGAAGATGTGGCACATATATACAATGGAATATTACTCAGCCATAAAAAGAAACGAAATTGTGTTATTTGTAGGGAGGTGGATGGACCTAGAGACTGTCATACAGAGTGAAGTAAGTCAGAAAGAAAGAAAGAAATACCGTACGCTAACACATATATATGGAGTCTTAAAAAAAACTGTCTGAAGAACCTAGGGGCAGGACAGCAATAAAGACACAGATGTAGAGAATGGACTTGAGGACACGGGGAGGGGGAAGGGTAAGCTGGGACAAAGTAAGCGAGTGGCATGGACATATATACACTACCAAATATAAAATAGATAGCTAGTGGGAAGCAGCCACATAGCACAGGGAGATCAGCTCGGTGCTTTGTGACCACCTAGAAGGGTGAGATATGGAGGGTGGGAGGGAGATGCAAAAGGGAGGAGATATGGGGATATATGTATATGTATTGGTGATTCACTTTGTTATAAAGCAGAAACTAACACACCATCGTAAAGCAATTATACTCCAATAAAGATGTTAAAAAAAATTACAGAAATAATATATTTTAACTGCAGTCTGTTAAGTACACTGCCTCTTTTCTAACTGACTTCTACTCTACCACACTTCCACTCGTGTGGGGTGGCCTTAGCATAGTTGCAGGCATTTTAGGGACCTGGTAAAGGAGAAGTGCAGTTGACAATACATATAGTTTTAATTTGCTGGGATATATTTAGATGATTCTCAGGTATATTACTGCTAGCATCCTGTGAACGAAGGGTTTCCAGGAATGTTCTTACTGCCCACTGCACTTTCTCAGCTGATATAATAACTTGAGTGTGTAATACCAGTGGTTACCTGGCACAAGAAATGCATGGATAGTGGGTGAGAACAAGATTTCAGATGTTCAAAACTGGATAATGTTTTTTTTTTTTTTTCCCTTTAATATCCTTTATTTTTTAGAATGGTTTTAGATTTACAGAAAAATTGTGAGGCTGGTACACAGGGATATCATATGCTTCACACCCAGTTTCTCTTATTACTAGCACCATATGTTAGTATGGTACTCTTGTTACAGTTAATGAACCAATATTGATACATTATTCTTATTCAAAGTCCATACTTTACAGATATTTGCTTAGTGTTTACCTTATGTCCTTTTTCTGTATAGAATCCCATCCAGGATGCCACATTACATTTAGTCTTTCTGTCCCTTAGACTCCTCCTGGCTGTGACCTTTTCTCAGCTTTTCCCTGTTTTTGATGATCTTGATAGTTTTGAGGAATACTGGTTAGGCATTTTGTAGAATGTCCCTCAGTTGGAATTTATCTGATGATTTTCTCATGATTATGTTGGGGTTATGGGTTTGGGGAACATGGAAAGACCACAGAGATAAACTACCATTTTCATCACTTCATATTAGGGTGCTAGCTGACATCAAGATGACTTATGACTGTTAATGTGGACCTTAATCCCCTAAGGTTTCTACAGTGTAAAGTTACTCTTCCCTCCCTTTCCCATTTTCTTTTTTTTTGTTGTTTTTTTTTTACTTACTTTTTATACAGCAGGTTCTTATTAGTTATCTGTTTTATACATCCTAGTGTGTATATGTCAATCCCAATCTCCCAATTCATCCCACCACCATCACCACCCCCCCACCCCGCCACACGCTTTCCCCCCTTGGTGTCCATACGTTTGTTCTCTACATCTATGTCTCTATTTCTGCCTTGCAGACTGGTTCATCTGTACCATTTTTCTAGATTCCACATATATGCGTAAATATATGATATTTGTTTTTCTCTTTCTCACTTACTTCACTCTGTATGACAGTCTCTAGGTCCATCCACTTCTCTAAAAATGACCTGATTTCATTCCTTTTTATGGCTAACATTCCATTGTATATATCTTCTTTATCCATTTGTCTGTCAATGGGCATTAAGGTTGCTTCCATGACCTGGCTATTGTAAATAGTGCTGCAGTGAACATTGGGGTACATGTGTCCTTTTGAATTATGGTTTTCTCAGGGTATATGCCCAGTAGTGGGATTGCTGGGTCATATGGTAGTTCTATTTTTAGTTCTTTAAGGAACCTCCATACTGTTCTCCAGTGGCTGTATCAATTTACATTCCCACTAACAGTGCAAGAGGATTCCCTTTTCTTCACACCCTCTCCAACATTTCTTGTTTGTAGATTTTCTGATGATGCCCATTCTAACTAGTGTGAGGTGATACCTCACTGTAGTTTTGATTTGCATTTCTCTAATAATTAGTGATGCTGAGCAGCTTGTCATGTGCCTCTTGGCCATCCGTATGTCTTCTTTGGAGAAATGTCTATTTAGGTCTTCTGCCCATTTTTTAATTGGGTTGCTTGTTGTTTTAATATTGAGCTGCATGAGCTGTTTATATATTTTGGAGATTAATCCTTTGTCCATTGATTTGTTTGCAAATATTTTCTCCCATTCTGAGGGTTGTCTTTTCGTCTTGTTTATGGTTTCCTTTGCTGTGCAAAAGCTTTTAAGTTTCATTAAGTCCCATTTGTTTATTTTAGTTTTTATTTGTATTACTCTATGAGGTGGGTCAAAAAAGATCTTGCTGTGATTTATGTCAAAGAGTGTTCTATGTTTTCCTCTAAGAGTTTTATAGTGTCTGGTCTTACATTTAGGTCTTTAATCCATTTTGAGTTTATTTTTGTGTATGGTGTTAGGGAGTGTTCTAATTTCATTCTTTTACAAGTAGCTGTCCAGTTTTCCCAGCACTGCTTATTGAAAAGACTGTTTTTTCTCCATTGTATATCCTTGCCTCCTTTGTCATAGATTAGTTGACCATAGGTGTGTGAGTTTATCCCTGGGTTTTCTATCCTGTTCCATTGATCTATATTTCTGTTTTTGTACCAGTACCATATTGTCATGATTACTGTAGCTTTGTAGTATAGTCTGAAGTCAGCGAGTCCAATTCCTCCAGCTCCGTTTTTTTCCTTCAAGATTGCTTTGGCACTTGGGGGTCTTTTGTGTCTCCATACAAATTTTAAGATTTTTGTTCTAGTTCTGTAAAAAATGCCACTGGTAATTTGATAGGGATTGCATTGAATCTGTAGATTGCTTTGGGTAGTATAGTCATTTTCACAGTATTGATTCTTCCAATCCAAGAACATGGTATATCTCTCCATCTACTTGTGTCATCTTTGATTTCTTTCAACAGTGTCTTATAGTTTTCTGAGTACAGATCTTTTACCTCCTCATGTAGGTTTATTCCTAGGTATTTTATTCTTTTTGTTGCAATGGTGAATGTGATTGTTTCCTGAATATCTCTTTCTGGTCTTTCATTTTTAGTGTATAAGAATGCAAGAGCTTCTGTGCATTAATTTTGTATCTTGCAACTTTACCAAGTTCATTGATTAGCTCCAGTAGTTTTCTGGTGGCATCTTTAGGATTATCTATGTATAGTATCATGTCATCTGCAAACAGTGACAGTTTTGCTTCTTCTTTTCCAATTTGTATTCCCTTTATTTCTTTTTCTTCTCTGATTGCCATGGCTAGGACTTCCAAAACTATGTTGAATAATAGTGGCAAGAGTAGGTATCCTTGTCTTGTTCCTGATCTTAGAGGAAATGCTTTCAGTTTTTCACCATTGATAATGATGTTTGCTGTGGGTTTGTCATATATGGCCTTTATTATGTTGAGGTAGTTTCCCTCTATGCCCACTTTCTGAAGAGTTTTCATCATAAATGTTGTTGAATTTTGTCAGAAGCTTTTTCTGCATCTATTGAGATGATCATATGGTTTGTATTCTTCAATTTGTTAATATGGTGTATCACATTGATTGCTTTGTGTGTATTGAAGAATCCTTGCATCCCTGGGATAAATCCCACTTGATCATGGTGTATGATCCTTTTAATGTATTGTTGGATTCTGTTTGCTAGTCTTTTGTTGAGGATTTTTGCATCTATAGTCATCAGTGATATTGGTCTGTAATTTTCTTTTTTTGTAGTATCTTTGTCTGGTTTTGGTATCAGGGTGATGGTGGCCCCGTTGAATGAGTTTGGGAGTGTTTCTACCTCTGCAATTTTTTGGAAGAGTTTGAGAAGGATGGGTGTTAGCTCTTCTCTAAATGTTTGATAGAATTCACCTGTGAAGCCATCTGGTCCTGGACTTTTGTTTGTTGGAAGATTTTTAATCACAGTTTCTATTTCATTATTTGTGATTGGTCTGTTTATATTTTCTATTTCTTCCTGGTTCAGTCTTGGATGGTTATACCTTTTTAAGAATTTGTCCATTTCTTCCTCGTTGTCCATTTTACTGGCATAGAGTTGCTTGTAGTAGTGTCTTAGGATGCTTTGTATTTCTGCGGTGTCCATTGTAACTTCTCCTTTTTCATTTCTAATTTTATTGATTTGAGTCCTCTCCCTCTTTTTCTTGATGAGTCTGACTACAGGTTTATCAATTTTGTTTATCTTCTCAAAGAACCAGGTTTTAGTTTTATTGATCTTTGCTATTGTTTTCTTCTGTTCTGTTTCATTTATTTCTGCTCTGATCTTTATGATTTCTTTCCTTCTACTGACTTTGGGTTTTGTTTGTTCTTCTTTCTCTAGCTCCTTTAGATGTAAGGTTAGATAGTTTATTTCAGATTTTTCTTGTTTCTTGAGGTAGGATTTTATTGCTTTAAACTTCCCTCTTAGAACTGCTTTTGCTGCATCCCATAGGTTTTGGATCGTAGTCCATTGGTTTTGGATCGTAGTTCATTGTCATTTGTCTCTAGGTATTTTTTGATTTCCTCTTTGATTTCTTCAGCTGTCTCTTGGTTATTAGTAGTGTATTGTTTAGCCTCCATGTGTTTCTGTTTTTTACGGTTTTTTTCCCTGTAATTTATTTCTAATCTCATACCATGTGGTCGGAAAAGATGCTTGATATGATTTCAATTTTCTTAAATTTACCAAGGCTTGATTTTTGACCCAAGATATGATCTATCCTGGAGAATATTCCGTGTGCACTTGAGAAGAAAGTGTATTCTGCCACTTTTGGTTGGAATGTCCTATAAATATCAATTATATCTATCTGGTCTATTGTGTCATTTAAAGCTTGTGTTTCCTTATCAATTTTCTGTCTGGATGATCTGTCCATTGATGTAAGTGAGGTGTTAAAGTCCCCCACTATTATTGTGTTACTGTCAATTTCCTGTTTTATAGTTGTTAGCATTTGCCTTATGTATGGAGGTGCTCCTATGTTGGGTGCTTATATATTTATAATTGTTATATCTTTTTCTTGGATTGATCCCTTGATCATTATGTAGTGTCCTTCCTTGTGTCTTATAACATTCTTTATTTTAAAGTCTATTTTATCTGATACGAGAATTGCTACTCCAGCTTTCTTTTGATTTCCATTTGCATGAAATATCTTTTTCCATCCCCTCACTTTCAGTCTGTACGTTTCCCTAGGTCTGAAGTGGGTCTCTTGTAGACAGCATATTTATGGGTCTTATTTTTGTATCCATTCAGCCAGCCTGTGTCTTCTGGTTGGAGCATTTAATCCATTCACATTTAAGGTAATTATTGCTATGTATCTTCCTATTACCATTTTCTTACCTGTGTTGCATTTGTTTTTGTAGTTCCTTTTCTTCTCTTGTGTTTTTCACTTAGAGAAGTTCCTTTGGCATTTGTTGTCGAGCTGGTATGGTGGTGCTGAATTCTCTTAGCTTTTGCTTGTCTGTAAAGCTTTTGATTACTCTGTTGAATCTGAATGAGATCCTTGCCAGGTAATCTTGATTGTAGGTTCTTCTCTTTCATAACTTTAAATATATCTGCCACTCCCTTCTGGCTTTTAGTGTTTCTGCTGAGAAATCAGCTGTTCACCTTATGGGAGTTCCCTTGCATGTTATTTGTTGTTTTTCCCTTACTGCTTTTAATAATTTTTCTTTGTCTGTAATTTTTGTCAATTTGACTACTATGTGTCTTGCTGTGTTTCTCCTTGGGTTTATCCTGCCTGGGACTCTGCCGTTCGTGGACTTGGGTGGCTATTTCCTTTCCCATGTTAGGGAAGTTTTCAACTATTTTCTCTTCAGATACTTTCTCGTGTCCTTTCTCTCTCTCTTCTCCTTCTGGGAGCCCTATAATGCAAACGTGGCTGCGTTTAATGTTTTCCCAGAGGTCTCTTAGAGTGACTTCATTTCTTTTCATTATTTTTTCTTTATCCTGTTCTGTGGCGGTGACTTGTACCATTTTGTCTTCCAGGTCACTTATCCATCCTTCTGCCTCAGTTATTCTGCTATTGACCCATTCTAGGGTATTTTTCATTTCAGTTATTGTATTGTTCATCTGTTTGTTTTTTCTTTAATTCTTGTAGGTGTTTGTTCTTTAATTCTTCTAGGTGTTTTTTAAACATTTCTTGCATCTTCTCGATCTTTGCCTCCATTCTTTTTCCGAGGTCCTGGATCATCTTCACTATCATTATTCTGAATTCTTTTTCTGGAAGGTTGCCTATATCCACTTCATCTAGTTGTTTTTCTGGGGTTTTATCTTGTTTCTTCATCTGGTACATAGTCCTCTGCTTTTTCATTTTGTCTGTCTTTCTGTGATTGTGGTTCCAAGGGGTGCAGGATTGTAGTTCTTCTTGCTTCTGCTCTCTGCCCTCCAGTGGATGAGGCTATCTATGAGGCTTGTGCAAGCTTCCTGATGGGAGGGGCTGGTGGTGGGTACAACTGGGTGTTGCTCTGGTGGGCAGAGCTCAGTAAAACTTTAATCTGCTTGTCTGCTGATGGGTGGGGCTGAGTTCCCTTCCTGTTGGTTGTTTTGCCTGAGGCGACCCAGCACCGGTGCCCACAGGCTCCTTGGTGGGGCTAATGGCAGACTCTGGGAGTGCTCACGCCAAGGAGTACTTCCCAGAACTTCTGCTGCCAGTGTCCTTGTCCCCATGGTGAGCCACAGCCGCGCCCCACCTCTGCAGGAACCCCTCCAACACTAGCAGGTAGGTGTGGTTCAGTCTCTTATAGGGTCACTGCTCCTTCCCCATGGGTCCTGATGCGCACACTACTTTGTGTGTGCCCTCCAAGAGTGGAGTCTCTGTTTCCCCCAGTCCTGTTGAAGTCCTGCAATTAAATCCCGCTAGCCTTCAAAGTTTGAATCTCTGGGAATTCCTCCTCCCACTGCCAGACCCCCAGGTTGGGAAGCCTGACGTGACGCTGAGAACCTTCACTCCAATGGGTGGACTTCTGTGGTATAATTTTTCTCCAGTTTGTGACTCACCCACCCAGTCGTTATGGGATTTGATTTTATTGAGATTTCACCCCTCCTACTATCTCATTGTGGCTTCTGCTTTGTCTTTGGATGTGGGGTATCTTTTTTGGTGAATTCCAGTGTCTTCCTTTCAATGATTGTTTAGCATTTAGTTGTGATTCTGGTGCTTTCACAAGAGGGAGTCCTTTCCCATTTTCAGTACTGTACTTTTGGAAGGAATTCACTATGCATAGCCCATTCAAGGAGTAAAGTACTATGTTCCACATCCTTCATGGTAGAGTGTCTGCATAAATTATTTTGAATTCTGCCTAGGAGATCTGTATCTGCTCCTCCACTTATTAATTTATTTATATCAGCATGGAGTCATGGATGTTTATTTTATAGTTTGAGTTTAATCCTATCCTAATTTATTCATTTTTTTTCAAATTATTTTAGGTTTGACCATTGGAGCTCTTCCAGTGGGCTCCTGTGTTCCTTTAAAATATCTCATTTGCATTTTGAAAACTAGAACATACTCTGTGAAAGTTTCCTAGTCATCTTTGTCAGGAGGTTGTAACTTCTATTAATGTAGTTGGTGGTGCAGTATATATAATTATTAATCCAATACATTAAGATAGATATATAACAACTACACCATGTAGAATTTCTCAGAACCCCTTTATTTTTTAGGTTACAAACTTATAGTAGTACTATAAATGAATTTGTCTTCATGTGAAATCATATTTTATAATCCTACCAATAATAAAAAAAACTCCATCAAAAGGAAAACATGTTATCTATTTCCTCTCCTATAATTATATTTTAAATTTTCGTCATTTGACAAGAGGATTAAAATGCAATCAGAATTGTAGGCAAAAAGATTATAAAAGTGTAAGTTATTATTTCTCTGGAGTTTATAATATTTAGGGTGTCAAAGCTTTTTTATAGTTGTACATTGCTGTGATGTATTTTCTCATTCTAAATAGATGTTTGCTTTTGTACCTAATTTTGTGTCCATAATTTTCATTAAAGCCTCCTCCATCCACCACTAAATGTACAATTTTCAATACATACAAAACCTGGATCCACCCCTGGGTAACATCTAACTCAGTCTGTCTCCATGCACAGCTCATAGCTGAGGACCCTTCCCTCCAACCCCTAGCAAGACACCACATAGGTCTCTAGTGCTCAGAAGCAGCTAAAGAACAAACAAAGCAAAGAACCTGAATAAATGAAGGCTTGTTTTGTTTTTGTTTTTTAATATCCCATGGAATGGATCTTGTAAAAGAAATTAAGTTCCGGTGTAGAAAATTAAACTTATAGTTTGGCCTGAGATAAGTACTCATTATGGAGTTTTAAAAAATTCCATAAGCCCACAAAACCGGTAAATAGCAGAGCAGGATTTCCAGTGCAAGTCCTGGGTTTCAAAATAGAGCCTTTAATATGGGAATAATGAAAATACAGATATGCCAGTAACAGTTTAAATTTATGTATATTTCTAAAGTCCCTTTGAATATAAGGATATACATTTATGCATTAAGAATCTTGTGAGAGAAGATACTTTTGAGAAATGAAGAAGATATATCTTATTTTTTGTTTGATATAACACATGATGCTTACTCTGTACAAGTTACCATTTGGAGGTTTTTACAAATGTTCATGACATACCCTTTATAATAATCTGACGAGATGAATATTGTCTTATCCCCTTTTACAGTGTCAGGAAACATGAAGGGTCAGAGATTGTTTTCTAACTAAGTGGTTGCCCTGCCACAGTTTCGTAAATGCTGGGTTAGAGATAAAGGTCTTAATTTCGAATGGTATAGTAGTACCATGAACTTCATTGTCACATCAGAACGCTATGTCCCCCCAACTCCCATGTAAAAGATGCCCAGGCAGGACACAGTGGGTTTGTGTCACAAGTAAGAAACATCAAGCTTAGTAAAACCTCAGTCAATAAAGGGGGCTGCTAGCAAACCTGCCCAATTTCTAACCCAGAGAGAGACATTATTTATATTATCCTAATCAGGAAACAAAACTGTCTTCTCACCCACAGAGAGACCCAATCTTTATCTTTCAAGACTGTTTGCTACCCTAGCCCCCTTGGAAAGTTAGGCCAGGACAAAGTTTGTCATGGGACACGTGGAAGCACCAAGGAGAATTGTCCTCCAACGTACAGATGAGGGAACTGAGTCATCTGTCCATGACACTCAGTTTGTAAGTGGTAGACTTGGGATTACAGAGCTGGAAGGCCAGGCTCCAGAGTCCACTTTCTTAACCATTACTGGGTTTTCCTTCTTTGTACTACTTCTCCATGTGTGGAGAGGAACATCACGAAAGACTAACTGATTGGTAAACTTCTGTCTTTCTGTTGGGCGTCCAGCACTATACAGCTTCTTTTATTCCCAGGGAGAGCTATACTATGTGCCCCTTGTAAATCCTTTGGAATCCCTCCCTTAAACACCTCTAGAAGAATTTCTCTTTTATTCTCCAAGAACCCAGGAAAGGTGGCATCAGACTTACCTTCCTCTCTACCACAGTATTGCTGAAAATCTTTCTCACATAAATAACCTAAAGTGACAGTCAGAAAATGTTGCACTGAAAGGGACCTCTTGTTTTCTTGTCCAATCTTATAAATTACAAATAAGGAACATAAGGCCTGAAGTAGTTCAATGAAATGTTCACAGTCATACATTTTGTTAGTAATACAAGCAGCATGAGAGAACATCTGCTTTCTAACTTCCATTCTGTGTACTTTCCACCATATACCACAGTAAGTAAGATGAGTCTCATGCTTTCAATTTTATACTAGAGTTTTCTGTCCCTGAATTGTTTTGAAAGACAATATCACTAGTCTTCTTGTGGAACACTAAGGAGAACCACAGTAAAAATAGACACTTTATAGATTTTTTTTTTTTAATCTAAGGACAATGATTATAAAAGCCCAAACTTAATTAATGGATTTGTTTTAATCCCTAAATTTTAACTGGACTCAAGTTACTCACCAAGACAAAGAACATTTTCTGGGACCAGTAAAGCAATTACAGAAACAAATACTTTCTATTCAGTAAAATGAAATACACCTACCCGGGTAGAAGACCTATTTATAACTATTTCCCCTGAGGCTATTTTTTTTTTTTCTGGAATGAGTTTCAAGGAGAAATGAAATTTTGGGACTGGATGACTCAATTATGTAAATGCATTAATTATATATGGAACAGATCCTATTTTATGTGTTTTGGGTTTTTTTCCTACTTTTTCTCAAGACTGGGAGAATTATTTTTTTGACGCTTGTGTTTTCCAGGGTTCTGAGAAGGTAAATGTTCTATAAATGTGCAACACTTAAAAATACAGTTTAACTGTGTCTTCTATAGCTCCTCCAGGTGTGGTTATTTTGTAATGGGTAATACAGTTTTAGTATCAGTGAGATACATTACTAAAAGTTTTCACAGACCTTCCAACTAATTTGAAAACACTACACAATTATGACCTCATAAGCAGGATATTAGGCTTAAGTTTACACTGGAGGAAGCGTAAAATCTGATTTCCTCGCTCTGAAGGACCACAATCATTACTGCTCTTTAAAAACCAAGTGTGTTTTTTACTGTTGGCAAATAATATTGATTGTACTATCACCTTTTAATCAAGATACTTTTTTGTATACATATATATGCATACAATAAGGTGGAACAATAATGCTACCATAAGGTTATTTTGGGAATATATAGTTTATACCCGCCCAAAAAGAATAGGAAGGTGCTTCTGAAAGCCAGAACACTTGGAAAAACCCCCAGGACTCAATTCAAACATGATTGTCAAGTAGAGCAGGGGTCCCCAAACCTGCTGTTAGGAACTGGGCTGCACAGCAGGAGGTGAGCAGCGGGGGAGCGAGAGAAGCTTTGTCTGCCGCTCCCCATCGCTCCCCATCGCTCCCCATCGCTCCCATTACCACCTGAGAATCCCCCCACCCCCATCTGTGGGAAAATGGCCTTCCACAAAACTGGTCCCTGGTGCCAAAAAGGTTGGGGACCGCTGAAGTAGAGGAAATCGGCACACGTGGATGTCTGTCTTCCCTCGTCTCTGCTCTTCACTCAGTAAGTCAGGGCTCTTACATCCTCACTTCTCTTTCCCTAAAATCAAAACAACCTCTCAGATTCTTCATTGATTATAATGACGTAGCCAAGTCCTACTTCAAGACTAACCATCATAGGACATTTTTATTTTAAAGGAGGTATAAAAACTTTTAAATTGAAAGAATTAAGGTCTGGTATTTGTCCAGCAGGCCAGCATTTGGAGGGACCTTGGACATTTTTTGACTGTCTCTGCAACCCCACTACTTGCATCCACTTTCAGGTAAAGCTTTCACTCACAGGCACCCTGGCACAATAGTCTCTGCCCCTTTCCACAGGACCCCGTGCTACAGCCACTCCCTTTCCAGGCCTCTCATGTTCTGCACAAAGACTGCGTAATGATGGGAATTTAATATTTTCACTTTGATTTTTGATATATTGTCAGTAAACTGGACAGTGCAGTGTTAATGTATTTTCAAACGTCTATTGTTTGTTGTCACCTTGGCACCATCAGTAGTCGATTCAAAAGCCACCAACTACATTTCTCAGAATTCCTCTTCTGAACTGCTCTTGGCCATATGCTGAGGAGAGAAACCCATGAGAGATTCAAAGTGAAAGTGAAACAGAAGCCAGGATTTTCAGCATGTCACTGGGGCCACTAAGGGGACATGATACCAGAGCACTTCCTGCCTTGCAGTGTGTGGCCCTCTCCCATCCAGAACTGCATGCTGCTGTAGTGAGTAAGCTACTCACTTAGTGGTGTGGTATCTGATTTCTGGCTGCTACCTTCATCTGGCTGCTCAGAACTTCAGCTCTTTCTCCTGTTGGCAGAAACCCTAATTCCAACGTGAAAGTCCTTATTCCCAGCCTGATACAGTTTTCAGAGAAAAATTTTAACATTCTTAGCTGTAGAGAAAACTTCTTTCGTATTTGTAGGCGATAATGATGGCTGAGACATATTCTACCAAAAGCATAAGTAATTTTCAAAATTATGTTTAACTTTCCATATGATTTTGACTTGTAACAAGGAGCAAAATTTAAAACTCTTATTTAGATGTTTGGTTTTCTTTTTCATAAACATTTAAAATTGAGGGGGCATAAATATGTTAAAAGGTATAGCCAATACTGTACTTTTTTAAAAAATTTCACGCTGTATTGAGATTTTTTTTAGATTTCAATATATAAAATTTTATTCCATAAAAACTTTACATAAAAATGTTCTGATTTACTTACATAATTTCTAGATGTTTTCTAGTATATTTCCATAGAAAATACAGAAAGGTAAAATACTTATATTTACATAATTTCTAGGTATTTTCTAATGTTCTATATAATAAATATGAGATATTGATTATATCAATATCTTCTATTTCTTATTAAGCAAAAGCCAACAAAAGTGTTATTTTTTTCTCTAAATGCTTTCAAACAATTCTAACTTTAACCAAGATCTTTTCGTTTTGCTAGAAGTCAATGGGACATGAATAAATTGTTAAATCAGTGACTAAGACCATTCTCGTCGGTCAAGCTGAAGAGAAGCGTGACCAAGAGAAAACTAAGCAAAGTTTATTTGCTAGATAAATTGCTAGTTTCAAAGTTTTCTCACACAAATTTTCTACTCTTAAAATGTTTATGCTCAGCATGCATCATGGTATGTATGAAAACAAGACAAGAACTGCATTTTTCAAAACCTGCGCTCATCTCAGAGAATCCATGCCATTTTCAGGGGCCGTTTCGTAGCACAATTATATAAAACAGCCCATATATCAAGAATTTTCTTATTGTGGCAATAACACGGGTCAAGCTAATGCTTCTAAAAGGACAGTGTTGTACTCGAGCTGGCCTTCCTTTTGCTGCAATAAAGAATCATAAAGCACCGTTAAACAAATAAATCCCTTGTGCCACTACTCACCACGAAACACACTAAATACAGTTGTTCTGGTGGCAGGCCACGTCATCAATGTCCAGTGTATACGATTCAGAGCATCTGCATCATGTCAAGAACTGAGCACTCAGACAAGAAGCAACTTTGTGTTCTGTATCTAAAACATCTTTTTTTTTTTTTTTTTGGTTGTGTTGGGTTTTTTTTTTGGTTGTGCAGCAAGCGGGGGCCACTCTTCATCGCGGTGCACGGGCCTCTCACTATCGCGGCCTCTCTTGTTGTGGAGCACAGGCTCCAGACGCGCAGGCTCAGTAGTTGTGGCTCACGGGCCCAATTGCTCCGCGGCATGTGGGATCTTCCCAGACCAGGGCTCGAACCCGTGTCCCCTGCATTGGCAGGCAGATTCTCAACCGCTGCGCCACCAGGGAAGCCCCGAAAACATCTTTACACAACAGTGGTTTATGCAATAGACATTTCGCTGAAAGATGTTTGCATCTTAAAAAAACCAATCAATATATTTGTTAACATAGACATTAAAGGCAGGACTTTTAATAAATTTTAAACTTTATCAAAACTTTTTAAGTCCAAGTTTACTATTTAAATTTTTAATAGTCAAATTTTAAAAGTTTGACAATCAGTAATGCAGGTCTTAAATTCTTAACATTGCCAGCTCCTAGCTTACTCTTGCTGTCTACTGTGCCTTTTACGTTTGTGCATCCAAATAGATGCTTATTTGCAATTGGCTCACTAAATACCACTAACTGTATTTTACAGAAGTACATGATTTAGAAAAAACAAATGTTTTTCAGTAACATTTTTAAAAGAAAACAAGTTGCTTCTCTCGTTTGTACCTTGGGTAGCTTGCAAAAGCACCATGTTTTCAATTCTGCAAAATATTTGGTATTCCACAATCATTTCAGCAAACTTGATTCCATCTTTAGCCTCAATAAACTCAGCACTGAGGAAATGCCTTGTTTTAGAACAAATTTACTCTTGTTAAAAAGCATATTCTACACTTAATGCAGTTTTGAAAACCTGTTGTTATAAAGTTTGATTTGTGAAAACAAAATATGTTGTTAGTATCTCATTTACTTTAACACTTCATTTTTCTTTATACTTCTTGTGTTCTACTTTAGACTGGATGGGAGATGATTTATCGTAGATGCCCTAAGTCACTTTGGAGATTTTTCCCCTCAGGAAACTTAGAGGTGGCAAAGTTACTGTGTTAACTTTATTTCATCCTCAAATATGTAAAGAATTTTTAATAGGAGTTTTCTTGAAACAATCTTGGTCTATGTGGAAATAAATAAGATAAATATAGTTTTAAAAAGTTATTCTTTTTAATTTTATGAGTCAGTATAATAAATAATTATCTCTATTAAATTTTTATAAACATACTTTTGCATAAAAGGGATATCATGTTCATAATATATTATTTAGCTAACATATTCTCTTTTAATATTTATATTAACTGTCAAGCTAATTTGGTATTTATTAAAATATTTGAAAGTTCCTAATAATTACTTTATTATTACAGTTATTGAATATCACCATAATTAAATATTGTACTATTTTACTCAGAATATGGCTTTTTCTTTAACTGACTAATAGAATTTCAACACATAAAACAAATAAGGTGATTTTTTCACTGCAAGTTACATCTATTATTCCTACTTTTTAAAAAAGTGAATATTTTCTTATTCAGGCCATGTCCCTATGACAGATGCTGTGTTGCTGATGAGATATGATGGTAGCCTATGTGCTAACATAATCATTGATCACGTGCTAGTTCAGGGATGTCAGAAATGACAATGAAGTTGACATTTCCCAATTTTGTCTTGAAAAGGCTAAAGCTGGAATGGATATTAAATGGCAGATTCTCTGGTGACCACGGCCAGAATCAAACGTGGAGCATTTATTCCTTTCATAAGTGATCTTAAGTGCTTGCTTCCTGTGTGTAAGGTGCTTCTATGCTAAAGATACAGTGGTAAACAAATCATATAGCAAAACATGTCCTCCATTCTGAATCTGGGAAAGGAGAGGCAGGCAATAAAAAAGTAAAGAAGTAAATATGTGACTTGCTCAGATCCTGATAAGAACTGTGAAGAAAGGAAAGGAGGCTTAGAGGCTAGAGTGAGGGATGCAGTTTTACAAATCATGGTCAGGAAGGTCTCTAAGGATGTAATCATTAAGAAGAGACACAACTTTCTTAATCAGCAATCCATCATCTGGGTCTCTCCTTACCATAGCCTTAGCTTTGCTGAAGAATGTCTGCCTGTAACTTTGGGGAAATCCCTGAGGCCACCCAAAGAGATTTTACATATCTACCCTCTAAATTCAATGAGAATCTGTCCAGGCGTTTTACAAAATGTAGTAACAGGCTATGGGTATGGGGTTTCATGGCCGATTCACTGTTTTCTATATTGTGCTTTAAATGTCCAGCTATTTAAATGTATCCAGCTGTTGACTTCTTGTATGTTAGAATCTCTCTACTTAGGCAAATTTTATTAGTCTAAGGAAACAAATTACAACCTGTCCAAGTAAACAAGAATTATTATGATGCAACCATTTGGACTTTTAAGGGAATAGTACTACAATGAAGAGGTGGGTAATGAACGCTGCACTTCCTTTCAGCCCTTAATGAGTCTCTGCAGTGTTAGGTAAAAACTGGAATAGCAATGCATTTCATTGAATGTGGGTGAGAGAGAGTTTCCCAATTTTCAAAACCATGAAAAGGGTTTTTCTTCCTTCTTTATTTCCCACATCTATTCCCTTACAGTCCTATGCTAACTTGATCTTCTTCCATCACCTCCACACCCAATCCATCAGTAAGTCTAGTTATCTTTCTCTCAACACATCCCAAATCATTCCAGTTCTCCATTATAGAAATACACCTATGTTTGAGCCACCACCATCTTTCTCCTGGACTACTAAGTATTATAATAAGTAGAGGGGAACTTATTTACCCTACCTGGGACTACTGAGTTTTCAAATCAAGCTTGGAAGCTTGGAAGAAGTAACTATATACTTATAAGACTAGTGTGTACTGTGTACAGTTGTTTCTCTTATTACCATACATGCCTTTTGTGGTCACAGGTACAGCCAGGCTGGACGTAGTGTGGTCTGGTGAGTTGAGGGAAGAACCTGCCTATGGCCTGGGGGGAACACACATCCACAGGAAGAACAGGCAGTTGATCTGGGGGATCTGGGGAATTTAGCCCAGCAGTTCTGAAGGAGGTCAGCAATTGTCTGGACAGTTTTGTGGAGCCTGCAAGCATTGTTCAATAACATGTTGAAATTTTTTTTTTTTTATAATGTAACTTTTTTTAAAAGTTTATTTAATTAATATTTTTTGGCAACATTGGGTCTTCGTTGCTGCACGTAGGCTTCTTCTCTAGTTGTGGCGAGCAGGGGCTACTCTTCATTGAGGTGCACAGGCTTCTCTTTGCAGTGGCTTCTCTTGTTTTGGAGCACGGGCTCCAGGTGCACGGGCTTCAATAGTTGTGGCACGCAGGCTCAGTAGTTGTGGCTCACGGGCTTAGTTGCTCCGCGGCAAGTGGGATCTTCCCGGACCAGGGCTCGAACCCATGACCTCTGTATTGGCAGGCAGATTCTTAACCACTGCGCCACCAGGGAAGCCCAACATGTTGAAATTCTTTAGGAAGGGAAACCTGGTAGAAGAACAGAGTTCAGACTTCATATTGTTTGAAAGGTGGAAACTCTGAGACTGCTTGGAAATGAAAGTGTTTATCTCTGTAGTCAGAAGGCTACTGAAATTTGGGCACAAATTCCTTATGCAATATTCTAAATTTAGTACCACTCTTAAGAGCAATCTGGGAATATTTACAAGTTTACAGTTGTTGATAGAAATAGGCCACAATGAGAACTATTTGTTTAAATGGGAGACTAAAGAAATTAAAGTGTTCTATCAGTGCATCTTTAACCTCTACTCATGAATTTATTTCTTGAACAATTATATCTCAGATGAAATGCCACCAGACTCATTTTGCAGCCCTCTTGATTATGGTAAGCTATAACTCAGTAAGGCACATGGATTGAATTCTTTTATACCATTTGAGCTGAATAGCTTCAATTGGTCTCTTAGAGTCCTATCAGCTGAATGAACTGTCTGAGTGTGCTTGCCATGGGGCAACAGAGCCTAAAGTTTAAATTCGATTACAGAACTTATGCATCAGATGTATATAAAATCCTAAAGAATTGGAAGAATTTTGCTTTTAGATATTTGAGAAATTAGATTTGATTGTCTTAATTTGATATGTGATTTGTGGTTAAATTATCTGCAGAAAATTGTTGCTTATTTTAAAAAACTGTATGTTAGCATTCAATTGGAATACTCAGTTAAGGAGGAAAATAATAAATAACAGTTACCTCAGGTATAGATTTTCAACCAAGGGTGATGAATCACCATTTTAAAGATTGTAAAGTTAATTTTCACTTGGTGATCAAGCACTTATCTTCGGACAGTTGTATTATGCCAATGACTCACTCTTTTAAATACCTGAAATAGGAATATCCCCTTTAGCTTGATAAAACAGAATACATTCCTGTCTTCTATAAATGTTTTTTTTAAAGTATACATGAAAGTAATAAGGAATATTGCCATTTTTATTAGATTTCAAAGGTGTAATAAATTATTTCTTTTGATAAACGTGATAGTTTTCCTTCCTGTGAACACAAAAACTTTTAAAAGCCAGGTCAAAACATTCAATATTTAAAGTTTATGTTTAAATAATCTATATTTAGATTACCTTTGAAGTTTAAGTATACAGACTTTTTAATAGGACAGATGTCACAAATTACACAGTTCAGATTTTATGTCCTTATAATAACATTACTCCAATCTTGTCGACAAGCCTGAGCTTACCTTTCATAAAAGAGGAGAATTTGGCAGCATGTATGTGTCACAACTCTTATGAAACATGTAAAAAGATTCTACTTCATTTCAATTAAAGGGAAAAAAAGAGACATGAAAGTTTAGAAGAAAAAAAGAAACCTTCGGTATCCCCATGTTATCTAAGTTAGGCTATCTGATTTTGTAGGAAAACAATTAAAAAAAAGAAAAGAAAAGAAAAGAAACCAACCTAAAAGTAACAAAGCTTCCCAGAGCCTATATTAGAGATTGTTGTGTGAACTAGAAATGCCACCTGCCATATCAGTAAACAAAGGACGTTGCAGCCATCAAGCCACTACAGCCCCCCCCAGCGGTGAGCCCTGAGGCAACTCAGGATGGAAACAATGCCACCACCAAATCACCAGACACTGCAGCCACCCGCAACAGTGCACCCTGAGGAAACTTACGATGAGCAAACACAGGATACTGGCCCTGGAGAGCTGAGGTGCCCATCAAAGGAATGATTTCAGTGAGCTCAGACTCTGGCATCTTCCCATACATAGAAAAGCACTAAATTCCTTAACGTGAGATGTCCGGATGTTCCGAATACCTGGTCTTTGTTGCAAAAACTCCTCTACATTCTGGCTCCTCCCTTTGCCTCTTCAGAGCAGTCTCTCAGAGCTATCTGAGATGCTGTGTCCCGGGCTTAAGTCCTCAGTTTTGTCCACCGAATAAAACATAACTCTCAACTTTTAGGTTGTGCATTTTTTTTTAGTCGACAGTTGCTAAAAAAGTATTGCTGGAATAGTTGCAGCCAAGTCTGGCACAAAGAGAGGGCTCTAATTATAGTATGCTCTATTGCCTGCTAAAACAGAAGGAATCACACTGGCATAAATGTACAAATGATGAGAGGTAAAGCACCTATACAGCAGTCAGTCACATGAAATGTCAATTAGTCGTCAACCCTATTCAAACAACCATGCATGGTTTCTCCTGAAGTTACTACTCCAGGCTTGATGGTTTCTTCATTAGATTTCTTATTGCCACCTCTACGCAGTGTTAAACCAGTGGTGAATAATGGTTGCCCTGAAGAATCGTAAAACAGAACCCTTTGCTAGCAGTCTCTCTTTAACTACAGAGTGAGAACACTGATTAGCAGTGGAGTGTTACTTCGAGGTGAACTCAACTGGCAAACAACTTCTCTTCCATTATCCCAGGTGACTGGAAGATGTAAAAAAGCAATGTAATTTTCAGAGTGATTTTGTTATTTAAAATACATGTGAAACTTAGTGTGGCCTTAAGGTTTATGGAAATATAAATACTCTTCTGGGAAGCAAACACAAGATAGTCTTTAAAAGGGAAACCAAGATTTATTTTGACCTTTATCTAAAAACTAGTTCCCAACAGCAATATTTTTGCTACGGAAAAGAAAATAATGATGATACTCTTGAGTTTTAGTTTTTACTCCTCTTCAACTCTAATAGTTATCCACTGCTGTGTAAAAAGTTACCCCCAAAACTTCGAGGTTTCAAACAATAAATTTTTATCATCTCATAGTTTTTGCATGTTAGGAATCTAGGTACAGCTTAGATGGGTGCCTCTGGCTCAGAGTCTCTTATGCAGTTTCCATCAACCTGTTGGGCAGGACTTCAGGCAACTGAGTCAGGGCTATTCTGAGGCAGGCATAACACTCTTCCAAACTCATGCACATGGTTGAGGGAAGATCTCAGCTTCTTATCGCATAGGCTTCTCCATGGGCTCCCTGAGTGACCTCACAACGTGGCGGCTGGTGATGAGACGGAGAGAGAGAGTGTGTGTCTGTGTGTCAGGAAGCACTCATGATAGAAGCCAAGTCTTTCTGGAACCTAGTCTTGGAAGTGGCGTCCCATCATTTGTGCAGCATTTTCTTTGTTAGTAATCAATAAGTCCACTCCACCTTGTGGACAAAAAATTGTTGCCTGACATTTCAGTAAACAAAGAATGTCGCCTGCCATGCCAGTACACAATGAATGTTGCCTGCCTTTAGCCACTGCAGCTGCCCCCCAACTCTGTACCCTGTGAGGAATTCAGGATGGAGAAAAAGCAGGGTACTGGTCCTAGATAGTTAAGATGTATATCAAAGCATTTATTTCAGTGACTCTTGCATCTTCCCATACATAGAAAATCACTAAAATCATTAACTTGAGAAGTCTGTGTTTTGTGATTAGCAGTAGTCTTTTGATGTTCCAACTACATGTTTTCTTTTCAGCAAAAACTCTTATGTACCCTTACCTCTTTGGAATGGTTCCTCAGAGCTATCTGAGAGACTGCTTTCCTGGGCTATAGTCCTCGATGAGTTCCTGAATAAAACATAGCTCACAACTTTTAGGATGTGCGTGTGTGTGTGTGTGTGTTTCCCCCCCACCCAGTGGGCAATACTCAACAGGAGGCAGTTATACCAGAGAAAGAATATCAGGAGGCCAGGATCATTGGGCGCCATCTTAGAGGCTGCTTACAACGTCTATGCTGCTGTTTCTTTTCTTTTTTTTTTTACATTTACTACTTTTAGTTTAGGAAGCAAATTCTTATACTATCTAATGACAGCATTGAAACAAAGTCTTTTTCCTAAAAATACCACATTATGAATATGATATTCTCATACGTAAGAGCGTATGGCATAATCCTATATAGAAAATATCTGTTATGTTTCTTCTTAATATATACGAATATTGACTGTTTCAAGAAAATAATACATGTTCACATACAGATACGCCATGCAGGTTTTATCTTAGGTTTAGAAGGAAATTTAGCTTTAGTTTAACTGCCCATTTGTTAGATTCTAGGCTAGATTCTGTTTGAGCACTGTTTTGGCAACTGCTTCCTCTGTGTACAACACTGTTGTAGACATTTAGATGGAAAAGTTTAAAGTGACATGCATAACTAGGAAAATCCAATAAGCTTCTTTAAAAAGATAGATATAAATGAGAAAGGTGAGGTATTCTGGAAATAGCTCTGAGTAGACCTAATTCCAGTTTCCTCTCTGCCACTTCCCATCTACAACCACAGGAAAGTTGCATAGCATCATTAGAGTAGTGTCTTATGTCTTATTCTTATTCATAGGATCATTAGAGTAGTGTCTTATGTCTTATTCTTATTCATAGGATCATTAGAGTAGTGTCTTATGTCTTATTCAGGCTGCTGTAACAAAAACCACAGACTGAATGGCTTATAAACAACAGAAATTTATTTCTCACAGTTCTGGACACTGAAAGCCCAAAATCAGCGTGCTGGCACGGTTGGGTTCTGATGAAGGCCCCCTTCCGGATGCAGACTTCCAGTATTTCACTGTGTCTTCTCATGGTAGAAAGGACAAGCTAGCTCTCTGGGACCTCTTTATAAGAGTACTAATCCCATTCATGGGGGTTCTGCCCTTATGATGTAATCACCTCCCAAAGGCACCACCCCCTAATACCATCACCTTGGGAAATAGGTTTTCAGCATATGAATTTGGAGGGGACTCAAATAATCAGAGCATAGCAATTAGTTTCCTTATTTATAAAAAGGAGTGGGTTAGACGAGTAATGTTTAAATTTTCTTCCCATTGCAAAATACTGTCATTTTACAGTGAAACACACCAAAATAGAATAAAGAAGGCAATGATGAAAATAATATTCTTTCTAATGTAGGAATGCTCAGAATTTTAATTTTTTAAACTTAACATTCTTAGTATTACAGCTACTAAAATACTAGTAGCTAGTAAAAGTATTTGCAACATCACAACTGACCTTAAGTAGAATCATTTTTACTGCATTTTAGTTTATTGAAAATATGAAACATTAAAAAAAATTCTTCATGTATATTATCCAACTTTATTATTAAATTGTCTTTACCCATTTTATTTTTAAACTGTTTAGTATTTATCATTTATAATAGTAAAATGAATATTAAAATAAATTAAATCACATTTTTATTAAAAAGATATTATATTTTCCATCTACTTTTCAAATTTATATGTACTATGTCCAAAGAGAAGCCATGATTTTTTGTTTCAGTTTTAAAATATTTGTGATAATATTTATCACTGTTACAATAAATGGTAAATAATTTGTGGAAGAATAGACTAACAAACTGCTTATCTACAACTACAGTGTCATTGCTAGCATTCAATAATTTTAGCTATTTGCAATAGGAAAATATTATTGAACATAAGCACATATTTAATATTTAACTGACTTATCAGAGGAAATATTTCATATGCAGAAAAGAAGCTGCCCATTCATGAGAAACTAACATATATTGAAAATTGAATACTGATTAACATTTATATTTTTATCAAATTTCATACTTTAATGTATGTTAAAAAGAAATAAACACGATTTAAGGTTCAGTTATGCTGAATAATGTCTAAAAGTTCTAGGTGTTAGTTTTCAGCTTCACCATTAAATAAAGCAGTGAATTTATTTGATGATGTTGTATTCAGTGTCAAATCTCAAGATTATTAAACCAACTCATAATTTTAATTAAATAATAATACAATAATAGAAAGTGTCAAGAAAATTTTAAATACACCTATACTGTTCATAAATTAATAATAAAATATTTAAATAAAATAAAATTCAATGTGCAGCCTTAACAGCAGATGGAAGATATCAGAAAAATTTGTCAGTAAACTAAAGATAGATTAAATAAATTATTAAATATGGTGATCCAGCTAAGGATGGTTAAAGAAAAGTCAATCTAAAGAACAGGAGAAAAATTAAAAACAAAGCAGTGAAGTATGGGACAATATCAATCATTTTATCATATGTATATTTTAAATCTTAAAAGCAAAGTAGAAGGAGAATGGAGTAGAAAAAATATTGGAAAAATACTGGCTGAAAATTTCCCAAATTTGGTGAAAAACATCAGTTTACAAACTAAGGAATTCATGATGAATCTATAACAAGATAAATCCCTGCACTATAAGAATTGCTAAGAAGAGCTTTCAGGCTGAAGGAAAATGACACCAGAAGGAAGGAATGAAATGACAGAAAATATATTTTTCCTTTATTAATAAATTTCATAGATATTTGACTATTTAAACACAAAGTTCTAACATTGTGGGGCTTATAAGTAGATGCTATATATATATGAAAAATGGGGGGGGAATGATACTAACTGCTGCAATGTTCTTTATATGGAGTCGTATGATAGTAACTCTAAGTGGACTGTGATAAGTGGAGGATGCATATAGTAATCTCTAAAGTAAGCACACATGCAAAAATGCAAAGAGATATGTCTAAAATACCAATAAAGGAATTAAAATGAGGTATTAAATAATACACAGTTAATCCAAAACTAGGCAAAGAAAGAATAAATGGGGGAAATCACACAGGTGGGACATATATGAAAGAAAATTTTTTAAATTGGCAGACCTAAATCTAAATATATTAAAAATTATATTAAATGTAAATAGATTAAGCATTCCACTTAAAAGGCAGAGATCATTAGGTAGCATTATGGACTGAATTACGTGCCCCCCCAAATTTATATATTGAAGAGCTAACCAGTACCTCAGAATGTGACTGTACTTGGAGATAATATTTTTTTAAAGATAATTAAGTTAAAATGAGGCCTTTTCAGTGAGTCTAATCTGTTATAACTGATGTCCTTATAAGAAGAGGGAATTTGGATGTAGACATGTGCACACAGTGGAAGGACTATATGAGTACACAGTGAGAAGGCAGTCATCTCATGCCATAGAGAGAGCACTCAGAAAAAAACAAAATCTACCAAGATCTTAGATACCAGATCTGGGAATTCTAGCATCCAGAACCATAAGAAAATAAATTTCTATTGTTTAAGTCACTTAGTCTATGGTATTTTGTTTTGGTAGGTCTTGGGAATAAATACAGTATGAAAAAGGAAAACTTAATTCTATGCTGTCTAAAAGAGATGCATTTTAATTTTAAATTGAAAAATCTGTTCCCCTCTCAAGTCATAGATAACTGTTACATATATTCTACTTTAAGAAGATTTTTTTACAGGCTGTACCTCTCACTTTATGATTTAATGATCTTGATCTACATCTCTTATCTCTCCCAAAAGTCAAGACCTTCTTACAGTTATGTACCAGTTTGAGTTTCCCAGAAGTAGTTTCTGCTTTTCTGGGAGAAAAGATAGAAAGAACCATAATTCCAAAAGATTCATGTACCCCAATGTTCATTGCAGCACAATTTACAATAGCCAGGGCATGGAAACAACCTAAATGTCCATCAACAGATGAATGGATAAAGAAGATGTGGTACATATATACAATGGAATATTACTCAGCCATAAAAGGAATGAAACTGGGTCATTCATAGTGATGTGGATGAACCTAGAGTCTGTCATACAGAGTAAAGTAAGTCAGAAAGAGAAAAACAAATATTGTGTATTAACACATATATATGGAATCTAGAAAAATGGTACTGATGAACCTATTTGCAGGGCAGGAAAAGAGACACAGACATAGAGAACAGACTTGTGGACACAGCAGGGGAAGGGGAGGGTGGGATGAATTGAGAGAGTAGTGTTGACATATATACACTACCAGGTGTAAAATAGATAGCTAGTGGGAACCCGCTGTATAGCACAGGGAGCTCAGCTTGGTGCTCTGTGATGACCTGGGGTGGGGGGGGGGGGCGATGGGGGGATGGTGAGAGGGAGGCTCAAGAGGGAGGAGATATGGGGATATACGTATACATATAGCTGATTCACTTTGTTGTACAGCAGAAACTAACACAACATTGTAAAGTAATTATACTCCAATTAAGAAAAAAAAAAAAGGAATGACCATTCAACGACATGGACGAAGCTCAAGTAGAATCAAGTAGAACCCCAGGGGAGTGAAAGAAGTGAAAGAAGCCAGAGTTAAAAGGCTACATGCTATATGATTCAATTTATATGATATCTGACAAAGACAAAACTAGAGGGACAAAGAACAGATCAACGTTTGCCAGGGGCTGGGGATTCCCAGAGGGACTGACTATGAAAGGCAGCATGAGAGAATGTTTTGGGGTAATGAAACTCTTCTGTATCTTGATGTTGGTGGTGCTCAAATAACTGTATGCATTTGTCAAAACTTATAGAAATGTACAACAAAAAAATAAATTTTACTCTATATAAGTTAAATAAATTCTTAAAAGATAAAAATAAAGTAGGGCCACTAAAATGGAAAAGAAAACTTCAATGTACATAGAATATATTATTGATAAGTATACAAATTTTTTTGCAGTGTCCTTCATGCCTACCATGGTCCCCTCCTTGGGAAGGTAGAACGCCTCTCCACCCAGTGGAGATTTACGCTGATCTGTTCTCTAAAACAAATAGATCTAGCCGCAACCAGCAATTCAGATTACTTGCACTAATAACCACAGCCCTCTACAAATCAGTTTCTATTGTAAAGTTTTTTGAGAGACATAAAGTTTGCTGAACACTGTCTGAAGGATATTCAGGCTCTTCATTCTTCTACATGTTCTTAAATCATCGGATTATCAGATTAGGAATACATTATAACTGATCTTCATCTACTACCGTTATGACCCACCCAACATATGCATACGATGTATACAATGAAAGAGAAGCATTGAAGGAGGGAAAGAGCACAGTGAACTGACACTGGATGGGAAAGTAGGAGGTACCATTATAGCTTAGATCTTATTCTAAGAACAGAAAGAAACCACTGAATGGTTTTCAGTGGGGAATGAACTCTACTGATGTATTTATTTATTTATTTTCAAAATATTTATTTTGGCTGCGCTGGGTCTTAGTTGCGGCACATGGGATGCGGGCTCATAGTTGCGGCATGCATGAGGGATCTAGTTCCCTGATTAGGAATCGAACCCGGGCCCCCTGCATTGGGAACACGGAGTCTTACCCACTGGACCACCAGGGAAGTCCCGAACTATTCGGATTTATATTTCAAAGAGAGAACTTTGGTTTCTGAAGACAGAATAGGTTATTAGAGGGACCCAAGAGTGAAGATGGAGAGATTATTTAAATGGTTTTTGCAGTAGTCCATGAAGAGATGCTTTTAGCTTGGAATGAGGTGGGACATGAGGAGTGGCAGGCTGTGAAGATAAGAAGGTGAGAATGAAATTAAGATGTATCTTGTCACTACAACCAGTAGGACTTGATAATGGATTAGATGTGGGTAGTGAAAGAAAAGAATAAAAAGATGCTTTCTAAAACAAGTTGAATGAACCACAGCTCCCCACTCTGTCTTTCCAATCCAGTTGGATTATACCCATTAATAAAATAAATAATTCAAGCTAGTATTGATGTAATACATAATAAATTATAAAGCATTGTTGCATTACCATCTTGCTCTTCAGCAGCAGCCGTATAACATAGATTGTATTATCCTCAATTTACAGATAGGAAGCAAAGGCTCAGAGAATTTCAGAGAGTGCCCCTAAGCACACAATATTTTCAAATAGAATTGAACTACATGTACGACTTGAATTTGAATGACTTAAATGACCTATGTGCTCCTCATGTTATGACCCATCAATAGCTATTCCAAGCCAAGTTGCTATCTCTTGGGTTTCCTAACATTTATCATGTTCTCCAAACACAAAATATACCTAATTATATGATGCCATTAGACTAATCTTGCTTCCTGCTTCTGAATAATTATCATTTTCTTCATGACCTTTAATCTTTCTGAAAGGCAGAAATCTTCTGTCTGCAACTAAATTTAGACAAGTCCATTCACAAGAGGCTAATCTGTGGGATGAATTAATTATAAGCAAGTTGAAATGATGACAAATAATAAGTCTAATTATTTTACAACAGTATTCTAAAAGATTATATTGCACATTTTATCTTACTGTTTATTTTCAAGACTCATTTCAAGAAGCTAATACATATAGATAGCCAAACAGACAAATGGGCTTCATGCTCTGGCAAAATTAATTATTTCCTCATCTATATTTCCACAGCTCTCATTTCAGCCATAGCATTTACCAACCTTTATTATTCTATTTTATTTTCACATTTGTCTATCACTAGATTGTATGTTTCTTGAGGACAAAGAAAATATCTTTTAAATCTATGCCAGGTACCATTTTATATATAGATATATCAACCTAGGATGCAGTTTCCTGATTACCTAACCTAAAGGAAACCTTCTCCCCATAATATCTTTTTACCCACATTGCCAAGCTATATTTTCTTAGTAGCCTAAAATTACCTTTTTCAGTTATTTGTTTATCCCTGAACATTTCCTGTCTCTGATATCTCCTGCTCCCTTACCTGTCTCCCATGAGAGCAGAGATGCATCTTGTTTACCACTGAATTTCCTGGACAAAGAACCATACCTGGCCCTCAGTAGATGCTCAGTAAATACTTGTTTAATAGAAAACTACTAGGTCCTCAGTAAATTTGGGAATTAATTTTATTATTGTGGAATTAATGAGTGATGACTATAAAACTATAGCACTTGGTTACAATAACGAGTACATTAAAAATCACATTCTTTAGGGAAAAAAATTATCTGATCCATTTTTTGCATCAGATACCTAATTTAGAAGCCAACACATGGGAAGTTTCTCAAAAATACCTGTTGGGGGACTTCCCTGGTGGTGCAGTGGTTAAGAATCTGCCTGCCAATGCAGGGGACATGGGTTCGAGCCCTGGTCCGGGAGGATCCCACATGCCACGAAGCAACTTAGCCTGTGCGCCACAACTACTGAGCCTGTGCTCTAGAGCCCGCAAGCCACAACTAAGTGAGCCCACGTGCCAGAACTACTGAACCCCGAGCGCCTAGAACCCGTGCTCCACAACAAGAGAAGCCACCACAATGAGAAGCCCGCGAACAGCAACGAAGAGTAGCTCCCACTCGCCGCAACTAGAGAAAGCCCGCGTGCAGCAACAAAGACCTAACACAGCCAAAAATAAATAAATAAATGAATTAATTAAAAAAAAAATACTTGTTGGAATTTGAATTGGATAAGTAAGTAAAATCTAATTTTCTTCCAGATTTATTAATGTGGTAATTTATGTTCTCACAAATTAGAATTGGATTAGAATATTTTCTGAACATTAATAATTTATTTATTTTATCTCAATTGTTTTGTATTAAATGTTGTGGTTACTATATCACTTGTTTCCTCATTTTACTGGCATCTTCTGTAATAGTGGAGTTTTTATTTTTTGGTTTGTTTGTTTTCTTCTTTAAACTTTGGGTCATAGACCACTTTGAGAATCTGATGACAGGGATGACATTTTTCTTTAGAAAAATAAAGATGTAATGCTATACAGATAATTTTATATATAATTTTAGGTAGTCTCTGAGGTACGACATAGCTAGGCTTACCCAACTGTTATTTGTGTGATTCTGATACAGAAGAAAGAAATGAAACAGGTATGCTCCTGTAACATAGCAAGAACTAGTTACTACTGTAGTAAGATGGACTCTAGAATGCCAGTTATGCTCCAGGAAAGAAGACAGTAATCCCCAGTGTCTGGGCTTCTTTCATCAGACGGACTCCTCACTCTCCAGTGAGACTACTAAGACCTCCAAACTTGAGGTATGCCATGGTGAGGAATAGGGGAAGTATAGGAAGGTACTGTATAGCCTTGGCCATGTGTATATTATGTATATTGCTTCTTCCCTGGTTGAATAGTAAAACTAAGTAGAAGGAACTTCAGCTGGATCCACAGATTCCTTGTTAGTCCTAAGCCTGGATCAAACCTTTGAGCCAGTCTAGCTCATTTGGCATATTCCTAAGGATTTATCATGTTGATATGATTTAACATGAGAGTGAGTAGAGATGGTGGTAAGAGTGGAAGCTTCTGGTACTGAAATTGCCTGTAAGAATTCTTGGCATCTGATGGCCTGTGAGTATTTAGGAAATGAAAATGGAAATTCAAACTGTGGTTCAGATTTTGGCTGTGGCTACCCCTTAGTATTCTGGAGGCTGAATGCTTCTTTATTAAACCCACTAGGATAGGTGGGTAATGGGCTTTTCAGGGTAAAGTATATGTTTGAAGCTAATAATATTTGGTTAAAAACGGATTCTTAGGAGTACTCAGGATAATTCTCTTAGGTCATCCCCAGCCTTCCTTAGACTCTGCTTGCAGAGTAACTGTAGACTCTGCTTGTATTGTAACTAATAGTAAGGAAGTGCAGACTATATAGAAGAAAGTTCTAAGAGAATGGGAGATGTATGGGGAAACAGTATTCTAGCCTAGTAAGGACAAGAGCCTCTGATGGGCAATTTTCTAGGAAAATAATGAATTTCTATCAATTCCTGGATATTTCAGTGGGACTGAAAGAGTGGTGTATTGCCAAGAAAAAAAAGCTCTTATGTGTGAGTTGCTGTATTACTCATTAACCATGTGTTCTTGGTATGTGGGATTCATGCTCCTATTGCTGCTGATTAAGAAACCCATTTCATCACCATTGATATTAAGACCATACCCTTATAACTAGAATTTCACCTCTTTACCTTTAGACAGAGAAAATAATTGAGTGCTTGGTGGACTTTTAAAGGAGCAGTTACACAAAGACTTTCATTTTTTTCATTAGGAAACAGTAGCCCAATTAACAACTGACAAAAACCAAAATGGAAGAGCATCCAAATTTCACTGGGACTTAATGGAAGCCACTAAAATGAATGGAATGGGCATGAGAATTTTTTGGATCTCGTTATCCTACCTGCCACTAATTCTAGTTTTTTTATTCCAGTAGTTGCTACTATGGACTCCATGAGATTGTACCACTCTGCCCCATCTGAGGGAACAGTAGATTCAAGAGAAATGGCAACAGTCCCATTAACCTCAAAGTCATCTTTTCTCTAAGATAATTCACGCAAAGCTCTTGTTTTCTGTGTTTAGTAAGCAAAGCATGGTACCAGGGAAGGATGTGGATAAATTAAACTAACCAGAGAAAGCAGTGGTGTAAATAAGGGTGTCTGGTAGCTCAATTGGTCATTCTCCCCAATTCCTGTGTAAAAATGAAAGCTTGTGACACCGCAGATTGCTCTGTGTGGTGTTGATCTGAGACCAAGCATGGTTCCAGAAAGGTGGGCAGAAGTGATTACAAGAGATCAGGGGGGAAATGGATAACAGAGAGAGCCAGGACAACATCAGTTACATTCTTAGTCAAGCTTATTACAAGATGTGTGTAGTCCTACCAAAATCCAGAGGCTATCACTCATATGGTGACATATCATCAGCACACAGTATAAGGGCTGCGCTGATCACATTGGCTCTGAGTCTCATTTTCATCACCATCCTGAGATGAATGACAACCTTTAACACACCTATGGTATTGGGGCCCAACAAGTCAATATTGACAGCAGATACCCAGGAAATTGCCTGGAGAGATTATACCAAACAACCACAACTCCATTAACTGAAGAGTGTGAGGTGAACTCACCCACATCCCCTTTATTAGGTAAAAGTAGGTTCAGTGGCATGTAAAAGAAGCCCCCAAATCACTGGTCAATCATCTGGAAATTTAATACGATAGAGGTTTATTTCTTTCACATAAAATCCATAGTACTTTGTTTGTTTGTTTGTCCTTGAATGGCATCGTCTCTGCTTTACAAAATCATTAGGAAACCTGTGTCTCTTTCCAGCTCACTGTTCTTCCATCCCAAAGGTGGTAGCCTTGTCCTCACAATCCAAGGCCATATCTAGTAGCAACAGAGACCTGCGAATTGTCTTAGTCTGCTCAGATCTCCATAACAAAATGCCATAGACTGAGTGGCTTAAGCAACAAAAATTTATCTTCTCCTAGTTCTGGAGGCTGGAAGTCTGAGATCAGAGTGCCAGCGTGGTCGGGTTCTGGTGAGAGCTATCTTCCTTTCAGATGACCACTGTGTTCTCATATGGTGGAATGAGAGTGAGAGCAAGCTCCTTGGTGTCTTCTCTTATCAGGGCACTAATCCTCTCATGAAAATCCACCCTCATGAGCTTATCAAAATGTAATTACCTCCCAAAGGCCCCACCTTTAAATATCATCACGTTGGGGGTTAAAGCTTAAACATATGAATTTCAGGGGGATACAATTCAGCCATAGCAGGAATGCAGTCCCTGATCTGAATGACCACAGTTTTACACAAAAAATAATTAAATATATAGAGAATGATATATGTGGGGACATCCTACAGTCTCAGGAGCTAAAAAATGAGCTAGACTGATTCTGGAAGCACTGGCTTCCAAACACCAGATGGTTGAAGTCCTAACAGTTACAACCATGCCCTATTCCAAGAGTTTTTGATCTGTTTGTTTGTTAACCCCTAGCACAGGGCTTAACAAACAGTGGCCCAGGACCAAATGTGGCACATCACCTACTTTTGTAAATATAGTTTTATTGGAACACAGTCATGCCCATTGGTTTGCTTATTTTTCTATGGCTGCTTCTGTGCCATAGCAGCAGAGTTGAGTAGTGCAACCAAGACACTATGGCCTGCAAAGCCAAGAATATTATCTGACCCTTTCCATAAAGGTTTACCCACTCCTGCCCTAAAGCATCCATAAACATGCTTTAGGAGTTTGTGAACCCTGTGAAATGGCAAACAGAATGATGTATGTGTGGGGACTTACTGTGGAGTGGGGCCAAAATTCTTAACAACTGCTCAACATATATGTGATCCACTGAAAAGCTTCATAAACTCTCTATAAACCTTGAGGAAATACTGAGTAAGAGATTCACTTACTTGTAAGAACGTGCTGATATGTTCATAAAAAGACAACTGGTATATGAATGAACCACGTGTTTGGATCATGTAGGTGAGTGCCGTAAAAGTAACGGTTACAGGGACTTCCTGGTGGCGCAGTGGTTAAGAATCTGCCTTCCAATACAGGGGATGCTGGTTCGATCCCTGATCAGGGAACTAGATCCCACATGCATGCCGCAACTAAGAGTTGGCATGCCGCAATTAAGAGTTCGCATGTCACAACTAAGGAGTCCGTGAGCCACAATGAAGGAGCCCATGAGCCACAAATAAGGAGCCTCCTGCCACAACTAAGACTCTGTGCAAACAAAATAAAAAAAATTAGAAAAAAAAAAAAGGTAACTGTTACATAATCTTCTAGTTAGAATGCCATGTGAGACGCCAATAGAATTTGGACTCCATAGAGCCATTTTACACCTTTGAAAAATTATTTGTAAATATTGACATTTTGAGATTATTCACTAAACCTGCAAGAAAACTCTTCAGCAGCTCTAATTCCGTCAGCATATTCAATTACTTTTAGATCATTTCATCAGTCTGGGTAGTCATTGGAAAAAGTATCATGATATCATAAAAATACTACTTTTGTTTGTAGCTATAATTATTTTAAGCAGTTCCTAACTAAGACTGTTGTCTATCCTCTATTTTTTAATTTTCCTTTGTTTTTTTAAATGAGATAAAGCTTTCTTCACTGGTCTTTGTCTTTGAATTTAGATGTCTTCCTTTTTCTATCAGCTCAAGATTCATAAGGCTATTTTCTTCTTTAACAAGTGGATTAAATTATTGAAATGAGAACTGCCAATACTGCCACATTTTAAGAAATGTGTCCTATATCCTGGTTATTTAAAAAATAACATCAATTGGCTCTGTCCTAAAAAGGCATGTAGCATGGCAGTGTTAAAGTTCAAGAAAAATAAGTTAAGACAAGGTCAAGGTTATATTTTTTTTAAAAACTGAATAAGCCTTATTAAGTTTATTTTAGGCTGGCATGAATAAAGGCATTAATGGGTCAGACAGATTATACCTTTGCCTGCTAAGCATCTAAAGATCATTTACATAAAACTTACATTAAAATTTATTATTTCTGTAGTTTGGTAGGCCAATCTTTCATTTTTATACAACAATCTCTTAACACCTTGGATTTGCATATCTTATAAAAATGTTTTAAAATGGTTTCACATCTATTAATTCACAGCCACGCTGTGAGCATGGCAATTATGCTCTCTTTTTATGGAGTAAAAATTTGAGGTTCAAAGAAGTTAAGTTTGTGATAGAGATAAACCTGACTTGATGAATCGAAATCTCTAGTTATAAAATGCCTCTATTTTTAGACAGAAAAGAACACAAGAATGCTCACATATTGAATACACACATGCATTTATCATTATTAGGAAAAAGAAAATATGTTTATGAATCACTGGTCCAACCAATGAACAAAGAAAAAGTTAGCCTTACTAGAAGAGAAGACATTGAATTTCAAGTTTCCTAGTTAACATTAAATTGCTCCAATTTTTAAACTAACAGAACTAATACATGGTATTTTAGCCATTAGTAATGCATGGATATTTGACATACAGACAGTTCAAGTTCAAATACTTATTCTTCTCAATTTTTATTTACCATTAGTGAGCATTTCCCTCCATTCTTATATCATCTCTCTTCCAAGTACTACCATTGATGGTGAAAAGAATGGCATAAAGGTGAAGATTGTCAGAAAAAAAAGTTACTGTCACAGAATCACGGGGATTAATATTTAAATCAGATAGATGTAAACAGGGGCTTTCTTTTGAGTAGTTAAGCTACAACAACTTTTTTCCCTTTGATTGTATTCTGCTCTACATTTAAATTTAATAGGTATATAGGGGAACTAGCACCTCTATATATATTAGGAGAATAAGGTCAATTATACAATTAAGAATCTCTGAGGATGATAGAACCTTGATACTGCTTTTAGTAATGCTAACTATTCTAGCTCAGTCTGAATATAAATCAGCCATCATAAATAAGTCAGCTCTGTTCATTTTCTCTTCGCAGTTTAGTCTTTATAATCACTGTTTGTTCCTACTAAGCCAATAGCCAAAAATAATTCAGCTACTTGTTTTGAGTAATTCAAAGATGTATCAACTAATTAGGCTATTTGAAAATGCAATTGTAACTAAAACAATGTGTACTAAGGGTGTAATGTCTTAGTATTTATGGTTTTTAGGACACCTGTAAAGTTAATGTAAATCTGCAACACAATTGAACTCAGCATAATAAAAATGTTAGAATTTATAAAATGTCATCAAATGCTTGTGGCCCACTTCTATAAAAAACATGAATAATTCACAATACTATATATGGAATTAGATTCTGCTGCCCTGATTCCATTTAAATAAATGTATTTATGAGTCACCAATTTCATTTTACTCTACTTATACGTGGTGACCTTTCACTTATGAGCTGGAAAGCAATCAACTCTGGGTACAGAATGAGATAAAGAAAAATAAATTTAAATATTTATAGTAAACATTTATGATGGCATGTGCATTAATGATTCTGAACACATTTTTGTTTAGAGAAAAAAGATGTATAAAATCCATTCACTCCACAAATGTTTATTGAGAAGTAACCATGTGCCTATTCAAGCATGTTACATGGTTCCAATGAAAATTAGACAATAAAATAGGTGGACAAAGTATGGACAATAAAATATGTCAAATGCACTTTATTTTAATTTCTCATATTTTTTAAAAGACGCATTAACTCAGAGAATGAAAACTGCCAACATGTAAGTGGTTCTTTCAATTTTCTACCTATTATTTCTTTATATACTTTATAAAGTTATCAGCAGATATTCATTAGGATGAATTGATGGGATATATACTAAAAAATGGAGATAATCATGAAAACAGTGTTAAAAGCCAAAAGGAGATAGCTTACTGCTGATTATACCTTATGTGTTTCTGGTCTCACGCTTTCTTATTTCCTTTAAAATCCCTCTCAATACCCTCCCCAATTCCCTCTATATTCCAATTTATTCTGGGGCTTATATCAAGAGCACACTACACAGTGCTATACAACTTTGCTTGTACATCTATCATTGAACCCATTTCACTGTGGCTTGTGTGCTTACATGGCTGCTGTCTACCCTCATGACAATATCAGGTTATGCCTTTATTCCCTTGGTTCCTACAGTGCTTGAGAATATTTGTACATGATGGATGTTCTGTAAATCATTGGGAAGTGAACCCATCACATCACTGCTTTGTACAAAAGCCTGTGATGACTCTCCATTGCCAACCACATTTGACTTATCTAAGCAAAGAAAGCCCTTAACACCCTGGCCCCAGACAGCTTTTCAAACTTCACAGTCACTCCACTTCACACTTTCTAAAATCCATTGACAGTGAACAACTCAATTGTCTTGAACTTCCTCACTTGGCTTTGCTCAAGCTGTTCTAATCTGTCATAAATATCTGTTTTCCTATTCCTTTGGCCAATTCTATTCATACTTCAATTTCCAACTCAGTTGTCATCTTTTTTTCTATAACATGTCCCAAACATTTCTTTCTCTACTTCTTTACATATCACTTTGTGTTTATCATAAGATCAAATGGAATTTAGAGTTACATCTGATTTGCTATGAGCACCATTATACGCAGAAAGAGAGTTTACTTTTCTCACCTAAAGTAGGTTATTTATTGAAAAAAACTCATGGCCTAAAGTAATTTAACATTTACATGTCTTTGTTGGTCAAGCAGAATGAAGAACATAAGCCTTGGATTCAAATGGTTATTTAGATCCCATCCCCTTTTCTCACTAACTGTGACTTGAATACATTACATAATATTTGAGAGTTAGAGTTTCCTCATTTGCAAATCGTATCTGTACCATAGAGTTAAGGTGAAAGTTGTACACCTTATCTGCTTTATGCATTATCTCCCATCTGCTTTTTTCTTTTTTTAGCCATTTTTACATGTTGCTCTTATTTTTCAGCTATTGTGGATATACTTTCTTCCAGTATCATGGAATATATCTTAGGCAGCCATACTTTACTGCACCAGAGAAGTAAAAATTAAGTTTTTTTCCCCCAGTGTCCATATGCCAATACCAGAGAAGAACTCAGGTGTCCACGTGGCTTACTCTTTGTTGAGGAATGAGATAATCTGATTGTTGAGTTCTGATCAAAGTGCTAAGTTACTTTCAGTCCTTCCAGAACCATGTAATACAAGGGATGGGTGCTTTTAACCAAAAAAGGGGGATCCTATTTAGGCAAAAACAATAGATGTCTATTGCATCTACTTTCTAGAACAGAGAACAGCCTGGAATGGAAAGAATGATGCCAACCTCAGGATAAAGGTATTGAGAGCCTGTTTGTTCTCACCGCCCTTCATGGAGAGCACATAATTTCTCCAAGCAGAGAAAAAATGATCATTGCTCAACAGATATTGGCTTACAATTCAAATACACTAATTTCTGCGAAGATATGGTGTTGGAAGAGAGAACAATAGGCAACTGAAGTGATTGTGTTAAGGCAAGGCAATGAAATGCTTAAGAAAACTCATCAAAGACTTCAGAATTTGATCGCTTGTCAGTCATGTTGGCTTCATTCTGGTGAAATGCAAGTACAAGTATGTACCTCCATACTGTTTCAATATTTCTGATAAATTTGATCACAATCTCATTTTCACTCTCTAGATGAAAATTCACATGAATAATATTCCCCCAAATTGAAGAACATTGAATCTAAAGAATATCCCAGGTAGGGCTAAAATATGCCACATGGTGATATATTGCATCAATATAAAGGAACTAATCCCAAGAGAAATGTTTTAACGTCACAGTGGGCTTTTTTTTTTTTTTTAATGATAATGGGCCATTACACTTCTTAAGACAAATAGTCAATAAATGTTTGTTTATAAGAGGAATTCATTTAGTTTGGCTGTCAATATAGACAAAGCAACTAAAAACAGCATCTGATAACAATAATATAGATGGGAGCACGTCTGTAGAAATTCTACTACATCTCAACTACCGTGGAAAATAATTTATTCTGCTGGAAGCATATCGCAGTAAAAAGGAAGTCTGATGTAACCTAGGTTGCAATTCCCTGTGAACATTTATTTGCTACAGTAATTATCTTTGATTAGGAAAATAACAATAAAAACCCCCATGTTCTTATCAAGGATTCATGTTGACAGCTCTCCCAGTGGGAATGGTCATGATGGTGTTAAAATTATAACTGTTACTATGGACAGTGTAGCTATGTTTTATTTTAGAAAACACCAGAGTCAAGAGACTGTAAGAAAGGAATTAGGGTATCCTAATTCTATCAGCCTGTTCCCAGGGATCTAATAACACGGAACTAGTATAAGAGCCAAAGATTGTTGGTAGTTTACTAGTGGTTTTGGCTGCCAATCCTGGGCAGTTACAGCCATCTGGTCCCCAAAATTGTTTTTTAGAAAGATATATAAACAATTAGCAAGTTGGAATTCTATGGACTAAGCCCAAAAAATGCAACTCAGTTGAATTTGGTGCAAAATAGGTTCATTTTAGATAAAAGAGGGACTAGAATGAATGGAATTTGTCAGAAGCTGTTGGAGGTCAAAACAAACAACAGTGATTCAGTGGTGGAAAAATTTGAAAGAGATAGGTGATGTTCTTTGACAAGAAAAACTACGTGGGTGGTGAAATGATTATGATACTAACAAATAGAACAGGAAAGGGCAATAAAGGGGACAAGGTTAAAGAGGTAAACAAGGCAGTTTCTGTAGTTTTCGTAGTGTGTTCCTCAGAACACATTACAAAAAGTCTTTATAAGTAGGTTCAGTAATGTCACTCATGAGTCATGCTTCACACTAAATAGGGAAACAGAAACATTGAAAACAAGCTACTAAAACTCAACCAATTTGCAAGCAAAGTATGATGGTGAATCCAACATAAGTCAGTGGGACAGAGCACACAAGAAAGCTGATAGTAATTGTATGTCATACACCACTTTGGATAATGGACTGAAAGCTGAATGCTGAAGAAAAACGTTGTGGATATAATAATAAACATCTTAAAATAATGTAAAAGAGAAAAAGAGAGCACAAAGAGAATAGATATCCAACAGATGCACAGATAATACACAAGATACTGTTAGGCAAAGGCCCGTGAGGCAAAGAGCCAAATGGACAGTAAATTCAAATGTACCAAGGATCAAAGTCTTTGCACCTGCACAGTGTGGAATGGACAGCTGGCTTATCAGGTTTCTCAGTCATTTTAATATCTGTAAAAATGGCATCACTGTAGCTCTTTTGAAATCAATTAATAAATTGTATGTAGAGGAATTCTTACCGTGAATAATTTACTTTCTTAGAAGCAAAACAAAACAAAGCAAAAGGAACAAACCAAAATGAAGTACAGAAAGCCTTTTCTCTAATGCTCAAAGAGTAGAGTATCTGGTTTGGCCCTACATTATCAATAAAGTACAGAAGTACAGAAACAGATTTCTTCTTATATGTCTTTATGGTTAATTGTATTAGACACAGTTGAAATACCTCTCATTGTACCATCCTATTCTCCCCTGTTCTACTCAGGGAAGTCTCAAGCTACTAACAAATAGCTCCTTTCTTTCTTTCCTCCTTTCTTCCTTTCTTTTTTTCTTAAACACTAAAATAACAGAATATGTTTTTATTGACAGTAACTAGTGAACTCAATTGACCAAATCAACTCTTGCCTTTTAAAATCTATATTAAACATCTGAAAACTCTTCAAGATAGTGGCTTTGATAAATGTCTGCTAATTCTACATCTAAGCATTAAAAAGAATAAGCTAAACTGAAAACAAAATGGATAGTGTAAGTCTAAATTATAACTACATTTTAAAAATTATATATAAATCCTAAACAAGTCATCAGTGTGTTAAGATAAAATCTGTTGGCTGGCATATCATAATGATGACTTCAAACATTTATCTTGCATATTTCTGGCACTTAGGATCACATTGATTCATTAGAATAATTAATCCTTAAGGTTCAGGCAATCACTTTGGTTCTGGAAAAGTCACACTTTTAGAGACCGAACCAAATTAGATAATGAAACAAGTTGTTTCAACTTAATATGTTTTAGCTTTCTGTTTCTCTGAACATATGTTTGTGTTTTTAAACTAAAATGGAGGGAAAATATAGCAAATTGTTATAGAATAAATTCAACATTAAATACTTTAAGATCATATTTAATAAGAACCTGAGATTTCCTTGTCAATTCCATGTTTGCAATGAAGATATTTTTGTATAGTTTATTTATTTCCTTATTTTTGTTAATCTGGTTCTCACATTTTAGCCTGAGAATATTGCAACAGTTTTACAAAACATGATTTATTTCCTCAGTTGGGACCTGACTGCCCATGAAAAAGATTTAAAATAGATTTAAAAGTTTCATGGCTTTGGTGACTTACATATATTAAGAAGAATCTTTGCTTTGTCCTAAATTGTACTTAGAAGTTAGGCATTTTGTCTGTTGTGAAACCAAAAAAGTGCTACTAAGCAGAAAGAGCTAAATTATTTATGCTTTCAGTCCCTTACTACTATTAGAGACTGTTAATTATTATTTGATAATTATTTTATTCTATCAAAAAAATTCTTTTCTTAGCAAGACTATTTCAATATTCCTAGTTTATTTCCTTATTATGATTTATTAGAGATGATACTGCCAGTTATATTACATAAAAGAACTAAAAATTGGATTTATTTACTTATTATTTGGAAAAATTTTGGCATTAACAGGCATCAGAGTTAAAACAGAATATAGAGTAAGCTTGGGTATAAAATTGTATTTGAGCATATAAATTATTTCACTGTCTCTAGTTCTGAAACTCCCGAAGTAGTCTACTTTTCTCCATTTTCATAGCTACCACCCCAGACTAAGCCAGCCCACTTGGAAACCTTTAGCTTTTACTTTGAGAAAAATTGTTCCCATAACATTTAGTATAAAAATCAAAACTGTTCACCATGATTTATAAGAATCCTACATGTTTTGGGTTCTATCTCCTGCTGATCTCATTTCCTAACACTACTGTACTTAGGTACACACGCCTTCTTCCTGTTCATCAAGCAGCCTACCTCTTCCATTCCAGGATCTTTATACTATCTTTCCCCTCTTCTTGGAAGGTTCTTCACCTCTAATCTCCACTAGCCTCTTTTCATCTGTCAAGTGTCAGCTCCAAAATCACCTTCTCAGAGGGCATTTTGCCAGTACCTCTCATCTAATGTTGCCAGTTGCCAAATCCTTCTCTATCACATAGCTGTTTGTTTTTTCAAAAATAGTTTTTAACAGTTTCTAAAATTTTATTGTATGTTAATTTCATTATTTGTTAATTACCTGAACCCCCAGCCCCAGACCAGGAGGCATTTTGTCTGTCTTGTTCACTGTTGTATCCCTGGTTGCTATACAGTGTCTGTCACATAGCAAGTGTTCAGTAAATATTTGTTGACTTAATGAATCATTTAGCATAGCAAATCAAACTGGAATTCAGAGTGAGGTTTAGGAGATGCTGCACAAATGTTTATATGAATTTTTAAAAAGCATATAGAGAACATTTTTTTAAAAGGAGAATGAAGATTTCAGGTGCAAGGTAGCTCATGAAAATGCATAAAGATAATAATGAAAAATGTCAACATGCTGGAGGACAAGGCATCATGGGTTGTTTGCATTTCTGTACTTATGGCAGCTTTTTTTCCTGGATGATCTTTACAAGGATATTTCTACAGAAACAGCCTTGGAAGATAGGGTGAGTATCTCCCTTTGGAACAAAGGGCAGATTTGTTTGCTGTCCAGGATAATAAAGATAATGTCTCCCTCCAAGTCAAAAGTTGGGAAGGTTTGCTAGAAGAACTCTTTATAAGATTGGAGGTTGCCTAACCTCAGAGTTCCTCAGCTGTGGCACAAACCCACTGTATATGGTGCATCCTCCAGAGCCTCCACATTGTCCCTATGGACTTGTAGGGGAAAAGGAACAGAGGCAAACATGAGGCTTATGTTCACTTTAATGAGTAACAAAGTCCACTGTCTCTGACACAAGAGTCTTGTGTTTTCTGCCAGCATACATAAGGCTGTGCAGGCTAACTTGTTAGTTTGCAAACTGTAAATTTTCATACCCTTCACTGTTCTTGACACCATGATACTATAAACTGATATATTTAAAAGGGGGGGGGGCATGTAGTTGAATCCAGTGGAAATTACTATTAAAAATGCCACTGATGGAATTTTTAAAAAATGCATCCCTGGGTTATACATTCTCCATGCACTAAATCAAGTCAGCAATGAGGACTCCCAATTCTCCTATTACCTGATACTAATCTGGGTTTTGAAGATTCCATTGATCTCCACATCCATCCAGGAATTATTGCCGAGCAGGGCAAAGCCTGAAACACACCCCTCTCTTCCCCACATTCTCCCAATAACACCACTTTTTAGGAGACTACAATTTGATTTTAAAAATCCAACAAAGGATTGTCATGAGAGCCAAACATATCAATTTTATAAAACTTTGAGAACCATTTCTAAATCATGGCAAAATTAAATTTTAAACAAATTTTAAAATTTCTTTAATATTAAATTTAAAGAAAGCACATAAAATTACTTTTTAAAGGGAACACTGAACTTGAATAGAGAACAGAAATTCTGCGATTATTAGGTTTTCTGGAGAAGATATTTGAAATCTTCTTGTATTCACTGAACAAACACTAAATATCTACAAAAACATGTGTTTATGCTATACCATGCTTGTGCTCTGTGTAGAAATATGAAGATGGCTGAATCCTGAAATTGATCCGCCTTTCGTACAACAAATAGTTTTTGAACAGCCACTCTGTGCCAGGCACTCTTCTAGGCATTGGTCATTCTGAGGTGTGCAAAGCCGACACAAATGTGTGCCTCCAGCAGCTAAAATTCCAGTGAAGTGATTGGATACAGGTTGGAGGAGGGAGAATAGGGGTTCCCAATAATAAACAAATACATGAAAAACTAATAGATTGTGAGAGGGTGGTAAGTGATAGGAAACTCTTGGGGATTTGAGCAACATTATATTGACTAGTCAGGGAAGCACCACTGAGGTTCACCATTTGATTAAAGAAACAGACTTTGAGCTGAGTACGCGCACTACATTGGCCAAGGTACAGGATGATGTATCGATTCTCTTGTATTACTTTGCCAGGGCTGCCATTACAAAATATCTCAGACTTGGTGGTTTAAGGAATAGAAATTTACAGACCTGGAATGAAATTTATTTTCTCACCGGTTTTGGAGGCCAGAAGTCCAAGATCAAGGTGTCAGCAGGTTAGTTTCTTCTGAGGCCTCTCCTTGTCTCGCAGATGGCTGCCTTCTTGCTCTGTCCTCACATGGCCTTCCCTCTGGCCCACACAGTCCTCGTGTCTTTCTGTGTGTCCTTATTTCCTCTTTTTATAAGGACATCAGTCAGATTGGATTAGGGCCCACCTTAAAGGCCTCATTTTAACTTCATCATCTCTTTAAAAGTCCTGTTTCCAAATACAGTCACATTCTCTGAGGTGCTGGGGGTTAGGACTTTAATTTATGAATTTGAGGAGACACAATTCAGCCCATAACTTTTTTCTTAGAGTTGGAGAGAGACAGCTGGGGATTAAAACCATGGTTTTATCTTGTTGCAACGCCGTTCTCTGAGCCATAATGAATTATGACCCATAAAGAAACTAGTCTGTGCTCTAGTAAATTCACAGATAGCACCTGTTTTTCAGAATTAAGTATTAGAATCCCTGGATTTGCAGCCACCCGAGGAGGGCTGTGGCTCGGCACACATGCCTGGTGAGGCTTCCTGGTGAGCGTAATGTGAGTGATGGTTAAGGAAAAGCTTAGTAGCTTCCCTTCCAGCCCCTGCCCACTTCAGCTTTGTCTCTTGCGGCAGAGCTCAGCCCAGGCATGGAGTGTCCTGGGAGCCGGCCTGAGCAATTGCAAGACCTCTGCACGCGGCTGCTGTCTGGCTATGTGTACTTATGCTGCTTTGAGTCCTTCAACCGCAAGTAAAATCACTGATGGGAACACAGGAAGCCTTTTTGGGTCTTTTTTTCAATTCTGATCGTAAAGCCAATTGATATTAAATTAGAGGCCAGGTAGAATGCAAAAAGGAAAGAGCAAGTGGTCACGAAGAGTTTCAACAGACAGGTATTGAACTTGTTCACCAAGCACAAAAGGATTGTCTTCTCAGGGATGACCGAGGAAGCAGCATTAACAAAGCACAAAAGTATTCAACTATATCAACTGTACAGTACAGATTGAGAACCGCAAGTGATTCAGTGTAGATAAAGCATACGTGAGGGGCCACAACTCAAGAGATGAAAGAGGAAAGTAGGGGTTGAGATCATCGAGGGTTCTTTAAAGCATGCTAAGAATTATGTTCCTATTTGGTAGTCATGGGATGTCAATTTAATTGAAAGACTTTAAGCTGAAGAATTTGATAATCAAATTTGCATTTTTGGAAATGAATTCCAGTGGCCAGATGACAGTCTATTTTAAGTGCTTTCTTCTTTAATACTCAGAAAAGATCTTTCAAGACACCATTAAAGCAAGGTACTATAATCCGAAACATTTGTTTCATTGTGCCCTTTAGAAATGTGAGGCTAACAAATGAATCAGTGCAGGAAACAAGAATAAACATGAACCATTTATTAAATGAGGTGTGCTTATCACATTAGGGCATTGTGTCTTGAACCTTGGCATGCCTCTGATATAGGATACACAGGGAGAGGAGTTTTTCCATGGGCAAATCAGGAGTTGTGTGCAAAGATGCTTATTAAAGCATAGCCAAATTTGGACTCAAAGTATCTATCAGTAGGAGGATGGGTAAATCTGTGTGGTATGTTCATACACTGATATCAGACATATAGAAATGCACAGGAAAGAGCTCCAAAACATAATTGGAGTGAAAATATAAATTGCTTCATACACATTGATCGCATTTATGTAAATCTGTGGAAACATAAAGCAATGAAACAGTGGATATGTAGATTTTCAGTAAAAGTATACTAACAGGGTCTGATGAACTACACACCAAGTTCATCACGATGGCTGCCTCTGAGAGGGAAAGTGGGGAATGAACTTTACCAGAGGAAGAAAAAGGAGAGGCCACTATTTGGTTTCTCAACTCTTTAAAAAGTAACCAAATATAAACATTGTTAGTTATTGGCAGTGAGTATGCACTTTTTTCAACCTCTGTACTTTTCTATAATTGTTTAAACTTTTCAAAATTAGTTTTTAAAAGAACAATTTTCTTCACATAATCCCTTGTATTTTTATCATTCTTCATACTTTGCCCTGCATTCCCAGGTTTACTGCCTCATAACCTCCTTTATTGTGGAGATGGGTTAAAGTATCTTTATTCTTATTTCATCAACTAAGCCTCAAAGAGGTGAAGTGCCTCATCCCAACCTTTCCTTATAATTATTCAAAGGTGAGGGGGAAGTTCAATCCCAGCATTTCTGAAGCCAAAGCCAGTACCCCCTCTCTCTTTCCTGCAGTCTCTCTGTCAGCGTTATGAGGACTTCCACTGAACTTATCCATGGCAAAAGACACTTTAAGAAATTTCAGTGTAACCCTTCTGCTCTCCCTACTCTACATTTTGTTTTGTCTTATTAAGAAAACTTGAGGGGTTGGCGCTCTCAAATTTAGGTGATAGGGAAGTAGATGAGGGCCCTGTATGCCCTTGAACTTCAGCTCTGCCATATTCTAGCTCTATGGGCTTTGTGAAGCTACTTGTTTACTCTCTGCCTCGGTTTCCTTGTCAGTAACATGGGGAAAATCATAGTACCCAGGCATGAAGTTGCTGACAATGAAATGGATACAGGTATACATTGGAGATACTGTGGGTTCGGTTCCAGACCACCCGTGATAAAGTAAATATTGCAGTAAAGTGACTCATCTGAATCTTTTGGTTTCCCAGTGCATATAAAAGTTATGTTTACACTAAACTGTAGACTATTAAGTGTGCAATAGCATTGTCTTTAAAAAAAACAATGTACCTATTTTAATTAGGAAATACTTTCTTGCCAAGAAATGCTAACCTTCATCTGAGCAACTTGTAGTAGTAACATCAAGAGTACTGATCACAGGTCACCATAACAAATGTAACAATGAAAAAAGTTTGAAATATTGTGAGAATGACCAAAATGTTACACAGAGACAGGAGTCTAGCAAATGCTGTTGGAAAAATGGTGCTGGTAGACTTGCTGGAGGCAGGGTTGCCACAAACCAACTTGTGAGAAATGCGACGTCTGGGAAGCACAATGAAATGCGCTATGCCTATAATTCATAACAGTATCAGGATGAGTCCCATTAGAACTATTACAACACAGAGTAATAGAAGAGAGTTCCTGTGTGTACAGCCTCCAGGCTGGTAAGGAGGAAGTCCTAGGATTAATCTCTGTGTAAGCTAGTTTATGTTCTCTGTGAGATAGCTATCCACATAAAGCGTCTCAGAAAGGGGATCAGAACGAGACACACTGGAAATAGATAGATTAGCACAAACCCATTGCACTGCTAAAGAAAAAAAAAAGTGTAAGTGAATATGAACTTGATTTTGTATACATTTTAATTTTAATAAATAAATGAAACTGTGAAAAGAGGGTAGAAGAAGGGAGATAAAGGCAGTCACTTCCCCCCCAAAAAAAGAAAAAATGAAAACTCATTAAATATATTGGCCAGTTGATTTTTAACAACATTACAAGTCTATCCTGTGGTACGCATCACAGAATACATCCTAAGGACACATACAAACATAAAGATGCCCATTCACCTCCATGCATAAATGTGGTGTCTGAGAAAACTAACTGTAGCCATTGAAAGCAGACCAAGTTGTGAAACCTTTTTTAATGCTTTCGAGCAGGGGTCCCCAACCCCCGATACCTGTCCCTGGCCTGTTAGGAAACTGGCCACACAGCAGGAGGTGAGCAGCAGGTGAGTGGGCGAAGCTTCCTCCGCTGCTGCCCATCGCTCCCCATCGCTCACATTACCGCCTGAACCATCCTTCCCTCCCCCCACCACCACCCCCGTCCCCACAGTCCCTGGAAAATCTGTCTTCCACAAAACCAGTCCCTGGTGCCAAAAAGGCTGGGGACCGCTGCTTTAGAGAACATTCTGTAAAAGGAAATAAGTATGAATAGCTGGTAGCAGAGCTTGTCCAAAATTCCTTCAATAGATTTAGCATTAGAAACCCAAATTTCCAAAACAAAACAAAAAACATCAATGATGTATTTTCAAAGATGGAATCAGGTTTAAAAAAAGAGGCTGTGCACATTGTTTTTAGTGCATTGTAGAAACAGTGTCACTTTTATCTCACTCTGATCTTCAAACACAGGTGACCTTGCTTGGGTTTCGATAGAAAAATCTCTCATGAATTTACATGGCCATGTTAGCTGTATAGTGTTGATTGCAAAGATATAAAACCAGATAATGCTATAAAACAGCTCTTCAGGCACATTGCCTTTCTAAACTATTTGCATAAAGATGGACTGCGCATTGTTATGTGCATGTAGTTAAACTCCCAAATTCAAAGGAAAGGGTAAAGTCCTGCTTGGATTTCCCGGGGTTCAGAAAGCATACCCTATACAGTAACCTCACAAAGCAACTTTAAGAGAGGAAAGAAAAAGAAAGCAGATCAAACTTGTTGAATATTAGTGTTTAGTTTGCTTGTGGTGTATTGCATGCAACACTGAAACAAACACTTGTCACCTGAAATATCCTTTTTATGTAAGAAATATGGAAATGTTATGGACACACCGGATGTGGTAAGAAAAGAATAAGTAAAAGTACTGTAATTTCTCAACTAATTCTTCAAGTAGGTAATGAAAATAAAAGATGAAGTTAAGCGATAAAATAACAAGGTATAAAATACTTGCTCATTAGTCCCTTAGGAAAAGAAAACTCTGCCCATCCATGTGACTTTTTGAGATTTCTTCTTCTATCTAAATGTCTTTTTTGTATGCATGCCAGGTAAATTCTTAGAATTTACACTTCTGTGAAAGATCTGTGGGTTTTAAATGTGAATCATAGTTGAGATAGTATTTGAATTATATTTATGCAAGTAGAGTTCAATGTGTAATTCTAGTGAAAATTTTAGAATAGGTGAAATAAAGATGTCTCTAGATAATTCACATGCGTTTCGCCATTGGTTCTACAAAACAATGACCCTGCAAATAATTCTGGTTTCCTTTCCTCCAAAGTGTTTTGAAATAAGGACTGTTTTACTTCATACCCCTGGAGAATATACTAGATCAATTTTCTTTTACTCTGTATCAATTGCAAAGAAAAGACATAAGAGATGTGCCTCTTCTTTTAACTTGTATGATCAAGGACTGATAATTTGCCTCTCGGGTATGGTTGAGTCTTTTTTTGTAAATAAGAAATTTGATCTTTCGTAATGATGTTTAATCTTTAATGTTCCAGGATGCTGAAAGTTCCTCACAGGTGGCTTGAAGATGGGTCACTCTGGAAACAAAGGAAAAGCTGAGTTGGGAGCACCTCAGGTCCCCTACACATTTAAGTTAGAGTAGTAATACTTGTTGTTTTTTAAAAGATATATTTTATAATTAGAATAAATGATCCACTTGTAAAAAATATCTATTATCTATTCTCTCCATAGTTGCTAAGATCTCTTCAGCTGTAAGAATTTGTAAATTATTTTCTGTATGATGAATTTGCAAGTGAAGTGCTAATAGTAATAAAAAGCTAATATATTATAGTACTTTCTAAACAAAAGGAACTCTTCTGAGGGCTGTAAAGTTAAATCACTTAGATATCATAGGAACCGTTTCAAAAAAAGTTATATTAATATATCCCCAGGTAATATATCTGAAACTTTTCATTAATATTCATTAATATTTTTATACAAATAATATTCTTATACAAAGATTATGCAAATCTGTTAGAAAATCACCAAGACCCTCCAAAAAATTAACAAACTCATACTGTTTGAGTTTATTAATATTCAGATTTAAATTTTAAAAACGCTTTCAGCTACCAAATTAGCAAATATCAGAATTTGATATTCTCCATTCCAACGAGAGGTGATGAAAAAGAGATTTTCCAATTTCCAGGGAGATTAGAGAGTGGAAAATTTCTGAACAGCAATTTGTCTATAAGCATTAACAGCTTTAAAAATGTTACGTATTGTAATATTTCCAGGAATTTCTCCAAGAGAGATAATCACATTTAAAACTATTTAAGTACATGGTTGTTTATTACAGTGTCAAGTGTAATTCCAAAGCAATCTGAAAAAATCCAAATAGGGAAATCAAAAAGTAAAACATGGCATATTCATTTTATGAAATATTATAAATTAAAATCATGTTTACCTATAAATTTTTAGTTTTTTGGAACAAATTATAGTTTCATAAAAATGAGGAGACATTTTCTACATAGTAAGACGATCTCAACTGTATATGTATACATCCATATATATGGACACCAAAAAAATGACCTTAAATATACTTTAGACCACCTGTCAGCTGAGAGCTCACTGAGATAGATTAAAAGTGGATTTAACTCACAATGTCACGTCATACACTAATCCAGATTAACCCTCCACACAACTTCTGGAATTTTTCAAATTCTGTACACTTTCTTCTCTCACCCTATCCTTCTGTGGACTCCTATTCCAAATTTGGTGACACAGTTTCTCCTACTTTGAGTTAAACATGAAGCCTGACTCTTTCACCACCACCCTCCTCCAACACAATTACTTGCCTGTAACACTTGTGAGTATTAATTTTATTAAAAGTTTGAAGGAACTGAGGATGGGGTCATCTCATATTGTGCAAGAACTTTTACCCTTGCACTGCCTACATCCCTACGTCTTCCCAAGCCTCCTTTCTGGAATAACCAGTAAAATTTTCCCCTTCTTACATGTGGTGGTTCTACTGCTTTGAGACGCCTGGAGGTTTCAACTTAACCTTACGTGAGTTTGTTTTGAAATTTGTTTTGAACAAACATAATAGTGTCCTTGACAGGATTCTTGAAGAATACACATTTCTTCACTTCAATTTGTTATTATTAATAATAAAGATTTTTCTTTAAGTAATGCAGTTTACAGGATTGGGAAGAAATAAGATTGCTCACTGTATTGAAAACTATTTCTGATTCAGATAATGCAAGTCATCTCCTCTGTTCTTCTGTATATATGTTACCTAAGAATGGCACCTCCAATATGGGGGTTGCATGAGCCACTCTTGCTCTCTGGATTCGAAAAAGAATGATTTCTTACCTGCTCTCCACCAACCCTGCAGTTCAGATCACTAGCTCTCAGTGCTACACCCCAGGCCCAGTCTCTCTGTCTTTTTTTCTTTTTCCTTAACCAAGATCCAGTATTGAATGATAACATTCATGCAGCTAGAAGGATAAATTTAAACTGGTAGAGGAAAAAAGATAGAAAAGCAATCTTCACCCTCCTATCATTTGTCTCCATCACAGCAATATTTGGATCCATTCAGCACCCTACTATGATCTTCTTGTAATGCGGTCCACGGCTCCCTATCCTCCCTGCATTGCAGTTTCTCCCCCCTTTTTCTCTTTCTCTTCCTATAATAGCGTAAAACCTACTTAAAACATTGTCATGTGTGCTGCTGTATGCACATGCATCCCTACGCACAAACAATGGCATATGCACTTTAAATGCTTGGAGTGGTCTACCCGTGCAAGTCTTTATCCTAGTGTCTTAGTCTGTGTAACCAGGAAAAAGGTGGGTGGTTTTCCATCCAAAGGGCTCTTGCACCAAGATGTGAATATATGATACATAATAGAAATATATAATTTTAATTGACACATTTATTATTAGATTAATACTTTACTCTTAATGTCTCACTGCCTGTGTTCACTTGGGATGGCAAGTTGTGAGGCCTCCGTCCTTGTTTTCTGAACTCAACTTAATACCCAACATTATCACTTTCTCCTTTATTGCACAATTTGAGAAGCGTTTTTAAAACATACATGGACCAAATAATGAACTATGTACAGTAGTAACTTTTAATCAGAGACTCCTAGTCTTACCTAAACTATAAAAGATTAAGTAACCGGAGAGGGAAAGAGATCTCCTGGGGCAGGGACCCCAGCCTGCCCAGCTCCGCTCCGTCAGAGCTCCCACCTCCGCACTGCCTCATCAGACTGGAATAAGAGGACATTATGGTTAGAAGGAGGGGTTTGAAACTCTTTTTATTTAAGGAGAGAGGTAGTTGGAATGACCCTTTAGTTTTCAGAAAATCCACAAGGAAAAAGTAAGATCTAATTGGTATGCTGAGGAGGAAAGTGGCCAGATAAGGAGAACTGGTACTAATTTCACAAGAGTCACATTCAATCCTATCAACCTCAGTAAGGTTACACTTGAAAAGGTGGGAAAGAGCCCCTACTACTGTCACTTCTCCTTTCCTCCCATTCTATTCTCAGTAAGAGTAGAGAGAAACGTAAGGAAAAAAGGAAGCAGCAATATCCACGTGGTGGTGGGCCATATCAGTTCTTACAGTTACAGATTTTGTTCCTTTTCCTCCCATCCCCAGAGTCTCACTCAGAATACCCACTCCAAACCCCTGTGAAAAGTGTAGCTTCTCTAGCACCGCACCCCCATCAAGCACCTGGTTTCTCCCTCAAAGTCACTCATGCCTCAGGATGGTCCCCATCCCACTCTCTAACAGGTAGGAGAGAAGAAAACACCCAATTCCAAGTGGAACATGTGTATTGTGTGTGTAAAGTGAAATTTTGATATCTTGCTATACATGACACTTAGGACTTTAAATGCTTTTAATGTAATATATTCCCCAGGAATGGCCTGTGTTTGAAATAGTCCTGTCAAAGATAGAAAAGAAACATAACCATCATGAGAGATGTTTATTTTTCAGAGTTTGAGATTATAGATTTACAAATAAACACAGGTACTACGTGACTGGGTTATCTGCATTTTCAAGGGGATTAGTATGAACTAAATGCTTCATGGTGTAGATTATCTGGCAAATTTTATCACAATGGATGATGGTGTTTAGACTGGGAATCTCTGTTTAGAGTAATTCTGTCAATACAAATCGGAACACCCATAATGGTTTTTCTCTCTCCAATTGCAAATAACCTTTTTTTGTTTAACTTTACTAATTTGTATGATATCAATTGCCAGTGTCCCTGAGGATTTATTTATGCAGAGGAACACACTTTGATTCATAAAACTAATTTATATTTTAATTACTAACTTGGCAGGACACTTGGTCAAATTGCCAACACAATAGCAAATAAGATCAATAGTTAAACTTTGGAGAAATGTGAAGTTAGGAATTTCTCAACCCACCAATTATTTACTGTTTGTTGATTTCAATTTTATTAAAATCATTACTAAAATGTTGAATGGGCAAAAGGTTATTTTCTTGAATATTCTGGCATCCATCAGTGCCAACATTATAGAGTAGAATTCATGAATTCAATCTAAAAATAAACAACTCCTTATCATTTATACTTGCTCTAAAATGAGGAATTGAATAAGCAAGTGGAATTGGTGCAGGTAACAGGTTTAGGTTTTTAAATAACCGTGACCTCATTCACATGTTGCTTGCTCTTTCATTGAAGCACTATGGGATTCAAAGAGAGTTTGCAAATATCTAAGACAAGATCATTTCCTTTAAGAAGTACAAGGGCAGTTTAGGGAGATAAATTCAATATAAAGTTAATTATAATACTACATGATAAGTTCTGTAACAGAAATGTGACTATTGTGAGATTGTGAGAGCATATAGAGTCCTACCTAGAATGATCAGAAAGGCAGATAATTAATCCTGAAAGAGTGACAGGAATAAGAAAATGAGGAAGGAGCACATTTCAAAAAGAAAGGAAGGCATAATCAGGAAAAAAAAAAAATTATATATATATATATATATATATATATATATATATATATATATATATAAGCCGTATCATCAAATGCTGCTTAAAAACCATTGCAAAATGGGTATTTTTCAACAATAAAGACTTAGGAAGACGCGCAAAGTTCTCTGGGCCCAGTATCCATCCACCAACTTTGTTTTTGTCCTGAGATTATTAAATGACTGTGGATTCTATGTTGACTCTATGTGAATAACTGTTTGTAGATATCTATAGTATGTTGTGGGAAAGAGAACATTAGACTGAGGCCAAAGAAACCTGAATTGTAGTATAGTTTTCATAACCCTGGGCATGTATCTGATACATTATGCACTCTGATATAATAATGTAGCAGTTAAATATATAGCAGAGGACTCATGAATGTATATCTGTTACCGCCTAATGGTGGATCCTGGGCCTATGTGTTCTCCTAATCTTATAAATTTAAACTATTAAATGAGGAATTTAATTATCAGTGTTAAATCAACATTGGAAAAACAGATGGAAAAGTTGAGCACAAAAACAGTTGACTCTCTTGGCAAAAAGCCATTACATAAGTAATATTCTTTCTGAGAATAATATTGCAAAGTTAGTATATTAGAGAGAATTCAGATATCCCTCTAGTGTGTTCAGTCTGCTTCATGTAGACGATCTCTCAGTGACCTTTCAGATTTCTGGAGAGAACATCTTGAGCTGGATCAAGGTCATAGGCTTGTGAACCTACAATTGTGATTATCTTTTAAAATTTTGTCTCACTTATGAAAAGTGATTTTCTCATGAAAGTCTACCTCCATGTACCAGTACGATACACCTACACCTTATTATCAAAGGAAAATTTATTTATTCTTGCTCAAGTAAATTAGGATTTGCACACCAAAAAGAATTATTTGATTGGAACCAATTTGAATATCAGTGTAAATAGAGAGAGGTGAAGTGGTCTAGGACAAAGGTGGAAATCAAAAAGTTTCAAATTTAGCAAAATCCGAAAAAAGAGATTTTCTTTCTTTCTTTTTTAAGTCACTGGATTGGAATCACTAAAAATCTTACTTTATAGTCCAGTCACACTTGCTGCTCCACACTGCACAAAGGAAAATTCTTTCAACATTATGATGACCTGTGGCCGTACCATTTCTGAAACTTTTCTAAATACCCTTTAGTGAGGTATCGAACAATGTCACAGAAGCAACAAGCATGTTCTATGTGACCCGGAATAACTCTATGTCTTATGATATGCAAAGGGCACATGGTGTGCCCAAAATCCATCTCCAAATGGGATGTCCAAATTTGACTTTAAAATGTGGCGATAGAGCCTGGCTCTGCAAGGCTAAGCTCTACTGTGTCGTAGACGAGGAATACAGGATCCACTTCTCTGCTTTTATGTGCGATTGCTTGGTAAACCAGAGACTTATGATGTCTACTGATAGCATAGAACTAAAAAAGTTGCAGTAAGGAATTCATACCTTCACGATGCCAGATTCTGTTTCAAGTAGCAAGTCACTAGGGATTTTTAGTAGATTCATAAAAAGAAAGAAAGAAAAAAAGAAGGGAAGGAAGGAACTCTTCATTAAACAGGGGAAAGGGAATATAATCAAAGAAAAGTTTTCATTACTAAGAATTAAATCAAGTTCAAGATTGGATAGAAATTTGCTTCATTGTATAATCTGTGGGGTCATAACTCTTTATCCTCACCTGTTGATTTAATAGTCAATATATTGGGTTAGAATGATTTTTTTCTTTCCTCATTGCTACTGTTCCATATTTTCTAGTGTTTTCTTACTCTTAAAAAAAAAAAAAGATGACTTTGTCTAGCAACTATGAATGTCAAAGTAGATTTCCCTCAGTTTTAAATAGAGACACTGTGTTCTTTTTCTGTTTGTTTCAACACTTTGCAGGGAATCTAACAGTGTTAAAAATAAGAAACCCTATCATATTTTCAACTCATAAAACAGGGGTTGGAGGTACTTAAAAAATAGAAGCACTTAACTTTCAAAATTATCAAAATTCCTGAATTATATTCACTGTGCACAACAAGGTTGAATGGCTCTCCTTAAGCAATAGATTAACCTCTTGTTCCATTCCCCATTTGTAGTGCTATCAGAAACATATAAATGTGTTTTGTTTTCTATTGATTTGTTCCTTTCATCAAGTAAAGATTTATGTCTTGTTTTCTAAAGAGCCTTGAAATACAATCTGCTTCTTTGGTCCCAGACATTTCAATAGAACCTTATGTAAACCAGATGCCTTGGTTTCTTCAACCTCATCACTAATGTCAGTGCATTTTAATGTCTTTTTTTTTATCCATTAAAGAAATTAAACAAATTAGCATACGTGTACAAGCCAGAAAGTTTAAAAAATCAATACAAACCCTAAGAAATCATGCAACAAACCAAAAAGAACCACAGCAGCTCTTGATTTATAAATTGCATGGATATCATGTTCCAAGAGTTATTGTGAATTGTGTGGAAGATTGAATGTCTCTGTATTTTGAAAAATGTTTTTCATAATGTTTGTTTTCTACGAAAACCTAAAATATTAAATAAAATATCTTCATAGTTGAGTTTTTCAGAGGGTATTTGGAAAACTCAGTGATGTTCCAGTTTGAAATGTCAGCCACATCTTCCTCCCCTGTTGTAAATTCAGCTGTGGGAGAAGTATGTCTCTTCCTATACTCAACTTTAATATTAAAAATATTCATAGTAGAAAAAAGAATCTCAAGGCTTTAGCCGCAGCAGACAGCCAAAGAAGTGAAGAGTTCATTGAATTCCCAATCAAAGCAGAAGGAGGACCTATAGGCAGTGTTCACAGGCCAAGCACAGAACATAAAGGAGAGTTTCTGGGCTGCTAACTCAGGGAGCTGTGTGCCCAGTGAAGTCACACATATATGCCACACAGACGTCTGTGTGTATTAGTTCAGGTTCTCCAGAGAACCAATGTAAATGTGCGTGTATGTATATATGTGTGCACTTATATATAAAGAGATTTATTATAAGGAATTGGCTCATGCAGTTATGGAGGTTTGCCAGTCCCAACATCCACAGGGTGAGTTGGCAACCTGGAGACCCAGGAGAGCCAGTGGTTTCGTTCCACTCCAAGTCCAAAGGCCTGAGAATCAAGAGAGTGGTTGGTATAAGTCCAGTCTGAAGTTCCGGCAGCCTCAAGATCTAGGAAGTTTTAGTTCCAGTCCAAAGGCAGGAGAAAAGCCAATGTCCTAGTTGAAAGGCCATCAGATAGGAAGTATTCTCTCTTGCTTGGTGGAGGGGCTGCCTCTTTGTTCTATTCAAGCCTTCAACTGCTTGGATGAGGCCCACCCACACTGACGAAGGCAATCTGCTTTACTCAGTCTTCTGACTGAAATGTTACACTCATCCAAAAACACCTTCACAGAAGCAACTAGAATTATATTTGACCAAATATCTGGCCACCTCATGGCCCAGTCAAGCTGATACATTAAAATAACCGTCACAATATGCCAAACATTAATAAATCAGAAATAGAGGATCTAGGGGTTAGAAAACCCTTGTTTTCTCTTCAAGGATATCTCTGTTCTTTAGGGTTGTTGTTCTCTCTTTTCTGCATTGACACTTAGCACAGTAAAGACCTGATGGTAGGGATGAAGGAACGGGGGAGTAGAGAATGAAAGTAACAGGGTTTGCACAATTCTGGTTACTAAACCTTAGTTCCTCAAGAACTGTGTATAGTTGGGCTGATATAATTTCTCTCTGAACTATGTAAATTGAGAAAAGTTTGCAGGCAGATTTTTTTTGTTGTGTGTTTTTTCAAGTGGTTCTGGTAATGAAAGTATTATAGTTATAGGACAAGCAAACATATAAACTGAAAACCTCAGCTAGTAAAGACCTCTGCTTTAATCTTCTACATGAGAGGTAACTATCTAATTTCCAGATCTATTATCAACTTGGAGTGGGCTTGGAGAGGCTCTTCTGATATAATTAGTGGTACTCACAAAGAACTACCACTTTCAAAAGAGACAGACTGAAGCACTGGTAATGAACTGATCACCTCCGTTAATATCTTATTTAGCAAAAAGATCCTAATGTAAATATCAAGACATGATTCTGCACTCCCAGAGTATCTGGTTTGTTACAAACCACGAAGTGTCACTTTCTAAACTCTTGAACAGCCAAGGAACAAGAAAGAAGATACATAACAGGGGCCAAAAAACCAACACTAAGAGCTGACACACTACAGCCCATGGGCTGGCCACCTGTTTTTTAAGATACATTTTTACTGGAAGTAGCCATGCTCATTCTTCTTTGATACTGTCTATGGCTACTTTTGCATTATGACCACGAGGTTATATAGTTGTGACAGACCCCACATGGCCAACAAACCAAGAAAATATTTGCTCTCTGTGTTTTAGCAGAAAATGTTTGGGAGGCAGATTATTGACCAAATAATATTTCAACATTTACTATATAGTAAGTGGTAAGAATATAAAAGTGGGGAAACAAAAAGATAAAGATCCCTGACCTTTTAGAACTTACCTTCTAGAGTCAGCTAATATTCTATCATTCCAATTCCATTTAATCCTCCCAATCCTTTCCCTCTTTATAAAATATTTCAGTTATTTAAGGTTGCTCTTGGTAACATAAAACTTCCAGTCACATGTTTGTGTTTTATTCCTCTCTTGTATTAATGTTTAAGTTATGTTGCTACTCACAGAATTTTGTGAGACTTGAAAGCATGTAGTATTTTCTGAGGAATTTTACTCTTTCTTAGAAAAGGGGGGAATGAAACAAAACAGTGACTTTTGTTTCATAACAAAAAAAGACTTGTACACCACCTAGAAACCGATCTGGGCACCACTGGATTGTTTAGTTCCCCATTGTTGCCTGAAATGTAGGCTAATGATCATACCCACCCACTGCATGGTTTAGTATGAAGATTACATGAGAGAATGCACAAAAGGTATTCATCACTCACTTGTGAGTGGCACAAGGCAAATAGGCAACAAATATTTGAGTAAGAAATGTCAAATTATGTGATATTCAGATATATTTAAACCTAACATAAATTCATGGTCTTTGTTCCTAGCTTATCAAGATAAAAACCTCCTTGTATTATTCAGCACCTCCATCATTTTGCCTTACAATGGTTCTATTTCACTCTCTACTAGGAAACTCCAAGCTTCTTGGGGATATCATTTCTTCTCCATCTATAAAACCCATCTGGTTTTTAAAACAGTATTTATGATGAAGTCAGCACTCAAGAAATCTCTTTTGAACTAAATTTAATAAACAGTGGGATTCGTGAAAAAGAATCTAATAAATGCATAGTTGAGTACGTATTTTCAAAGATCCCCAAGTCCTATTTTATGGAAGAAACAAATAGGGATACTTTTTTACAGACTCATGTTACAAAAACTATACATGCTATTTGACATAATGGTTTGCCGTATGGAAACCATGAGGGTCTCACCGAACTTAACCATTGAAATTATGTTATTTGTCTCACAGTGTTTGGGTAATCATTGATACAGTTGGCTCTGAACAACCTAGAGAAGCACAATTTTGTCATAATTGACTAACAAGATGACATTTGGTAAAGAAAGTTTTTACTAAAGAAAATGAGCTGCCCCAGAGAGTGTGGAGGCTACACTTCTTTCTTTCAGGTTAATGTGACCCAGTAATACATTTCAGAGTTTCTGGTGCATTCAAAATCGGTTTATTAAATTCCTCTACAAAGATTTTTTTAAAAAAATCTTCAGAAGTATCATAATCCATTTTAAAGGAAATTCTGAAAAATTAAAGCAAGGGAGCCCCCTTGTGGACTGAGTCTAATGCCATGTACAGGAAATTACAAGTTGAATCAGTGATTTCACCAGTATTTATAAGATAAATTCAATAATGACTGAATAGAAACAATTTATTTTCAGGTGGATCCCATCAGAAATGGATTACAAACTGTTTTGTCATATATTTTGATACGTACCTACTCAGTAGGATGCAAAGTAATCCCTAAAACCAGCACTGCTTGGATGAATCCTGAATTTGGCCAAAGCAAACTGTTCTATCCCTAAGTGGCTTCTCCAACAAAGCCACCCAAAGGATTTATTCCAGAATCAATGGCTCATTCAAGCCCTCAAAAGTGTAATTAGCATTGGAAATCAGATATGTTTCTCCACAAGATAGTGAATTTAAACAAAGGTAGGTGAATTTATTGGTGAATCCAATTTGTTTAACAAATTGGTACCTGTTATTTAAAAATATACCTGTTACTATTTCTACCTAGAAAACTGCTTTAAAAGATACATAAAAATATATCCTGTTATCTTAGTGAAACTTTTCTAGTCTTAAAAGTTCAGAATGAAGTAAAAGTAAAGTATAACTAGATTTATGAGCAGTGACAGAGAAACAAATGCCCTTCCTTTAGGCTAAGCTCCTCTATCTCTCATCTCAGCAGCAGATCTTAAAGCAAACTTTTTTTTAAAGTCTAGTTTTGTTTTTTCCCATCTATCCTCATTTCTCCCATGGCACTATATTTGGACCAAAGAATAAAAATCAAAGTAAGTAGTTACAAAAAATAATCATAGTTATTAATTTTTCACATGTTTAATACCATAAAAAATCTTTATGCACACTTTAAAAAGAGGACTGCATGCTCTGGTAATAGTTTATAAATTTATTGACTTTTTATTGCATTGGAAAATTGCCCAGACGTTAGCGGGTAGAGATAAACTCAATTTGATTTATACCATTTGAATACAACTCCTGATCTCTATTTGAAAACTCCTCTGATGTTTTCTTTTCTTCATGAGTGGTGTTAGTTGTCTGTGTTTTTCTAAGGTATAAAAAACATGCTGTTTAAAACCACACAAATGACTGCAATTCCCTCTGCACAATATATTGTCATAATTTTTTCTCTGATGTAGATTGCTTTTTTTAAGTTAAATATTTCCATGAAGGGAAAGAGATAATAAAATAGTGACAGGATGACAGCTAAACTGCTCTGCATATGAAATTCATCAAATTCAGGGGTTTGGAAGCAGTCTAAAGGACTGGGAGATGTGAGAGCTACTGAGGGGCTGAGAATATGTGTAGTCTGAAGAAGATGGAGGGAAACGCCACTCAGTATACAATTTCTGGCTATTGGGCTAGGTGGTCAAATGTTTTCAGGCACAATGATGTCTAATTCTATCAATATTTCAGGTTTTTTACTGTGTGGTAGACCACTCTCCCCATCACCAAAAAGCCTCTGCATTAGTTACCAAATCAAAACTGCCTTGTGTGCATGTTGTGTTGAAGAAAGCATAGAAAATGAGCTGCACACATGGCTATGGAAGGTTGGGGCAGAGGAGGGTTCAGCAGTGTGCAGTGTGACAGCCCAAGCATCCCACAGCAGCAGGGCTCAAGTCAAAAAATGACCATCAGAACATAAACTTTCAAATTTAAAGAAACGATGAGGACTGGGTAGACTTCCTACAGGACATGGGTCATTGGCCAAGATAATCCCAGGTAACAGCCTAATTCCACAATTACTGCAAGCTCCTCTAATCTATACTATCGTCACAGCCTTATAATTGTTCTACCTACAACTCTGACCACCTACAAAACAAACATAATTTTAACCCAATGTTGAAGATGCTTTCGTGGCTTAAAACCACTCCTGAGATAAAGCCTCTGCCTCCACCTCTAGCTCCTTCACATTCATCTTCACAACTTTGTCTTTGGACTCCAGCCACTTTGACCTCTCAGCCTCTCTAACATGTGAATTCCATCTCAGACCAATGGCCCATGCTATGCCTAGAATATTAGCACCCTTCGTTAACTTGATTTGTGGAAGCCTTTTCATGACATCCTTGATTTCTTTCCAACAGACAGCAAACTTACTAAAGCAAGCCATGTGTTCCATCATTGGGCAACTTTTCAGCAACATATCCACTTATGCCATATCCTCTAATCCATCACTGGATAAATCCACTTCACTTACACCTCTCATTTTAACAACATTAAGGGAAGAGAAAGCAGCCTTCTGGAGGATTATCACTTAGCACCTTTCTCATCTTTCTGTGGCTGCCTGTGAGACGGTATCACAGATGTCCTTATCCTACCATGTGTTCCCTGTTCGATTGGCCTTCTCCCTTGTCCAACCCGAGTCCTCGGAGGAACTAGTTGTTCAGAAGCCTGGTTTCATGAAGCTAAGTAACCATTCATCTAGCTTGAACTGATAGACTACCTTACTTCAGTTTTCAAGACCAACCCCGTTATGACTTAGGGTCATTCATATCTAATTTCCAGAAGCTCCAAACTCCCAGAATACCCATATGTCACTCTTCTGTGCATTCTCTACTCAGAGATCTACAAAACTTTTCCAGTGTACTCTCTGAAAGTCCTATGGAATAACCCACAAACCTCTATAATCTTCAAATTTGTTTAGCTTTTATATCACCTTCTTAAGTCATCTAAAACCTAGCTTTCTCGAGAATACTGTTTCCCTGAAACCCTCTGAGGTGGAGCTTTGTTTTTGCTCATACTCAAAATGGAGTTATGGAATTCTCCTTATTACAGAGCTTTAAGGATCTATTTAATAATCATTACAATGAATTGGAGGATACTGAGAAGTGATTGCCTCCAGGTCTGAGATATTTCCAACATCTCTGATTTTCTTTTACCCCAAGCACCAAATAAAATCCATGTGAACCCATATGTTTTCTTCCTCAGCTTCCTTTTATATGAAGGGGAAAAAAGAATATAGATGTTAAATGCCTACCAATCAATAATAAAAATATCTTAGTTCCTTTTCTACTCCACAGTGATTTCTAAATTAAGTGGCATTATTGGTAATGTCTGGCATTCTAGATGATGCATTTTCAGAGTAATATTTTTTCTCCTCAGATAGATGGAATTCAACAGCTAATGCCAATAATTCCTTTTTTGGCACTCCAGTATAGGCTGTGGAAGGAATTGTTTCCTACACATTGATACTGACTGTACAAAATAAGCTGTGGTTTCCACTTCAGGTATAAAAAGGAAACTTTATGGAGCACCTAACTCAATAGTAACAACAGGGCATAAGATTTAAGCACCTGGAGAACTTAAGCATCCAGCCATTATTCAGAAGAGGCTTGAAATGTATGTGAAAATGGAAAAGGTGTTATTTAGGAAGAACTGAAACAATTAAGAAACATCTATCGCAACTATTAGCACAGAGAATGGAAGGACTATAAGAAAGTTTGAAACTCTAACCTTTGGTAGATAGGCAACAACAAATACCTATAATCCTCAAATTTATTTAACGTTCATCACCTTCTTCCCTTAACTGAAAGCTGGCCTCTGAAAGAATACTGCCCTGTAGCCCTCTCAGGTGGAAGCCTGGCTTTCATTACATCTATGTACGGCAGAATGCGGAGGCGGGAGTATTGTCCTGCTTGGTCCTATTGTGACTTCCAATCTGTTTTTACCTCCTGTGTCTTTCAAGGCACACACTGTCTTGAAGGATGTTCCTTGGCTACTCCTCCCTGGGTGATCATAAACTGACGTCCCAGTAATTCCTTTTCATTTGCTGAAGACTTTAGCACTTGCTCATTTTTTCTCTCTATCCCTACTCTTAATATCATTCTTGATAAAATCAACAATTGTGGTAAATCCAGCAAACAATAATATCTGACACTTTTATAGTGCTTGCAATATGACAAGCACAGTTAAGAAGTCTCTGTTAATGGGAAGGGGAATAGGAGAGATGCTGTTTAACGGTACAAACCTGAAACTACTAGAGAAATAAGTCCTGGAGATCTAATGCACAGTAGAGTGAATGTGGACAACAATATTGTTTTATAATTATTAAACTTGCTAAGAGATTCGATCTTAGGTGTTCCCCCCACCCAGCACACACAAATAACAATTATGTGACGTGATAAAGGTGCTAACATTGGCTACAATGGCAATCATACTACAGTATATAAATGTGTCAAATCAACATGTTGTATACTTTAAATTTATACAATGTTATATGTCAAATATATTTTAATAAAGAAAGGGAATTTCAAAAAATAAAAGCCTCGGTTAATAAAGATAATCATCGCAACAACTCTATACAGTAGGAACTATTATTATCTCCATTATGCGGATGAAGAAACTGAGACACAAGATGTCAAGTTACTCACTTGGTTCCTCTAATAGGAAGAAGAGACAGGATTTGAACCCATAAGATCTGTCACCAGAGTCTGTGAACTTAACAGCTAACATCTAGGTGAGGATCACAGATTTTGCTTTTGGAACAGAGTTGTGTTGTACTTCCACACCTAGTCCCTCTAAGCAAAAGAGCATTTCCTTTTCCTATATTCTGCAGATTCAAGAACCCTCACATTTTGGTTATTTCCATGTTAGGCCCTCTGTGCTCTCAGTCTCCAAAAATAGTTATCGAATCAAGGCAAACAAGAGTGAGGCAAATTTCTCTGCTGATATGGGCACAAATAATTATATTAACATAGTCTTAGCTTGTAAAAATAGCTTAGCATTCATGATGAAATAAATGTAGGAATACAAAATATAGTTAATGAATGAAGTTACAAAATGAAGTTAATATACCCAATGTGGGTTATGATTTCCTATATATTTGCTTAATGTTTGTTACAAATTTGTCTTTGTGATTTTTAGCAGCCAGTATAAAGGGGTAATCATAATATGTTACAAGATTCATAAAATTAAAGCAAGTCATTTTCTTAGGGGAAGCACGACGTTTAATGAAAATGAGATGAGAGAGATGTTTCCCCAATGGTTCCAATTAAGAAAACATTGTGAAATATTATGAACAACTACCTCATCGGCAACCATGTGCAAGTAAAGCACAAAGATTCATAGAGATAGTTTCTTAAAATATCCCCCAAATATAGGCCGATGGCCTTGCACCAATGTGCAAATGAATAACATTCTCCAGGGGACTAATATAATATAGTCTTTGTAAGTGCTTTTAGTTAATGAAATGTATTTTTACTTCTCAGGTCACAGTAAAATTCATGTTCAATTTTTTTTTTTTTCCAACGTGTGCTATCCTAGATATGGTTCTTTCTACATTTATCCATTGGGTAAATATCTGCAATCAAGATTTTGTATATCACAAGAAAAGCTAACAAATAGTGCTTCCAATTTCTAGAAGAATAATTTTTGAAGTCATATAATTATTATGTATCATTAAATATTGGTTAATAATAAGAGAGTTCAAGCCACAGGCCAATGTTTAAATAACAGTGTACTACATCATAATTAAGACCATTGCTCTGAAGTCAAAGGGCCTCCATTGAAATCCAGACCCTGACACTTAGTAGCTGAGTGACCTTGGGCAAGTTTACTTCTCTCTGTCCCAATTTCCTCATTTGCAAAATTGGGATGATATTTGCACATAACCCATGTGGTAGTAATACAAATTAAATGAGTTTGTAAGACAGTATAGTGACTAGCAAAAGGAGAACTCAATAAATATCAGTTACAATGATAATGATGATCTTCATGGTCAAGTTGCCTAGCTTCCTTAACTTTCCAGCTTTCTCATCAGTATAATGGAGATAATACTACTCAACTATGGTTTCTTGTAAGGATTAAAATATAAAGGTAGCATATAAAAAACATGTAGTTCAGTTTGTGATCTTTTGGAAGTGCACTTGACATATGGTAGCTATTATTACTATCATCCATTTTTCAACAAACTTTAGTGTATGTCTATTAATAACAAAGCACTTTGCTAGTTCCAGAGCAAAGTGGGATATGAGTCTTGAAGGATTTTGTCCCAACTGATCTGTGGAGCACAGCAGATCACCAGGGCTAGCTGAACTCTAGTGGCCTGTTAGATGCCAGAAATGAAAGCTGGTCTTTCCTTCCTTTCTGTCTCTCAGGTATTTGCAAGCAGAGCAGGGGAACACGATGTGGTCCTTTTCTGGGCTGTGGAGGAGGCGTTTCCGCCAGGAGTCCGGTTGGCTGTCCGTCTTGCATGGGTGTCTGATTGGCGCACACCTGTTCCGGTGAGATGAAGGTGGGTCACTATGCAGTGGGAGGAAGGGTAGGTGAGGCACAGCTTTTCTCCGTAAGATCGAGGTACCTGCGCAAACCAGAGTCATTTGAGGATTCCTCTGAATGACTGGATGATCCAGAACTTACGTTGACCACTTTCAGCTAGATTTTTACTCTCATCTGAGGCTCATTTGTGAAACATTAAGGAGTTTTAAAGCAGCTGAGAGTGAAAGAAGCTAATCTGAAAAGGCAACTTACTGTACAGTTCCAACTATATGACATTACGGAAAAGGAAAAACCATAGATAGAGTTAAAAGATCAGTGGTTGCCAGGGGTTGACGGGGAGCAGAGGGATGGATAGGCAGAACACAAAGGTTTGGGGAGGGTGGTGAAAATACTCTGTGTGATACCATAATGATGGAGACATGTCGTTATATATTTATCCCAATACATAGAATGTACAACACCAAGAGTGAACTGTAATGTAAACTACAAACTTTGGGTAATAATGATATGTCAATGTAGGTTCCTCAGCTGTAACAAATGATGTACCACTCTGGTGGGGGATTTCGATTATGGGGGAGTCTATGCATGAGTGGGGGTAGGTGATATATTGGAAATCTCTGTACCTTTCCCTCAATTTTGCTGTGAATCTTAAACTATGCTTAAAACAAAAATCTTAGTAAAATTTTTTGTAAATTAAATCAAATAGGATCACATAATAATTCACAGAGAAAAGACTTCGATACCTAAAGTATTCAAGGGTTTCAAAAATACTTGATTTAACTATATTTCACATGTGAAAAATATAACAATAACTGCAATTACTTAGAAGACTCTACTACTCTTACTGTAACCTTAAAATCTTGAGAAACCTTCTAGAGTTGTGAAAAAAATTGTAAAAAGCATCTGAGCGTAGTGTGTGTATGCCTGCATGTGCATGTGTATATATGTGTCCATGTGTTTGGGGGAACAAGGTGCAGTTGGGAAGAGAATTGGGAGGTTACAGAGGTAGTCTCTGATGAGGGCATTCTACATATATGCCAGGCTAGAGAAACTGGGCTTGAGCATTTAGCCTACTGTTCTCAAGAATGACTATATAGTCAGTCCCTCAGTATAAGGGGGATGGGTTCCAAGACCCCCGACACTCCCCCCATCCCTGTAGATACCAGAATCCTTGGATGCTCAAGTCCCTTATATAAAATGGCATAGTATAGTCAGCTCTCCATTATGGTGGGCTCCACATGCTGGGATTCAACCAACCACAGATGCGAAACCCATAGATATGTAGGGCCAACCTGTTTGGAATCATCCTGGGATCCTAATTTTTTTTTTTTTACTTTTTTTTTTAATTTATTTATGGCTGTGTTGGGTCTTCGTTTCTGTGCAAGGGCTTTCTCTAGTTGCGGCAAGTGGGGGCCACTCTTCATCGCAGTGCGCGGGCTTCTCACTGTCACGGCCTCTCTTGTTGCGGAGCACAGGCTCCAGACATGCAGGCTCAGTAGTTGTGGCTCACGGGCCTAGTTGCTCCGCGGCATGTGGGATCTTTCCAGACCAGGGCTCGAACCCGTGTCCCCTGCATTGGCAGGCGGATTCTCAACCACTGCGCCACCAGGGAAGCCCCTGGGATCCTAATTTTTTTTTTTTTTTTTTTAATTTATTTTTGGCTGCTTTGGGTCTTCGTTGCTGTGCACAGGCTTTCTCTAGTTGCAGCAAGCAGGGGCTACTCTTTGTTGTGGCACGCTGGCTTCTCATTGCGGTGGCGTCTCTTGTTGCGGAGCATGGGCTCTAGGCATGCGGGCTTCAGTAGTTGTGGCACGTGGGCTCAGTAGTTGTGGCTCGCGGGCTCTAGAGTGCAAGATCAGTAGTTGTGGCGCACGGGCTTAGTTGCTCCGCGGCATGTGGGATCTTCCCGGACCAGGGCTTGAACCCTTGTCCCCTGCATTGGCAGGCGGATTCTTAACCACTGAGCCATCAGGGAAGCCCCTAATTTTTAAAATAACTATGGGTGTCCCTAACCTTAAAGATTCATATTTAATAGGTTTAGGGAGGGAGGGACCTCGGTATCAATATCTTTCAAAATTTTTCCAGGTCCGATGTGTAGCCAGTGTTGAAAATCAATGTTTTAGATGAGAAGAAGCAGCATAAAGATGTTAATTAGCTGAGTAACGTGATGTGATTTGCCTTATAGAAAGCTCTGTCAGCAATATGGAGTAGAAGGGGCACAATTGAACACAGTAGCATACAATTTATTAGAAACATCAAATTGTTAGAAAACAATCTAAAACCAATAACCAGAAAACAGTTAACTGAGAGGAAATATACCTCTGACTCCATCTCTGTATTATTTTTTATTGACTGGATAAATTGAACTGCTCACACATCACAGAAGACAATTTATTTGTGTTCTGAATTATGTGGCTTCTAAGATCTCAACACAGTCGGAATTTTAGTCCCTAGATTTAGATTTTTGTTTCCTGTTGAACATTAGATGTTACACATAGGTTAAATATTATATAATTAGATTTCTGTATAATATATAAAATTATGTTTTTATCTCTTTTGAAACTCTTTATGTTCATTAACTAACCATGGGAAATAAATTAAAAATCACAGGTAGCAATAAGGATACTGATTAGAGGCAATGTTAAGATATCTATAAATGTTACTGAATTATAGTACTGAAAGGGATAGGAATATTTATGGAGAGAAAGTCCTAATACTAGATTAATTATGGGAGGGTAACCACTATTTAAAGCCCTAGGTGATTTTACACATAAGTTAAGCACATATTTATTAATGTTTGGAGAAGAACATCTTTTCTAAAATTTTCTTCTCTCCTAATCTTGCACTGAGAACTGACAGTTCATTCATTTGGATAAAGGAACTGTTCCAATTTTAATTGAATCAAAGGTCAAGAAAGGGGCTGTATCAGCTACTAAGACCCAATGTTATCTGATTATTTATAAAATTGTAACTAAATAAGAGTAGATCACTTTCTGGGTGACACGTTTCAAAATGTGAGTTTAAAGGCACCAAGGGAAAGGTTAGGAATGGAAATCTAGACTATAAAAATAAACAATAATAGTTAATCCTAGATGGCGGAAATCACAGAGAATATCTTGAAGGGAGAGAAAAAGCTGAGGCCAGAAGAGAAAGCGAAACTGAAACAGAATTAAGAGACCCCTGAACCCAGTGAGAGGTGTGAAGTTATAGAGCTAGAAGGAATCTTAGAGATCATCTGCTCAATACAATTACTCAGAATCAGCATTGGACCTCAAACTTCAAGGCTTCTCCATCTGAGTTCAAAGGTGTTTTCAACTACGTGTAGCAACCTTTCTAGTACATAAAATATTCTTTCTTGAAATGTACAAACACATACACACACTCCTTTGGGCTTGTTTTAGACCAATACTGGTTATAAAGCATGGAATTTGCTGAAAATATGCCCAGGGTTTCTCTCTAATACAGTATGGAGTGAAGCCTAAACATAGTAACAGAGTGGATAATATAGTCTATGTAACAGGAAAAACTTCTTCTCTTCCAGGATTTCCATCTTTGTCCCTAAAGTAGGAACTCCCCACTTCAAAATTATAGGGTGCTGGTAGGAGAGAGTTTCTATTTGTGGAGCTTCTCACCTCTGCCTGCACATGAATGCTACGACCGAAGAGGTGCTTAAAAAATACCCACTCTCAGATATCCTGATTTAATTAGTTGATTTAATGATTGAGAACCATTGCCGGGGTGGATCTGGGAGGAAGGTTCTATAAGTTTCCCTGTCTTTCTCCAGCACACGTGAGTCCCCTCTCTGTAACATGTGAGGAATGATCTAAACCAGCAGTTGTCTATCTGCAGATCCTGATAATGCTTGGCTGGGTCATCCCAAGGCCTAGACTTGCAGATAAGTGTGAGGAAACATTTGGCCACAAATCAATAAGTGATATCAAGCCTATTTATACTTTTGCAGGGATCCCATTCCTAATCCATCGGTTGGTTCAGAACATATAGGAGGAAAAGTAGTACAGTCAGTGTTTATCTTCACAGCCCATTTGTTAAGGTGTAAGCCATCAGAGAAAAATATTTTGCAAGCTTGTTAATTAGGATGTCATACTACTTAACATAGATATAGTTCACATTCTTTAAGTAAGTATATCTATAAGTCAAATGTCAATGGGATTTCAGACAAAATAAAAAGATCAATCTTTACACTATGTCAAATTTATATATTATTTACACCAACAGATTTTAAAGCTAACCCCTTAAAAAATGTAAAAATATTTGAACAGGGGAATATATCTATCTAAAATACCTATCTGTCAAGACAGGATATTTTTTATTTCTTAATTAAAGACATATGAATGCATATTAATATCTTTAAATTTACGCCTTCCAAAAACACTTGTTTGCCAAATGATCAAATAAATAAGGATACTATAACTAGAAAGACATGCAATCAAATTTACCCAGAAGTGAAAACTTGAATATGCCTATGTGTTGATTCCAGTAGTAAATCAACAATCTATTTGTAATCATTTTTGGGGGTGAGTTAGCCTTTTTCTTAAAATTGATTGTATTTATTCAGATTATTTATTTTTTAAGTTTAAATCCACTCTTTTACTTATGTTTCAGTTAAATATGTAAACCATATTGAGAATATATTATTAAACAAGGCAAACTATATAATTCATACTTTATTTTTCTGGGTAACTAAGTATTTTAATGAATTTGTATTTCATTAAGTTGTCTGTATATATAACACACCCACACCCACACCCACACACACATATATATATGTGTGTGTGTGGTACACATAATCTACTCAATTAAATCAATTTTTAGGTTTACTGTGATTTAAGTTTGCACTTTAATGGAAATAGTTATGTTATTCTAGGAAAAAATAATACGTATATATGTGTAAATATAAGCATACATAAGTATGTGTGTCTGTTGGAGGGGGATTAGTGCTAACATACAGCTCTTGCATATTGCATGCAACCAGGCTCTAACAATGTTTTTATCTTCTGTTTTGTTTTGATTTTTTGTTTCATTTTGTTTTTGTTTTTTCAGGCCAGGCTTTACTGGGGCCCCTGCTGTAGCAGGGGGGAATGAGAACAAGCAACAGGTTCCCTTGCCTGCTTGCTCCCTATTGGCGGGGGGTGGCGAGCTTGTTCCTTATGTGGGGAGAGGGTAAAGGCGGGTCCAGGGGTCGGGCCGGAGGGGTGGCTTAGGGGGTTTGCCACCTCTTAGGTGGTGTTGTGTGCAGGGGGCATGCGCAGTACCCTGCTTTTGCTCCAGGCTCTTCAAAAGTAGCAGTTGGGTTTTTTGGTCGCTTTGTATCTTTTGTCCAGAATTTGCCCCAGCTGCACATGAATGCAGTTATTTTTAGTCCCTTATAGCTTCTTTACATTTTGTTGCCAGAGGAGAGGTGTGTCCAGGTGCAAGCACTGCAGCAAAGGGTCCCAGGTCCCAGCCCTTCTCATTCCCCCCTGAGAGACTCTACACCCTTATTCTTAAGCGATAAGGGGCCCAAGGTCTCTTCTTCTGTAACTGCCTCCTGCTGGACAGGGGCCACAGACCCTAACCTACCTTAGGGGTGTACAGGTCCCTTGCTGACTGTTCCAAGGACCTGTAGGGACCTGGGCCACAGTGTTTTTTAATGGAGGGCATTAGCTTAGGAATTCGTATTTAACCTTGGAAATAACATTTATCAAAGATTGCTTTTGAAAGGTGTGTATTCATTACCTCACTTCTCCACAGAAAATGTATCCTGGTGGTTCTCTTCTCCAGTTGTTGTTACTGCACACTGACCATTTCAAGTTCATGCTTCATCCCTCCTACAGTGTCATTGACGAAGGTCAATCCATCACTCAACAGTATCTCAGCCTTTCTTGTCTTATTTCTTAAAGTTGAATAGTGACACTCAGGGTTAACACTGGTAGAACTGAGACGTCTGTCTTTAATGTCTTCTCTGACTCCAGAAAAAGTCTCTCCTCATCTGCTGCCTCCTTCTCTGCTGTTCTTGAGTCAATCAGAGACTCAGGAGTGCTTTTTGCCCTGGTAACCTACATCCCTCAGTGAGTGCCCAGATCAGCCTGCCTCTCATGTTAGCCACTTTCTCTTCAGCTCTCCATATGGTGCACCTTATTTTATATGGGGCTAATTTCAACCAGCTGTGACACTGTATAAGAAATGTAAAATATGTTTGTTTGAAAATAATATTTTCCGAAGTGATCAACTATAGAATATTAAACCCAGTAAATTCCCTGGTAGAGAATTGTGGGGACAGAGGGTGAGGTGAGGGAAGTTTCTAAAAAAGTTTAAGGTTACCATCATAATGCATAATAACATATCAAAAGTCCTGTGTGTTTCAGTAAAGAAATCTGTTTCAACTTGTAAGTTCAACGAGTCCTAAAAGGACTTATCCATAAATGTATCTTTATCATCTAACACCTATTAACATCCTTACAGGAAAAAGTTACATGTGTATTCTTGCTTCAATTAACATAAAATCGTTGCCTCGAATATTATGTGTTATGTCATTTACTCAAATGTTATGCATAACGTTTGAACTAGTTTCACAGAGAACCCAGTTGGAGGCCTGGAGGAAATGAGCATTCTCACGTATAAATCCCATAAATGTTGCAGTTTATTGGGATGAGATAAAAGGATGAATTCTCACCAAAGCCTCACAGGCTTGGGAATGTGGGCTCCTCCGGACTCCCCATTCCCCACAGCAGACATGTGTGGTTAGTGGCACTGGGGTTCTACCTGCCCAGGGAGAAGGATGGCCACATCTCTTTCTCAAGAAGGAACTTATCAAGCTTTCGTACTTCCAACCATGTCACCTGGAACTTCAACCTTTAGCAAGCCGTGTCACCTGGATCCAAGATTTAAATATCAGGTAAAACTTCCAACTTTGCCTCTGGTTTCTTCTTGCTTCCTGGACCACAAATTATGTAGCAATGAGTAGGAATCAGACATGTCCAGTCACTCTGCAGCTGCACAAGGAGAACCAGCCTGTTCTGCGTGGTCACATGATCCATTATGTGGAGACTTTGATGGAAGTGATCACAGCCAGTCTGGGCCTGGCTACTGCACTGTCCACATGAGAATTTTCTCTGCAGCTTGAATAGCAGGAAAACTATTATCTCCCATAATATTGCTAGTTTTATTCTGATGAAAGTTTCATCGCATTTTAACAGAACATTTCCTTCAGAAACAGAACTTCCCAGTCTGACACGGAGCTTAGAGATAGGTTTTAGGTTTAATTGAAACTGCATGTTTTGGGTGCATGACTTTTTGCTTTGTTTAATGAGCTACCTCAAAGCATGTTTACCCAAAATTGAAATATATGAACGACTCAGACAACTCAGATCTATTTTGAAACAGAGAAATAAGAATAAAACAAGGTAAAGAATAAAATTAATTTAAACACACATGTAATTTTCAGCAGCTATCAGAAAATTATTAGAATTTGTGAAGAAATCTCTATTCTTTCTGCATTTATAATGCTGAAGAATATATTTTTAATAATAACCTTGAAGATCATTAATGAAAACTAAATTTATATAACATCCATGTACATGCTAAATATATTTAATATGTTCTAATTCTTTTGTATTTGGTAATCTATTTGTGGTATGTATAAACCAACGTATAGGTGTAATAAAATATCAGAATCTGACTTTTATACTTTTTATTTTCTTGGGATTCAATGTATTGATACATGTCCCCATAGAAATGCTTCAATAGTAGTTAGTAACTGATTTCAGAGCACTGGAAAAGCCATTAAGCCACATATTTACTCAGATATACAGGAACAGTTATCTAAAGGAAATCTCTCTCATGCAGACACACACACGTACAGACACACAGAGATGCAAACACACACTTGTGGAATAAACGTCCCCTCATTCTCTTTAACATTGGATGAACTCTCCAAGAGCATTCAGTAGTAGGAGGCGTAACAGATGCCCTCTTACGTTGGATTCAGACCTAGTTCCCAGGGCATGGGGGACAGTCAGGCATGGACTGGCATAGGAAACAAAGATTCTGTTAATATAGGAGAGGGTCAGGGGTTCAGTCTGAAGAGTAGGGAGACTAGTGCCTACTCATAAGTGTTTTCAGTGGGCTTCAGAGGGAAGGGATAAGATTTCCAGGAGATATAACAGAGAGGGCCTACTACTGCCATGAGTTTCAGAACAGGAGATGTTCACAGTGAGGGAGGGAGACTGGGCTCTCAAAACCTCAGAACTGACTGGAAGCATCTGCTGGTTCTCACATGGAAATAGTGGCTCAAATATTTCCATTGCTAAACTTTCTGAAGAAATAAGATTCTGCTGAAATACTAAAAGACCCCATCATCATATCTGTATTCAAAACATCTTTTTCTTTTATTCAATCAAAGGTGATTAGAAATGAAATATGAAATGAAACCATACATGCTCCTTTTCTAGATTGACCATTTCCCTGTAACAAAATATCCTTGCTTGTATTATTTACTAATGAGCCTTTCCTGCTTTCTTTGTTATATGGTTCAATCATATCATTTTGATAATATTTGAAATTGACTGTTATTTGCATCTGATATCAAACTCTTTTTGCTGTAATGCCATCAAATTCTATTTGATTATTTAATATCACCACTTGCTCAGCTATTACATGTGCATTGAGGATGCTTAACACTGATATTTAAGACAGAGAAAGCAGGGGGGGAAATGCTATTATTTAGAACAGTAAAAATGTTATTTCAATTTGTTATCCCCATGCAAGCCCCAGACATCTGTTGAAAGAGGAGTGACAAGTTTAACAGAGGAGGATTACATTACAAATAGGGCTTAAGTAATACAAATTATCCTTCGAGAAACTCTCCTTCAGACCTGTACTTAAAATGATTTATTCAGGATGCAAAAGTACTTTCATTTGTCTCTATTCATCTTTGGTCTTACTTTCGAGAGCCGGTTACAAATCTAATTCTGCATGTTGTCATCTACTTGAACCCAGTTCTTCCATTTATGAACTTGAACTTCAACTCTGTATTGTCAGAAGAATAGTGCATTATTTCACTGCTAGCAGTGAGAGTCTATTTTAATGGAAACTATTTTATATTTATGATTTCAAATGAAAATCAATTATAAGTCCAGTTAAATCACAAATTGATTAATGTGGGTCTCTTGCCAGTTGAAGAGGTTTTTAACGGCTCAAGCTACAGATGGCTGACTGCAGTGTTTTGATCAGTAATTTTTTAGAATTTCGAAATAGTAAAAACTGTGGACATTAAAATTCTGTGGCAACGGTTTGAGCATTCAACAAGACAAAGGATCTAGTTATCAGGAGGCGATTGTATTCTGTTTACTAAATTCATTTCCCTATAATATTTCAGTAAGATATCTCTTGAAAAATACGTTATTATTATTACTGCAATACACATTTTCATGATTATAACTTAGTTAACGCCGTTTATTTGATTATTCAAACAAAAAAGAACAAATGTGATTTCTGGTTTTGTTAACCATTAGTGGACCCTTAAACTTGGTAATGAACTAAGACAGATCACTTTGTTAAAATTAATACAATAACCTACATGATATAATTGCTATAAGGGGAAATGACAATAATGATTGTTACATTTTAGTTTTTTTTTTTTAATATATATATATTTTTTAACATCTTTATTGGAGTATAATTGCTTTACAATGGTGGGTTAGTTTCTGCCTTACAACAAAGCAAATCAGTTATACATATACATATGTTCCCATATCTCTTCCCTCTTGCATCTCCCTCCCTCCCACCCTCCCTATCCCACCCCTCTAGGTGGTCACAAAACACAGAGCTGATCTCCCTGTGCTATGTGGTTGCTTCCCACTAGCTATCTGTTTTACGTTCAGCAGTGTATATATGTCTATGCCACTCTCTCACTTTGTCCCAGCTTACCCTTCCCCCTCCGCATATCCTCAAGTCCATTCTCTAGTAGGTCTGTGTCTTTATTCCCGTCTTGCCACTAGGTTCCTCATGACCTTTTTTTTTTTCCCTTAGATTCCATATATATGTGTTAGCATACTGTGTTTGTTTTTCTCTTTCTGACTTACTTCACTCTGTATGACAGACTCTAACTCCATCCACCTCACTACAAATAACTCAATTTCGTTTCTTTTTATGGCTGAGTAATATTCCATTGTATTTATATGCCACATCATCTTTATCCATTCATCCGATGATGGACATTTAGGTTGCTTCCATGTCCTGGCTATTGTAAATAGAGCTGCAATGAACATTTTGGTACATGACTCTTTCTGAATTATGGTTTTCTCAGGGTATATGCCCAGTAGTGGGATTGCTGGGTTGTATGGTAATTCTATTTTTAGTTTTTTAAGGAACCTCCATACTGTTCTCCATAGTGGCTGTATCAATTTACATTCCCACCAACAGTGCAAGAGTGTTCCCTTTTCTCCACACCCTCTCCAGCATTTATTGTTTCTATATTTTTTGATGATGGCCATTCTGACTGGTGTGAGATGATATCTCATTGTAGTTTTGATTTGCATTTCTCTAATGATTAATGATGTTGAGCATTCTTTCATGTGTTTGTTGGCAATCTGTGTATCTTCTTTGGAGAAATGTCTATTTAGGTCTTCTGCCCATTTTTGGATGGGGTTGTTTGTTTTTTTGTTATTGAGCTGCATGTAAATTTTGGAGATTAATCCTTTGTCAGTTGCTTCATTTGCAAATATTTTCTCCCATTCTGAGGGTTCTCTTTTGGTCTTGTTTATGGTTTCCTTTGCTGTGCAAAAGCTTTTAAGTTTCATTAGGTCCCATTTGTTTATTTTTGTTTTTATTGCCATTTTTCTAGGAGCTGGGTCAAAGAGGATCTTGCTGTGATTTATGTCATAGAGTGTTCTGCCTATGTTTTCCTCTAAGAGTTTGATAGTGTCTGGCCTTACATTTAGGTCTTTAATCCATTTTGAGTTAATTTTTGTGTATGGTTTTAGGGAGTGTTCTAATTTCATACTTTTACATGTACCTGTCCAGTTTTCCCAGCACCAGTGGAGAGAAGAGGCTGTCTTTTCTCCACTGTATATGCTTGCCTCCTTTATTAAAGATAAGGTGACCATATGTGCGTGGGTTTATCTCTGGGCTTTCTATCCTGTTCCATTGATCTATGTTTCTTTTGTTGTGCCAGTACCATACTGTCTTGATTACTGTATCTTTGTAGTATAGTCAGAAGTCAGGGAGCCTGATTCTGCCAGCTCCATTTCTCGTTCTCAAGATTGCTTTGGGTATTTGGGGTCTTTTGTGTTTCCATACAAATTGTGAAATTTTTTGTTCTAGTTCTGTGAAAATTGCCAGTGGTAGTTTGTTAGGGATTGCATTGAATCTGTAGATTGCTTTGGGTAGTATAGTCATTTTCACAATGTTGATTCTTCCAATCCAAAAACATAGTATATCTCTCCATCTATTTGTATCATCTTTAATTTCTTTCAGCAGTGTCTTATAATTTTCTGCATACAGGTCTTTTGTCTCCTTAGGTAGGTTTATTCCTAGATATTTTATTCTTTTTGTTGCAATGGTAAATGGGAGTGTTTTCTTAATTTCACTTTCAGATTTTTCATCATTAGTGTATAGGAATGCAAGAGATTTCTGTGCATTAATTTTGTATCCTGCTACTTTACCAAATTCATTGATTAGCTCTAGTAGTTTTCTGGTAGCATCTTTAGGATTTTCTATGTATAGTATCATGTCATCTGCAAACAGTGACAGCTTTACTTCTTCTTTTCTGATTTGGATTCCTTTTATTTCTTTTTCTTCTCTGATTGCTGTGGCTAAAACTTCCAAAACTATGTTGAATAATAGTGGTGAGAGTGGGCAACCTTGTCTTGTTCCTGATCTTAGTGGAAATGGTTTCAGTTTTTCACCATTGACAACGATGTTGGCTGTGGGTTTGTCATATATGGCCTTTATTATGTTGAGGAAAGTTCTCTCTATGCCTACTTTCTGCAGGGCTTTTATCATAAATGGGTGTGGTATTTTGTCAAAGCTTTCTCTGCATCTATTGAGATGATCATATGGTTTTTCTCCTTCAATTTGTTAATATGGTGTATCACATTGATTGATTTGCGTATATTGAAGAATCCTTGCATTCCTGGAATAAACCCCACTTGATCATGGTGTATGATCCTTTTAATGTGCTGTTGGATTCTGTTTGCTAGTATTTTGTTGAGGATTTTTGCATCTATGTTCATCAGTGATATTGGCCTGTAGTTTTCTTTCTTTGTGACATCTTTGTCTGGTTTTGGTATCAGGGTTATGGCCTCATAGAATGAGTTGGGGAGTGTTCCTCCCTCTGCAATATTTTGGAAGAGTTTGAGAAGGATAGGTGTTAGCTCTTCTCTAAATGTTTGATAGAATTCACCTGTGAAGCCATCTGGTCCTGGGCTTTTGTTTGTTGGAAGGTTTTTAATCACAGTTTCAATTTCAGTGCTTGTGATTGGTCTGTTCATATTTTCTATTTCTTCCTGGTTCAGTCTCGGCAGGTTTTTCATTTCTAGGAATTTGTCCATTTCTTCCAGGTTGTCCATTTTATTGGCATAGAGTTGCTTGTAGTAATCTCTCTTGATCGTTTGTATTTCTGCAGTGTCAGTGGTTACTTCTCCTTTTTCATTTCTAATTCTATTGATTTGAGTCTTCTCCCTTTTTTTCTTGATGAGTCTAGCTAATGGTTTATCAATTTTGATTATCTTCTCAAAGAACCAGCTTTTAGTTTTATTGATCTTTGCTATTGTTTCCTTCATTTCTTTTTCATTTATTTCTGATCTGATCTTTATGATTTCTTTCCTTCTGCTAACTTTGGGGGTTTTTTGTTCCTCTTTCTCTAATTGCTTTAGGTGCAAGGTTAGGTTGTTTATTTGAGATGTTTCCTGTTTCTTGAGGTAGACTTGTATTGCTATAAACTTCCCTCTTAGAACTGCTTTTGCTGTATCCCATAGGTTTTGGGTCATCATGTCTCCATTGTCATTTGTTTCTAGGTATTTTTTTATTTCCCCTTTGATTTCTTCAGTGATCACTTGGTTATTAAGTAGTGTATTGTGTAGCCTCCATGTGTTTGTATTTTTTACAGATCTTTTCCTGTAATTGATATGTAGTCTCATAGTGTTGTGGTCAGAAAAGATACTTGATACGATTTCAATTTTCTTAAATTTACCAAGGCTTGATTTGTGACCCAAGATATGATCTATCCTGGAGAATGTTCCATGAGCACTTGAGAAAAATGTGTATTCTGTTGTTTTTGGGTGGAATGTCCTATAAATATCAATCAAGTCCATCTTGTTTAATGTATCATTTAAAGCTTGTGTTTCCTTATTTATTTTCATTTTGGATGATCTGTCCATTGGTGAAAGTGGGGTGTTAAAGTCCCCTACTATGATTGCGTTACTGTTGATTTCCCCTTTTATGGCTGTTAGTATTTGCCTTATGTATTGAGGTGCTCCTGTGTTGGGTACATAAATATTTACAATTGTTATATCTTCTTCTTGAATTGATCCCTTGATCATTATATAGTGTCCTTGTTTGTCTCTTGTAATAGTCTTTATTTTTAAGTCTATTTTGTCTGATATGAGAATTGCTACTCCAGCTTTCTTTTGATTTCCATTTGCATGGAATATCTTTTTCCATCCCCTCACTTTCAGTCTGTATGTGTCCCTAGGTCTGAAGTGGGTCTCTTGTAGACAGCATATATACAGGTCTTGTTTTTGTATCCATTCAGGCAGTCTGTGTCTTTTGGGGGGAGCATTTAATCCATTTACATTTAAGGTAATTATCGATATGTATGTTCCTATTCCCATTTTCTTAAATGTTTTGGGTTTGTTATTGTAGGTGTTTTCCTTCTCTTGTGTTTCTTGCCTAGAGAAGTTCCTTTAGCATTTGTTGTAAAGCTGGTTTGGTGGTGCTGAACTCTCTCAGCTTTTGCTTGTCTGTAAAGGTTTTAATTTCTCCATCAAATCTGAATGAGATCCTTGCTGGGTAGAGTAATCTTGGTTGTAGGTTTTTCTCCTTCATCACTTTAAATATGTCCTGCCACTCCCTTCTGGCTTTCAGAGTTTCTGCTGAAAGATCAGCTGTTAACCTTATGGGGATTCCCTTGTGTGTTATTTGTTGTTTTTCCCTTGCTGCTTTTAATATGTTTTCTTTATATTTAATTTTTGATAGTTTGATTAATATGTGTGTTGGCGTGTTTCTCCTTGAATTTATCCTGTATGGGACTCTCTGTGCTTCCAGGACTTGATTAATTATTTCCTTTCCCATATTAGGAAAGTCTTCAAATTTGTTTTCATTCCCTTTCTTTTTCTCTTCTTCTTCTGGGACCCCTATAATTCGAATGTTGGTGCATTTAATGTTGTCCCAGAGGTCTCTGAGACTGTCCTCAGTTCTTTTCATTCTTTTTTCTTTATTCTGCTCTGCAGTAGTTATTTCCACTATTTTATCTTCCAGGTCACTTACCCGTTCTTCTGCCTCAGTTATTCTGCTATTGATCCCTTCTAGAGTATTTTTAATTTCATTTATTGTGTTTTTCATCATTGCTTGGTTCCTCTTTAGTTCTTCTACGTCCTTGTTAAATGTTTCTTGCATTTTGTCTCTTCTATTTCCAAGATTTTGGATCATCTTTACTATCATTATTCTGAATTCTTTTTCAGGTAGACTGCCTATTTCTTCTTCATTTGTTAGGTCTGGTGTGTTTTTACCTTGCTCCTTCATCCGCTGTGTGTTTTTCTGTCTTCTCATTTTGCTTATCTTACTGTGTTTGGGGTCTCCTTCTTACATTTTAGTTTAATTAAAATTTATTTCCTTGAAAATAAAAAAAGCTAAAAAGCCATATCAATATATTTTTTCTGAATTATTCCTTCATAACTGTATATCAACCTCAGTCATTCATGTATCGACCATTATTTCAGCCCCTAATGCTACCCGCAGGAAGGAGATCTTAAAATTTTTCAATAGCATTCACTTTCCTTTCACAATAATCCCTCATATAGTCATTTCTAAGTCTCTTAGTTTCCATCAAGCATAGTTGTATAGAGAGCTCAGATCTACTTACAAGCTCTGTCTGGACTGACAAAGTTTTCTTATCCAAAAATGAAAGAAGCAAGAGAGACAGGGAGGAAAGGAATAAAAGAAAAAATGAAATAAAGGAAGAAGGGAAGGAGGATGCATGAGTGGAAGGGAGGGAGAGAGGGAGGAAGGAAGGAAGAGAAATACAGAAAGGAAAGGAAGGAAGGAAGGAAGAGAAAGAAAGAAGAAAGAAAGGAGGAAGGAAGGAAGGAAGGAAAGAGAGAAAGAAAGATGGGTAAAGAACATGTGGCACATATATACAATGGAATATTACTCAGCCATAAAAAGAAACGAAACTGAGTTATTTGTAGTGAGGTGGATGGACCTAGAGTCTGTCATACAGAGGGAAGTAAGTCAGAAAGAGAAAAACAAATACCGTATGCTAACACATATATATGGAATCTAAGAAAAAAAAAAAAAAAAAGGTCATGAAGAACCTAGGGGCAGGATGGGAATAAAGACGCAGACCTACTAGAGAATGGGCTTGAGGACACGGGGAGGGGAAAGGGTAAGCTGGGACAAAGTGAGAGAGTGGCATGGACATATACAGACTACCAAATGTAAAACAGATAGCTAGTGGGAGGCAGCCACATAGGACAGGGAGATCAGCTCGGTGCTTTGTGACCACCTAGAGGGGTGGGATAAGGAGGGTGAGAGGGAAGAGATATGGGAATATATGTATATGTATAGCTGATTCACTTTGTTATAAAGTAGAAACTAGCACACCATTGTAAAGCAATTATATTCCAATAAAGATGTTAAAAAATAAAGAAAGAAAGAAAATAATAAAAGTCAATACCCACCATAAAAAAAAAGAAAGAGAAAGAAGGAAAGAAAGAAAAAAAGAAAAAAGAAAGCAAGAAAGAAAGAAAAAGAAGGAAGGAAAGAAGGAAAAGAAGGAAGGAAAGAGGGTAGGAAGGGAGGGAGGGAGGAATAAAATTAACACATAGCTCAGTGTTTTATGGGAATTAAAAGAAAATATAAAGAATCATTTAAAGTACCTGGCACACAGTAGGAATTCAATAAATAATAAATATCACTGCTACTATTATAAATGTATTGGTAAAAGTGTTTGAAATGAAATACGAGACTCTAAAAATTCTTATATCCTATAGCCTGGCTTCCCTTCTTATCTTCTAACCCTTGCTTATTAGTGGACTCCCTTGCTTATTACTGAACTGAGCATCCCAGATCAGTGTACACATGTGTTTCACTTAGCAGGGTTCTGCTTTGCCTAAGACTATGTGGGAAAAGAAAGAAACATTTTAAACCCTTGCCTAGATTACTGAGGTGAAATGAAACAGGAAGCAATGTAGGAATATATGAAAATTTAATATGTAAATGTCTTTTGTCTCAGAAAACATAACTCAAGAATAAACAGGTTTTTCCAAGGGCTTAACTGTGATTAGTCGGACCAAAAATGATTAAATGTGGAAAAAATACAGATGTGTAAGAAAATGATGATTAGAGAGCATGGTTATTCAAGGAAAGGACTTGGAGGAAAAGTTTAGATCCCAACTGATATATAGCAGGCTAATCCTATCAACAATAAAGAAATTTTTTAGATCCTGAGTCCCTCTTAAGTCTAGAGCTAAAAGAATACTTCCTCATTTTATTTGATTAGAGCTAAAAATTGCTACTTAAATCAGTCAGTGAAAACATTTTGTTGACAGATGTTGTTAAACCTTGTTATGTTGGGGAATGAGGGAGGAGAAATAACTTCATCTGGATGGGATAAATATTGTCCATCACAGTTTTCAAAAGCACAATTCTCCCTCTCCCCCAAATAAACTAGTATTTGTTATCAGAATCATTCACTTGAACTGTAGCCCAAGTTCCTGCCTGGGCTTTCAAGAACATTATTTGACATGTGAAACAGGCATTTCAGGTGGACCTACTCAGTTACTGTTAATCACTACAACATCTTTCATCTTTCAGCCGTATCTGTACTGTACAACCCTTTGCATTTTCATTGATCTTCCAATTACTTTTGACCTAGGTTGACAGGAAATGAGTATAAACTAAGCTGTATACTGTGGCTATCTAATTATGGAAGTTCTAAAAGATCTGTAATTTAATTCTCCTATTCGACTAAAAGTCAGTAGAAACTGTCTCCTCACCTGTTAGGTAACAGAATATTAAACACAGTTATCCCTCATTTTTTTTTTTTTTTTTTTTTTTTTTTTTACTTCTTGAGACTACTTTTGCCTGATTTGGATATCTGACTCCCTGACATAGAAAATATGATGTTTGGAACAAAATTTGTATGTCAGATTCTTTAGATGGATTATGAACACTTACACAGAAAGTAGAAAGTAAACATAATGACCTGCAAAGTACAGTCTGCAGCTAATCTAAGAGACTGTGTAGTAGGGACCCCTTGGTAACTAACTCTTTTCGCAATTCTTCAATTCTGAATTTAAACCAGTGCTGATGATGCGGAGGTGATAAATGAGGACCACTTGTTCCTGAGTGCAGGGCACCGTGCTCAGCTGCATTCTCTATTCATAGTGTATATTGTATTACACCGTGATTGATGAGGTACACCTTCCTAAAATGAGGTCGCCCCCAGGAGATGCGGGGAACGTCTTCAGCCATGTGTATATAAACCTGGACAGGAAAGGAGGTCTCTGAGCTTTCAGAAGATTTTATGTAACCCTCCTTACTCACACTTACCAATCTGCAATTGTATGCCCACTTCTGAAGGCTTTGTAGGGTATCTGGAAATTTAAACTTCTGTCTGTCGTTAAAAATAGTGTGGATTTCCCTGCTGCGTACCCTCACTGGCTCACTACTGTCTGCATCTTTTTATGAGCAAACATATTTGGTTTACCTACGTCATTTGTGTCGGTCTCCTTCAGTCTAAATCTCTAATTTACATTAGTAAATGTAAATACTTTGATTCTAAGGTCTCTCGTTATTTCAACTCAACAACTCCTACGAATTGAACAATATATGTATTTCTTTTTTGATTTTACATTAGGGAAACTCTATCATGGATTGATTTTAAAAATTATGTGAAGTCTTAATATAGGTAAAAGGCAGATCTGGGATGAAAGGGAAGGCTTAGGGATTCAAGTCTAGCACATTTTCTATTATATCCCAGACTGTATAGAGTTAGAGAACAAAACCTCTAAACTGAATTGACAGCATTGTGGTAAAGATCAAAAGCAGTGATACATGTGAAAATGGTTTTTCCACATAAAACTATTCAAGCTTTATAGAACCTTCTCCTGCCTTCACCTCTAGCCGCTGATAAGTAGCTTTGTGATGAAACTAAAAAATAGAAACAACTTTCCATTGTTTCAATTTTATTGTTTTAAAAATATGTAGGCTAAAATATGACAATGAAATTAAATTTAATCTAAAAAATTATGGAGTGGGACATGGGGGATGGATGTATTGAGAGGAATACATATCATTGAAGAAAAAACAGGAAATCAGATAATGATGATACCATAAATATTACTATTGGCTTAAGACCAGTGCTTTTAGAGGGAAAATTGAATAAGGCAAGGATAAAATTACACCAAAAATAAGCTTACCCTGGAAAGCCCTGTTTCAAAAGAGTCAGTTGATACAGATTAATCTAATAATGCTGAATCAAAAGCAGTACACCTGGATACAGAATTTTGTAGATTAAGGTCTGAGGCAAAAATAGTCTCTTCTTTCAAAGAGCTTCCTGAATAAATATTTTCCAAGAAAGCTTACTTGAGTCTTTGATTATCCATTGGTTATCTTTTAAAATACCCCTTCACAAGTCAAATTAAGATAATGAATACAAAGTGTGCTTATGTTGCTATCAGTGCTGGCTTCTTTATAGTCTTAAACTTTTACTCTATCGGCAGGTAAGCAACCTGGGTGAGACTTTATGTTAAACATGGGAAAGGCGGGGAGAGGAGAAAGCCCTTCAAGTGCTAATTTTAGAAGCATAAATAATTGTATCTTTTTATCCAGGTGACTGTTTAGCATTATATGGTCACAGTCTAAGTTTATCTTAACCACCATTCAACTCAAACATTCCAAAACACAAGTATATAACTTAAAATTCAGTAATTTATGAAAGAAGGATACATACCTACCCACTTACCCAGACATATTCGTATACCCAGGAAAATTTATGAAGAAAAAAGAGGGAGCACAGACCTCTGATTCTGAGTCACAAATCACAGTCAAAGACTTGGTGTTGCTCCCTAGGCAAACCTCTGATACCATAAGTGGATGCATATTTCCTCTCAAATTACATTAATCTCCTCAGAGTATTAGCTAGATAGTACATTTCAGTCCCCCTCCACCACTTTTGGGAAGAGACTGTGTATTGAAATAAAAATATGATATAAGATCAAAGATATAATGTCAATAAACATGAGCACTCCCAGCCTAAACCTCGTATATTTCACTTCCAAAATGCAACCAAATTATATGTTTACCTTTACAAAAACCAATATGAATTTTAGTTTTCTAATTATCCAAATGAGAAAGGTTGAGACTTTTGAGATAAATTTACTTACTCTCATTTAAATCTGGTTTTTGAGTTAAATCAGACCTCATAATACATTTCATTAGGGTAATTTTCACCTTAAGACCTATCTTCAGAATGAAAGATGTCTTAACATTGTCTTGATATTTTCTCACTGCACCATACCCATGTCTCTATAATTATACGTATGGATATGAAGCCATTAGTTGATCCCAACCCTGAAGTCATCCTATCTCTGCACTTCAGGTTTCAGAAACTAATAAACTTCTACATTGTGCCAGTTGAGCCAGATTTTCCATTATCTAAAGTCAAACACATCCAAATTGATCCACAGATTTTTCCCCCCAAAATAATCATCATGTCCAAAAGCATGTGGTTCTGGCTAGAAGGAAAGAGGTAAGCCCTTGGAACTGTAAACTGGCTCAAGGTAGAAAGAGTCAACTATACCTGATGAGTGGAAGTCCAACTCAGTAGGAAGAATACAGTCAACAGATGGTAACGCAAGTAAACATTTGGCTTCCTGAACGTTCAACACAATGTCATGAAAGGGCCTCTACAGGCAGCACTCTGAAATTCAGCAGAGCAAGTGATAAATCTGTCACGATGTTCTGTCCCAGCCCCAGAGGCAGTGTTGAGGAAGAATTCTTCCTTTCTTAGAAGGGGAGACAGATAAGAGCAAAGCAAAAATCCAGCCTTAGACAGATTCTGCTACTAGTTAGATGACAGAAACAGGACTTGGACCCTGGTAATAACACAGAGAGAGAGAGAGAGGGAAGGGCTGTGGGGAGGGAGGAAGACCTGATATGAATAAAGAAGCAAACTGTGTTAAACAGGGGACAGATTTGGATGGAGTAGGAGTTATTCTTGTAGAAAAAAATGACTTGCTCTTGAGTCACTGGATTGTTTGAGCCTCTTAAATCCCTCTTGACTAAAGTCAGGCTTGATCTTATCACCTAGAACATGGGGAGGCAGTGTATTGATGAGGTAAAGCATCTCTTCAATAGAGGGCCAGGAAATCGGGAACTGAGATACTGGTAGATCTTAAAATGATGAAAGAATCACCTGGAAAATTCCTCATTCCTTAATAACCACTTGACCTTATTAACAAGTTGATACTTAGAACTCACTTATCCCATTTCTTGGGCTTTTCATAGGCCTGTGTAGTTAATACTATCATTTCAGTTTTATCCCACAGCTGATCAACTAGGAGGCTTGGACCTAGAGAACACCTTAAAATGTAAAAAGTAAATTGAATCCTGAAAGAAGTGCCCAAAAGAGCCTGGGGGATAATATATAAATGAGAACAGAAGTCGTACCTCCTGTGTTTCCTACATTTGCTGAGCTCTTACTTGTAGCAGAATCAAAGTACATGAAGTACAACTAAAACTAGTAATAGAAAAAAATAGCTTTAAAAATTGTCTATATTTAAACTAACTTCGTCTCAGGCCACCAACCTATTAGGAAGATAAGAGACAGATAACTACTGTATCATTGTTTAAAATGATTTTTCAAATTGATCTCTTTTGCATGAATTCTGCATTAATATCCAGACCATTCGAAGTTCAAGCCCCTATCAAAGCTATTTCTCCCAGTCTTTCCCTACTTCTTAACAAGGCATCTAGAGTCGAGTAAAGCATGGCACAGTTCATAGTCTGACCGCTGGTCTCTGGTCTTTGCTTGTCTTGTATACCTGGCCTTTTCTCCTGCTGATGAATTCAGAGGCTGGAGAAAGACATGGAGTGTTAGCACTGACGGTCTGTGATTATAGCTCCCAGGATCATAGTTATTTTTCTGGTCCATTGATTCCATCCTTAAATTTGCAGACACTACACATCTCTGATTCTTGGGTACAAACTCCATATGTTGCCTCAATTAAAATGTCTATTTTTCAACTTCATATTCAGAGTCCCCTCACCCCTCAAGATGGCAGCTTCATGAGACATGAAATCTCTCATTTCAGCTACTTTTTGCTCCCTTGTGGGTGTCACTAAGAACTAGGTCTGTTACACATCAGTGAATGTCCACTGGGAAGTAGGGTTGTTATTGGTATTTCTGGATTTTCCACTGGATCACCAGCCTCCATCAATGCCATAATCTACCTTGCACAGTTAGAAGTGTGGGTTTCGACCACAACTTGGTGATGAGACTTAACACATACATTTCTCATACCCTGTCCTTTTGAGGTCTCCATTCCTTCATGACTCCTCTCGAAACTAGGTAAAGGGACCTTGCTTTGATTTGCTGAGAGATAAGATGTAGTAGATAGGAGAATTCCCCTGTGTCATATCCTCAATTCTCTCAATTCTATGGCTTAATTGCAAACTAAGATTTAAATTTCTAAGCTTTCTTTTGATACATACACATGTTTCATTTAGGAGAAGGTGGTTAGGTTGTCATCTTTATATGGATTGAAAAAACAACCAAAAAATACCTTGTTATTTCTCTTCACATTCTTTTTTATTAATCCTAAACCTCTTCAAGGTAGTAAAATTTGTCTTGAAACCCTTGGAGAAAAAAAAAGTGCAATGCAAAAAATGAAAGAAAAAGAGAGAGAAAGAGAGAAGGTGATTCATATATTTTAAAAATTTGTTTCTACTAATTTTACTTTCTCTGGTCATTTCTTCTCTTGTTCTTCTTGAACCACTTCTCATTTTCAAACACCACATCTCAAGGCCTGAGTTTCAAAATTGTGTGTGTATTACCATTAAGATATACAACTGAAAATTGTATAAGTAAATCAGTAAGTGAAGGCCGTAATGAATATAGCAACAATCATACTCAAAATATTATTTAAATTAAAACTTTATTTTTATATTAATATCTATATCTAGTTTTAAAAAATAGTGTTGAAAGGTTTATACAGAAAAATAAGAATCTCTTACATCACCACTCAACATCCCCAAATCCTATTCCCTACTGTCAATCATTTTCTAATTCTTAGCTACTCTTATTTTTGCCTCCATATTTCCATAAAATATACTTATACAGATATGTCTGGGATTTTCAATTTTTGTCATGTATTATTATTCCAGATTATTTATACCTCACATCTACCCTCCATGTCATAAAATAAAATTAAATGGCTCTATTGCTAGCACCATTGTTGCTTGCATTTTTGTTACTTGCAGTCAAAAGAAATCTTAAATGATACATGATGACAACACTGTTTGGGAAATTGCATCTGCTTCACCCAACCAACTACCCCCTTCCTTCAAAACTCAGCTCTAGAATTCTCTGTTCCTGTGAAGTCTACACTATCACCACTATTACCCTACCCTACCCTACACACACACACACACACACACACACACACACACACACACACACACATATTCTGTTTGTATTCTGTTCTCCCATAACACCACAGGACTACGTTTATCCTTGCTTTCACATCATTATGTTAAAATTGTTAACCACTTGTGTGACTTTCCTAAGAGACCATACTACTAAATAGTGTAGTCCAGTGTCATTCAACTTTTTATCATTATGAGTAACTATGGAGGATTTTTAGAAATCATTCAATACATACTGAGTAGAATTTTTCAGAGTCCCTGGTTCCAGTGCTTGTTAATCTTTTATTTTATGCCTCAAGCTACTTGGTATGTGCTTCATACCTCTATGATAAATAGCAATTCACTGTAGCAAGAATCTTGGTTAGAAATTGGTAGGGTGTGTTCTATCAATACTTAGGGCTATATGTTAATCTTAGAGGAGAAAGCATATACAGTTTGAAACTTTCTCCCTCCAGATGACTCTGATAGGCCGCCCTTATAACCTATCCCAGATGACAATCACTGTTCTAGATATCTCACCAAAAGTTAGTGAGACGTGGAACCCCACATTTATTTCTCTGTAACAGTTCTCTTAGCTGAATTCAAATCATGCTGTCTCCAATTGGACTCCCATGCACTTCAAACCCCAAATTTCCAAAACTTTTTTTAAAACCTCCTCTTCCTTCAAATATTATCTTCATTAACAAAACCATAATTTAACTAGTCACTCTGCTCAGAACCTTGAAAATCTTTCTTGGGCTTCTCTCTTTCCATTATCCACTGTATATAATCTGTTGTCAAAGTCGAGTTCATTCACCTCTTCTAAGTCTCTCACAAATCTACTAAATCCTCTCAAGCCCCACTGCTAAGTCTTGACTAAGGCCATGTAAGTTTCCTACCTGAATTCTTAGGCCACCTGACTGCTTCTAGTCTTGTCCAATTCTACAGTGCTGTCAGAGTGAGCTTTCTGCAAAGAAAATCTGATCATACAATTTTCCTGCTTAAAAGTCTTTGAAGACACTTAGGAAAAAGCATAATAAATCTTCTTACTTCAACTCTGACTCACATTCCAAAGAGTTATTCCAAAGAGTGACTCAGTTCCAAAGCCAGGCTGATGGAGGTGATGCAATGCAAGATGTCAACTCACAAACACTATTTAAATTTGCCTAGACAAATGGTTTCTCATTGTGAGAAAAAAAATGCCACCCCCAAAAATGGCTATGGTCCAGCAATGTGAATAATGTAGAATCCCAGGAAGGCTTGTAATTCCACCACACAGAAGTAAGATGCCTCCTCACTACTTCCTGGGATGCTGTAGCCCAGTCTGGCCGAGGTTATGCATGCTCATAAGCAAGGGGGTTGAGTTTTGAAAGCCCAGTTGGGCTTCTTGCTGTTTCTTCATCTTTGGGAAAGGGACTAAATTAATTCCAGATTCCACTCATTATGAGCAGCTGAGGTTTGTCACTCAGCTTTATGTCAAGATACTCCCCACCATGGTGAGACGGAGCTCATCTCCCATCCACCCCCTTCTCCACACTCCACCACAGCAAGGTACTTTAAGAGTTAAGCTTATGACCCAAACAGGCCTGAGTATCAGCCTTACAGTAGGAGTGGAGTGGGGAACGATGACAGGAAAGAATGAATACCTGGTTGTCCCAAAGTATATGTACATTTAAATAAGTCATCCAACCTTAAGATAGGAGTGAGGGTGAAGGATTTCCTGAGTCTAGGAAATCTCGGCCACCCAGTCTCTACAAACAGCCTCACTACTGGCGTAGGCTCTCAGTTCACACTCACAAGATTTCCGCTCGTGCAGCCCTGAATCCCACACATTTTCACTCCTCTAATGGACAGCCATACCTGGGGAATGACTGACTATGGGATGCTCACAAACTCCTTGGAAGTACCAAATCAACTAAAAGTCTTCAATCTAAAATAGACTTTTTTTTTTTCAAAATACAGATTATTTTGAAATGAATTATGACACTCTACTTGGGTCTTCGTTCTTGGCATAAAATGAAACGTGATAACCAATTAAATATGGCCACTTCTATGTTAGCTCTATTAGTTGTTTTTTTTTTTTTTTCCTCTTTCACCTTAGCTACATTATTCTCATCCACTCCAGCTTCTACACATTTCTTCTCTTTATTTTTTTTCTGTTAGTGACTCATTTGTCTAACAGTAGCTTTTTATTTCAGGATAATTGAGTTTTTGACAAAAATTAAACATTGTTCTTAACGCTTGAAAATGGTTCCCTTTTACATCATTTTCTGTTCAAATTCGAATTAATGATGGCAACTATTCTCAGAACAGAATCAACCATTATAAAGTTTACCCCCAAAGAAAACCTTTTCAAAGATTATAAGGAAACAAATGAGTAATATAAATAAAAAAAGATTTTTCCCACATTCAATTATATTTTGTTTTTTATAATTATTTGCTCCACATTTTATCTTTAGATAACATCTTGTTTTCTTAATTTAGGGAAAATCTTAAAACCATCTAAAGTGAAGAAGCAGGATATCTCAGAGTATTATTCTTACCTCTAAATTCTTTGGCACATTTCACTGTTTGCTATTGGTCAAATTCAGGGAAAAATTCAGGTTTTGAATGAAAAAACTCCTTAGTTTAACTCTGTCAGACATCCTGCCTGGAAAGAAATATAGCAGTGTCCTAACTCAGAATTCATGGATTGACTTCAGGATGTCAATAAATCCTCTAAGATTATATGAAAAATAATTATAAATATTCACATGCAATGTTTTTCTTAGGATGATAGTTCAAATATTTCAAAATATTCTCAAACGTGCTTTTTAAAAAAGTGTATTCCCACTAAAATCTGTAATACAAGGTACATACTTGCTAAGAATAGCCAGCATTATTTTAGATAAGCATAAATATCCCCTCAAATTTGGGTTTATATTATCTTTTATTTGACAATATTAAAATGTATCTTTCCAAAAACTTCTTTTTAAAATAGCTCTGAAAAATGACATTATAATTTCCCAATCAAAGTCTACATGGATTTGGGCAGATTCATTGTTTAAACTCACTCATGCTGAGAACATGGTTGTAAAAACCATGTGTCTTCAGGAAAGTTGTAAAGCTGATTGTTGAAAATTCATACTAATGACCCAGTAAGATTCTGATGGTTTCCACTGTGAATTACTATCTTTTTCCATTAAGTGGCATATATAATTCTGTACATTTATAAATTTTGACAAGCTTGTTATCCAGTCTGATCCACGCCACATCAGTGTTCTCAGGACAGACTCTTTTTCTCAATAGGCATAAGTCTGAAAGTTTAAGTGACTTCTATTCATAATCACAGAGTAAGTAAATTATGGAACTGTCTCATATCAAGGAATTTTAATATCAAATCTAGCTTTTTTTTTCATAACCACTCTATCTTCTTGGACAGACAGAGGCAAAGAAACTATTTTTAATATTGCCTCTAGGAGATACTCATATTCCTAATATTTTGTTAAGAGGACTACCCAAAATAGAGAAACAACATTGTACAGTATCATAATGCAGGAAAATGGTATCACAAGTAACAACGGTATCACAAGTAATTAATTTTCCAAGTAATTGTTTTACTTATTTAAACATCAAATAATATATGTATACATATACACACACATACATACATACATACTTACACAGTTTTGATAGAGGATTTAAAAACATATAAACTTACATACTTCAACAGAATTATTGAGCGCACTCTGTCCTTCTTATGATGAACCAGGAGCATGGTTCTGATGATTATTCACTGTGCTAGGTTGCAGTTCAATGATGTACAATGAACCTATTCCAGGGGAGCTCTTTGCTCCGCAGAGCAAATGTCCACAGACTGAATTACAGTTGTTGATTTTGTCTCTTCTCTTGTCTTTCTCAACACCAGGTGTTGCACCTTAATGTTTTTCTTCATCCTCTCATTCTCCATTTCCTCTGTTTGCCTGCCTCATCCTCCCAATGGATAGCTAATAGCCTATTAACAGTTAACTAAGGGAAATCCAAATTTGTTAAATCAGTTAACTTAATTTCATGTATTTAGATCTTTTCTTCCTGGAGAATTGAAGGTAAAGTTCATGAGCTGTCATGAGACGTACTTTTATACAACTCCTATTCAGGGCTAATTGCATCTTTGAGGCATTACTATTATACTATATCGTGCAATGGGAAATATAACCAGTATTAAGGATTACAGAGGACAACATAGGACAGATTATCTTTTCCACACTAAATGAATTGATTTTTCTCCATCTTCCTCTGCACAGAACTCATGCATTCTTTTGACTGTCATAGAAATTACTCAAATATACATATGACCCCACTCATTTTGATCAAATTGTAGAAATGTTGCTGACAGGAAAACCTAGGAAGTCTTTCAATTTCAGCTTACTTTCTATTAGTATTTTTCAAAGTGGGAGTTGGTAATATTAAGGGTCTCTCTATTGGCCTGCAAGGTGATTCCTGCAGTATATTGTTTATATTATGATAGAGTACATTTTATTTTAGACAACTAAGTATTTAAGTTATGGTAATTTGCCTTTTTTCTCTTCCCATTTTATATATACATGACCGGTACATGGTAAGCAATAATAAATACTTATGGTTTTTAAAAGTTAATAAAATCAATGTGAGAAACAGCACAGATTTTAAGTTTTTTATCCTTCTGAAAATATTTGTGGTGATTATCAAAAGCATACAGACTATTTTACCAAAATGTTTGACAAGTACATTTAAACGATGTGTTATTGCTCAATATACGTCAAAAAAAAAAACCCTCAATTAACTTATCACCATTCACTTTAATGAGCATAAATGGTACTAAGAACAGGAGGCATGTTCTGCCTGATTACAGTTTAAATTGAATCCCATATTTGAAAGTATCAAAAATCTTTGAGGAAATAAGCATGTTTACTATGCCTTTGTTTGCTTCTGTTACATCTAGATCTGAATCATTCCTTAGGTTTGCAGTTCTTCTAAAGCAATAATGAATTTAAAATTAAGCTTATGTCAATAATTGATTTGTGACCCAAGATATGATCTATCCTGGAGAATGTTCCATGAGCACTTGAGAAAAATGTGTATTCTGTTGTTTTTGGGTGGAATGTCCTATAAATATCAATTAAGTCCATATTGTTTAATGTATCATTTAAAGCTTGTGTTTCCTTATTTATTTTCATTTTGGATGATCTGTCCATTGGTGAAAGTGGGGTGTTAAAGTCCCCTACTATGATTGTGTTGCTGTCGATTTCCCCTTTTATGGCTGTTAGTATTTGCCTTATGTACTGAGGTGCTCCTATGTTGGGTGCATAAATATTTACAATTGTTATACCTTCCTCGTGGATCGATCCCTTGATCATTATATAGTGTCCTTCTTTGTCTCTTGTGATAGTCTTTATTTTTAAGTCTATTTTGTCTGATATGAGAATTGCTACTCCAGCTTTCTTTTGATTTCCATTTGCATGGAACATCTTTTTCCATCCCCTCACTTTCAGTCTGTATGTGTCCCTAGGTCTGAAGTGGGTCTCTTGTAGACAGCATATATACAGGTCTTGTTTTTGTATCCATTCAGCCAGTCTGTGTCTTTTGGTGGGAGCATTTAATCCATTTACATTCAAGGTAATTATCGATATGTATGTTCCTATTCCCATTTTCTTAAATGTTTTGGGTTTGTTATTGTAGGTGTTTTCCTTCTCTTGTGTTTCTTGCCTAGAGAAGTTCCTTTAGCATTTGTTGTAAAGCTGGTTTGGTGGTGCTGAACTCTCTCAGCTTTTGCTTGTCTGTAAAGGTTTTAATTTCTCCATCGAATCTGAATGAGATCCTTGCTGGGTAGAGTAATCTTGGTTGTAGGTTTTTCTCCTTCATCACTTTAAGTATATCCTGCCACTCCCTTCTGGCTTGCAGAGTTTCTGCTGAAAGATCAGCTGTTAACCTTATGGGGATTCCCTTGTGTGTTATTTGTTTTTTTTCCCTTGCTGCCTTTAATATGTTTTCCTTATATTTAATTTTTGACAGTTTGATTAATATGTGTCTTGGCGTGTTTCTCCTTGGGTTTATCCTGTATGGGACTCTCTGTGCTTCCAGGACTTGATTAACTATTTCCTTTCCCATATTAGGGAAGTTTTCAACTATAATCTCTTCAAATATTTTCTCAATCCCTTTCTTTTTCTCTTCTTCTTCTGGGACCCCTATAATTCGAATGTTGGTGCGTTTAATGTTGTCCCAGAGGTCTCTGAGACTGTCCTCAGTTCTTTTCATTCTTTTTTCTTTATCCTGCTCTGTAGTAGTTATTTCCACCATTTTATCTTCCAGGTCACTTATCCTTTCTTCTGCCTCAGTTATTCTGCTATTGATCCCATCTAGAGTATTTTTAATTTCATTTATTGTGTTTTTCATCATTGCTTGGTTCCTCTTTAGTTCTTCTACGTCCTTGTTAAATGTTTCTTGCATTTTGTCTATTCTATTTCCAAGATTTTGGATCATCCTTACTATCATTATTCTGAATTCTTTTTCAGGTAGACTACCTATTTCCTCTTCATTTGTTAAATCTGGTGTGTTAATAATTGAAATGTATAAGCCCTCGTGAGATGAGGTCCAGAAGACATAATTCCAACGATAGTCTTCCAACGCTTCCTATCTCTTGGGTGATCTTGGGTGCTGGTCTGAGAGCACAGATCCCAGCAGCTATAGCAAATAAGCAGCTCATACCTGCAGGAACTCCCTGTAAGAAGGAAACTGAATCATGTAACAGGCCACTGAGGGAAACATTTGCCCTAGGGCTTGACTTATTCCTGGTAATATTTCACACTTTTGTTTTCCTTTGATTTTAAGACCCAGTGCCCTGCTGAGCCATGTCCTAGCCTGAGGCAAAAGGAAAGATCAATAATACTGATCACATCTTTATTTAAAATTTCTATAATGTGTTCATCACTTTTTGCATTTTGCAGTAATTTTTATTTTTTTAAATATTGCATTAAAATATTGTTTATCTTGATTTCTAAAGGTTTTCTTGGTGCCCCTTATATTTGGCATCTGAGGGAGGTACCTTACAGTATCTGTTAACTAAGTACTGACCCAGTATCTTTTGGGTGAAACCTAGGAATCCATATATTTTTAAAATGATTTTACAGTGTAGTCCACAAACTCCTGCATCAGAAGTTACAGAATCACCAGCATCTCATTTGCCTCACCGTAGACCTGTCTTTATATTAATAAGAGAGCTCTTTATGTAAAGTCCCCTTTTATATCTCTTTCAAAGCCTAAATTTATATGCAGGATTGAGTAGTTTTGTATTAAATATATATTGACATTGCTATTTGTGGCTTTTCATCTGTTCTCATAGAATCTAGACAAGAGTTATTCAAAAACTGGTTCCCAAAGAAGTCACTGCGTCTTTTTTTTTTTTTTTTCAGTCTCTTTGCTAAGACTTTTCAAACGGTCATCACTTTTAGTTTGAAATACCTATAAGAGTGAAAAAGCCAGGGGCAAAGTGGAATGAAACATTATACTTTGCTGTTAGCATAATGTGGGTATCAATTATATACAGTCAAAATACAGTGTTTGAAAACACTTTACAGTTTGTTTTTCATTTAAAAATATTTCTTAAATATTTATTGAATACCCATTTTTGGGTGATATTAGAAACACATGAAAATATATATTAGGAAATAAGAAACAATCTAAGCTGAGATCTGGTAATGTAATGCTTAAAAAATAAACCCAGAGGAACTATAAAATATTTATTAATTCAAAACCAAGTTAGATAGTCTAAAGTTTCTAAGGCTTCATGGGATCTCATTAATGCATGGAAAATTTGGCAGTAAATTTATTATTTCCAATTTAGAAACTACGGGTAACATGTAAAAGTCACAAAACTTATACAGGAGACAAATGCAAAGCTGACAAAGTTTCACATCACAAACTGCAAAAATCTTTTAAAGGGTTTTCACAGCACAGCAGATGTGACAAATCATAAAGAAGATTCTTGGTTAAAAGGCGAGATGCTTAACAAAATATGAAATACAGAGGCAGAGAATTAGATATCAATGATTTTATCTTTTTCACATTTTAACATTAAAAAGTAAATATTAGGACTTGAGTATTGGTTGAACCAGGAATTCGCATGCTCTCATTGTGCTGTAAGAGCACTAATTATGAGGACTTTGGGAAATCGTAAAATCACCCAAATCTCTGAGTATTCCTAAGAAAGTTATGAGTTGAAGTAATATGATTACAGCAACACATCTTTCATTTATAAAACCCTAGCTATTAAGTCATCTGTGCCTCCGCCTCCTTCCTCTCATCCGTGCAGGAAAAGAGTAAGTGATAAAGGCACAGACAGGAGACAGAGGCTGAAATGCAACCCCAAGTCGATTCATTTAATCTAGAGAAAATACGTATTGAATCCCTCCTATACTTTCAGAACTATGCTGGCAATCAAGTTGGAGTCACAGATACAGCTTCGATCTCCAACTCTCCAAAGTTTCAAGGCCCCTCTGTTATGAATCTGGCCTCGTCAAGTTCAGAAGAACTAACTGTTAGGGTCAGGGAAGAGGGCGATGGGCATCTTTTCTCCTTCACACCAGGGAGTATACACTTCATAAAAGTTAAAGCAAATTAAAACTTTTGAAATAAGTAAATAGGAGAACCAAACTCTCTACATCATTAATTTTCACCAGAATGACTTACAAATACCAACACGTTAATGTGTATAGTATCCATTACAGATTCACAACACATTTCCTTTCTCTGAGAAGTGTAAGGTCTTCTTTTTCTCTTCTTCAGGGTCCATCCTGTCACTCTTCCCTTGCTCTGTTCTAGCCCTCGTCTATTCTCATTCTACACATGATCACAAGAAGACCAGCTCCATCCCAAAGTTCTCTGTAAGCCGTGGGCTGGTCATGCGCCCCCAAAATGTCTCCATCACAAAATTCACTCTTAAATCCTAGGGTTTTACCTACACTAATGTGTAATCTTGACCTAGAAATCCAGACCTAATGTCTAAAATTGAATTCATTATTTTTCCTCAGCTATGTTCTTTATGTTTCCTACCTGTCAGTGACATACATATCCACTCAATCTCCCAAGACAGCAGTCATTCTTCAGTCTCCCCTAAACCATGAGATGGGAACAGAATTGACATTCACAAAATGTGTTAAGACAATGTATAGATAAATAAATTGATGCCATCACTCAATTTTATTCATTGACTTTATAGTAATTACCACAGAGCTAAATTGGCAAAAATAATTCTTAAAACTTAATCACATGACTGTTTATATATGGTTTATAATTTTGCATACTTTTTTAATCCAAATGTTTGTTGGATTGTTTTTTAAATGGACCAAAAATAGAAATATGCTTCAGAAATTATTAACCTTTTTTGTGTAAAGAATTACACTTTCACTTATATTGTCATTTATACTTCCCCTTTTCAGGGCAGCCTGCATTCTAAAGATCCAAGTAACCAATTACATTTTTTATCACTTTTAGCTAATTTAGGCTTCTATTAGGAGGTCTGTTTGAAACTAGTTAATTTGTCAGCATGCACCTAATAAAGTTTAGGTGCTTTGTCAATTCTGCATCTTGCCACGTAGTTTCCTACCTTTATTTAACTAATTCTGTGTAATCATTTTGTTCCACTTCTAATAACATTGGATGGAAAACTGTACAAAGTGTATTTCTAGAATGTGGAGCTAATGCATTATCGTTAGCATCTGATTCTCTCTAATGATTAACTGGCAACTCAATTTCTTAAGCACCTTAGTAATACCCACTGGGCAAAACAACGGTTTATTTGAGTGAGGAAGGTTGAAAGGACCTCCTCTCTCCTCATCTTGATGCCCTGCTACAGAAAGAGACTAACTGCAAAATAAAACTTCACCAGTGGAGCCTAAAGAGCTTTAGCTTTTTTATCCAAGAGGAATGTGCATAAATACTACACACAGGTGTCTTAATAAAATATATAGTTTCCCCAAAGGATATTGCATTCTAGGGATAGATCTCATCTGAAAGCTGTCTTCTCCTTTTAAAAATAAAGTGGCTTTTAAAGATAAATTCCTCTCTCCTACACTTTACCAACTCCACCATCATAATCTAGAGATAAGAGATGAAGTAAAAAGAAAATATAGAAAGGCAGACAGAGCAGAGAAATGCAAGGAGACACTGTAGACTGGACAAAAGCAAATCTCCTCGTAAATATTGTTGATAAAGACCTTGAATTTTGAGGAAAACTGGAGCAAATTTATTGAGGAATATACTGGTAGCAGAAATAAAAGCTAAAACAAGGAAGCAATTATTTACTTGCATGGTGTTGAATATGAACAGAGAAGGAAAGGAAATCCATAAACGAATGATGTAAAGCCAGCTCTGCTAAATAAGATTTAGACAGACACTGATCAACAGAAAATTTTCCTTGGACACACGTGGCTAAGAGTTTCATTTTTCTTAGTGAGGAAGAATTGGGAGATAACAGCACATCCATAGTGTGAAATGTGTTTAAGCTCCTATATAGTAATTTTACATATTTATTTTAATTATAGTGTGGTTCATTCTTTCTCAAATATTTTTGTGTTCTCTTTATAAATTCAGTATTCTAGTGCCCAAAGTGGGAAAATCAGGTAAATGACACATATCTGTTGAATGCTGGCTCCCCCGAAATATCATTCAAACAAGCTGTTAATCACCCAAAGCTAGGTGTGCATTATCTCAGCAAAGATAGAAACTACTATGCCAGAGTCTTAGCCTCTCAAAGAGAAAGGCGAAGTCAGGATATTCACAAGACTTTGGAATCTGGCTTAAGGCAGGTCTTTCAGTATGTGTGGTAGACAGAGGGTGAGATGGGGATTGGTTAAAACTGGGTAAGGATCATAATAATACTAGTTTAGGATTGGTGAACATGGCAAGACTTGGGTTTTGAAGTCAAGAGGTTTCAAAGAACTGGGGAAGTAAACAACTGTCAAAGTTATCTCTTTAAGAGTTCAATAGTTTGGTATTCATCTAAATGATTTTCTCCATAAAAATAAAGTTACTTGGAACCTTTATCTTCCCAAGACACAGTTTCCTAGAATAATAAAATCATGATGACGAAGTCAGTGAAATGGTAAAGTCAGACTAATTTAATTTAATATGAACAGTAATCCATGTGGATAAAGTTGGTTTTGGTTTTAAAGCTACACAGATAAAGCTATATTTTGTAGCTCAACTTCTGCTAGTCTACATTCAAGGTAGTGAGTTAGTGTCTGTCTGTCTATATGTCTTTCTCTCTCTCTCTCTCTGACTTATATATAGTAATTCAGAGAATACTGCAAGAATGATAGGGCACTTGAGAGAGGTTGTAACTTTTATTTTGCACATAAAGCACGTAATGGAGTAATGGAAATTCTGGAGATGGTAACAGTACAAATAAAAGTGCAGATTTTAGAAATTTTAGGGCATGAGAAGGGAACAGAGAGTGGTCCATTGTCCTAAAAGATGGCAGTTAACTTCGGTAGAGCTCTTTTTCTTTTCAAAAGAGAAAGGTATATGTATTAGGAAATTTCAAGTGAAATAACAAGCAAGCCTTAAACACCAGATCTACAGTTTTTGCTTAAAATGCTATTTCGCCAACATAAGAAAGCAGGTCAATGATCTCTTGAGAAATTCCTACTTCCTTATATAATATGGAATTTGGCCTTCCTTTTCCCTTCTTCTAAAATTATAACCAACTGAGATGAAAGGAAACATTATTCTGTCTGATATTTCATGGCAGATATTTGATTCACCTCATACAAGTACAAAAAACTCTTTTATCTAGCTTTCCACTACATATCTATTTCCCCTCAGAAATTTAAAATTGACTTCATGGGTGTATGATACTTCACATTCTCTGAGAGTCCAGTGTAGTGATCAACTGAGGGAATCACTGATAAATGTGGAAGGTAGAGTGTGTTAGAGTTTTTCTATCACAGTTTATGTACATGGTAGACATTCACATTGTTTTTCAAAAAACTGTAGTTTCATAGTCTCAAACCAGTAGAAATAGAGCTCTAAAAACACATTTTTCCTGAAAACGGGTAACAATTTCTCCTACATCTTTATTAACAAAATTCCATAATCTCTCTTTCTGATCTCAAATTGAGAACTTTGTGGGAAATTTTGGATTGGCTTATGTATCAATAGGTGTCCTAGTTTAGTTAGTTTAGAATGGAAATAATGGATTACAACACATGCCCATCAGCAGATTCAGAGACTAGAATAGACCCAAAGGTTTATTAAATGCACTTGTCAGAAGTCACATCCCTGGTGTGATGCATGAATCAAAATTTATTTGAAACTTGTTGCAAACAGTAGTGGAACTTCATAATATGTGCTAAAAAATCATGAAAATAAGCACCAAACTAGGAGTTCTAAAAAAGCAGGGTGGTACAAAGAGAATTCCAACAAGAAAAGCTGAAGTCAAACTTACTTCTCCATCTAAAATGTTGAATTATAAATATTAAATAAGAAGAAAATCGTAAGTAAAAATATATCCAAAGTATCAAAAATTTTAAAGAAATTAGATCTACTTATTCACATTGAACAGTAATGCAATAAACATAAAATGAAAGCAGTAAATTAACACTTTGAAAATATTGGGTTGGCCAAAAGGTTGGTTCAGTTTTTTCTGTAAGACGGCTCTAGTAGCGCTTAGCTGTATTTAACTACATTAGAAACAATTTTGTTAGATTGTATTGTGACAGCTGTCATATCAGCGTGCATTTAAAAAAAAAACTATCAAACTTGGTGAATTTTTGTGTAGCCATTTTAATACTGAAGATGGAAGGAAAAACAACATTTTTGGTATATTATGCTTTATTATTTCAAGAAAAGTAAAAACGCAACTGAAATGCACAAAAAGATTTGTGCAGTGTACGGAGAAGGTGCTGTGACCGACTGAGCATGTCAAAAGTGGTTTACGAAGTTTCATGCTGGAGATTTCTCACTGGATGTTGCTCCACAGTCGGGTAGACCAGTTGAAGTTGACAGCGATGAAATAGAAACAATAACTGAGAACAATCAACATTATACCATGCAGGAGATAGCCAACATACTCAAAATATCCAAATCAAGTGTTGAAAATCATTTACGCCAGCTTGGTTATGTGAATCACTTTGATATTTCGGTTCCACATAAGTTAAGTGAAAAAAAACCTTCTTGATCATATTTCCACATGCAATTCTCAACTGAAACGTAATGAAAACATTCCGTTTTTAAAACAAATTGTGACGGGCGATGAAAAGTGGATACTGTACAACAATGTGGAACAGAAGAGATCATAGAGCAAGCGAAATGAATCACCACCAACCACACAAAGCCTGATCTTCATCCAAAGAAGGTGATGTTGTGTATATTGTGGGATTGGAAGGGAGTCCTCTATTATGAGCTTCTTCTGGAAAACGAAACGATTAATTACAACAGGTGCTGCTCCCAATTAGACCAGTTGAAAGGAGCACTCGACGAAAAGCATCCGGAATTAGTCAACAGAAAACGCATAACCTTCCATCAGGATAACGCAAGACCACATGTTTCTTTAATGACCAAGCAAAAACTGTTACAGCTTGGCTGGGGAGTTCTGATTCATCCGCCATATTCACCAGACATTGCACCTTCCGATTTCCATTTATTTCGGTCTTTACAAAATTCTCTTAATGGAAAAAATTTCAATTCCCTGGAATACTGTAAAAGGCACCTGGAACAGTTCTTTGCTCAAAAAAGATAAAACGTTTGGGACAATGGAATTATTAGGTCGCCTGAAAAATAGCAGAAGGTAGTGGAACAAAAGGGTGAATACATTGTTCAATAAAGTTCTTGGTAAAAATGAAAAATGTGTCTTTTATTTTTATTTAAAAACCAAAGGAACTTTTTGGTCAACCCAATAATTCGCTAACAAACAACACATTAGCGGCAGATATGAATTAACATAATAAAATTGAAAGACAGGAAATAATAAAACAGTAAAAACATAAGGGAAGAAAAAAAGGAAGGACAAAATCAAAATCAGAATTTAGTATGCAACAGAAAAAAAGAAAACCAGGAAAATATTAATAACAAAAGAGCAATATTATACCACAAAAACCAGAACAAACTAAATCCAATAAAATGTTTAAAAAGCTTCAAAGAAAAGCAAAAAATATTAAAAGGAAACCACATTTAAAATGAAAAGTCGGTACAAAGGATTGGATCATGACAGCAAACTCCGCACATACATCATTTTTGTCTTCTGCCCCAAATCCTTTGAAATGACAGAAAAATATGTTTTAAACTGTATAAATCCATAATAATGCTGGTCAGCAAGGAATAGTGCCAAAAGAGTAAGAAAAATATTGAACAATTTTTAAAGAGAGAAAGCAGACAGGACTGGATTGAGAACTAGGCAAGACTCGAGAAATCTCATCCAGGCACAGTGCCCGGAGGACTACCAAGGAGAGGTGCTTCAATATCATAATCAGAGGAGTCCTTCAGGATACTAGTCTTTTAGAATTAATTGAGAAAACGCCTTTAGGGAGGCTGGGGAAATGAACATGTCTCTTCTCTTCCCACTCTGCTAAATTGAGTACAGCCACCAAGTTGGCTGACACCTAACGCAGCCAGTATTGGTGTTGGACTCTGAAAGGCAGGGCCATGCCGCAGGCCATCAATGGGTGAAGAACCTTCTCCCAGGAGGATCCCTCTTAAAAGACAAACTGCTGACTCACCTCCTGACAGCATATGTCACTCCTCTTCTCTAATCACCAAATCTATGTGATAAGAACTTGCAAATAAAAATAAAATAATTGATACTGTCAAACAAGTAAATAAATAAATAACAAGAAACATGAGACATTTCAGATAAAAGGAAGTAAGTGGTAAATATCTTGTTGAAAAAGGAATTAAAGTTAAACAAAAATACACCTAGAGTTGGAAAATAGAGAAATGAGGGCGAAAACAAGAAATACCCAGCAAATTCTAACAGAATCAATCATATTTGCAAATATTCAAAAGGTCCTGAATAAATACAATGAAAAAGCAATAAATCAGCATAAAATGAAGTTATTTTAAAATCAAGTTAGAAATGTTCCAATGAATAAAAGACTCATAAATGGTTATTTCAAGACTCACCAACTCAAATACAGGTTTTTGGTTTTGTTTTTCCCTAAGTAGATAATAATGTAAATGATGCAGGAGGTATATAACTGAATGAGAATGGTGGGCAGTACAACCATTTTAAAACATCACCCAACCAATACAAAAAAAGAATCATTAATCCATATCTAGCTATTGATAAACACTGCATAAATAATGCCTGAATTACGCAAACAAAATTTCAAAATACATGAAGCAAAAACTGATAAAAACTCAATGATGACTTGAGAAACCCATAAATTGTAGTGAGAGGTGAGTGTGATACTCTGGCAGCCATGTGAAGGAATCACATCAAGAGGGAAGTGATCAAAGGACATTTGAATAGGAAAAAAAAAAAAAAAAAAGAGGGAAGTGATCAGCTATGTCAAAACTACAAATAGGTTAAATACGGTGAGAACTGGGAATTCGCGTAGGAATTAGGAATTAGCATTACTTTTGTCATTTGTAACCCTGACAAGAGCTCTTTTGGGGGAGGGTGGAGATAAAAGCCCCATGGTAGTGAGCTCAAAAAGTGGAAGGAGAATTGAAGACTCTTGGTACAGAAAACTTTCTCAAGGAGTTTTACAAATAGAATCAAAGCAAAGGGCTGATATCCAGAAGAAAATTGATGTTAAGAAACTTTGGTGGGTGGGGAGAAGTGATAATAGAATTGAGGTAATTTATTATAAGCAGTAATTTTTACTTTGTTCCAGTAAGTTGCAATAGGAAATCCAGTCATTACCTATATAATTGAAAAAAATCATTAAGACATTGAGTGCTTTGTTTCTACTTTTGCTTTTTTAAATAACTGAGGAAATAGCTTGTTTGTATGTGGACAGTAATAAAGAAGTAGGGGGGGGGGGAATGTGACAATTTGTAAGGCACAGAAGAAAATGGCTCGAGGAATGATTTTAAGTAAGTAAGACAGGATAGGATGTGTTACACATGAGTTGGTGTTAGAAACAAAGAGTTCAGTCATTAGAACAGGAGGGAAGTGAGGGTATATTGTCACCAAGGTAGGTGTCTGGATACACCCTGGTGAGAATACACTGAACTTCCCTGATGGCTCCATTTTGCTCAATGAAATAGGAAGATCATCAGTGGAGAGTGGAGATGGGAAAGAGGTATTGGAGACTTGAGGAGAGAGGAATAAATAAAAAATTATGATCTTGGAGCTAATAAGAGTATTCTGCAGGAGTATAAATTATCCATGCCAGTCAGCATTAAGGACCCATTAGAGGCTAGTGATTATGAATTTAAAGTGAGGCTGACAAATTGGTTGTGGGTTTTCCTGCAGCTACATTTGGTTACACAAGGATAGACACTGAATAGGTGAAGAGTTGGATTTAACCTAGGTTGTAATTTAGCCAAAAGAGTATGACATAGTGAGAGAGGAATAGGGCAGTTGTAGGGTATGCAAGAAAGGGGTCACTGTTATTGACCATGGAATGAAAACCGTTATGGAAGGAAGTGAGTATACTTAAGGCCGTTGAAGTTTACACTTTGATTGATTAATTGTATGGTATGTGAATTATATCTCAAAAAGTTGTTACCAAAAAAAAATTAAGAAAGGGGAAGTGGAAAGGAGAGGGAGGAAGAGGAAGGAAATTGAAGAAACAGAATGATCGTGAAACAGAACAGCGAAATGAGAAAAGGAAATATGCCCCCAAGACCAGCAACCATTTGAGGACACAGGGATATGGAAGTGTAAGCTGGGATGAAGTGAGAGAGTGGCATGGACATATATACACTACCAAATGTAAAATAGATAGGTAGTGGGAAGCAGCCGCATAGCACAGGGAGATCAGCTCGGTGCTTTGTGACCACCTAGAGGGGTGGGATAGGGAGGGTGGGAGGGAGACGCAAGAGGGAGGAAATACGGGGATATATGTATATGTATAGCTGATTCACTTTGTTATACAGCAGAAACTAACACACCATTGTAAAGCAATTATACTCCAATAAAGATGTTAAAAAAAATTTTAATTTAGCAACATTTCCTCAAACATGTCTTCCTGTTTCCCTAATGTGACAATGTTTGGTGACTTCCAGATGTGGAAGATTGTAAAATTTTTTATCAATTCGCATTTTTAGAGTCTATGTGTAATGGCTATTTCTACATTTTGGGTTATGACACATATTTTTATCATAATAAGACTTCAGCAATAAAAATACTTAAGATGCTAAGAAGACTGACAAAAGGTTTTGGGAGCTGGCTGAAATATCATTAATAACTTGGTAGCATTAGTTAAAGAAAAGTAGTTTGTGTATCCATGATGTTTAACTTGTGTGGGAATTCTCTTTCACCTGGTTCTGTGTTTCCTTCTGCAAGGACCTCTTCTAGAGTAATGCTGGAGGCATTGCCCCATCCCCACACTTGCACCTTCCTGGGGTAAGTGTGATTTATCTAACTGTTGAATTTGGAAAACTAAACTTGCGGGTCCACTTCCCTCCACTTCCTTCTACAGGGGAACCTGCCTATCCCAGGCAGCAAACATTCTTTCTCTATGCCATAATCTTTATAGGGTAGGTCCCTGCAGAGCAAGATGCCTGAAGTATTTCAAGATGACACACATATCATAGATAGAAGAACTGGAAATTGAACTCGGAGTGTGGCTTTATAGCTTACCATCTCAGGCATTAGACTACACAGCATCTGTGAGTTTGTGTCAGGAAATTGGAATGAATACCCACGTGATAAAGTAAACAGGGAAGAAACCTCAACCCCTTGCTTGATAATGTAAAGAGTGTAAGAGATAACTGGGATGTAATCAGCTGCTTTTATTTTTTGCTTTTGTTCTAATTTGGATGTAACCGTGCTACAGTACTTCTTCCCACACCAGGGGAAATATCTGTGCCCCTGAACTTGAATCTTCAGGTTGCAGAGAAATAGAAATTGAAGACATGTTTCAGAGAGTGGATCAAGAGAGATCAAGGATCAGAATGTAACAGGAGAAGAGTTTGGAGTCAGACAATCAATGAAACTTTGAGTACTTTAAGGTATTTAATCTATACAGAGTTGCAAGTCTACTAGAAGTCAATATGAAACAAGAAAAAAAAGGGGTTTCAAGGGAAAGGAAGCAAAACCTTGGAGAATAGAGCCACAAAAGGTAGGAAAAGGGGGGAAAAGAATAAAAGTAAAGGAAAGATTGCATTCAGAATGAGACATTGGATAACTGAAGGATATAGATTTCATCATGAGACCCAAAGCAAGACAGCTTTTAAAAATTAATCAGAGAAAGGTGATCAATGACCCTGCTTTAATTCACCCCAGTTAAACAGCATACTGAAAACCATCCACCTATATTCAGGGAAAGCTAAAGCAACCAGAGTTGATCCATGTATCAGAAAGAAGTCAGAAAAATAAAATGATTTTATTAGAGATAAGTTTAGTTATTTTTTGTATTTTCTGATGAATTTGTCCCATCAATATTTCAAATGAAATAAATATTCTTATTTTGTTTTATGTAACAAAATTAGGTGTACTATAATATTTGCAAGGTTAAAAAAAATCTTTAAATAGACAATTAGGTTGATTTTCTCAATGAGAATCTAATATTTTAGCTGTGCTATGTATTTGGTAGTGAGCTATGCTTTCCCACCTCAGGGGTGCCATTCAAACAAGCAAATCCATTCACAGAGGTCAAAAAGGGAAATATCTACACCAGCAATAAAAGCAACCATCTCCCACTTTATGTTTACAGGGTTTTTAAACCATAATGAAGTTTAAATCACCCTCTCCCCAAATACATGATTATGATGCCAAAGCACAGTGGCAAGGAAATAACCAAACAATATGCCCAATTTGTTTCCTTGTACAGCTGATCTTGTGGAATGTTCTAGAATTGAAAATAATCTCTGCTACTTGCCTTCCTGCATATACGCTACAGAATAGTTCTTGTGAGCTTTTCATGAAAGATGGATTTTAATTATATTCACTTACTATGCAAATTAGGCTTGAATCCACCAGTTCATTAATATCATATCTGAGGTAGCAAAATAAATATACCACCTAAATTTTATTAAACATGCCTATGTTTAATGTTTATTAAACATATCCTGAGATATTACAGAATGTGAATTTTTACTTTTGATACAAATTAACAGATTGTCTTATTACTTGATATAATATTTGTTGTTAGCTGATGTAAACACTTGCAAATATCGTGCACATGCAGGATTTCTTTCTTTTGTTGACATTAACAAGAAAAATCTCTTTATAAAGTTCATTTTCATTTACAATCTTAGATTAGTCCTGAGCGTTTTTTCCTCATTATGTGTGAATCATTAATCATACAAAATGAATGCAGCGTCACTTTTTGTTCTCCAGAATGATGTGCGTTGTGATGAATACTTATTATCATAAATCTTTCTAAAAGAGCTCCTAATAGCATCCAGTAACTTGTAACATCAGTGAGTAAAATTTAAAGTATACTCTTTTCCACCAGCTTTTATATCTGAAGGCAGCATCATCAATTTTCACAAGGACAATTTAAACTACAAGCATGTAAAAACAAATATCCATGCCATCAGTAATGTAAAACCCATTTTCTACTGCTTTTCTCCGAACAGGATTTCACAATGCCTTTGCTTTTTGTTGTTGGCTTTGTCCCCTGCCCCACCCCATACACTTCTAAAATCATTAGGGCCTGCTGCTCAATGATTCATTCCTTTAGCCTTGGTAAAACAAAGTTTCAGTAATTTATTGTTGTTGTTGTTCAGATCTAGAGTATTTTCAAACATTGCCCACGCCCAAAGTGAACCTGAACTAAACATTCTTGAGTCCTTGTGAGAGTGTCCCAATGAATATATAAATATTTGTAGATCAAAACACAAAAACAAATTTAAAACAAGACCAAAGGGAATATAAAAGCTATCTCACAAAATTTGATTACAGGGAGGATCGGAGGGAGACACACAGGGAGGGGATATGGGGATATATGTATACGTATAGCTGATTCACTTTGTTATACAGCAGAAACTAACACAACATTGTAAAGCAGTTATACTCCAGTAAAGATGTTAAAAAAAATTTTTGATAACAGTTATTAAGTGGCACTTTGAAGTCTTTAAAATGAAACTCCTCTTACAAATTACTAAATTTTGACATTCCACTTTAAGGTCAGAATATTTTATACAAGGCATAATTTTCAGGAAACATTGAGATCATTTAAGGCACAATATGGAAGACATTTTCATATATATTTCATCTATTGATTTCTGTTGCTGTCTTTGTTTCAACTTGAAGTAGTTTTAGAATCATCATAAAAAGATTAAAATGTCAGGTTCTAAAATTTTCTACACTTGAGACACTTAGACCGAAATAATTGTTGCATTTTCCACTGGTGAAAAAAAAAAAATCATGAATAGAAAGTTATTTAAAAATTTTAAGCACTTCATAATTATTATAACAATTGTAATAATTTGCTGAGTTTCTGCAACTGTGATCTCAGGACTATTTCAAGCTTTAATTCCATTGATCTCATTGAGTCCAGAAAATAGCTTGTAAGGAAGGTTTTTATCGCCCCATTTTATAAATGAGAGAATGAGGCTCAGAGGGCTTACGTGGTCGCCCTGAGAACACCTTACTGGATAGGTGACACCTTACTGGATAGGTGGCACAGGGCGAAATTAGAATGGAAAATTGTCTGTATTCAAACCCAGCTTCTTTGATCATACATCTTTTTATTGGTTATCTTCATTTGTCTTAGCTTTAAAATTACAGGTGTGGTTTTAGGTTCCTTCTACAAATAGACGTGAGAGTGCATACTCAGACACATAGTGTAGATATAGTAGTTCACATAGGTCTACAGCTGACCAGAAGACCCACAACACAAGGAATTTGCTATGTGTTTTATAAAAGTAACTTCTACCTTTATACAGAAACCAACTCTGAGAGAAATATATTATTATTTCTAATGTCATCACTTTTTAATATACTGGAAATATATAATAATATATAATAATAAGTAAAATTGACTTAAATATATTATTTAATGCTTACTATGTATTTTCAGGAGAATATTTACATTACCAAATAACTGGTCCTAAGATTTTCTATGGAACAGTGAATTGCTAATATTATTTTCTTAGCTATGAAAAAGTATACACTAAAATATAATTTGAATCTCTTAAAAACACATAAAATACAACCTATATAACATTATATATGTGTGTGTATACACATATATGCAGATATATAATTAATGCAAATTTTAGGAATTATAGAAACCTTTTGAGTGTTTAGCTCTACAGTTCAACTCATCCTTCCTAATACGTGCATAAATTGCATATGTATCTTTTAAATGGTTGAATTTATTAATTGTTTTTGGATATACAATGAACAAGGTATAATACTGATTTAGTTGAAGATATTGCCATGTTATAAAATCAGATCTAGAATTGATATCATCAGCAATATCAGCAGTGGTAATTATGGCGTGCAATAAGGAAAAATAGAAACTTAATAAACAAAAAAGTTTAGATTTTGAAATATCAGGAAGAAGAAGTTATAAAGTATATTAGTTATACTATGGTGATAATAATCTAGTACTAATCTCTAAGCAGGTGATTGTCACTCAGGGAATAAATGCTGTTATGAAAGCTATTATGTTCCTACTCTTAGGCAAGGTACTTGAGGCTGTATAAACATAGTAAGAATCTCTGTGTCAAAATGGAAGCAGAGTTTCCATCAGTTTCTTCCAGCTAAAATCACCTTGGCAAGGAATAGAATAGAGGAGATGTACACCTGCCTCTTTATTCCCATGAATAATAGAGAAATAGCCTTGGATGTATTTGTAATGTGCAATTCAGCTTAAGCTGCTTACTACGTATAAGTACCTGTATCAGCAGAGGAGGGTGGGCACTTATCTCTAGGACTTGGTAAATGGAGCCCCAAGAGACCCAGGAAACATAGTATTTCTGTGAAGCCTTAACATTTATCTAAAATTTCATACCATTCTGTATTTAGGTAAATAGAAACTATTTAATGTAAAAACAATTTTAGAATTTCCATTAAAGGCTTAATCTTCCCCAGTTTCACCACTGATACTTCATAAAGACACACTTATGAAAATCTATATGTGAGACATATTATCTTAATATTTACTTTCAGATATCCTGAAGCTTTGTTTCAAGGTTTCCAATGTTTAATAATTCACTATGGTTTTCATAATTTAATGTAAAAATGTAAAAGTTACAGTGTAAACATGGATATTTGCAAAATATAGAATACTCCCAAAGATTCTTTTTTTCTTTTGGTAAAATTTTATGACTACTTTATTGAATAAGATGTTTGGCTTGTGTGGGTTTTATGTTGAATTACTTGATTGAAATCATTTCTTAACTTATCTAAACTTAGGAGAAAAATTATTAAAATACCTATGTAAATAATTTATAAATGTAACCTACAGGCATGTCTGAAATCCACATAACTTAAAGTCAAATTAATTCTTTTTCTTTATGTTTTTGGATTTGAGTTAATCTTGATGCTATTATGAAAACACTTGAGGAGAAACAGCAGATTGTGAATCTGGAATTTTCCTCTTTTAATATTTATCAGTTTCCATTATATTTTCATTTTTGCAGGTCTTCATGATCTGTGTTGATAAAATATTCTCTTCAAAATATGTTTTATTATGGGTACTAGTCAGTGGCAGATGATAATATTGAGCTATGCTAGTGCTCACATATAAGCCTTGTTTATCCCTTTTAAACTTTAAAAACAATAAAATGTAGATTTTCTCCATGTTTTTGTCAAACACTGTATTTTATATGTTAATAGGCTCCCTAAATCCATCCATAATTTTTGAATGCTCCCACCGTTATTCTAGCTAGTAGATTATTTAAATGAATTAAGCTGTTTAATCCCCTCTGTGTTTAAAATAATAGACTGTTTCACCATAACAGAATTTTAATTTCTACTCTATCTTCTTCCATTGAAATAAATGTGTAATTAGACCACTCACAGAAGGCTGTAAATAGCCTTTTCTTAAAGGGCGTGTCTTTCATCTTTTCGGCTTTATAGTTCCTAGAATATGGGAGGGCCTTTTTCATTCATTTAGTCAGTGAACACCTGAAGGCTCTCTGCTAGGTCGTGGAGAGAGAGATTTTGAAAAGGAAAAACAGCAACAACGACAACAACTTTGTCTTAAGAAAAGAAGCAAGTTCCAGTCACAGAAGGTCACCTAACTCTAGCTCATCCTTGTTACTCTATACAAGTAACAAGTACCTTGTATGAGGTGGCACTAGCTTGAGCCTCATGAAAGTTGGAGCCAAAAATCAGAGAAAAGCTGGCCCAGCATGCACGGCTCTTCACCGCTGTTGTACGTACCAGCAGACAGCGGCCGTGGAGGAAGGGCGTTTCAGACAGAGGAAGTGATAGCTAAGTTTTCTGCAGAAGTCCAAAGAAACGCATTGGTGTTTTGTTCTGTAGTAATGGGGCAAGTGACATATTATTTTCATTTTAGGAAAGTTACTTTGGCAACACTTGAAAATGGGTTGTAAGAAAGAAGCAAGAGCCAATGAAACCTGTTCAAAGTCTGTTATATTCTAAGCAGAAAAAAGGACCTGAAAAAAGAAATGATAGTGGGAACGGAGAGGAGGGAATAATGAGGAGATATTCTAGAAAAGGATTTGATGGCCCACTGATGCAGGGAATAAGATGGAAAGAAGAATCTAGGGTAAGCATATGCATTTGGCTTGGATGAATGGCCAGCTGGTGGTTCTCTTCACTGAGCTGGGACAAAAACAGATTGAGGGTCTTGTAGGAAAGTAAATGATGAGTTTCATTTCAGTCATGTTGAACTTGAGTTATTTGTTGGAGAAGTCCAACAAGAGGCTGGATGTATTTATTGTAAAACCGAGAAGAAAAATGTGGTGTGGCGGCATACATTAGGTAGTTATAACAGTGATAATTGTAGCCAGTGACAGAGCTTAAACGATACAAGGGACATCAAATCAGAAAAAAGAGAGCAAATGGCAAAACCTTAGATGACACCCATATTTAAGAACCTGGCGAGGAAAGAAGCTGCTGTGAAAGAGAATGAAATGTATGGAAGCTCTTTTTTTTTGCACCCACCAGACCCTGCTTCCCTGAACAAATGAACATTGTCAGCTACACAGAATTTCCTTGGAAAGATGTCCATTTATTTCAGTGATGCTGTCTTTGCTTAAAGCATTTTATTAGGTTCTCTTTCATCTTCCCTCTGAACTAGCAGCATTTTCTTTTTAATATCGTCAACAGTAGCAAAGCTTTATCCTTTGACAATAAATGTGTTTCTTTAGAAAGAGCTAAGACATCAGCAAGATGTAACTATCCAATAATGATACTTATTTTCCCTCAAATGCATTATAAACTGACTGTGAAGGCAATTTCAGTGTGAGAAGTTAAAAATTAAAAGTAAAAAGCTACATTTTAATCATCTTCAAAAAAAGTATATATTCTCCCAAAGTAACTTTTCGGAAGATATTTTACTGGGTAAGTTTATTATATTATTTATAGAAATACAATCAAACCTTATATATTACTATGTTAAATAACCTGATCTTTAAGTAATATTACTGAATCTACACAAATTAATGTGGCTTCTGACTTTTATACAAACCTATCAACTGTCTTACTGAGATTAGTGATTCACTGTAAATGTAGAACCCATTTTCAAGTTTCATTAAAATTCTTAGACGCCCTTACATTTTTAGACATAACAGTCGGCCCTCCTCACCTTTGGGTTCTGCATCCTCAGATTCAACCAACTGCAAATTAAAGATTTTTGAAAAAATAATTCCAAATTCCAACAAGCGAAAATTGAACTTGCTATGCTCCAGCAAATTTTTACATGTCATTTACATTGTATTTAAAACTATTTACACAGCATTTACATTGTATTAGGTATTATAAGTAATCTAGAGATGATTTAAAGTATGTGAGAGGATGTGCATAAGTTATATGCAAATACTACATCATTTTATATAAGGAACTTGAGCATACATGGCTTTTGGTATCTGCGGGGGTCCTGGAACCAATCCCCTGTGGATGCTGAGGGAGGACTGTACTTTCTTGCTTGTGTACTACTGGCTAATTTGAATTTGTGTGAGTTGTCTGTCTTATCAAGACATTGACGAGCAGATATGCCCCAGTAGTTAACAGCTCCTGGCAATCTATCTTATTTCTTCCTTAAATTGTCTCCATGGCTATAGCTTAAATGCATTTCCAATACAATTAGTAGTCAATCTAAGAGATATTTATTTATTTCAGAAACACTAAGGTCCAGAGATTACATGTTATATACCAAGATATCAACAAATTGTGTTCCATGATAAGAGTAAAATAAAGTGAGTTATGGTTTTTGTCTTTGATCAGCTCATGTATGTTAGAAGCCACATTTGACTGTAAGTCCCCAAATCTGCAAATAAATGAATTGGACAACCAAGACTTTATTTTCCAATGTATCATGTTAAAGAGCTTCATAGTTGATATTTAAGATACCTAGACTTCCAAGTACAAGTTTAGAACAGGCTTACAATACAAATGCTCTAACTTTATACTCTTAGCATAGAGTATATACAAATCTATTACTATTATGAAAAGCCTTTAGACCCATACGTTGGTCTTCTTAATCCTGGACTTTTGTCAAATTAATTTCCAGGGGGAAAAAAACATCTAATCCAATTTTGACTTTAGCTCGTATTTGTATTTTTGGCATGTAAACATTGATTGAATTCAGCTTATTAAACATTAAGAAACATTTCTTTTTAGTATGACTTCAAATAATATAATTAATGTATCTAGAACCTTCTTTGTATCAGAAAGAAGACTGCTAAATGGAAAAGGAAAATTTATTAAGGTTAATAAATTGCCTGGTGAGCATACCACAAAGCTGGGGTATGATTTAATCTCAAGTCAGCATTTAGAAATATTCAAATGAAGGCTGTTTGATCTTGCACAGAGTTTCTTGATTGGTTAAAAGATTGAACTAGGTGAATGCTAAGGTTCCAACAAACTATGATGTTATGACTGCTCCCCACATAATTTAAACTGGAACTGTTAATACTCAGTTCAGCTTTTGCTTTTTTTCTAAAACTCTGTGCTAGGGTAGTCTTATACATTAATTTAACTGTTGTGCTTAAACTCTGTGAACTCCTAGACAATACCTAATTCATCTTTTTAGCCCTGGTAGAGCATGGTCTTGTCAGTCCTTTTCCACAAAAAAAAAAAAGAAAAAAAAAAAGGAAAGGCAAGGAAATAATGAGGCTCTGGTGGCAGTTACTGGTGAGTTGTATTTTATCTCTATCATTGGATACTTGACTGTGACAAAACTTCAGGTTTCCACCCTTTCTACTGCAGACTTTCATATGTTTCTCTACCTGCCCTGCCTTGTGATTCCTCTTTTGGTTGTCCATACTCAAGTACTGGATGTTATTCCACAATTTTTGATACTCAAGTTTCCTAGAAGTTTGATAAGTTATCATTACATATTGCATAAAGCATGCCACAAGCACACATTTTGATCACATGCACAGACTTTTCCTCGCACAGCCCTTCACTGACTGGACAGTCATCACAGTTGGTTGCTAAGGTATGTTAATAGTGTCAAAGCATCGGCATCCATATAGTCACCAAATGAAATGCTTTGATTAAAAACACCGCGCAGATATCCACACAAATGCAACAACAAAGGAATAAAACTTTATGGGATGAAGAAAATGTTTGGTGCGTTTACTCTTCTAATATAAAAATTATAAGGTCATGCCTTATTCACTACTGCATAATGAATGGATGCAAAAGAATAATTCTGAGCACATTTATGCTTGCATGTGAAGTACTTAATTATAGAAACACTAAGTTGCAGAAGTAAATCATTATATGGGTTGCATTTTTAAGGTTATTCAGTTCAAACAACCCCAACCATTTGCTAAATAAATAGCAAACACAGGATCTTATAAAGGAAGAAGGAAAAAGAAGATTCATAATGCAGGTAACATTTGTTGAGCTTAAGTTATATGCCAGACACCATGCTGGTCCCATCCCTGCATCTTAAAATGAGATTAGTATAATTAATGGTCCTGAGACACATGTATCAGTCATACCAGGGGGACCACACAGACTGCCAGTGGTTGGCTCAGGTCTCTCCCAGCTTACTGTTGTAGTGACTTTTCTTTGGGAACAAGAATTCCTGGTTTTGTGTCCCTTGAGTTTGGGGACTATTGAATGTCAAGTTGCCACTCACCTTTCAGTGACCACTAGCTCTACTTTCCCTACAGCCCCACGTGAGAGACTCCCTACTCCAACCCCAATTCCGTGAAACCCCATTAACAGCCTACACTCTGTTTGACTCATGCATCAGTTGGGATGGGATAGGTTATGCTTCAGTGACAACTTCCAAATTCTCAGCAGTTTGTCTCAGCAAGAGTTGTTTTCTCTCGCATAGTACAGGCCCAGCAGGAGTTGGTAGTGGGGCTGATTAGCATGCCGGACCCTGCAGGATATGGAAGTTCTACCTCCATAGAGGCCTCCATAAACAGCGGAGCAGAGGGGGAGAGTGCTGTGGGTCTTATCCTGATAATTCAATGCACCCATTTAAAGCTACACACATTGCTTCTGCAAAAATCTCAATAGACAAGCCTGCCAATGGCTATGTCCTAGTTCTAGAGAGGAAGGAAGTGTAATCTTCCCATAACCCATAAGGAAGAGGAAAACTCAAATGTCGTGGACAGCCCTATCAACTGCTGGACCCAAGCACCCTGACAACCACTAAAACCACCAGCACTCCACACCTACATCCAGACACACGCACGCCCTCTCTGCTCCTCCTTTCTCTCTCGACTAGGGGATAAGGGATCAGGTGTATGTTACATATAATCGTCTCACCACTCACAACAGGTAGTGAGGTTAAGTATTAATAACCTGTGCTTCTGAAGTGAGAGAACTGAGACTTAGATGCAAGGCCTTGAATATTATCACACAGGTTATTGGGCCCAACGTTCAAACCCAGATATTTTTGGCCTAAAACCCCTACTGAGTATCCAATTTCCATAAGAAAAAAAAATCAAACTCCTCCCTATGGCTATGCCGAGTTCCTCAAGACTGGCTTCCTCTTTACTCTGTGGAGTCATTTCTTACTGCTCTCAACCCTTACCCTCGACTGTACAGCCGTAAGAAACCCCTTATGGTTTCTTTGGGCTTCATTTCAAGTGGCAACTCCATTTGTACCATTCTTCTCTCCGGTCCTCCTGACAAACACTAATCTACTTTAAAAACACAGTTCACAAGTCCATGCCCTCGATGAAGGCTTTTCTGATCTTTACTTTTGCACAGAAGTCAAATAAGCTATCTGTTTATGTTCCCATTGGATCCTGTGCATACTTTTATCAAACTAATTTCTGTTGCATTTACTGTCTTTGGTACCTGTTATTATTATACGCAGGTTACCTTGTGGATATCTCTCACTCATTTTTATAACTGAGTGTGTGTCTGTGTTGATGTCTAATACTTGAGCATTTATTGAATGCTGAGTGGATACAGAATAAACACGTAGCAGAGTGGTAAAGCATGGGCTCTGGAAGCCCGACTTTCTCAATCAGAAAACTGCCTCCTTTCCTACCATTGCTTGACATTGTCCAAATTAACCTCTTTGTATTTCCCTTTCTTCATCTGTAAAAGTAAGGTAATAATATCATCTCTCTATTGTTCTGTCAGGGTTATTGTGAAAATAAACAAGAAAATATGTGAAGGTTTTAAGGTAGTAATGATTGAAATTAGTAGTGGTCGTGGTGATAGTAGTTGTACTAATGCTACTAATAGAGATAATCTGTGACACCTCTCTCCACTAACTTGAAACTGTTATAAATCTATATCTTTAGATCAGACCTGTTCCAAATGGTAATAGATCAAAGTTACACAGAACTGGGTAAATAATTACAATTATATCACTCAGGTATGCATTCAGAAGACACTACATATGTCATGTGACAAACTTACACTAAAAAATATAACTTGGATGTCAAATTGGATGGGTTGGTTGGTTCAGATAATTTTTTCCTGATTTCCTATCTGCTCATGTAGAATAGAATTACCACCTCTTGTAACTTAATCCTGATGGATATGAAAGAGTTAAACCTAAACCCTCAAGCCATAAGCTTAGAAACTTAGAATTTGCTCCCCATCCATTACAACTGCAGACAGGCAGGGAACAACCGTAAAAGAAAGAAAAAGTGCTTGAGTAATGGAAGAAAGTTACTTAGCCTGGAAGATACCACTTTCTCCTATCTAACATTAGGGTGTTCTTTGAGAAAATGCTCTAAGGGAACTACATAAGCTTTCATAGATCATCTACAGGCATTCTAGGGCCCTTGAAGAAAGTCACTCTTGAGAGTTTACTTCTTGTGGTTTCTGTATTATGTGAGCTGTTTAATAGCAGTCAGGAACAGAAGTAGAAATAAAGAAAACTTGTATAAACATATATATATATATCAAAGGCAGAAAGCCTGTTCTACAAGAACTCAATTTTGAATTAATAAAAAAGAATTTTTGGAGCAAGGTACAGGGGGTACAGACCATTGGAGGATTACAAAAGTAAAAAGAAAGCTTCACAAATGAGTGAAGAAATGAATAGGATAAGGAAAGATATGTCAACTCATCTTCCTGGCTAGTACTTCCCTGGTCTACAGGTGTGATGGCATCGGTGGTTAATATTAGAATGAGTATTATAGGCACGGCCGTTGCCTACATAACTAACATTATATTTCTCTACTATCCAGGACCCAATGATTTGTAACCCCATCACTTCAAATCAATAAACATAACCTATATAATTCATATTTACTCAAATTACTAATGGCCATGTAACAGCAATGTTAATATTAAAGCCTAAAGGTATACCCCTTCTGGAGTTTGCGTTTTATTGTCTCATTCTCCTCAAATATGGTGATGGTTCTTGATATTCTTGAGTCACTGGAATGCTCTGGGTGATAGCTTCATCCATGTGCCCTTCTAAACTGTGAGAAAATGATCCAGATGAAAGAAATCCTCTTGACTGTGAGAAAATGGGACAATTAAGACAACAAAAATTTGTTTATTAGAAAAACTTTTTTCACTTTTAAAAAATATTTTTTAAGAGCAACTGCTCCCAAATACACCACATAAATTAAGTTCCTCTTAATTAAAAGAATTTTGTTATGATTACAGGAAAATTTTTAAGGTCACAAAATAAAGGAAAGTACCCAGCAATTTTCCTTTTCATTTTAAACTCTTAAGTTCAAGCAGTTGTTGAAATCAAGTTCAATATATATTGCTCAAAATTTACCTTTTAAAAACCCTGGCCTTACTGGAGAATTTCCCAATGGTAATTTGGATTTCTACTCATTATATCTCTATGCCTAAAGGCCCTCTAGTGAAATTTGCAGTGAGGATCTGGAGAGAGACAAATTCATTTTATTATGAATTAACTGTTTCATGAGCTGTTCATGACTAAATTGAACTAAATCTTATCTAATTTTCACGTGTAATCAAACAAACTAGACTTTAACAAATGACCAAAATTTCTTGCTGAAGAATTTGAAGGGATAAAAACTGAAGGAAAGAAATTGATAAATGCTTTTAGCATCAAATGGAAAATCTCCATTTGGTGCTCCATTTTTCTAATATAAATATTATCGTGAAGCTTGTAATTTTCATGTGTACTGTTTATAACCCAGAAAGCAATTCTTTCCTAAGGGGCATAGAGTTTAACAAAAACTGTTGGAAACAATCCATTTATGTCTGCAGCTTTGTAAGAATTCTGGAGATTATTTCTTTTATTTCATACGTTAGAGATATAGGTAGATTTTTTTAAATGAATTTTTTCTTTCTTCTCTGCTTAATGAAAGAGTCAGGAAAGCTAGAATGCGTGATGATGGAATCCTTCATTTGGAGGGAAAAAGCTAAATATAATAAATATGGTTTGATCCATTTGAGGATTTTCTGGTGGAATTATAAATTGTTACATTAAAGAAACTTTGGATTTTATAGCTATATGCTCTTATATAATGAAAGGAACTATTTTAGGAAGGCTGATGTTGTCAGATGCATTAAACCGTTTATGGATACTACTCATAAGAGGATGACTCAAATTTTTTTTTTTAACATCTTTATTGGAGTATAATTGCTTTACAATGTTGTGTTGGTTTCTGCTTTATAACAAAGTGAATCAGCTATACATATACATATATCCCCATATCTCCTCCCTCTTGCATCTGCCTCCCACCCTCCCTATCCCACCCCTCTAGGTGGTCACAAAGCACCAAGGAATACAAAAAAATATAAAAAGGTTATGAAGAACATAGGGGCAGGACAGGAATAGAGACGCAGATGTAGAGAATGGACTTGAGGATACCGGGAGGGGGAAGGGTAAGCTGGGACGAAGTGAGAGAGTGGCATGGACATATATACACTACCAAATGTAACATAGATAGCTAGTGGGAAGCAGCCGCATAGCACAAGGAGGCTCAAATATTTTTAAATCAAGATGTACCTAACAGTTCAATACCATGAATCAAATCTTAAATTTACAAACAATATTGCATTATAAAGCTTACCCATTTTCCTAGAAATTGGCAACATTTAAAAATAGCAATTCCAATTATATATGAAGACTTTCTTGGTCCCTGAAATCATAAATGATCTCACGATCCTCTAATTTCCAGTAGGACATTGTATTTCTTTTGCATACCTCTCATTTAATGTTGTAATATACACTTAGGTGTGTACCTGTCTTATCGCTTCTATTATATTGTACCTCCTTAAAGATGAGAAGTAGTATTCATCCTTTTTTATACCTCACAGCATGTGGCAGTGTCTTGCCTGCAGTAAACGCTCAATAACTGTTTCGGGCATCAAAGACTGAAGGAGAAAATCATCCAAATTCAGACTGCTGACCTGGAGAAAACTGAACGTAACTCCCTGGTAATAATCCTCTACATTCAGAGCAGGTTTTGAAGCAAAATAGCTTCTTGACTAGGAAGAATCCTAACAGACAGAAAAGTACTGCCACTGACCTTCAAAAGTGATGTTTCGTTGTGTGCACGTGTGTGTGTGTGTCTGTGTGTGTGTGTGTGTGTGTGTGTGTGTGTGTGTGTGTGTGTGTGTAGGGGTGTCAGAATCACCTGAGGAGCTTTTCCTTTTCAAAATACAAATAAACCACGCTCCCTACCCCACAGTTCTTTGTGTGTTGAGAGCATGGGGGGTAAGGCGAGTGGTGAAGAATCAGGGTATTTTTGAAAAAATTCTTAGGATTATTTGAAAGCTCATTACTTCTTCCCTCTGTTTAGAATTAACTGCCCTAGAATTTTGGCTTAACTAATAAAGTCATATGGAGAATTAATTGAATGCAGATTATCTGGAAGTAATGCATTTTTTTCAAGGGTCTTTGTGACCTTGGTCAACAGTGTACACTTTCAATATACACTAGTAGAGTTAAATCACTGACACACACATTGCTCTATAAATATACATTTTTAGAGTAGTATGTAGCATTTGTACTGTCAGTGTCATCTTGGCCATAAATTATATAGGGTAAGCCCAGTGGAGCAGGTATAGTATGGCCTCACAGGAAAAGCACAAAATTAACATAATACTAATTATATCAAATTCAAAACATACAAATATTTTCATTGAAAACTAAAAATTGTAATAATGCAAAGAAAACTATATGACCCCCAAAGAGCAACATTAAAATAATGGCAATACAAACATGAATATGAATGACATTTTCATCATATCTTCTCATTAATTTACTTGAAAACTTAACCACTTTAGTGTTTAATTTCAAAACATTTTTTTCAATTTTTATGGCTGTAAAATATCTGTTCAAAATGGACTAGTCAAGTCAGTCAAAAAAATAGTCAAGAAAACTGAAGAGAATTCAAATATATTGAGTAACTACTACTCTTGAGAAACTATGATAGATTCGTTGAAATACTATGCCTCATGTAATTCTACCGACAGCCCTCCAGGATAAATATTGCAACCCCATTTTATAGGTGAGAATGCAAAGGCTCTGGGGAGTTGGTGAACTGATACACAAGTTCATTTATTTAATAGTGATAGACTCAAGATTGAAAACAAGTCTGAATACAACTCATATTCTTTCCACTGTTACTATACATCAGAGGTTTGCAAATGATAGCTCACAGGCCAAATCTAGACTGTTTTCTGCTCTTGTGAGCTAAGAATGACTTTACATGTTTAAAGGATTTTTTTAAAACACAAAAGAAAAGTAATATTTCCTGACATAAAAATTATATGAAATTCAGATTGCAGTATCCATAAATAAAGTTTTATTGGAACACAATCACATCCATTCATTGAACTATTGACTATGCTTTCATGCTATGGCATCAGGATGAGTAGTTACAGTAGAGATTATGTGGCCTGCAAAGCTGAAAGTGTTTTCTATCTGTCCCCTTACAGAAAAAGTGTGTAGATCTCAGCTATCTATTCTTGCTTCCTCATTAATGTATGTCTATGCCTAGAGCTTAAATAGAAAGTGGAACCATAGGAAAAATAAAGAGAAGAAAGTATTATTCCAAAGATACAGATAAGTAATATTTTTAGAGAGCAATAATGCACCAGATACAATCAATCACTCTGCCTTTTCCTTTCCACACAATTTAGAGTCCATTGGTTTGAAAGCTTCTTTGAAGGGCTTGCAGCACTTAATTCGTGCATCCATTAAACCTCTCAAGGTTATTTGGCCTGAGTGTTGTGAAAGGAATCTTGGAGGCACTTTATTACATAAGAATTTGTCACTGATTAACTCTTTTTTAGATGTGTCATGGAGCAGAAAGATGAAGTCACAAGTGACAATTTTGACAGTATTTCCACCAAGGAGTTGAGATCCTGCCAACTGGTGCTAAAAGGATTGTCTCACCACGGCATGTCATTTCCTGAGGCCCAAGCCCAAATTCCACCCCACCCCCCCCACCCCCTCCCCGCACAGAAACCAGGTTTTGTGGAGCCTGAAGCTTATAAAATTTGACGGGCCCTTTTTAAGAAAAAGAATACCAAATTGCAAACACAAAATTAGACATAAAGTCTTGGAAACAGCCCAGACAAGTGAGGGACCCTGAAAATTAACTTTCATTAGCTTTAAGAAAATCATCTTTTGCTTCAACAGAAAAGAGAGACTGGAGGCATCGAAGAGAGAGAGTGGCCATATTCATCAATATGCTTGCGATGCAAAAATATAAACATTAATAGATTCCATCATAAAGTGAATTTTCCAGATTTCAGTTGCATTCTGAATTATGAAAGTATCTTTTATATAACTTTAACTTCTTAAGCAAGTAAGGTGCTGCTAGATCTCCCCATTTTCTCAGAAAAATATCCAGCTGCGGATACACTACACTACACCACAGCGGAGGGTAACAGCTACACTACTGCACCAAAGAGATGCTTGCAGAAGTGTAATTCTGCCCCGTTGCACTTCAGTTCACTCCTGCTCTGCTTTCTTCCCGTTCTTTTTGAGGTTTCAACTCAGAACGGCAAACTAGGGCAGCCGTGTGCTGTCTGCAGGGCTCACCGTGTGCCCGACGCTGCAGAGCGGCAGCCCAGGATCCCTGGCACTTTCAACCCCACTGGCCCACTTCAGAAGTGCCGGCTCTTTCGGCGGACACTTGCTAGCCTCTCTACTTCCAGTTTTTTCTTTCACACTCTTCACCTTTGATTCCAGATTTTTCCAAACCCAAGAAGATTTTGTGTGTGTGTGTGTGTGTGTGCGTGTGTGTGTGTGTGAGAGGTGGTTGACTAGAGTCTAGGGACTGGAGCCAGAAAAAAAAAAAAAAAAAGGAAAGAAGTGGACCAGATGGTAGGAAAGTAAAGTGAAGACCAGGCCTGGGTTGAAGCCAGATCTGAAAAAGGAACAGACTTGGGAGGTCTGAAGTAAAAGGCCACAGTGACAGTCCTGCTGACAGAAGTGGTCACGGCTACCTCCAGAAAAGACGATAAAGGGGTTTTGCTGCCTATTTTTCTTTAAGCTAAGCAAACGCTTTCAAATGTCAAAGGGAAGCATGGTGTAAAGGAAAGAATGCAGGCTGAAGATATGATGAGAATTCAGCCTGAAGACCAGTCTCTCTACTTACCAGCTATTTAAGCTCTCAAAAATCAGGGTTTTTTGGTTTTTGGCTGTGTTTTGGTTTTTTTGGGGTTTTTTTTTTTTTTTGCTCTCTTTCTTTTTTTAAAAATTTATACACATTGGTAATGATTCCTCCCAGAACTGGGTATTATCAATAAGAAATAAGACAAAAGGTTAAAAGGGCCCAGTATTATTCCTGACACGACCGTATTCAAGGCCAGTACGCACCATCAGTTTCAGAGTGTTACCTCTCCAAACAGAGTTACTTGGAATCTCCAAGTTTCTGGACATGCTTTTTGAGGCCAGTCCTAGGCACACTGCCCGAGGTTATCCTGGAGACCTTCCCAGCCTCTCTGTTTTCAAATCTGTGCTGAGCATTCACCGTTTGCACCCTCCGCTCAGATCCTTTCACGGCCCCTCTCTGCTCTGCTGGCTGCATCACCCAGGGTCCCTGGCTTGTTGACGTCTGTTGAGTTGACCCCTACTTGGCATCGGCAGATCAGGGAGTAGGAGAGAGATACAGGGTACTTACTCTTACAGCTTGCTCCCTACAAGGCCCCATCCCTCTACAACCAGAGCTCCTACTGGGCGACCCCTCTTCAGCTGCTCCATTGCGCTCTGGCCTCCAGGATGGACACTCTCCTCCCTTTGCCCCTTCAACACCAAGGGAGGTGATGGCTTCCTAAGATGCTGCTCCCTGGATGCTTCACTCAGGATTTGCTTTTGTTCTTTTAAGTAGTCCCTTCATTATAGCCCATGATTCTTTTAAACACTTTCTTCATTAAATTATCTTCATTCAAGCCATCGGAATTAAATTCCTCTAGTTGGGCCCCTGCCTAATATAGATTTCATGTCTAGAAGAGTTGGGGTTTTTTGTTTGTTCCTTGGTACTCTATAGTCAGCCAGACTGCATTTAGGGAAATGTATCCATAATGAAGTTACATTGTAAATCACTGCCTATCAGGAAAGGTTCCTTTCTTTCTCCAAACTTAGATTTTAAACACATTTAACCAAGAAGGAGTCGTGAGGAAAGACATAGGACATCCTTTTAAGGGGTCAAACCAACACTGACCATCACTGGGTCATAGATGTTTCAGTCACACCCCACTGCCACAGAGCATTTTATCTTGCAGAAATAAGGGTTATATTTTATATTCAATGACATAATAACATATCACCTCTTTAATTATATATGATGTATGAAAAGTAATCTAGCCTATGCTGACTTCACTATATACATCGCTACATTTTAGACTTGTTAGCAAATTCAATTTATTTACCTTTCAATTTAATGAAGTTATTTCAAATTTCATAGATGTGGAAATAATGGAAATGCAGACATTAGAAATCTTATTTTAATGTCAAATCTCGTTTGAAACCTCATTTATATCTTATGGAAATGAGGACTCTGGTAACCATAATTCTTAGTATTCCCATAAATATAAAATAATAAGAAATATTAAAAAGTAAAAAAAAAAAAAGGATGTGCTCACCAAACTATAGTTTATAATTTCAGGGGGTGAATCTAATACAACAAAAGAATCAAATATTCAGTCACATTCTTGTATCATCTCACTCTCTCTTGTGATACTAATGCATGCCAAGTAATTTTAAATCCAAAAAAAAAAGTTACACTTCTAGAGCCCTAACTGATGAGCAGTCTGTTTGTAGCTGCTAGAAACACCAAAAATATTATTTCAAAATCTAGATATAGAAGAGGAGAAATGATTTTGAACTTGACATGTGTACTGATTTAGTCAGGTTTTCTGTTCAAATTCTTTCTTTGTCAACCTCCTCCAAAGTCTAATGTAAATTCACATTGGCAGACTTCCCTCATGCTTTTAATGTGCATTTCAGATACTAGCAGGGAAGAAAGCGCCAATGTACACACGAAGCCACCAGTCTAGTGTCAAGTCAAAGAGGGAATACTTGGAACTTCCAGAGAAGGAGTCATGCTTCAGTTGAGGTCACTGCACCATCCCCGCGGCCACGATAGACATCGCAGGCCTGGATCTGAGAGTAGATTGATACAGGGTTCCCTGGTGTGCATCCTGGTAGAGATACAGGCTGTAGTACAATAGCGCTGGCCACCTAGTTGAGGAGATAATCACGTTAGCAAGGGTGTCAACACATTTTCTTGTACTTGGGGGAATGTCTGGTGAAGTTAGAACCAGAGAAGATGAAAAAGGTTTTCTTCTTATGCATTACGTAGAACAAGCAGTAAAATAACATATAATGGGGCCTGTTCTTGCTCATGTGCAAATCTTTCCCTGGTGTTAAGACTATAACTAAATTTGATACTCTCATATATAGAGTAAGCCCTACTAGTTGTCAATTGAACACTTCTGGTTGTAAAAATTCAGTAGTTTTCTTTGTTTCAGTATGTCCCTGTTTCTGGCTGTACAGTGTTTCAATACCTGCTGAATTAAGAATTACAGCCAAATGTTTTTGCTAATTTTCTAGATGTATGATTAAATGAAATAGCTATCACTGTTGCTTACAAATCTTGGTATAACACAGCCTTTTGATTGAGTTTGTACAATTTTAACAGTCAATCTTGATTTAAAAATTGAAGAATTTTACATAGTCTAGATTTTTGCTTGTTTATAAAATCAGAAGATCTCACAACACAGGGTCTCTATTCCTGTGGACAATTAGCTTGAGATGGGGGCTAGCACCACTCCATATTCTTGAAAGACTCTTTCTTTGCTTTAAGTAATGTCATACTTTGTTTTCTTCCTGATTCACTAACAGTTCTTCCCCCATTATTTTTTCATCCTCCTCTAATTTTAAATGTGGGAATTTCTCAGGACTCAGTTCTAAGTCCTGAAGAAGGTTCTGTGTTCTCATTCTAAATGCTCTCCCTAGGCAAACTCATTCAGTTATTACATATATATCTATATCTATATCTAAGTATCTGTGTATCTGCCTAGCTATCTATCCATCTATCTATATCAGCAACCTACAAAGGTCTTTTTCCAAACCAGTCTGCTCCAGTCTGCTTCCACCAATCCCCCTATTCTTTTTTTTGTACACTTATTCTTTATTTTATTCCTTGAATATATCACATCACTTCTAGTTATCTAGCTTTTGCAAAGCTAATTCCACTATCTGGAAGATTCTTCCTCTGCCCCTTTACCTGCTTCCTACCTATCTTTCAAGTTTCTCTTAGCTTATATCTTATTCTTCTAGAAAAACTTTCCTGAACTTCAGATAAGATTACATCTTCCTATTATCTTCTTTACAGTAGCTTGAATGCCCCTCTTTGTAGCACTTGTCAGACCATAACACATTACATGTGTAATTGCATGCTTAATATTGATCTTAATATAATCTGTAAAGTACATTCAAACAGGTCCTACTTGTATTTTTCACTATGTGTCTTTGCATTTAGCACAGGCTTTGACACCTAATATGCTCCTAATAAATATTCATTGACTTTGACATAGGTGTTAGGGTAAAAGTTATATGAGATCCTTTAGCATCCTTCAAGAAATTAAAAAATCTCTCTTTCCTAATCAAACTTAAGGATAATCCATATAATTTTAAACAGGTGGGCTAATTAAGCGCTTTATGGACTGTAATGAATAGGTTATATTTCTTAGCACATTATTTTAGTCTGAAGAAGCTATGTCATCATGGAATTAAAAAACATTCAAAATTTCTGAACAATAATTGTAAAGCACTAGCCACTAACAGTTTCTTTTAAGTTAATAAGTATTTGTAAAATGATATTCTTCATAATAAAGAGAACAAGCCTATTTAGAATGAATATAACATCTACATTTGTATCTAGCCGTTTTTGGGTAATTCTCAAACGATTTTATTTCCTTTTTTTTAACATGAAATGAATTGAGCATGTTAAATGTTTTGTGTCCTTATCTTAACAGTGCAACTGTTTCACCAAACACATGCATGGCCAGGTTATCAAGTGTCTGAAATTATTTATTTCAAGAAGTAGACTAAAAACAAAGTCATGCATTCATATAGTTGTTTGTTGATGACTGAGAAACTAGAGATCTGGAGGCTTCGTAGAAAAACAAGGCACAGAGCAAAAAAGTTTTGCATCTTGAGATTATCTGTTGAGCAGAAAGCTGCCACCCCTTTTCTGCTTTTGCCTAAAGACCTGGAACATTCGCATGTTCACTTGGCCAGAGACAGATGGCTGCCCACACGTTCTCCCTAGGCTTAACACTTGTTCTCCCAATACCAACCACCAAGGAGTTTGGTCCACCATCTGTGGATCTGTGGCCTCCTCCTCGCTGTATGAATTTTATGACAAGAAGCTGAGTGGTTTTGGACTGTACATTCTGGGACGGTTCTTTTTTTAGTATATAAGCCGTGCAGGTCACCACCTTTACTAGTCAGGATGGGCTAGGTCAGGCAGCAATAACAAACACCACCTTATTCTGGGTGGCTTAACACAACGAATGTTTACATCTCACTCATCCTAAATGTCCAAATGGAGCAGCGTAATGTTCAGCCCCCGGAAGTCACTCAGAGCCCCAGGTTCACGGAGGCCCCCTCTCAGCTCTTGCTCCTGTGATCACTACCTGAGAAATAGAAGTTTAAATCTGGGTGTCTACAATTAATTCCTCCTACAGGGAACTGACACGTTTCTCTTCTGCTCCTATTTCACTGGCCACAGCAGGTCAATGGCTATGCCGAGCTGAAGTGTGGGAGGAGGTAGAGAGGGGATGACGCAGTACAATGCGACCACGCATCCGGGAGAAGAACTGGAATAGAGGTGGACGCCTCCCTGAGGAATACCGGGGGAGAGTAATGTTCTCTACCTTAATAATCAAACTTAGAAAAATTATGTATTATACTTCTTTCACCCTTTCAAGACAAAACATCTCTGTATCATATCCTTCAAGTTTCTTGCCTTTCTCACTATTTCTAAAAAGTTTTTCTTTAGGACAATTAACAGTAAGAATACCATGCAGCTCATCCAGATAGCTACGCACGGTCCATAAAACCAAAAAGCCTGCCGTTTCTACAGGTCTTTGCCAAATAAAGGTGGTTCTTGCTACCCAAAGATGTCATGCTCTTTGCCACGTGACCCTGAAAGCCAGATTATCCCTTAGCTGTAAGAGGTCATGACGTATGGTATGATATATGATATGATCATATGTCATGATATGACCTATCAGGGACATTTGATAGGTGAGCACATGAAGAGCTATGATAAGCTCACACGAGAATTACTTACGGGTTGGAGATAATAAGAGACATTCAGAGAATAGCACCTTTGAGGATACAACAAGATGAGTGGATCATTAGAACTGCTAATCCATAAGTGATTTATCCAGTTTTCTATGAGAACAGCCATGCGTTGCTTTGAAAACAGTGGTTGAGGAGTTTCCTTTATTTATTACCATACTTTGTGTCCTTACGTCACCATCATAACCCAGTATCCCCCTTCTTTCTTCATCAACATCACCATCATTGTTGTTGCTTCTTCCATTGGTGGAGTCCTGATTATGTGCCAGGGCTTGTATATGGAACTTAACTGCTTATCACATTTAACATTGTATTCAATATTTAAACTCAGAAAATCAAGAATTGTCACTTTCTTTCCACCTAAAATAAAGCGTAATACACAGCCCTGGTTAAGGCATCCCTTTTTTTTTTTTTTTTTTAATGAGTTTTGCTTAGCTGAGTTTCGCACTCCAGACATCAGAATTTAAATTGCAATTATCATTGAGATCTTCTTACTTGCAAGTGAGAATTGGCCACAAGCGGAATTTGCATATATCTTGAAAGATGGCAGGGCAGCAGCACCGACGACGTTTATCCTCAGAAGGGGAGTGTGAGTTTGGGAGCTGCTGTAGCTCACGCGCTTTGTCGCCGATCTGCTGGTTGATCTTGTTGCAGTGGCAGCCAGGCCTCTAAACTCCTCTAGTTCCTGCCATCTCCTCTTTCAGCTTCTCTAGCAACTGGACTGAGAATATGGTGTCATGGTCAAGGGCACCCACATTTTTGTGGGGCACCTGCATCTAAGAATGGAGACTATGAGAAACATCTTTGTCAGTCAGTTGCTTTCCCCGTTTCTCCTCTATCTTTTCCTTCCCAGCTGACCATTCAGACCTAACCCAAGAAACAGAAATAACAGCCTTCAATAGACTGTTTAACAAATACCCACAAATGCTTATGGTCTCTCCCTCTAATAAATCCTTTATATTATTCACTGCGGTTCTGTTTCTGTACCCCTCTGATAAATGAATGTTCAAAATAAAACAGACTTCCTATAAATCCCCAACTGCTTAGTTTCCTCAGTGGAATCCCTGAGAAGGTACATTAACTCTCTTCTGCTTTAAGGGTGAGAAACACTGATAAATACATACAAATTCAATTGCCTGACATCGTTTTTAAAGGCTCACAGAATATTTGATTGAACGGGGTCTTGTCTCTTATCCTCCGCTGGAATAGTGCTTGGTGTAGCCTTGTTCTCTGCCCTAACATGGTCACTACCCACCACTCTCAGATCTACCCTGAGCCTCTGCTGGCCTCACTGAGACCCGTGCTCTTGGATTCTGGCACCTCTCTCCTCCTTAAATACAGTGCAGTTACAGTGGCCTCTGCAAGGACAGATGCAAAAAAGCTCATGCTTCTTTTACTGCCCCAACACAAAACTATTTTGAATGTAATAAGACTTCACTGGAGACTGGAGCAAGAGGGGATTACAGCATAGGGCAAAGCAAATATGAATTAAATAGTACAGTTCTCACAGTACGAAGAAAAAAATATTTTTAATTGCACCAACCATATATAAACCTCATATGATCTGATCTTCATTCTTGCATTCTTGAGTCAAGATTCATCTTTCTCTCTTCCTTCTCCTCAAAAAGAGTGGCTCTTTCTCAACATCTCATTTTGCAAATCTTTCACATTTTTAAAGAAAAGTCCATTCCTAAATCACAGGTATTCATTTCATTCATCCGGGGAAATACAAGGGATACAGTAATTCACGGTGCTGCATTTTCCCAAGTCTGAGATAATGTGCCTAAAATAATATACCATGGGTTCCAGCAGAAACACTCAGGTGCTGTCTGGTGCAAGAGATTGGAAGGGGACTACGGTGTGGTAGGTCCACATGAGGTTAGCTGTCTAACATGAGGTGAACAAAAGCTTTCCAGCTCTTCCTGCGGTCTTCCTGTCTCCTGAGGACAAGTTTTAGATGGAAAAAGAAAACCACACACACACACACACACACACACACAATGCACATGTACAGATTCAAAGTGTATATCCACATTGTGGAAAATAATCCTGAAGACGAAAAGAAAAATCTCTTAGATTTCCTTTATCACTGTCTATTATCATTGCATTCCCAGGGGATATGTTTTATTTTTTTATTCAAGCATGTTTGTATAAATTTGAAATGTTACCAAATATTATATATTGGAATTTTAAAGTTAACTTTTGATATTTTTTAATCACTAAATTAGTTAATGTTAATGTGTGTGGTTAGAATTCAATCCCAATTTCTCCCTCTAGTCTGGAGTTTGCATTATGCAGGCACCTCATGTTTTTGTAAATGACTTTCCCATTCCGTGTTATTTATAAATAATTATATCACGAATCAAGGCATTTATAAATAATTTAAGTGAAGTACTAGTATCTTGATCTGGGATTACTAACAACTCATATATTATTATCAATTAGATTTTAAAGTAAGGGTTATTTGCCTTCTCTTTGCTGTGCAAATGCTCACTACTAGACACTTACTACTCCCCAGGAGTTCGGTAACCAGCCTCCTTCTCTCTGACCTGGGAAGTCTGCTGATCTGTGGCCTGTGTAGGTAGCATTTGATCCGCAGTGGAAGCCTTTCATGAATATTTCCAATGTAATTCTATTAAAACTCCTATTTTATATCTTTTTTCCTTCCTTTTTGTACTTTTGTGTATGTACTTTTATATATTCACATGAAATCTCCTACATATACTCAAATAAAACCACCTACATAACTTTTTGTGCTATAGATTGTCACAACAAACCAGGTGTTTAAATAATAGAGGTGTTTAAACAGAGCTTTAGATCATGTGCACACGTGTATATTCATGGTGTATTATTCACCCTACCATCCCACTTGGGGGTTTGAGAGAACTAAAAAGATGTAAAAGAGATAAAAATGCCTAAGTAATCATTCAAAGTTACCAAAAAAATTATGTATTACTTTTTTCTGAATTCCTGTTTTGTTTTCCCTCTCCCTTTTATTTCTGACCCTCACCCTTAGTCCAGTCATCCACAATTAACTTGATAGTGTACAACTTCAGATAAACCTTTTTTTTTTTTAACATCTTTATTGGAGTATAATTGCTTTACAATGTTGTGTTGGTTTCTGCTGTATAACAAAGTGAATCAGCTATATGTATACATATATCCCCATATACCCTCCCTCTTGCGTCTCCCTCCCACCCTCCCTATCCCACCCCTCTAGGTGGTCACAAAGCACCGAGCTGATCTCCCTGTGCTATGCGGCTGCTTCCCACTAGCTATCTATTTTACATTTGGTAGTGTATATATGTCCATGCCACTCTCTCACTTTGTCCCAGCTTCCCCTTCCCCCTCGCCATGTCCTCAAGTCCATTCTCTACATCTGCATCTTTATTCCTCTCCTGCCCCTAGCTTCATCAGAACCATTTTTTTTTTAGATTCCATATATATGTGTTAGCATATGGTATTTGTTTTACTCTTTCTGACTTACTTCACTCTGTATGACAGACTCTAGGTCCAACCACCTCACTACAAATAACTCAATTTCGTTTCTTTTTATGGCTGAGTAATATTCCACTGTATATATGTGCCACAACTTCTTTATCCATTCATCTGTCGTTGGACACTTAGGTTGCTTCCATGTCCTGGCTATTGTAAATAGTGCTGCAAAGAACATTGTGGTACATGTCTCTTTTTTTTTTTTTTTAAAGAAGTGTGGCTTGGTCATTCACATATATATATATATATATATATATATATATTTTAATTTATTTATTTATTTATTTATTTTTGGCTCTGTTGGGTCTTCGTTTCTGTGCAAGGGCTTTCTCTAGTTGCGGCAAGCGGGGACCACTCTTCATCGCGGTGCGCGGGCCTCTCACTATCGCAGCCTCTCTTGTTGCGGAGCACAGGCTCCAGACGCGCAGGCTCAGTAGTTGTGGCTCACGGGCCTAGTTGCTCCACGGCATGTGGGATCTTCCCAGACCAGGGCTCGAACCCGTGTCCCCTGCATTGGCAGGCAGATTCTCAACCACTGCGCCACCAGGGAAGCCCCCTACATGTCTCTTTTTGAATTATGGTTTTCTCAGGGTATATGCCCAGTAGTGGGATTGCTGAGTCATATGATAGTTCTATGTTTAGTTTTTTAAGGAACCTCCATACTGTTCTCCATAGTAGCTGTATCAATTTACATTCCCACGAACAGTGCAGGAGGGTTCCCTTTTCTCCACACACTCTCCAACATTTATTGTTTGTAGATTTTTTGATGATGGCCATTCTGGCCGGTGTGAGGTGATACCTCATTGTAGTTTTGATTTGCATTTCTCTAATGATTAGTGATGTTGAGCCTCCTTTCATGTGTTTGTTGGCAATCTGTACATCTTCTCTGGAGAAATGTCTATTTAGGTCTTCTGCCCATTTTTGGATGGGGTTGTTTGTTATTTTGATACTGAGCTGCATGAGCTGCTTGTAAATTTTGGAGATTAATCCTTTGTCAGTTGCTTCATTTGCAAATATTTTCTCCCATTCTGAGGGTTGTCTTTTCGTCTTCTTTATGGCTTCCTTTGTTGTGCAAAAGCTTTTAAGTTTCATTAGGTCCCATTTGTTTATTTTTGTTTTTATTTCCATTTCTCTAGGAGGTGGGTCAAAATGGATCTTTCTGTGATTTATGTCATAGAGTGTTCTGCCTATGTTTTCCTCTAAGAGTTTGATAGTGTCTGGCCTGACATTTAGGTTTTTAATCCATTTTCAGTTTATTTTTGTGTATGGTATTAGGGAGTGTTCTAATTTCATACTTTTCAATGTACCTGTCCTGTTTTCCCAGCACCACTTATTGAAGAAGCTGTCTTTTCTCCACTGTATATGCTTGCCTCCTTTATCAAAGATAAGGTGACCATATGTGCGTGGGTTTATCTCTGGGCTTTCTATCCTGTTCCATTGATCTATATTTCTGTTTTTGTGCCAGTACCAAACTGTCTTGATTACTGTAGCTTTGTAGTATAGTCTGAAGTCAGGGAGCTTGATTCCTCCAGCTCCATTTTTCATTCTCAAGATTGCTTTGGCTCTTCGGGGTCTTTTGTGTTTCCATACAAATTGTGAAATTTTTGGTTCTAGTTCTGTGAAAAATGCCACTGGTAGTTTGTTAGGGATTGCATTGAATCTGTAGATTGCTTTGGGTCGTAGAGTCATTTTCACAATGTTGATTCTTCCAATCCAAGAACATGGTATATCTCTCCATCTGTTTGTATCATCTTTAATTTCTTTCATCAGTGTCTTATAGTTTTCTGCATACAGGTCTTTTGTCTCCTTAGGTAAAATTCCTAGGTATTTTATACTTTTTGTTGCAATGGTGTATGGGAGTGTTTTCTTAATTTCTCTTTCAGATTTTTCATCATTAGTGTATAGGAATGCAAGAGAGTTCTGTGCATTAATTTGTATCCTGCTACTTTACCAAATTCATTGATTAGCTCTAGTAGTTTTCTGGTAGCATCTTTAGGATTCTCTATGTATACTATCATGTCATCTGCAAACAGTGACAGCTTTACTTCTTCTTTTCCGATTTGGATTCCTTTTATTTCTTTTTCTTCTCTGATTGCTGTGGCTAAAACTTCCAAAACTATGTTGAATAATAGTGGTGAGTGGATAACCTTATCTTGTTCCTGATCTTAGTGGAAATGGTTTCAGTTTTTCACCATTGAGAATGGTGTTGGCTGTGGGTTTGTCATATACGGCCTTTATTATGTTGAGGTAAGTTCCCTCTATGCCTACTTTCTGGGGGGTTTTTATCATAAATGGGTGCTGAATTTTGTTGAAATCTTTTTCTTCATCTATTGAGATTATCATATGGTTTTTCTCCTTCAATTTGTTAATATGGTGTATCACATTGATTGATTTGCATATATTGAAGAATCCTTGCATTCCTGGTATAAACCCGAATTGATCATGCTGTATGATTCTCTTAATGCATTGTTGGATTCTGTTTGCTAGTATTTTGTTGAGGATTTTTGCATCTATGTTCATCAGTGTTATTGGCCTGTAGTTTTCTTTTTCTGGGACATCTTTGTCTGGTTCTGGTATCAGGGTGATGGTGGCCTCGTAGAATGAGTGTTCCTCCCTCTGCTTTAATTTTGGAATAGTTTGAGAAGGATAGATGTTAGCTCTTCTTTAAATGTTTGATAGAGTTTGTCTGTGAAGCCATCTGGTCCTTGGCTTTTGTTTGCTGGAAGATTTTCAATCCCATTTTCAATTTCAGTGCTTGTGATTAGTCTGTTTATATTTTCTATTTCTTCCTGGTTCAGTCTCAGAAGGTTATGCTTTTCTAAGAATTTATCCATTTCTTCCAGGTTGTCCATATTTTGGCATATCGTCGTTTGTAGTAATCTCTCACGATTCTTTGTATTTCTGCAGTGTCAGTTGTTATTTCTTCCTTTTCGTTTCTAATTCTGTTGATTTGAGTCTTCTCCTTTTTTCCTTGATGAGTCTGGCCAATGGTTTATCAATTTTGTTTATCTTCTCAAAGAACCAGCTTTTAGTTTATTGATCTTTGCTATTGTTTCCATCATTTCTTTTTCATTTATTTCTGATCTGATCCTTATGAGTTCTTTCCTTCTGCTAACTTTGGGGTCTTTTTGTTCTTTCTCTAATTGCTCTAGGTGTAAGGTTAGGTTGTTTATTTGAGATTTTTCTCGTTTCTTGAGGTAGGATTGTATTGCTATAAACTTCCCTCTTAGAACTGCTTTTGCTGCATCCTGTACGTTTTGGGCCATCGTGTTTCCATTGTCATTTGTTTCTAGGTATTTTTTGGTTTCCTCTTGGATTTCTTCAGTGATCTCTTGGTTATTTAGTAGCGTATTGTTTAGCCTCCATGTGTTTGTATTTTTTACAGTTTTTTCCCTGTAATTGATATCTAGTCTCATAGCATTGTGGTTGGAAAAGATACTTGATACGATTTCAATTTTCTTAAATTTACCAAGGCTTGATTTGTGACCCAAGATATGATCTATCATGGAGAATGTTCCATGAGCACTTGAGAATAAAGTGTATCTGTTGTTTTTGGATGGAATGTCCTATAAATATCAATTAAGTCCATCTTGTTTAATGTGTCATTTAAAGCTTGTGTTTCCTTATTTATTTTTGTTTTGGTTGATCTGTCCATTGGTGAAAGTCAGGCGTTAAAGTCCCCTAATATTATTGTGTTACTGTCGATTTCCCCTTTTATGGCTGTTAGTATTTGCCTTATGTATTGAGGTTCTCCTATGTTAGGTGCATAAGTATTTACAATTGTTATATCTTCCTCTTGGATTGATCCCTTGATCATTATGTTGTGTCTTTCTTTGTCTCTTATAATAGTCTTTATTTTAAAGTCTATTTTGTCTGATATGAGAATTGCTACTCCAGCTTTCTTTTGATTTCCATTTGCATGGAATATCTTTTTCCATCCCCTCACTTTCAGTCTGTATGTGTCTCTAGGTCTGAAGTGGGTCTCTTATAGACAGCATATATACGAGTCTTGTTTTTGTTTCCATTGAGCCAGTCTATGTCTTTTGGTTGGAGCATTTAGTCCATTTACATTTAAGGTAATTATCGATTTGTATGTTCCTATTACCATTTTCTTAACTGTTTTGGGTTTGTTATTGTAGGTCTTTTCCTTCTCTTGTGTTTCCTGCCTAGAGAAGTTCCTTTAGCATTTGTTGTAAAGCTGGTTTGGTGGTGCTGAATTCTCTTAGCTTTTGCTTGTCTGTAAAGGTTTTAATTGCTCCGTCAAATCTGAATGAATTCCTTGCTGGGTAGAGTAATCTTGGTTGTAGGTTTTCCCCTTTCATCACTTGAAATATGTCCTGCCACTCCCTTCTGGCTTGCAGATTTTCTGCTGAAGGATCAGCTGTTAACCTTATGGGGATTCCCTTGTGTGTTATTTGTTGCTTGTTCCTTGCTGCTTTTAATATTTTTTCTTTGTATTTCATTTTTCATAGTTTGATTAATATATGTCTTGGCATGTTTTTCCTTGGATTTATCCTGTATGGGACTCTCTGTGCTTCCTGGACTTGATTGACTATTTCCTTTCCCTTATTAGGCAAGTTTTCAACTATAATCTCTTCAAATATTTCTCAGTCCCTTTCTTTTTCTCTTCTTCTTCTGGGACCTCTATAATTCGAATGTTGAGCAAATTATATATGTGCTTGATATATGCGTTTAATGTTGTCCCAGAGGTCTCTGAGACTGTCCTCAGTTCTTTTCATTCTTTTATCTTTATTCTGCTCTGCAGTAGTTATTTCCACTATTTTATCTTCCAGGTCACCTATCTGTTCTTCTGCCTCAGTTATTCTGCTGTTGAGTCCTTCTAGAGAATTTTTATTTCATTTATTGTGTTGTTCATCATTGTTTGTTTGCTCTTTAGTTCTTCTAGGTCCTTGTTAAACTTTTCTTGTATTTTCTCCATTCTATTTCCAAGATTTTTGATCATCTTTACTATCACTTCTCTGAATTCTTTTTCAGGTAAACTGCCTATTTTCTCTTCATTTGTTTGGTCTGGTGGGTTTTTACCTTTCTCCTTCATCTGCTGCGTTTTTCTCTGCCTTCTCATTTTGCTTAATTTACTGTGTTTGTGGTCTCCTTTTCACTGGCTGCAGGTTCATAGTTCCTTTTGTTTTTGGTATCTTCCCCTAGAGGGTAAGGTTGGTTAAGTGGTTTGTGTAGGCTTCATGGTGGAGGGGACTGGTGTCCATGTTTCGTGGATGAGTTTGGATCTTGTGTTTCTGGTGGGCAGTGCTGTGTCCAGTGGTGTGTTTTGGTATGTCTGTGAACTTATTATGATTTTAGGCAGCCTCTCTGCTACTGGGTGGGGTTGTGTTCCTGTCTTGCTAGTTGTTTGGCATGGGGTGTCCAGCACTGGAGTTTGCTGGTCGTTTATTTGAGCTGGGTCTTAGCCTTGAGATGGAGATCTCTGGGAGAGCTCTCGCTGATTGATATTACATGGGGCCAGGAGTTCTCTGGTAGTCCAATGTCCTGAACTTGGCTCTCCCACCTCAGAGGCTCTGGCCTGACACCCGGCCTGACACTCAGGAGCACCAACACCTTTTCTCTTTTGGCACTGGACTCTGTGTGGACCACCACCCCATCCTCATCACAGAGGGATGCTTTCACGTAGGTAGATGTGGAAGGGATGAATCACACACTGGTGGAGAGGCAGGGGACTGGGAGATAAACCTTCTTGCTAGCATTATCAGCATACTGAGGAAAAGAAAGGGACTTTTGCATTAAAACAACAGCAACAATGAAAACTCTGTCCTTACAAGGTGCTAAAGGGGGTTTGATAGTATAAGACACCTGAAATTGTAATTAGGATTCTTGATATTTCAAAGACTTGTATTGCTTTCTAAAAATCCAACTTTTTTTTTTTAAATGTAGAAGCACAAGAAATTACAGAACCTTTTTATATGCACCTAAACGAATTTTCATGTTTTTACTTTATTTTAAAGATGCACACACATTTAAACACTTCAGACACTACCCTCTGTCTTCCTCCTCTGGGTAGCAATTATGTTGGTTGCCAACCACGTGGCCATCCACTTTCCTTACTAACAGAATCCCAGTTTTGTCTAGGCGGCAAATAAGACCCAGCCCCAGGGGAGGAGGACCAATTGGCCTAATAAATCAGGGTCATTCATCACTTTTTGCCAGTGGTCAAGTGGTGGGCATAAGATGTTCATTCACCACATTCATTCAGCAAATATTTATTAAGTAAGTACTTACTCTGTGCCAAAGAATGTACACAGCAGTGGGCAACACCATCAAAATTCCAGTCTTCATGTAGTTCACATTCTAATGAAAGGAGAAAGGCAACAGAGAAGTAAATTTCATAGTGCATCAGATGATAGTAAATGCTATGAAAAAAAGTCATGAGAGAGGAAAAGAAGTACTAAGTAAGTGGGAAGGGAGGCAGAGGCAAAACTTGAAGTATGTGATGCAGCAGCTATGAGGATAGCTGAGAAAGAGAATTTCAGGAGAAGTAAGTAGCCAGTGTAAGAGCTCAGAGGCAAGAACATGCCTGGTGTGTGTTAGGAAATAGGAGCGTAGGAAAACCAGAATGGGTAAGAGGGTGAGTAGATGAAATAAGGATGAAGAAATGATAGATGCTAGATTTCATAGAGATTTTGGCTATTTGTCTGAGTGAGATGGAAATCCATTTGGAAGATTTTGGTAGAGAAGTAATATGGCTTGATTTGAATTCTTAAGGTTCGCTTTGTGGAGATGGGAATAGATTTAGGAGGCAAAGTAAAGATAGGTGGAAGAATATAAATTATGAGGCAATTCCAATTATCTGTTTTTAAGAGGAAAATAACTTGGACCAGGTAGTAGTAGAGGGGTAAAAAATATTCATAAAGTACAGCCAACATTATTTGTATATAGATTAGAGGTGTGAAAGAGAAGTCAGGAATGATTCTAAAGTCTTCAATTTGATCAACTAGAACTAATTTGTCGATTTTTACTCAGATGGTGAAGTTTGGAAGGATGGTAATAACAGGTTTCAGTTGGGTTATATTTAATTGGAGATACTGGAAATGCCCACTAGACATCAATAAAGAGACATTGCAGAGGGCATCAGACGTACAAGTCTCAATTTCAGACAAAAGTTACTGGCTACATATACATTTGGGAGTCATTAATGTATAGATGATATAAAAGGTAATAAGACTGAATGGGCTCACCAAAGGGATGAGTGTTAATACTGTCAAGAACTGAGCACTGAAGCGCTCCAAAATTAATATATCAGAAGGATAAGGAGGAGCCAGAAAAAGAAATTGAGAAGCAACCAATAAAGGAGAATATGATGTCCACAAAGAAAGAAATTATTTTAAAAACATAATGACCAACTCTACCAAGTGCTGTTGAAAGCTGACATAAAATGATACCTAGTAATTATTGGATAATGTATCAAATCAACACACAGTATACCTAAAACTTACATGATATTATATGTCAATTATATCTTAAAAATTAGAATTTTTTAAAAATTAAAAATAAATTTAAAAATTTATTCAACCATATCTCAGTGTGTAGAGATGGGCAAAAGGAGCCAAAGAGATATTAAGTGTGCGGGCTAAGCATTGTGTAAATAGATGCTTTTATATAATCCTCATAACAACATTCACTGTAATAATTTGAGCAACTTAGTGAAATTAACCCACTGCTATGAAAATTGTAGGCATTTAAAAAGTAGCCATTAAGAAATAAACTGAAAAAAAGCAATTTGTGGAGAGATGCAGATAATAGGAGAAAAACAGGACTCCGGAATAAGCTGGAAGTTTGGAGTAGGAGGCCAGACAAGTCGTCCTGCTAAACAAGTCTTTGTTCCCTCCGCGTCTCAGTGGACAAAGCATTCCCTTCCCACGGGCAATTTGTTTTCATTTTTTAAACTTTATGTAGATGCAGAATAAGTTCTGAAGGAAGTTTATTAACTCTTTTATATTAGAGGGGTAGCATTTGCTGTATCTCTTTTTCAAAACAGATATTCTACAAAAACAAAAGTATAATTAGATAATCATATTTTTATAATATTTTATTCTAGCCTAATACGAGGTCAAATTGCAGACTTATAATACAATGCTCAGATGGACTTCGCATATACTTTTATTAGTGTACTGTTTTGAAGGTGGTATTAATCTTTAGAAGGAAGTTCAAAATATAAACACAAGTCCGCCCTGATTATTGCACTTGAGTAACTAACACACTGCAGGCATTATAACCCAACTGAACTGATTACATAAACCAATAATATCATGACCCAACTGAACTGATTACAAAGAGGCACTGATAAATGGGCTGTTTTAATAAGCATTTATTTATGAATATGTTATCAGAGTTTCTTCCATTAAAGCAAAATAATTAGGAGGCTGAATCAGATGAAGATGACAGTGCGGCCAAGCAACATCTTTAGAAGAGAACACAAGGGTGTTTGGAGAAAAGTGAGGCAATGTTCTTAAATGAACTCAAATTCCTTTTCAAATTATTCTGCTTCTCAAAGAAAGACTCTTATTTAATAAAAACTCTTTGCCATAAACATCAGTCACAGTCTCATTCCTTATATGCAAAAAGACAATGAACAGGAGCTATTTCTACTTAGGCGTTAAGCACTTTTTGTCTTTAAGTAGAGGCTGTAAAGTGGAGAGGGTCATTTTGTTATAAGCACCCAAGTGAAAACTGTTATGTGATTACTATTTGTTAATGAGTCATATTAGAAGCTAAGCCGAAGACTGGAAAGGGAAATCCATAAAACCACTCCAAGTTCTCAGATCTTTGAGGCCACCAGGACTCGGAGCCTCAAATCTGTCCTATGACTGTGCACATGCATATTTCCCTGTCATGCCCAGGTGCCATGATGACAGACACTGTGGAGATACACAGATGACACTTCAATCTCACCATGATCTCTAGTTATCCTTCATCTATTTTCCTCTTCTAACCCATGATCCAGAACTCAGGTCAACATGCTTTCCATCTCCTGGGTGTTTTTGCAATTAGGATAAAGATTTTAATATCTGATCAGCATTCTGTTAGAAAATAATTATTTTAACTACTTTCAAATAAGTGAAAAAGTTATCCAGGTCTTTAAGTATGTATACAGTTTAATATTTTGATGCACCACATGTTTATAATAAAATTGAATCTACCTAAAAGACAGACATTTCAGTCTACATTAATTTACTATAAAATTATATATATATATATGTATTCAAAAGATACCAGTCTAAACCCTCTCCACATTCTGCTTAAAGATAGAAATTTACTCATGTTTCAAAGATTTCATATGTAATTATGGCCACAGGAGTCACAAATCTTGAAACTTCTTGTCTCATGACTCATTTCATTTAGAGTCAATGTATCCTCTAAATTAAATTTCTCTTCTGATAGTGCATTTAACCAACAGGATATACGTGGACTTAATCTATTTCATTGCTTTCATGTTAAGATTAAAATCAAAATGTTTTTAAATTCCGACCTTATCTGTACTTTTCAATATGTACCACATGATCAACTCCTCAGTTGATGCCATTAAACATGTATGAATCTCAATCTGACTTTCTGATTCTGCATATTTAAAAGTGAACCATAGAACTGAAACTGATAATGATATTGAACTTTCATAATGAATAAGACTAGGTTTTAATATCAAATTTGAGACTTTTCCAACAACTGATATAACTGAAAAGTTACAGAATTTGACTAAGTTGTTGCAAAGAAATTGACTCATCAGTGAAAAGGGAGGCTTCAACGAGACACAGGTAGGGAACAGTTACTTCTTGATATTCCAGTGAGTTGGAATTCCTCAATAAACTGGCTGTAATTATATGAGCTGTAAAGATACAATGAGACTTTAGATTCTCAGAAGTTTTCTTAACACCATAGCCTATTGGAATCTTGGTTTAAATTATATTAAGCAAATTAAGAGAGCAAAGAAAGGCCCCAAATCCTTAGAAATACATGAAACAAAATGTCCATTTGTGTCACATTTCTAATGATTATCCTATTTTTGTATGTATATGTGTATGACAAATACAGTATACAGTTCTTTCACTATGTCTTTAAAGGTGAACAAGATTTCTGTGCTACACAGCAAAAACCTAACCATATTTCTGTTTCATGTTGAGTCTTAGAATAGGAATCTCTTTGGAGACTGGTTGTCTGAAATTCTCTCTTGCATGACCATTCAGGCTTAACCATAATCCAGCTAAAGCTGAGTCACTGATCGACACTAGGCACTGGGGCAGACAGATGAATTTCTCGGGTTCAAAGTTTAATGGAACACATCTTTTGATCTCTGATTCTGTAAGGAATCTGAAGTTCATTTTTCTTGCCCAAGTTTCTTTGGTGTGTTAGTACATTGTCGCATACAGATCTCATTCTCATGATTAGAATGTAATGTAGTGAGGTCAACATTGCTAAACTAATACAGAGATTTATATTCATGCTTCATGGCAGGTTAACTTGATCATTATTATTTCCAAGGGTGCTTAGTGTATCTAATTCAAATGTGGCATAAGCTCTTTTAAGATCTCAGTTTGGGCATGATGTCTTATATGAATATAAACTACATAAGAATCCTGTAATTCAGCATTTGCTCTCCTATTTCTAAAATGGCCACAAAATTATTTTAATATGACTGTCAAAGCCTCAAAAATTTAAGAAAAAAGGAATTCAACTATTCCTTACTTCCTTATAGTCCAGTCTTTTTCTCCCTACATCAGCTTCTAAGACACCAAGCAATATCTGAATCAGTGGAGGAAGAGAAAATATAGCAAGCCACATCCCCTACAGTAGAGCTCATTTTTTATTTCTAGTCTAGTCTCATGGATGCAACTAGAAGACCCATAAAACCTAATTGAAGTTTCTCTAATTCTGCATGTTTATCGAAGTCTTTTCTTGATTAGCCTAGAATAATGTGTGGGTGCACACACACTCACATGTCCATGCAGATACACAGATTTTTAGGTCCTTCCCAAGACAACAGATTGTTTCGCTTTTTACAATAATCCAAGGTCCCCTCCAGTTCAAAGTGATGTAAAGTGGAAGACTTGCAAGGTGAAAAAAAATTACAAACAGCCAGTTTTGTTTTGTTTTTTTACTGCATTTACTTCTATGTAGAATATTTTGATAAAGATCTATCCTCCCAGGTCTTTGCCAGCAAATTGAGAGACAAGGTACATTTGCGCACTTTTTCCAAATTTAAATCATATTCAAATAAGACAACATTTAACAGGAAAAAAAAGAACAAAATTGGCCTAAAAATACCATATAAAATTTCAAAACACCAGTTTCTCTGTAAGCATCATCTATTAGATTCCTTTTCTTAAAACATGTAGTAGTTTTAAACCAAATGTGATCATGTATTTGCTCTAACAGAGCTTTTGGAAGAGTGCAAACTGCTGATAAGGCCAATAAAGCTGAGATTTTAAACTTTTTGCATTTCAATTGCATAATCAAAACCTGATGATAGCACATCACACACTCCAAGAACACCATGGGCACTGCACAGCAAATGAAAATTAGTTCTAAAAGCCTTTTCATTCTCTGTGGCAGAGGACGCTCCTCTCCTGGCTGTATATGAAAGAGGATCAGACACAAAATGGAAAAAAAAATATTATGCCTGTGAGTGAAAGCAAAACCCAAAGAAAACGGAGAGCTTTGGGGGTTGAACTAGAAGAGTGAGCAGCTGTAATTAGCTCCAATGCTGTATGAGAATAAAAAACAAAACCACTTTAAAAAATATAAACAGGCAGAATGCCAGCTGAGATAGTGCCTAGTGCTATAGCAAACCTTGGTAAATAGTGAGCAATATGAAAGTAAATAGAGCTTGCAGACAAAAGTTTGACATCAATTCCTTTGGCTACATTTTTCATAAATTACCACCTGTAATAAAAGTCATTCTGCCATATTGCTTTTTAGGTAAGACAACATTTAATACCAAAGGTTGTTTAAAATAAAGGCAGAATATCATCACATATCCTCCACTAAACAGACACATAAGGCAATTTTAATTACCTTCTGTTTGGGGAAGAGTGAAATTTCCTGTGTTTACATATATATTCATTTTAAGAAAGAAGTGCAAGGTTAATCAAGGTAGTGAAAGGGCCTTCTCTCCAGCACTCAGCATTGATTTCTGTCCTGCTTGAAACATGGTTTCCTTATTCATTCATATTCCTTATTAAGCAACCTGACCTTGCAAAAAGTGTTAAATTAAATCAAAACTTGCTTATGCATTTATTTGCGCATGCTGAAGGCTATAACTCTTCCAACACGGAACCATGAATTATTGTAGAAGGTTTCATATTTGTTCATTCCACTGAGTTTAGATGAAAATATGCTCAAGCCATGTCAGTAGGAGGCACATGTGTGTTGTGTTAATATGGTCCTTAATACATTTAAGGAAACCAATTCCTTAAAATAAAATAACTTGATCTTCTTTCTGATCTGTTTAAGACAGACATAGAGAAAAAGATATCTTGGGACTGGCACTGTATTTCCTCCATTTTATTTTTCTACCCACAGCTTCTACAAAATTCTAAAATTTTACAGAAAGGGCTAATTCTTCTCCTGTATAAACTACATGAATAGAGTCATACGTTCTAAGGAGTGTGTTCTAGAAACACAAGAAAGGGCGAGGCCAAGAAGTGACTCCATTCTCCAATGGCATTTTGCACTTTTTCAATAATTCTTGAAATAAGCCTGTGGCCATGCTTGAGTCTGATGCAAAGATGGAACACTGGTAAATAAGAGAAGAAAAAGCATCCCTGGGGCTTCCCTGGAGACACAGTGGTTAAGAATCCACCTGCCAATGCAGGGGACACGGGTTTGAGCCCTGGTCCAGGAAGATCCCGCATGCCGCAGAGCAGCTAAGCCCATGCTGTACAACTACTGAGCCTGCGAGCCACAACTGCTGAGCCCATGCGCCTAGAGCCTGTGCTCCGCAACAAGAGAAGCCACCACAATGAGAAGCCCGCGCACCGCAACAAAGAGTAGCCCCCGCTCACCACAACTAGAGAAAGCTCGCGCGCAGCAATGAAGACCCAATGCAGCCAAAAATAAATGATAATAAATAAAATAAATATAAAAAAGAAAAAGCATCCCCTTTTAAGTTGGGGACTATGAATCCCTTAGATATCCCCATTCTTTCCTATTTTTCTTCTTTAACTCATCACCACTTGATATACATTTGTTTCCCTGTTAGAATATAAGAAGCATGAGAGAAAGAATTTGTTTTGTCCACTGCTCTATCCCCAACCCCTAAAGCTCATTGGAGGTGCTCCACAAAAATGTTGTGAATGATTGAATGGAGAGAACCCAAAACTGATAACCTGTCAGGCCTGAATTATGCATGTACTCCTCCTTATTCTTCACTTTCTGAAACCTGCACCTTTAGAATCCTACAGGTACCTCATAACCGTACGTTAGGATGGCTGGCTGCCAGTCCTTTGTCCATCTTTCTGTTGTACCTTAGATAACTACCAACTTTTCTTTTTAAGACTTTTTTAGATTCAGTAATACTCTATCTCTTTTAGTCCTTATAATTTTTTGAAAACTCATTCCCTTGTCCTATACTGGATTCTTTATGGGATTAATTGTGGGCATGCCCTAATCATAGCCTTTGCTATATGACTCTTCTCATCTTGTATGGAGTCCATAAGAAGCCTGCCCACCCTCTTGGCTTCAACTTTCATAGCTGTACTGATGACTACAAATATTTTCCTTCGGCAATGATGTAGCTCTAAAATTTCTTTCCTTATAAGAAACAATATGGTGGGAATTTCCATTTGTATTGCCCTTTCCAGTTCTCTCTCCAGACCTGTGTATTTTCATTCATGGAGTCATTACTTTTCTTTGTATTTTTCCTAAGACCAACAATATCTAATCACTCTTCAAATTTTATTCATTTTATACAAATAGATCTAATTAAAAATCCCTTGCCCCCAGTCCCCTTATCTTGAGATGTGGTGCCTGGACACTTAACAGCATCTTTATGGCCTTCTTGCTTCACTGCTCTCCTCTGCAATCTTTCTAGAACTATTAGAGCACTGCTTCAATCATACAACTCCCTCGCTTATTGTGAAAGACTCGTGATATCGATGGTTATTAGAATCTACATTCCTGGCACAGGTTTCAATGCCCATTACAAACAGGGTCCCAACCTCCCTTAACAGTTTTTCTCATAACTGTCTTTCATGAATTGTCCTCTGTAGCCTACCAAGTCAGCTCAATTGTATTTTCCTATTTACATGTTTACTAATACTCTTCCATGGAAAAGTTTCCCACTCATTTACATCTATTCAAATCTTACTCATTCTTCAAGAGACAGTTCAAATATAATTGCCTTCATCACCTCCATTAAAAGTCTCCTGACTAACAAAGCTGGAAATACTCTGCTTTCTGAGTGCCTTAGCATGATTTTATTACTCACTGAAAGTCTGTAATTTACTATTTGGAATGTGCTCCATCCTTTCCTGAGTGTCTGCTTTCTTTCTTCTACTAGATTAAAATTCCTTGAGAGCAGATCCTGTGCATTCCTTACGTGTTTATTTCACTCAGTGCCTTGCACATAGTAGGTATGTGTTCAATTAATATAAAATATTTTTATTAAGTTGAAATAAAAAGTCTATTTTCATGTTTAATTCGATGATAGATTATAATTGAGTTATTCACTTAGTATTTTGGCGTCAAAAATGAGTTGTATACCTTTACATAGGAAACCAAGACTCCAACCTCTAAGACAGTCTATCAATCCAGAGGAATAAAATTACATAACTTCTCATTCTTTTGTCATATGCATCATCATATGATTCCCATTCCAGTTCTTTGCTCTTTGGCAATTTTTAAAAGTCAGATTTCTGAGCAGTTGCTCAAGAAGTTATACCTAGGGCTTTCGATTTTGTAACATTCCAGATGGAACTGAACTATTATTAACTTCTAGGATTTTTAAAATTATTCATATACTTAATGTTTTTCTAAATTAATTGCTTTTTTAACTTCCTGGTATAATTTAGTGACATTTACGGTATACAAGGAATATCATCCCCTATAAATCATCTCTGCTGGGGCAAATTTACCCAGTATAAATGGAAGCATCTAGGAGCAAGGCAGATGATCTATAGAAGGTGATGCCTTCAAGTCCTAGCCTAATCCCAAGCAGGAACTTAAATAATGACTCAGGCAGAAAAACTGGATTTCATTTATCTTTTCCAGCTGTCAAGGCTGAATTTTCAACATGTTTAGCTCTGTCAAATTCTCCTCCACTAGCATGAGAAATCTAAAAGCTGTAGTTTCCTTCCTATAAACAGGAGGTCTCTTGCTAGGTACCTTCTCTCATCAAAATATCACCTACAAGGAAAGAAAGGTCATAGAATTTTATCTACATGTAACTTTGAGCAAATAAGTGCCTTCCTCAAGATGATAGATTATTGATTTTTGGAAGAGGAGTTAATATATTTTACAAGGTTTTAGTGCATATAATATACAGAAAAATTAGAAAAAATTTTAATGTTATTATACAAACATGTTATTCTCTAAATGTAATATGCAAAATTGTACTAATAGTCTAGATTGCATACGAAAATTAAACATTTGACAAAAATCTCCAATAATTTCAAGATCCAGTAAACAAGCATTTAATTAGTTCTTACTATTCACCCCTCCATTTACTCCCTGCCTTATGCCCACCTCTCCCTTTGTGTTAGTGGCTGCATTACAAGTTGGCACTGTCACAGGTATTCCTTTGTGTCTGGCAATGGTCTGACTTCACATTCTCTTTTATTTCACTTCAAAACATTTGTTTGTGTTTCTTTCATCAATCAGATGACAAATATCTCAAGAACTGCAACTGTGTCTTATTTGTCTTTGAACTTCAACACCTAGAAATATTAGAATATGGTTAGTGTCAAGTATAAGATTGCCAAATTGAACCGAGTTAAGTTTTAGAGGGAAGGGGAGCAATCCTGTCCCAGAACTTCCCAAGAATCTGTATTCTACAGTTTGCTCCTGACTTAAGCAAATCCTTGATTCAGCGATTCCACTTCCTCTGCCAGCTCCAGGTCCTTACTCTGCTTCCACCATTATCCATTAAGTTAACAGCACAACCAAATTCCATTGTTAATGGCACAGAGAAAGGTTGGAGCTTATCACCTGTCTTCCCTTGAAGGCTCTTATTATCTATATCCGCTTTTACCTTAGAATAAAAATAAACCTTCCATTATTACCAAACCTAGAGTATCAAGGTCTTTCCCAGATTTTTCAACAATAAATACTGGCCCATATCAAACATGATATATAGGCACAAAGAAATCCCATGACTTGAAGAAAAAAATGAGAACAGATATTTTATTTAAAATCCATTGTGTACTCTGCTCTGTGCTATACATATCATCTATAATGTGGTGAAACCAGAGCCAATACACCACATAAGAATCTATAATTATGTAAGGATCTGTAATTATGTTTCAGCAATGGAACTTCAGAATGTAAACAGACTTTCTACATAAAACTTATACTCTAAAAAGAATATTTCATAATGTTAAAACAGTTAATTCAGCAGGCAGATGTCACAACTCTAAATTTGTATAAATTTAATCACATGGGCTAAAAATAAATGAAGCAAAAGATGGACAGAGACTGTATTAATAGATACATCTACATATGTACTTAGAAATTTTAACATATGTCTCTTAGGCTGATAGAACACACCACATGCACACACACACAAAAACAAACAGAAAAATATGGATTTGAACAGCACAAGTTAAAAAAAAATCAATAATAAAATCAATAATAAAATAACTTTAAAAAGCTCAAATATTTGGTAATTAAGTAACATATTTCTAAATAACCCAAAATGGAAATTAGAAAATTTTATTTATTTATTTATGGCTGCGTTGGGTCTTCGTTTCTGTGCGAGGGCTTTCTCTAGTTGTAGCAAGTGGGGGCCACTCTTCATCGCGGTGCGCGGGCCTCTCACTATCGCGGCCTCTCTTGTTGCGGAGCACAGGCTCCAGATGCGCAGGCTCAGTAATTGTGGCTCACGGGCCTAGTTGCTCCGCGGCATGTGGGATCCTCCCAGACCAGAGCTCGAACCCGTGTCCCCTGCATTGGCAGGCAGATTCTCAACCACTGCGCCACCAGGGAAGCCCCGAAAATATTTTTAACTTCAATGGTAATGAAAATAAAACACATTAAAAGATTTGGAATATAGATAAAATACTGCTTAGAACAAAATTTAAAATAATAGAAGCATATAACAGAGAAATTCAGCAAAGCCAAAAGTTGGTGTTTTAAAATGACTAATACAATTGATATACTCCTACTAATACCAATTATGAAAAAAGAGAGAGTAGTCGCTGTCAATTCACTATATTAACAGGAAAAAGAAGAAAAATAATATTATCACAACAGATGAAGAAATAAAGTATTTGGTAAATTCAAAATTGATTTTTGAAAATGTTGTTGTTGTTGTACAGTATAGTAATATAATAGAACTTCCTAATTCTGATAATGGGTATCCTCTTCCCCTCAAAAGAGCAAAAATAATTGCCATAGCCATAGCAGTCACTGCATTCCTTGGATGGATTGTTATTATTATTAATATTATTTTTTAACATCTTTATTGGAGTATAATTGTTTACATTGTTGTGTTAGTTGCTGCTGTATAACAGAGTGAATCAGCTATACATATACATATATCCCCATATCTCCTCCCTCTTGATCTCCCTCCCATCCTCGCTATCCCACCCCTCTAGGTGGTCACAAAGCACTCAGCTGATCACCCTGTGCTATGCGGCTGCTTCCCACTAGCTATCTATTTTACATTTGGTAATGTATATACGTCCATGCCACTCTCTTACTTCGTACCAGCTTACGCTTCCCCCTCCGCCTGTCCTCAGGTCCATTCTCTAGTAGGTCTGCGTCTTTATTCCTGTCCTGTCCCTAGGTTCATCAGAACCATTTTGTTTTTTTAGAATCCATATATATGTGTTAGCATACAGTATTTGTTTTTCTCTTTCTGACTTACTTCACTCTGTATGTCAGACTCTAGGTCCATCCACCTCACTACAAATGACTCAATTTTGTTTCTTTTTATGGCTGAGTAATATTCCACTGTATATATGTGCCACATCTTCTTTATCCATTCATCTGTCGATGGACATTTAGGTTGCTTCCATGTCTTGGCTATTGTAAATAGTGCTGCAATGAACATTGGGGTGCATGTGTCTTTTTGAATTACGGTTTTCTCTGGGTATATGCCCAGTAGTGGGATTGCTGGGTCATATGGTAGTTCTATTTGTAGTTTTTTAAGGAAGCTCCATACTGTTCTCCATAGTGGCTGTACCAATTTACATTCCCATCAACAGTGCAAGAGGGTTCCCTTTTCTCCACACCCTCTCCAGCATTTATTGTTTGTAGATTTTTTGATGATGGCCATTCTGACTGGTGTGAGGTGATACCTCATTGTAGTTTTGATTTGCATTTCTCTAATGATTAGTGATGTTGAGCATCCTTTCATGTGTTTGTTGGCAATCTGTATATCTTCTTTGGAGAAATGTCTATTTAGGTCTTCTGCCCATTTTTTGATTGGGTTGTTTTTTTTTTTTTTTTTTTGATATTGAGCTGCATGAGCTGCTTGTAAATTTTGGAGATTAATCCTTTGTCAGTTGCTTCATTTGCAAATATTTTCTCCCATTCTGAGGGTTGTCTTTTCATCTTGTTTATGGCTTCCTTTGTTGTGCAAAAGCTTTTAAAAGTTTCATTAGGTCCCATTTGTTTATTTTTGTTTTTATTTCCATTTCTCTAAGAGGTGGGTCAAAACAGATCTTGCTGTAATTTATGTCATAGAGTGTTCTGCCTATGTTTTCCTCTAAGAGTTTGATAGTGTCTGGCCTTACATTTAGGTCTTGAATCCATTTTGAGTTTATTTTTGTGTGTGGTGTTAGGGAGTGTTCTAATTTCATTCTTTTACATGTAGCTGTCCAGTTTTCCCAGCACCACTTACTGAAGAGGCTGTCTTTTCGCCATTGTATATTTCTGCCTCCTTTATAAGGTGACCATATGTGCATGGGTCTGTCTCTGAGCTTTCTATCCTGTTCCATTGATCTATATTTTTGTTTTTGTGCCAGTACCATACTGTCTTCATTACTGTAGCTTTGTAGTATAGTCTGAAGTCAGGGAGCCTGATTCCTCCAGCCCCATTTTTTCCCTCAGGATTGCTTTGTTTATTCAGGGTCCTTTGTGTTTCCATGCAAATTGTGAAATTTTTTTGTTCTAGTTCTGTGAAAAATGCCACTGGTATTTTGAGAGGGATTGCAGTGAATCTGTAGATTGCTTTGGGTAGTAGAGTCACTTTCACAATGTTGATTCTTCTAATCCAAGAACATGGTATATCTCTCCATCTGTTTGTATCATCTTTAATTTCTTTCATCAGTGTCTTATAGTTTCTGCATATAGGTCTTTTGTCTCCTTAGGTAGGTTTATTCCTAGGTATTTTATTCTTTTTGTTGCAGTGGTAAATGGAAGTGTTTCCTTAATTTCTCCTTCAGATTTTTCATCATTAGTGTATAGAAATACAAGAGATTTCTGTGCATTAATTTTGTATCCTGCTACTTTACCAAATTCATTGATTAGCTCTAGTAGTTTTCTGGTAGCATATTTAGGATTCTCTATGTATCATATCATGTCATCTGCAAACAATGACAGTTTTACTTCTTCTTTTCTGATTTGTATTCCTTTTATTTCTTTTTCTTCTCTGACTGCTGTGGCTAAAACATCCAAAATTATGTTGAATAATAGTGGTGAGACTGGGCAACCTTGTCTTGTTCCTGATCTTAGTGGAAATGGTTTCAGTTTTTCACAATTGAGAACGATGTTAGCTCTGGGTTTGTCATATACGGCCTTTATTATGTTGAGGTAAGTTCCCTCTATGCCTACTTTCTGGAGGGTTTTTATCATAAATGGGTGTTGAATTTTATTGAAAGCTTTTTCTACATCTATTGAGATGATCATATGGATTTTATCCTTCAGTTTGTTAATATGGTGTATCACATAGATTGATTTGCGTATATTGAAGAATCCTTGCATTCCTGGGATAAACCCCACTTGATCATGGTGTATGATCCTTTTAATGTGCTGCTGGATTCTGTTTGCTAGTATTTTATTGAGGATTTTCACATCTATGTTCATCAGTGATATTGGCCAGCAGTTTTCTTTTTTTGTGACATCTTTGCCTGGTTTTGGTATCAGGGTGATGGTGGCCTCGTAGAATGAGTTTGGGAGTGTTCCTCCTCTGCTATATTTGGAAGAGTTTTGGAAGGATAGGTGTTAGTTCTTCTCTAAATGTTTCATAGAATTTGCCTGTGAAGCCATCTTGTCCTGGGCTTTTGTTTGTTGGAAGATTATAAATCACAGTTTCAATTTCAGTGCTTGTGGTGGGTCTGTTTATATTTTCTATTTCTTCCTGGTTCAGTCTTGGAAGGTTGTGCTTTTCTAAGAATTTGTCCATTTTTGCAGTTTGTCCATTTTATTGGCCTATAGTTGCTTCTAGTAGTCTCTCATGATCCTTTGTATTTCTGCAGTGTCAGTTGTTACTTCTCCTTTTTCATTCCTAATTCTGTTGATTTGAGTCTTCCTTTTTTTCTTGACGAGTCTGGCTAATGGTTTATCAATATTGTTTATCTTCTCAAAGAAACAGCTTTTAGTTTTATTGATCTTTACTATTGTTTTCTTCATTTTTTTTTCATTTATTTCTGATCTGATCTTTATGAGTTCTTCTGTTAAATTTGGGGGTTTTTTGTTCTTCTTTCTCTAATTGCTTTAGGTGTAAGATTAGATATGAGATTTTTCTTGTTTCTTGAGGTAGGATTGTATTGCTATAAATTTCCCTCTTAGAACTGCTTTTGCTGCATCCTATAGGTTTTGGGTTGTCGTGTTTTCATTGTCATTTGTTTCTAGGTATTTTTTTGATTTCCTCTTTGATTTCTTCATTGATCTCTTGGTTATTTAGTAGCGTATTGTTTAGCCTCCATGTGTTTGTATTTTTTACAGTTTTTTTTTCCTGTAATTGATATCTAGTCTCATAGCGTTGTGGTTGGAAAAGATACTTGATACGATTTCAATTTTCTTAAATTTACCAAAGCTTGATTTGTGACCCAAGATATGATCTATCCTGGAGAATGTTCCATGAGCACTTGAGAAGAAAGTGTATCTGTTGTTTTTGGATGGAATGTCCTATAAATATCAATTAAGTCCATTGTGTTTAATGTGTCATTTAAAGCTTGTGTTTACTTATTTATTTCATTTTGGTTGATCTGTCCATTGGTGAAAGTGGGGTGTTAAAGTCCCCTACTATTATCGTGTTACTGTCGATTTCGCCTTTTATGGCTGTTAGCATTTGCCTTATGTATTGAGGTTCTCCTATGTTGGGTGCATAAATATTTATAATTGTTATATCTTCCTCTTGGATTGATCCCTTGATCATTATGTAGTGTCCTTCTTTGTCCCTTGTAATAGTCTTTATTTTAAAGTCTATCTTGTCTGATATGAGAATTGCTACTCCAGCTTTCTTTTGATTTCCATTTCCATGGAATATCTTTTTCCATCCCCTCACTTTCAGTCTGTATGTGTCCCTAGGTCTGAAAAGGGTCTCTTGTAGACAGCATATATATGGTCTTGTTTTTGTATCCATTCAGCCAGTCTGTGTCTTTTGATTGGAGCATTTAATCCAGTTACATTTAAGGTAGTCATTGATATGTATATTTCTATGACCATTTTCTTAATTGTTTTGGGTTTGTTATTGTAGGTCTTTTCCTTCTCTTGTGTTTCCTGCCTAGAGAAGTTCCTTTAGCATTTGTTGTAAAGCTGGTTTGGTGGTGCTGAATTCTCTTAGCTCTTGCTTGTCTGTAAAGGTTTTAATTTTTCCGTCGAATCTGAATGAGATCCTTGCTGGGTAGAGTAATCTTGGTTGTAGGTTTTTCCCTTTCATCACTTGAAATATGTCCTGCCACTCTCTTCTGGCTTGCAGAGTTTCTGCTGAAAGATCAGCTGCTAACCTTATGGGGATTCCCTTGTATGTTATTTGTTGCTTTTCCCTTGCTGCTTTTACTAATTTTTCTCTATATTTAATTTTTGATAGTTTGATTAATATGTGTCTTGGCCTGTTTCTCCTTGGATTTATCCTGTATGGGACTCACTGCCTTTCCTGGGCTTGATTGACTATTTCCTTTCCCATATTAGGGAAGTTTTCAACTATAATCTCTTCAAATATTTTCTTAGTCCCTTTCTTTTTCTCTTCTTCTTCTGGGACACCTATAATTCAAATGTTGGTGCATTTAATGTTGTCCCAGAGGTCTCTGAGACTGTCCTCAATTCTTTTCATTCTTTTATCTTTATTCTGCTCTGCGGTAGTTATTGCCACTGTTTTATCTTCCAGGTCACTTATCCGTTCTTCTGTGTCAGTTATTCTGCTGTTGATTCCTTGTAGAGAATTTTTAATTTCATTTATTGTGTTGTTCTCCATTGTTTGTTTGCTCTTTAGTTTTTCTAGGTCCTTGTTAAACGTTTCTTGTATTTTCTCCATTCTATTTCCAAGATTTTGCAAGATTTTGCATCTTTACTATCATTACTGTGAATTCTTTTTCAGGTAGACTGCCTATTTCCTCTTCATTTGTTTGGTCTGGTGGGTTTTTACCTTGCTCCTTTTCTGCTACATATTTCTCTGTCTTCTCATTTTGCTTAACTTACTGTGTTAGGGGTCTGCTTTTCACTGGCTGCAAGTTCGTAGTTCCTGTTGTTTTTGGTGTCTGCCCCCAATGGATAAAGTTGGTTCAGTGGGTTTGTAGGCTCCCTGGTGGGGGGGACTGGTGCCTGTGTTCTGGTGAATGAGGCTGGATCTTGTCTTTCTGATGGGCAGGACCATGTCTTGTGGTGTGTTTTGGTGTGTCTGTGAACTTAGTATGATTTTAGGCAGCCTCTCTGCTAATGGGTGGGGTTCCTGTCTTGCTAGTTGTTTGGCATGGGGTGTCTATCACTGGAGCATGCTGGTCATTGAGTGGAGCTGGGTCTTAGCATTGAGATGGAGATCTCTGGGAGAGCTCTTGCTGATTGATATCATGTGAGGCCAGGAGGCCTCTGGTGGTCCAATGTCCTGAACTCGGCTCTCCCACTTCAGAGGCTCAGGCCTGACACCTGGTCAGAGCACGAAGACCCTGTCAGCCACACGGCTCTGTTTTGAAGAGCTAGACGTACAGGGGCGTAATTCATTGGCACTGATAGGTATGCACTGATTTGGGCACAATTCGTCTTCCCTGTCTAACTCCACAGAGTTCCCTTCAGACTCTCCTCATGTGCACAAGAGCAAATGCTTTACTCTGAGACATCAGAACAAATCAGCGGATGTTGGTGAGTTTGCTGCCTCCAAACTCTGGAACTCCACACTCCAGAGGCCCTCCTTTGAACTTGCTGCCTCTCCCTTTCCGAGCAGGTCCTAATGTTTTAGGAATAATCCTTTGAAGAGCTAATTTACTGGGATACTAGCCTCAGGGCAGCCAGGCCAGGGCTCTCAAACTTGTCCGCTGTCTCTCCCTTCACCCTGTGTTTTCTACACCCCAGGCCTCTAATCACAGCAGCAAATACTCTAGACAAACCCCACTTTTGCCATCTGGATTGTTATTATTAAGAAGATGTTCAGTAGAAGACATATTTAGGCTTAGATATTTTGCTAAATAATTTATATAAAAATGTATAAAGTATCTACAAATAGAGCAAGGATGATATTCTTTTTCCATGAAAACAAGTTATATACAATTTATAACATTCTGTATCATTGCATTTTTAAAGATATTTTCCTAATAGTCTGATTTCTGAAAAAGTTATATAAAAGTCTAAAAAGCTTTAAGGTATTTACTTTAGAAAAGAACGAGTTAGTTATTAACACTCCTTGATTTTACTCTACAAATAATGTGCTTATTTTTCCACATTTCCTATTATTTTAATGGTTTAAAAGTAAACATTACACTGTTTGGTATATTTCCTCTTTTCTGCAACTTGTATTTAATTTCAATTACTTTCATATAAATACTTCTAGTTCTTTGAAAGACTAGCTAAGTTAAACTAACATTTATACCACTTTAAAAACTTATTCATCACTATAATATTGTGTGATATTATATTACAAAGTCCTTAGAAACTTAAATTTCCCATCCATTACAGATTCAAGTTTTGCTTAAATAAGGCTACAGACTCACTAAAATAAAGAAATTGAAAACATATTCCATTAGGAACCAATTTACCCTCAATTGTGTTACCCAAACCCAAATGACTTTTCAGAGCCTCCTACAGAAAGTATATGCCTCCTTGCCACAGTGGTATTGGGTTTGATTTATTCAAATTGTCCCATCATTTATTCATTGATCATTTTTTTCATTGATTGAAAGTATTGACTTTATATTATAGTCTTCCACTAAACTATTTAATAAATTAATAATTACTAAATAATTAATAATTTAATATTTGTTGGGAAAATAAGTGAATGAATGAATCATATACAAAATTCTGACGTACGCTTATGTTTGCAACTGATCTTTTTAGTCTCTTCTATGATTCACTAGCTATGTACTAAATACTTATTTTGACATAAATCCAAAAAAAAGATAAATAAATCTTTCTGTTTTCAGAGAGATTATAATTTAGTTGCTCACTACAATTAATACTCCAAGGAAACGTTACAAATTTATATATATTGCTGAGTTTAATCCATGGCAATTTATTTATGAATAAATAAACAAATAACCAATATAGCTACTGCCTTGTTGGGGATAGGTGTTTGCCTTCATGGAAAACCTGTACACACTTTGGATACTTTATCATTGGCTGGGTTTAAAGTAAAATAATGATCCTCCTTTGAATGTACTATAACAACACAAATGCCAAGAAAAAGACATAGACAGCCGGAGGCGAGAGTATGAAGATGCAATGTGCTTCTTCACTAAAGAACAAAGTGCAGGGTCAAGTACTGATCTTCTCAGAATGGAAACCTTACCAGGCATCCAACTAAAGTCTGGGCAGAAGTTAGAGAGGAAATCAATATTTCACCACTATTTTTAGAGTGTAAAATTATAGGACACAGAAGGCTCTGACAGAGAGCAAGTGAATGGTGCACAGTGTGTGTGTCTGAAATGTCTAAAAATACTCCACTTGACAAAGCAGTAGAAGAGGTTATTCAGAGTACCCAGCTTTGATAACTGTTTTTAACTTGTCTTTCCTCAGATTTGAACACAGAGACAAAATGTTATGTCCTGTGTGGACACTAGCTACTGAAAATTATGGGCTTGCCTGCCTCCATTTTTTTAAAAATAATTTTTAATTACCTGTAATGTCTGTTACCTGTAAACTAATTAGAAAAATGCAAACTGGTTCCAAGAAAAAGTTGTCCATTATTCAAATAACCAGAAATAATCACAGGTAGTATAATGGGTACATTGATTCATTCAAGTGTGTCACTTCACAAAACATACTGAGAGTCTCAACTCACTTTACTTATTTCATAAACGGAATTTCACACTGTGATTTTAATGGCATTATAATATTTTAATACATGGGGGTGCTGTAACTTATTTCAATAATTCCCAACAATTCCATGGGATATTGAGAAGATATCCAGTGTGGTGCTTTTATAAGCCACGCTGTGATGAATGTCCTTGTGGTAACTTTTTAAAGTTTATTGTATTATATTCTTAAGTTCTAATCAAGATGAAATGCTGGGAGTGAAAGTCCTGATATCTAAGGTCAAATTATCATCAGAGAAGTTTGTCTGTATCTCTGGAGATAGATTATGTCTTGTTCCCACATATTTGCTCCCCTTCTCAGCATGTGGGTTATACCCTCTCACACCTAATGCTGTATAATTTTCAGGGCCTCCTGCAGAATGTATATGCATCCCTGCCTCCTTGGCATTGAGATTGGTTTATCCACTGTGCATTGTATATATGTTTAATTTTCTATATATTATGATGTTTTGACATCTTAAGAAACCTTTCTGGCTGGGAAAAGACTGCCCCTCCTGGGGCTAGTTAATTTTTTTTTGGAGGTGGGGGAGGCTTAAACAATAAACATTGCTCTGGGAAAATTTATTCTGAAATACCGCCCTCTCTACATTGGTGTATATCAGGCAGGATATATATGTTAGGGCATGCTAATGATTCCAAAATCTGGGCACCTCATAATAAGTATGTATGTATGTATGTATGTATTTAATCTCACACTGCATGTCCTGTACATGTTGTCCAGAGGTTTTGCTCCATGTCTTCTCTCTCTGGAATCCAGGCTGATGGAGTAACCACTGTCTGAGAAAAAGGAGAAGGAAAGAGATAAAGGATAAATCACACAGTGGCTCTTACATATTTCACCCAGAAAAAGCACATTATCTCCACTAGCATTTCATGGACCAAAAACAATGCATGTGACCACAACTAACTCTAAGGGGAAATGAAGTACAATCCTGTAAGGGACTGGAAGAAATATCTTAAATATTTGTGGAACAATTCTAATGAGCACCACTTGTGACATCACCTGAATATTAGACTTCCTAGTCAGGGGCTAGATGGAGAATGCAGGGATCCTGGTATAGAAAGAGTAATAAAATGCGTGAGAGAAAAGGGAAGAAAGATTCTTAGGAACCTGTAACCACTTAGTCCTCTGTGCCAGCACCTCACCTCTAGCTTAACCACAATTCCCATGAGTGATTTCTAGAAACGCTCTCAGGACTTATGTGTACTAATTTGTTAGGTTTTGTTTGTTTGCTTTTGTTAAGCTTGTTAGACCCACAATTTTTCTTCCTTTCAGTTTCTGAGGAGAAAAAAATCCTTGCATGCAAAACTCTACCTATAAGCAAGAAAGTTTTATTCACTGTCTTGAAAAAGCTAGTTCCTAAGTAAAATTTGTTTTCTTTACTAGGTCAGCTAAAGGTTTAAGACATAGTAGTATCAATGTATTATTATCTTGGCAGCCTGTAAGCATGGTGAGAGTGAAGTAATTGGCCAGCCATAAATTGGGGATAGAACTATTATTTAATTTCTTCCCATGAACAAAGGATCTTACAATTTCAAATATAAAACTTGAAAATGAGTCCTACTCTCTTTCTCTTTTAACACAATACACAGTAAACTAATGAAAAAGAAAGTCTTTCATCTTGAAAAGATAATCACTTAAGAAATGAAAATGTCATAAGAAAAGAAAATGAAGATTCTAACCTAAATTCCAATAAATGTCTTCTCTGGTTGATTCAGTGTCATTCACTAAATAATGTGAGTATATCAGAGTCATCACAATTGCCAGGAGTCTGCAATCATCCTTGCCTTGTGTCATAGGATGAAAATGAAAGAACTTAGAAATATGTATTATGTACAAGACTGTAGGCACTACTTCAGAGTCTGACCTCAATAAACGTTACAAGAATATATATGATTAAGATAGTTAAAATGTGTACTTTTCTAAAATAATACGTATACTTAACACATAGCCAACAAATATAAAAAGGCACAATAAATAATTTCAAGTACAGTGGATAATTTGGTGGGAAACAATGAATAGTAGTTTCTTCTATCTGGCAAATATTTGATCCTATTGCATTTGAGGAAATAGAAACATCCCCAAATCCTACCTGTAGTCTTCTCCATGAATTGTAATATATTTCTTAACTGCCATGAGACACATGGCTACTCAGAAAGTACCTTAGTTCTGTAAGTAAAGGCCTACTTGATTAGTTTTACGCTGGCATTTCCCCACCTCCTATAGAGATAAGCATTGTGCTTTGTAGGTCTCATGCCTGATCTCCACAGTTCTGAGCAATCAACTGATACCCCAGGAAAATTCGGTTCTATACTTTGCTTCAAGGAGGTAGTGCTCCTGTATGGAGGCGTAGAAAACAGTAGTTTTTTTGTTTTGTGATTCAAGAGTCCACCTGATGTAAAAGCCCACCTGAAATGGGCTTGCTATGAGTTATTGCATGATAAAGCAAATTACACTGTAACAATGTGTTTAGAGCTTGTATCTCTGAAAGCCAGGGGAAAGGTAACCACTGCCCAGCAAACACGAAAGCCCACAAGGCTAAGGGAATGGGTAGGTCCATATCTCAAGTCACAATTGTTCTGGGTTGTGAGAAAGGTTGTTAAGAAAAGCTTGCTGTCATCATTTCTCTACTTGATGTCTTACAACTAGATATTTATCCCACATCCTAAATTGATTGAAAATATGATCACTTTCTTGCATAATTATGGATATTACATAGGGATTGGCTCCATGTGACCTGGAAATTTCCAGCAGCCCCACTTTTTGTGCCTAAAATACCAAATAAAATCCACAGACCTGTATGTGTTTTTTTCCTCAGCTTAGTGAGAGCCAATTTTCCTTGAAATAACTTGTGAAATGATAGTCTAGGAACAAAGAGGAAATGATAACAGGGGAAGATGTACAACAAATTGCCACTCCCTTCCTAGTACCCAACTGCTATGCTCACAGAGGTTAGCAAACTACTACAAAGAAAGGAAAACTGTGACATAGGCAAGTATAGTCCCTTCCTTTCTCTAAAGAGAAAAATGACAGTCTCGTTGACCTTGGCTCACCTGTTAGCACATCTCAGACTTACATCAGCGTACCAAATGTGCAGAGATCCAGAAGTTACACTAGTTCTCTACTTCTCTGAATAGAAAAAAAAAAAAAACCACACAGGTTTTAGAAGATGCAAGCAGGAGAGCAGGAAACAATGTGCTATGTCTATTACTCCCCAAAGGCCTGAATCTGTCTCAGAAATAAAGCTGCTGAGGTTGAGAGTTCTGTCCCTTCGTTTTTAAAAGATAGATATAAAGGAGTTTTTTTTCACTCTTATCCTTTTATCTTTAGCATCATAGTCCAAACTGGGACTTGATTTTTGACCCATAGCAAGTTAGGGACCTCTTTTCTTGTTAGTCCATCTCATTGCCACATTAATGTTCTTCATATTCATAAAAGGAAATGAGTAAAAGTAATTTTCTTGTCTGTTAGAAATGAGTCATGACCTTATACATTGAAGTATGAAATATACAAAGTAAATTACACTATGGTAGTGATTTGGCAGAATTGACTTTGTTATTCTTCTTTTCCTGCATAAGTGACCATAAAGAGCTTTTCTGCAATAGTGACTCTTTCTCATAAATCTTAGATCTGGGAGGTGTTCCATAATGTTTTTAAATGAACTCATAGATGTGTATGACAGTCATATCCCAACATGATATTTCCATAGAAGTATATTTCAGACAATGTTATGATTTGAAGACAATAAGAAGATATTAGTCACAGTTCAGGGAATCCTTAATGGATATTGAGGAAAGATGTCGTGAACATATTAAATTTTCCTCAGAAGATGCAATTTGTAGTAATTCTGTGAAAAGCATTAATGATTAAAACGCTATGTGTCAGAGGCTGCTGATTAGAAAATGATTTCCTCTTCTTCCTGAGCCTACATTCTTTAGGCACTCATTGAAATTAGATATGGCCTTGTGACTGACTTCTATTCAGTAGGATGTGAGTGGAAATGAAGCGTGCCACCTCCCAAACTGCCCATCGAAACATCACGTGTGCGGTGCTCCATACTCTCTCTCCATTTATTGCTCCTGAGAAGAGCAGACTCTCAAGACAGAAGGAACTGAGACATGGAGGAATGACATGGATGGAATCACAATTTAAGATTTCATGTGAGCAATAAGTAAACTTCTCTTGTTTGGGAATAATAAAAAAGACCTATAGAATATTATGTTTAGTGAAATAAGTCAGATGGAGAAAGACAAATACTGTATGATATCACTTACATGTGGAATCTGAAAAATAACACAAACAAGTGTATATAGCAAAACAGAAACAGGTTCACAGATACAGAAAACAGACTGGTGTTTGGAAGAGGGGAGAGGGAATGGGGGGCAAGTTAGGGGTACGGGATTAAGAGATACAAACCACTATATATAAAATAGGTAAGCAACAAGGATATATTGTACAGCACAGGGAATTACGTATATTACATTTAATAGAGTATAATCTGTAAAAATACTAAATCACTATGCCGTATACCTGAAACTAATATAATATTGTAAATCAACTATACTTCAATTAAAAATAAATAAATAATTAAATTTAAAAAGAAGTTTCAGATTTGATATGATGGACTAAACTTCTACCAGAACATCCTTCCCATAGATAAAAAACTATAAACTTCTGACAAAATGCAACAAACCACTGTCTAAAGACCCTGGAGAGTGAACAAAACAGGCAAATTCTGTAAGGGAGTCAACTACTGAATTAGCAAACAACATGAGACAACATGCTCTAACTTGACACTGTGTTATAGCTGATGCTGTTCATGATAGCTAAAATTCTCATAGAAAATCCCCATCTTTCTAGCCTGAAAATAACAGATTACAGAATTCTGGAAAGTGAGAGGGGAGTCTTGGAAGAAAGGGAGACTGAGATGGGGAGCTACAAATTCTGTGTAAATGTCTGTGGCTGACCCTTGAATTATGCATGCACACGGCAGATTCAAAACAGTCCAGGTAAGAATAAAATAACTGAGCTGAGAACTGAACTACAACCCAAGAGATTGTTTTTGTCTATGAAGTTAATTGTCTGCTAAACAAGAAATTAACACTCTTTGGAAGACTAACAGAATCCAGAGCCTCCAAAACATAACATTCATGATGTTCAGGGTACAATCTAAACTTCTTCAGCATAGAAAAGAGAGAAGAAAATGTGACCCACCTAGAGAGGAAAGATCAATGGAAGAACAGCAAGATTATGTTAAAAATAATAATGAATGTAAAACAGTTAGGTTAATGCCATCTACTAACCTCAGTAATTAATATTAGCTTAATGAATACCCATTATACCTATTCATAAAGACTAAAAATTTCTTTGTAGACAGACAAATGAGATGGATTCATCAAAAAGATTTCTTATAAACTAAGCTCAAAAATTAGAAACAAAGAAAGCAATCAACAAAATGAAAAGGCAACCTTTGGATTAGGAGAAAATATTTGCAAACCATATATCTGATAAGGGATTCATTTCCAAAATATATAAGGAACTCCTACAATTCAATAGTTAAAAAATTAACTAATCATATCACAAAATGGGCAAAGGACTTGAATACAGTCTCTTAAAAGAAGACATACAAATGACTAACAGGTAAATGAAAAGATGCTCAACATCACTAATCAGCAGGAAAATGCAAATCAGTGAGATCACCTCACTCCTATTAGAATGGCTATCGTCAATAATACAAGAGCTAACAAGTGTTGGCTAAATGTGCAGAAAAAGGAACTTTTGTGCACTATTGGTGGGAATGTAAGTTAGTGCAGCCATTATGGAAAACAGTATGAAGGTCCTCAAAAGGCTAAAAAGAGAACTACCATATGATACAGCAATCTCATTCCTGGGTATACATCCAAAATAATTGAAATTAGGATCTCATAGAGATATCTACAATGCCTTGTTCATTGCAGCATTATTCACAATAGCAAAGATATGGGAACAACCCAAATGTCCATTGACACATGAATGGATAAAGGAAATGTGGTATATACATATAATGGAATATTATTCAGCCTTAAAAAAAGAAAATCCTACCATCTGTGACAACATGAATGGACCTGGAAGACATTACGCTAAGTAAATTAATCTATCACAGAAGGATAAAAACTATATGATTCTACTTATATGAGGTATATAAATAGTCCAGTTCGTAGAAACCGAGAATATAATGGTGGTTGCCAGGGGGTAGAGGGTGAGGGAAATAGAGAATTGTCTTAAAAAACTCTTGTACTAAGCTCAAAAAATGACAAAAGCTCACTTCTAACATGCCTGAAACAAATAAATAAAGAAGACCAAAAATGAGACTGACAATATAATTTTTTATGCAAGAAGAGATGGATTATATCATATTAAAACTATCACTTGTTGAAGGTCTAATATATTCCAATCACTGTTAAGTGGTTTGGGCAGGCAATAGATTACTATAACTTAAAAAAATTCAGTCAGTGAATGTGTCTATAAGATTTACTAATTTTATCACTATCTCATATGTATAATAGCATGAAAAAAACACAATGTCTTTTAGGGTTCAATGGAGGAAAATAGAAATTCCTCTAAGTATTTACATACTGAAAGAGATTGATTATGAGGAATTTGATGCTTACAAACTTATTAGAAGTGTTAGATGAACAAAATTCATAGGGTTGCTGTTAGATTTCAACTCATGCCACTGCAGATGTGAAAGATTATAAAACTGTTGCTGTTACCCAGAGGTGAGAAAGCCTCCTGACATAACTGCCAACTTCCCAACTGCCCACAGCCCTAAATCTTGGAACCAGGTAGTGCAACACTGAGTTCAGCTCCTGTCAAATTTGTCTGTGGAAGTCTACATATCAGCTATCACCACTGAAGGAAGAAAAACCACTCCTGCATCCCTTCAGCTTTCCAGTCTTGCATAAGTAAATCTCAAAGGCCAAACCTAAACCATACCCAAGACCTGGCAGCAAGAGAGTCAAGAGTCTGGGGAATATAGTTTCAAGACTTCTGGCCCCTGTAAAAAAGATGAAAATGCAGAATGATTGAGAAAGAAAGGATTGAGAATTCAGTCCACAGACAAAACCTAGCACTAAAACTAATTCACAGGACTACTGTAAACACAAAATGGGATGAAACATATGACAAGGCCATCAAAAATACTAGCTCTCTTTCCCTTCTCATAACTACAAATATCTGGGTTCCCAGATGAATCTTACAGTCTAGCCTTAAAATCTGGTTTTATCTACAGAATTCATGGGACGATGTTCCTATCTAATAGGAGAAAAAGTTCTTGTGAGGAACCTGGAAGGAGGACCAAGTTCTTCTGAAAAACCTGGAAGATGAAGAAGGAATAAGACTATATGAACTTTATCCCCCAGACAGGAAGTAGATTTGATTCACTGGGCTAAGAACTGAAATGAAAAGGACAGTTTTGGGAAATGGGCAACATTCAAGGAGCAAGTACTTGGCAAAGCTTTGGGATCTTTGGACAACTTTATTCTCATTGTTTGGGGAAAGAGTTATTTTCTGTATTGCTACTGAGATTGACCCTAACACAAGAAAAATAAAGGAATGTACAGCATTTGGCAACTCAAAGGTTCTACATCTTGGGTAGCATCAGGAGGCAGGAAACCTGGAGCCTCATGGAACATCCTTGTAAAAAGCAGAGCCACTGCAAGATGCTTTGTAGCAAAAGCACTGCAAGATGAGGCAGGAAATATCAACAAGTTATTTGACATGATAGAGGAACATAAGGTGCTGGTCACGGGTACATGAAAACCCCCAGAGACATTCATAAGGAAATTTTAGGGGAGGAGAGCAGCCAACACCCTACTTTTGCTCAGATGGCAGGTAATGAGACAGCAATATAAAGACATTCGTTGTAACATGATTATTCTCCATGAGTCATATAAACTCAAGATCTTTGGAGATCTGGACTACACCTCAATTTCTGTCTTTGCTCTTACCTGATATTGAGCACATATCCTTCTGTACACATTTGGGACCAAGTTCTTGTGGTATGACCTAGAGTTACAGCATTAAACCTTTCTTAAACTCTTGCTGGAGAATTAGACAAATTTCTTTAGCTTCTGAGGAGAAAACATCCTTTCCCAGTGAGCTTAGGAAGAAAGCCTAAAAGAAGGTGCAGTAAAATAATAATTTCTATTTAAATATGTGAAAGAAGAAATAGACATAAAGTTCTGGAGGGGAGGCAAAGGTTACGACCACTAATAAGCAGGATTTCCTCTGTGTCCCCTATTCTTCTGGAAGGGCTTTGTTGTTCTGATTTAAAGTCAAGCCAATAGTTTCCTTTGCCATGGCATTTAGTGTGAGTAGTAATTCTCTGATTCAGTTTTACTGTCTTTGAGGTAGTTACTCTTATAATCTGCATTTTACAAGTGAGGAAACGGTCTCAGAAAGGTTAAGTAGCTTGTCCAAGTACTCTATGCATGTTACAAATTACATTCTTCCCAGAAGCATTGAACTGAATATATAAGCTCTTCTGACTCCTAAATTACAGGAAAATGTACTTAATATCAGATATGATTCTTTTCTAGAAAATTTATCTGGATATTAAATGCAGAGGATTTTAATCTGCATTGCTTTATTATTACCATTATAATTATTATTAGATAATAATCATAATCTATCAAGTTGATATATGTAGAAGGTGAATTACTTCATAACTCTAATCCTGAAGCAAAAACCATTCAACAAATTGATATATATCCTTCTGGGTAAATCTATATGTTTCAATTTACAAATACTAAGTCTATATAGCTATGCCATTTCCCCCCTTAACCAACCTCCTTAGGAGTTGAATTGTTTCTAGTTTTTTGCTCTTTCAAATGATGCTGCAATTGATTTTGAAATTTCCTCTAAGGAATCAACTTATGTATGAAATACTTATTGCATCTTCAATTACTGTGTATTCATAAAAGGGCATATCTCTTCCCTAAACTCCAGGAATAAGAGTAAAATATTGGTTATTTAGTAACCAGGAGTTTTCCTGCAAATAACCAATAAGTAGACCCACAAATTACTACTTACCTTAATGACTGAAATAAGGCAAAAATCCCTGGATGACCTACAGAAAAAGGAAAAATTGGAGAGTGAAAGTACTGAAAAAAGCACTTGTGTGATTGATTTCTATGTCTCTAATGGACCAAAATCCTTTAATTAAATTTGTTATAAATGGATTTAAATTATTGTTTCTACTGAAATTCAACTTCTCTAGTTGTATGAATAATTTTATAGAGGTTCCAATGATGCAGTAACATCATGGTCAGTTCCCCCCTATCTGGCAATTAAGTTTAACAGTTTCCTAGAATTAAATTCTTATAACAATTGCAGAGGTAGAAGAAAAGATGAGATCCAGTAAAACAGATCTACTAGGTGAAAGCATTTTCTAGAATAGACTAATAATAATAAAATAATATTATATATTCCCAAAGAGTTTTTCTATATCAATTTTTCTATCACACCTAACAGATTATAAAAGTTTCTGTCTTCTTTGAGAGAATCACTTTCAGGGTCTATGTATACCTACAAGATAGACAAGTCTCAAAAACCATATGACCAAAGGCACACTGGAGCTAATCTAACTACTCTGTGAATTGTCAAAGTAAGAGGATCAGATATGAGAGAGAGAATACAGGGACAAGTAAATGCATAGTTGGATGAATAAATGAGATAAATGGATAGCTAGATAGTTATTTTACATTGAATGTTTATATATTCTGTGTAATATAATAAGGGCTTTACATAAATTATCCTTCTTAACCTTTATAAGAATCCTAAGAATTAGGCATCTTGATTCAGATGTGGAAGTTGAGGCTTAAAGCTGAATTGCCCATGATCTTGCTCTTAAGAAAAGTCACTCCCAGTATTCAACCTTGAAATTTGAAAACACAGACACTCATTCATTCAGTATAGTTGGGTGACTATGACATGCCAGCTCCATTCTAGGCATCACAGATCAAGCAGGGAACAAAACAGACCGAGTCTCTGCTCTCATACCATTCATATTCTACTCAGGAGAAGAGACAGAAATGTACGTGTGTAATGTATCAGGAGCTAATAAACAGGATGAAAAAAGTAAAACCAACGTGAGTGAAGAGATCGTGAAGGCAGGGAGGCTAAGATCATTTTTGATAGGAAAGGGAAACATTTGAGCAGAAGCTGGAATGAAGTGCAGCACTGCCATCCATCAGGCAGGTGGGTGTTTGCTGGATGTGTGAAGAAAACTGCAAGGAGATCAGTTCTCACTAAAGAAGAGGGAGCTGGGGGTGTTACTGGAGCAGGGGATGTTAGGAGAGGAAGCAGAGAAGTTATCAGGGAAAGAGCACACAGCCCTTCATCTGGCGTTTTATTCTACGTGACACGGAAGCCATTGGAGAACTCTTCCAAAAGAGGTGGCAGGGTCTGCTCCAGGGTTGTAGGATAACTGACAGCAGTGGGAAGAACTGACGGTAGGGAGGCAAAGAAGAAGAAACCAGCAGGAGAGTGATTCTCAACCCTATCAAGCCCAGTGCATTTTTTTAAATAAAAAATATTAGTAGTGCCCTCTTTACAATTCTAAATAAATCTAACCTACCAATACAACAGAGTACCAAAAGAAATCAACACTTAGAATAATACAGAATTTCAAAAGCCCTATTTTTAATACCAAACATCAATAAATGAAAAATAATTTATTTTAAAAATTATGTATTTCAATGTGTCTTTTCCTGCAAGAAGACACTAGAAAACAGCGACTAAGGATCAGATTTTGACACCCATTTGTATGCCTGCTGTAAATGTGAAAGCTAGAAGAGCTGACCAGTGTTTTATACGGGCAACTCAAAGACCAGGAACAGCACAGCCAATGACGATGTCATTTTCTGAGATGATGAAAAAATCCTAATAGTTTTAAACAACACTAAATATAACATTCCTTCAATTTACATAACAGGCACATTCCTGGAAAATTCCTATACATTAAAACAAAAACAAAAACAAAAACCCACTTTGTATTTATAAATAAAATGGAATTAGATTCTAGGCTCAGGAATGACCATGAATGTGAGACATTTAAAAGGAAAGCAGGATGGAGGATAATTCATTTTTTCTGGAGGACTGTTCTGTGTGTTGAAGGGCATCTAGCATCACTGGCCCCTGCCCATTAAAGGCCTAATGTCTTCTTCAACCCCTCTGACTAAGGAACATGGCTCTACATGTTTTGAAAATGCTTCAAAATATTTTGATAGTACTCACATTGGGAATCACTGACTCTGGAGACTAAAGCAAAAGGCAGGTGAAAAAAGACAGTGCAAGTGGTTAAAAGTAGCAGATTCAGGATGTGAAGTTAGACATTACAGGATTTTCCAATGATTTGGATGTGGGGTGTGAGGGAAACAGAGGAGTTGAGGATGATTCCAGGTATTCCAGCTTGAGAAACTTGGAGAATGCAGTTGCCACATCCAGAGACAAAAGCTGTCAATCGCTATGATTACATCATCTCTTCACGTGTGATCACTATGAGACTACTGGGAAGGCCTCTTGTGACCAAAATACTTCTTCACCAATACTTAGTGACTGGAAATATAGGGGCCTTGTTAATTATGACAAACGGCTTCTAAAACTAGAGTAAATTAGATTAAAAATTTCCACAATAACATTCCTGTAATATGCATATTTTAATGGGAAATGCATATTTTAATGGGATGCATATTTTAATGGGAAAGAGTTAAAAGGGCTGGATGTGTACTTCCAAAGGAAAACCAACCAGTCTGGTTAAGGTGTGCATGAGGACTACGAATAGAAACTGAAAGTGGGGCTGAAATTGTGCAAAGGAATGTAGAAAGGAGACGTGGCTGGAGGGTGATGACAAATTTTGTTGGCTTCATTATTTTGCCTAAGACTGACCATAGTCAATAATGGCCATAGTCATGGCCATCTGCCATATGACAGCCAAGTTTCACTGAGCACCAACCCATCTCCAATGCAAGAAAAATAACTAGGTTGACTTCAAATCAAGAAAAACAAGGAAACATCTCTCAGTTTCCCCCATGAGCCTGAGAACAGACAGAACTACCATCCACCTCATAAGGGCAGCAGGATATAGTCACAGGCTGCTGTAAATCATGACATATTTGCCCATGAATCCACAGTGGGTATCTTTCCCCTTTAGATCAAAGGAGTTTACTAAATTATTTCCTTGACCTGCCCACCTTCCCTGACCAAACTACTAACATACCAAAGGAAAGAAGATAAGCCCAGGAAAGTCTTTCTGGGTCATTATCATACCCCATCCCCCAAAGTCATATCTCTCAATGTAAGTTTGAATAAGAGAGAAGAACAGAAGTCAATGTTTTAATTTCAATACGTTATCTCAGTCCTTCCACATACAGAATACTCTCCAATAATCCATGGTATTATTTCTCAGAACACTTGAAAACAAAATCTGCTTTCCTTTCATTTTCACTGGGTCAGTGTGATTTACACAACAATATTGGTTGCAAAAAGGGGAATGGTTGGTGAGACAACCCTGGGCTTGAATCAGCTAAAATGAAAAACAGAAAAAAATGTATGATGTTACCCTCTATCACACACGGAAACTGTGTGATTTTGCAAGGGTCTACATCCTGCACTACCGTTTGACAAGCTTGATGTTGAACTGCATTAAATATTAATTTGTATAATGCAGTAGTCATATAAACTCAGCTTAAAACACAGCAGGGGAAATTGCAATTTCTTACCGTTAAGACTGTTGTTACAGTCTTCTGTTACCTCACGCTGTCATCCTACTTAGCAGATTGATGTTTATTTTCCCAGCACACATTGACTGTCATCAATAGCATTACTAACTTGTCTCCTGTTATGTTGCCCTCAGAAGTAGTAAATCTTGCCAACCAAGAAAGGGTCTTTAGATTCAAGAGATACTCGTAATCTCCTGACATGAATTTAATCAAAATTCAGAAATGACATGTGAACGCCTGTTTCTGGCAAACGGTTTATGTTAAACCTCAGCACAGCTTTGGTCTTGATCTATAACTCATTTTATGATGTAGGTCCTGGGATAACTTAACTTCAAATGTTATTTTCCTTTGTTTTCACATGTGCAGTCTGTACCAATGAATGTGTCAGCTCTCTCCTAAGTCTCACTAAAGAAGGGTATTTGCCAAAGAGCCCCATTCACCCTTTCCCTGAGTCATTCCCGGTTTACTCTTTAATCTTCTTGTTCTTGTCATAAGTCGTGAAACTATTAGTTTGATTCCATTTTTCCAGAACACCCACAACATCGTTCTATAAAAACTACAGCCATTGCAAACATATTATTTAAAGGCAATTTCTTTCCTCCTTTTTTGTTTTGTTCCACTCCTGTCTCCTTTTTTCTTGGCGCTCAATATATATGCACATCCATACAGATACCTCTCACTACACACCCTCTCCAGAGACTTGCCTCAGGCATGCTTCCGTGAAAGCTCATCTGTAGACCTTCAACTGAAGAATAGAAAGAAAATGTCACCCAGAAGGAGATGGTTACAAAGTTGACAGGACATCGTGTGCTGTCCTATTTCTCCACCTTCTCCCATATATCTGCCCTGGCCAAATGTAGCCTTTTTTGATCTTCACTTCTATTTTAGAAGTAATCTCAAAGTCTGGGGCTCAGTTCTAACTCAGACTTAAGCAAAGAGGAAGAACAGAGAACAAGTAGAGAATTCCAGAAATTTTTTCAGAGAAAAGAGGTTACCTGATGTCCTTGTTTAAAACCATATTCATTTTGCATAGATAGGAAAGGAGAGGAGCAGGAAGGGAATTCTGGAATTAAGGATATTGAAAATGTGTAAAGAGTGAGAAACTCCTCATGAATTGCCTAATTCCACCTGGATTTAGAAGGATCAGAGGTATGCTCTCTCTTTTTGGCAAAGTTAAACCTTAAAGTTACCAGATAACTACAATAACTCCTACTTTCAATTTCCCTAGAGGAAAAAAAATCTGCTTTATTCCACCTGTCATTCACATTCTCACCTAGAGTTTTGCACTGATTAAAGATAACATATTTTGCTTATTCTTCCCATTTCTGCAAATGCCTGACTGTCCCACATAAATATTATATGATGCTGAGCAATGGGTCTGAGCTACTGTGCACTCCTGAGCAAGAGACACTCTAAAGACTGAAGGTTGAGGTAGCGCCTCCTTTCTAAAAGCTCCCTGGAGATGTTGACAGTCATTTATATCTTCTGTTGAAAATTACTAATACAAATGTTTTTGTGTTGTACAGATACAAAAATTTTAAATTAGATTAAATATTTCTGCATTTCTTGCCATTTTATTGCACTCTTTTTATAGTAACAAAATTCCCCAAATACTAAGACTCTTATTTATTTGAAATAATTTGCTATCATTATTCCCTCAAAAAAAAAATTGCCTATTTTGATGTCATCTCAAACAAATTCCTCCCAGATGTAAAACTGGAGTTAGAAATTCAAAAGCCACATTGGAAGTTTTAATCATCTTAACCGAGGAATCTAGAGTTGACTGGTAAATCTTCCCATGATAGCCTGTGACATACACTAATCACAGGCCACTGGCTCAGTGGACATTCGATAAATAACAATTGATGAAGTCGAAAATGTGTTGCTCTAAGTTGACTCTCTAGCTTTAAATAAGCACTTTCAAAACTGCACCTTAAAAATGTCATGAGCATAAAGAATATTTATGAGTGATGGGTCTCTTCATCCCTTCCAAACAAGTGATTTAGTTCCAGCAGACAACTGTAGGTCTCTGTATCTGGATTTTCATTTTCAAAGTCCAATATAAGAATAAGAAAATGCCTTATATATGCATTACTACTGTCAATCAGAAGATTGAGTTAAAATTTAAATAATAAAAATAATTACACCTATATTGGAAAAGACTAAAAGAAAATAAATCAAGAAACGTGAGCTGGCGAAATAATTTAAGGAATAAAGTTAGAAATACTGATGTTACAGACATAGACAAATGGAAAATGCTTTGCGAGAGTGGCAACAAAGGAGTGGAAAGTCATACCATATTCACACTGGTATTTGAATTAAGGACTGCAACTCATAAATATTAATCGGAAAAGGAAGTTTGGGTTACAGTACAGGAAAAATTACCTAATTTTAGCCTTAATAAAACAATTTTATTTTTTAATTATAAAATTAAGTTATGAAATCTTCTTATTAAAAATACCTTAAGGATACATTTAAGAATGATTACAGTAGTTCAGCCAGTTTGCTATAAATATAAGCAGAGCCTCCGACTTCAAAATCTGAATTTCTAGACCTTCTCCTGCTCTGGAACTGCTTGTCAGCTGGCCTTCTTTAAAATCAAGTAAGGCCTCCATTTCTTTATTCTACTAGCAAATTAGTATATATTTTTAACATCAAAATAAGATTTAGAAATAGTTTTTTCCCTGAAATCGCTGAGAATGTTAATAAATGATTAGATGTGTTATGTGTCTATTCCGCAACTCACCTCTACGATTATCACAATGATTGCATTAGAAAATAACCAGCCTAGTATTATATAAGAGGAGAAAAGGAAATAAATATTAAATGCCTACTGATCAACAGTAAAATCTTTTAGTTTCTCTTCTACTCCACAGTGATTTCTACATTAAATGGTATTCTTGATGATCCCTGATGTTCTAGATGATGATACATTTTTAGACTAATAGAGTTTTTCTCTTCCTATGAAATTCAACATCTAGATTATGTCAATTATTCCCTTTTTGGCATTCCAATATGGACTGTGGAAGAAATTGTTTCCTCCACATTGACACTGACTGTACAAAACAGGTAGTGGTCTCTACTTCAGGTATAAGAAAGAAGTACATATACGGAACATCTAACAGAGCAGTAGCAACAATGCTTATGTCAAAAGATTTAAGCACCTGGAGATTCAGTATCCAAACATTATTCAGAAGAGACTGAAAATGTGTATGAAAATGAAAGAGGTATTATTTAGGAAAAATTGAAATCATTAGGAAATAAACCCATAGCAATCAACAGCACAGAAAATGGAAGGAGTGCATGGAAACTCATTTGAAAACTACAACTTCTGTTAGCTGGGCGACAGCATTCCCTTAGGTTAGGAAATAGATTATTAACAAAAATCCAAAGCAGAACCCTAAAAAAAAATCCCATGAGCAGTTTTGTCTTTTGGGTTCAAGATACCAATTTTAAAAACTGTTCTAATAATTTAAACAATTTCTGTGTTGTATTGGAAGATTTTTAATCATATAGTGTTATTATTATGAGATCTTATTATGGTGCTAACAATATTTCTTTTGAAAACAAAAGATTATCTAATTAAATGTCTTTCTAGGAAACTGCTTTCTGAAACCTCAGAAAATTTTTATATTGATAAATCACATACTGTGTTCCATATTAAGGCATTCTACTACACACACACACACACACACACACACATCACAGAAAACAGGGCTTCTACCATGTTATTTGTGCTTTACAATGTCCCTTCCGTGTTCCTCCAATGCCATGCTCTTATTTGTTAACTGTGCAAATAACTGAAATACCCTTTTCCCCACTCCTTGTCCACTTGGTAAAGTCACAGGCATCCTTCAAAATTCAGCTGAAGTGATTCTTTCTCTATGAAGCAAAACCTAAACATTTTACAACAACGGGCAGGATCGTGGACACCCCAATCCCCCTTCCTTGGTTTCCGGTACTCCTGTGACGTTTCCTGTAGGGTACTGAAATGTGTCACAGGAGAAGGCATGTAGAGAAAAGGGCAAAGATGGTTATCAGTTAGAATTCCAGATGTATGGCTTATGAATTATTAGCAGTGTAACTTTAATCAAAATATTTAATCTTCAGAGCTTCAGTTTCTTCCTCTTAAAGTGGAGCCTACCTTACAGGTTACACTAATGGTTAAGTGAGTTCATACATATAAAGCCCATCACACAGCATCTGTCCTGAGTAAACAAGAAAGAACAGTTATCATGACAATGATGAGGATGAAGATGAGGATGCTGACATACCCTCACTAGACTGTGGGGTCTCTGAATCTTTGACGATTTGAGGTAAACATAGGGATCTTACTATCTCCAGAGCCTAGGAACTACTACACTACGGATTATCAACAAATCTTTGTTAAATTTTAAAACTATAAGTAGCTGCGCAGGATATGATGTGTAGCAAATATGAAAAAAGTATAAGAGGACAAATAATTAAATACTACATATGGAAAGTAAACTTGATTTGACCTAGTGGTCGATAGGTAACCACTGACATATTTAAAACATGGAAATGAGATGATAAGTATTACCATTTTAGAAATATAGGCAGCAGGCTGAAAAACAGATTGAACATATTTTTATTCTATGTATATAAATGGAAATATATATTAGTTTCAGCCATGAGTTCTCATGTCTGTTACTGTAGACTATAGAAAAATTGTGAAATTTTAATTATTATCTTAAAGGACATTTTGTTTGTATTCTTCTATTTCTTAACTACTGTTATATGTAGGATTTGCATCTTTTTACCTTGTATATTTTAAATCTCTGCCATATGTATATTTTTGTGAAGGTAAAAGATGAGGGAAATGTATGTGAGGTTGAAAGTCCACTAAAATGCTTGTAACCAAATGTTAAAAGCTAAGTAATTTTTTTTAAAAAGCTGAGTAATTATAGAAAAATAATATAGAATTATAATAATTTTTTAGTTGCTCTTCACAGGGGAAGAAAACGTGACAAGACTAGAAAGGTCCCTTGGTAGATTAGTAGGGCATTAAACAATTCATTCACTTTTCTGCATTAGAAGATAAGAGTTATTAACTTTCATGCTTTTTGATGCTTTTAATACTCTGTAGAACTATCCTTGAGCCTCAGAGGCTATTTACCTTTCTTCACAATGTACGCATGTGTCAATCTTTAAAGACTCAGAAAATCTGAACAACAAATCGTCTAAAGCAAACGACATAGTATTAAGTGTATCAGTTTGCTAACATGTATTTAATCTTTCTTATTACCATTATTTCTGCAATAAAAGCAAAATGTCAACTGTGAGTTGGGCTTTAAGCAATCTTTAAAAATAGAAAAGCTAGTCATTCTTATAGAAAAATACCATTTTTATTAAAATATTAAGCATGAAATGTTTGATTGCAATCCACTGAGGTTGAATGATATCACTTTATCTAATTAACAATATTCCAATTAAACATGAAATCAAATAAAATTTATCTTATAAGCAAGTCTTTTGTTGATGTACATTTTAATGATTCTCAATTATATAGCTTTCTTTGAAAAATAAGTGGTTAAAAAGCAATCTTGAGAAAGAAAAACAGAGCTGGAGGTATCAGGCTCCCTGACTTCAGACTATACTACAAAGCTACAGTAATCAAGACAGTATGGTGCTGGCACAAAAACAGAAATATAGATCAATGGAACAGGATAGAAAGCCCAGAGATAAACCCACGCACATATGGTCACCTTATCTTTGATGAAGGAGGCAAGAATATACAGTGGAGAAAAGACAGCCTCTTCAAAAAGTGGTACTGGGAAAACTGGACAGCTACATGTAAAAGAATGAAATTAGAACACTCCCTAACACCACACACAAAAATAAACTCAAAATGGATTAAAGACCTAAATGTAAGGCCAGATGCCATCAAACTCTTAGAGGAAAACATAGGCAGAACACTCTATGACATAAATCACAGCAAGATCCTTTTTGACCCACCTCCTAGAGAAATGGAAATAAAAACAAAAATAAACAAATGGGACCTAATGAAACTTAAAAGCTTTTGCACAGCAAAGGAACCCATAAACAAGACGAAAAGACAACCCTCAGAATGGGAGAAAATATTTGCAAATGAAGCAACTGACAAAGGATTAATCTCCAAAACATACAAGCAACTCATGCAGCTCAATATCTAGAAAACAAACAACCCAATCCAAAAATGGGCAGAAGACCTAAATAGACATTTCTCCAAAGAAGACATACAGATTAAGAATGCTCAACATCATTAATCATTAGAGAAATGCAAATCAGAACTACAATGAGATATCATCTCACACCGGTCAGAGTGGCCATCATCAAAAAATCTACAAACAATAAATGCTGGAGAGGGTGTGGAGAAAAGGGAACCCTCTTGCACTGTTGGTGGGAATGTAAATTGATACAGCCACTATGGAGAACAGTATGGAGGTTCCTTAAAAAACTACAAATAGAACTACCATACGACCCAGCAATCCCACTACTGGGTATATACCCTGAGAAAACCATAATTCAAAAAGAGTCATGTACCAAAATGTTCAGTGCAGCTCTATTTTCAATAGCCAGGACATGGAAGCAACCTAAGTGTCCATCCACAGATGAATGGATAAAGAAGATGTGGCACATATATACAATGGAATATTACTCAGCCATAAAAAGGAACGAACCTGAGTTATTTGTAGTGAGGTGGATGGACCTAGAGACTGTCATACAGAGTGAAGTAAGTCAGTCAGAAAGAGAAAAACAAATACCATATGCTAACACATATATACGGAATCTGAAAAAAAAAAAAAAAAGAAAATGGTCAGAAGAACCTAGGTGCAAGATGGGAATAAAGATGCAGACCTACTAGAGAATGGACTTGAGGATACTGGGAGGGGGAAGGATAAGCTGGGAGAAAGTGAGAGAGTGGCATGGACATATATACACTACCAAACGTAAAATAGATAGCTAGTGGGAAGCAGCCACATAGCACAGGGAGATCAGGTCAGTGCTTTGTGACCACCTAGAGGGGTGGGATAGGGAGGGTGGGAGGGAGATGCAAGAGGGAAGAGATACGGGGACATATGAATATGTATAACTGATTCACTTTGTTATAAAGCAGAAACTGACACACCATTGTAAAGCAATTATACTCTAATAAAGATGTTAAAAAAAAACAGGTGGTTAGGATCAAGAAAATGTGTCCTTACATAGCTATAATGTGACCATAATAATAAAGTAATAATTTTATTATAGTTTCTTAGGAGATATGAGGTGGCTCCACCAAGAATGTAGAAATCAAAGAAATAGATTACTCTCTAGGAGTCAACGAAAAGAGGAAGATGGATCAAGTGTGCAGGACTAGAATCCTACATATTTAACTATATAAACATTGTGTCAATTAGGAGTACTTGTTAACCATAGGACCAGAAGGAAATAGTCAACAAGGCAAATGTGGTGAATGCCCATGTCACCACTGTATAGGAGAAGGAAGCTTGAAGTGGCCTAGAACCACAAATAGAGATAAATGTAGGTTGTTATGGCCAATGGATTTTAAATATTCTGATCCCCAAAATAAAAAATATAATAAAAATTGATAACTTTTGCTCTTCAAAAGTTAATGTTTAAAAAAATGAGAAGACAAGTCATAGACTGGGAGGAAATATGTGCAAAATATATATGTAACAAAGGTTGTCATCAAGAATATATGAAGAATACTTATAGCTCAATAATAAGATAATCCAATTTAGAAAAGGTCAAATAGACATTTCACCAAAGAAGATATATAAATGAAAATATGCACATGAAAAGAAGTTTAACATCATTAGAAATTAGGAAAATGCAAAATAAAAATACAAAGAGATACCACTACATACCCACTAGAATGGATAAAATCAAAAAGACTGACAATACACATTGTGGGCAAAGATGTGGAAAAAGTGTAACCCTCATGTATTGCTGAGGAGAACGTGAAATAGTAAAACCTCTTTGATAAACAGTTTAGCAGCCTCTTAAATATTAAACATACACTTACCATATGGCCTACAAGAAATGAAAATAAGTGTTTGCACAAAGACATACATGAAGGTTTACAGCATCTTTATTCATAGCCAAAAACTAGAAGCAACAAAAATAGATAAGCAACTGCTCAATAGAAAAATATATAATAGTCATCCATATATTGGAATTGTACTCAGAGATATAAAGGAAAATACTCCTGATGTATGCAACAGTATAAATGAATCACAAAGGTATTATATGCTAAATTAAAAACATTAGACACACACACACACACAAAAACTGATTTGACTTATAAGAAATTTCTAGAAAATGTAAAAACGGAAACCTAGAGCAAATCAGAAGTTATTAGGGACGAGGGATGGAAGTGAGGATGGGCAAATTGGCAGGAAGAAGCTTTTTAGGGATGATGAAAATGTTCTAAAATTAGATTTTAGTGATGGTTGCACGACTGTATAAATTCAGTAAAACTCATCAAAATGTACATTTAAAATGGGGGAACTCGGAAACTATAAATTAAACTATGAGACACCACTGAATTAGTTGAGATAATGTATGCTAAAAAATTAATTAATCCTAAATTTAAAACAAGGAAGTTAAATAAATTCTGGTGATACCTGGAAGGAACTTTTAGATGATATGGCAAAGATTTAACAGCAACAGTCACCTAAAGGAAATATATGTTAAGAATCACCTGTTACAGCTCTGAATCATGTTTCTAACCATGGTGTCAATCACAGCTTAAAATATATAAATCAGGGTCCAATTTAACCCAAAGGGGCTGACATCTGCCATGATAAGTCATGATAATTCATAGTAAAATGATTTAGACAGGAAAGTACATTGCCACCTCCCAATACATATTATCTAGCAGTGAGAATTTGAACTAATTGGGAATTGATATATCCATTTCTCAAACTGATCTACACTCTCACAGGATTCTACTACTTCACAAAACTATCTACACCACTTATAGGAATCCAGGAACGTGTAAACCACTTTGCTGGGAGACAGTTCTCCAGAGGTCTCTCAGGTTTTTCTTGCAGGAAGGCACTGCTGTCCTTTGATTACAGATTATCTTCTCAAGTATGTTTGGATCGTGAATAGCCTTAGAAGATGAAGATAGTGTCTTTTTGTAGCAAAAGCTGGGTTTGTTTACTGCCCATAAGAAAGATTAAAGATCCAGGCTCTGGGCTCTCTCTTGTAACACAACCTGCTAGGTGTGCAGATAATACCTGTGCCTCTTTGTGTCACCAGGTGGGATCAGGGACTTGGAGAATTGGAGTAAATGCTGATACTATGTCTACTCCTTTGTCTCTGTCACAGGAGTCTTGTGGCTTCTGCCAGCATCCATGAAACTGTAGTGGGTCAGCTTATTAGCTTGCAAGTAAGGTACAGTCTCAGGACTCCTCAGAGTTCTTAACAAAGTCCACTTTAAACCTTCCTTTTTTGTTTGTCAACCCTATTCCTGAGCAGAAAAGGCTAAACTTATTTTGTAGATAGTTAAAACTGTACAATACTATATAATTCAACCATTTGAAAAAAACAGGACCTAGTAAATTTGTACTCAATAATTTTTACTTGCTTTACTATTTTGGTATTATTTCCTAAAATAAAAGTTCGGCATGGAAAATATCAGTGAATTAAAAAAAAACTAGACAATTAATATAAAACATTAAAGATAAAAATACACAAAAAAATCAGTAAGATTGTGTATTTACTCCAAATTTTTCAATCTTTTTACACTACTAGATCAATTTCTTAATTGCATAATTTGAAAATCAAATGCATACATTTTTCTAAACATTCAGAATACACACTCCAGCCTAAAATCTAAGAAAAAAGCTAATGTTCATTAAACTAATATTCGTCATAATGGTACAAATTTAAAGATATGCCAACAAGGGATTCCCTGGTGGCACAGTGGTTGGGAGTCCGCCTGCCAATGCAGGGGACACGGGTTCGAGCCCTGGTCTGGGAGGATCCCACATGCTGCGGAGCAACTAAGCCCGTGCGCCACAACTACTGAGCCCGCGCTCTAGAGCCCGTGAGCCACGGCTACAGAAGCCTGCGCACCTGGAGCCCGTGCTCCACAACAAGAGAAGCCACTGCAATGAGAAACCTGCGCAGCGCAACGAAGAGTGGACCCCACTCTCCGCAAGTAGAGAAAACCTGTGAGCAGCAACAAAGACCCAATGCAGCCAAAAATAAATTAAAAAAAAAAAAAAAAAGATATGCCAACAAGGAATGTTGGAAATAATGTAACAAAATTACCACAATTTATCTTTTGCCAATTTAAATAAATATTTTGATAAGCTAAAAGTCTTTAGGGGTAAGTCTTACGAAAAGGAGTCAATACAGGTACAGGCTACTCATTTGAAGACTGCTGGTTCAGGGACTTTACTGTGACACGTACTTAGTAAAGCAGTCATTATTAAATCCGGTTTCTGGGTTAAATCAATAGTCATTGATAAAATGCCTTCAAAAGAACATGTATCATTTTGTGCAATTTTGAAAGTGCTACTTGCGATAATGTAACATTGTCCTTAACCTTTTTGGAGGAAAAACTAAGTACATTATTGTCCCCATAATGACAGGAATGGCAATCATTAAACTGTATTTCTGAGAGACCAAATCTATTTTTTTCTATTGACAGCTCAATATCAACACAATTACTTTGCTTTGGAGAAAATAAAAGTTGACTTCACAATGTCAAAGCCTGGAAATAATTAATCTCTAAAGGCAAGGGCTCTTTCCTTCAAGACTTAATTTCAAAACTAGTTTGGAGCATTTTAAAGAATCCTCTAACGCATTACGCACACACACACACACACACACACACACACACACACACAGAAAGGATCTCATTTATAGATACAGATTTACTAGTTAAACATACTAATAATCAAAGACATAAATGATATGGACAAACACAGCTGAAAGGCTTTAAGCTTCATATTAACAACTATATGTGTAACCAATACCTTTTTTAAGCTTTTTAATAAACACATAGGTGCTATAGGATGAAACAAAAGAGTAAAGACAAATCTGAAATTCTTAATCATAGTAGTTTAAAATTTTGTATGTTGTTTTGTACTGGAAACTTTTCTGATAACAGAAAACATATCCAAAGAAATTTAAAATTAGTCAATACATCACTCCTTTTATGTGTAAATATATAAATATGTGTGTACGCATATACATAATTGTGAGGTTTAATATATAAAATCATTTGGGGAAGGGAGACTTAGAAAAATATTACCCTGAGTTTTATCACAAGAAGTTCAAGACAAATTATGTTAAAGACCCGCACTTAATGTTAATCCTTTCCTTTCCATGTTATTTTTGACACTGAGCATTCGTGACCTAAATGCACAGGCCCTTGATCTGATTCCTTTGTAGTTTAGGAATCTTACTGGATTTTTTCTTTATCCCATTTGCTCAAATTTATTTGTAAACAAAATGCAGCTGAATTCAATACAGAGCTGATGTGAAAGCAACTGACAAACCAACTAGGAAAAGCAAAGTTTTCCTCAGTCTCAAAGTAATAAGTTTGATAATTAGCTACAAGAATTATTCAAGAATTAGAATTTTCTGTCTTCAACTAAGAGCTTTCCAATCAGTCCTAGCTAGGAGAGAAGGAGCTAACATATACATTAAGTATAAGCACGACTTTATTTTTAAGAAGGCCATATGGTGGAAAAGTTACAATTTGGTATGAGGCTTTGATGTCAAAAAAACAGAAGTGAATCTGAGCTTTGGCACTTATTATCTATGTGAGCTGGAAGTTACTTAATTTCTCTGAGTTTCGGGGGAAAAAAGAAACTATTTAGAATCAAAACTGCCTCTTGGCCCTTCTGTCATTAGGAAGTTGTCAGGCTAAGAGTAGGAGGCAACATTCATATTAAAGGGAAAATAAAATTTTAAATGGCTCCATTCAACCTACCTGTGGCTAAGAGGGAATGGGATAAGAAAAGACTAACCTTCTCAAAATCTTGGCCAGTTTTCTAATGTGCCTGGGTGACTCCAAGTGTAGATGACTGTGTCTTTGACAAGAACATAAATACATTTGGGGATATGCAGGTGTTAGTCCAGAGTCTAGTTAGAGGAAGTAAGTTAGATTGTTCTGGCTGATAATATCAGGATATTTAATTTCATAAGAAAGCCCCAATGGTGGGTACCCAAAAGAGAGAGAAGCATGAGGTGTGAAGTGAGTTAAGGGATGAGGCAGCAGTTTTTTGAAGAGTTTGGAGCCTACAAATTAAGATGTCCTGTAAGAAATTTGGGATAGTGAAAAGCCATTTAGAAATAGTGCTGTCTAATATTCAATTTTAAGTTGATGTCCTAAGTTTTCTGCAATATAAACCTCCAAAATGGAGATAGATCCATTCTGTAAAAGTACCTTGTGGATACCTGCTGGCTGATCTTCTCATGCTCCATCCACCCACTTCCGATTTCAAGCACATCTGTGGAGAACATTTCTGAGCGAGCCTAGACATACACAGATCGCTGCCGCCTGCATGCTTGTGCCCCCTTCTTGGGGCATCCTGCCCCACAGCCTTCTCACATGCCACAGGAGCTATTCATCCAAATACAGCCCAGCCCAGGAGGTAGGTAAGTATGCATGACCATGTCAACCTTCAGCCACAGGGGGCAGGAGATGGCAAATAACTGCTCAGCCCCTGCCCATGGAGGGAGGCATCCCGCATGGTTCTCGGGGGGCTCCTGTGGGATGGAGCCCTCACAACAGCAACACCAATGGCACACCTCACGCAGCTTTTCCTCCATCCCTGCCTTACACCTCCCCCAGCTTCCCTCGCTCTGATTGCCCGGGAACATCTTCCCAATAGACTCCCAAGGCCTTACCCATCCATGACTCTACTTTCAATAGACTCCAGACCTAGATGCTTTGTGGAAACTGTTTTAGTGGACAAACAGAGGGAAAGAGGCTGAGTTCCCTACCTGAGCCAGTGCAGAGCTGAGAGGGCCAGCAGGCTGGGGGAGAGAGAAGACCAGGGAGTCACAAGGATTCTAAGCAGGGGTCTTGAGGGGCCCTGACATTTCTGTGGGAAGGGTGACAAGAGGATTGAGTTGATCTTATTTATATCTCAAATGACAGGGCAACCTTAACTAACTTCTAGTTACAGAGTAGGCTCATGATAAGTAGAAGAAAATGAATTTAATAAAGCTGATGGTAAGAATTTTGCATTCTGAACCAGTTTATTGCTGTCAAGATCTTCAGTTTCAGATTCTGCTGATCTGTTATCAGGTCTAACTTTTAGTGAGATATTCCTCAATTAGCAGGTGGCACATTTTGAATCTCAGGGCCATTCTATGAGTTGGGGACAATCTATCTTTCAAAACGTATTATTTCCTGAAACTCCCATTCATGTATAATATTTGAGCCAAATTATTACCTATGTACACCTTACATCTTGACATTCCCTATACTTGGAATATTCTTTATTATCATCTGCTTTTTTCCCCCCTAAACCTAGCCATCTTTCCAGGCCTGCCTGAAACAGTATGTCACCGATAAAAGCTCCCCAAACCAAACCAGAATGTATGACTATGTTTCATGGTAATCACCTGCCTCTTGGTATTTATATTTTTTGCTTTCTCCCATTCTCACAGGACAACATTTAAGTTCCATTCACCTTTTACTTACATATATGGGATCCCTGCATAGAGCTGCACTTTAGATTTGATCAGCTTCTTCGTCTTCATTAATATGCTGGGTAAGTTTTTACTACAGAGGATGTTGCTACCAGCCTTTCTTATTGGCTTCCAAATTTCCATGTGTCCCATTCCATAGTCCACCATTTCACACATCCTATTCTGAAGCCTCATTCTGACCCTTGTTCCTTAAATAAATACCTACCTGTCACAACATTTTGCTTTCACTCGGATTCTCTTATCTCCTCTAACTCACAGGGTAAACATACAAACCGGTTTGCCTAGAACATCTCCAGTTTAAGCCTGTCGTACAAGTGTAATTGTAGCATCCCTTTTTACTCCCAAACGTTTCCAGGTTTTGGAGGATAAATTATATAGTCACCTTATTTTATGCAGCTTTTGTGCTTTGTTGCTTTTCCTTCTTTTCTGTGCTTCACCTATTCCCACACTGCATTGCACGTTATACATCCACTGTTGCAGAATATACAGTATTTTTAAAGTGAGGGAAATTGTCATGTGAAATGATGTAACATGATCAGTTTGCTCTGGGTATACGGAAGACTTTCCTGTGACCAACATTATAAACGTCTGAGCACTATTAAGTCTGAAAAGCAGACACAAACCAGAATGGGTGGGAAGAGAGACTGCGTTTGGCATAGCTTCAAGAACATCATTTCAGGAAGAAAAATCCAATTCAGTTTTCAGAATGACTGGTTAACCAATCCATGACACGTCTACGTAATCAATATCTACTGCCACTTACCTTGGCAGCATTCCTGGAGAGATCATTTTCCAAAATTGTCCTCTTCTCAGCCACTTTCCATTGTGTTTTATGTAAATTATTTTGGCTTGTCTACTGTATCCCTTTTTTTTTTTTTTGCCTCTATTACAATAAAGAACTTAACCCATGTATTGCATTAAGTATGAAAGAATAGATACTTTCCAACCCCTGTATGCAGTTTATTTCTTTGAGTATTCAGTTTTAAAATTCTTTTCAAAGTTATAAAAGACAGCTCAAAATATTTTCCCATTTTCAGGGTTCTTGTAGATAATCCTAACCCAACACGAACACCAAGCATTTCTATCTCTGTTATCTATCCCACTTTTACAGATTGCTACACAAGGTTCTGCCCTACCACAGCAGGAGCAGCTTTTGACCTTTCCCTTGAAGGAATTAGTGTTTTTCTGGTCAGCAAAACCTTTGTCAGCAGACATAGTCGTTGGTTAAGGAACTCTTGGTATTCTCCCTGATCAGTACCCTCTGTCAAAGGATAAGCATCCTTAATTTGTGCCTACTAAAGAGAAATGGATAAGCAACAAGGATTTACTGTATAGCACAGGGAACTCTGCTCAATATTCTGTAACAACCTAATTGGGAAAAGAAATTGAAAAAGAATAGATGCATGTATATGTGTAACTGAATCACTTTGTTATACACCTGAAACTAACACAACATTGTTAATCAGCTATGCTCCAATATAAAATAAAAATTAAAAAATAAATAAAGAGAAATGGATCAGGAACTGCTTTACTTCCCCACTTAAATACCCCTCAAAACCCTCAGCAGCTTCCCATTGCACTGAGAACAAACCTAGAACTCTGGCCAAGTCAGCGCATGGTCTGGCTGCCACTCTCCCCACCGAGCCCCATCTCAGCCACTCTCTCCTGCGTTGGCCACCATGTTCCAGCCACACTGGCCTCCTTTCTTTGGCTGAAAGAGCGCACCAATCCCTTTCCCCTCTCTTCCCAGAAGGCACTTCTATCAGCCCTTCAGGTAACAGGCTCGTTCTCACGCTCCAGTTCTCAGCTCATGCGATGCCTCCCCCAGAGGGGCCTCCCGTGACTGCACCATATACGAATTCCCCCAGTTAGTTTCCTTCGTTGCCCTCTTAATCTCTCCATAGTTCTAGAGTTAATTTTCTTATGTGTTTGTTTGCTCACTTAGTTGTTGTCTGTCTACCCATTAGAGACTGTGCCTATGTTTTTTTACCCTTAACATCCCCAGCGTCTAGCACATAATGGGTGATCAATGAATGTTTGTTACATGAATGACAGCACTAAATAAGACTGATACAGGCAGTGTTTCTCCTGGTATCATTTTGTCTGGCTCCATTTCTGCTAGTAGCTAGCAGCTCTCCAGCAAGCTATTAATCCCCTCTAAATCTCGACCTTGGTTGCTGGGAGCAAAGAATGAAAGCAGCCAACCTCTGATCCGTGGGGGAAGGGGGAGGGATGACGGAGGCAAGGGGCAGCCTGGGAGAATGAAAAGAAAGCAGATGACTTTGTTTAATCCTTATGTCAACTGGACCGCCAGATAAATGGACCAATAGTACTTAATAGGAAGAACAGACTTTTTCTCTGAAATGCCCTTAGTAGCCATCCCTGGTTGACAATTACTTATAGTAAAAGGAAAGTAGCATCTATAAGCCATGAATAATGCTACACATGCTTTATCACATATAAAATAGATCTGCTTAATAATTCGAATGCTTCACCATGGGAGGTGATTCCTACAAATCTTGCACACAAGTCTCAATCTATTATTCTGGGTAAAAAGTGCATGTCTATCGATGGAAGATAGGACCTGCGGATTCATTCTGAAGTCCCCATACCTCTCTTTGCTCCATCCAAGCTGAGTAGGATCTCTGATTTATGAGAATCTGATTTGACTATCCAATCGTGTGTGTTAGCTTAGCTGTGAATCAGAATTCCATGGGGAGTTTAAAAATACTAGTATCCAAAAATTCAATGGTGAGGGAGAAAGGAAAAGAGTCTGTCGAAGTTCTTTTTCTATGATTTAATCCTGGCCCGGGGAAGTAAAAATGTAACCAAAGAGCGTCGGGTGATACCAGTTGCAGTGGATTGAAGGGTGGCCCCCAAAGATATGTCTACATCCTGGCTCTAGAAACCTGTTGTCTTTGTCAGCTCGGGCTGCCATAACATATCAACAGCAACTGGGTGGCTTAAACAACAGACATTTATTTTCTCACAGTCCTGGGGGCTAGAAGTCTTTAAAGAAGGTGCCAGCAGATTCAGTTCCTGAGGAGAACCCTCCTTCTGGTTTGAAGATCGTTGCCTTCTTGCTGTTGATCGTTGTCTTCACATGGCAAAGAAAGAAAGAGGGAGCGAGCTCTCTGGGGGGGGTGGGTCTCGGCTTATAAGGGCACTAAATGCATCAGGAGGACCCGACTCTTAGTACCTCATCTAAGTTTAATCACCTCCCAAAGGCCCGGTCTCCAAACACCATCACGTTAGAGGTTAAGCCTTCAACATATGAATTTTATGGGGGATGCAATTCGGTTCACAGTACCTGTGAATGTAACCTTATATGGAAAAAAAGGTCTTTGTAGATATTAAGGATCTTGAGGAGAGATCTTCTAGGATTACCCAGCTGGGCCGTAAATCCAATGACAGGTGTCTTTAGAAGAGAAAGGCAGAGGGAGATTAAGCACATGGAGGAAAAGGCAAGCAAACACCAAGGCAGAGAGTGGAATTATAGAGTCTCAAGCCAAGGAACACCTGTAGCCACAGAGCTGGAAGAGGCAAGAACTGGTTCTCCCTTTAGTGCCATCAGAGGCAGCACAGCCCTGCTGGCACTTTGATTTTGGACTTCTGGCATCCTGAGCTGTGAGACAATAAATTTCTGTTTTAAGCCAAGAAAATAAACGCCAGTGCTCAAATTCCACGCCTATCCAATTAAATCAATACCTTCTGCAAGTGAAGTCCTGGCACTTTGCTGTTGTTTAAAGCCCCTGGGGTAGTCGTAACTCTGCATGTAATTAAGGTTGAGAAGCTCAAACTTAAAGTGTTTCCCCTTCCAGAGTTATTATCATTTTAGTGAGGGTTTCTTTATTCTGAAAGACCAAAAACATTCTTGACCTTCTGAAAAATTAATGCCTGGTGGCAAATTATTTGTACCAGGGAATGTATTGGAAACTAAGAATAGTGACAACATATATTAGAGACTTCTGGATCCTTTAAAAATCTGCCATCACTTCTATTATGCCTGGAAAGTAATATTTTAAAAGGAATTTGAAAATAGGCTGAAGGGCATTATGAAACAATGAAGCATTTTTATTCCTTGATATTGCACTAAAAGTAATCATTCTAAATTAGCCTGTAGAGTAACATCCAAAGGTGGGGTGTTTTACTTCTTTTATGTTATAAATTCCCATAGTTTTTCTTTCCCAATCTATCACCCTGATCAAGAGTAAATAAATCTACTATACCAAGTGAACTAAAGAGGCAAAATAATCGCAGTCTTACAGGGAAATACAGATAGTTCATCTAACCCCAATCCTTCCATTTTAACCTGCCATCAGAAGGCTGGGCAGAAGGTCACCTCTTCATCTCTATTTCTCAAGAAAAGAATTAGTCATACATATTGTTAAATTGGCTTCATCCCCAAAGAATAAATGAGAGATGAACTGCACTGAACAAAGAGACATCACTACACTCAGAAAGCCATTTGCTTGCAACAGGAAATCGATATAAAGCAGTCTTACAACATTGCATGACATTAAATGTCTATAATCACTTTATTCTGCTTAACTTGTATAGATGTGTTCTGTCAGCATTCTCTCTCTATAATCTCTCCCTAGGAAAACTCATCTCCTTTCCACAGGGATCACTTATAAACTAATAGCTCTCAAATCCCCATCTCTAACTCAACATCCCTTCTAAGCCCTAGAGGCAGTATGGTGCAGTGGCTAAGGATGTATATACAGGCTTTAGAGCCAGTCTGTGTTCAACTCCCAGCCACCACTCATTGGTCGAATTATTTATCTTCAGTAAGCCTCACTTTCATCATCTCTAAATTGAGGAAAATGCATGCAGCCCAGTGCCTATTAAGAAGTAAGGATTTGAGAAATGTTGTATTTACTGTAATTATTATCATTAGGCCTATCCGTGCAGATGTCCCAGGAATACATCAAATACAAAACTGTCCAAGGTTGAATTCATTATTTCCCCCCAGTAAATGATTCACCTCCGCGAGCTCTACCATATTGAATAAAGCCATCATCCTACCAATATGCAGCCCCCAGGGAATCCTTTTGTTATTCTTCCTTCTCCCTCATTTCCCACTTACTTTTCGTGGCCACATCTTGCTCTCTCTCTACAGTGACTCATTAATCCACCTTCATACGTCCCCATTGACATGACCTGAATTCAGGTCATTGCCACTTCGATGACTACAACTTCCTTGTAAGTAGTTTCCTAGGCTCCAATCTCTTGCCCTCACATTGCTGCCTGATGTCCTCCAGCAACACAGATCCGAACTGGAAATGACCCTCCAATGTACTCAAATGCTTTACTTAATATGTCATTCAAAGACTTCCAAAATCAGGCCCCAACCAACCTATCTAGCCTCATCTACCCTACAGTCTACTGAGGAGGATCTCAGTCCCTACTCTACTAATAAGACTCACCCACGGGGGCTTCCCTGGTGGCGCAGTGCTTAGGAATCCGCCTGCCAGTGCAGGGGACACGGGTTCGAGCCCTGGTCTGGGAAGATCCCACATGCCGCGGAGCAACTAGGCCCGTGAGCCACAACTACTGAGCCTGCGCATCTGGAGCCTGTGCTCCGCAACAAGAGAGGCCGCGATAGTGAGAGGCCCGCGCACCGCGATGAAGAGTGGCCCCTGCTCGCCGCAACTGGAGAAAGCCCTCGCACAGAAACGAAGACCCAACACAGCCAAAAATAAATTAATTAATTAATTAATTAAAAAAAAAAAAAAAGTCACCCACTCCCATGGGCATTCTCAGAGGGAAATGTAATTACCCAGCCACTGACTGTAAATCTATCCCTCAAGCAAACAGGACAGATTGCAAGTGAGAGCACAGTTTATACATATATATATATATATATATATATATATATATATAATCTTAATGTGATTCTGATTTATATCTTTTAAAGCAAATTATGTGTAAACTTTGGCACCTTATAATTAGCTTTAAAAGGATTACTAGATTTTTATCTCTCATTTAATCTCAATAAACTTTGGGGGGACCATATTATGGATGAATAACGCTAGCCAACAACCTAAAATTCAGATTACTGTAAGCCTAAAAGTTTATTGTGACACCTCTTAGTACACTCTTTTCCTTTAACCCTCTTCCCCAAACACCTTATACCGCAACCCTTGACCTCCCAGCTCTTGAAAACCTAAGCATATAGTGTTCCCTATGCCTCCCTAGCTTTATTTGACCTTCCTCATCCTTACTTATTTACACTTTTTCATCCTCCCTCTCTCGGCTTAATTAGTATCCTCTCTTGAATGTTTTTCTTTTATCAAATTTAATATTATTATTTATTTAACATTTCAAATCTATTGAAGTTATTCAGTAAGGCTAGCTTTTAATGGGCAGCAGCATACTTTTACTGAATACAGATTACCATCTTGGTTCTGTAACAATTCAGTCAGCAGCTGTGAGGACCACCGGCTCTCCCCTTCCCTTGCCCCCCTCCTTTGGGGTGCCTGCCAACAGGGACAGGTTCTGCTCCCGTCCACATAGCAGCACAGAAAGTGGCTCCATGTGTTGGCGTTACTTGTCTTTTCACTCGTTTTTCTTTGGTGCTTCTGATATTAAAAAGTTAATTTTAATATAAACAAATGTGTTAATTTCTTTTTCTCTATGGTTTATAATTTTTACATTTTGTTTAAGAAACCCTTTGTTAACCTGAAACAATAAAAATATTATCCTATATTATCTTCTGAAAACTTTTTGGTTTTTCCTTTTACACTTATGTCTTCTATCCACCATGAATTAATTTTTGTTTTTGGTGTAACAACTATTAGAAAACAATAATGATTTTTAATACCATTAATAATAGCAACAAAAAATATCAAATATCTAGTAATAAATCTCATGAAATATGTCCAAGATCTCTACAGGAAACCTGCAAAACTTTGTTGAGAGAAATTTAAAAATCAAAATAAATGAAGAGATCTATGGATTTTAGGATTAAGAAAATGACTATTGTTAAGATATCAATTCTTTGAATGTTCTCTGACTCCCTGGAGAGTAGGTGCCCATAACTCCATGTATCTGAACTCCAGACTGTGTTGAAATTCTAAGGTACAAGTCTAGGCTCAGGTTAGACTGATCCCTAAACTACAAATTGCCACATTCAGGTTAATCCAAGAGCAAGAGCCTAGGAAAGAAACTGATACTGAAAATCAGAAAAACATACAACTGAAGTGACTGGAGAGAGAGAGAGAGAGTCTAGGTATAAAACACCCGGACAGAAATCACAATTTCAACTTAGAGACTGTATTGAGCAGAATATACGTAAGAAGAATTATCCTTAGATTATCTAAGGAGCTGAACTGTAGCCACCAGCGCTTCCTACAGGCCACGGAGGCTCTCATCCAAGAATGGAGAAAAAGCTCTGCGAGGCCACTCAGGCACACCGGTGCGATTCATACATTCCCTATTGTATGGGAACTTGTGATATTTTTTCTGAGACAAACTGATGATGAGGGAGGAAAAACTCTTTCTAAGTGAAGGAATTAAGCGTAAATGTATAAACAGAGAAAAGAAGGAACTTCATGTTAATCCACTGGTAGAGAAAAAAATGGGGAGACACAAATATATGGTATATCTTTAATTACTGATATAATCTGCGCTTGTTAATATATGCAAATTTCAAACCAGAATCAGGGACCACCTAGTACTTCTAGGCTGAGTCCAGAAATCATTGCTCCTAAACTTTTCTAGGTAGAAAATGGATCATCCTATTATAAACATTGTCCAATTTTTCCTTGGTAATTCAAAATAGAGTTAAAGTAAGAATTTTAAATCCAGCATACAATGAGGCAATTTCAAATTAAAAAAACAAAAAGGCAATTCTGATTCCCTTGGCAAAAATTTCCTTGCATTGAAAAGTAAAATTTCAAGCAAATTTTCATTGATTTTTTTTTTTGAACATCTTTATTTATTTAATTTTTATACAGCAGGTTCTTATTAGTTATCTTTCATTGATTTTAAATGCAACAATCTCTGTTGAAGTTATTCTTTGTAATATTTTAAATACATTTTAAAGGTTAATATAAAACACATTGCTGTCAAGTAAATAATATCAACCTCATCAGAAAAGATAAAGAAGAAATTAGAACCTGATGTGCATAGATCAATAGATACTTAGATACATAGATATAGACGATAGCTAGATAGATGATAGCTAGCTAGATGACGATGATGATGATAGATAGATATTTACTAACCAATTTTAGTTGGTTTTTAAAAAATATTTCAATTCATCATATTCATGTCTCAGTTGATCCTCTGATTAAAAGGAATTTGTGCTTCTTGCAGGTACAAAGGCAGCACACAGCCTGAAATCTATCTGAGCTTCCCTAGCCAAGTCAATGCCCTAGCTCAGGCTATATCCTGGAGGAAGCAGCATCTTTTTTTCTAATTTACACCAAAGCTGGTAGGAGATTTTATAGTTCTATAAAAACTCAAGGGCTTCCCTGGTAGCGCAGCGGTTGAGAATCTGCCTGCCAATGCAGGGGACACGGGTTCGAGCCCTGGTCTGGGAAGATCCCACATGCCGCGGAGCAACTAGGCCCGTGAGCCGCAACTACTGAGCCTGCGCGTCTGGAGCCTGTGCTCCGCAACAAGAGAGGCCGCGATAGTGAGAGGCCCGCGCACCGCGATGAAGAGTGGCCCCCGCCTGCTGCAACTAGAGAAAGCCCTCGCACGGAAACGAAGACCCAACACAGCCAAAAAAATAAAATATACAAATAAATAAATAAAAGATTACTATAAAAAAGAAAAAGAAAAACTCAAGTGTCTGTATCATTTTTAATTCAAAATCAAAGTTATCACATAACATCTGACATGTGATACGCCCTTACACTGAGAGGAAATATTCATTCATGCATGCATGCTTACCCAGAGGGAAACAGAACCCAGAGGAAAACTGAAAGAAATCCCTCTTCCCATGAAGCTAATATTCTAGTGAGGAGAGACAGACTCTAAATCAGACTCTAAATTATAATAAATTAATAAAACATAAAGCATCAATAAAACATAAAGCAGCAGAAGAAGTGCTAAGGAGGAATATAAGGAGATACATAAATGATATGAAAAAAAATAAAGCAAGGAAAGGGAATAAAGAGTATGGGGAAGTTGGGGAAGGCATTACAATTTTAGAGAGTGTGGCCAGCAAAGGCCTACATCAAAGACAGCATTTGAGTAAAAACCTAAAGGAAATGAAGAATGAGTCATGCACTTATCTGGGGCAAACAGTGGTCCAGGTAGAACGTGGAGCATGTGCAAAGTCCCTGAGGTGGGATTATGCCTGGTGAGTTGGAGAGTTAGTACTACCAGATATATATAGCACTTAAATACGCAAGGCAGTGTGCTAATCATTTTACATAGAAATACCCATTTAGTCTTCACAGCAACCCTTTGATACAGGGGCTACTATTATTCCCATTTTATAGATGAGTAAAGTGAGGCAAAGGTTGTTAGGTAACTTGCTCAAGATCACAAAACTATCAGTGAAAAATTCAGACCTAGCAGTTTGACCCCAGGGTTGATGCCCATAACCACTCTACTATAGTATGTCTTAGTAATTTAGTAATTTTAATCATCAGTGGATTCTGATTATGATTATCTCTACATTTTAACAATAGAAAGAAGAAAAAATTTTAAGAATCCAGTGAAGCTGATCAATCCAATGAACCAACCCAGAAAATCCAAATCTAGCAAAGTAGATATCCATTCATTAATTCCTGGGTGATAAACATTGCTCCTTGTATAGCATAAAGTTTCCTCATTGGTTCAAGCCTTATAAATGATGTAAAGTTTAAAAAGAAGAGACCTTAACAAATCATCAAATTTTGATTATTATGACTGAGACAAAGCTAAATTAATTGCCTACTTTTTAAAAAAATTAGGTAAATAACAGAATAGTTAACAGGTATTCTACAACCAAGTTTTCTAAGTGTGAATCACAGCTCCATTATGTATTATCTGTGATGTTAACAAGCTGCTTAGCCTCTCTGGGTCTCAGAGTCTCAAGAAGTGTGGGTAATAATAGTACGTACCTCACAGGGTTTTGTGACGATTAGTTGTGTCAGCCGTGCCTGTTGTAGGGAAGTTGTAGGGAGATAAGTGTTAGTTTCAGTATTACTTTAGTGGCAGTGTAGTATATTATGTAAGTAAGGGACCATAGTGGGAGGCTGTATGGATTGGAATCCCAGATTAACCACTTATCAGCTTTGTGAGTCCGGCAATTTACTTAACCCCTCATTTTCTCAGCTTCTCACCTGTAAAATGGGAATAATAATTCTAATGACTTCACAGTGTTGTTGGAAGGATTAAATGAGTTACTATATGTAAGATGTTTAGACTGGCACCTGGCCCTTAATAAGTATTATATTTTTACTGATAGTAACATTAACATTACACATCATTTAGATTTATTAAGGAAGTTACTTCCTCTTCCATTTTGGTTCAAGAAGACATGATCAAACCATGACGTCTCTTTAAATATCTTTCTCTATAATTTGCTTCTCTCTGTCACTCAGAGGTAATCCAACAAATTGAAAAGTGTACACTAAGAGTTTAGGCCTTTTACTTAAAACGGTCAACATGTTGAGTGTTGTGCTAAATTATTTAGCCGCTTTCCTGAAAACTGTGTTTCTGCAAACTCCCTTCCCTCTACTCATTACTAACATGAAAATTCAGGTAGATTTAATTTTATATTCCCCATCTGTAATTACCATCATCTTACTGAGTGTTTTCAGCATTCACTCATATTTGACAGTAAAACCCTGATAACATATAAAGATCTATGACATGTGTCATTGTTTTCTTTATTATAGGATAGTTTAGGGCCTCATTTAATTACCTGTAAGGGAAGAGAAATTGAAACGTAGCTGCAGTTAGATATACTGATGACAATTACTATTTGCAGTGAACATGTCCTTACCAAGCTTTCATCTCCGTGCCTCAACATCTAAACTGCCATGACATTGCCTTAGAGCTCTTCAGCCAGATTAGTCAAGGTGTTATTTACAGAGAACATTACCTTTGGTCTTACTCAAATGGCAGAAAAATCTGCCAAAAACCTGAATTGCTGTGTAATCAGCTTGGTTTGGCATACTCCACAGAGTTGGCAAGACAGAACAAATGTTATAACAAATAGTCACTCTTGATGCTGCCCTATAAAGGAAAACATGTTGTCTCTATTCCATACTTAGTAGAAGCCTAGCGGGGAGAAGTTCCATGCAGAAAATACCTGATATGTGCAGAGTACCTTGAAATGTCACTATAAGCCTATTATGGTAAGGAATTCTGAATATGGAAATTCCATCTCAGACCTCATAACAGTTTAAGTTACCATAATGATCTCATTATGAGTGCTTTTACCAAAAAGTAATTCTACTATACAAATCCAAAGCTCATGTGGTTATTTTGCTCATTTTGAAAGTTTCAATAAAGATTGTCATTTCCTATCTCTACAGAAACCTTTTAAAATATGATATTCAACTATTCGAAGTTAAAGAGTGAAGCAGGAATTACCAGTTGATATTATCATCTAAAATAATATGGACAGCACTTGATAAAAGGATCAAAGTACAAAATCTCTTTCAGGTTTTGAAAGGGAAGATTCTTTTTTTATAACCAGGAGAGCACAAATTTTCATAAGTTATCACAACTTGTTTCCGATCAAAGTTTCTCAAGCATTTTCCAATTTGTATTCTCCTGAGGGACTCTACAAATGTTCTGCAGAATCTATTTAGAGCAATTGGTACTTAACTTCTTTGGTCTTTCAAAACTTCAGGAATCTTAAAACTATAAAACTAAGGTATGGATAATACACATACAGAAAGACTATGCATCTCATAAGAGGAGTTGATTCCAGATATCAGAAAAAAATAATTTTTTACTCTAGGAGTCATGGATTTTCCTTTCACTAGTCAATATCTTAAAAACGTTATGCTGAAGACATTTTCTGGTGGTTTCCATTTTGTCCTGTAACGGTTCCCAAAAGTGATGTGTTTGACCACAACTCATAACAGTGATTGGATCACCTTACCACCTCTGAAGTTCCACTGATTACAATAAGACATCATCTGACATTTAATTTGTTTAGAGTTAGAGATTCACTGTGACAATTCTATCATGGCAAAAGTTTGGAGGTTTCCAAAACCATTCTGGAAAGACAGCTAATCTTTTCTCAGTTCATTACCTTTGTTTTCATCTCTAATAACTGTTACCAGGAAATTAACAGCTTAGTATTCCAAGAAGGGGCCCAAAATACAGCATTTCTGAAGGCAGGGAAAACTGCCCAAATTCAGAAGACACACCATATTCCAGGCCCCAATATATTTAATATAGAAATACACTCATTTATTTAAAAATTGATAAAGGACATAATTAATTTTAATTGTAAGCCTGAAATGTCATATCATGCAGAGTTGAGCAGAAAAAATGTTCAATTTCAAATTTCTACCACAGTTCAGGAAATTCTATAAGAATAATCACTCTCAGTGGTCTGTATAGAAGTTGGAATACAATTCTTGTCTGCTCATGGATCTCCAAATTTATTGGGAAAACTGATAGTGTCCAGCTCCCCAGAGATTCAGTTTTAGGAGAGTCCAAGGCCAGGGCCCTCTCAGAAACACTCACCTATTTTTAATTCTTATTCTCTTTTCCACTTCTTTTCCTTTGAGGTTTCCTCGGTCAAACCATTACCTTGTTCAGTCTGAAAAACTGCAGTTTTTCAATGAAAAACTTCCTATTGATTCCTGCAAATATCCTAAAACTCCTGATTCCTCTAGACTCTGGATCTTGATATTTATAGAATAGACTTGGGAAATCAAGAGTCTTTTTCTCTCCAATCTGATCCTTGCAAATGAAACTCTGACTTTCAGGACTCATTCTTTCTGCTTTACTCTCTAAACATGGTGTGGTATAATTTAACAATATATTTGGTCTTTGTCCTGAGTTCCTGGTACAGAGCTCCAAAAACACTAGAAATTTCCTGAGCAAAAAGAGTGTCTTCTGTTATTCGTAACTAGTGCCTTTGGATCACATATGAGTTTATGATAATGAGGTGACTTAGGGTGAGCCCCCTATTTAGCCTCAGTTTGGAGGTCACAAGAAAGACCAAGTGATTAGCAAGTTGGAACTTTCAGCCCCACCCCTGACTTCTAGAGAGTAAAGGGGGCTGGAGATTGAACTCTGTAATACCTCTGAACAATGAGATTCTTCAAAGAACTTCCTTGTTCATAAACACATCAAGGTGCTAAGAGGGAGGATGGTTCACCCAGAGAAGGTATAGAAGCTCCACACATCTCCTCCCCTATACCTTGAGCTATGCACCTCTTCAAATTGGTTGTTCCTGTATTGTATCCTTTATAACAAACCAATAAGTATAAGTAAAGTATGTTCCTGAGTTCTGTGAGCTATTCTACCAAATTGTTGAAACTGAGGAGTGGTTGGTAGAGACCCCTGATTTATAGCTAGCCGTCAGAAGGTGGCCCAGGACTCGTGACTGGCACCTGACGTGCAGGAAGTCTTGTGGGATTGTATCCTTAGCCTGTGGGGTCTGTGCTAACTCCAGGTAGTTAGTATCAGAATTGAATTAAATTGTTGGACGCCAGTAGGTGTCTGGAGAATCAGCGAACTGATTGCTGGTGTCAGGAAACACCTCACAACATGGTGATTTTGAAAGTCTAAACTAAGCAAAACTAAGCAATGTCTTCAATGGTTTTTTGCTGTATTACCACTGCACCCTTCTCCCATTCCTATCCCAAGCATGCATGCTTCAGTATCGATGAATGCAGCACCGTGAAAACAGTGAGTATTACTTGATGTGGAAAATAAATCTGTGTTATGGACCGAATAGTATTCTCCTAAAATTCATATGTTGAAGCCTGAACTTCCAATGTGACTGTAATTGGAGATAAGACCTTTAGGGAAGTAATTAAAGTTAAATGAGGTCACAGGATGGGATCCTAATTTCGTAAAGCTAGTGTCCTTAGGAGAAGAGGAAGAGACATGAAAGATCTCTCTCCCTCTCTACGCATACACACAGAGGAAAGGCCATGTGAGAACACAGCAAGAAGGCTACTATCTGCAAGGCAAGAAAAGTTCTCGCCAAAAACCAAATTTGCTGCCACCTTGATTTTGGACTTGTAGCCTTCAGAACTGTGAAAAAGTAAATTTCTTTTGTTTAAGCTACCCAGTCTTGGTATTCTGTTATGGCAGCCTGAGCTAACTAATATAATCTGATAGAATCTTTAAAATATTAGCATGTTCTAAATCTTTTTTAGCTTAAAGACTGACATTTTTTCCAACAGATTGTAATACCAGGGACGGGGCAGGTGATTCAATTATTTCAATTCAAGCACTCTGTTAACTGGTTGCTAAAATAATTCTAGAAACCTAATTTTAGAAAGTCTGATGTTTTTACTTTAAGCCATTACACTGTAAACTAGAGTTTTCAACTCAAAATTCAATCATTCGTTCTTATTTTTCTCTCTCTCTCTCTCTATATATATATATATTACTATTCAAACTGAAAAGTATAGTTCCTGCTTTCAAGTGTTTACAGTTTTGTGAGAGGACAGATATTAACCAAATAACCACACAATTCCCAGAGGTTCAAGTGAGCTTAGCAACCCAAGCACATTATTCCACATTTACTTGTATCCAGTTGATGCAGGAAGACAAGTAGAAGATTCCCATGAGAGGTCCTTTTTTTTTTTTTCATAAAATGCACAGAAATATACTTAATCTTGTCATACATATTACATTTCAGAAATGTGTTGAGATTATATAGTTTTTATAGTTAGCATTTTATATGAGAAATCAAGAATGAGTAATGAAAAGGCCGATAGAACCAGAAGGATTGATTTATGAAGAAAGATTGAAAAGAGTAAATGCCTAGAGCTTGACCAACTCACAACTGAAAGAGAATATGGCATTAGAAATAACTCAAATCATTTAGAAAATACAGATATTTCAATAATGTGATAAGAGGAAATTATTTTTACATTATAGAAAATGAGCCATATTTATTATTAAATTAGACATTCAGTTAAAGGTCTTTAAAATGATACATGAGCTCAGAATTGGGGGGAAAAAAATCCCAAGTGACTTTGGTCACTAAAAACAAGGTAGCCACAGGAAATTTTATCCACTCGTGGTTATCACCACTCGAAGCATTTATGGTGATAGGAATATTGGAAGAGTTTTCTAATAGTTCAGGAAATCATTTATGGGGAAAAAGATCAAGGAAAGTTAGACTAAGAATTCTCAAAGTCAAGGAGTATGTATTCCTGCACTGACTTGTCATCCTTTTTTAGAGAATTCAGAGCAAGATGAAGTATTTGCTTTCTGTTGTGAGGATCAAACTCAGGACCATATTAATGATGGTACCAGTGAATGTAATGATGATGAAACCCTTATGTTGCATGTAAAGCAGTCTTCTTGGTAGTTGATACAGGGAAAGGTAAAGAGCCATGTTTTTCCATGGAGCTCTAATAAATACGTCACTGAAGAGTCCCCAATCCACTTACCATCCTCAACAAATAAAGTGGATTTACCTAGAATTAAGAACTGTTCAGGTGAATTATAATAGTCCCCCATTTCAAAATTTTTTAATTACATGATTTAAAATTAAGCCTATAGGTCTATTGGATCATTGAAGAAAACCAAAGACCTTTTAAAATTACACTTAAGAAATAAAAATATTCTAATAAATATTTTAAACCCCACTCAAATATTAAGAGTACAGTGTAATGTTTGCTTCTCCCTGAAATAAGCTCATTTTTAAAGATGCTTCAAAGGGAAAAGGAAATGGAAGAAGCCAGGCAAGCACACTGTTCTAGCCCAAAGCTAACCCAGGGCTTAATGCCTAAGGCATTCTATGCCTAAACAGCAAAGGTAAGATAGCGACCTTTTGGCTAGACTTACAAAGGAAGTTCCTGAGAATAAGAATTAGTACATTTAAGTAAAATATGTATTATTAATGTCAAAGTTATTTCCTGATGTCTTCAAATACCAAGATAAACATTGCAACCGTGAACTCTAAGATACAGCTTTTCCATATCCTCCTGAAGTCTCTATGATAGCTACATTTGTCCAAATGGGATGTCCCTTGGATTTTAAAATTCCCCCACCACACCATCTCTGCCTCTTAAGCAGGAAGACCACTCGAAAGAAGGCTTTGATCTAAAACTAATGCAGTACTTTAAAAAATTGAAGAATAAGCAACAGCAATGATCAATGTGGAAGCCCTTTGACTCTTGTGGATTAGTCCCTGTGGGATATCCAGAAAATAGGAGCTAGGGTCCAAGTATTCAGTGATAAGGAAATATGCAGGAATTTAGATGCATAGATGCCTCAAACTTCATAATTCTGTGATGTCCTTTTCTCCACTGTGAATTCCTAAATTAATTTGGGAATTCTTTTAGTTTAGTAAACTGTTCTGAGTTGTCATTAAACTAGAGAATTTTGTATTATAATTTGGAGAGAAAATTTCCTTCCACCATCGTTAATCACTTATCAATTTTGAATCAAAAGCATTTATTTTAATAAAGGATTATTCAAAATAAACAGTAGTCCCAGAAAATTCTGTATACTGTAAGCAGCAATAAATATCCAGAATTGGTAGAAATAAAGACAAAAGTTGTTGGTTGATTTTTCTTTAAGGGATTGCTAGAAATGCATAGATTGGTCTTGGTAATTTTTAACTTATGTTAGAAACAGTGGTTAAAATTTTGGACTCTGCAGTGGTTTTTAAACCATGTTCCAAGAAACCATTGGGTGGAGTTCCACAGAGAATCATGGATTCTGCAAAGGTTGGATTTTAATTAAAATTTAAAATCCACATTAAACTATTTTTAAACCAAACACACACACACACACACACACACACACACACACACACACACACACACACACACATTCCAAAAGAAATTGAATGGAGGCAGATAGACAGGTTCAAATTCTGACTTTACTAGCTGCTCGAAATTGAGTATTAATACTTAAACTTTCACATTCTCAATTTTCCTATCTAGAAATGGAGATAATGATAATATAGTCATATCAGAGTTTTTGACAGGAATAAATGAGATGCTGCAGAGAGGCAATACAGCATAGTGCTTCAGAGCACAGGTCCTATAACAATGGGGTCTCAAGGATGGTACCTAGACCAGAAGCATCAGCTTCTGCTGGGAACATGTTAGAAATGCAAATTCCTAGGACCTGCTCCACACCTGCTCAGGGTGGGACTAGCAGTTTGTGTTTTAACAAGTCTTACAGGTGGTTCTGATGCACAACACAGGTGAGAACCACAACCCTAGACTTGGTCTCCTTGGGTTTGAATCCTAGGTTGGCCATTTAATAGCTACATATCCACAGGCAAGTTACTAAATTTCTATAGTCCATGTGAAGTGTATGAAGCAGAATAATAAATGTTAGCTGTTATTAAAATACTTGGGATAGTGCTGGACTATATTAAGCATCTCAGTAAACAGCCACTAGTATGATAATTATTATTTTAATTATCACTATTATTATTATTACATGTCATTGTGAAACAGGATCAAGTAATAATATGCTTCAATATGTTCGAGTTCAATAAAATGCTTAAATTACATTCAAGTTCAAGGTAAAATAAAAGAAATCGAAAGCTTATGGCTACATATGGTGACTTCTATGTATTTTTTACAGTGAGACCCATAGAAAGGTGCCCAATATACTTATTTTTAAGTTCCAAAAACTCAGGTTGCCTTTTCTTCATAAAATCAAACTTGTTGGAGGCAGACATACTAAAAATAAAATCGATTCACTGTGATCATTCCTGCAGCTTTAAAATTCAAAGATTAGAAGACACAATGTTCCTTCTAATGTGCTGATTTTATTCCTTCTGTAATCCAAATGTCCGCACAGTGCCAGGCTTGAACGCCAAGTATGACACGTCAGTATTTTTTTTCATTCTTTGTATCTTATAAAGGTTCAAAGAAAGGCAAACGTGCCAGTATGCATATGGCCTGACATTTAGCTCTTTAATGCTGTGACAAAGAATGATTGAGGATTAGGATGCTGAGAATGGAGACGTTCATGCCTGAGTGAGATGGTCATGAAAACGATAGCAAGCATCTGCTTCCTTACAGCCCAAGGCCCTGGAACTTCACAGCAAGCTGATGATACCATCTGTAAGCATGGGAAATGCTTTTTAAGAGTCTTAATTTGCAGTTTATCATATTTACTATGTTTTGCCATTATTATCTTTTTCTATAATAACAGCACATTAAAGTCCATAGAGCCTGGATCTTTCTGTGCGAGATTTCTGACGACTAGTTCCGGCTCCCTCTTTCTTTGATCCGCTAAGCTCTACCGTTTGTAAGACCTTGCCCGTTTCACCTAAATTTTCAAATGTGTTGGCCCAAAGGTTGTTCATAAATTCTTCACATTACCTTTTTAAAATCTCTGTAACATCTGTAATTAGGTCTCTTTTTTCATTCTGGTATTAGTTATTTGTGCCTTATACTTTATTGAATTGTATCATTAATCAAATTTTGTCTATTTTATTACTTTTCCAAATAACAACCTTTTGGCTTTTTTCAAACTTCCTAGTGTTTCTATGACATTAATTTCTTCTTTCATCTACATTATTGTTACGTCCTTTTTATTTGCATTTGTTCTGGATTTCTTCTTAAAACAGGAGATATATGTTTAGCTCATTAATTTTCAACATCGGTTCTAAATAAGAAATGTTTAGGCTGTTTTCTAATAATTTAAGACATAGCAGTATTTTTCTTATAATTTTTTTCATTTTCCATCACTTTCTATACCTGTGAGGATGTATTCCTTAACACATGGATTCTTTTAGCTAATTTCTTAATTTCCAAGATATGGAAATATTCTACTTAATTTCATTATTGATTGCTAATTGAACTCTAGGTTAACTACATAGTTACGATAGCAATCTTTTGAAATGTTTGAAAATGTTCATTATGGTCAAGTTTCAAATGATCAGCTTTTGTAAATGTCCTATGTGTGCCTGAAAAGAAGGTATATTCTAGAGTTATATGATATGGTATTCTATTTGTATCATGGTCATATTTGGTCATATTCTATTTGGTCATATTTGTTAATCACATCCTATAAACCTTCCATATTCTTTACTGATTTTGTTTGCTTCCTATCAATTACTGAGAGATATTTGTTAAATTCTACTACTATGATTGTGAATTTGTCAATGTCCCCTTATTTCTGTATTTTCTTTGTATATTTTGGGACTATGTTTTTAGATACATACATACATTTAGAATATTTTATGTTCCTGGGAAATTGAAACTGTTAGTATTATTAAATGACTATTCTTATCTCTAGTAATGCTATGGACCTTAAATTCTATTTTGTCCGATATCAAATAGACATACCAGCTTTGTTTTAGATTTTATTTGCATGGTTACCTTCTTCATCTTTTGCATTTAACTTTTTATATAGCCTTATAGCTTAGATGTGTCTTTCATAATGTTTTTCATTCAGAGGATTTTTTTTTGGTCTCAGAAAATTTATTCATTCAATAAAAGTTTACTGAGCATCTACTATATGCAGGGTATTCTACTAGGTGCTGCAGTTTTTGAAATGACAAAACTGTATATGCAGGATCAGAGCTAGTCCTTGATAGTTTTCCTGATTTGACAGAGAAAGACAGACTGCCCCTACCAGGCTCATTTAGGGAGCTAAGAGCATGGATGAGGTCTACTTTCTGTCCTTCTATCAGCCCAGCATAAACTTTTGCCTTCCTCAAATCAGTCGTAAGTCAAAACAAATAAGGCACATTAAAAAAATTTCCTAGCAAATTGACCAAATTAAAGACATGACATTTCATTTGGTAACCTGCTCAAAATTATAAAACTCATTCCATTTGGCCCAGCTCATACTGCCCAGGGCAAAACTTCCAGACAATTCTAATCCCACTGTGCTCTGTTCTTATAAACTGCATATTTAAAAAAAAGTCTTCAGCGTCCTAAATGTGACATGCTCAGTGATTTTATTTAACAATATTTTTGTCTAAATTGGGTCAATTAGACAATTTACATTTAATGTGATTACTGATATATCTATATTTAAGCCTATCATCTTATTTTGGGCTTTCTAATTAGCCTGTTTCTTAAATGTTTCTTTTTCAATCTGTTCTTTTTCTGGAAGGATGATCAATAATAATGTCATAGTGGATTAAAATGATAAGCATTAAAACACATGACAACAATAATGCATAGATTGGGGATGAGATAATGTGAAGTCAAGTCCTTGTATTATTCAGGAAGTGGCAAATTTTATTAATATTAGAAAAATTCAAGATGCATGGGAAAATTTATATGTAAACTGGTAAAAGGAATAAAGTACATAGCTTCCAAACTATTGGAGGGAAAACATGGAAGGATGAAACATATTCATCAATCTACCTTTATTGTGCTTCATGTCTTTCTAGAACTCATACTATTGTTCTGCTTCCTTTAGTAAAAAAATCTACTGATGGAAAATCCTCTGTTTTTCTTTATCTGAAAACATTTTTTTCTTGCCAGTGTTGGGTACTACTGGATTAGGAGAGTTTTCTTTCCTTCAGTGTACTAAAACTGTCAGCCCCCTCTCTCTGGCTACCATTATTGCTGATGACAAGAGAGCCACATCGGTCCAATTAAAAATCTTTTGAAGGGAACATTCCTTTTTTTTTCTTTTTTTTGCTCTGGTGAATTCTAAGATTTTTCCTTGTTTTTTGATGTTCTTCAATTTCATTATAACGTGCCTAAACGTAACGGTCTTTGTACTTATACTGGTTAAGATTCACTGAACTACTTGAATCTATGGGTTGGTGTCTTTCACCAGTCCTGGAAAGACAACAAACCTCCATGCCATTCATTCTTTCTTCTAATCATGATCCAATGAAACCTCCCATACCACTTAACCTGTCTCTCTGAAAAGTGTGTTCTGGGTAATTTCTTCTGATCTTTCTTCTACCTAATTTTTCTTCAGCTGTATGTAATCATTTGTTAAACCCATTCATTGACTTTTCAATATTTGTTATTGTCATTTTTATTTCTAGAAGTTATATTTCATGATTTTTCAAATCTGTTTGGTTATTTTTCATACTTTTGTTCCCTTCAGATATATACAAACTTGTCGTTTCCTTCTCTGAACATAAAAATAATAGCTGTTTTCTAACCTGGCCTGATATTTACCATTTATTAAATGTTTTGAAGTCTATTTAAGCTTTCATTTTTTTTCTGCCAATTCTCTCTTTGTGCCTTTTTTTCTATGTATGTATGTTTATTTTTGACTAGTGCTGCTTAATGTGCTTCAAAAGATTATTTGTGGGGAATCTTTGATACCTAGAACAAAAGTGACATTTTTCAGATAAGGTTTCTATTTATTTTTGCCGGAAGCCTAGGGAAACTACAAGTCTGGGTCTTTTTCAGTATACTTTCATGGCTCCACTCCAAGATATTTGATGTGAATTCGGGCTGCAAAACTGCCTAAGAACCATCTAATTGTGATTATTTCTCAGGGACTTATTTTCACCCCTGACCTGTTCAACACCAAGGTAACATTTTTTGTAAGCTCACAGGTGCTGGGTGTGGGGTGTTATTGCTGTCTAACTCTTCCTGAAAACCTATGGATAGTTCAGTCTAGAGGGTCAAAGATCAGCAAACACTTCTGTCCATGAACCAATTGGCTTCAACAGTAATAAGGGTGACATTTTAATTTCTTATCCTCCTAATGAGTTATTTCTCATTTGGCCCTCAACTTGGACAGGAAACAAAGTGTATACTTGATGTTTTGTTTTATTTGTTCCTTTTTGTTTTTTAAGTGAGCTGTCCTTAAAATTTAAGACAATGAGATTTTTTTACAGATGTGGAATGTAGGCACACAACTTCTTTGTTTAGTAAGATTTCATCATCATTATTTGACATGAAAATTAGTCTAACTCACATCATTTCTGCCCTGTATTAACATTATCCGTGTACTCATTCAATTAATGTTTATTGAGCGTCTGCTCTCTGCCATTACTACTCAAAGTGTGGCTTGTATCACTTAGGAACTTAGAAATATTGAGCAATTAGGTCACTTTCAAATTTCTTAAAAATCAAAATGGACATTAAAGTGTAACTACATCACAGTGAATGTGATCTAGAATTCAGGATATATTATCAAATAATGAAAAGAATAAAAGTATTATGATACTGAATTTTGTAGGAATCTAATGTGAATGTCTTAGATTTTTTTTTTAGACTGTTCAAAGTTATTTTGTTTTGAAAAGAAAAAACATTAAAAAGAAGACACTCAAATCAAAGTTGAGTTCTAGCAAGGACATCTAAAATTACTATGTGATAACAAATGAAATATTCACATTAGTATTTAAAAGTGGCACATTTTTGTGCCTTAGACCTCAGTATTAGTTTGTGACAGAATATCAAGAGTACATATAAAGATTTCCTCAAAACTTATTTTTAAAGCATATGGAGAACTTCATAAACTTTTGGATAAATGGCAAACTCAGTGACCAAAAGGTTATCTAAACATAAACTCTACTGAAAACACCTGTGGGACCTAATTTCAAAGCATTCTGTAACATAATTGAAACAGTAATTACCTGACTTCAGGAAGGACAATAGGAGGCATTCTTTTTTTTTTTTTTTCCAGCATATCACATAATTTTTACCTAAGAAAATAGTCCCTTTACATTTCTAACAACAGTTTTGATAGATAGGAACAAGAAGCATTGGCACTATAATTTTTCAGTGCATTATAATAAAGTGAATGTTTTCTAAATGTCATAGTTTAAATTTCATGGGGCGTGAAATCTCCTTTGAAATGAAATTTAAAGCCTTTTTCAAATAAGAAGACTAATCTTACAGTCAAAAGCATGTTACATTCCCAGACATTATTAACCTTGGAGAACTGCTTGCAAAATGATAATACTTTCTGACATATTAAGATTAAATTTGTCTTTATATAATTATGTTAAAGAATACATTTAAACTAGATCAGATTGCAAGAGATGTGCTAAGTGTGTGCAATAGTAAGATTTCCATTTACTAATACTAAATGTAACTACTCATCATTTATATGGTTATACTAACACATATTTGAACAGATGATTTCTAAAGAAAACTATTCTTGGAATAAGCATGGTGCTTAATGTCAAAAATGGTAACGTTGCACAATAACCTAAAAAAGAGTTGGCATTAACTTTCTATACTACTTTTAAATATGAAAAAGCAGATAATTATTTTCTATTGATAAAGTGCAAAATCCTTTTCCTAAAATCAAATGCTATTTTAGCACATCCCAAAATGTTTTAAAATGTGGTTTAAAATACATTAGTTATACTTTTGAACAGCCTGTTTTCAGTTTGTTTTTAATTACAACTAGATGTACATGAAATTTTTTGCAAAAAGAATACATGGTGATTGCCCATTTTTCTCAGACATGGGCTGTCAATGCCAAAAACCATTTCAAATACGAAAGGCAACGATGTAATCATATTTTTTATCTGCTTCAAGTCCTTGAAATCTTAATGGCAATGGAAAGTAATGTATCTTTTACAATTTTTATTCTTTCATGATAGGACTAATACAATTTCCATTTTCATGATCTTAATGTTTTAAAACACAACCAAAGGTAACAAATTAGACAGATGAAAAATAATTATAATAATAATAAAGGCAGGTCCATCAACCTCATACTCGTCTATGAGGGAGAAAACTCAGCCTCTTCTAGGGTAATAAACATTCCACTCAAATTACTGACTTTCACCTTTTTCCTCAGGGCTTTTTCACCCTAAATGCTCTTCTCTGCACAATTACCAGTTCTTCTGGGCCTTGGGCTCCACCTGCTGGCTGGTTATGAGAGTTGATGACCAGATGCTCCTTAGTTTCTCTCAGAAATCAATGTTTAGGCATAGCTTCTTTCACTTTCTTTGTTTCTTCTTGTTTGATATGCATTGTCCATAATGCACTTAATTTCAACACAGTGAATATCTGTGTTGCCCAGAGCTACAGCTACTGTAGGTCCCATTGTTCTTCTTGCTTTCTCTGTGCTGCCCCCATTGCCTCATGAAAGGTCTCTTTCCTTCTCATCTTTCAATCTCATCAGCAATTTCTCATCATCAATCTCTCAATCCTTCTAATTTTAACTTGAGAACCAAAAACAACATGGCTGATAAAACATACTAACTACCTGAATCAAGAAAAAGAAAAACCATAGAGTATATTTTAAGCCCTCCAAGGAATTGAAAATTTCCCCCTCATTGCTCACAAAACTGTCCAACTGCCTCTTCTAAATAAACTAATATTCCTCAGCACCAGGATTCAAGATGCACAGAAATCTTTTCTATTTTTTTTTCCCATTGTATATGTTTACTTCTTCAGTTATATTCAGGCAAAATTTTGTGTAGGGGGTGTGTGTGTGTGTGTGTGTGTGTGTGTGTGTGTGTGTGTGTGTGTGTGTGTGTGTGTGTGTGTACTGGCTTTATTCTCTTACTTAATATTCAGAGAACTTAAACCAACTTAAATAACCTATGTTTATATTGGATACTGCTTATATTAAAGCCTTTTATTTTTATTCTCAGTTTAATTTCTCCCCAGTAAGAGAACATTTTCTTTAATACTCCAAGCACAAGGACACAAGTAGCAATTTGCAATAAAAGTGTTTATGCTAACTTACTTCTCCCAAAGAGCCACTTGTGCATTTTTAACATTTTACTATGTATTAAAAGTACTGATTCTTCCCAGAGGAATTAATATTATATCACAGACCACCTTTGTTCAGGCCAAATAAGACCCATGTACAAGAGGTATTTCTATCCTTTAAAATAAGTTTATGTAACTGGCAACTGCAGTTAAGGCTACCATTATTACAATGTCATTCTCATTTTAATCAATTGAAAAGCAAACTATATGTCCAGCTGAATCCTTGAACCGAAGAAAAAACTCTTGACTTTAATCGTCTAAACTTAAGTGAGCATTTTGAATTTCCTTCCTTAGGAATGCTTCATAGAACATTCCATTAGGATTCTCAAATGACTGCTGAAACAACTAAATATCCTGGGCTGGAAAGGAATCAATGCAGATACTTGCCCTGCTATTTAAGTTTTTAGCATAGGGGGAACTGTTTTTACTAATTATAGGCACAGAACGCTCTGCTTTACTTTGTTCCAAGAGAAGGATCTCTAAACTAAGGGGAAGAAGCTTTTATTGTTTGAGGGGTTTGTTCAGCACTTTACAGTTTATGAAGTGCTTTAATTTATTTTATTTCATTAAACATATTTCTGAGTTCAGCTTCTCTAATGGACTCAAATACATCTGTAAAACTTCTTTTTAATTTCAGTCTCTAAATCTGTAAATCTATAAATCAGGATGATGAAAAATGTTTTTGATTCTAAAAAGAGCACGAATTTGTACTATGTTGGAAACTATCTTTACTTTTTTCTTTTTTTGGTTGACCCTACTCAAATACATTGCCACCTAGTATTGATGTAGAAATACAACTTTATTGTAGAAAATTAAAATTGCCCTATATAGAAAAATGAATATCCAGGAGTCTGAAACTGTTGCTATTTTCAAATTGTTCATCCTGGAACCTTATTATGTTACCATGTAGAATTTTAACCAAAAAGATTTTTGTAGGAAGAATTATCACCATTATCAAATAACATCTCTTCAAAATTGTTAAAATAATTGTTGTTTCTTCATTAGTTATATAGTTATATAAAACCTTGATAGAAGAAGCTAACGTAGCACAGTTTGAGAGCCATGATTTATTTAGAGGGCTATTTATAAATGTTGAAATATACAGTGCAAAGTTAATATTTGACAGCCATTTGAAAGCACGTCACAGAAACACTGACTTTTGTTTTAAATAAAGATAAGCTGATTTTAATATTTGCAACACGTTATATGACTTAGATGGAACTGTAGGAAAGTTATCATAGTCACTTGAATGCTTCAAAAAATTTACAAAGCTCTATTACATTTACTAGCTCTTGAAAAATACCATTTTTCAAGATGAGAAGGAAAGAGAAGAAAAGATGAGAAGGAAAGAGACTTTTCATGAGGCAATGGGGGCAGACATGACCTATAGTCACATGTGTCTACCACATATTTATCACTCATATGCTTTATGCTCAGCCAAATTTAAAAGTAAAATATGTCATTGGAGCATAAAGACTCTGAGTCAGACTTTTAAACTTGAGCCATTCAAGATGAGCTGGTTTTATTTTTAAGGACATCTTCCCCGTAAAATCAAATAGAAACAGTCTCTTTATCATTGCCTATCAAATAGCTATTAACTCTTCTAATAGAATTAGCATATTTCTGTCTATTTAGATTACAAAGCTTGTATTAGTTCCTTAGGCTGCTATAACAAAATATCATAGACAGGGTAGCTTAAACAACAGCTATTTATTTCTCAGTTCCTGAGACTGGAAGGCCAAGGTCAAGATGCTGGCTGATTTTGTTCCTGATGAGGTCTCTCCTCCTGGCTTCTTGCTATGTTCTTTTTTTAACATCTTTATTGGAGTATAATTGCTTTACAACTTGCTATGTTCTTACATGGTGGAGAGAGGATGAGACTGAAAGAGGGAGAGACTAAGAGAGCTCTCTTGAGTCTCTTCTCATAAAGACACTAATCCCATTACTAGGGCTCCACCCTCATGACCTAATTACCTCCCAAGGCCCCATTTCCACACTGGGTGTTAAGGCTCCCACATAGGAAATTTAGGGGGACATTAATTCAGTCCATAACAAAGCTTGTTCTTAATTATGACACATCACCCAAGGAATTGATAAAATTCATTAATATCTATAGAGTTTTTCCATCCCTCACCACCCTTCCCAAATATACCCAAAATGTGCATATTGAACCTTTACGACAATTATTTTTTCATTTCTAGTAAAGCCATTAAAGAAAAAAAACGTTAATAGGACTTTCTTGTGAAGTTACTAAATGCCTGTAACACATGTTCTCTATCTTATCAGAATAGAAAAGGCTGTTTCACTAATACTTAAGCCTCTCTAGCCTATGAATAGTGTAAAAACCAAACAGGATGTCAAGAACATCTCTAAATGTTCTACTTAATATGATATCTATTTTAGGCTTTTGAAAATATACATACTAATTAATGGAACCAAGTAACAGACCTAGGAGATGTTTAGAAGCCTATGACAGCCAAACGTGATTGGGACCTCATTAAGATTAAGATTATGCACTGACGACTGAAGTCACCAGCAATGGCATGCAATTTCAGTTCTACTGGAAGTAACATACACTTCTAAGGAATTACTTGGGTAACATCTCTTTGCACAAAGTAATTACCTTTTTATGTTTTGACACGGATGCCACTTGTTAATGGCAAAGTCTTAAGGTGTTACAAATGCATAAATCACTGTCAAACAGTCTCAATTACATAATGTGGGGTATTTTTACACCAACATCATCATCGTCAAAAAAGTACTTAAGTAACCTCTGCTAACAGTATTACATAAACGCCTTTTAGTAAGGAGGGCTTCCATATTGAAAATAGTAACACACTTGTGCAAACACAGAGAAGGGACCTAAGTACAGCATAAAATAAGGTACAAAGTCAAGAGGACATTGAAGAGTAAGTCAGAATTAAGTGTATTTTGAAACTGAGAGTGATATGTCTTGTCGATAAGGTGAAATTGTGGTGAAGTTCAATGATAGAGAAGAGCTGTATTTAGTCCCACACGTACATATCTGAGTATGATATCTCAGGTGGATGCTGTTATATTGGGTTTATGCTCATATATTGACCTGGTCCACCAATGTGTATGAGCAGAAAATAGAATGGCTTATATACACTAATGACTGGAAACATGGTGCAGGTACCAAAATATATATGTTGAATTTGAAAGGCACTCTTATTACAAGGAGAAGACGATAACTTTCCTAATTATATTTTAATATGAGTTGGCATTTCCAGAACACACACTGCTTATTGAAAAGGAAGATGCTTTAGAGATATGCTAATGCCATGCAAATATGAAAGACACAATGGGATTTTATTTGTCATACACACACACACACACACACACACACACACACGCACATGCACACCCCACACACACATCTGGAGAATCTGGATCTTGAATCCACTCCCCTTTCACTGAGACTTCATGTCAAAGAATACACTTACACATTTCCTTCGAAACTACTTGCTCTGAACTCTGCCTATAGCAACCTGTCAGTGTGATTTGCAAGAACAAGCAGTTAAGTTCAGTATTTCACTGTTTCCTGTGTAATTAACCATCACTTTCCTCTCACATCACAGAGAAATAGCTTGCCGGGGTTAAAACTTTGTTACTCGTGATCTGGTCATGGCATTGGAAGCTTAATGGGCCTCCTATTCTCTGATAAACTGTGCCCCCAAGTTTGAAGGGGCACCAAAGCCGCTGATGGGCAGGGAGTCAGCACTGGGAAGTCAAAGATAAAAGATAGATGTAAAAGGGAAAACGTAAAGTGGAGATGACAGAATAGGAAGAAAAAGGAAACAGAAAGTGGGGACCTAGAGAGGAAGAAGGCAAAAGAAAAGGAAGCAGGAGAAATGTGCATTGTGCACACTGTAGAACATTTTCTTTTGTGCTAGGAGGTGGAAAAAACAGCTTTCACAGTCTGCGCAGAGAGCTCAGATGGCGTGTTTTGCTGTAAGAAAGCTGAGGAAAAGTGCTTTCCCTGCAAAATTATGCAGCAACAATGTACAGCAATGAAGGCTACCACCACCCGAGTGCCGACTGTATACTGGGGGCAGTATACACATATGCTTTCTAGTTTCCAGTCGTTAAACAAAACTATAATGTGGTTATTTATGCTCACTTTACAGATAGAGATAGAAAGGATCAGATCGTTTAAGGGACTCGCCTGAAGCAGCAGAGCTCTTAAGTGGAAAACTCTAAGACTCCCACTTCCTCCACTACACCATTTTGGCAGATTTATTTACAATATTCTACATTTGCAGTATTTCTGATACATTAAGGCAGCACTTGGCAGTTGCTTTCAGGACACAGATCCCCTGTGAAAGTGCTTCTAGTTGATTAATCTGCATAAGATAGCAGAGTCCACTTTGGGGGGAACTGCTTTTCTTCCTCTCCAACCACGGAGGACTGGTAAGGGTAGACGAGTGTGTGCAATCACAGACTCTCTAAGCCACAGTGATTAATGCAGAGATGTCCTATGGCCCAGCATGGTTCAGACAGTGGTTTTTCCTATTATTTCTCAAATGGGAACTGGTAGGAGGGGGCTGTTGATTATGAAACTATAAGTCTGGATTATGAGACTATAAACCCTGGAGTTGCCTGGTTAAGGGTCTGTGACTTAATCAAGGAGAATAAAGCCTTCAGGCACTAGATGAGATATGGAAAGAAACAGATTCCTGGCAGCATTCGGATCTCTAACTCCAAGCATCTCTAAGACTGAGAATGCCATGTTTGCCAATAGTTTCTCTATTTACCTGTTAGCAGTAGTGATTTTTAGTCATTTAAAATAAGAAGAATCCTGACTTACATGTAAGTGAACTCCTGATTTAAAAAAATACATACAAAAATTTTTAAATGGAAAAATATCATTTCATGGCATAGGACATTGATTCATTTACCTAGAACATAAAATACATATTCATTTTTTAAATATATATTGCTTTTCATAGAAAAAATGAATAATATACATTTCTTATGAAAATAGATAAAGTGAGAAAGGAAAAGGAAAAGAGGAGGAGGAAAGGAAGGAAGATTCAAATCATCCAAATAAAGTAATATTACACATGAATTCTGTTTTTTAAAATGCTGTGAGTAAACATCAAATGTCAATCCTAAATTTTTTATTGGTGGAAATAAGTTCTGTTATCCCCGACCCACAAGGTAGATAAAAGAAATTGTACTCAAACTTGCCCTTCCGCTTTTTTCCAGATGAGAATAAGCTTGTTTAAAGGAATAGCAGAGTTCTGCAGTACTCTCAAGATTGAATTCTGCTCACATCTCTCTTTGGCCCCTCAGTCAATGAGGTCATCCTCGGCTGGATCTGTACCTTGATACTGATATGTTATATCACCATGAAAAAGACCAGAGATCCACATTTCATTTAAGTTAACGGGCATGGACTCCTGCCTGTTTTTATTTGAACTTCCACCCTATTGTTCATCCTCAATCCACCTTCTTGAGGCAAATACAAGGATATCAAGGAAATGAATTGAAAATCACTGACTGGGAAGATGGACTGTGTCCAGTGTAGAACCTTACACAGAGGAGTACACTTCTAATATTAAATCTCAAGGAAGAATATGCACCAAGCAATAGTTTGGTGTATGCAAAACATAAGTATGTTTATTTAAAGACAATATGTATACTAAAGAGATGAGGTCTCTTAAGTAGGAGTGGCCTGTGGAAATATCGTACAATGAGATTCCATTACCTTTAGTAATGTGAGCTGACCATTGCTAAATACAAATTTATTTGGAGTATTAGAATTAAAATTGGTGAGCATTTAAAAACTTTAAGTATACCATATTCAAATTATGCTTTGTCATGTTTATTTTGAGAAGTCCAGGTTGTTCTAATTATTTAGTGTAATATTTCAATTTACACTACTTCAGTTTATGTGAACAATTATGTCATCATATAAGGATGGATTATAAAAGGATAAAATAAAATAAAAATATTATGTCATATCAAAAAAATAAAATAAAGAATGGATGATAGCCACGTAAAGTTAAATTCTACCCAGAAGTTGAAGACACAATCATTTGTTCAAGAAAAACACCAAAATTTGCAAATTGCTTAAAAAAAAGTTTATCCTTCAGAGGACATTTTGCTTTCTTATAAGCTTTCTTTTTATAGATTATAAAGAAATTAAATTATTGTCATGAATAAACTATTGATGGACTGGAGCTTAAAGCCTACTTGGCTGTTTGTGATTGGGTGTCCTCAAGTTGTTCCCCCAGGTCAAGACACTCTGCGCTAAATGCAAAATCTAGTGCTGGCCCTGGCACAGACATGGCGACTGTGCTGAGGCCTTCAAAGCCTCTCACACTGCAGCTGCTGCTGACACTGTGGATTCCTCCCAAAGAAGGATCAATGACTCTGCTGAAAGAGTTTTTCTGAAGGAGGGAAAGAACTTTCCCTCACCTTCCTACTAGGCTCAGATAATGAGTTGAAAACTGCTTCCTTGAGCCTCTCACTGAGATTTTGAATGAAAAATATTCATCAGTGTAAATAGATAGATACAGCTTGTTTATTTTTCACACATGGTAACTTTCCATATATCTGAAGTTGGGCATAATCCCATGGCGAGCTGAGCTGTGAAACAAATGATCTGAATGACACAAATCATGCAATGCTCAAAAGCATAGCGCTCTTGAGTCATTTAGTATAAAAGAAAATATCTTTATCTAGCTCACCATCTTCTGAGAGTATAACGGAATTACTGTTCACTGTGTTGGTTCCTCTCATAATTTTAAGGCACTAAAAGGGTACAGTTCCTTTTTCAAACTTTAATTCAAAATAGTTTTAATAAACTAAAGTCTTGGTGCTTAAAACAATGAGCTTTCATAAGTAGGAAATCAGTCACACGGAACACCTCTTTCGCTGAAGATTCTGGATAATGAGGCATCAGGAGAAAACAGGAACACTATGATATTTATTTTCACAATGTTCTCCACAAATTAGAAATCCAATGTTCAATTGATTTCTGAATTTGGAGGTGGGATATGAGTTCAATCCAAATAACTGAGGGGAAAATAAATATATGCAGTAGATCTATGACTATAACAAACCATCTCTACTCAAGCTATGAATAGCATAATAGGAATTATTCCATGGACAGACCCTAGATACTGAGGGATATTGGAAAGAAAGAAGCAAGCACTTCCATAGGAAAAGTAAGTCCTTCTTACAGATGGGATAGACTGGAATTGTTCTGTGGTGTGATTCGCCAGCTATTATGCCCTTGTGAGAGGGCAATGAAAAAGCTTAGTTTTGCCCAGAAATGCCTTTTTTCCTAAGACCCTAAGATTGATACATGATGGCTTGAGGGGGCAGAAAAGAAAAAAAGAAGCCAGCAAACTACGGCCAGTGAGCCACATCCTGCGCGTGGACTGTGTTTCTGTAGAGAAAGTTTAATTGGAATAGAGCCACGCCTATTCATTTGCATGTTGCCTGTGGCTGCAACAAGAGGAGTTGATTAATTGCCAAGGACACTGTAGGGTCTTTTACAGAAAGTGTTTGCCAATCCCTGCCTTAGGATATCAAGTACAAGTGTGAAACCTGCATCATCCATGAAAGACTTAACTGGAAACTTCTGAACTAACAAGACTTAAAAGGTTACTTGTACAGATCTTGACCTTCAAAGCAGACAACTAGACTTTGGGTAATTAAATTCCCAGGTGACTTCACTCTAGATCCAAGCCTATGTACCAGAAAGTTTCCTTGCCTTCCTTTCTACTGTACATCAAGTATTTCTTGTTATGTGCTGTTTCCTATTCAAATCTGTGCAGATTAAGGAAGTGACTATTGTTCTGGAAATTATTTCCATTGAATGTACTGAATACACTGAACTTGAGCATTCTCTGCAAAAGATAATAGCTGCAAAAGTTAAAATGTACAGCATCTTAGATCAGGCTGCCGTAACACCATCAACTGGTGGCTTAAACAACAGAAATTTATTTCTCACAGTCCTGGAGTCCGAAAAGTTCAATATCAAAGTGCTGGTCAATTCAGGACCTGGCGAGGGCTCTTGTTCTGGTTTGTACCCATCTGCCTTCTCACTGTGTACTCACATAACCTCTTCTGTGTGTGCACGCATGGAAAGAGAAAACCAGCAAGCTCTCTGGTGTCTCTTCTTTTAAGGCCTTAGTCTCTTCATGAGGGCATCACCTTCCTGACCTTAGAAATGGCCTTTGTAGAACTTCTTCACAAATCAGATAAAATTGTAGTTCAAGCTTGCTATGAAGAGCAAATAGTACAAAGTTTATTTTCTCCCTTCTTTAAAGTTGTTGATAGTTAGTGATTATTACTTTGATTGGTAGATATTCGGTACTAACTTAGGTCCCTATCATTATTTATTAACAGATTTCTTCTTAAATTGAGCACTTGAATTCATTCCAGATGTAAAAAGAGAGGTTGCAATTGTCAAAGCACTTCTTGCCGTATATTAAAAATATATTTTATTTATTGTATCAAGGTTCTACTTTCGAGATAGTTTTAGAACACTTTGTTTTAAGAAAATTTCTACGTGCAGAATTTTAGCTTAATTTGCTTCTAAAAATAGCTTAACCTAATCTAACCTTTTGGGAGGGGTGCCTCTCAGAAAAAAAAATTTCCCGCAAATGTGATGAAATCTTTTTAATAGCTGAAAGTGTGGCCGACTTTCTCCCGCAGCCCCCCATGAATGATAACAGGTGGATCAGGAATTCCTACCCCTCTCCTGAATTTAATCCAAGAGACACAAAGATGGAATCAATGAACCGTGGGGAACCAAGTGAAAGAGCAAAGCTAAGTGAAAATCATGGGGAACAAAAACACGCCAGACTTAACAAATAAAGGCCTAGAGGAGACCATTTTGCCCAAAGGATACTGAAGGAACAAACATGGTTCCAGACAGAAGCCTTGTTTCCAATGGCAGTTCCCAATAGACCTGGCTGTATTTATCCAAACCTATATAATAAGCTTCCCTTTCTGTTTAAGGAATCTTGAGCAGGTTTCAGTTCCTTGCAACCAATAACCCCTGTCTAGAATAGAAACTGATGCCAAAGGACAGCATAGCAAGATAGGGATTTGCCTATATGGCTTTGAGAAATAGGATGTTTCTCAGGTAGGGGAGGAGAAAGGCAGGTAGGGCTAGGATATTATCTGTAGGGTGCACTGGGGACACATGTAATTAATTTATTTACTGTAACCTGGTGGGAACTAGATCATACCACCGAAAGAAAATTTGGGGGGACTAAGTTGCAGAATATAAGGTAAATACAGATATTCCTTATGCCATTAAATCAAGTTTTAGTAAGGAAAAGATTTGCTCTGGTTCCAGGTGATCCTGCCGAGTGTAGACAGTGAAAAGCAAGGTGCTTGTACTAGTGTAGTAGCATGTAGGATTGTCATTAGGAGAAAACCAAGGGGCACAAGAATAAGTCTGGGGAGAAGATTTAGTATTGTGTCCTATGAGAAAATTCTTAGAGATTCCCAGAAGAATCAGAAACCTAGAAAGTCAAGTAGTCAAAGGGCTGAGAGAGTCAGGGGAAAAAAAAAACATTTAAAAAGCAAATCTGGGGCTTCCCTGGTGGCACAATGGTTGAGAATCTGCCTGCCAATGCAGGGGACACGGGTTCGAGCCCTGGTCTGGGAAGATCCCACATGCCGCGGAGCAACTGGGCCCGTGAGCCACAACTACTGAGCCTGCGCGTCTGGAGCCTGTGCTCCGCAACAAGAGAGGCCGCGATAGTGAGAGGCCCGCGCACCGCGATGAAGAGTGGCCCCCGCTCGCCGGAACTGGAGAAAGCCCTCGCACAGAAACGAAGACCCAACACAGCCGAAAATAAAATAATAAATAAATAAATTAAAATTTAAAAAAAAAAAGCAAATCTGGGGGAACTCCCTGATGGCTTAGTGGTTAGGATTCCAAGTTTTCACTGCCGTGGGCCGGGTTCAATCCCTGGTAGGGGAACTGAGATCCCACAAGCCAAGCGGCATAGCCAAAAAAAAAAAAAAAAAAGCGCAAATCTGGTTCACATTACAAAACTGGATATAGCTACAAAGAGGACATTCTAAGACTTCTTGTGTATTTATTACACACTCGTCATTTGTTAACTTTGGTAATCCATATTTGCCTTCTTATAAATATTAAGTTCTTTAAAAATAAAAAGGGAGTTAAGTACTTTAAAGAAAAGAAATAGGGATTAGAAATCCTATGCTCTATTCCACAGTGTCTTGGAGAAGAGAACAAAATCACAGGGAAGATTAACTGACATAAATTGGAAAAGTAGGTCAAAATTTGGGGTATGTAAGAGGAAAAGAAAATGAGAAGGATATAGGATTAGATGGTGTACGTAACCCTGAGACATTATCTGGCAAGAAACTCCTCTTTTCCCTGAAAGAAGACTGTAGCAGAAAGCAAAGGGATGAGGGGTGGGAGAAGAAGCGTTAAGGGGGCAATAAAATTATATTAAAGCAACCAGAAGATAGAACTATGAGGCAAAGCAGTATTCATTAATTTCCAAACTATGCTTTTAGAAAGCACCGTTCTCTACTTTGGGCCAATTCTAAATATCTGACATCTGAGGGAAACACCTACACTGTTTGAAATTGCTTTTCAGTCTTTCACTAAAGTGAAATATGAAAGAAATAACTTTTTTCTCCTCTGGAAATTCAAGTAAAATGATTACAGACTATTCACATACTTTGTAATAACAATATCTATCTTCAAAAGTTTAGGATTTTTCTATTCTCTTCATTGTATAAGATAATCTCTCAGTTCACAGTTCTTAAATTGGGTCAGAAGAAAAACTTTGTCAAAGGAAAGGAAAGGACTTTTATTTAGGCTCTGACATAATTCATTATATTTGCAACTATACATAAAAAGGAAGACAGATGAAACCCCAGCCTATAAATGCACTTTTATATGGCTGTCAAGAAACACAAATACAGCCACTATTTATCTGATGACACTGGAGAGAAAAGTAGTTCCCAAATGATGTGAGGTTAAATCAGCAAAGAATTGTAAAGGGAAGCATTTAACTGGTGAAACCAATCAGCACAGACAAACAATCAAGGAGGCGCTGTCACTTTTTCTTCCTCACTAAAAGGTTTATACTGTTAGGCTTTGGGGACAAAGTGTCTTAATAATTACATCAGATGTTTACTTCATTTTGCCTGTCTACAAATCACTAGGTCACTATTGTACATAAATCTGATGGTTCTAAGCAATCTCACCTTAAATCTTCACTTCCCTTTGTACTTACTACACCGTATTGCTCATTTACTGTCTTCCCCACCTGGCTGTAAACTCACTGAGGACGAGGGTAAATCGAATGCAGTGGTTCTCAAAGTGTGGTTCTGGGACCAGCAGCATTGGCACCAGCGTTACCTGGGAAATGGTTAGAAATGCAAATCTTGGGCCCCACCCCAGGTCTGGAGCCTGGGACTCTGCTCTAAGGGGTCCTCCTGGTGATCCAGATACTCACTAATGGTTTTGAGAACCACTAATGGTGAACCACATTCAGGCCCTGAGCGCAATATACCCAGCAGAGTGTCAAACCTAGAAGGAAAATTACACCTGTGGGGAAATCTATCTCGTGCGGCTCCCAGCAGCCTCATTATACTCAGCGTCTCATTGTCTAGATCCCAATTATCATACAGAAAATGAAGTATGTACCTGTTCACACTGTGGAACCATATTACTTTTTTTCTGGGATATTTTAAATGTTAAAAGAAAAACGTTAGAGGTATTAACACCTATTGTCTTGTGAAGGATTCATTTCAAGTCAACTTCCTTTTAGACCACGGCATCAGGAAAAGCTTCTGATTTAGGTAACGGTTCTTTGTACTCTCATAACACCCTGAATGCAATAGGGAATATTCTAGACTTTCTCCTCTCTTTCACTGTGTGCTCCTGAATGGCAATTACTGTGCTCATTTCTTAGACCTCAATAGCCTAGAACCATAAGTAGCAAGTAGTAAATATTCAGTATATATTAAATGAATGAATGAATTCACCTTATAGAAAATCAGCCTTCCATTTACAATTACCTAGTATTGAAATTTATAATTTATAATACTTCAATAATAAGTTCCATCTTCAGGATTTCCCTACACTGATGCAGGTTCAAAAACATTAAACCCATTCACATCAGATACTGTTATTACCAAAGTGTTGTCTCTCTTTGCTGAGAAGATACAACATTCTGGGGTTCTGGGGATTAAAAGTATTTTAATAACAGAGTTATTATTCATAATGCCCATTCTCTTCAAAATAATCCACTACTGGAGAGCAATCAGTCAAAAATCAGAAAGCAACACATAACTAACAGAATTATAATTTTATTGGCAATGTTCTTAGGTCACCAAGAAACACGATGGGTTACCCAGAGACAGCCAGGTGGCTATTTATTTATTGCAAATTGAAGTGAAATTGCCCACATTAGCTCCACCAACTAGTTGGTCACATGTGGCCAACCACAGCAATGCCAGTAGTTATTAATAACGCACTGCTGTAACTCTTCCTATCTTCCCACCTACTCACACTCAAAGGGATAGAGAAGGACTTCAAAGGCCTGGACACACTCTTCTCAAAACCACTCTTCTATGTTGCAAAACATAGAAAATATTCACTGCCATAGAAAATTCATGGGTCTACAGCTTCATTGAGCATAATTTCAGAACACAGTCTTGCAAATTTGTACAAATAGTTCTGATTATTCACCTTCACTCTAAATACAGTTTTACTTTTTTACTATCTAGAGAGCATTTTTCTTATTTCACAGCACATAAAATAAAACCTATGTAAAACCATGTCTTTCCAATTATAAGCATTATTCTCCACTACTGATGAATTCAGTATTTTCCAGCCTCGTGTCTATGAATTTTCTCAGTTGCTATAGAAAATGGACTCTGCAGAGATCTTTTAAAGCCAAACCACTTCCCAGACCCTACCCATTCTACCTGTAATTATATCTCAATCCATCCTGTAAGGAAATGACTCCTGCTCTGAAGGAGTTTAAACTGTAAGAAAAGTCAAATTCCTTTTCCCAAGCTGCTTTTCTTTCTCTGCAAGATGAAAGTAACCTAATTTATTCTTTAAGTAACCTAATTTGTGACACTGCTTCCCCTTTTATCGATAGCCTCTTCTGATCTAATCCATGGCTGTAGGTACCATCGATATGCAGATGATTCACAAACATATACTTCATCCCTCCTCAGCTCCAGACCCATATAATCCACTTACCATTGGACGTCTCAATATAGCTTTCAAAACACTTAATTCAGTATCTCTAAAACTTAACTCATAATCTCTACCCCCAAAAGCCATTCCTGCTACTCCAGTCTTTCCATATATAGTTTCCAAAGCAAAACATCAGAAATACATTCTCAAATCTGACTGCCCTCTTACCTCACCACCAAACCATTTCCCAAATCTTGCCCGTTCCAACTAATTAGATCTCAAATCCATCTACTTGACTCTAACTCCACAGCCACCGCCCTAGTCCAGGCCACTTTTCTCTCCAACCTGGCTCACTGCAATTGTCCTTGAACTGCTCCCATTACCCACACTTCTATGTTGCAATCCAGCAGCCTGACATCTGTAACGACAGATCTGATCACGTCATTCCCAAACTGTAACCTGCCCACAGTCTCCTATAATCTTCATGATGAGGTCTGCATATCTTTAACGTGATGTGTAGGGCCTTGTTTGAAGTCTGAACTCTTTGCCAAGACCTATACGGCCCTACCTCTCCAGGTTTATCTCCTGCCAATCACCTGTTCACTCTCTATGACCCAGCTAAACTGGCTCTCGTTTTCTCAGTTAAGTCACTTGTTTGTCCCACCTCAGGATCCTTACTCAGACAGCTTCCTCTGACCATAATGTCTTTCCGTATTTATTCCCTTGCAAACAGCTTCAACTTAAGTATCACTTTCTCAAAGAGACTGTGTCAGATTGTATTTTTCTGAAAGCGTTTATAGCAGAGCAATATTTCTTTTCTTATATGCTTTCCCAGAGTTCTGTCCCTTGTCCAGTAAGAGCTAAAGTCTGTTTCCCCTCCCCTTGAACTTAGGCTGGCTTGTGACTTCTCCAACCAGTAAAGTAAGGCAGAAGTGATACTGTGTGACTTCTGGGACTAGGTCATAAAAGGGATACAGCTTCTGCCTGCCTTTTTCTTGCAATAACTTTGGAACTCATCCATAATTCTGTGAGGAAGCCCAAGCTCGTGGCCTTATGAGTTGTTCTGGCCAGGAGTCATAGCTAAGCTTTTACCCAACAGCCATTGTCAAGTACCAGACATAGGACTGAATGTGCTTCAGACAATTCCGGCCTCTGCTCTGAGTCCTCCAACTGAGTCCCCAGATATCAAGAAGCAGAAACCAGCCATCACACTGTAGTCTGTTTAAATGCTTGACTCACTGAATATGTACACATAATAGTGCTGGTTTGACGCACTAGGTTTGAAGTTAATATGTTATGTTTTCCTAGTAATTGGAAGAGATGCCTCCCTGGTCCTTCTCTGAGACTTGGTCTTGCTGTCATCAACATCCATAGCTCTCACGTTACTTTAACTATGTCTTTAATATCTGTCATTTCTTTTACCTTGGAAGTTTGATAAGGATATGACTTCTATCAGCTCTGTTCACTACTGTATTCACAGTATAGATATTCAGTAAATATTATTGAATACAATTGTAAAATTATTAAATGCAGTTCTGTTAGAGAGAGTTAAAGAAAGAGGACCTTGGCATTCAGAAATTGGAAAAAAGAAGCTAAAATGAGTAGCAGAGAAATAATGAGTGACTTTTCAATAAATCCTTTAGAAACAAGTGAAAATAAAAGACTACAATGCTGTGCTTTGGAATTACACGTTGGTCGTGTTTGTATTTGTGCGATGCGGAAGCTAAGACATAAGTAAGATGGGTTGACAGTGTATATTTTCACATAAAGCCTAGCTAAAAGCGTAAAACCCTGGGAATTGGGAAGAGGTGAAAAATACCTTAGTACGTTAAAAAAAAAGTCACCCAAAGTTGACTTTTTGACTTCTAAAAAAGTCAAAAAGTTTTTAAAAAGTCAAATACCCAAGCAATGATGTCACTAGAAAAGTGAGAAAAGGGATAAAAGGACATGGAAGTAGGAACCAGTATAAGAACCCTGTTGTCAGCAGCTCTAACAAAATCACAAAAGTATTCACAATTAGATTGCGGCCAAGACACAGAAACCAGCATCAAAGAGCTTCTCTGCCTGAAAGCTCTCTCCAACAAAGAAAACAAACTATAAATACATCATTGGAACTAATGTGGATAGAGACCCTAACAATTTCCTCCACATCATATACAGTAAATAAAAATATTACTTTATTAATAATAAAGCTGTCTTTTCTAATAATGTCAGATGTGAAAACCATATAGGTAAGTTCTCTAATGCCATTTTCACTGTAAGGTCTTAAGTTCTTTGAACCTGATTTTTCCTTTTGTTGATTTTTTCAAGATTCTGATTTTCAAGATATCCTTATTTTCAGCTAATTTGTGTTGTGATAAACAATGATACATTTGCAAAATTGATTTCATACAGTATCTAGAATGAAGGAAAATATGCATGTAGAAAGGAAATGGATAGATATACACACTTTATGTTATCAAGAAAACCTTGAATAAAACTACTTTCATGGTTATTTAAAAATCTCCATGGGACTGAAAAATGGATAAACAAACAGTGTAGATACATAAAAATCTATAAAGGGAAATCAACACACTTCTGGAGAAAGAAAGGGAACAATAAGGCTCTCCAAGGATTAGTGCTAAAGTAGATTCAAGTTTTAACTACTGTAGACTACAAGCCACAATAAATTCTCTAAAACTGTACTTCAAAGCCAAGCACTTTGAGATAATAAAATGTCCAGTCAAATGGGTTGTCTTGAAAGATGTCTACAGTGGATAGAAAAATGCCAGCTAAGCTTTACTCTAAGCGTATATAAGAATGTATTTAAGTAAAAAGTAATCCAAATCCCATTTACAATCTAATTGGGTCTGCGCTATCAGCGAAAGCAGGGAACAGTCGGAGAGGACTCTGTAGACTGACAATTCCTAAAGACATCGATGTAACGCCTTCCTTTTAGCTAATGCCTTTAAACAGAGAGTCTTCCAAAATGCCACACAGAAAAAGGAGCCACGCGTTATAGCCTCTATTCAGAAACTAATTCCTGAACTGCCCAATTCGATCTCACAGCTCCTCCAGTCTTGCTCTCATTTCCCAGCTACGAACTTCAGAATTCATTTCCCTTTAGGCTGCCGCTCCAAGCCCTCAGATTTGACAAGCTGAGCTAGCTCCAGCTAAAAGCCTGCCCACCTGCTCACTGAAAGCATCACCAGCAAACCTCCTGATACCTCTCCTGGCTCCACGTGGCCCTTCCCCATGGGGAGCCCCTTACCAAGGGTAGGACGCCTCACAGGAAGGACTGGACATGATATTCTGCTGAGGCCAGAAGAACAAGTACAGCAATGGGCATTATTATCAAGATACATTATGGAGATTTCTTCCTCTCTCTCTGTCTCTCTCTCTTCTTTCTTTCTTTTGTGAGAATGCATCTCATTTTATATAATGAAAACAAACAGAAAACCAAGCTTTACTTCACTGCATTTTGGTTGTGTGCATTCTTTCCAGGTAGCATCAATACCAGAAAAATTATCTGAATTTTGTCTAATTCATGTTTATTTTGCATGAATATAAATTTTGCCGTCCTTATCTCTCAGTGGTTACAATCACATAGCTGCATAATGTTCTTGGTTTAAATTACAGTATTGACAAATTAGCAAGAACTTAGACAAGAATAGCAATGGAATTGTTATGCATATATGCTTTCTAAATTACAATATGTGCAATACTATGTACACTCTAAAAAATACTGGTATTCCATAACTGAAAACCAGCATTTGAATGCAAATGTCTTGTGTCTTTCTGTCTTTTAACTCCCACTGCAGAACACTATCTAAATAATGGATCTTCTTGGCTTATAATTACAAACTGCCATATGCCTTTCTTTTAATTAAAATGATTTCCATATTATATCCAGTTTGTTTTATTAAAATAAATCAAAAAGAAAAAAGAAAAATAAAAAAGCCTGGTTGAATTAACTACACGATTAACACGCAGGCATGACTTAATTCTGCTTGAGATCACTCGTTCCTATGAACTATTTTTTGTCTTTAATTCTGTAGAATTTCAGCAAAACCTGTCTGCATCAGTGGTGTACGTGATGGAATGCTACAATTCCCTTCACATCCACGGTGTCCCAAACACAACAAAGGCAGATTTTTAAAACAGGTTGAGACCATTTGTTCATGCCTTCAATATACAAGTTTCAAACTTATTCCAACTTGGTGCATAGTATGCTTTTGCCATCTGCTGGAACAATGATAGACTGCAGGTGTAATAATCTGCAGCAAGAGGAGTTGAAACAATGGTGATTAAATTGGATTAACCAGACACTTTAAAGATGATTTCTCAGGGCTCTAATACATATATAAGCAGAGTAATCAGTCTTTTTCAAGATTTTTAGGAAAGAGATCTTCCAAAATTAGAGACCTTCACAGAAGCCTGAGAACCTTTCCTTTGTCTATGATTACTATCTTTGCAAAGGTTCCTTTAAGATGCAAGTGTGTCTATTTAGAATATGCAATGCTGTAGCAAAACAAGAGAAAAAGGTCTGGATTTCCAAAAGCTGGAGGTTTAGATAATAGAGGGAAAAATGCAGAGTCATACTAAATCATTTTCATTTTCAGCAAACATTAATTTTTGCTGAAAATTAATTATTTTTCCATAAATATGATCAATTTCTCCATTATTTGACAGGAGAAGTTTTCCGTGGTCTTCTTACATTTAGGGACCACAACGTGCATTCCATAGCATTTTGAACTTATGATAGCATTTTAATTTTGCAGTTCTCTGAGTTTGGTAGATTCAACATTATTACCATCATCTGAGTGGTTTGGTAACTGACATATAGAGAACTGGAGCAGGTAGACTCTGAAATGACCCCTAATGATCCCGCCTCCTGGTATTCATACCCTTGTGTAATTTTCTATCCTTTGGACTGTGTTCTGGACTTGGAGACTTGCCTATTACAAATAGAATACAGCAAAAGTAATGGAATGCCACTTCTGAGATTAGGTTATAAAAGACTTGACCTCCATCTCTCTCTTTCTTTCTCTTTCTCCTCTCTCTGTCTCCCTCCTTCTCCCTCTGACTCTTCTCACTTGCTGAGTCTGATGAAGCAAACAGCCATGTTGTGAGTTGCCCCATGGAGAAGACACAAGGAATAGGGGGAGTTCTCTGACAAACAGCCAGTGAGAAAAATGATGCCCTCAGTCCAATAACCCGCAGGAAACCGAATCCTGCCAAAATCACATGAGTGAGCTTGGAAGGAGATCTTTCCTCAGCTGACCTTTGAGGTGACTGCAGCCCTGGCACTATCTTCACCGCAGTATCACACGTGACCCTAAGCCAAAGCACCCATCTAAGCCACACACGCATATCTCACACACAGAAACCATTAACTCATAAATATGTGTTTAGCTTGAAGCTAATACGTTTTAGGGTAGCTTGGTATGCAGCAGTAAGTAACTAATACCAGTAGAGTCAGTGATTTCCCATAGATACCAGCCTGGCTAATGATGTTGCCTTTAGGCAACAAACACATTTAGCTTATTTCAGTAAGTCAAGAGAAACTCTTATGCCAGCAAATTTAAAAATTATGCAGAAGCAAGAGAAGAAACAAGTGATGTAATGCAATGAAAATTCACTGAGCACCTAATCTTTGAAAGGCCTAGATTAGGTAAACAAGAAAAAAAGTTCAATATTGAATGGGAAATGCCATAGACTGAATGCTTGTGTACCCCTAAAATTCATATGTTGAAACTTAATCCCCAATGTGATGGTATTTGAATGTAGGGTCTTTGGGAAGTGATTAGGTCATGAATGAAATTAGTGCCCTTATGAAAAAGAACACAGGGAGCTCCCTTACCCCTTCCACCATATGAGATTATAGTGAAAAGACAGCCTTCTATGAACCAGGAAGCAGGCTCTCACCAGGCACTGAATCTGTCCTTGATCTTGGACTTCCCAACCTGCAGAACTCTAAGAAATAAATTTTTGTTGTTTATAAGCCACCCACTACATGGTATTTTTGTTATAGCTGCCTAAACAGACTAAGACAGGAAGTAATACAGGTAAAGATGAGTTAATAGAGGAAGATTAGATCGAAGGATAGTAATAATGATGCTAATGTTAGTATGACTCGAGGAAGAACATCCCCCCATGTAAAAATTGGGATAGACACCAGTGGGCAGACAGCTTTTGAAACAGGCCTTGTAAGGAAGCCTAGGATTTCAAAAAAGGAAGAAAATTCTGAGTAATGGTTAAAACATGAAAATGTACAGTAGTAAGAAAATGAGGCATATTTAAGTAAGAGTGAGTGAGTGGTTCACACACAGAAGATACTGGGGAATAAATCTGCATCAGTCACATGAGCAAAAGTCCTGAATGCCAGGTCCAGGTCCAAGAAGTCTGCACTTAATTAATTCTGCAAGGATCCAATGAAATTTCCCAGAAAGGAGAAAGCTGAGACCAAATTAACATCTTAAAAGAACTATTTTGCAACAAAATGAAGGAAGGGTCCAGATGGTACAAGGAAAAATGTGAAAGACTTTGAAATGGACCAAAAATGTTATTGGATGACTTTAATCCTAAGCTACAGGTGTTGAGAGCAGGAGTCAGGTGTAATAGGACCACGGGCCAAATCGGGCCAGGGGTCTGTTTTTGAACAGTATTGGAGCTGTGAATGGTTTTTATATTTTTTGAAAGGTTATAAAACAAAACAGAACAAAGCCAAGGTGAATATGTGACAAGAACCATATGTGGACCACAGAGCCTAAAATATTTACTATCTGGTCCCTTATAGAAAAAATTTGCTAACCTCTGTTCTAAAGAACATTCTTCCAGGTTCTGAATCTAAGGGATTTGCACCTTTCTTGGTCTTTTGAGCTATTTTAGAATTCTGTAAGTTGTAGATAACTGATAGCACTGCAAATGGCTCTTGTCGGTTAGCGTGCAAAACAATCCTGTCTGATGGAGAGACATTTCATTTCTCCTCCCTAAACCCACCTGCCCGCCCCATCCCTATGAAAAGAGTTGGTTTTGCTTCCGTCTATAAAATCATTTCATGGCCTCTATCTCTGCTCTTTGATTTATTTTTTGAACTGGTTGTTAACATCTAACTGGTTACCTCATAAATTCATGAGTTAAATAAAATCTTTGACATGTGTTGATCTTACGATTTTTATGAGAGTCAGGATTTGGCCTTTTTATAAATGCATATTTTAACAATAGGAAAAGAAAAAGATGATAAATTAGAGATGATCAAAGCTGTCTCTAAGACTTACTTATGTTCCAGTGTATCATTAAACACCATGGAGTTCTGGGTGTCTCTGGTTATTAAGTTCAGCAATTCCCCAAGTATATATGGAGGTTAGAGACTAAGCAGGCACATCAGCCCTCTATTGATCCTAAGGATGTTCTGAGTGTTAAGATGAGGACCAAACCAAGCAAAGTGCAACAGAGCAGCATCACTCCTACTGGATAGTCACCCAATGAGGGTCTAGATGAAGGGAAAACCCCATCCAGTAAAAATAATGGCATAAAACCTCAATGTGGCAAGGAGAGGCACAGTATGGGAGTCAAATCTTGTACCTGAGCCCTGAGCGTGTCAGCAATGCCCCCTCACAGTGGGTTCTTTTCCAAGTCTCCCCAGAGGGCAAATATTGGTCTCTTCTTCTGGAAAGCCCTCTTTTCTCTCCTCTCTCATCCTCTAATCTCCTTTTTAGACTAGGACATGACTTCCTCCCTCAAATGTTTTACTTTCCTTCTTGCTTTTTCAAGCACTCTTCTTCCTCCCTTCTAACTGCTATGCAAAAATCCTCTCCACTAGTTCTTTCTTGATTGACTCTGATGGTCCATTAGAACCAATTCAGCAAATAACTATTTATCTTTGCTCTACAGCAAGAAGGGTTTAATCCTGAAACTCTGAGTGAGTTGATATTTGTGTGTTTGGGGATGGTGGTAGTGAGATATTTAAATTCTAAAAGGTGGAAGAAGTTTGTTTTTCCTATTAGAAAACATCTGAATTAACTTAACTTACACTTCCACAAGGGTAATGGCAATGAATATGGGGAAAATAAGGTGGATAAAGAAGGTGTTATGTAGGTAGAATATTCATAAATTGGCATTTTATGGAATATAGAGGATGAAACTTAAGAATTGTTAGAAAAGGTATTCCAGTATGTCAAGGGTGGTCCATTGGTAATGATGTTAACAGTTATGGGGAATTCAGGTCAAGGAATTGGTTTGGGAGGTTGTTGGGGGGATTATGATGTGACTTTTCTCAATATAAAGGGCAATTATAGTTGTAATAGTCATTACAGAAAAATTCAACCTAGTGACTAGGCCTTGAAGAATGAATAGTGTAAAAGTAATTCCTGTCTATACCACAGATAAATCATATGGTTTGGGTACTTATTTTGTCTTTTTAACCTAATTCTAGAGTACTTTTCCATGACCTCATAGAACTTTTCCATGACCTCATAGAACTATTATTTTATCCCTGGATTTGAAGAAGAAGTACAACAACAAAAACTGTCTGTTCTTATACTTACTATGTTTGGAATGCAATTATGGGATATTCCCTATTTTTAAAAAGCTTCCCCATATAGCAAAATATGATTATGATCTTCTATTAATCTCTGAAAACTATAATACCATCATTAATCTTTATCAACTGAGTCCATGGATTTTACATCTCTGCAAGATCAGTCAGCAATTCAAGAAGATTTTTATCAGTGGCAACTAACATCTGGAATGGAATAAGTCATATTTCATTTACTTTATCAGACTAAGTTTATATTTTACTATTTTGATTCACACATTGAAAAGAGACAAGACCTCATGATTTCTAAGTAATTTTTCTATATACGTGGTTTTGTTTTTTTGTTGTTGTTGTTTCTTTCCATCTGGCCAGAAACGGGTGTTCAGAGTCCTAAATTTTCCAATACCTCCAAAAATAAATAAGTTAAAAAAAAAATCAAGCCCATTTAAAAGCCTGATTCTATGTAGTTTAATGTGTAAAAAATGTTTCAAAGTCAAACATTCTTTACTTCCCCATTTTCCCTCATTATTTTGTACAAAATACAACTTCATTTGTAAAAGAGAGGTATTACATTTTTTGAGAAAATGGATTGTATTCTGAGCCTTGACAAATCTATGGAAATCAACACTCAGTCAAATGAATAATATGAATCCTAGTTTCAGGACTTGCTTTAGGCAAAATATGTCATATAGACAATCTTTTCTTGCCTCCCCTGGAGACCAGGGTGAGAATCTGACAGAGTAGAAACCAGAAAACACATTACCCTCAAACTGAAATATTGTTTAGGCCCCAGACATTTCCTATTCACTTTAAGAAAACTAAGACCCACATACCACATGACAGTTAGTTCCTTCCAAATAAATTTGTTTTTGTACAGATCCAGTGGTGAAAAAAAAGATTAATCTTCAAGTAAAATACCAAGAAAAAGCATAAGTGTGTTTTTTTCTACCTGTTCTAATGAATTAAACATTCTTTTTTGAGGTAAAACAAAGGCTTAACTGCTTTTGAATGTCCTAGAGCTAGTATAGTGACGTACACTCAAATTTTTTTCCACAGAACTGATTTACTAGAGTCCTTCAGCATGACCAAGAGCCCACTCCAAACTAAATCATTTCACTACTGTCAAAATTAGAATTTACCAAACAGTATTTAAAATGCAACACAGTATTCACAATGAATCCTTAACGAGTTATTATACTTTTTTTTTTTAAACAAAAACTTTGTACACTGAGGCAAAGTACTGAGGATCTCTTAGAGGTGTTACATGCAATTAATCATAAAGATTTTTTTCTGGGAAAATAAATCTATGTAGATTTTTAAATTACAGTATTAGGAGTCTTTTTATCATGTGCATGGTAATTAAAATTTATAAGTAGAACACACAAATCTTTTATATACTAAATCTTTCTACTTCACATGTAGGTACACAGATCAATGCCTTCTAAATTTTTATGCTGGCAAATTTTCACGAACCCTGCTGAATTCCCTCACCTATACAAAATAATTTTTTATACTCCAGGGACAACTACTGTAGTGTATCAGAGGAATTCCTTACCTCCAAATCAAACTTAGATTAAGCATGGGGTTTAAATTATCTGCAGTTATTTAATATGGCCTGACATTATCAAAATGGTTTAAGGAACATATTTTAATCTACAATTTATCTCCCTTTTTGAAAAAATTCTTCTGGTTACTCAGGCAAATAAAAGCGTCTAATTTACTTAAGAAATGATTATCTCTTAGGGATGAGATTTGTAAATACAAACATTTTGAGATTACAGAAATTGTAGACATTTGTTTGTGAGAGAGGATTGTTGGGAGAATAGAAAAAGCATGAACTTTGGTTTGAGAACACTATTCAAATTTGAGCTCTGTCATTACTGGCAATTGATCGCCCTGAGTCTCAATGTTCTCATCTGTCAAATGGGACAATAATATAGACTTTGCAGATTTGATAGGCTTAAAAGAGCTGGGCAGTAAAGGAACAAGCACATGCTATTCAATGAATAATGATTCCTTTTTTGTCAATACCTATACCAGGAAAATTTGACAAGAAATGACTTGGATCCACATACTTTTATTTGAGAGAAAGATTTCTTCTGGTTTCTGACTTAAATTCTTGGGAATACAATAATTTATCAGTAGGGCTGGGAACATTCTAACTTTGTTTGTTTCATTATTTTTGTTTAGACAAACTCTAATTACAAAATTCTGATGCATTCAAGTCCAGTCATCTTGTATTGCCTGACACCGGCCGGCATGGCCCAAGACAAATCCGCTTACCAAATAAATAATTCTAAGCAAATGAACCTGACTGTGAGTCAACAGTCATCAGTTACTATAACAGCAAAGCCTAGAATTATAAGCTTACCTCTCACAACTCCCTACAACTATGGGTAGAAAAAAAAAGTCAAACAACCCTATGATTTGACATGCCAGAATTAATATACATAACCACATATCCCCAACTTCTCTGATATAAACAGTCACTAAGTTTAGTTGAGTTACATATAGAGAGGCATAGTGGGTTAGCAGAGAAATCATTGTGCCAAAAGGCCAAAGACTGGGTTTTCAACCCATCCTCCAGCTCCTAGAGTCTGGATATGTCATTCAGAGTCTTTACTTTGCAATTTCTTTATACAATACCAACAATGCTACCTGCCCTGTCTATCTTACACAGTTATTAAGAAGATAAAGCGTGAAAGCACTTTTAAAGTTCCAAATTGCTAAACAGAAATGTACAGCAGTTGATTTCAGTGAACGCAGTGAAAATTTACTATAGAAAATATGTGCATCTATTTTCCTTCTACAAGAAAGAACAATATGATACTTGGCCTACATGGCCCAAATACCAGAAAGAACTCTATTTTGCCAAAAAGACAAATTTGCATAGGAATAAAATGAATATCTCCTTGTATGCATTGCCTAGTGAATTTATGCTTTAGAATAAACATGTTTAATCACAATGAAAGTAAGAATAAGGCAAAATAAACCTGTTTGAAAAAGAGCATAAGGTTTGCTACCAAAAAAGAATAAAGTACAAAATGAACCAAAACTGAAACAAATTTTGCCTTTTGCCAGGGACTGACTCTGGTTATTAGCACATCAAATCAGGAATATTTGATTCTCGAAAAGTACTCACCATAGTTTGCCTTGCCAGCAGTATCTCGGCTTTAGCTACACAGTTTTAGGTATGATAATCCAGACCATTTTGCTAGTAGCAAAATCAAAGACTTGATGCTGACAAAAAAAAAAAAAAAAAAAAAAGCTTAAACTTCAAAATCTGAGAAGCATTATACCTAAGAGTGAATTTATAACAATGTATTCATCCCATAAATGTAGAAATTCTGTAACTATACTTCTCGAATTGAAGACTAGTACTGTTAAAGGGAAAAACCACAGACCTAAAATGGTGTCACTTGTGCTAAAGCCCATGATGCCAAACCTAGATTTAATACCTTACCCAACTGTAGTTTCGACCTTCACCAGAAATGTAATCTTAATTAACCAATATGGAATTTTCTGGGCAGCACCAGTAAGGTAATCTGTCACATGGGCCCTCTCTATCTCCCCCCAGAGGAAGAAGAGGTGATCTGCATGATAAAACGCTTGCCCTTGGGTTCCCCTGAAAAGATTTCTTGCCCAAAATAACTTCTTTTTTTTGTAATAGTGACTTCCTGCCCCACCCTCCTTTCTATAAATTCATTTTGTATAACCCCTCAGAGCTTGCTTCTAGTTGTTAGATGGAATGCTGCCTGATTCATAAATCATTGAATAAAGTTAATTAGATCTTCAAATTTATTCAGTAGAATTTTGTTTTTTAACATCACTAATAGCTGTCCAGGAATAAATTTGATTTATAGTAAGGGAACTTTAAAAAGACATCCATTTCTACCCAAATTTACATCCAGTAAATTATTTCTTAGTTTCTCATATAGGCTAAATATAATAAAAGTAATTTTCCATAATTGAATCCTTATATAAAGAGAACCTAAAAAAAAAAGAGTAGCCTTTAAATGTCTATAAATAAAAGCCAGATCTCAGAGTATATTTAGGAAATTGAGAGAAAGGAAGAAGCTAAAATTTTTTGATCATTTGCTATGTGCCTGGAGCACTGCTTTGGATTTGGTAAACATTTCATCATTTCATTTAACCCTACCCCACGCCTCCCCACCAAAAAAAAAAACAAAAACTCTACAATCAACAAAGATCAGTAGTTGCCAAGGTTGTGGTTAGATGGAGGGATGAATAGGCAGAGCACAGAGGATTTTTAGGGCAATGAAAACACCCCGTGTGATGCTACAGTAATAGATATACGTCATTATACATTTGTCCGATACCATAGATTGTACAACACCAAGAGCAAACCCTAAGGTAAACTATTGTCGACCAAGAAGAAACACAGAAGGCTACAAGTAAGAAAAGAGTTTACTGTGGGGTCTTAGGAATTGCACTTTGGGAGACACAAATTCTGGTAAAACCAAAAGAGTGTTCCAGGGAAGAGAAAGAGTATTTTGTAAAAATAAGTATGAAACATATTAGAACTTACAAGACTCAGCAAAACCAATGTTTTACTCTGTGAAAATTCACAGCCTTAATAAATAGTATTACCAAAAGTGAAAATGTTAATATGACAGTAGATATCCCCATCTTAGTAGAAATATTTTTGAAGCTTTACCATTAAACATGATGCTGTCTCCTGATTTGGCATATGTTTGCTCTGTTTCACTCCCATCACAACTGGATGTACTGCAATACAATTCTAACCCTAACTACCAGGAGTTAGCATCAGACCCCACAAGTTTAAGGGCTTAACCCTTCTCAGGACTGTGCTTGCATCAGATGCCAGCTGCATTTTAGGGGGTTGCCAGGCAACCTGGACTTCCAGCTAACTGACTGTAAGTTGGAGGGTTCCCATAACCCCCTCAGCTTTGATAATTCACTAGAATGACTCACAGAATTCAGGAGAGTTCTATACTTAGAATTACAGCTTTGTTAAAAAGGATACTCATAGGGTGAAGTACTGGAAGGGAGTGCAGAGTCCCCATGCCACCTCCACATCGAGTCAGGGCATGTCACCCTCCAGGCACATTAATGTACTCTCCAGTCAGGAAGTTCCACAGAGCTTCTAATCAGGGTTTCATAACTTAGGCATGAATGATTAAGTCGTTGACCATGTGATTGAACTCAATCTCCAGCCCCTCTCTGCTTCCTACATGTCAGGCTACCTCAAAGTCCCCAACCCTTTAATCATGTGCCTGGTCTTTTGGGGACCAGACCCCATCCTGAAGCTACCTAGGGACCCACCATGAGTCACTCATTACCATAACAAAGACACTCCTATCACTCAGGCAATTCCAAGGGTTTTTGCAGCTCTGTGCCAGGAACCTCAGACAAAAGACCAGATACATTCCTTCTTTGTCTGTTTACTTTATTGATATACCACAATGTTTGATCATGTTAAGGAAGTTTCCCGTATGAACCAATCAAGGTCACAGAAGGAAACAGATGGCATACTGAAATTAGGGTAATTTTATTTTAACAAAGGGACTATTTATTAAGGTGAGGCTGGAGTATCAAGGAACCTCAAAGCCTATTTCAATAAAACTGGGATTATTCCAAGGATAGAAGGGACAAGGAATTGAAGCACTGTCCAGAACTCAGAGGGAGAAAGTCATATAGAAAAGCCAACTAACTTCGGGGTAGCAGGGACATTTTTCTGAGGCACACAATTAGCTGGACGCATTGCTTCAGAGAGGAAAACAGGAACTAAATACTCTGACCTCAATCTCTTCTCACTCCATGAGCTCCTCCTGAACCCAGCTAGACCCCAGAGACTGAAACAGTCCTTTGATGGAATCCATACAGGCCAGCCTCCTGGGGCACAGAGCAGAGTGAAGAATGATCTGGAAGAGCAATTATAATATATCCAGCACACCGTGAAGAATGGGTGTAGAGTTTTATATAAAGCTATCTCAATATCCAGGGACAATGATCTTTTGGATTCACATTTGGTCTATTAATACGGTCAAAGCTGCCTAAAACTGAACCATCCTTAGATTTCTGGAAAGAAGCCCACTTGGTAATGATGTATTGTTTTTTCATGTGCTGCTGGATGCTACTAGGTAACTTTAAGATTTTTGCATCAATATGTGTAAAAAAAAAAAAACTGCATTTTTCTTATTGTTTCTAATACCTTCTATTTGCATAAATGAGGACTCATTAAAGTGTTTCCCAAACATGAATACAAAAAATATCAAAGAGGTGTAAACCCTAGTGTCCACCTTTAGCCATATAAAGAACCAAATCCTGGAAGCTTTTAAAACTCAGATTTTCCTTCCCCACCAACCATCCCTTTATGGGAAATGGTAAAGGGAGAGAGAGATTCTATAGGGACCACGGCTTTTTAAAATCATTCTCCTTACACTTATACACTTAATAATAAGGACCATTTAATAAGTAAATGGACAATGACATATACTGATATAAAACCAGTTAAAATAGTGCAGCCTATTTCTCACGTAAAACCACTGCCATGTATACTTCTTCATTCTCTTTAAATGTACTTGCCCACCCTTTACTTTGGTGCATTATCAGGAATGTTAAAAAATACAACTAGCTTATAGATCAACATCAACTCTCTTAAATGTTCTGAGACTCTTCTTCCAAAAGACATGCACACACAGCAAAAGCCTAGGTGCTTATAATTCACTATAGTTCAAATGCCAGGCTATATATTCTTGGTGTTAGTCAAACACCATGGAAATATTTAACGGTAAAAATAAACCAAGCATTTCTAGCCAGTCACTTTCAACTGAGATCAATACAGTGTAATGATGATTTAAGATGCTTCTGAGTTTAACTTAAGTAATTTTCCCTTCTCTCCTCTGAGATTGTAAATCTGACTAATTGCTTTACACTCTCTAGAACTGCTTCTTCTTGCTAAGTATAATTGCTATGTCTGGATTCTCCTACGCCCCAAGTAATTTTATGGAGGGCTTGCCTACTGATCTCATTATACTTCCAACTCTGATGCATCAGGTTCCATGCTGTTATTTACCTACGTCAGTATACTTGATAAATTAAATCCAGGCCTTGTTAAATTTACCCCTTTAAGGCACAAATATCACAACTTAATATGGATTAAATTCAACCAATAGGCATTTTGCTTCCTCCACCATGGAATATACATTAGTTGATTTCAGTTTCACCACTGAAACACCAATACCAATAATCAGGCTATTTGTGAAACAGACAATTGGGGAAAAAAGCATTCTAGAATAATTTTTGAAGTGAAAAAGTAAAAATAGTCTACCATGGCTTAATCAGCTCCTAATTATAAAAGTGTAACGCATGGCAGATAAAAAGGAACACAGGAAGGATCCGAGGAGCAAAGAAGTAAAGAATAATTGCCACGCAGAGCTAACATCCAATTGTAAAGCCAGTTATTTTGATACCACAAAAGTCTGCCCTTTTAAATTCAGCCCTAACGAAGAAAGTCTATTTTTTCACTTAGACCACATTATTTCAGTCCCGTTAAGAAAATCAATTAAATTTGATAAACTTGGGAATTCCCTGGTGGCACAGTGGTTAAGAATCCGCCTGCCAATGCAGGGGACACGGTTTTGAGCCCAGGTCCGGGAAGATCCCACATGCCGCGGAGCAACTAAGCGCGTGCGTCACAACAACTGGGCCTGCGCTCTAGAGCCCGCAAGCCACAACTACTGAGCCCGCGTGCCGCAACTACTGACGCCCACGCGCCTAGAGCCCGTGCTCCGCAACAAGAGAAGCCACCGCAATGAGAAGCCCGCACACCGCAATGAAGAGTAGCCCCATCTCGCCACAACTAGAGAAAGCCCACACACACCAACGAAGACCCAACGCAGCCAAATAAATAAATAAATTAAGTAAAAATAAATAAATAAATAAAAATTTAAAAATACAAAATAAAAACAAGTAAATCAAAAATCCACCCAAACTTAGCGGGAAGACATTAGTCAGGTGTGTGTGTGTGTGTGTGTGTGTGTGTGTGTGTGTGTGTGTATTGTTTGGCAAGCGGGATTGATAGCACAGTTAACAGTCTTACTAAATCTCACCATTGGCCCCAATTCTTCACACTTTCCTGTATCTACATCCTTTGCTTAAGGAGTTTGCAATTCTTCTAAAAGTGGTGTATATTCACCTGCCCCTTACATTTGAGCTTGGCCACGTAACTTGCTTTACCTAATGCCATATGAGTAGAAGGGACAGTGTGCCAGTTCCAAGACTAGACCTTACGGTAACTCATGTCTTTTCTCTTCTTCTCTTGTGCCTCTGCCATTTCCGTGTGAAAAACATGCTCTAACTAGCCAACTGTTCCAAGGGAAATGAAAGACGTGTGAGCAGAGCCACCCCAGACAACCTACAGACCAGTGTTTAGAAGCAAAATTACTCAAGCTGTTCCAGCCCAAAAAAGAGCTGCTCACCTGAGCCAGCCTAAATCAGCCAAGCCTACTGACCCACAGATCTTTGCCAATAGCTGATTGCTGTTTTAAGTCATCAAGTGTTGGGGTAGTTTGTTACATAGCATTATTGGTATATAACTCAGTATACACTGAGCAAAGTTGTTAGGGAAAAGTCCGTCTCTCTCTCATAAAGCTTCTCAAAATACACTATATACTTTCCCTTACATGTGCTAATTTAAACCTCTTAACAGCTTTACTACTGAAAGTGTCTATCTACCTAACTGGTGACTCTATACCAGAGAAGAAAGGGTTGATAAAGTTGTTCTGTAATGGAAAAATGTCAATTTTTAAAACCATGAAAAGCCAAAGAAAACATAAAATTGTTATTATAAATATATAGAATTAATTATCAGTAAGATATTCTAAACAGCTATCTTTAATTGTACAAAAATATTGCTATCAAACAGGTTTTAAGGATATGAAGCTTGTTGTTGTTATGATACACATTTATCATTGTCTTGCTTTCTTGGTGGATTGACCCTTTTATCATGTAAAGTTCCTCTCTGTCTCTGGAAATTTTCTTTGCTCTGAAGTCTATTTTATCTGATATTAATATAGCCACTCCTGCTTTCTTTTGATTAATGTTTGCATGATATATATTTTCCCATTGTTTTACATTCGATTTACCTATCTCATTATATTTGAAGAGAATTTCTTGTAGATAAAATATAGTTTGATAATTTTTTACTTACTCTGTCAAATTCTGTTTTTTAACGTGTATTTAGACCATTTATATTTAGTGAAATTATTGATACGTTAGGGTTTATTATTCCATTTTGTTTTATTTTTTGATTTTCTGTTTATTTTCTCCCTTTTCTTTTTCCTGCCTTCCTGTGTCTTACCTGAACATATTTTAGAATTCCACGTTGATTTATCTATAGTGTTTTTTAACGTTATCTGCCACATTCTTTTTAACAGCTGCATAAAAATTCCATTGTATGGATGAACCTTAATTTATTTATCAGCTCCTGGTTCATTCATTCTTCACAAACATAGCCTATTTGAATTGATCTGATATTTCTAACTCTAGACCTTTTTCAACTATGATACTCACTATATCAAAGAGTTTTTTTCTAAAATAGTATTTACAGCTTATTTTTACTAATTAAGAGTAGTGATATTATTGAAAAAGTTACCACCTCCTTGGGCCTCATTTTCTCGTGTGCAACATAACATGTACAAATACATGTGTATTTTCTCAGGCTATACTGGTTGTAAAATCAAAATAAAATAATATTAATAGAATACAGATTGTTTTGTCCCTGACAACAGCCTCTATAATGGAACTTCTGAAACACTCCCCACACACATTTTTCTCAGTGGCCCTGAGCATACCTCTTGTGTCCTTTAACACAGCCCTATCTACAATATTGTGGTGGAACTATTTTTGCCTTGCATTTTAGCTCAAGTTTCCTGAATTGATGTGGCAGATATATCTGATGCCCATTGGGCGATTTAAAGGAGTCTTAATACTGCTAGAGCAATTTCTCCCAAAGAGATTTTTCTGTGCAATGTTATCACACTGTGTTGGAGATTTTTTGGTATTAGAAATAGAATTACTATGTTCTGGTTGAGGAATTGGTTTTATGTTTTTAAGGATATCTATGGAGTACAAAATTCAGCAGACACTTTTTTGTTACCAATCTCACTTGAAAAGTATAGACCTCAAATGGTTTATGATTCACCAATTAATCAATTTATCATAGTTTCTATATCTTAAACTATGTGTTGGATGGTCACAATTAAAATTTCCCATACCGTTGTTTTTATTCAATATAGCAGGCCTATGAGAATCAGATACATAATTGGCCAAATCAATCAATTAGTCAGCAATCATCAGCTAAGATAGTTAGAAAATATTGACTCATTCAAATAGCAGTGGATTCAATGGTCCTGTATTACAGTTTGACTCTATCATCAAAAAAGCAGCAGATGCATTATTACATTTCCTTTAAATTGGTGAGAAGTCAGTATTCAAACCATTAAATAAGGTGTTAACACTCTAACTCAAAATTCTTCAGCTTTAGGGCATTGAATTGATTCTTCTAACAGTGTAAAAGATTTTTTCCAGATAATTTTCTATTCCATTACCATATGTGATGCACAAGAGTATAGCTACACATCAAGTTTTGGGCTGATAGGTTTTTTACTGAGTACTTACAGAGAATATTATCCTAGGTTGTAAGGATCAGCACATCATGCAGATCTTTTCGAATTTATCATTATGACTTTTCCTGCAAGAGGCACAACCATTTTAACGATGAGAAAACCTGAGCAAATAGTGACCTTTTGACTCAGAGGATCAGCAGTCAAATTCAGACTTCTTAACTAAGAACTCCATTGTGCCATGCATTTCCCATACAGCCTAGCCAGGTTGTCTTTAGTGGTCCAGTCTGAGAGAACAAGGAGTCTCCCACAAACTTACGTTTTACGGCAATTTGCATTAACATAATGCCTGGCAGGAAGAAATAGCAGCTTTGTAGTGACATATTTTATTATTTATTGGTTTAAAAGCAGTCATACAATGTACAGGTAACATTTCACTCTAGACATCATTCAGGCTTTCGTATAATGGTTACATGGGTCAGCTCCAGGATGGAGTCAGACAGTCTGGTTTAAAATTCTGCCTTGGTAAGTTTTAGGTGTTTGAACTTAGACAAGTTCCTTATTTATTAGACCTCAGTTTCTTCACCTGTAAAATGGGGCCAATTTTTTGCTTGTTTGTTTGAGTTCATTTATTTTGGTCCCAGTCTTTTATATTAGAAGTTTTCCTTGGAAATCTGATGACTGCTACCTGAATTCATGTTTATGAGGTACGTAGGGGTGGGGGTGGTTATTGAGTGGTGAACTTCAAAAGGGGGTGAAAAGACAGGGAGCTGAACTTTTCATTGAGGGAAACTCTAATGTCAGCACCTGTATTGTTTCTTGGGCTTAGTTCCCTAAAAAGGAATCCTCTGATTTTCTGCCTGGGAGGGTATAAATCTGGTTCTCAGAATCTGAGGAGTGCAGTCGGTGAAGGAGGCCCCTGATAAGCAGTTCACCAAGTCAGCATCAGTCCCCTTCTTTATAGGACAGGACCTTATCCCCACAATCAGCTGTGCCAACCTCTACAGAAAGTCAACTCTAGTTTTGATACCAACCCTCACATACTTGAGAAATGACTAAATAAGATAATTTGCATAAAGAATTTAGTAGAATTCTTAGCACTTAGTTGGGGCACAATAAAGTTAAATATTATAATTGTTATTATATCTATAAACTGATATACTGTCAGACTTGCTAGTACACTTGCACAATAATTGCACCAGAACATGTGCTTAAAGATTACTTGAAGAATGAGGAGAAGAGAAAAAGAAAACTATTCTAGTGCTAAAAGTTATGTAAGATCTCTTGTTTTATTTCCTTGGGTATTGACGTTATACAAATATAATACTCAAGAGTCCACATCATCTATGAAAGAATACAGAACAGTCATTCCAAAATAGACTGGTAATTCTAGGAAGTGAATCTGTACAATAAATACTAAAGGAAGCTTTAGAAACAAACATTTAAATCTTCATTCTTGAGTTAACAGTTTTTTCCAGAAGTGCATCTTTTCATTTTAGTCTTTAAAATAGAATGTACCTTACTAAATGTGCTTTATTTCTACACTCTACATGCCATTATATTTGCTTACTGAGACATTTCTTGGGTTTGAGAAATAAAACATACACATTGCTTTCCAGAGTTCAAAACCGCGTTGTCATATATACACTACCAAATGTAAAATAGATAGCTAGTGGGAAGCAGCCGCATAGCACAGGGAGATCAGCTCGGTGCTTTGTGACCACCTAGAGGGGTGGGATGGGGAGGGTGGGAGGGAGGGAGATGCAAGAGGGAAGAGATATGGGAACATATGTATATGTATAACTGATTCACTTTGTTATAAAGCAGAAACTAACACACCATTGTAAAGCAATTATACTTCAATAAAGATGTTTAAAAAAAAAAAACAAAAAAACACCACGTTGTCTCTTTAAATTAACACCCATTTCTCCAGCAGAGGGAGCAAATAAGTTTTTGCATTTTCATTTCTACCAAATAGAACTTCTGTGAATTCCAATGTGCTATTGGATAAAATGTGTTGAATAAGAGGCTATACTGAAGAACAAATTTGTAATGAAAATGTATCAAGTAATCTCGATAGCATATATTAAATGCTTATAAAACACTTGTGTGTAAATCCTAAGATTTCATTTTTCTAGAAGCACTACATCTGTGAAAATTTAATTCAAAACATTAGCCAAACAAAGAAAAAATGTTTTTAAGCTCTTCAAATACTAAAGTATACGTAGTGCATTTTTAACAGTAATCTGTTCTAGAGTTTTTTGGTTTTGTGGGGTTTTTTAAACCTGCCTTTTAGAAAGCTAGTAGTAGTACAAACATGCCAAATAAACAATGGAAAAAATCGTTACACATTCTGAGATAAGCTGTCTGTGAATTAATTGTGTAATATGAAATTCACATTGGAATATCATGATCTAAATATTTAGACCTCAAAATCACAATTTTTATGTTGTGATTTCTCATATTTAATATCAAATCATTTGAATAATTTTAAATGGCTTAAAATTTTGATTTAATAAAATAAAAATTCTTTAGTGAGTTTTTAAAATTCTATCTTACCTAGTTTTTCTTTCATAGTCTTAGAAATAATAAATTAATAGTCTTTCAAATGAATGACTATTCATTCTGAGCAATCCTAATAAGACCCAAAATTTTATTATAGACTTTGAGCAAGGAGAACATTTTTTATGTGTACCTATTGCATTTAGCATTCATGAATTCTTAATATGTGTTCTGGAACTAGGACTGATAGGTTGGATTTCTTGAATCAACTGATCCATGTATTTTATATGTATATATATAAAATCATTTACAAATCATTTTTAAGGATAATTTTCAAACTTGATTTTGTTTCTTTCATTGATGTGGAGGCACCCGGAAACCTTAAGAAAGTTGTGTACAGTTGCTAAGATGTATGTATTTAACCATAGCAACTCAGATGCAAGCAGCCTGGAACACTGGTAGTGCTTCTGACTTGAAGTTTAATTACAAAGATGGGGGACAGGTTAAATATTCCAGTCTGACACCATCCCTTGACATGAGAGAATGTACTTGCTACAGTAGAAAATGGTTACCTTTGGTGAAAAGGTTGACTGGTGTTTATTCACCAGGACCCTAGTTCCTGACTGTTCCTCAGAGATGACTTCCATTTGCTTGTTCCACTGCATATGAAAGACAATGCCTTCTTCCCCAATCCTAAATACCTATAGGAATCTGGTGATGATTTCAGTGATTTTATTGTAAAGTCCCTTGCCTCATAACTGCTGTCTCCAAAGTGCTGGAGAAAATATACAAGGCAAAAAAAATGATTTTTAGCTCACTGAGTGTCACCTGTGTGCCTCTAGTCCAAATTAGAATTCTCTCTCCTTCACCAACATGTCAATACAATCACCAAACACTTTGTTTCTACCTCCAAAAGTCCCCTGAATATGTCTGCTGCTTTCTCCTTTCCTACTGCACTGCCCTTGCCAGGGATACTGTGTCTTAAACTTGGGCTAAATGGCCTCCAGACCTGCTCATTCCAGGTCAGTCTGCACACTGCAGCCAAATTCATGTCATTAAAATCCAAATCCTATTATGGTAAGCCCCCTTTTCACTCCCAGTTTCTATTTGTCCTTAGTACAAAGTCTAAACTTCTTCAGTGGCTTACAAGAATGTTAACTATTTGAACCTGCCTGATTTTCCAGTTCTTTCTGGTGTTGCTCCATGTCGTAGGCAAACTGATTGTTTATTTCAGTCTTAGGTCTTCTTCTCAACTTTATCAACACTTTCCGTAAGTCAAGGTTTCTCAAACTTGGCATTATTGACATTTTGGGTTGGCCTTGTTCTTTGTTGTGGGAACTGTCCTGTGCATTGTAGGATGTTTACCAGCATCGTTGGCCTCAACCCATCTGATGGCAGTGGCACCCAGCCTCCAGACAACCAAAAATGTCTCCAGATCTTGCCAAATGTCCCCTGGGAGCCAACATCATCTCCTGTTGAGTGAGAATCATTGCCCTGGTGAACTAACCCAATCCATGACTTTATATATCAAATATGACAAGAGTTTTATAAGATAGATCTCTTTCCTCCTTCTTTTCCACTCTCTCTCCTTTTCTGTCTTTCCCTTTCCCCCACCTCCCTTTCCCTCTCCCTTCTCCCCTCCTTCACCCTCTTTCTCTCTCATAGCAGTCCAGGGGTGAAGTTGTCCAACTCCAGTATTGTTGGGAACCCAGTTTTGTTTTTGTTTTTGTTTTCTGGCTTTTTCAAATTAAGAATTTTTTCCTCATCCACAAGGCTTAAGGTGACTCACTACCATCGTGTCCACATTCTAGCCAACAAGAAGATAAAAACCAGAAGTGAGTGAGCTTTTTCCTTTTAAGGGCATAACCTAAATGCATACATCACTTCTACTAGCTTCAAAGGAGGCTAAGAAATGTAAAACTCAAGTTTCCATTGGAAAAATAATAATATTAATAAAAATAAACAAATAAATGAATAAAGAATCAAAGTGGGAAGAATGCATATCAGGGAACAACCAGCAGTTTTTGCCACAATGTGCCTCCTTGATCACCAAAATAGCAGATGTTCATCTTTCTTTTCTTAAAAAAATGCATTCATATTTTGCCCAAGGAAAACAACCACAAAATTCCAGCCAGTTCCTGCACCCATATCAAAGTCCAGGGTCTCTGAGGGATAGCTTTCTCCATAATCTCCATATGTTGCTTCTCCTGATCAGGGAACTATGAAGTAAAAGAAAAGTAATATGTTCCCCATCACTATAGACACACACATGTTTACAAACTCAATACCCGATCATGTCATAGAAACAGGAGAACAGTAATTTTTAAAATAATAATTTAATAAGAACTTTCCTCCAAAAGAGGGAAGAATAGGAAATGCACAGTAATCTCTGGTCCACAGGAACTATCAGCTCCTGCTGGGCAGAAACTGGGAAGACTCCTGCCCAGACAGGGACTCAGTTTCTGAGTCAATTCCATCTGGCAGCCCCTGATTCCTGTACCCCTAATTCTACTTCCAGAAATTTCTTCTGTCTTTTTATTCTCTATGGCCCCATCAAAGTGGGAAGGAAAGGGAAGTTTGCCCTTCCTAGGGACTACACTTTTGCAGCCTGATTCCTGCTAGTGAAGGCTTGGGTTCCTGAGGGTCTCTATAGAGCTGAAGTAATCACAGGCTTTCTAGGTCAGGCTTATGGTTTCTTTGATTATAGTAAATTTCTGGCACTAGTCTCCATTAGAAAGACTTCTATAAGTTTTGAGTCTGAAGACTTTTACTTACTGGCCTCTTGGCCCTTCCAATCTCCCTCTTCTCTCAACTTAATTGTGGCTTCCTTTAGAATTTGAAAGAACAGGCTTTAGAAAGAAGGCAATCTCTATAATCTGGTCTTTGTTGTTGACAGACAGAAATATATAACAGGAGAAAATCTTGGGGTCACAGTCTTATTTCCTACTAAAGCTACCTCCTCAGAGCTACCCTTTATAACTGCTTTAATTAGGGGTAAGATGTAGTTGGTTTTTTCAGCTCTGCAGAGTCCAAATTACTAGACCCTCATTCAACATAGATCACAAGATTCTCGTGGATATTTTTTCTATCTTCACCACCATGTAACACTGAGTATGACTCTTAGCAAGTGTTCAGTAACTGTTTTTCAGTGAACTTTAAAAGTTGGCTAACTACATAAAACCTGTGAGAAGGGCCAAATAAGAGGCAGGCTTGGTGAGGCATGTTTAAAGGAGAGATCACTGTGGCTGTAATTGCTACAAAAATCCTATGGAGGGGGAGGTTTTATGGAGAACTTTCCATCCCACTGACTTTTTTTTTTTTAATTCAAATATGTCACATAATTTTCAGATCAATCTCGTGAGATAGATAATACATTGCCAGTTTACAAAGGACAAAAGCTGAACTTTAAAGCTTCCTTCTGTTAAAAAACAAAATTCAACTGAGTAAAATTTAACGATCTTGTTGGCTTTATTCAGTAATTCATGAACCAGGCAGTATCCAATCTAGCAAATAGAAAGGAGGTCTGAGGAGCTGTACAAAGTAAAGGACTTTATAGGCAGAGGGAGCTGGAACAAGGAAGTTATACTTGGCAGAAAAAGTGGGTTGATTATTGCAGGTTACTTTCCTTTAGGGGATGGCAGGGGTCTACCAGGCAGGTGACCTAACTAGTGCTGATAAGGTGATCCCCGACTGACGGCTTTAAGATTCCATTTCTGGGAGATCCAAAATTATAAAGTTAAGTCTTGGTTTGGTGACATGGGGCTTAGCATAAGTGACTCCATTTTGGTCCTATTGTCTTACACTTCCTACTGTTGCATAACTAGCAAGAGGCAGAGCTTGGTCAAACCCACTTCTTCCAAATTTCAAAATCTTTGCTCCTCTCATTCTCTAGAACTGCCTCTTGTGTGATTCTAGGCCAAGGAGAGGTGGGGAAGAGTATTCTAAACAGAGAGACAAGTCATGAGCAAATGGTGCCAAAGGAAGAAAAAAAAAGAATGTTTAGAAAGAATTAGGTGTATATATATATGCCTGGATTGGGGGAAAAGAGTGATTTTGTAGAGAAAAGAAGAAACTAATGACAGATTAAACTGAAAAGACCCTGACAGGAAAAGGTATTGATATTTTGAGTATTTGATGACTAAGTCTCCTTGAATGAGACTCCATTTTGCTGAATTCCAATACAAAGCAAGTTGTGCTATAACAAGTCTGCATTTTATGGGTAGATATTTTAATGCTTGCCTTCTTTCTTTTATGAGATAATTATTGTTTGATTATGTGGAATAATGGTGTGTTATTGTTTTCACAGTTTTGAAGGAAAAAAGTTGAAATTTCCTTTCTTTTACAAATATAATTCATGCTGTTTAATATTTATCTCCTTCGCTCATCTTATTGTCACTGCCACAAATAACAATGAAGTAAATAATGTTTTTCGTTTTCCTTGAACAATTGTTTAGGAAAAGTTACTTTAATCTTAGAGGATGGAATGATGTTTTTTTTTTTTCCTCTGAATGCTTTTATCTCACATAGGAAATACAAAAGATGCACAAATGAGTTGATTATCTTGGTACCCATTTTAGCAAGCTGGTTTCATGATCAGGAAATTCATTGTCAAAGAGGAGCTTCAAAAGAAAAATTAGGGTATTTGAGTGTCACTTAATTAGATAAATGGATCTCGGTAATTAGACTTTTTTGGAAAGATAATGTATTTGTCAGACGTATTTAGGCAAGTTTATTTAATAAATATCCCCAGGAGATGTTAGTCCCTCTTGTATTTAATCGTGATGGGTTTCTATACATATCCTGAGGATATTAGGGAATTTCCTGTTCTGTTAGTGGGCTGCTCCAAATTTTCTCTTAGTTTCAGAAATGACAGAGATCTCATCCCAGCCTTAAATGACTATTTAAAGAATACTGACTAGAATAGGTGATTAGCAATGGGAAATAGTTTGTGTAATTGAAATTTATCTTGGGCCAAAGGAGACAGAGAAGGGAGAGAGGAAAGGCTGAAGGGTCTAATAGTTTCTTACTTGGTATTGGATATTAAAGACTGAAGAGGGATATGTTTGCTCTTAAATCAGTACTATTATCTGGCTCAACTGAATCTCCCTTTTAACCTACAGGCTTTTTTATACTAGCTCATGTAGGCAAGGCAATTTCCTCATGCATTCAGAGTGAACCAGTCACCATAAGCCAGTAAAAGTCCCGGAATTTATAAAATAGAATGTATTGATATCATCATCAATCAATCAGCACATAGGCACATGTGGCACTTTTCAGAGGAACATCAATTGTCTATCAACAACATGTAAAACAAACAAATGTGTTTTGGTTTTTGTATACACATATTTATAATTCAAATTACAGAGCTAAATTTTAACCACTGTAGTGATAATAAAGAATTTATATGTTCTAAAAATGGAAAGGAAAATACAAGAATCTAATAAAGTTTATTATAAGTGTGGATGGTTACTTTGTTGAGAATAAGTTGAGATTAGAAGCAAATAAAATCAAATTCAGAGCAAGACAATGTATGCAAAATTACTTGAAGCAGTTTAAAGCCTTCACAAATGTGAATTAAATGTCTTAAATCTTGCTGAGGTCTGATCAGGCACATATAAATAGACAAAATAATATATTTGAAGAACTGTCATTACTTTTATTTCTCAAATTCAATCAGATTGGTCCTTCAATGATCATTCTGCTAAGATGTGAGGTAGAACACAAAATTTCTCTAGCAACTGAAGTAATAAAAAGAGCAATTCAAAAGTTTTTCTTATGTGCTGCCATTGAGATAATTTGAAGGGAAAGTACAAGCTAAAAGGACTCGAGATGGGATTCTCCCAGCAAAATGCAGAAATGGAGGTGGCAGATTGCAGACAACCTGGAGTAATGGAAAAAGTAGAAGCTCGGGCTTGTGTCAGACCTTTTTAAATTCACCTCCCCATATACAGGCCATGACTTTGGGTAAATTTTAATTTCTCACAGCCTCAGTTTCTTTCTTTTTTTTTGTTTTTAATATTTATTTACTTATTTATTTATTTGTTTGTTTGTTTATTTATCTATCTACCTATTTATTTTGGCTGCACCGGGTCTTAGTTGCGGCATGCGGTATCTTTTAGTTGCAGCATGCGTGCGGGATCGAACGCAGGCCCCCTGCATTGGGAGCTCGGAGTCTTACACACTGGACCACCAGGGAAGTCCCACAGCCTCAGTTTCATAATCTCTGAAGTAATGATGATAGTAAATGTCTCAGGAGAGATAATGAGACAAAGACGTGAACAAATTTGCATAAAAGTGCTTAACATAGTTCCTGACACACAGTAGACATTTTAAAAAATATATGATATTCCTTTTCCAAACAAATGAAACAGGAAGACCTAGTTCTTATAATACAATTGGAAAACTACAAAACCAAAGTGACATTGTGGCCCACAGAGAACAAAATTAGCATTTGTCCCCTTTGTTAGTAATGAAAGTGAAGACATTGTAACTCAGGGTTTATTTCTATATAATGGGGGCTCACCCTCTGGTTATCAGGTTAATATTAAATATCATTATAAAATTTGGTTAATGAAAATAGCCAAAATGCTTATCCAGCTTCTGTCTCCTGTTCTGGTTCAAAGGTCAGAATACTGGCTGTGCTTTCAATAATGTGCATCTTAATCCCTTTTAACTCACCAGAAATGCATTTACTGGAAATTCTGCCTTAAATGACCTATACTTCTCACCTTTAATGTATCATATTGTGGCACCTTTTTTCATATTCCCACAAGTCTACATGTTTTATCAATAACTCAGGAAGATGCATCAGGCACAAGTAATATGCATTTAGATGATAAATGTTTATTATAGGCATCTACGGCTAAATTTCCCTCTAAGCACTGCTTTAGCTACATGCCATGTATTTCGTATGTGTATCTTCATTTCTATTCATGTCAAAGTAATTTCTAATTTTCCTTGTGATTTCTTCTTTGATCCACTGGTTATTTAGAAGTGTGTTGCTTAATTTTTATAATACATACTTGTGAATTTTCCAAGTTTCTTTCTTGTTGATTTATTTCTAATTTTATTCCATTGTAGTCAGAGAACATACTTTGTATGATTTCAATTCTTTTAAATGTATTGAAGTTTGTTTTGTGGCCTAGCATGTGGCCTGTCTTGAACAGTGTTCCATGTATACTTGGGAAGAATGTGTATTCTACAGTTGTTGGGTAAAGTGTTCCAAAGGTATCTGTTAGGTCTAGCTGGTGCATAGTGAAGTTCAAGTCTTCTATTTCTTGTTGCTCTTCTGCCTGGTTGTTCTATCCATTATTAGAAGTTGGTTATTGAAATCTCCAATTACTACTTTTAACTTTTGCCTTGTCTGCCCATCTACCTTCATCTCAAGACTGTCTATCACACTGTCTACCACAATCCACATGGTTATGGCAGTGGGGCTTCTAGTGGCCATGTTTTAAATGTTATCAGGTCCTACTCATCACTCATGGATTGAGAGAGATCAGGAGTGAGCATTCAAACCTGAACTATTCCAATCAACTAGGCACTTTCCTAAGGAAATTAAGAACTGGAACAGAGAATCACCAACACTATTTTTCAATGGAACAAATAATGGCTTATACCAGAAATGGAAAACTAAGGAAGACTGGCTTTAAACAGATTTATATACAGATACAGAAGGAGAGAATAAGTACATGCCCACAAAAGATTTCCCTTTTTTTTTAACCCTCCATTCTCCAACTCAATCTGTTCTTAAGGCCCTACTATAACTCTGACCTTGGATCAGAGGAAAAATCTCTGTAGCATCATAATACATGTCCCGTTTTTACATATACTAGCCTCAAGAAGTTTCTATTTATTTCTACCAGAGAAGAGCAATAAACATATAATGGAAATATTCTTGTTGTATTAATGAACAGCTCAGTTGATAAAATAAAATGTGGGCCAAATTGAAAATATCACCTAGAACTGGCATTCCAAAAAGAATACCAGTTGTGGAAAATGGAAGAATTTCTTTAACAAAAAATTTCTAGCAAGAGATTTAAATCTAGAAAGTTAACCTAAGAAAATCAGGGATAAAAACAAAAACATATATGTACTAATAGACCATAGTCACATTGTTTGTAATAGTGAAGAATGTCAAAAAATCAGAAATTACATGTTTAATATTGTAGAATTTATTATATATTATAAATTACTTGGTATGCATAAAATAAAATATATATATGATCATAAAATTACTATGAAGATCTGTCTACCTAGATACAAAAGAGTTTCTGTGAATTATTAAAGGAAGGAATCCAAATAATTTTGTAAATCATCCCACTTTGACAACTAAGTATCTGTTGGTGTGTTTGCGTGTGTGTGTATAATGAAGAATATTGGATGGATATTCTTCAGCAATGTGTTAACCGTTATTATTCCCTGGTTTGTGGACTGAAGGAAAATTTTTGCTAAACTTTTAAAAAATTAATATTGTTTACATTATTTATAATAAGCATATATTATATAATTACAGGAAATAAAGCTATTTTTGATAAAAAAGAAAGAAATGTATGTGACCAGAGAAGATTTTTCTGTTGAGAAGAAAACCACAGAAACTCAAATGTTAAAAGATAACATGAAATGAAGTCAAAGTCCAAATCCTGGGGCACTGAGAAAAGGCCTTGTGTCCAGGTAGTGTGAAAGAACTCCGGAGGACTGGGTTATTTCTCTCTTAGTAATTCTAGAAAGGTAAGTAGGGAAGTCTGGTAAGGGGTAGAAACGAAGTTCAAGTTTGATGAATAGATTTGTATCCTAAAGATCCTGAAGAAAATTTTTGGAATATCTTCCAGGAATAAAAAAAAAAAAAAAAAAAAAAAAAATGGTAGGAATGCCTTGGGTGTGGACTTAGGCGATTTAATTTACTAAGTTAATTTAACAATTTACCTTTCACCCTGTGCAGACCTTCCATTTGTCTTTTTGTGCCCTCCTGCCCTTGTCTCCACCCGCTCTGCTCTGTGAGTTCCAATCGGAATCAAAGCCGATGCCTCCGCAGCCCTCTGGATGCTGGTTTGGCTGACGGGAGGGAGCACAGGCTAGACAGGAAAGGGGCTGGAGAGTGACACTAGGTAGATGGTTCGTTCCTCGGGCGGCGCCTTCCCACCCACTAAAGCGGACGCGGCTTCCCTTCTCACCATTTCTGTCCTCCTCACCCCTTCAAGCCTAAGGATGGAAATACACCCCTTTGCCAGTGTTGCACGCAGCCCCTGGGGTTCCCTGCTCTCTGCGCTCACCTCTGAAAAGAGTTCCTTTATTAAATTCCTCAAATTACTCAGCATGGTGCGCCATCTGTTTCCTGCAGGAACCTCACTAATACAAAAACCTATCTGTAAAACAGATTATCAGGTTCTACCCTTCTGTTCTTTATAGGAAACTACTTCATTAGGTAATAATTCATCAGGTTTATGGTTGCTCCTGGAGCAATTACAAAGGATTCTGCAGCAGACCTGGTCAGCACTAGGCCCATATGGCCACATCTCTCCACTGGTTTCTTTCATTTTCATCCCCTAAGCTAACACCTGTTCTTCCTGATTGCCAAAACCCTTCCACGCATGCACAGGAAAGATGAAGTGCCCAGAAAAACGGAAGTGCCCAGAAATGTACATGATCCACCGCTACCTAACGACAGCCAATCAATGACACCAGGTGTGGTGTAGAAACACTTCGGCTCCCTCAGCCTTGCCTGGGACAGATCTGAGTCTGACATAGCCTCTCTGGAAACACGTTGCTGGATTCAGTCGCAGTTGCTTTTGGTGGGATTTAACTTGATATCACAAGCTTGCTTTGATTCCTCCCTTCCCCTCCCCACCCATCCCTTCCCTGTTTCGGGTCCCCACTCATCGATGCGTTTTTCCTGGATACATTTCCTAATAAATCACTTTCACTTAAAGCCTCATCCCAGGATCTGCTTCCAGGCAACCCAATCTAAGTCCGAACTGCATGATATGCATCAGAAAATAAATTTTAGAAAATATAAAATGATAGAAAATAATAAGAATTCCTTTAAAACAGGCAAATAGACATACGTCTGAAAGAAATCTGTGTCAGGTAAATTTAGATTTTTTTTGATAAATGGTAATTTAATATAATTAAATTTGGGCATTGACAGAATTTCCTACAAAGCAATGCTCAGGAGAGAACTGATTCACTTTCTCTGACATCATTTTAATGTTGAGATGTTAAATTCTAAGGGCATGAACTCTGATGAGCTCCAGTTATCTGCTACGTGTGGGTGTGGCACTTTGAAGGGGAAGGAGGAAGCATTCTGCTGGTTTGTTTTTTGTTTTTTGTTTTTTTTTTCTGCTGGTTTTTCATAGAACAACAAGATTGGAAAAAAGCAGTGGGTACTCATTGTATTAGTTATGCTTGGAGAGGTCTCCCGGCCCCATTTTTCCATACTCCAGGCCCCCCAGACCTGACTCATCATTAACTTCTCTAGAGAAGAACAAGTATCTTCCTAAAATCAGAGTGAAGGATGGAGAAGAGACTAAAAATACACGGTTCATTATTTTCCTATTTCAGCCTTTACTTTGATAAATGAGGTGACCAAGCCCCAGGAGTTTAAGTGGTTTACACAAAACCATTCAGCTCGTTAGTGGAAGGGTAGGGATGCAGACCCAGGTGTCCAAAGTTCTAGTTAAGAGCGGTTCCACTGCTGATACTAGCTTTTCCACTTTTAAAACTACTGAAATATTCTTCCAGATTCTGAGAGAGGTGCAAATTTAATCTTTCACCATCTTTTGATTTTTTTTTAATTGAGGAAGTTATATCAGAAAATTAAATGATTTGCTTACTTTAATTACCAAAGTTGATGGAGGTTAATTATTTATAAAGTCATTAGAAAGTTTACCTTCTTTATTATGAGGCTGACTTAAAAGTGAGGGATGGAAGAGTGTGGGCCACCCTCTCTCTCTTCCCAGAAGGCAGGCAGTGTCACAGCCCCCCTCCAGGAAGGCAGCCAGGTGTCACCAACCACTTTGAGGAGAATGCTTAATGTAAAAAGACATGTTTTATAACCAAAATGGAAGACGTATATTCAAGTCAACAAAAGAAACATAAAATATTGAAATAATTTCCTCCCTAATCTTTTCTTTGTTTATTTATTGCGCTGAAAAGATGATTTTCCCTCCTTTAACTTCTAAGCAATTTGTCAATTTAGAATAAAATACTTAAAGAATAATTACAATATTTCTATGCCTACAGAAGATAGTACTGATGTAAATAACTTTTTCAAAAAAGATAGCCTGATAAATTCAGGTACCTAAATTATTTCCATTGGTACATTTTTCAAAACCTAATAAGCAGCATAAGATCTATAAGTGAGTTCTCCCTGCACACTGGTATCCCTGGTTTGGGCTTTGGTTTAGGCCTGGCCAATTTGAATATACTTATAAAAGCCATCCTACAAAGTTTACATGCACATCAATGACTATAAGTTAAAAGTGAGAAGATATAGTACATGATAGACTCTGTAGGAACAAATCTTAATGAGAAAGTTAAAAACTACTTTACAAACACACTTAGAGTTATCAAATTTTGCTTGTGCTTTTTGATCAGTTTGAATAGCATACATAGTCTAAATGCAGGTTTTTAATTATTTTGTAAAGCTTCCTTTCCAAGAGAAAAGAGACCACTACTAAATAGATTTTTAGTCATTTACAAATTAAAACTCAGAAATGTTATACTGTCCTGTGATAAAACTACACATTCTATTTCTGTAAAGTTTGCTTCTGCCTACATGCAAAACTAACATTACCTGTTAGAGGAAGTTATGGAAAGAATAATTAACTTTGAGAAAAAAAGAACTATAAATGTGAACAAAATAATACCCTTTAGAAAACAATCACCTCATAATTAGAGCCATTCTGGAGAAATTTAGTGCATGTGTTTGTTGTTTTCATTGTACGCAGACACAAAATTATCTTTGAAATGGAATCTTTATTAGTTTCCTCTAACATTAGCCTCTACAGCAGAGACCTGAGCCTAATGTGAGAGTTCAAACTCAAATCAACGCTCACCAGCTGTGTGACCTTGGGCAGGTTACATAACCCTTCTGAGCCTGTTTCCTCATCTATCGAATGGAGATGTTAATAATAGGAATTATCTCATAGCATTGCTGTGAGGATTAAAATGAATCAATACACAGAAATACTTCGAAGAAGGCCTGGCACAGAGTTACACTGTATATGTTTCATCATTACTGTTCCCATTGTATCATAGTTGCTCAATAAACATTTGCTGAATTAAAAGCTCCTCCAAAATAAAACAATGTATAGCAGTCCTAATCAGATAAGATAACACAGAGTATTCTCACATTTGATAAATACGCAAGTTCGAAGGCTGGTATTTGCAAAGCAAGGAGTGGCTTATGCAGTGCTATCTGAGGGGCTCTGAGAACCCACGTCATTCCCATAAATTCTGCGCTAGTGCCTGAAGCCCACCCAATGAGACTTTGGCCAAACCACTGAAAGTCCATTTAAAAAACAGACGATAAAGAGCGGAAAGAGGTGATATTACATATTAAAACATAGTCAACCACTTAGAACAAGGTGGGGAATTTAAATAATACCTACTGATACTTTAGCCATATGGTTTATTAGATTAAGTCAACTAGTTACACTCAGTGGGATTCTACCAGAGAAAACAAGGAAGCTTAACAGGAGAGTGCTGGAAGGGCTAAGCAATTTCTCAATTTAGAATGAAATACTGAAAGAATAATTACAATATTTCTATGCCTACAGAAGATAGTACTGATGTAAATAACTTTTACATAAGGTAGGAGGAATAAATTGCCTACTTAATTTTTTTCAGAGACTAGTATACCTCTGTCATCTCAGAATGCCATCAATACTATTTTAAAACAAGAATTTTCAACCTCAGGATGTAGGTGGTAGTGCGTCTAGCTTTTAAAGTCACTGACAGAAAGATCTGATAATGTTCCATGTTATGACACTTCCATTATCCCACAAAATAAAGACTTTCTTGTTGTTTTTTTTTTTTAAAGTGGTTCCATGCTTCAAAGGGAAAGCTTGTCTCCACCTAATACTGGTGGTTTCATCTATACTGCATGCAGAGTACAAATTGCAGTGCAGGAGTTAGTGTAGATCAGTTGGTGTCACAATTAGAGAGCCTAACATTGGGTTACCACGGGAGACACTGCTGCTATATAACCCTGACCTGAAACATTCGAAGGTTGATGAAGAACTCAAACAACTGGTGTGCTGTGAGACGCAAATAGCACTAGTTTTTAATACACACCTATTGAACTAATTCCAGAAAGTTCAGTGCCTTAGTATTACTTTGAGTTCCAAGGTCTGGGTTAATATGCTCAGTGTGTGTGTTATGCTAGGAACTAAAGATTGGAAGCTATGTAGTAACCCTTTGATACTTCTAATGAATGTTACATAAACTTGAGGCGGGGGCAGGGGGTCTCTATATCACATTCCTCTCCTTCCTTCCCAAACTCTGATAAGACAGATACAGCAATCAGACTGATGGAGACTAAAGTGCCAGTTCCCTTAAAGCTAAAAACTAGCTCATAGGACACAAGGCAGGTGAGCTGGCAGATGGCTTGCTAACACTCATGTGAATTTCCTTTTCACACTTCCCAATCCTAAGATGTGGCAGAAGCAAAGTCAATTCCACTACTCATGGAAGAGAGCAGACTAGAGTGTACTTTCTCTACAGGTAGGCAGTTCTTTCCCACAAAAAAGAAAGAGTGAGGCAAACATGCCAGCTCTCTCCTCTTCACTGATAAATTAGAGAACTACTCCTTTCTACATAGAGAGAGTCCAGAAAAAACGTCCGGCATGTAGTTTTCAGCAGGGGTGCAGACATATTACCAGGGGACTTTGGGAAATGTATGTAGGTGCTCCTGGCATTTAGCGGGTGAGTGCCAGAGTTGCCGAACATCCTACAGAGCACACTACACTCCCAGGCAATGAACAATCATCCTGCCTAAAATCCAGTAGCACTCCAGTTGAGAAGCACTGCTGGGGACCCTTTCACAGGGAAACAGGAACAGCAAGGAACGAGTGACCCACAGCTTTGTGAATGGATGTGTGTGTGCACGTGCATAGCTGCACCTATGGGAATACAGCTAAGGTCATATGAACTCTTACTTGCTTTTTTTAAAATGAAGGTACTTATCACTTATCACCCTTTTTAGCGGACAGTTCTGAGACATCACTACCACCAAGATACAGAAAACTTCTATCATTCCAGAAATCCCCCCATGCCTTTTGCAGTCAGCCCTTCCTATCCGAATCCCCTAGCAACTACCAACTTGTTTTCTGTCCTAATAATTTTGCCTGTTCCAGAATACCATATAAACAGAAGCATACCTTTGAATCTGGCTTCTTTCACTTAGCATAGCCCACTTGAGATCCATTCATGTTATTATATGGATCAGTGTCTGTTCCTGCTTGTTGCCCAGTAATATTCCACTGTGAGGATGAACCACAGTTTGCTTATCCATTCCCCCACTGAGGGGCATATCGTGTGAAGTTTTAACCTTTAGAGATGGAAGTTACTGGTAAAATACATATCTTTTAAAAGCCAGATCCAAACCTGAACTTGCTGCATCCTTTCCCATTTTCTCTACCAACTCCTCCAGAACACCAATCTGATTCAGGTGACCCCAATTTGTGAACCCACATTTCTCATACCTGCTACTATCACATCATTTACTACATCGTAATAGTCAGTTTCTCCTAATAGACTTTAAACTCAATTAATATTTACTGAATACATGTTTGAACAAATGAATGACCAATGAATGAAAGGGCTCTTACACATGATATATCATTAACAATGATTTAAGTAATATGTCAGCTACCAACTCAAATATTTTGTCCTCCAATTGCTTTGAAAGCAGAAAATTTGAAACCACCTGTCTGCAAAAGGATTTGTTGCTCAGACATTAGATTTTAATTTCTGAGTGTGTAAGAAGTACATCAGGAAAGCTTTACCGAGACTTAAGTGACCATTAATTATGACCATAACTCCTTCAGCTGGGGGCACTTCTTTTTGACTTATATGCTGAGTTCTGCAAGTCTTCCTACTAAACCACCAAACCTATGGGTGGTCTTGGGGACCCCTCAACACACCTGGAATACTCAGAAAGGGTGGGGAAAAGTCAGAACATTGTTCACTTCAATATATATTTTCCAATACAATATTTTTAATAACTTTTTTATAATATCAATTTTTCTAAAATATACTCTGTTTCCATCCAAACCTTGAACTGACATATTTTGATTATTCTATTTGTGAAAAGTGTTCTCAATATAGCCTGAATGGCACAATCTAACTTCCCTTCTATAAGAAATAAAATACCTTTAATATTGATTACTAAAGGTTGTCTCATCAAGATTAAACTGATAAAGATCCAAATGCATTTATTTTATCCACATTTATAACTTTAGAAAATGAGTAGAAAAATATAGTTTCTCTTTAATTTGTAATGAGATATAATATAACTGAATATACTATAATAGCTAAAATTAAACTTATCTGTATTCTTTGAAAAATGTTTATGTGCAAGTATTGAAGTCCTAGATTCAACTTAGTAGAATAATTAAATAATCAAGCATCAAAATCAGAAACAACTCATTTAACTATATATATCATGACTGAACTTTTTTAATGTACTCAATGAAATGGAAAGGCATATACTGTTAAATCTATCCCTGAGCTACTATGTGATTTTAGACTTTGTCTATAGATGGCAGAAAATATTAAATATTAGATGGTAAAATAAGATAAGGGTTAGCCATAATTGGAATAAATATTTCATAATATGACTTATTATGAATCTCAAAGAAATCATAACAAAATCCTAGCCTTAGACTTTTAGTCAATGAATCATGAACAAATTGGTAGCACTTGAAAATATTTCAGTTAGAATTTAAAAGGCATTGTCAATAATCTATGTTTGCTTTGGTTATTTGAAGGTAATTTTTAAAAATCTTTCCAAGGATGAATATTGAGAATAGTGGAAAAGAATGGTTTATTTTTACATACATGGGAAAAACATTTTTACTGTTCACTATTTCATACTGATATTCGTTTAGATGTGCTTTCATGAGACTCTCCTGCTAAAGGAGTGCATTTTTCATAAGAGGACAGATGATGAAAAGAAAAAGAAAACCTTTGAATAAATGTGGCCATTAATCCCACAGTGCAACGCTACCAAACACCTGAATTCAGAAGATTCCATGAAGATCCCATACAGAGCAAAATACCCTGCTTTCTAATGCCATACTGTATGCTTAAGAGAATATGTACAAGGAGGGAAAGATGGTAATCTCTGAGGGTTTTTGTGCTTTGTCAGCCCTTAAAGCTTTCACAGAAGTATCCAAAGGGGTCTAAAACTCTGTAGTAAGATTTGGGGTGAAGAGGGATGCTTTATTATTATTTAGTATTATTGTGAAAGCAGTCACAGACTAATTTTAGGAAAGAGTTCATAGTAACGTGGAAGATCTGAAAACTGTCCCTTAAAAACACCCGGGCTTTCTTACCCCTTGGAAAGTTTTCTTTCACTCCTAGATTATATGTGTCCCAGTTTGAAGACCACTGGTGACAAGAAGCGCTTTCCTAAATGTTCCAAGAATTCTTTCTATTGATAATTTAACTCCCACATCCAGTTGCAAGTAGGAATATATTGCTGACCTGACCTGCTATGGATCATATAGGATAAACTTGGAAATTGAGACTTGTGCTTAACTCATTTCCGGGGCTTTCTTTCTAATGGTTTCTGTGGTTCTTTGTAGACTCCACACCACTTCACTCGCAATGTGCTGGCCTTTTTATTACTGTCTTGTCAGCGTAGGTAGCAGCTCTATTAAACTACTAATGATAGTAATGTATTTTGTCCTGCCCGAGAAAAACAGTATTATCAGATATAAAATCTCCAGTGTCAAGAATATATACCCCCAACATTAATGCAGTGATTTATGTTGGTAGATCTTACTGTGAATGTCTTTGTAATGTAGGTAAATATATGCATTTCCAATGTGGAAATGAGCTTTTGTGTTTCTTATGTTGAAACTTGGGTTCTTTTATAGAAGAACTCATGGGACGTAAACATAAAAAGTTGAGTACTGGTTTAGGAAACAGAAAATCAACTGGGGCAATAACCATCCCTTTTCATATATCCCTGGTCAGCAATTGCAGAATTTTGAACCATGACTTCCTATAATTTAGTTAATAATTGCCCCAGACCAGAAATAACGTGTATGATTCTCAATATATTTTTAATGAAGCTTTTTCTAAAAATATAACATTAAGGTTATCCAATCATCCAGAATTAGCATAGTCACTCTCTAAAGTGGTTAAAGTAGTGAAATAAATTAAAGGAAACTAACTGAGGTGACACAGAGGTATATCTAGAAATAAAACTCAAGGCAATTTTTGGTTCAGTTATTTATCACCCCACCAAGCCATATCTTTTGTAGTTAATAATTATGCATTCCTTCTCTTACATTGTTTATGCCCTTTGTACCTTCAGTCCTTCAAAGTGATTATTTGGAATATGTTTTCAAATATTGGCCTTCACTTTGCTCCTCATCTGTAATATTTTCAGCACACCCAATAGTGAGAGAGGGGAGAGAGAGAGATGGAATGAAAGGCAAGAGGAAAAATTTTTTAAAAGATTATTTTGAAAATCTGGATACAGATTAATATCATGTTAGATAGATGGTTACATATGAAAATAACCCATTCTATCTGTTAAGAGAAAGAAAAATAGAATCATTATTGCTTATAACATCCTAGTATTGTCATAATATTTCTGCTATAGAAGGTTCAATACAGTAACAAAGGTATCCACATAAAACAAGGTTAGTACCAACTAACAAGTAGAATTGAGAATAAATGAATCTCTGATAGATTATTTTTAAAAATCTAGAAAAACAACTTCCTATTTAATTTACATTTATATTATAATTTGTTAGCAACCCAATTCAGCCTATTCAAAAGAAATATGTTTCTAATGCATACCTATAATTCAAATATAAAGGAAAAGAAACCAGTATAAACTATGCATTCTATTATTATATTTAATTTATTTTGCTTTATTAAGCACATCCTTACTAGCTCTTTAGAAACCAATTTTTTATCCAAGATGGCAGTTTCAGGAATTATGTAAAAAGTTTCTGCATATTTCTTGCTTAAAATTTCAACTGGACTATTTTACAGTTTCTGAAAGATAATTCAGACCAATCTCATACACAATAATGTGTATTTTTTTCAAGAGAACTGATATTTATGCTTTGCCAATATCTCAGAAAGCACAGCTAACCCAATCGCTATAAAATGAATAGTAAAAAGTTATGAAACCATCTATATTCTGTCTATAAGGGCAAATGAAAATATTAAGGAAAACTTCAGCTATGTGGAAAAAAGGAAATATGTAAAAAGAAAAGTTGGTCAATTTACTTGAACTTCTTTTCCTTCAAATATCCAAGAGTCAACACATAGTGATTATGCAGAAGTTAAATAAGCTGAGAAAAGCTCGAAATATTTGAAATTCACATTTTTCCCTCAGTCTTAAATTCCTCTGAGAATTGCACTTAATTCGGAAATGCTTGGGAATGCAGCTCCTAATTCCCCCCGAAGAGAAGTTTCTTTCCATTTTGATTTCCTCAGCCACAAACTAATCAGTCTTAATTGCTCCCAGCTGTGATTTCTTCTCCCAGGGGTTGCTTCCTGCTGATACCCAAGTAGTACAAAATCATGCAGTTTTGTTAAACTCCAGTAAATACATGGGAGCTTTGTAGAACCTAATTTACTATACAGGAGTTCAAGCACTGTAACTAGCAAGTAAACTTTCACTCAACTTTGAAAGCTGACCACATAATGAAGATCACTTTTCTCCCGAGAGGTGACAAGATATGGGACAACTGAAAATTATATTTTCTACCATTACAGATTCAACAGAATATTATTTATATTTCTATTTGTAATGTGTGTGTATGCTTGTATGTATGTGTTAACATATATATATACACATACATATATATTAAATTTGTGTTATATGTAAAATATTTTTCTTGTATATTTGGAATTTTTACTGAAATAATTTTAGGAAAAAGAAAAAATAGTTCAGAACTACATGATGCTGTCTTGAAACAAAGTACTTTGTGATAACACCAAGAAAGTGAATTAAAATTTAAAACTTGCCACGTTAAGGTCTTCATAAAATTATATAATTGTCTCTCTTACATTTTTTACTATTTAATCTCAAAAACTGAAAAAAAAAAGATTATAAAAATCTTTTCCAGTTTTTTTAATCCTATTTATCAGATCATTCTGAAGTGATATCACCTGAAAAGAATATCAGGATTTTATGTTTTCTAGTTTACTCATTGTACAAACTGAACCATTTAGTTATTTTTCATGAATCAATCTCTAGTAATTATTTTTGCACAAAGATTGAAAAAGAAGCAACAACAACAAAAATGATTAGAAGAAATTAACTTCATCTGAAAGTGATTTAAGAAGTGACTGTGGGCTTTTTTATTAAAACCAGTGAATCTGAAGTTTCAATTAATGAACCACAATTCATGGCTATTAGCTTAACTAACAAACTTTGTTACTAGGCAGAAAACTGAGAATAATGAAGACAAAGTATCAAAGCCTGCGAACAGGTTACCCTTGGCAGAAATCGTGCAAGTTCAAAGGGCCTTACTAAGAAAGTTCACAAAACAACATTAAGGAAACTAAAAAAATAATTGTTCCTTTGCACCTATGGTCTTAATGAACTCGCTCTGTATTACAACAAAGTAAGGCTTATTTGTGCTCAAATGGTAGGTACATAGAGTCAACATGCTGTAATATTAGACAGTGTTGTATAAGGCACTATAAAATTTTACCATAAATAATGAGAAAAAAATGAAAATATTTATACATTTCAGGGTTATGTGGAGAGTTTCTTAATGTTATTTTTATTTCTGAAAGTAATTTTATAAATAATAATTTTATGGCTAAACATGTGCCATATTTATCCTAATCTCCATGCTCTGAAAAGCCATCGTTCAGACAAAAATAAAATCTAGAAAATCTGAACTAAGAGAAGGATTGAGTTATTCATACTACACCAATGCTCCCACAAAGGACTACAAAAGGTAGATAAAATACAAAAGTCACATTTATTTAAAACATCATATTACTGCAGAAGCAACAAAAACTAGCAACTAATAAACTGGACATGGAAGAACCATGCAGAAGTGACCTGAATATCTGCAGCCATTCTTTCTGGGCACAGGGCACATACAAGCAAATATCAGTGGTACAAAGTAACAGTAAGTCTTGAGAATTTTTTAAAATGTATTGACATGTCAACTAAATATAATTTGGTATCCTAGATAGGATTCTAGAATAGAAAAAGATCACTAGGTAAAAATTAAGAAAATCTTAAGAAAGTATGGACTTTCATTAATAATATGTCAATATTAGTTAACTGTGACAAAAGTATTATAATAATGTAAGATGTATAATGGGGCAAATTGGGTGTGATTTATATAGAAACTCTGTAGCATCTTCATAATTTTTCTGTAATTCTAAAGCAAATGGAAAATTAAAAGCTTATTAAAATATATAGAATTTAAATGAATGACAATAATAACACAACATTTTGGAAAAGTATAAGAGTTAGAATATTCTCCTAGGAATAAACCTACCTAAGGAGACAAAAGACCTGTATGCAGAAAACTATAAGACACTGATGAAAGAAGTTAAAGATGATACAAACAGATGGAGAGATATACCATGTTCTTGGATTGAAAGAATCAACATTGTGAAAATGACTCTACTACCCAAAGCAATCTACAGATTCAATGCAATCCCTAACAAACTACCAGTGGCATTTTTCACAGAACTAGAACCAAAAATTTCACAATTTGTATGGAAAGACAAAAGACCCCAAATAGCCAAAGCAATCTTGAGAAAGAAAAACAGAGCTGGAGGAATCAGGCTCCCTGACTTCAGATTATACTACAAAGCTACAGTAATCAAGACAGTATGGTACTGGCACAAAAACAGAAATATAGATCAATGGAACAGGATAGAAAGCCCAGAGATAAGCCCACGCACATATAGTCACCTTATTTTTGATACAGGAGGCAAGAATATACAATGGAGAAAAGACAGCCTCTTCAATAAGTGGTGCTGGGAAAACTGGACAGCTACATGTAAAAGAATGAAATTAGAATACTCCTTAACACCATGCACAAAAATAAACTCAAAATGGATTAAAGACCTAAATGTAAGGCCAGACCCTATCAAACTCTTAGAGGAAAACATAGGCAGAACACTCTATGACATAAATCACAGCAAGATTCTTTTTGACCCACCTCCTAGAGAAATGGAAATAAAAACCAAAATAAAAAAATGGGACCTCATGAAACTTAAAAGCTTTTGCACAGCAAAGGAACCCATAAACAAGACGAAAAGACCACCCTCAGAATGGGAGAAAATATTTGCAAATGAATCAACTGACAAAGGATTAATCTCCAAAATTTATAAGCAACTCATGCAGCTCAATATCAAAAAACAAAAAACAACCCAATCAAAAAATGGGCAGAAGACCTAAATAGACATTCTCCAAAGAAGATATACAGATTGCCAACAAACATATGAAAGGATGGTCAACATCACTAATCATTAGAGAAATGCAAATCAAAACTATAATGAGGTATCACCTCACACCAGTCAGAATGGCCATCATCTAAAAATCTACAAACAGTAAATGCTGGAGAGGTGTGAAGAAAAGGGAACCCTCTTGCACTGTTGGTGGGAATGTAAATTGGTACAGCCACTATGGAGAACAGTATGGAGGTTCCTTTAAAAACCAAAAATAGAACTACCATACGACCCAGCAATCCCACTACTGGGCATATACCCTGAGAAAACCATAATTCAAAAAGAGTCATGTACCACAATGTTCATTGCAGCACTATTTACAAGAGCCAGGATATGGAAGCAACCTAAGTGTCCATCGACAGATGAATGGATAGAGAAGATGTGGCACATATATACAATGGAATATTACTCAGCCATAAATAACAAAATTGATCTATTTGTAGTGAGGTGGATGGACCTAGAGTCTGTCATATAGAGTGAAGTAAGTCAGAAAGAGAAAAACAAATACTATATGCTAACACATATATATGGAATCTAAAAAAAAAAAGGTTCTGAAAAACCTAGGGGCAGGACAGGAATAAAGACACAGATGTAGAGAATAGACTTGAGGACACAGGGAGGGGGAAGGGTAAGCTGGGACAAAGTGAGAGAGTGGCATGGACATATATACACTACCAAATGTAAAATAGATAGCTAGTGGGAAGCAGCCGCATAGCACAGGGGGATCAGCTCAGTGCTTTGTGACCACCCAGAGGGGTGGGATAGGGAGGATGGGAGGCAGACGCAAGAGGGAGGAGATATGGGGATATATGTATATGTATAGCTGATTCACATTGTTATAAAGCAGAAACTAACACACCATTGTAAAGCAATTATACTCCAATAAAGATGTTAAAAAAAAAGAGTAGTCTAGCATTATGAGGCAAGTGGTAAAAATAATAATTTAAGGTAGACCCTAATAAAGATGCAGGTAGCACCCTCTAGAACCATACTGTGTAATAGATTTTTCTGAAATGAGAGAAATGTCCTATATCTATACCGACAATATCTTAACCATTAGCCATATGAGATGATTATCCACTTGAAATGTGGCTAGTATGACTGAGCAACTAAAATTTTAATTTTATTTAAATAGCCACCTGCAGCTAGCAGCTACCACATTGTTCTTAGAAGAGAAAATTTAAATAATAAAAAATCATATTTGGTTATTCAAATTAAAAGCACAGAAGTAAAGAAGACATAATACAGGTGGGCCAAAAAGATAACAAGTAATACAATGGTATCTATAAACTCAACTGCATCAATATTACATTAAATGAATTTGGACTAAATACTCCAAATAAAAGGCAAACTACATGCTGCTTACATCCAACTATATACTATTTATAAAAAGAAAAACACACTTTAAATACAAGAACACAGAAAGTTTGAGAAAATAAGGATAGGAAAACCTGTACCATGCTAATAATAATACTTGATAGATGATAGACACATAGATAGTGCAGTTCTATCAGTAGCAGTTAAATTAGATTTTAAGGCAAGAAGGATTCCCACAGATAAAAAGGCATATTTCATAATGCTAAAGAGATCAATCAAGAGAAAGATATCACAATCCTAAATCTATGTGTATCCAAAAACATAGTTTCAAAAACTGTAAGCGAAATTTTACAGAAATAAAGAAAATGTGCATCCCCAATCATATATGAAGATTTTAACACAGGTCTCTAGATAGCTGGCAGAAAAATCATACAAAAATAGTAAAGATATAAAATATCTAAAATTAACAAACTTTACCTAATTAGCATATGTAAAATGTGCTAGAGTGATAGAATTAACATTTGTTTCAAATATTTATGGGCTATTTACCAAAATTGACCATAATCTGGGCCATAATGAAAGACAACAAACTTTAAAATATTGAAATAATTCAGAATATGTTCTGACATAAGAAGTAATTATCAAAGACATATCAATGAGGAAAAGACAAATTAATAGGAAAAAAGCCACCAAAAAAATTGAACAGTTCATTAAAAAATATATCAAAATGTCTAATAACATATGAAAAAGTGCTCAACATCATTAGTCATCAGTGAAATTCAATTTAAAACCACAGTGAGAGGCTATTATAATTACACAGGAATGGCTAAAATGAAAAAATAAAAGACGGTATCAAGTGTTAGTAATGACATGGAACAAGTGTAAATTTCATATACTGTCGATGGAAATGTAAATTGGTACAACCAGTGTGGAAAACTGTTCATTACAGTAAGCTATATATATGCATCCTCTTATGACCCTGTAATTTCATGCCTAGTTATACAAAGAACAGAAGTTTGTACAAATGTTCATCAAAACACATATGCTAGAAGGTTCACATTAGCACCATTCCTAGTAAATTCAAGCTGGAAAAAAAAATCCATCATCACTAGAATGGATAAATAAATTGTGCTATATTCATGCTGTGGATTACTATAGGGCAATAAGAAATTAACAAATTAAAACTACATGCAAAAGGAATAAATCTCAGACATAAAATGTTGAGTCAAAGAAGCCAGATACAAAAAATGTCTACTGTGTGGTTCCATGTATACAAAGTTCAAGATCAAGCAAAACTACGCTATGTCAGTCTTGAAGGTATATTGACTGGAAGGGTGAATGAAGAGGCTTCAGGGATGCTGGTAATATTCCATTTCTTGATCTGGGTTCTGGAGTTACTTATCTGTTCATTTTGTGGAAGTTCCTTGAGTTCTACATTTATTATTAGTCCTCTTTTTGTATGTATGTACGTTTCACTAAAATGTTTGCCCTGAGGTTTAAATATGGAGGTATTGATTGGGAAGATATCTTTACAGAAGTTGTCTATTCAGCCTTTGCTTTTATATCAAGCTAATCTTAAACTGAAATTGAAGATGTATATTTCACATAAAATTGAGATATATATATTTCAGATTTCAGATTTATCATCTTCCAGAGATAGTTTCAGTTATATTCTAGGCACCCAAACCTTACCATTTTTATGGCTCCAAAAGTACAGTCTCTTTCCTATTGGGAGTCCTGACATGAGGGGTGTGTCTCACATATGATCAGTTTCCAACAGTTGTTCTGCACTTTGAGTTCTCAGTTCTTGCTGTCTGTAAACTGGGATAGTTCATTGTTCCATATTTATGCTGCGGCCAACCGTCATGTTTCTGGTAATTTTTTTTTTATCTCAGGAAATAAGTAAGTGATTCCCACATCTTACCTTCAGGTCTCTGAGGGCTGGGGCGGTGGTTAGTCACAGGAGAACCATGCCTCCAGTTCCCTAGGCTTTTGTGTTTATCTCAGCCCTTTTCTTCTCAAAGCCCATGAGCACTGATAACCTTCTGGACTTGAGAGTATTAAAGCACAGCTTCATTCTATACCTAGTACTTCTACCACACTTGACATCCATCCTTACCTGTTTATTCTGGCTTACATTACCAGATTCCTTTCTCATTCATGGTAATTCTCCAACAGGAACTCTTCATATCCTTCCTTGCTTCCAGGTCCATCAGTCTATCAGTCTGTTTCTATATATCTGAGCCCTAACTCTATATAGTGTTCAAGTTCTTTCTCAAGGGACTGGTTGGGTCCCTACGAATTGAAGCAATGTTCCTGAACATTCTTAAGAATGTCCCTAAATATTTTATGAATTAGGACACTTCTGTGCCAAATGTCAAAAAAAATATTACCTGTCTCTGTCCACAAATATATCAAAGTCTCAACTTTGTACTTTCCAGGATACCAAAATAAATGTCAAAAATCAATTTTGCAGGGCAGGCAAAAGATAAATCAATTCAGAGAGTTGTAAGAGCAGCGTCTTAAATTTCAGTCCAAGATTAGCCTGATGTAAAACAAAGGCTGAATAGACAACTTCTTCAAAGATACCTTCCCAATCAATACCCCCATATACAAACATCAGTTCAGTCAGGTGGGAGTGACAGCAGAAAAGGAACATTTGCCAAGGATACCCCCTTTGCTTGGTGTTTTTAAGCCTCTCCTTTTCTCACTTAGTTTTTTTTGTTTTGTTTTTTTAAATTTTCTCCTACTTGGGTAGATATAGTGATCAGCATGAGAGCTCTTTCAAAGGCCATCAATTTGAGTTGCTACCCATGATAAGAAAAAGAACTATTGAAAATCACTCACATTTGTCTGCTGAGGTCTTCTTTTCCTAGACCTCTATGATTATATTGTTCTTGTTCATCTAAAATTGTGAATTGGCTCCAGTGAATTGCATTCATTTATACATATCTTTATCTTCAGCTTCAGTTTTGGGAAAACACAGTTTGTTCACAGTAAGGTTAAGTTTTGGGGTAACAGAAAGTCCCAAAATCTCGGTGGCCTAAAAAAGTTTTATTCCTCACTTAAGCAAACAGGTGGTGAGTCTGGCTGATGCTTAAGGGGAATCTTGTTTTCTATGTAATGACCCAGGGTCTCCAGATCAATATTTGCTTCCATGACCACATGGCAAGGGTAAAAGCACGGAAGAGTCTCAAAATTAAAGGATTCATCCTGGAAGAAACATGGGTCACTTCTGCTCACGTTCCATTAGGAACATAAGTCAGTGGCCATACATCTGCCCTTAAGAGGGCAGAGAAGTGTCATCCCTCCCTACAGTCTTGTCCTAACAGAAGGCAAAAATGAACTATTTGTTAAATAAAAATATGTTGAGTAACTAATGCTTTATACTGGTCAGCCAATCTAATTTTAATGTTTAATATAAAGGAGGAAGAAACAATCAACATGAAGAAAGCAAACACTAGATAAGGAAGGGAAAACAGTTCCTACTCTATTAGGGAATCAATTTTGCATAGCTTCATAGAACACTGACTTGAGAACAATTCTGAGACCAATCTTAGCTCAATAGGAAAGACTGATTTAACAGGTAAATGACATCAGCCAAGAGCACAAGAATGAGAAGTATTGCTGTGTCATGGATTGACTTATTGCCTCAATTCCAACCCTCTTTCTGCATCCATACTTTTGCATGACCTCAGGAAGGACAGGGTAGACTTTTCTATCCTTTGACTTGGGGTTGGCTCTGTAACTTGTTTCAATCAATGGCATGTGGGTAGAAGTAAGCAATTTCTGAACCAAGACCTTAATGTCCTCCTGTGTTTCCACTTGCTCTCTGCCATTTTCATGAGAAGAATATACCTCGGGCTTCCCTGGTGGCGCAGTGGTTAAGAATCCGCCTGCCAACGCAAGGGACACAGGTTCGAGCCCTGGTCCGGGAAGATCCCACATGCTGCGGAGCAACTGAGCCCGTGCGCCAGCCACAACTACTGAAGCCCACGTACCACAACTACTGAAGCCCGCACACCCTAGAGCCTGTGGTCTGCAACAAGAGAAGCCACTGCAATAAGAAGCCCGCACTTGCCACAACTAGAGAAAGCCCAGGTGCAGCAATGAAGACCCAATGAAGCCAAAAATAAATAAATAAAAATAAAATAGATTTATGAAAAACAAACAAAAACATACCTCAAGTGGTGCTGTGGTCATATCAGAAGGATGAGAGATACATAATAGGAAACCATCCTGGTCGCCACAGCCTGAAGAAGAGCTGCCCCAGGCATCCCATAAATCTGCACAGAGAAGCAAAGTTACAAAGCTGAGCCCAGCCTACATCAGGTGAACTTCTGCCAACCTTCAGAGAGACAAGAACAGTTACAAACGACTGTTATTTTAAGCCATGGAACTTCTGAGTAATTTGTTTTGCAGCAAGAACTAATCAATATATGGTACATGTGCCAGACACTGGCCATTCATAAAGTACAACGGATGAGAAAAAACAAAAAAAGCAAATCCAGAATCTAGAAGACAAAAAGGATTGGAGATTGCCACACAAAGAAAAAGAAAAGCATTCTTGAAGGTTAGGAAAGAAAAGTAAAAATGAATATATTTAATGTGACTTTTTTTAAATAATCATGAACTTAGATACATGAACTAAGAGTGTATGTTCTGGTTTGTGACTATATTTACATGAAAAAATTTGAAAGTTACAAAATTTGACATTTTTATATAAGATATGATTTTATTTAAAAATCAGGAGACAACGAAGTTGGAACAGACCCAATAATATACATGAGTGCCATTAATTATCAGCCTATAAAATTATAAACTTGAACATGATGTTTATTACAAAATCCTTTTGTATTAGAATTAAAGTGATGTCTGAATTTTGAAGGCAGTGACTTTTGGAAAAACAAGAGAAAGCATTAGTTCAAAGAGTAAAACCATGGAATACAGTGACTTAAAAAAATAGAGAGAGGAGAATATGGCGGAAGAGTAAGACGCGGAGATCACCTTCCTCCCCACAGATACATCAGAAATACATCTACACGTGGAACTGCTCCTACAGAACACCCACTGAACGCTGGCAGAAAACGTCAGACCTCCCAAAAGGCAAGAAACTCCCCACGTACCTGGGTAGGGCAAAAGAAAAAAGAAATAACAGAGACAAAAGAATAGGGACGGGACCTGCACCAGTGGGAGGGAGCCGTGAAGGAGGAAAGGTTTCCACGCACTAGGAAGCCCCTTCGCGGGCAGAGACTGCGGGTGGCAGAGGGGGGAAGCTTCAGAGCCACGGAGGAGAGCGCAGCCACAGGGGTGCGGAGGGCAAAGCAGAGAGATTCCCGCACAGAGGCTCGGCGCCGAGCAGCACTCACCAGCCCGAGAGGCTTGTCTGCTCCCCCGCCGGGGCGGGCGGGGCTGGGAGCTGAGGCTCGGGCTTCGGTTGGATCGCAGGGAGAGGACTGGGGTTGGCGGCGTGAACACAGCCTGAAGGGGTTAGTGCACCACAGCTAGCCGGGAGGGAGTCCGGGAAAAAGTCTGCAGCTGCCGAAGAGGCAACAGACTTTTTCTTGCCTCTTTGTTTCCTGGTGCGCGAGGAGAGGGGATTCAGAGCGCCGCCTAAACAAGCTCCAGAGACAGGCGCGAGCCGCGGCTAACAATGCGGACCCCAGAGACGGGCGTGGGACGCTAAGGCTGCTGCTGCCGCCACCAAGAAGCCTGTGTGCAAGCACAGGTCACTCTCCACACCGCCCCTCCCGGGGGCCTGTGCAGCCCGCCACTGCCAGAGTCCCGTGATCCAGGGACAACTTACCCGGGAGAACACATGGCGCGCCTGAGGCTGGTGCAACCTCACGCCGACCTCTGCCGTGCAGGCTCGCCCAGCCTCCGTACCCCTCCCCCCCGCCCTGCCTGAGTGAGCCAGAGCCCGCTAATCACCTGCTCCTTTAACCCCGTATGGTCTGAGGGAAGAACAGATGCCCTCAGGCAACCTACACGCAGAGGCGGGGCCAAATCCACAGCTGAGCCCCGGGAGCTGTGCGAACAAAGAAGAGAAAGAGAAATCTCTCCCAGCAGCCTCAGAAGCAGCGGATTAAAGCTCCACAATCAACTTGATGTACCTGCATCTGCGGAATACCTGAACAGACAACAAATCATCCCAAATTGAGGAGGTGGACTTTGGGAACAAGATATATTATTTTTTCCCCTTTTCCTCTTTTTGTGAGTGTGTATGAATATGCTTCTGTGTAAGATTTTGTCTGTATAGCTTTGCTTTCACCATTTGTCCTAGGGTTCTGTCAGTCCGTTTTTTTTTTTTTTTTTACTTTTAAAAAATTTTTTTCTGGGCTTCCCTGGTGGCACAGTGGTTGAGAGGCTGCCTGCCAATGCAGGGCACACGGGTTCGAGCCCTGGTCTGGGAGGATCCCACATGCCGCAGAGCGACTAAGCCCATGAGCCACAACTACTGAGCCTGCACGTCTGGAGCCTGTGCTCCGCAACAAGAGAGGCCGCGATAGTGAGAGGCCCGCGCACCACAATGAAGAGTGGCACCCACTTGCCGCAACTAGAGAAAGCCCTAGCACAGAAACGAAGACCCAACACAGCCAAACATAAATAAATAAATAAATAAATAAATAAAATGTTTTTTAAAAAACTGCTTTGTTTTAAAAAAATTTTTTTTCTTAATTATTTTTTATTTTTTAATAACTTTATTTTATTTTATCTTTATTTTATCCTCTTTCTTTCTTTCTATTTTTTCTCCCTTTTATTCTAAGCCATGTGGATGAAAGGGTCTTGGTGCTCCAGCCAGGCATCAGGGCTGTGCCTCTGAGGTGGGAGAGCCAACTTCAGGACACTGGTCCACAAGAGACCTCCCAGCTCCACATAATACAAAACGGCGAAAATCTCCCAGAGATCTCCATCTCAACACCAAGACCCAGCTTCACTCAATGACCAGCAAGCTACAGTGCTGGACACCCTATCCCAAACAACTAGCAAGACAGGAACAGAGCCCGATCCATTAGCAGAGAGGCTGCCTAAAATCATAATAAGGCCACAGACACCCCAAGACACACCACCAGACGTGGACCTGCCCATCAGAAAGACAAGATCCAGCCTCATCCACCAGAACACAGGCACTAGTTCCCTCCACCAGGAAGCCTACACAACCCACTGAACCAACCTTAGCCACTGGGGACAGACACCAAAAACAATGAGAACTACGAACATGCAGCCTGTGAAAAGGAGACCCCAAACACAGTAAGATAAGCAAAATGAGAAGACAGAAAAACACACAGCAGATGAAGGAGCAAGGTAAAAACACACCAGACCTAACAAATGAAGAGGAAATAGGCAGTCTACCTGAAAAAGAATTCAGAATAATGATAGTAAAGATGATCCAAAATCTTGGAAATAGAATAGACAAAATGCAAGAAACATTTAACAAGGACGTAGAAGAACTAAAGAGGAACCAAGCAACAATGAACAACACAATAAATGAAATTAAAAATACTCTAGAAGGGATCAATAGCAGAATAATGGAGGCAGAAGAACGGATAAGTGACCTGGAAGATAAAATAGTGGAAATAACTACTGCAGAGCAGAATAAAGAAAAAAGAATGAAAAGAACTGAGGACAGTCTCAGAGACCTCTGGGACAACATTCAACACACCAACATTCGAATTATAGGGGTCCCAGAAGAAGAAGAGAAAAAGAAAGGGACTGAGAAAATATTTGAAGAGATTATAGTTGAAAACTTCCCTAATATGGGAAAGGAAATAGTTAATCAAGTCCTGGAAGCACAGAGTCCCATACAGGAAAATGCAAGGAGAAACACACCAAAACACATATTAATCAAGCTATCAAAAATTAAATATAAAGAAAACATATTAAAAGCAGCAAGGGAAAAACAACAAATAACACACAAGGGAATCCCCATAAGGTTAACAGCTGATCTTTCAGCAGAAACTCTGCAAGCCAGAAGGGAATAGCAAGACATATTTAAAGTGACGAAAGGGAAAAAACTACAAGCAAGATTACTCTACCCAGCAAGGATCTCATTCAGATTTGATGGAGAAATTAAAATCTTTACAGACAAGCAAAAGCTGAGAGAGTTCAGCACCACCAAACCAGCTTTACAACAAATGCTAAAGGAACTTCTCTAGGCAAGAAACACAAGAGAAGGAAAAGACCTACAATAACAAACCCAAAACATTTAAGAAAATGGGAATAGGAACATACATATTGATAATTACCTTAAATGTGAATGGATTAAATGCTCCCACCAAAAGACACAGACTGGCTGAATGGATACAAAAACAAGACCCATATATATGCTGTCTACAAGAGACCCACTTCAGACCTAGGGACACATACAGACTGAAAGTGAGGGGATGGAAAAAGATATTCCATGCAAATGGAAATCAAAAGAAAGCTGGAGTAGCAATTCTCATATCAGACAAAATAGACTTTAAAATAAAGACTATTACAAGAGACAAACAAGGACACTACATAATGATCAAGGGATCGATCCAAGAGGAAGGTATAACAATTGTAAATATTTATGCACCCAACATAGGAGCACCTCAATACATAAGGCAAATACTAACAGCCATAAAAGGGGAAATCGACAGCAACACAATCATAGTAGGGGACTTTAACACCCCACTTTCACCAATGGACAGATCATCCAAAATGAAAATAAATAAGGAAACACAAGCTTTAAATGATACATTAAACAAGATGGACTTAATTGATATTTATAGGACATTCCACCCAAAAACAACAGAATACACATTTTTCTCAAGTGCTCATGGAACATTCTCCAGGATAGATCATATCTTGGGTCACAAATCAAGCCTTGGTAAATTTAAGAAAATTGAAATCGTATCAAGTATCTTTTCCGACCACAACGCTATGAGACTAGATATCAATTACAGGAAAAAAATCTGTAAAAAATACAAACACATGGAGGCTAAACAGTACACTACTTAATAACCAAGTGATCACTGAAGAAATCAAAGGGGAAATCAAAAAATACCTAGAAACAAATGACAATGGAGACACGACAACCCAAAACCTATGGGACGCAGCAAAAGCAGTTCTAAGAGGGAAGTTTATAGCAATACAATCCTACCTTAAGAAACAGGAAACATCTCAAATAAACAACCTAACCTTGTACCTAAAGCAATTACAGAAAGAAGAACAAAAGAACCCCAAAGTTAGCAGAAGGAAAGAAATCATAAAGATCAGATCATAAATAAATGGAAAAGAAATGAAGGAAACGATAGCAAAGATCAATAAAACTAAAAGCTGGTTCTTTGAGAAGATAAACAAAATTGATAATGCATTAACCAGACTCATGAAGAAAAAAAGGGAGAAGACTCAAATCAATAGAATTAGAAATGAAAAAGGAGAAGTAACCACTGACACTGCAGAAATACAAACGATCATGAGAGATTACTACAAGCAACTCTATGCCAATAAAATGGACAACCTGGAAGAAATGGACAAATTCTTAGAAATGCACAACCTGCCGAGACTGAACCAGGAAGAAACAGAAAATACGAACAGACCAATCACAACCACTGAAATTGAAACTGTGATTAAAAATCTTCCAACAAACAAAAGCCCAGGATCAGATGGCTTCACAGGCGAATTCTATCAAACATTTAGAGAAGAGCTAACACCTATCCTTCTCAAACTCTTCCAAAATACAGCAGAGGGAGGAACACTCCCCAACTCATTCTATGAGGCCACCATCACCCTGATACCAAAACCAGACAAAGGTGTCACAAAGAAAGAAAACTACAGGCCAATATCACTGATGAACATAGATGCAAAAATCCTCAACAAAATACTAGCAAACAGAATCCAACAGCACATTAAAAGGATCATACACCATGATCAAGTGGGGTTTATTCCAGGAATGCAAGGATTCTTCAATATATGCAAATCAATCAACATGATACACCATATTAACAAATTGAAGGAGAAAAACCATATGATCATCTAAATAGATGCAGAGAAAGCTTTTGAAAAAATTCAACACCATTTATGATAAAAGCCCTGCAGAAAGTAGGCATAGAGGGAACTTTCCTCAACATAATAAAGGCCATATATGACAAACCCACAGCCAACATTGTCCTCAATGGTGAAAAACTGAAACCATTTCCACTAAGATCAGAAACAAGACAAGGTTGCCCACTCTCACCACTATTATTCAACATAGTGTTGGAAGTTTTAGCCACAGCAATCAGAGAAGAAAAAGAAATAAAAGGAATCCAAATCAGAAAAGAAGAAGTAAAGCTGTCACTGTTCGCAGATGACATGATCCTATACATAGAGAATCCTAAAGATGCTACCAGAAAACTACTAGAGCTAATCAATGAATTTGGTAAAGTAGCAGGATACAAATTAATGCACAGAACTCTCTTGCATTCCTATACACTAATGATGAAAAATCTGAAAGAGAAATTAAGAAAACACTCCCATATACCATTGCAACAAAAAGTATAAAATACCTAGGAATAAACCTACCTAAGGAGACAAAAGACCTGTATGCAGAAAACTATAAGACACTGATGAAAGAAATTAAAGATGATACAAACAGATGGAGAGATATACCATGTTCTTGGATTGGAAGAATCAACATTGTGAAAATGTGAAGATGTGGCACATATACACAATGGAATATTACTCAGCCATAAAAAGAAATGAAATTGAGTTATTTGTAGTGAGGTGGATGGAGTTAGAGTCTGTCATACAGAGTGAAGTAAGTCAGGAAGAGAAAAACAAATACAGTATGCTAACACATATATATGGAATCTAAGGAAAAAAAAAAAAAGGTCATGAAGAACCTAGTGGTAAGATGGGAATAAAGACACAGGCCTACTAGAGAATGGACTTGAGGATATGGGGAGGGGGAAGGGTAAGCTGTGACAAAGTGAGAGAGTGGCATGGACATATATACACTACCAAACGTAAAATAGATAGCTAGTGGGAAGCAGCTGCATAGCACAGGGAGATCAGCTCGGTGCTTTGTGACCACCTAGAGGGGTGGGATAGGGAGGGTGGGAGGGAGGGAGATGCAAGAGGGAAGAGATATGGGAACATATGTATATGTATAACTGATTCACTTTGTTATAAAGCAGAAACTAACACACCATTGTAAAGCAATTATACTCCAATAAAGATGTTAAAAAAAAAAATTAAAAAGTTACACATACACTTACCACATAACCCAGAAATCCCACTCCTGGTATTTACCCAAGAGAAATAAAAACATATGCCCACACAAAGACTTCTACATGAATGCTTGTGGCAGCTTTATTGTAATAGCTCAAAACTGGAAATTACCTAAATGTCTATCAACTGGTGAATAGACATATAAATTATAGTATACATCTACATAATGAAATACTACTCAGCAGTAAAAAGGAATGATACATGAAACAACATGGATGAATCTCAAAAGCATTATGTGAAGTGAAAGCAGACAGACACAAAACCTTACATATTGCATGATACCATTTAGTGGCGTTCTGGAAAAGACAAAACTACAGGGACAAGAATCAAATCAGTGGTTGCTAGGGGCCGTGGTGATGGTGGAGGAGGGGACTGACTACAAAGGGGCAAAAGAAAACTTGTTTGGGGTCATAGAAATGTGCTATATCTCAATTGCAATGATTATATTACTATATACATTGCCAAAATTCAACATATTGTACATTTTGAAATGGTGAAATTTACTGTATGTAAATTATTCCTCAATAAGCCTGAATTTAAAAATCACCACTGGTAAAAAAAAAAAGAAATATATATATATATATATATATATAAATGTAAACAAATTTTTACAACATAAACTTCAGAATGACAGTTTTTCAAATGAGATCATGACATATTTAAGAAAGCTAATTTGAAATACTTTCTGAAATGGAGACTGATGCCAAGAGGGTAGCCAGGCCTTAGCTAATATATGCAAAGCAAATTTTGATTTGGCAGGATTATGAGTCCAACCCAAACTTTTTATATTTTCATAAATAGGAAAGGGTGAAAGTGAAAAAAGAGTAGTAAGAGGGTCAGGAGCATGTAGGAACAATAGTTGATGACCTGGTTAAAATGACCCCAAACCGTTTTGTTTTTTCATTGATATTACTAAGAGATTCAAACCCAAGGATTCTCAGGTTCGCTTGCATCAGAATCACTTAGGATGCTTTTTAAAATACAGGTGCCCAGGCCCCACCTCGGATTCCATTGGTGTGATATTGGTATTTGTTAAAAGATCCCTAGGCCATTTAAATTGTAACCAAGGTTAATAATGATCACACTTTGACCTATCCCAGGTATACATAAGTCAATTAATGATTAATTACAGTTGCCAACTCTCCAGTCCCAGGCTGTTCCCCGTCTGGTTGCATTCAACCTGATTGGGTCATGTGCTCTGATTACCTAAACTTGGAGGAACTGTCACGTTATTAAATATTTACAAAGTAACACAGTGATACTTTTGTAAGCTGTGTCTCACAGTCGTCAAGGTGGATTACATAACAGATAAAAGCAACAGATTACCAGTTAACCCTAAAAAGAATCTGCTATATCTATAGAAATGACTATGTATGCAAAAAATACTAGTTCCCAGTTATATGAAGCAGAGTACATGTTTAGTTTCAACATTATGCTATGGAAGGGACTGAAAAACAGAAAACTCCAATGTCTTAGGTTCGACTTGTGTAAAATAGAAGACATTTTAAATATAGATTACATAGTACTGAGCTATATTTACAGATGATTTATAAAAGAGACACAGAAGAAACATTAGCTGAATATCATCGACTGAAGTCCAGGTGTAGGAGCTAGGTACGTGGAATACAATAGGGCACAGAGTAACTTACCAAAAAGAAAGAAGAAATGAAAGAAGATGGGAAGGAGGAAGGGAGAGAGGAAGAGAGAAAGAAAGGGAAAATCAATTTGGGGGAAAATCAAGCAAAACAAATACAATGGAATAATTTCAAGCTTACAACTTGCCAATCTCGCTACTTGATTGAAGTGATTACAATACAAAACTCCTTTTGGAGTTATTTTCTGTAAATAAAATGATGTGCTTGCAACCGTAGAACATCTCTAATGCTCTTAGTTACGTGGAGCCTGCAAAACATCAGGTAAAAAAATAGGTGATAAGATCCTGAGCAGCTTTAGCAAGAAAAAAGCGTTTAACAGTAAGGACTGCGCTCACTATCCATGTTTCTCTTCCAAAAGGCAATTTGACTGTAACTCTCCCAGATTTGGAAGTTACTCATCCTACTCACGGGGGGACGGGGGAAATTTATCAGGCTTCTCCCACCACGGCTGGGCAGATGATAGAACAAAAGGGCAGCAGACAACTTGAGCAGAGTCAGCCAAGTTTCCTGCCCAAACAGAGAGGATAGCAGGAGAGGGGGGAGGAGAGGAAAGAAAATGGTAACAGAAGCTTTTTTTATGCCGGAAATGTAAGAGTGCCTTTGTTGTAAAACACAGGCGTTGATTTCCTGTTTCCATAACTTATGATTGGTGAGTTATTTTTACATTTATCTTAATGAGGTTACACCCTGCTCTGAGATTTCATAAGCCATTTCCCTGCCTATGAAACAAACAAAATATTCTTCTCTCTGATTCAGTTTCTTTGTTGACCTTGGGATAGCTGAGCAAGAGAATGGTCTGGATTACACATTAACCTCTGTGTCTAAAAGTGTGTGGGGAGAAGGAGCGCTCAGGCTTTGTTAACGCTGAGGAATTCTTTACCTGTGAGACTCAAAAGTCAGTGTTATTTCCTGACTTTTATTTGTACCTTGAAAAGTTACAAAGGACCAGAAAGTGTTTCTCCTAAATCATGGAGGAAAAGTTCTCAAAAAAATAAAGTGTAAATATATATTTGGCCTGGAACGATGCATCTCAAATCAATTCTGACAAAAATCTTGTGTGGGTGAATAAAAATTAATGGAACATGATTCATTGTAGGCATCAAACATTCAAATTAGTAAAGAGCATAGCCAAGGAGACGCACTTATTTTATTCTTCAGTTATTACCTGCATGCTGCAGTGGACAGAGGAATTTGGAATGTGTCCTTTATTGCTGCCACGCTGCTTCGGGCGCTGGCTTGGGAATTAAGGATCCATGCCTCTACATAATGATATATGATTAGCACTGTGAAAGTAATTGAACTCTTTGTTCTAGACAATCCCTTGCAGTGTCAGCAAGAAGCTGGAACAAACTGTGTCATTTAACAGAGTTATGCTGTAAGTGAGAAAAACCTCTGATCCCTGAACAATTAACTTCCTAATAATTTTTAAGTTCTCAAGATTAAATGAGAGAATTAATATAATAGACCATATAAATGTGCATTAGAGAAATAAAGCAGTGCAAAGGCACTAAGAGGGATGGGAAAATTTAAAGAAATTAACAACTGTTCTCAAATATAATAAGAGACAGGTGTCAGGCTGTTAAAAGGATGATTAATGTAACTGGAGCAGCTGAGAGTGGTAAATGCACAGCTGTTGCAAAGATTAGTTATGTAGTAACAGAGAATACTACTTGTTTTGCTGTGCACTCCACTAAACTAAATTGTATTAAGAGCTTATAAAGTATCCTGGAAAGTGAAGTAATAATGATATTGACACCTGTTTTACACAGTAAACCCCTATAACTCAAATCAATGATATTGACTCCTATTTTACATAATAAAACGCTATAACTCAAATCAATGATATTGACACTTATTTTACATAATAAAACGCTGCAACTCAAATCATTCGCTCTAACTTTGTGCCTTCAAAATCACAGCACACTAGCTTTATTATTTATGAAATTTCTCAATTTTCTTCATTAAATGTATGAAATATCTCAGTAATCATTTTAAGACAATAATGTTTGCATTAGGTTGCATTAATTTCAAAATGATCAAATTTTGAAAGTAATATGTTCTCTTTGAAGTTCACTAGTTCCAAACTCTCTTTTATTCTGATAGTTTCGTTTTATCAAAATGTTGCTGTATTCAGCGCAGAGTGATGAGTTGCATTTCAAGTAATTCTATAAAATCTGATGAGCGTTTGTCTTGGATAGGGACTGGACTATATTTGGTTCAGTCTCAGGGTCACACTGACCTTTAGGAAACAAAGGAAAGAAGGAGACATTGCTTTGTAATTATTCTCAAATGAAATTTCTGTTTGTTTTCAATACCATCTAATTAAGCTAATTAATATCCTCTTGTACAACAAAAAACATAAAACAGAAAGAAAAAGAAGTATCAAAACAGTGACATGGGGCTTCCCTGGTGGCGCAGTGGTTGAGAATCTGCCTGCCAATGCAGGGGACACGGGTTCGATCCATGGTCCGGGAAGATCCCACATGCTGCGGAGCAACTAAGCCTGTGTGCCACAACTACTGAGCCTGTGCTCCAGAGCCCGTGAGCCACAAGTACTGAGCCCAAGTGCCGCAACTACTGAACCCGCGTGCCTATAGCCCGTGCTCCACAATGAGAGAAGCCACCAAAGTGAGAAGCCCGTGCACTGCAACAAAGAGTAACCCCCGCTTGCCGCAACTAGAGAAAGCCCACGTGCAGTAATGAAGACCCAACACAGCCAAAAATAAATAAAGTAAATAAATTTATTAAAAAAAAAAGTGACATGACTATATTTATGACTGCCTATGGTATTTCTTTTTTTAAAAGAGTCTATGAATGAAAATGATTTCAGTTGCTCATTCACAACTTTCTGGAGCGTGTACACTCCTTGGTGGCAGGGAGCTGGGTTTATTCAGTAAGGTTTTTGTTCATAACGTTTTGTTTTGATAAATTATAAAATTTCTTTTTCACACCTCTCTAAGTCCTTAGCCTCTCCTGTGATTTCCCTTCACATTGGCAAGTGGCTGCTAGTTCTGCCTACTATGTGAATTGAAAATCAAAGTATCAATATATTTGAGCCGATAAATTACTATGAGAATTGATCTCAAACACCATTCTTATGCAACTTTGGAAACGTTTCTATGTGTTTATATATGTTTGATGGCTGACTAAACAATTAACAATGTTAAACTGAGACACCAGACACAAGATTCTAGTCATTGATTTCTTGTTAGTGATCAGAAAAGTTCTGTTTCTACCTGGATAGACTTAAAGAAAGCATTAATCTTTCTTATTAAAGTAAGTTTGATACTGCAGGATTCAAATGCTTAGAATTTAATTTTGTGGGCCTTTTCTGCCTTGTTTTTGTTTGTGTCTTTTGGTTTTTGCTGGACTGAGGTGGCTATGCAATTAAGCTTCCACTAGTTTTTAATAACCACTGGTCCGTTGAATTTGGATCCAAGGCTTGATCAACATGAACACTTTCTGGCTGGTTCCCTTGCAGATTAATATTTGAATAATCAAAGAGACCAGTGTGAAGTAATAATGAATTTTTATACTGCTGAAGGTTCTCTTTATAAAGAAGGAAAAAGAAAAAGCATTATATTAACTGAGTAAAGGAAATAGGTTTGGTTTAACTTTTTCTAAACATTTCTTAAAGTTTGGTTGAACTTTTTCCATACTTTCAAGCAGCTATCTCACTTGTAGATTCTAAAACCTTAGCGAAATTTTGCTTATAAGAGAGTGGGTGTAATAATTTAATGAAAAATTCTATTGGTGCTGCTGATACGGACGACTGTCAAGGGTGTGTCTTCAGGGTGACATCAGTGTTTTGAGGTGGTGAATCTTGTCACAGTATATTTAATAATATACTATAGTCAGTTGGCTTTTCCATTATCTGTGCCATTCAAATTATAAATCAAGCTTCTCTAAAGCTTTTGTTTGTCATTAAATAACTGCCTGTTGAACTAATGAGCTGAAATTCTTAGGTAAGTTTATAGAAATATAAAAATGTATGTGAGTAACAAAAAAAGAATATTATATTCAGTTTTAGAATTATGACAAATCCCAGAGAATAAACAAAAGCATGAAGCTGAGTCCTAGAAACCAGAAAATTTAGACTATGTAGTATGTCAGCACCAAAGAACATAGTGAGGCATTTTGAAATCCCTGTAGTTCTTACCTTATTCGAATGTAGTAGTTGTTTGTTTACCTACCTTTTCTTCCTTGATCTCTGCCTCATGCCTATCTCCAAAAACGTGCCAATGGCATCAGAGCAGGCTTTTGTTTTTCTCATAGTTGTACGTCCTGCAGTGTCCAACCAATCGCCTTTCATTTAAAGGGTTCACAAATACATTTAAATGAATTGATCAGATGAACACCCATGGATTCAGAACTGGAGAATCAAAGTCCAAGATAATGCACAGAAACCAACAAGGAAGAAGGTACTTAGAAAGAAGTAAGGAAAATAAATGAGAAACAGCAGAGGTTCTAACAAATAAAAAGAAGCAAGCAGACGGGTTTCAGGATGGTTGCAGCAACTGGAGAATCAAGACAAAGTGAGAATTCATTTCATTCAATACCCAAATATTAGGTAAGTGCCAGGCTGCATGTGGCGAACACTGGGTGACAGCAATGAATAAGACAAACATCTTCTCTGACCTCCTGTAATTTGTTGCCTAGTGGAAAGCATAGTAAAGGAAATAAGCATTGTTCTTGGGTAGATAGTAATGTGTGGACAAGGGGTCAGCCAGGACTTCTGAGAGTAAACGACATCTACTCAGACCTAAAAGGTGAGAAAAAAAGAACAACCATTCAAAAAGTGGGAAGAAATACATTCCAAACAGAGTGAACATGTGCCAGTTTCCTGAGGGAGGGAAAACAGAAAGTCCAAGAAACCAGAAATAAAAGCCAGTGAGGCCAGAGCGGTAAGTGAGAGGGGGTTTGGCAGAAGATGAAGTTGGAGAAAGAGGCAGTGGCCAGATAACGCAGAGGCTTGAAAACCAAGGTAAAAATTTTATTCCAAGTGCAATGAGAGAGTTTCACACCTATTCCAAGTACAGCAGAGGTCATGATCTAATTTAACTTAAAAGAAACAAAAACAGAAAAACCACTTTTCTGGTTGCCTTGTGAAGATTAGATTTTAAGGGAAACCAGAGTGGAAGTGGGAAAGCTAGTTAAAGGCCACAGATGCATCTCTGATGCGTGATGATGGCAGCCTCAGTTGGGGCAATCATGGTGATGACAGGGAAAAGTAGGGCTCTTTGATTGAATAGCATTTCCTGAAGGATTAGATGGTGGAGATGGGAGTGAGGAAAGTGGGGAACCAGGACTGACCCTTAGAGGAAATGGGTGAACGTTAATGCATGTATTGGTTTGGTCTCTCCCTCCCCAACAAAAGGGACAGAAGACCAAGGTTGGGTGGAAGTAGGAATCAGTAGCCCACGCTTAGTTATGTTCATGTGGAAATACTGATTAGTGGGCATGTCTGTATATGTGAGTTTGGAGATCAAAGGAGACGTCTTGGCTGAGATATTAATTTTGAAATCATCAGCACAATATAGTATTTAAGGAATGAAAATGTATGAGATCATCCAGAGAGAGAAGAGAGAAAGGTAGAGAAGAGATCCAAGTACCACCGGCAATCAGAAATGTCATGAGAATCCCTTCAAGTTATTTTGTTTCTACCCTTGGCAGACCTCCTAGACCTTTCCAACTAGAGTCAGCTACATGGAACAGGGTTCAGTCTTCATAGGATCTCTCTGTGAAAGCCGGAGACTTATCACTAACTGACTGGGGGACATATGTTACTGGAAAATAATACCAGGTATTAATAATTTGAAGTTTCTCTTTTAGTGTCACCAACACAACTTTTGATTAAGAAAAACCATGTTCTAAGCCTAGTCTGCAACCTGGGCATGAGGAAACCTTTCTTTTATATAAACATTCAAGTTATATGCCAATCCTATAAAAGCCTTAAGATTCCTGGCTGCAATCAATTAAAATTACTAATGAAATGTTGATTTTTGTGCACTAAGTCACATCCTCTATCTTTTCCAATCTCCAGTACGTGTGGTTTTCCTTCCTTGATCAACATCCAATCTCAGGAATGGAACCAAAGTTAATTCTGACATAGGTAAAAGTGACTGATGACTTTTTTAAATATTTTCTTTCCCTGAGAAATTTTCTTTTCAACAAAGATTTGGAAAATTATGGTGGCATTGAAAACATCTACAGGCAGAAATAAAGCCTTCAGTGGTGGAATTTCAGGTGATTGCATTCAGGAGAGATTAGGGAAGATAGAGGAGGGAGGAGGAGGGGTTTTATGCTACTATTGGTAGCATTAACATATGCAGTGAAATGCCCATTTAGGAAGCAGAGAATATAGATTTAGCTAAAAATGCATATCTTAGATATCATATCCCCTTTATCGATTACAAAGCATTGGTACCCTGACCCAGCTGAATTCTGTGTAAAAATTAAAGCGTCAAGCTTTTTCCCAATAAAAAATTTTTTTCATAAAGAACTGAAAAGTATGTCTCTCATGGGGTAAAAATAATACTAACAATGGTTGAAGTTTGTTTTGTATTTATGTATTTACTTTTTAAAAAAATGCCTCCAGTGCCCTTCCTTTTAGGAGAAACAAAAGCAACACACACTAGAAAGTACTAGATTTAAAAGTAGAGCAGAGGCCCTATTATTTGAAACACAGTTCATGGCAACTCAAACAATAAAGCCATTGGCTGGGGTAAAATTTAACTGACCCTTTCAAGGTTGAAAGATCTTCAATCAAAATGCTTCTCTGTCAGTAGAAGAAGAGCTCTGTATTGAACTGATTTAACAGTCAAACCTACTGAAATCCCTCTCACTGGGGAAACATAAGCTAAAACAAAAACAACAACAATAAAAACCTGCCACAATTGTGGTAAGTAGACTTGTTGAGCTGTATTTCTCTACTTCAAAGGATACCACAGGTGAGAGGATTTGTTTTTTAAGTAAAACAAGTCCTATGGACAAAAATTTTCTTTAGGAATAATATTATTCCTTACTCCTGTTGTGTTAAGTTTACTCAGTCGTTGTAAACTCTTTTCAGCAGACTTTAGACATCTCTTACATGATATTTAAATAAAAGCCTCTATTTTTGGGACACAAAAGGATACTTACGGTTTGCTGTAATGCATTTACTATCAATGTCACTGACCTACCTTCAGGACTGAATCCATGAGGAAATGTTCCCCTGCAGTAAATGAGTCACAGTAAATATGATGTTAGCTGTGCTTCCTGGGAAATGGAAAACATTTTCTCTGGAAGTTGATTTTCATCCTAGTGAAGTATCTTTCGGGGACTCTATTTTGTTTTTCAGCTCTTGACCACTTTAGCCACAATCACGGCAGATGCACAGAGCTATCAGGTTGGACAAGTTCAGATCAGTGGGTGGTTTGAAATGACTTGACAAGGTGAGACTGGTGTGCCTTCTTAGGTTTGAAATGAAGAACAACAAATATTATTACTGTACTTCTCCTGATTCTCTCTGGGAGCAAATCTGATTGGTGCGCAAATCCCTCACAAAGCAATATTAATAGAAGCCATAATTCTGACACCTCCTCGAATTGTGGGAAGTGAGTCAGAGGCCACACAACAAACCAGCACCATTATTAATTTAACACTTGAGTAGAACCACAGACTTAAGCATTCGTTGCATGTATTCAAACCACAGCAGACAACTGGATTCAGTGATAACCAAAAAGGAAAGTTGAATTTTTTTAAAAAAAGATGAAAACTACAGAATACAAGGCTTTCTATCACAAAAAGTCACTTTTACTAAAATACGTACTTCCTGGATTTGATCATAATTTATATGTATGTAGTATGAACTATCAATGAGGCCAAAGCTTATACTATTTGAATGAATTAAAGTATAAAAGTAATTTTCCAGATAGTTCTATAAATGACAATTCCTCTTGCCTGGAATCTGAATTAGGGTAAAAGTATTCTCCTCCCTTTCTTTTTCTGTCCCTAATTGTCACAGTTATTTTTACAGTTTGCTCAATTCTTCACTTTGATAATACAGATCTCTTCCAATTACCAAATTTCTCAAATAATTTTGTGATCCTTAGAAAGGCTATATAAAACATTGAATATACAGTCCAGGAGATCACTATTAAAACAGTGGCCTGCATTATGAATATGCATAAATACATTCATTGATTGAACTGTTAAATAAATAGATAATATCAGTTTGGAGTGGTACTGATTTAGAAAAATATATAGTGAAAGGAAGAAAAGGAGAGATTACCCAGGAAAAAATTTGCTTGCCAAATGATGGAAAACTGATATGTTTTTCAAAGTAACATCAAAGTAATTTTAATGTTAAGAGTTTCACCTGACTTTTAGCTTTTATCAACATAAAACCTAACAATTTGCACACACACACACACACACACACACACACATTCCTGCATTTATCTTTTATTCCTGCCTTTGTCTTAAGCCCTGCATCTGTTTTAAACTCATCAATAAGATCTTTTGGTGACGTGAATTTAGACTTGAGTAATGGACTCATGTTCACTTAGCATTTCACTTTCTTTGTGCAAGGAAACATACATTCTAATCTAGATCAGCATCCTCTTTCCTGAGCTAATACCTACAGCTGTGCCCCATCCATCAGATGAGTGGATGTTAACACAGATGTTAACAACCAAAAAACAACTATAGAGTGAAAACATTGGTTAAAAAAAAGTTGTATGTCCTTCAAAGCTAATTGTTATTGACTCGAGTATTTTTAAAGCTGATTTCAAGTGAAACTATTTTCCAGGTTATAATTGGAACCATGATAATTCAAATCCAAAGACTGATTTGCTGCAAGCAAAGGTTGAAAGCATTTGACTTAAAATTCTCAACTTTCTACTTCAACTTATGTGTACAAACATGGTCTCCGGGTATACAAGTTGTCCCCATGAGAAAATCACATTTTACTTGGAAAATGATTTCAAGACATTGAGCAATTAATAGGACAACTTTTGTAGCAGGCAAGGAGAGCCACAAAGGAAAGTGTAACTGCTTGAAATCTAGATTAAAACAAAAATTCAGTGGACTGGTAGTTTCTGACATGACTTTTTTGGAACAGATTTACTGATGGGCCCAATGCCTCCTTGCCTGGTATCATGAAAAGTTGACTAGCTCACACCAAGTCTCATCTCAGGAAAGCATTTTTAAGATTTATGGGTGTATTTTGAGATTTTATGATTGCCATTTGATTTATGATGTATGTAGTGAATTTTCTAATAATATGCAGGGTGCAGGCACTCAAACGCAAAAAACATATTACTTTCTAATCATTTTCCATCAAAATACAGAAAGATATGAAGGTGGGATTGAAATAATGCTACATTTAGACCGTTCCCTAACTTGCCTCTCCTCCTTTTCACACCCCGCACTCCCCTCTGCCCATGGTGGTATGTCGTAGCCCATCCTGAAGGCATATGATGCTTATACTACAGCTGCTGCTGCAACATCTTTGATCTATGTGCCCGCTGTGTTTATGTTCTGTATATTTTCATGAGAAATCAATGATACTGTTTTGTTTTTTTTTAAGGGACCCAGGAGACCAAGGGTTTGAGGGAGGTAATAGTCCAACTTGACAGTATTTATAATTCGAGAAGTTTAAAATGTTTCCAAGGGCTCTTTATATCCTCATGTCATAGGCATAATTTCTTCATAGAGAAGACATTATCCAAAAACAGAGGATTGAACAGACAGCACTGATGAATTGTCTTCAGCATGCCTCCGTTCCACTCTTTTGGTGGTAAAGTCATAGAACCACCACTATGATCTTGTTTAAACTAACAGGAAGCCTCAAATGCTTTTCTGACAGTAGAAAGATCTTGGAAGACTTGGCCAAACGGTTAAAGCCATGAGAGATGTTCAAAATTTAATCATATATCATTATTATATTTGCAAAAGTTGTATGGCCCCAAACAGATAAAATGAATATGAAATGAATGTAGGATCTCCAAAATTTTTAAGGTCTTTTTAACTTGCAAAGGAGGCCATTTAAATATTAAGAGACAAAGAAATGCAAAGACCAATCAATTAATATAGCATCATGGGTGGGAATTTCAGATTTCCATGAGTAGCCCTGGAAAACAGACCTCTGGGGCTACAGGGCTATGGCTCTAAATATGAGAGATTATAAATAGAGCTTATGATGTTCCATAAATGTCATGAAAAAGAGGCCAGTGAATATTCTGTCAAATGTTTCTGGTCATTGCGCAATCATAACCAGCTAAGAAGGTATCCTCCAAATTGCTTGGAATAATAAAATTGTTTATTTAGCAAATAAGACTCTTTAAACCCAGGGAGGTTTTAAAATTAAGCATAGAAAAGCCTAAGAGAATCAAGCATGTGGTGTTAATATCTTTGTGTTAAGCTATCTGGGCTTTTAGTTTCTATAATTTGTAGTGTTCCAGATAATTTGTCCTATTAGAAGAACAGCCTTGTGATTTCAATTTAATGTGCTGCTGAATAATTGATTTCAACTTGTGATTTAAAGTTGAAAGTGCAAGTGAAATACTAATGAAAAGTATTGGACATTTAATGGAACTTACAAATAACCATTTTAATAATTTTAATAAGTAAATATACTACATGAGCATTTGAATGTTGATCAAAAAATCAAATTACTTTAAAAGTATATTTGACTAGTTAAATGAAAATTTAGTTTAAAATATTTACTAGTCTTTAAGTTTTAAATAGCACCAATCATTAATTATAGATCTCTTTAAGGTATTATTAAATTCTTCTTGTTTTATAACTCTATAAATTGATTTACAACTTAACAAAGAACTAAATATTAAATTTTGTGACTGTAACAAATTTAATATTAATTTTTAAACAAAAATCCCTTAATAATTATTTTGTGCACACACACACACACCCCTTAGAAGCATCTATAAAGTCACATTCATGACAAAGACTTTTGTGATAAAGAGAATTTGGATTTTTTTTCCCCTTAGAAGTACCTACTATGCCTGGACTACATAACAAAATGTAAACAAGAACTGTTAGGAATTAGCAGATTGATTCTAAAATAAATAAATTGTGTAATAATTTCAACAAAAGAGGTGAACTAGCTACATTGTTTTTTTCTATTGAATTTAGTCAGATTTAAATGTATGGAGAGAAACATCTAAAGTTATTAATTATCTGGTTGGCTTACAACATTCTTAATCTCCATTTATAAATTTTGGAAATGATAAATATAAATATATTTGAAGCCATATTATTCACTGGGTTTGGAGCAGTAGTTTGTCAGTTAATGGTAAAAAAAGAAAAAAAGAAAAGGTTCAAGCAAGTAATCATTAGAAATAATTAAATTAAAATTTATTTTAACATAAAAACATATTTGTTTGCCTTTCTTTACATATGGATATTTGCTTTGATTAGAAATCAACAGATTAGTATTTTCCACATTCAGAAGTTCATTATCTAAAATTTCCAGTTTTATTTCTTTAAAGAGGTCCAACTTAAAGCAGCGGCTAGCAGTATAATCAGATACAGAAACTGTCAGCTGGTACTCAGTATCTCTGTCTTTCACAGCTCTTGCTCATACCTAGAGAGCCTTTTTAGTGACTCGCCTTTCTTGATTCTTTCCATAGCATTCAACATGGTTTTCATAGAAACAAAGATAGATCTTCTACTGTATCTAGATACATTGGCAGATATGTACATATGTCATGATATATAATTAAAGTGTATATTATAAAATTCTTATGAAATATAACCTTGTTTCAGTCCCCATGTCAACACCATAAATGAGTAACTTGATCATTTGTCCAAATTGATTTCTGCCCATTTAAGTCCTTGACATGTGCAGCAAATCTGCAAAAACTGAAAGAAGGAAAGAAGGAAGGAGGGGAGAAAGGAAAGAAGGGAGGGAGGGAGGGACATCACATGAGATTAAGCTTCAATATTTTAACCTATGTTATTATGTTATAAGGGGCAACATCAAATAACATATATACAGAAGTACTGTGCTTAAAGCCAGCTCATACAGGCTTATAAGCATCAATTCTTTAATTTTCAGGAAGTTTGAAAGTCAGTCACTAAACATAGCCATTATCAAAAATTTAATCACATAAACTTAAAATTAAATAAATTACATCAAAATCAAAGACAGTAAATACTTAAAACTCATCACACCTTAGTTGCTTTAACGTATTTTCCTATTATCTATGTTCTTGAGGTTACTTACATTTGTTATATATTTGTGGTGGAAATATCCTATAATGGTATCCTACTAATATCTCTTCCCAAATCTTCTCAGTGATGTCACATTGGTACTTTGAAATTGGCCACAGTGGAAGTATTTATACCATGGAAACCAGAAAGTACGACAAAACAGGTTGTTGCTTTTTTGGGTGGGGGAGAAGATGGGTGTAGGGGTGCAGCAGTGAAACATTTACCAGCACACCATTGTATATAGGGTATAGTATATTACCAGCACACCACTGTATATAGGGTATAGTATATTACTAAAATATATACTATAAATATTTTTGTCATGTTCTTAAAGTACTGAAATTAATTTTAGGGCAATGAACCTTCAAAGGGTTCCTGTAGGTCATTTCTAAATGTGTTACTCCACTGTACTCAAGAAGAAAGAAGAGTGCTTTGGCAGCCTCAATGAGAAATCAATAACACACCCTGCCTTCCGGTCCAGACTTGACCCATTAAATTTCATTCCATTAATTGTTAAAAATAACTGTCAGCATATATTTTCCACTGTTGGCTGGGAGGCCAAATGACTTCATGTTCTATTTTATATATTTATACAACTTTTACAAATACAATTGAAAAAATTCCCACAAGAACACACCAGAATGGACACAATATAAAATATAAGAAATAACAGTCTCCCCTCCTCCCAACCTCATACTCCTGTACCAGTCACTTTTCTTTCTTAGAAAGATAATTTATTTACCTTCTCCAGATTTTACTGGACTCCAGACTTTTATTAGGCTACCTGAAATAACGCGTGGAGAATTGTGCCTACAAAATCTAAGTTGGTTTATATAAGAAAGAACAGAGCTACATTTAGGAGAAAATAAGAAAACAAGTGACCTGGAAGAAAGTGTCATAATGAAGTAAGCTAGAGTTTTGAAACACCCAAGGGAAAGAATTTTGAGAAATAACTGCCACTATGAGGGAGAGCAATATATAAAAGAGATTTTAAAAATTAATAGCAGTAATAAAAATTTATTGATTATTAATTATGTAGCAGGCACTGTTCTAAGTGGCTTACATGTATGGCTTCAACTGGTTCCTCACAACAACACTATAAAATAGTAATAGCATCTTAGCATCCTCCATTTTACACATAAAAAATCCCTGGAACATTGAAAATAAGTACCTTGCTGAAATCAGTTAAAAAGTAGCAGAATTGGAATTCATACTCAGATAGTCTGGCTCTTAGCTTATTCACTTAGCCATTAGACTGTAGATAGTTTACTTACAAAATATGCTTTATAGCAACATCAAAAATACAGAAAATATCCACAAAGACTTTACTTTCTAATATTTTTGGAATTAAGATTTGTGTTTCTTTTAATCGTGTTAGCACATTTGAACTGGCCTCAATGGATACAGTTTTATTCAGACTACCACAAGTCAAGTTAAAAGAATCTGAAAACCAGTGTCCTAGTCACTGTGACATTCTAGGAAGATTAAATACAAAATGAATCGTGACATTTAATGTGTCTTGGCTAAAAGCTGAAAATCTGACAAAATTTCTATTGCGTGTGCATTTTTTTGCAACCTGTAGATATACAATTTTGCACATCAAAAACTTTTACAGATAAATGGTCTCATACTCTTCTTTAGTAATGAGAATTTAAGAGAAAAATCATGTAGGCTGGATAGACTCAAGGAATATAAATTCAAAGTTTATTTTGCATTAGGTTAGGATTCATGAAAATAAAGCCTAACCTTTCTAGGCATATGCCATCATTGAGAAAAACATCCACCCAAGTTACTCGTGGCCAAAAGTCCAGTCTTTGACCTGTACTCAAAGGTTTATGTGCTGGAAATGCTGGAAATTAATGAAGTGGATACTCCATTTAAGCATTAGCAGCAGAGTACCAGGAAAAGGCCAAAGGGAAAGATGAACCTGGGCTCAGAAAAAAAGCAGAGTAGAAGAAGTATAATCTGAGATTGGAATCTTTGCCTTTTGCACAGTCCTCCCTCTACCCCCAAGTCCTTTTAGCCTTTTTCTGTAAAGGAGAATAGTGTTTCATCAAATCTGAGATGTTATCAATTTTAAGATGCACCCCTGGTTCATGTAGAGCTTTTTAATCAGCCAATTAAACTGACAATGCTCTCTTATAACTAGAATTTTATTTTATACTTGTTGAAATATATGCAAAATATTATATATGCATATAATGCTTTTCATAGCTCACTCTTTTGCACTCATAAAAAGGAAAAGAGAATAAAAAATGAATTGGTAAAGGAACTCCAAAACTTCTTCACCAGATCTTACTCTTTTGGATCACTTCCCACAAAGAATCATAGAGAGCTGTTTTCTCATAAAATATCACCCTCTATGCCATCCAGAAAACTAGTGATACTTTTAAAATATGTCCCAATATTGTCTTTGGGGTCTTCTTTGAAGTTTCTGACATCCTGCAAGTTTTGATACTTGTACTTTCTTGATCTTAACTGATACTGACAATGGAAGGTTTCAGGTAACAACTAAGACCTTCTTCCATAGACTGAATGTTTGTGTCTGCCCAAAATTCATATTGAAACCTAATCCCTAATGTGATGATATTTGGAGGTGGGGACTTTGGGAGGTGAGTAGTTCATGAGGATGACACCCTCATAAGTACAATTAGTGCCCTTAGAAAATAGGCCTCAGATAGCTCCCTTGCCTCTTCCACCATGTGAAGACACAGCGAGAAGGCAGCCATCTGTGAATCAGGAATATGATTTTCACCAAGCACCAAATCTGCCCTTGCCTTGATTGTGGACTTCCCAGCCTCCAGAACTCTGAGGAGTAAGTTTCTGTTGCTTATAAGCCACCCAGCCTACGGTATTTTTGTTATAGCAGCCTGAGTGAACTAAGACACCATCTTATTAAGGTCCCTAGATAGTTTATGATTGAGACGTTGAGGGTTTCAGTTTTCCCATCATGCTGTCAGAAACAACAGCCAAGGTCGAGCACACTCAAGCAATAACACATCATCCCTTCCACCTGATCAAGATCCATTTTAAGATTACATCGATTGTAAGATATATGCCAATTTCAGAAAAGCTAAAATGTGGAAAATGTACAGTTAGAATTAATGACATTAAGTGTTCAAGCTGTTCCTTGTTAACTGGGCAAAATGATTTAACGGTTTTGACACAATTCTATATTTACAGCAGTGAAACAACTGCTGATTAACCTGTCTGTATGACTTTTTCTTTTTTTTTTTTTTTTTTTTTTAAATCACACTTTCTTTAATGGCCAGTTCTTACTGATCACTTTTTTTTTTTTTTAACATCTTTACTGGAGTATAATTGCTTTACAATACTGTGTTAGTTTCTGCTTTATAACAAAGTGAGTCAGTTATACATATACATATGTCCCCGTATCTCTTCCCTCTCGCGTCTCCCTCCCTCCCACCCTCCCTATCCCACCCCTCTAGGTGGTGTATGACTTTTTCTTTCGTAAGAGTACTGACCTTCCTGCCCTCAAAATCCATTATTTTGGAGTCCCCTACATTGTTCTCCATGCTTGGATCTAAAGAGACTGTAATGTCAGCAAGGTTTGTTTTCCCAATTTCTCTTCCCCTGAGCAGAGTGTACTTTGTAAACCCCTTCTCTCACAAAAGGAGTCAACATTTTTTAATACCAATTAGTAAAATACATAATTAAGTACTGTCCAATTTGAAGTTTAAGAGTACAAGCTGTATAATCCCTTCTCTAAGACCTTGAGACAGATGTGTTTCAGAATTCTCAATTTTCTTTTAATTTTATAAAGATAATATCATACATATACCATATCCTATGTAATCCAATAAGATCTAGGGTGGCACCCTGTAATCAGATGTGTTAATATTTCTGCACTGAAATGTGTGAATTGTGATACTAAGAGGGATGAAGGCTATAAACGGCCTCACTTAAATCCAAGTTGGATTTTGCCACCAAATGAGATCACATCAGATGAGTTTTGCCACCAAGTGAGTTATGCAAATCTTCTAATTTTTCAACCTAAATGGATTTTCGAATTGCAGATATGGAGCTGTGGACATATGTTAAGCATAAAGATTCAGGTTTTTGCATAAAGTTTTAGGCTTGAGCTAGAAGGTGAATGATATTTTAAAAGGTTGAAGGAAAAGGCAGGTTTTCTCAGTTCCCAAGTCATCGCATCACATTTGGAGAAATGGACAACATCCAACACTTGAGATTGGCCAGGTGGCTCTGAAAATTTTCCTCATGGCATCATCTTCTTCCTCCTTAAGTTTCCTCATCTCAGAAAATGGTGTCACAAACTACCCAATTGCAAGCCAAAAACCTTAGAGTTGTTCTTGATTCCTTTCTCATTTCTCCTCATGTCAAGCAGTCTTACCAACTCTACTTCCAAAATATGCCCTTTTGGAGCATATATGTTATAGGGCTTATAACATCCACTCTCTCCATCTCCACAGCTACTACCTCAAGCCAAACCTCTTCATGTCTTCTCTGACAAAATAGCCTCTTAATCCATCTTCTGTTTCTACTCTTAAGTCCCCGCATAGCCACTCTCCATACAGCAGGCAGAGCGATCTTTAAATTGCAAATCAGATATCTCGTTCACCTGCTTAAAAACCTCCAAACTCTTACCATGACCAGCAAGGCTTTGCATGACCCAGATCCCATCCCCCACTCCCCCTTCACTTACTGTGCTTTTCTTACCTTCATCGGTTTCTTCCTGTTTTCAAATAAGCAAGCTTCTTTCTTCTTTAGAGTCTTTTGCATTTTCTGCTTCCTTGCAGACGCAGCTGGGGACACTGATTCCCCAGACCTATGCCTTGCTGGCTCCTTCTTCCTTACCTATGACCTTAGATGTCAATTCCTCATCCAGGACTTCCCTGGCTCCCAATTCAAAGTAGATCTAACCCCATCACTCAACATATGACTCTTGTTGATTTTCTTCAAAGTACTTACCATTATTTGAAGTTATCTTGGTGAATTGTTTGTTTACTTACTTACTGAGCTGTCTCTACCTTCTGGAATGTAAGCTCCGTAGAGGCGAGCACTGTTTACCATTGTATCTACACTGCCCAGACCCTTGCCTGGCATACAGCACTTAATGAGCAGAAGCTCATTAAATATATTTCAAGTGAGTGAATGAAAGCCAAGCAATTAATTATTTAACATATTCATTCTATTATTGCAGTCAAATTACTAGTGTTCCTGGTTCACCTAGGCTGTGCTCACACATTTGAAGTAAACTACGCACATTTTGGGGAAAACTATGCACATTTTGGAGAATGGTGGTATGACCAGAGCATTGGAATATTTTTAGTTAGCTTGATATTTTGGCTGCCTAAATCACTACTATATTTCTGTAATTTGTGTTATATTTAATAAATGCTTTCTATGAGCCATGGTAGCCATAGGCATATATATATACACATATATGTGTGTGTGTCTGTGTGTGTGTGTGTGTGTGTGTGTATTATGCTTCCATCAACTCTGAGAAGTTTAAGTAACTTGTCCAACATCTCATATCTAAAATCCAGTGGCACTGGGGTTGATTCCCAGATTCCTCAGAGCACAAACCTGAGGAAATGAATGTAATCACTCAATTTATAATGAGATGAATTTAACCTTCTTTTAAAGATTCAAATGTTATTGTGAGAATATTGCTCTTCTATAGCACAATGAAAAAAATAATGGTTATTTGAGTCCTGTGGGTTTTTAAAAATATGAAGATAGAAGAGTTTACTGTGTCTTTATGTTGGAAAGATTATCTTCTCTGTGGAAAACCTGAGTTCAGGGCCTCCAGGTTTATTCCCTGATATGCTTATAGAAGATATAAATAAATTAGGAAAACCGTCTCACGAAAATATCTGGGTTTGCAAGGCTATCATTTTAAGTAAGGAAACCAAACTCTGCCTTCCCCTATATCCTTGACCTGAAGGGAGACACGTTTTCAGTAAGAAATTTAAATGTTTTGGTTTAATATTTATAAGAATATTAACCCTGTGTTATAGTGAAGAATATCCAGATTATTTATCAGGACAAAATCATTTTCATGTAATTCAATTAAAACTATAAGACGATATATTGCAATAAAATTGGGATAGGCAAGTCTCCTGAACAGACCAACAGGGTGACCAAGATGAAGCTTCCAGCTGTCCCATGGGCTAGTTATGTGCCTATTTTAAGACTATCCTGCTACTTTAGCTAAATAGCATTTTCTTTGGCTTATTTTCTCATTTCTTTATTATGTTGCATAAAAGTGTAATTTCCTCAAAAATGACATTCACACACAAAATATAGAATTTTGAATCAAAAAAGTTGTCTCAAGGTTTTTTTTCAGTTCTTCTTGTCAACACTTCTCATTAATGCTGACTATATTTAGTGAAACTTCCTTTATGTGTGTAACGACCCTTTCAGCTATAACTATCCCTGTTAATATTAACAACTATAGTTTGAAGTGTGATTATAAATGACTTTTTTTTCACATGCTGAAAGTCTTTTATTTTTTGAAGTGTCAAATCCTTCTTTAATTGCTGGCTCCACACAATGGCTACAAACATCCTCAAAAGCAATTTTTAAAAAGCCATTTCAACAAACATTATCTAAAGTAATTTTAAAATAAAGTGTTTTAAAATTATTAATACTCTAATACATGCTAAGTATAAAAAACTTAGGACTGCAAAATAGTTATTTTGAAACATTTGAGTGTCTTTTTTCAGATTTCTTTAAGGAATCTTACAATGGCAAAAGAAAAAACAAAAGGTTAATTTCCTGAAAGATACAAAAGAAAGAAATCTAAACAATCCATATGTAAGTTACATGGCTACATAAAAATGATTGCACCCATGGTCATAATGTTACCAAACTGGTCAACCGGACCTAGGCTGGGGTCATAGCCAGGGCCGGGACCCCCTGTCCCGGCCAGGGAGATTCCTCTTCTGATCAGATTTCTGCGCCCATAGCAAAAGCAATGCTGAGACTGGAACAGCACAAGCTTTATTCAATGATCAAAGAATGGAGAAGTGGGAACCTAGTTCACAAACTAACTTCTTTTTTTTTTTTTTTAATTAATTAATTAATTTATTTATTTATGGCTGTGTTGGGTCTTCGTCTCTGTGCGAGGGCTTTCTCTAGTTGCGGCGAGCGGGCCTCTCACTATCGCGGCCTCTCTTGTTGTGGAGCACAGGCTCCAGGTGCGCAGGCTCAGTAGTTGTGGCTCACGGGCCCAGTTGCTCCGCAGCATGTGGGATCTTCCCAGACCAGGGCTCGAACCCGTGTCCCCTGCATTGGCAGGCAGATTCTCAAGCACTGCGCCACCAGGGAAGCCCACCAACTAACTTCTTAACCCAATTCAGGTGGAGACACCAAATATATAGGAGGGTCCAGGTAAAAAGGGAGGGAATTGGAAAGAGCAGGAGGAATATTCATGAGTTATCCAAGAACAGGGGAGGTGGCTTGAACCCGGAACTGATGCAACTCTCCTTTTCCGCAATTGTCTGGGCTTGTCCGGTTGTTGTCATGGCAATCATCAGCTGGTGGGCACGTCATTTAGCTAATACATTACAAGGAGTGTATAATGAGGCTCAAGGTCTGCTGGAAGTTAAATGCTCCACCATCTTGGGCCTAGTTGGTCCTAACCGGTTCTTGTTTTTTCTCTTTGCAACTTCCTCCTGAAACTGAGATAAGAGTAATTGGTTTCTATTAGAGGGAGGGGCAGGGATATGATTCTGGGGCAACAGCCTTGTTAACAATAACCATAGAGAAAAAAATTTTGTATTTGAAAATTTTATACACATGGTGCCATCATGCGCTTTCCAATGTATATTACTTCAGTGATTTTTCAGTAACTTAATTTTCCTAGATCTCTGTTTCACTATTTCTCAATCTCCCTCAAGGCCACCACACATTGGAGGAAAACCTGTCTTTGCTAGAGGTGCAGTTTATAACTGACACAGAACGGGCAGGTCAGCCTGAGTGGGGCTTATATTGAGTCCTAGCTTATTGACTCAGAGAGAAGGGCTGGAATTTAACTAGCACCTCCCAAAACGAGACTATGTCTTTTACCAGCACATCAGCAAACCGGCTGATTTAGAAGCCTCGAATCCTAAAGTTCCTCCATAGGGAGGGTCCTACTGACATTCCTTACTGCATGTAATCCTCCCAATATCCCTGCCTTTTAGGTTCTGCTATGGTTCTCATGTTACATATAGAAGATACTGAGGCACAAACAGCCAGTCAGGCTTGGGCAAGGCTTTGACTAAAAGCCTCTTTGGTTGCAGGTTATTCTACTGCTTATACTTCCTTTCCAAACACTGGAGAACTGAAAGATTTATAGATGAGTAAAGAGGGCCAGGGCAATGATTCTCAGTTGGTTTATGGATAAATAATGGAATACATATATTCCATTAGTTGTATGTATAGAAAGAGAGAGAGAGAGAGAAAATATACCAGTGGTTTTGGTAGAAAATACCAAATTTTAAGAACAAATATAAAAAATGTAAATATAAAGATTAAAAAAACAGAAGGATTAATGCTATGACTGCTTATTCAGAGAAGAGGGTTTTTTTTTCTGGTAAGTTTTCATACATGAAATCCCTTCTCTATAAGCATTTAGATCAACCTTCATTCACATTAAGAAAAATTAATTGCTTTCCATTTCAATTTATTTTCACTTAAAGCCAGCCAGTTTTTTCCCTAATATTACAGACTCATGCTTCACAGACACTATTAACTAAAAAAAAAAAAAGTTTAAGTTCATGACAAGGAGGGAATGAAAGGCTTAAGAGCTTGAACTTGACCCTCAGATTGCCTGGATTCAAATCAACTGTACCTCAGTTTTCTCTCCTGTAAAATGGAAATTGTGAGGATTAAATGAGAAGATACAAAAAAAGCACTTAAGATATCTGATAAACATTAAATTATAGCTCTTACAACTATTTTGATGTTATTTTACATGCAGAAGTGATCATTTGAATGCCTTAGATAATAAAATGGCTTCAATTGTCAACAATTCATACTAGAAATGCATAGATTGTTGAATTAATTCTGTAGTGAATACAGGGCTGATTGCCAGTTTCCCTAAATTTTCAAATAATGAGATTTCCTTAAAGGTGAGTGATATTCCATAGGTACAAATGCCCCATGCCTCCTGATCTTAAAACAATACTCCAAGCCACTCACGAATCACTTCATTTTGGCATTTGGAAAACTCAAATCAGCATAACACAGCCTTACAATGTCCCTAATGTGACCCCATAAAAGATTTACTTGTAAACAGACAACAGAATCATGACAAGCATTTTCCTTTATCTCCATCAGGAAGCATGGCTATTTTGAAAGTCTGAGAAGATTAACAGGCTTTATAGCTCAAGCATTTTCCCTCCAAAATTCCTGGTTTCATGCGGGCTAGATTAAGGATGATATGGTTGAACAATTAATGCCCAGGATTCCAAGAGTAAAACTGTATTGCCCCAAGCAGCAGCCTCAAAGCAGCAGCTAGCAATTAGCCATTCAGAGCAAAGGGCTGTTTGACTGTTTATTTATAACTCCTGGCTGTCCATTGCCTGCAGGGGCCCATGTCTGCTGCCAGTGGGGCATATCAAGGAATGAGGATGTGGCGGATTCCATTCCTGGGACCTGTGGAATCCGGGTGGAGCTTGGCATCGCTGCTGTTGTTCAGCTGGTCTTGCTTCATGTGCAGCTGGAACTCTGTCATGTAACGATGGAGACTTTCACTTACAGTTAAGGTATGCTGACATCTGCACGTGTTCATCGTGCTGCGTGATTCACGCAAACCTGAGCGAAGTTGGGTTTGTTCTCAGTTAAGTCAGTAATAAAGGAGCTACTTTAGGTGCCTATAGGAATTTCAGAGATCATAGGTATGGTGGTATAATATCTACACAATAGATATCTATAAAATATCTATATAATACCTATATAATATCATATATACCAGAGCAGGGAAAAATTCAGATAAAATTCATGTTGTTAACTGGTTGACCTTAAAATAGAGCGAGTATCTTGGAATATCCAGGTGAGTCCCATGTAATCACAAGATTCCTTGAAAGTTGAAGAGGGAGGCAGGAGAGGTGGTCAGAGTGATGTGACGTGAAAAGGACTGGACACGTCTTCACTGGAGGGAGGGACCACCAGCCGAAGGCTGTAGGCAGGCTCTAGAAGCTGGGAAAGGATAGGCAGTGGATTCTCCCCTAAAGCCTCCAGAAGGAACACAGCCCTGCCAATCGACCCCTTCCTTGTAGCCTGTGAGACCCAGGTCAGACTGCTGCCTGGTAGAACTGAAAAATAATACATGTGTGTTGTTTTAAGCCACTGTTTGTGCTAATTTGTAACAGCAGCAAAAGGAAACCAATACACTTTCTCTGTGGCCCCAGAGACCTCCCTGTTTTGCCTCTTTTTGTTTCCAGGGTGCTTCTCTTTCCTGGTTCCACATCTCTTACTGTTCCTTCGCAATTTCTTGTTAGCTTCTCTTGAATATCTCTAAAAATTGGTTCTTCCCCAGGTTACGCATCTAGTTCTCTTTTCTTGCTCTACAGGAATCACAAATTTGCTGAACATGGCCCAGATTCAGCTTGCAGCTATGTTTTCATTGGCCTACACGGTGTTTTTTCACAAACCAAATTGAAATGCACTTAGGTAAGACATGTGTCCTCTAGTTTTCCATAATTCACCCAACTCCATACTGTATTTCACCCGGCCTACTTCCCTGGCTTACACTATTTGCTTTGTCCTTTAAGGTTTTGAGTTGAAGATCCCTCTCCTAAAACATAAATGGGTAATGAGATGTTAAGATGTTATATTAAAAAGAATTCTTGGAACTTCCCTCGTGGCCCAGTGGTTAAGACTTCACCTTCCAATGCAGGGGGTGTGGGTTCGATCCCTGGCCAGGGAGCTAAGATGCCACATACCTCGTGGCCACAAAAACAAAAAAACATAAAACAGAAGCAGTATTGTAACAAATTCAATAAAGACTTTAAAAAAAAAAAAAAGGTCCACTTCGGGAGGAAAAAAAAAAAAAGAATTCTTGAGTCAAAAAGGTTTAGGAAATGCCAAGATAGACAAAGGCAGGTTGTTATATGTCAGGAGTTGACAGCCTTGATTATGCTAACTATCATACATCTATATAATATAGGATATAGCTGCACACAGCAGGGCTGCATATAGCATTTCCCCAACTTACGTCCCCACGGAACCTTAGCTAGGGGAGCATCTTACAGGTAGGTTCTCCAAGTATACACACTGAGATGTATTGTTCAGTACACTCTTTTCATTACTGCAGCCATCACCTGTATCTTAATGATTTCCCAAAGCTATAAATATAATAAATCGGACACCTACAAAGCATGTACATACTGCATGTCACATACTGTTCTAAGCACTTTCACACATATAAGCTGATTCACGACCCTGAATGATAATAGGCACTGTTCTTATCCCAATTTAACAGGTAAAGAAATTAAGACCTGGGGAACTTATCATGTACTCAATGTCACACAACTAGAAAGTTACAAAGCTGGAATTTGAACCCACCTTGTTCCCAAGTCTGTGCACTGAACCACCTACATCTAGCACTTACCCTGCTCTTGAACTGGCGGTGTGGGTCCAGTATAAGAAAGTACTGTGTACCAGAAGTAGCTGAAAATATAACAAGCCATTTCAGATAAGATTAAATTCATTGCCTCAGAAAGAGGTTGGAGGACTTCTTAAGGGGGAATTTTCTGGGAGGTGCTAGTATTGAAGACATCTAATCTAACCATAAGATCTTTCTAAATATGAGATTCTAAAAGGGTAAGAGAATCTATGCTGACTGAAAAGGCAACATGAGCAAAGGTAAGGAATGTTGTCTGGAGCAGACCAGCCTGCCTGTTAGGAAATATTCACGGAGAACGGCTGCCGAGTAACGCTTCAAAGATAGACTGGAATCAGGCTGCAGGAGGCTTTGAAGGTCAGCGAAAGAGGGATTCGATCTCAGTCCTTTAACTGACGGGGAGTGCTGAAAAGTACTGCATGAGGAAAGTGATAAAGTTTTAAATATATATATACATAGTGATATGAAGGAAATTAAGACAATCGTCTTGATCTCCTGAGTGATGACTAGGGTCAGTCCTCTTTTGCATCTTCTCTTCCTCCCTGCCCCACTAGGTGGCACCAGAACCCAAAATCAGGCCGCTAGAAAAGGCTGTCTCTCTGTTCTTAGCCGTTCTTGGAGGATGACTTTGTATAAAGATATTTGATGTGATTTGAACATATCAAAAAATATTTTTATTGCCAATCCGTAATTTGCCTCTTCATTCACCCTGGGGTATTCTTCCAGTAGTTAACAATTTTCAGCTTAACTAACTGTAACGTTCTGAAGAAGAGCTTCTGGGGACCCTGCCAGTTTAGAGTACTGGTATAGACCAATGAAGTAATGCATCCGGCAGAAATTGCTAACAGCCAGCTGGAAGCTGATACAGTGGAAATTATTCGACTCTTGATGCAATAAGGGGGAACTCTTTTAATTCACAAGACAGGATTTTCAGGTGACTGGTTGAATTACCTCCTAGACACTGAATTCTACTTAGAGTATGGAAGGGGGTGAAAGGCTGAGCTAACTAATTACCTAATTGTTCAGGAAAGAAATCTGAGAGCCCAGCACATTGTCCCTCCTTCCTTTCTGAATGCCTCTTCTAGGTACCAACTATTTTACGCAGAAGAGGGCTCGTCCTTTACGTGTTTCTTAATTGAAGCTTTTTTTTCCCCTTCGTGCCGCAGTTCTGTTCTTATGCTGCCTTTTTAAAAGATGGGAGGGCTTTCAATTTGTTGGAAAGTTAGCGTGCTCACAAATTTAAAGAGAAAGCAATCATTTCTGGTCACATGTAAATATGTATGTAGTGACAAAAGTACCCATAAATCAAGATTCCTATTTTAAACGTCTAAGACCAGTTCACGTGGTTTAAAGAATCAACAGGCAAATGGCATATTGCTCAAATCACAGGTAAGTGGGCACATGGAATTTTTCCCTAAATCCTTCAAACTGAAATTTGAGGAGGAAATGCAAAGTTAGTGTTCCTGTCACAAAGGAGGTATTGTTTAAAGATAAACAGGCTTTGTCTAAATACCATGGTCTCAATTTTTCCCTGATTTTAAAGAAAAAGAAAAAAAAGTATGTACTCTACTTAATTTTGTTTATTTGAAATTTTTACACTTCCATTTTTCTAAACCTGTCTTTTCTAAAATGGGCAGTAGAAGAGAGAGGCTAAACTAGATGATAGACTTATGGGCTTGGATAAATAATTAATGGCCTGGAGTAATTAGCTGGAAGATGTTTAATCATTAATCTGTCTGAGTCATCACAAGCATTTGCGCCTACCCACAAAGTATTGCACTAATTATGTGTATATATATTTTGTCAAGATGGAAATAAATATATGATGAGAATCAGCACTTTGAAAAATTAAAATATGAAACAAGTCTGTTTGGTCTACTCTTTGTTTGTTAAAGATAAATGAAATTTCACTTTTCCTTATTTTACCTAATAAGAAAAAAGTTGTAGAAATTCCATCTGCATTTCTAAGCAAGAAGTCAAACTTTCTGGTTAGGGAGGTAAAATAGTTGGGTAATTTTGTCTTTCTTTAGGGACTTTTTCCAGGAAAAAAAAAAAGCCAAACCCAAAACACCTCATTATTAAAGTATCTGGTGAACAATTAGGGTTCTTTCAGAGGACTTAACGGAAAAAAAATGTCCTTTAACATAATGCTGTTTTGCAATTTATGGCTGTGTTCTTCAATGTGGTGTTTTCCAATACAATTTTATTACAGGCTTTAAATTATACTTTCACAGGAAAGGTCTGCCTTTAAACTTTTAGGTCAGAATTGTTCAGATCTTTTCACACTGAATCAATCAGGTTTAAAGCTGGCAAAATCCTTGGCAGCCTTGTAAATCTTTCAAAAGATGTTATCCAATTACCCTTCATGGGCCACAGGATTCTACAGCGTGACTATTTCCTTCTCTGTGTGGAACTAAGTGCTCGTGAGAGGTTAGAAACCAATGGAGTTGAAAAATAAGGTTTTGCATTTTTCTCCCCATTTACATGTTATAGATATAGCTCCAGCTACTAATGTATTATGAGATCTGCCACAGACATTCTGATCTAAACAGTGGCCCTGGTATTTACTTGTTTTAAATTAGCAAAAAAAAAAAAAAAAGAAAGAAAGAAAGAAAAAACACATTATAATAGTACCAGAATGGTGCCCATTACAAAAACTTTATTTGGGACCTGTATTCAGAATTTAGCGTAAAGGTATATGCCAAATAGAAAGCATAAGAGATCACTATTGCTGTTAGCTTTCCAAGAAAAATAGATTTTTAGGTACACTCAATAAATACACATGGATTGGAAAAAATAACAAAAAAGATAAATGTACTTCTTTGGTATGGGTTTTGATCTTCTAAAAAAATGTGCTTATTTTCCATTTAAAAAGCACATATTAATCTTTGTTAGTTCTTCCTCCTCTAGGTTTCCAATATAGAATACTAATAAAAGGCTAAGGAGACATTCAATTTATATAAAAGCTTATTTCATGCCACTTGGTTTCAAGAGGAAAAATAATCATGGGCAGAATCATTTCAAAATAATTTTTCACGGAAAAATGTGAACATGCCTATAGATTCCTTCACAGAAGCTAGAAAAGCTCTGTTCTCCTTTGTGATGTAAAAAACTGAGTGGAGGTTATGGGATTGCAGTTGCACCTTTGACCTCAAGGCCTCTGGAGTCATTCACTTGTCATGACCTTTGACCTTTGGCAAATCACAACCCTGACTCTCTGTTTCACTTGATTTTTACTACCTATAACAAAAGGTCTTTCCCCCTCTGGAATGCATAAGAAGAAGTCATATAAATGTTTAAAAATAGTGTGTCAGCCAACAGTCTGGCCAAGAGAAGATAAGTATCAACAACAAAAACAAAAAAGTCACAAAGCACGAAGGAAAATGGCTAACATTTAAAGTGTCCTCCGGTAGAGTAGATTGATTTCAGGGACTACAGTGTGAACAGTTGACCACATGTTCCCTCTCTTAAAATCTTTGTTTTCTTTGATTTAAAATGTAATGTAGCAAGCGGTGGGAAGGTTGGTGCTGTTATAAATTGTGCTTCTGATTCTTTGCAGGCTGGTCATTAAAACTTGCAGACATCACCCCTGCAGCTGTGTGTTCATCAACACTTCCTTTTAACCACTATCTAAATTGCTTCCATCTCCAAAGAAATGCAATTCCCCTTATCAGGATTGTGAGTGAAAGGTGAATATGTGTAAACACTGGGAGTAAAATGTAGAACTGGAACCAGCTCAAGTACAGCTGAGGCACCAAGGCAGTTCATAGTTTTAAAAATGTATACAGGAGCCCTCTGGATTGAATAGTCAGTTACTGAATATATACAGTATTAAGTCCCAAATATTACTTAGTCTTTTTTTTACAGTGATTTTTAAATTTTTATTATTTTTTTATTTATTACAGTAGGTCCTTATTGGTTATCTGTTTTAAATATAGCAGTGTGTACATGTCAGTCCCAAACTTAGCCTTTAGGATATCAACTGTTAAGGATCTAACATACACTACTGATTGGTTAACTATCAAGTAATTCGAGTTTTCACTAGTTTTCCTTTCTAATACTCAAGTTTATTTGCTTGCTTATTTGTTTTAAACAAATAATGGGGAAGGGGATGCTTGAAGATACAGATTAAAAAAGTGTCTAGAAGGCTCAATACAGCAAAGAGTGATGTATGCTTTTTCACCAGGATGAGAACAAATGGAATCTCTTAAATTTTAATACTGTAGGATTTGTCTACTTAAGTAATACTCTTGTGGTTACTTATTTCCCAGCCCGCACGGAGATTCTTTTTTTTTTTTTGCATTAAGATAGAATATTTTAATATTTATTTTGGGGACAGTTTAATTTTTAGCTGTTTTCACTGGCTGTATAGTGGAAATCCACCAATTTCTTTTTTTTTCTGATAGCTTCTCATTCCCTAAGAATCAAAAGAAGTGCTTGCTACTTTGAAAATACAGTGAAAACTGGCACATTGATGAAGTTAGTTCTAGATGAGCAATGACCTGGTTCAATTAGAATTTAGAAGGAAAGTTAAGCGTTTGCTAAGGACTCAAACAAGTCTAGTTAAAATCTTTGCAACAAAAATTTTTCACTATTTGTAATTCATTTTAAACAGAGCTGAAAACAAAATCTCTTTTAAAAATCTTAATACAAATCTGTTTATAGAAGTGTATCTGCAATCTATCGTTTTTGTAATCTCTAGACAGAATTCATTAGAAAGATGTCCAACTTTTAAAATGTTATCCTTCCTGAGGTCAAGGTAAGATAAAGTGAATGGGCAGCAAACTATGGAGTGGTAGGTATACTATGCTCTCTGAACGTGTTTCATACTATGTGACATCCTGTGCTATTCGAATGTACTTTTTCCTAATTATCACTTCTGTCACCTCAATACCAAAAACTTCCTGCAGCAACCAGGATCTTTTCCCCTCAGATCTCAGCTAAGGGTCCTGTGGTTTCAAATTAGAAAGCTCAGAATTTAGTCTTCGTTACCTTTCCACTGGAATATTTATGACTTCCTGTAGAGCTAGTCTTCAATAAAACTTAATTAACCATATGGAAATCTGAGGGAATTTGTTGAATTCTTACCTGAACATGTTTTTGAGTCTGAAAGTTGAGTCAATAGAAAATAAATTGATCCCTTAATTTCACAGAAATCTGTGCTACATCATTTGGATAAGATAACTAACTGCTGGACATTATCCATGTTTTAATTGTTTCCCCTACTCTGAGTCACTGAAATACTGCTGTCTCTCATTTTCTCCTTCTTCCTGAAAGACAAGGTTCTAGAATTTTTATAGCTGTGATTTTAAAATAATAATATTATGAAAGATAGTAAACAAACCAATTTTACTTAGGGTTTTACAAGGCTAATATTGACAGCAGTATTTCTCAAGACCCCCTGCTATGGACTTCCTCTAGAGCAAGATATTTTCGAAATGCAAACCATCAGTCTCACTGCTCTCACCTCCCACCACCTCACCTCAACTGCACACACGCAACTCTGCTTAACGTATGTCAGTCACTATGCATCCAGATAGAGCAGGGTTTCTCAACATTGCCACTGCTGACAATATGGATGGGATAATTCCTTGTTGTGGGGATTGTCTTCTTTCATTTCAGAAGATAGAGACTGGTCTCTATTCCCCAGGTGCCAATACCACCCTCCCCAAGTGGTGACAACCGAAAATGTCTCCAGACATTGCCAAATGTCCTCAAATTTCCCCCGGTTGTGAACCACTGAGATAGAGACAAAATCCTTAAAAAGTGTCTGCATGGTATTTTCATACCTATCAAAACCTGTGTTATTCAGGGTTCTCCAGAGAAACAAAACCAGTAGGAAGTGTAGTATAGATAGAAAGAGATTTATTATAAGGAATTGGCTCACGCAAATAGAGAGGCTGGCAAGTCCAGACCCACAGCATGGGCCAACAGGCTGGAGACCCAGGAGAACAGATGGCGCAGGTGAAGTGAAAGGTGTTCCACTGGAATATTCATCTCTCTCAGTGGCCCCTTCCCAAGAAGGGATCCTCAGGCTTTAGGGACACAGACCTTCTCTCAGTTGCTTGACTATATGTCCTTTCCCATGGTGGGTCTTTGCACCTGATGTGCCCAGTCCTGGGACACTTGTTTCCCACCACACCCTCCATATGGGCAATTAACTCCTTTCCACTCACCTTCACTTGCACTTCCTGATGACATTCTTCTCCCCCTTCCTGGGTAGGTAACATCTCCCTAACTTTTCTTCCACAGCACTTATGCAACTTCTTCAGAGCACTTATCACTGCAAAGTCCTTGGGGCTTTTTTCATTTTTATCTTTCTCTGTATCTCCAGCACCTAGCATATAGTAGGTACAGTTGTCCCTTGGTATCCACAGGGGATTGGTTCTAGGACCCCCATGGATAACAAAATCCATGGATGCTCAAGTTCTTCATATAAAATGGCATGGTATTTGCATATAACCTATGCACATCCTCTTGTATACTTTAAATCATCTCTAGATTACGTAAAATACCTCATACTATGTAAATGGTATGTAAATATCTGCTGGCACATGAGAAATCAAAGTTTTGCTTTTTGGAACTTCCTGGAAGTTTTTTTTTGAGAATATATTCAACTCATGTTTGGTTGAATCCACAGATGTGGAACCCACAGATACAGAGGGCCGACTGTACTCATCAAATATTTGTTGGCTGCCTGAATAAATGAATTAACATTTACCCCAAATATTTTTCAGATGATTATTGGCTTACTGAGTGACTGTTGGTGAAATGACTGATACCCTAGGCCTCACTCCCACCGGTTGTTATTCCAACACTTTGAACACTGTAAAATGCATCGGTTTTTTTATACTGTAGCATAAAATGTGTCATGAGCATTTGCACACTACACATTTTGGAATTTAATGACTTAAGGAAAGGTAGGTATGCCCATGATCAATTAATTGCCTCTGGGCTCCAAATTTACCCTTCATTGCCTTGCTTTATGATATTGGAGTTGGAACCCATGAAGATTTCTCCTTTGCCAGCTGGCAGCATATTAAGCTTTGTCAGTAGAGGGTGTCAGAGGAGGGACAGTACCAGAGAAAAGACTTCTCTTGACTTGGTTGCATCCTCTCATCTTGCTCCTAGGATGCAGCTGCTAGAGGTGTGAGTTCAGGAGGTCCAGTGGCACAGCCCTCCAGCAAGCCTTGCCGGGACCCCAGTGGAAGGCTTCCTGAATTCAATCCCTTTGCAGGTTTCCCTTCTCACCAGCCCCTGCCAGCTGGCTGTGACCAGTTTTGTCCTGGAGCTATTCAGTGAACTTCTCTGCCATCCAGTGGGTCCAGCCACACTGTCAGCAATGAATTCTACATCTGTGTTGGAGAGGATGAGCCCCTCTCACCCCAGTGGTCTTCCTTCATTGAGTACCGTCTCTCCGCACTAGGAGAGTCTGAGTTCTCCTTTATGCCCTCTTAGAGGCTATGTACCTGCTACCAGTTAATAATTCTTTGTATTAAGTGTTCCCTTTTTAAATTACTGGTGTGGATTCTGTTTCCTTGGACTCTGTCTGGAACAGTGGATCAATGAATAAAAAGTCTGAATACGTACACACAAACACATGTACATAGTTTTATCTCAAGAATATTGAAATATGCCTTTCTAAGATGAAAAATTGTAGCAAGCAGAGCTTTTAAAGGACATACTGCAGTGATCAGTATCCAAGAAACAGAATTTTACTGCTGGATGGAGCCCAAGAGTTCACCCAGGCCCTTGTTTTCCAGTTGAAGCATCTCTGTCACCAAGAGGTTAAGTGACTTCATTTACTACTGAGTGGAAGAGTGGATGCAAGACCCTAGGGGCCTGATAGGAGGCAGTTCCTCCATGAAATGTCCCTGCCCCCCTTCTTCCCCTCCCCGGGGAAGATGCTCTCCCAGACCTTCACCAGATGACTCACTGGCTTTTTTACGAGGACCCATGGGAGGGGGAAATTTCTCTCAGGTCTAAGTACCAGAAATAATTATGCTTCTTCTGAACAACTGCTCCAGATTTAGCTCATGGACAATGTGAATCATGTAAGTGCTTGTTTTCCATTTAGGATGGTGGCCAGAAAGCTTCTGGGCCATGCGATGGCTCTCTGCTGGCAAGGGGGCAGCACCTCATGAAACATACCTTTTGCATCCCAGGCCTCCTCCAGCTTAATCTCAGCTGTTTTCTACCCTGCTTTCTCCTTTCCTTGTTTGCCTCACGTATTAATTCTCATTATCTTATTACACATCAGACACTTTAAAACATCAATTTAAGAGTAGGCTAGCTAATCAACTATACTCCAATATAAAATAAAAATTAAAAAAAGAATAAGTTAGCTATAAATAAAATATTCAAGTGCAAATCTTCAATTCTCCTTATGCTCACTTCAGCATTCTTTTCATTACGGTGTTTGCTGACAACAGAAATGAGTTTAAATACTTACGTCCTCCCCAAAGTGGGGGCACCTTGAATGCCTAAAAGCAATTTGTTCAGACATTTCAAAATGTTCCCTGTCACTTGCTCACCTAATTAATATGTTTAATAAAATGCCAGTGTCATATCCAAATAATAGAAATATTTAGCTTTATCAACTTCTTAGCTGTTCTTTCAATGCAAAGACATCCAAGCTGATAAAGACTGACTATAGCAAAGCTGGCCGTAGGTTCAGAAAGGATAACCTTTTATTTTATTTTTTTTCTGTTCGTTGAATTATAGTGTCAAAATTTGGTTTGTTTCAAGGATGGTCATTTAGCAATATTCCACAAAATATAGGGGGAAAAAACTCTCCTCTGTCCTTTTTCTTTACTTTTATGTTCTCATTATTTTTTCTTGCTGAATAAGCCCCTTTCATTTTGTGTGTCTCTCTGGATGGTGAGAGATGGCTACTCAAAACCTCATTTACACCTGGAACCCCTCATGTTTCTGTCCTTCTGCAGCCCGACTCTACACCTGCCCTTTATCATGGGCAGTGGCTCAGACTTTGTAGGGACAAAATAAATATTTGCTGAATAAATCCTCAGCGCTGCTACCAAAAATGGATAGTATTGGAGACAAAGAAGTAATCATTGATACAAAGTAGCTGCAGCTGGAAACTGCATGAAATTCCAGCTTTTCTCCTCATAATTCCTCCAAAGAGAAAGGTTTTTTTTTCCTCTGTACTGAAGCTGAAAAACCATATACTTTTGGTTTTGTCTGATTTCAAAGACATAATTCTGAACAATGTTTTTCTTATTTTCCTTTACTTCAGAAAAATGCAGGCACTTCATGCCACTGGTAAAGATTCATTCTTTTCATTAAGTATCTATGTGAGAATTTCCCAAAGCTTTTGTGCAAATAAACCTGATAACCTTTGGCTCCTTCATACCCAGAAAGACTTCAGTGAAACAAAGTCAGGCAAATTGACCTACAGACCAACTTAAAGGAGGGAAATCCTGGGAAGTGGGCCACAGAAACAAGTGGGCTAAATGAGGTAAAAGTTAGAATGAAGCACTAAGGAGTCAATGCCTCTGCACTCCTCTTGTTGTTAGGAATATATTGTAAGACGGAGGCTTCCTGCCGTCTCTGATTTAACTCTGAGTGTGGTTCACAGACAGTGGGCCAGCATCCTTTTAACTCTCAGATTTTGATTTATTTCAGAAAATATAAGATCAATTTTCCAAGTAATTCAATTGGCTTATTGGGTTAATGCCCTTCATGGCTTCAAATGTATTCTTGTGCCTATTTCTATTACTCAAGGCTTTGATCTGCAAAACTAAAGTCTGCATTTCTCTTAGGGCTCTTCTGGGTTGCATAGCTCAACTGAATCAATGAGGAATGAACCCTTATCTTCAGACACCCTAAGTTCTTCAAGCGACTGAACTAACAGAAATCAGAATAGACAAAGGAATTAGGAAAGACACATTGCAAATACCATACCCTATCAGTTGATATTTATTAAAAGAGGCTAGTAGATTTTCAAATATATACCCGTCTGGAAAGTGTGTTGGTTTTGAAATTATTCATAGAAAATATGCTTGTGTTTTCCAGTGTTATCAATCACCTGAAAATTTCTGATGAGCACTTTTAAGACATTTTAACCAAACAGTCTTTGCCTGAAGTTTGTAATCATTTGCTTAAAGAAAGCCCGTACATTGTAAGTGGAAGTTCTCCTGGCATGGTGATGTAACATTGGGCACTGATATAAAAGGCAGTGGTATAGCAGGAACAGAGCTTTCTAGATACTGTGCACAGACAGGGTCCCTGGGAGCCAAGGGAAACCATGTTGGAATTTGCTGCAGTTACATCTGCTCTTGCCCAGCATGGTCAGCCCACTTCTGATAAGATGTGGAATCCCTGAGTAATTAAATCAGGACTCTAATCTCCCCACTAAAGAGCCTGTCCTTGGCATTAATAGTGGTGTTGCCCCTGAAGGATGCATTACCTGAGCTTCCCCTTGACAACCACGCAGGTTCCTCCAAGGCCATTTGCAGGATAATGTGAGTGAGTAAACATGAAGAAGCCTGGCTTGCACAGTACTTAGTAATATAAATATAACAATTCCTGTGGCTATTTTTGACTGTTGCCAAATTACAATGGGAATAAAGCAGCATGGAGAAAGCTATGGCTTAAGTGTGCTTAGTTTTGGGGTGAAGGTAGAGATAAGGGCTGGTGCGGTTTAAAAATAAATGATTCTGTTGCCATGGTTTCCTTCTTTACAAATTCTTTTCAACATGAATTTCTGTTGTTGTGTTTAATTTTAGATTCATGCAGATTTTCGACAAACAAGAATTCCTATACATTTGAGAACTGGTTTTTCAAAAGCTGCAGGAAGAGATGTTTGGCAGTCTGGCTTAAACATTTCTGAATAAGCTGCAGGATTCTGGCTTTAGACAACTACCAGAGGAAAGCAAATAAAGAGAATGAGAACTTAGAGAACGCATAAGACTACGTTTAACCTTATGATTAAAAATGAATTCACATTACTGCAAGCTTTAAGGGGAAAATCTTGTCTTGAAGATGGCCTCTCAATAGGGGGAACCACAGGGAGACAGATGTCCCTCCTAGGAAATAGCTCTCTTGACAACCAACCCATAAATGTTAATTTAGCTAAATATGCATTCATTAATATCAAAGGCTCTAATTGTGTTTTCAAAATCTGTCATATTACCTCAAATATAATTCAATTCTTGAATAGGGTTTCAGAATTACTTAAAATTTATGCCTGCTCAAAAATAGCTCTGCTTCATTTTTTTCAATTTAATAATAGATATTCCAAACTTGGAAAAACATAAACAAAAAGGAAGAGCTGACCTTACCAAAGAAATTCTTTTTCCTCATGCTTTTATTACAGGATTGTTTAAATAGTAAAATCCTCTACCACAATAAAAATAGGACTTGATTTTTAAAAAGAAGGAAAGGATAAAATTACTTCGGCAGAAATGCATTATTATACAGTTGTTAGGTAAACAGTAGACACTGACATGTTGGTAAATGCTAGTTTCAAAAGTATATTTAATGGTTAAAAGGTTCACAGTATTTTAAATGCTGCTTTTGCTGTTCATTTTCTTTTTCTAAGGATTTTGAGGTTAATCTCAATAATCCAGCAAAATGAGAAATCCAGAAGTTAGAATACATTAAGATAGTAAGGGATGAAATTCATTGTAACTGAAAGGAAATGAGTGAACAATATTTGTCTTTATAAACTTATTTTCTATTTCTGTTACTCTGATTTATTACAGTAATTAATCAACTATTTTGTTAATTGTATATTTAGTGTTTAGTCATTCAAATTCTATTTTTGCTTTTTCTTAAAAAAAAAACTCAGAGAATAAAAAGTAATTCTTGCAGTATTTTAGTCCATTTAAAGTTGAAACAGAAGTTTGTGGCATTTCTCTTTTTTCTGAAGTATAGTTGATTTACAATATTATACTAGTTTCAGGTGTACCCCACAGTGATTCAGTATTTTTGCAGATTATACTCAATTATAAGTTATTATAAGACAATGGCTATAATTTCCTGGGCTATACAGTATATCCTTGTTGCTTATTATTTTATACATAGTAGTTCGTATCAATCTCATACCCCTAATTTGTTTCCCCCTTTCCCTCTCCCGTTTGGTAACTGTAAGTTTGTTTTCTATATCTGTGAGTCTGTTTCTGTTTTGCATATACATTCATTTCTATTATTTTTTAGATTCCACATATAAATGATATCATACAGCATTTGTCTTTCTCTGTCTTATTTCATTAAGCATAATATTTTCTAGGTCCATCCACATTGCTTAAATGGCAGAATTTCATTCTTCTTATGGCTGAGTAATATTCCCTTGTGTATATATATACACAACACATCTTCTTTATCCATTCATCTGTTGATGGGCACTTAAGTTGCTTCCATGTCTTGGCTATTGTAAATAATGCTGCTATGATCATCGGGGTGTATGTATCTTTTCAAATTAGTGTTTGTGGTATTCCTCTTGATGTACCCTATATTTAAATTTACACATATGAATTTTAGAGCATTTTAGAAGGGGTGTGTGTGTATTTGGGAGAGAGGCAGGGGATTTGATGATTAAGATATTTCAACTAATAGCATAGACACAGCCCAAGTTGATGGAATGATTGTATCAGTCTCCACTTCTCTCTGTAGGTGAGAGGGTAGTGCCTCATGTTTTATAATATTTCTATAGTATAACAATCAGACAAAAAGTATTATGAAAATTTGGACATTTTGAAATTTCCATGCATAGTTCAGAGCTGCTCCTCAGAGCAGACTTTGTCAAGTATCTACTTTTTCTAAGGGGGTTGGGATAGCCAAGGACCTACTTCTTTGATTTTCTCTGAGCTTTGCTTATGGCTGACTTGGAAGAACAGCTGGCCAGGCTTTTCTTGATGGCAGTTTGCCTCTGCCCTGAAGCTAAAAGGGCTTTTGGACTATTGCACAACCCCAGAGTTTCTATAGCTAGTAGGTCAGGTGGCTTTGCCAGAAACACTGAAGGTAAATAACTCAAGTTATTGCAGACTAGTGTAGACTGGTCTTCCCACCAAGAACAACTTGACAAGCTTGACAAAATACTTTTTAAGAATTTGCGTGAAGGTTTTGGAGAGCAATCGGGGCAGCCAGTCTTAAGAGGCCAATTTCCCAAGAGGAAGAGACACTCATTGAGATGAGCCTCCATTTTATGTCAGTTTTCCCTTGAGCTCTCTGCCCTTCCCAAACAGCACAGATATAAAGGCTGACAAATTGAGGAGAATGTGGGTGTGAAGGGTCAGAAAAGATAAGCAGAGTTTTCTACAGTCTAACAGGGCTGGGGGGAGAAAAATTGGAGTCCAGGAACTGACGGGCCAAGATCGTGGAGAGAAAGTAAACACAGAGAAGAGAACCGAAAAATCTGAGATCAGATGTATAGAGAAAATAGGTGGCAGAGGCAGATATAAGATAGATAATGGAATTATGGGGTACAGACTTTACAATAGGTCAAGAAAATATTTGAAAAAATGAAGAATATCATTAGTCCTATAGACTGAATGTTTACATCCTCCCAAAGTGCATATGTTGAAAGCTAATCCCCAGTATGATGACATAAGGAGATAGGACATTTGGGAAGGGTCATGGTCATGAAGGTGGAGCCTGCATGAATGAGATTCATGCCCTTATAAAAAAGATGCCGGAGAGCTCCCTTGACCATTGCACTATGTGAGGACACAGTGAGAAGATGGTCATCTATGAACTAGGAAGTGTGAACTTACCAGATACCAAATATGCCAGCACCTTGATCTTGGACTTCCCAGCCTCACGAACTGTAAGGAATAAATCACTGTTGTTTACAAGCAACCCAGTGTATAGTATTTTGTTATAGCAGCCTGAATAGACTAAGACTATAAGAAAATTGAAATCTATTCAAAGGAGGAATCAAATGAGCTCTCTAGAACTAAAAATTAGATAAAGTGAAATTAAGGATGCAACAGATAGGCATAATAATAGGTTAGACACAACTGAAGGAAGGAAAATGACCTGGAAAATGGATCCAAGGAAAAAATATCCAGATTGAAGTATAGAGAGAACAAAGCTAGAAAAGAGAGAAAAGAGACTAGGAGAATATTGGACAAGATGTCAAAATCTAGTATGTGTGTGATTAGAGTCCCAAAGGGGAAAACAAGAGCAAAAGAGAGAGAATTAATACTTGAAGACATAATAGCCAAGAATTCTTTAAAATAAATAAAAAATATCAAGCCTCAGATTCAAAAGGCAATATGAACCTCAAGTATGATAAATACGAAGAAAAACACACCTAGGCAGATCACCAAAATGTGACCAAAAGAAAAAGAAAAAAAGAAAAGAGATAACCTTCAAAACATCTAGAGAAAAATTACAAGTTTTTATTTTCAAGGAGCAAAATGACCCTTATAATAATAACTCAATGGAAATAAATGAAGCCAGAAAACAGTGCAATTACATCTTTTAAGTAAAAAGAAAAAAACCTACCAGCTTAGAAATGTATAATCAGTAAAAATACTCTTCTAAAATGAAGACAAATAAAGACATTTTTAGACAAACTAAAATTATAGCAATTGTTGCCAACAGATTTGTATAAAAGAAATATTACAAGTATTTTTTTCAAGCAAAAGGAAAATTATAATAGAAGCACAGAAATGCAGGAAAGAATAAAAAGCTATGAAATCTTAAATATGTATGTCTAAATAAATAAATATAAACTGAAAATAATTATAATTTCACACTATGTGGTAAAAAGTATTTATAGAATTAAAATGCATGACAACAATAATTCAAAAGGCAAGGCGTGGCAATAAATGCTATTAAAGTGTTCTAAGATCCTCATATAGTCTAAGAAGTAATAAAGATTCCATTTATATTAGACTCTTATAGGTCAAGGATTGATGTTATGATTTCTAATATAATTAATTAATGTGTAACTAAAAAGCTAAAGGAAGGAAAATGTAACTATAAAAATATTTTATGAAAGCTAAAGGATGCAAAAAAAAAAACAACCCACAAAAAAGAAACTTAGAACAAGCAGAACAAATGGAAAACAGAGTGAGATAATAGATTTAATGTCAAATGTATCAAAGATTACATCACATATAAGTGGCCTAGTAAAAGTGTAAAGAAATTTAATGGCTTTGCAAAACTTTTTGACAACTTCTGACAAAATTAAATGTACATCTATCCTATGACCCAGAAATATCAACCCTTTGTATTTCTCCAAGAGAGGCGGAAATGTATACACATACAAATGCTTATAAGAACTTTATACATAATATGCAAAAATGGAAACAAGTCAATTCTATGTTGACAGAAAAACAGTCATACAATGTTATACTACTCAGCAATAAAAAAGAATATGTTGCTGATAACATGCTAAGCACGTCTCAGGTGTTTCACGTGGAGCAAAGCTTATATGCTGTATCATTCATTTCTATGAACTACATATCTAATTTCATTTATGGTATTAGAGCTGAGAACAATGATTGTCTATGAGAGTGGAGTGGAGATTGCCTGTAATGTGGCCAACAGAACTTTCTTGGGCTACGAGAAAGTTCTATATTTGATTGAGGTGTTGCTTACATGGGTGTATACATTTGTAAGAACTCATCATGTTATACATTTACGATACGTCTCACTGTATGTAAATTTCAGTTCAATAAAAAATTGAAAGCAAACAAACAACAAAAACCCATGCATAAAGATAAGTGGACTAAATACTCTAAATGTTTTTAAAAACTACCAGACTGGGTTTTTTGAAATCCAAATTAAATGCTGCTTAAAAGACACATTAAAAAAGACACATGAAAAGACAAAGAAAGGCTGCAAGCAAAAGCATGAGAAAAAGATATTTCATGCAAACACAAATGCAAATAAAACTAGCATATACAAATTAATATCAAAGTAGAATTTAAGGAAAGAAGCATTGCTAGGCATAAAAAGAGATATTCTTTCACATTCCTCCACAAAGAAGATAAAACAACTCTAAATTTGTATGCACCTAATAATATATACCTGCAAAATATATAGTGCAAAAATTGCCAGAATATAAAGAGAGGTAGAAAGGTCATAGTTAGAGATTTTAAATACCTGTCTCAGTAATGGAAAGAGAAATCAGACAAAAAAATTATTAAGGTTCTAAAAGATTTGAACAATTATTCTAACACTCTTGACCTAATTGACTTAATATATAACAAAGCACCAAGAACTGCAGAATGTACATTCTTTTTCAAATAAACATTGAGTAGTTATCAAAACTGTATGCATTTCTAGAAAGCAAGCTGCGACAAATTTGAAAGGAATTTAATCAGACAGAGTATCTTCTCCAGTATAATGAAATCAGTAACAGTCAAGTCACTGTAAAACCACCTTATGTTTGGAAATTGAATAATTCATAAAGAAAGAAAGAAAGAAAAAGAAAGAAAGAGAGGGAGAAGGAAAGGAGGGAGGGAGGGAGGAAGTGGAATTTTTAGATACCAATCATAAAAGTCCAAATTGGTACCATCGGTTTTGAAAACAGGTAGTATCAAATGAAACTGAAAAAATGCATGTCCATCGAAGCAGCAATTCCACTCCTAAGAATGTACTCAAGAGAAATGCATACATAAAAAACACATGTACAGAAATGTTTATGGCAACACTATTTGAAATAGTCCCAAATTGGTTGACATTCCCTTCAAATGATCATCAAACCATTACCATAGATAATGGTGCCATATTCATAATATTCATTCAATATATCATCATGTGAAAATGAATGAACTGTAGATACATGCAACTTGGACAGTTATCAATTTTGAGTAAATAACACAGAAGTATGCATATTTTGTGACCCTGTGTATATAAAGTTCATCTATATAAATTATGTTAATGGCTATCAGGATGGGGAAGAAAAGAATTGTTAAAGACTGTAAGAGGGCAAAAAGGGGGCTTTGGGATGCTAACAATGGTCTATTTTCTGACATGGAAACTGGGCTGTGATTAACTGGCGTGTTCACTTTGTGAAAATTCATGGAGCTTTACACTTAGGATTTATGGAGCTACTTATATGTATATATTATTTATACTAAAAAGTTAAAATGAAAATGTGGGGAATTTCTTTTGAATATCTTCAGTAATGGCAAATGTTCACTTCTTTGAGGGTGTGAACTTTTTGAAAAAAATCAAAGGTAATTTTGAAGCTGTTGAGTAAAGTGGGTGATTAAACCAAGGAAAGGTGTTCTGACCAAAAAGGAAGTGCAGCTGTAACATAATGAGATTGATTCTTTATTGAAGCACAGAACGTGGTCACAAAAATATCATTTTAAAAGGGGACTTCCAAGAATTTTAATGGTTAGAAAAAACTGATAGGAATAAGTGTATCGTTTGTAATGAAATCATGCTATTTGATCATGAAGGCATGTATTTAACTGTGTTTCCATATACAGCTTCTCATTTGGGCCACTCTGAAAATCTGGTGAAGTAAGTCTTATAATCACTTTAGAAAGGCAGGGGTTAATATCCCATTACTTTAAATTTTGGAGAGGAAGAGATAGATGAGGGGGAATTTCAGGAAGGTGGTCAAAAGGAACAAACTTCCAGATATAAGATAAATAAGTACTAGGGATGTAATATGTAGCATGAGGACTATAGTTAACGCTGCTGAATGTTGTACAGGAACGTTGTTAAAAGAGTAGATCCTGAGTGCTCGTCACAAGGAGAAAATTTTTTTTCTTTTCTTTTTGTATCTATATGAGATGATGGATGTTAATTGAACCTATTGTGGTGATCATTTTACAATATATGCAAATCAAACCATCATGCTATACACCTTAAACTTATACAGTGATGTATGTCAGCTATTTCTCAATAAAACTGGGGAAAAAATATTAGAATTACAGAGAGAGACAGACATGCAGACAGAGAGACAGAGACAGGTAGGCTACCCAGGCAGTGAGTTACCCAAGATTACACACAGTGGGAAAGTGCTAGAGGCTGAATTTGTCCAGCATCTTCTGATTCCTGCCCATTTTCTAGTGCCATGCATTCTGGAGAGTAATAAGGATATCTGTGTTTCTTTTTACCTTTGAGCTGTTTCCTTATCTGCACTACTCTTTTGAGACATATAGCATGTTAAGTTTCTGATCATGTATTAAACTAACACACCATTTATAGTATTTGTAAGGCAGCAATTTTAATGTTGTAAGATCTAGCAGTTTTATGTCTAGGTTTGTGTCATCCATGAATGATAAACTCAGTAAGAAAAATTTTTCAATCAATATTTTTCTTGTACCATTGCCACCAATACCTTTTAAAATCAAGCTTTTCTTTTGGGGTGAATGTATATGATTCCATTATTTTCTCATGCAGAATTGGGCAGCTGTTTAAATTCAAGTACAGAGTTCCTCTTTCAAGTTTGCCAACACATTCACTAGTGTTTGGATGATATCTCAAGCTACTTCTGATGAATTACTCTGTCCTCAGAGAATTAACTTGGAGCATAGAGAGATAACTTACTTCCCCATATAATGCATTTTACACAGTAGATGACCAACAAATATTTGTAGGATGCATTAATGAATGGATGGATGACTAATGATACGTAGCACTTTAATTAGAAGAGAGGCTCAGATCATCCCACTATTTCAGGACCATACCTTGGACATGCTGTGTGTTCTCTGCCTTTTCTAACAACTTACACAGTTGTGCTAGGCGATGCTGGATATGCTTGTGATACCACACATTCACATATAGGTGGGTGATTCTCACTTTACTGTTAATTTGAGTTTTGTAGCTTTTTGATGTTTTTATTTTATTTTTCATTGTGTAGAATCCACATGACCTACGGAAGACAATAGCTAATAGGTATAACCAGAGCCAAATTAAGCTTTTGCTGATGTATTTCAGAAGATGATATTATCTTGGATTTCTTGTGAGAGGTGGGGAAAAACAATGATTTTTCTTTGTTCACCTTTCTTGACCTATGTTTACAGCTGTGAGTTTTTAAAAATTGGTGGCCTATATACTTATATGCAAAGATCACATGGCGAAACAAGTTTTACAAAATCAGAGACTTCTTATATTTCCAGCATTTCATTTTTCTCCAGTTTCAGTGTATCAGTTCAAACAGGAAAGAGATGGCTAACTCAAAGCATTAAGAGAATCTTGACAGAGCTATGGGAAAGGTTAAAATGGAGCTGTCCTACAAAATAAAACATGCACTGAACATACAACTCAGCAATTGTACTTTTGGGCATTTATCTCAGGGAAATAAAAACTTATGTTCATAGAAGCTGTATTCCTAGAGCATGGAGCAAGGCAGAGAAAGGCCTGGGGGCCAGAGAGCAGGGGGCAAATAGAGAAACCTGCATGTCTCTGCTACAAGCAAATATTTTCTTCTAGTATTTCCCAGAGCGAGATTTTTCTTTTAAAAGTAGTATTTATTTTTCTGAAATTTCATTACATGTTTTTCAGTTGTCTAGGTATGCTTTTGCCTAGTCGGCCCTATGATCAGTATCATTCTACTGGTTGTGAACCTGTGTTTATAATTTTTGTACAGTAAACAAACACCTTGTAAACTGGATACATTTCATTTCTTAAATTTTAATTAAGGGTATTTATTAAGCTCTCACAATAAGTAAGTCTTGCTGGAGATACAATTAAAAGTGGGAAAAGGGGGGAGAGGGTTTCCCTGACCTCTAAGTTATTCATAAACCAATGCAGAAGATAGAAATATTTACCAAAACCCACCAGTACATGGAACAAACAAAGGGAGGGGAGGCTGTGTCTTTAATCAGGTGTAAAATTCTAAATTGAAATATTGACGTCCTTACGCGTAGAGCTTTAAATTTCCGCGGCAGTTGTGCAAATGTTTGTGGTGGGGGGTGAAGTGAGAGCTGTGATACTTCTGCATCTCATCCCAGGAACGTAGTTAGCGGAGACTTGAGATGCCTTTGCATTTCTGAGGCAGATTAGGCTTCCTTCCACTCTTCATCATTTTCCTGTAGAAACTCGAGATGGTTTTTTCCACAGTCACCTTGTCCCTCTTCCCGTCTCATGTTGCAACTATCTGGACTTCATCAATCTTTCAGCCTTAATCCCTGACCAAATCTTCTCCTCTTTTCCTGCCACATCACAACATTTGAAGAGAAACAAACTTACGATTTGATCATAGTTTTTTAACAAGATAGAAAAAATTATGTCTATCATCTATTAATTTTGAAATGTAGGCCACGTAGGACATCACTGTGACATGAAGGCATGTTTTTCATTTAAATTCCAATTTTTTGAATAGAAGGAAAGATTTGACTGGGATTTCCTGAATGAAATAAATATCCTCTCACCAACTTTGCAGTATTTTCATCTGAGGAAATGTAAAAGGATCCGCATCTCCTCTAAAGTATTTATTTAGACTTTTTTTCTTTAAAGCTGTGGTTTCTTGCATTTGATTGTCACCAGCAAATATAGGAAGTGATGAGTTTTCCTAACGGCTGGAGCTAAACAAGATCTCTCGTTAAGTAGCAAAGAATCCAACAGCCTTTGTTCTTCGTGCTCACTTTCCTTACACAATGACTTCTAATTTGCCCAACTGTTACCTTCAAAGTAAAAGGAAGAGTCTGATTTATAATCAACACAATTTGCTCAGTTTTACAAAAATTGTTTGATTTAAATCATTTGTACAGAATGAAGATGTCAAAAACACTTCAGATTTTACTTATCTTCTAAAACAGATTTGCTTTGAAATCCAATCTAACTAGTATATACATTTTGAGTCTATTAGTCTGTAATAAAAGATAGTGGATATTTTTTATCACACTGTCTCTGCAGAATAATACCACTACTCTGCATTTAAAATAAAGCATCTTTATCTTGAAAAAGCTGGAATATCTTTCATCTCATTGTATCCTAATTCAGGGGCAGTAGAATCCATCTTGCAGATGAAGGATTGAGACAGAGACAAATGATTTGTTGTCCAAAGTGACATCTGCATAAGGGCTGGCCCTGCGTGAACTTAAGACCCTCACATCCAGCACCACTCGCTCTGCTCGCAGTAGCCCAACACTGCAGGAGCCACAGGGACTGATGTAAAAGCTCCTATCTCCCTCTGCAATTCCAGCAGCAGTGGTTGCTACCCTTCTGAAGATGGCTGCTGCAGGCACACTTTAAAAGTAGAAACTCAGGAAGTAAGAGAAAGGGTTTGGGTTTGTTTCCTGGGGCAGGAGGAAAGGCAGGAGAACTCCTCTTAGCAGGATGCTAAACTGGTCACTCCTGGAAGTCACACTTTTTTCATCCCCAAAATGACAACCTTCTAAAGGAAATAAATAACCCCTCCCATCCTGCATGTTGCCAGGGGACTGGTGGAAAAAAGACGCGCGACCCAGGGCAGTGTGCTGCAGGGCCTGGATGCGCTGGGGCTAGGGGTGTGAAGGAGAGAAGGGCCAGGAAAGACGGAAAGGCAGATGGTAGGTGATGAGCAGCTTTGCAGTTGAAAGAAAGTGGGGAACTTACCGAGATTGGCTACAAAGGCTAGACAGCCCTCACAGTGCTGCTGCTTGAAGGTGAAGTCACTCTATCAGGAGCCTGTAAACCCTGTAAAACCAAAAGAAAGAACGATCAGGAAGGGTAGGGCTGAGGCAAGACCTGTGGTTACTAACTCACAAATGACGAAGAATAGGAAGATTTAAGTCCACTACTGAGCAGCATTTCTATAAGCACTTCAACCAAAATGTTTAATCAATTCTTCGGTCAGTGTCCATGGTGCTCAATTGTTCCCTTTTTGTGACAAATCCCAAAGAAGTAACCTCAATCTGTTACCCTTTGCGAAACTGCTGATTCTGGGTGGGCTCAGAAACAAAGCTGCAGCGCACGCGTTTTGAGGAAGGAAAGTAAAAACGTTAACATCAAGTCCGGTGTTTTGGGAACTGGACGACTTTGGTTGCCAGCTCCAGCCTCCTTTATCTCTTCCGTCTCAAATTAGGAAGAAAAACCTGTTCTCCCTGACTGCATTCCTTTTCAAAAATTTTCCTTTCTCATACCCAGATGGTGCCCTTTGAACTTAAAAGCTAAAGAACTTTGTTCCCCACTGTAAATCGTCCCCAAGGCCACGTTGCTTTTCCATTTAGCTGCCAAGCTGGGGAGAATTGGCAGTTATACTGGACAATTAGCACTTTGAAATATTATCCCAGCACATATGTAACAGGTTAGCACAGCGCCTGGACACGAAAGGGAGTGCCTTCCTTCCCTCTGGGCACTAACCTAGGCAGGTCTAGCTGCATTTCTACCACTGAGATAGGGGAAAGCTGGTGTCCTAAGAGGGGATAGATACAAAAGCAAAGAAAAATACGAAAGAATGTTGCTGGACTGTTATTTTAAAATTCAGTTTTAGATTGATAAGTCATTAAGCAAAGCCCGAAAAAAAATCAAAGGGAGAAAAAGACAACAGGAAATGAAAATATTAATACTGAAACCCCTAAAAGCAATCACCTTTATCTCTAGCTGTAAAACAGTCCACACTCTAAAACTCAAGTCCAAAGTATTACAGACACTGACCAAAGACCTATTACTGAACTGTCTCTATTAATAATTAGGGATGGTTTTAAGTTTTTCCCTAGCACTTTATTTAGTACAATCCAAAATGCTATCACCTAGAAAAAATAAGCAATAGCAGGGCTGTTATTTATATGATCTGTGAAAATAAGCATTAACCCACTCTTCTAGTCTCTGAATAAAACCAGACATATGGTGAGTATTAAAAAGCAAATGTAGTCTATTGCAACTTTGTAAATTTTTGTTTGTTTGTTCATGGAACCTCTCACTTAAAGGAAATTTTCCTGCTTCAGTCTTCCTTTAAGAGATGAATTCTCTGAAATACTACCCACAGCTTTCAAAATCCTTAAATCCAGAGAAAAGTGGCTCTTAAAAGTATTCAGATTAACCTGGAAATAATACGGCAGTTTAGCCAGCTAAGAAGTATGTGGGACTTTCTAGCTATTCCTCATGATTTCCTGACCAGAAGAGAAAATAACTTCTAGCTTCACCTTGAGCTAACAAGTCAAGAGAAATTTGAGCCAATGTTTAAATAGGACATACATAATCCAGACTGTTATACAGAAAAGAAAATTGCATTGGATTTGGTTGAGTTTTCAGAGTTTGATGGAAAGACTAGATCAGGAATCAGAAGATGTGGGTATTAGTCTTAGATATGCAAACTTGAGCACTACCTCCCTGATTCTCACTTTCCTCACCTACAAAATAGGATAAGAGAATCCACTGGGCCAATCTTTATTTTATGTGAGAATTTCATAACTATAATCAGATATACATTATCATTCACAGTTAGAGGGTATTCATTCAACAAACTCATTTTGAGAGTTCCACCTTCCAAAAGGATTTTATTCCATTTAAATGTTTATTATCATTGGGTGTAGCCAAAACCTCTGGTGTTTCTGGAAATAATAAGAAGGGTTAAATCTCAGGTATCACAAAGCTCGCTTTATTCCTCTGACCTCTAAGCCCTTAATTCTGGAAGTCCTGCCTATCCTCTCCATGCAGACAGCTTGATCTCACTTGGGGTAGGGAAAGAGATGCTTCTAAATTTAGTCTAAGTGGATTTAACATATGGCATCATACCTTCCCGGGTCAAGAGGTCCCTGTGTTTCTGGAAAACTGGAAGACAGATTTTGCTGGGTGGTAGAAATTGGAGAAGGAAGACCATTCAACTATTTGGAGAAAAACAGTGACTTGAGGATGTGGGGTTGCTTTAAACTAAATTTCTAAAAGAAAGCTATGCCCTAATGCTAAAAAGGCTTCTTGATTTAGGCCTTTGAGATATTTCCCTGATGGCATTTAAGACATATTAAATTATTTGGCATTTGGTCCATGTGTGAAATGGACTCAGCTCTAAGTGAGTTACTCAGCCTTGGACTTGGTAAATTATCTTTATTGGATTTGAGGATAAAAATAAATAGAAGCACAAGGAGGGTTAGAACTGAGGTTTTCTTTTCCAAAGCCAAAGGCTCAGAGTCAATAAAAAGTCAAAAGATAAAGGCATAAGAAAAAACAACAGCAACAGTGAAATTAAGACTTTTAAACTGGAAACAAGTTTTTTTTTGGAAATAATTTTTAATAAAACTGTGATTCAAACCTTATAAGTTTCTTGTTAAAAAAGACCTGGCTTTAATTTCAGGTGAGCATGGGTGGCTTCAGATCAGCAATGACAATAATGTGTATTTCGGTGAACTCCAAATACTCGTGAGGGAAAAACAGGTAGGATCTGCCATATTTCCTTATGGCTTAATTAAGGCATCAGGATTCATGCTTTTATGTCTGTCTGGGATATCCACGATTACTAACATTCTTATAAATGTTTTTTCCCTCGTTGCACCAAAGGCGTAAAAGGACTCCAAGAAAAGAACAGCTTTAGAGACAGAGCTGAAATGGTGTAAAATCCAAAATGAAGGTGTATATTTGGTTCTGTGCAATAAAACGATGGTAGTAAGTGCCATTGTAAACTATGTGAACACTGCCATCTAATGCATTGCTAAAAATCAGCAAGTGCTTTGGAAAGTTTTGCTGGGAAGCAAGAGAAACAGAAAATAACCACCTAATTAAGAACACTATTATCAGGATTTTACTTTACATTAAATGGAATGCAGTATTTAAATAAATCATGGCTCTTGTGCCTTATTTTTCAGCACACCAGCGGTATTTATTTTCTGAATACCTCTATCTTTCCTCATTTTCCAAGAATAGATTTTTTTATCTTACCAGTGCTGTGTAGCAAATAGTATTTAAATTAAGATCTTTTCTATCTGAGGACTGCTTTGTAGCTTGGAGAAAACAGGTCATCAAAACATATCAGTTGAAAAAACCCAAAGACCTAGAAAAGATCCACCAGTGTGTCTTTATTCAATGTGGGATGTGATTAAAATGTCAGATGTTGTGTTAGAAGCTATCAATCCTGTATCCACCATGGCCATTTTCATTGCTTCAAGACTACTTAGAAAAAAAGTTTTTGAAACCCTGTTCACCATGGTTGAGCTAAAAGAAGCATATCACACACATGTACACACACCCACCCACCCCCATACACACACAATAAAACTATCATAACTTCCCCTAATCTTTACATAAGGAATATCTGGGGAAAAAAATACGTAAAAGATATATCAACCACTTCTAATATTAGCACTTTGCAAACGGGCTTTACTAAAACTTCAAATGAGCCTGGCACAATCATTTATATAAACTCTATAAGCAAGTAAGTTGAAATAATCCCGTATTCTTTGGTTTCACTGCCGGGAAATAGCTGATGGTTATCTTGCCGCAACAATTCCCACCCTGAAGAAACTGCAAATCACATAGATCCCACATGCATGCCACAACTAAGGAGCCGGCAAGCCGCAACTAAGGAGCATGCCTGCGGCAACCAAGACCCAGCACAACCAAATAAATAAAATTTAAAAAAAAAAAAAAAAAGAAAGGATGAGTAGTGGGCCAAAGGAGAGAGAGTGCAGTGAATTTGATAAGTTTGGGGAAAGTGTACTGCTGTAAACTGCAGCTGAGGTGAGTGCTTCGTGGTAGCGAAAGATACATGAGGGGCAAGGCAGTTGTTTACACAGACAATGGTAGAATGTTTAGAAAATGATTGCATTTGAGCTTCATTAATTCACTCAGTTTTCCGAGCTGAGACCAAAGAGTGATGGAGAGATCAATGAGATGATGTCTCCATGTTTTAAAACTTCTACCCCAGTAGGAGAAAGAAGATACCTTCATAAATACAATAATATATGTATATATTTTTACATAAATATATGTGATATAATATGGCTCACAAATACATAGTATATTTGAAAAGAGTTTAGTAATTAGCAGAGTAGATGCCCAATAATTATATTTTTGAATGTGTGGATAACTATTTGGATAAATGAATAAATGGATTTATGAATTAGTGTCCTAAGAGAGGTTATGGGAGTTCAGAGAAAAGACAAATGATTTCTGTTAATTTTGGTAAGCTGGGGAGTGGAGACAAGTTATAGGAGTTTAAGAAAGAATATAAAATATAATTGGGATTTGTGCAGCACATTGAATGATTGTTAATATAAACCCAGGTAGTGACAATAATGTTAGGCCATTGGAGGTAGAAAGAATAATAAAGGCTTGGAGACAGGAATTTATTCTGAATGAATGCATTTCTGTTTGCCTGATGATCTAAAAATGAGGGGGAAATTTCTACCTCCCACCATATACAAAAATTAGCTCAAAAGAGATCAATGACCTAAATATAAGACTTAAAACCCCAAGAAGCAAACATGGAGGCAAATCTTCATGACACTAGATTTGACAATGGATTCTTAGATATGACACCAAAAGTACAAACACCAAAATTAAAAATAAATTGGACTTCAGCAGAAATTTAAAACTTCTGTGCATCAAAGGACATTATCAAGAAAGTGAAAGGGCAACCAACAGAATGGAAGAAAATACTTGTAATTCGTGTATCTGACAAGGGTCTGGTAAATAGGATATACAAAGAACTCTTGAAACCCAAAAACAAAAGGATAAACAACGCAGTTAATGAAGGGCAAAGGACTTAAATAAACATCTGTCCAAAGCACATGAAGAGATGCTCGACATCGTTAACCATTAAAGAAAAGTAAATTGAAGCTGCAGTGAGGTACTGCTTCACACCCATTAACATGGCTATAATTTCTTTAAAAATACAAGTGTTGTCAAGGATGTGGAGAAACTGGTACCCTCATATGTTGCTGGTGGAAATGTTAAATGGCTCAGCCACTGTGGAAAATAGTTTGGCAGTTCCTCAAAAAGTTAAACATAACATTTCCTTATGACCCAGAAATTCCACTCCTAGGTATCTATCCAAAAGATATGAAAGCAGGTACTCAAACAACTATATATACATGCATGTTCATAACAGCACTATTCACACTATCTAAATACAACCCAGAGGTCCATCCATGGGTGAACAGATGAACAAATGTGGCATATCCATACCATGGAATACTATTTGGCCATGAAAAGGAATGAAGTACTCATACATGCTAACAGTGATGAAACTCAAAAACATTATGCTAAGTGAAAGAAGCTAGACACAAAAAGGTCACATATTACATAATTCCAAATATATGAAATATCCAGAAGAGTCAAATCCATTTTCTGACAGAAAGCAGACTGATGGTTTCCAAGGGATGGGGGGAATGGAGAATGAGGAGTTACTGCTCAATGGCTATGCCGTTTCCTTTCAAAGTGATGAAAATGTTTTGGGAGTAGAGAGAGAGGGATGGTGGTTGTACAACACTGTGAATGTACCAGATGCCACCGGACTGTTCACTTTCAAATACCTAATTTTATTTTGTATGAATTTCACCTAAATTAAAAAAGAAATATTATGGAAATAGGAGAGCAGGATACAAAATAAAAAGATAAGTTGAATAATTGTTATTTGCTGCCAATCAAATGCACACACAGGGAAGAATCACTCTTTGTAAGTTCTTGGTTAGAAGAGCGTCGTGATCATCTCCATGCTAGGGGACGTTTGAAGTAGCTGCAGTGTGTGGTAGAGATTGGACAAAGTGACAGGAAGCAAAACTACCTGCTCATAATTTTAAAACTAGTTCTGCTGCAGGAAAGAAAGCAGGGCGCAAGAGGATGGTCATGTCCCAGATCTCAGGTGAGTCCCTGAGACGGCTGCCAAGTATGGGTTCTTGGCTTCTCGCAGGAAAGAATTCAGGAGTGAGCCACAGTAAAGTGAAAGAAGGTTTCATCAGGGAGATACACATTCCACAGACAGAGTGTGGGCCATCTCAGAAGGTGAGACGCCCCAAAATATAGGGTGGTTAGTTTTATAGGCTGGGTAATTTCATAGGCTAATGAGCAGAAGGATTATTCCAATTACTTTGGGGAAGGGGCGGGGATTTCCAGGAGTTGGGCCACCACCCACTTTTTGACCTTTTATGGTCGGCCTGGGAACTGTCATGGCACCTGTGGGTATGTCATTTACATGCTAATGTATTATGCATGTATAATGAGGCTCAAGGTCTACTGGAAGCCGAATCTTCCACCGTCTTGGACCTAGTTGGTTCTAACCAGTTTATGTTGTTCATTTCCATGGAGTTTAATGACATTTTTTAAAACTGGAAAGTTGTTTCTTGGTCATAAAGAGATTAACAAGACCTGCTGTATTAAGAAATTAAAAATAGAACTACCATACAATCCAGAAATTTTACTGCTGGGTATTTATCTGAAGAAAATAAAAACACTAATGTGAAAAGATATATGCACCCCCATGTTCACTGCAGTATTATTTACAGTAACCAAGATATGGAAACAACCTAAGTGTCCGTCTATGAATGAATAGATAAAGGGGTGGTACATATATACAAGGGAATATTACTCAGCCATGAAAAGAATGAAATCTTGACATTTGCAACAACACAGATGGACCTTGAGGGAATTATAAGTGAAATAAGTCAGAGAAATACAAATACTGTGTGCTTTCACTTACGTATGGAATCTAAAGAACAAAACAAACAAACAAAACAAAAGCATAGATACAGAGAACAGAATGGTGGTTGCCAGGGGTTTGAGGAATGGGCAAGACAGGTGAAAGGGATCAAGAGGTACAAACTTCCAGTTATAAAATAAATATCATAAGGGTGTTATATATGGCATGGTGACTATAGTCAATCATTTTGTACAGCAGACTTGAAAGTTGCCAAGAGAGAAATCCTAAAGGTTAACTTAGTACAGTGACAGATGGTAACTAGACTTATTGTGTTGATCATTTCACAATGTATACAAATATCAAATCATTATGTTATACACCTGAAACCAATATAATGCTATATGTCAATTACACATGGATAAAATTTTTTTTTAAGAATTTGTGACTACAGTCATATAAATCATACATTTGGAATTATAAACATGAATATAAAGTAGCCTCTCCACCCATCATCTATCAGGAAATAATTTCCATTACACAAACATTCCCATTAAGAAATTTACATTCTAAAGATGCTTAATTACATTTCTGTTAGGTGTTCAAATATTCTTTTATATTTTCTGATTTTGACTAAGGCTCTTGGAGAAAAATACCTTGAAACTGCTCATCTCATTTAGATGGCGCTAAACTGAGTTAATGCCACTTGGTTGCACACTTAAGAGCTATATTTACTGAGGAGCGATAGACCTGCCACACTGCAGCATTGCAAAACACAGGGGGAAAACAGGAGAAGCTCCAGTTCTTTCTGCTTTTGTTCATCAAGCCAATCCTGTCTTTGCTGTACCTGTTTTAATGTCTCCTTTTCTGCTTTCCTATTTGGTCAATTTCTTTCCCCAAAACTTTGGCTGTGTAGTAACAATTACAACCTGAGTACTTCCAGGCCACCCTTATCCTCTTTCAGGGTTCTCCTTCCTCTGGTCTATTTGGGGAAAGAGAAACTGGTTCATGTCAATTACTAAGTCACTTCCCCTCTGCACTATTTCATTAGCCCATCTGAGGCCTCTAGTCTCTCAGTTGGCAATCACCCATTCACACCTCAGAAGGTCATTAAATCAAGGGGACATGTAGCATTCTTTACTGGAGGTTTGGAACAAAAATTAAATATTAGACATTTCACACTTAAAAGTCCCTCAACTATCTCCTGCGCTACAGAACATTTACCCTTGTGTCGTGGTGACCTCCTCCCATATTGCAAGTCTTGATCTGTCCCTCTCACTTCTAGGAAGCTCCCACCAATCAATTTCTCTTCATTTTGCAGTCAATTTACCAATCTTCTATTTTGGTGTCTCCTTCCAAATCATATAGGCAATGGCTCCCAAGGTCAGACCTTTAAATATTTTCTTAAACAAAGTCTCCAGAGAGAAACTATGCCACTTCCTTAGAGGCAAAAACAGCTATGTTATTTGTAGTTTTAACTAGGTTATTTTTCCCTCCTTGTTACTTTATTTTACTCAAAAACAGCTCATGTTGTCCTTTATGTCAGGGTCATAATAACCAAAGATAGTCCCTGAATGCCCTAGAGTTTTAGAAGTGCTGTTACAAGAGAAGGAATTTATAATGCTCTAACTTGAGGTTACAGAAGATACAACAGCGATGAAAAAATTAAAATACTCATTTTCTGTTTCAATACAAATCAGTTCAGATTAAAAAAAAAAAAGGCAGCACTTCTCTTTTTCTATTTCCAAGTTGAAGCAGTGCAGAAACTTTCAGCTGACAATGACTAAGTCATTAACTGAACAGTACACTAAATAAATGAAATAAGCAAACTCCTTGTAAAAGTACAAGGCGATCATGGTTATGATTAGGGTAAGCCAAGGTGCAGAATACCCAGAGAGAGAGCTGACGGAAGTATTAAAGACTCCATATGTGGCCCACCTGGCTGGGAAAGAAATCTGGAGAAGCAGTCAAATGAATAAATCAGGAAAGTAGATCAAAAGAAAGTTGGAAAGTGAGATAAATGTAAGTGAATTAGAAGAGAAGGAAAAATCTTTTCTATAATATGACCAAGATTTTGAGGGAGCTAAAGTGTAAGATAACAACAATTAAGGGAAATATATGTGTATATATATATATATCTCGAGTCTGTATATTTCCTGTATATAATCTGTCTGTTTATAAGTTGTTCTAAAGTGCAGCAGTCAGCATCAGTAGGGGTCCTTCGTGGCAAGCAACAGAAATCAATTCAAATTTAAGCAGAAAAACAAAATACTGAAGGGTATCCAGTATCTCAAAGGCTTGCTTGAGGGAGGTGGAAGGCAGCTGGAGAGTGAGTCTCAGAAATGGACAGCACCCAAGGGAGAGGAGGTGGGCTCCGCGCTCCCACTGAGCAGCCCGATTAGGGTGCTTTCTTATTCACAGTGCTCCCAGTGGGCACTCAAGCTAAGCCTCCTCTGATGCTTCCAAGACCGCTGTGGGAAATGTCTCACTGGTCACTTCTCCCCTGAAGATCTGAAAGTTCAAAGCCCCAGGCGTGAACCTCTCCTTGCTGACTGGGCCTGTGTCACATGATCATTTGATCATTTGTGGGAGAGAGTGAACTGCCATGTCTCTCACCACGGCTCACAGACTGTAGGGGACTTCCTCAAAAACAGAAGTCTCTTCTCTACTCTCCCACCAAACCAGACACATCGAATGCCCTCCATAAATACTGAATGTTTGACAGTGCTAGCAGTTGAACTTAGTTGAATTAATACATGGAAAGAGTTAGAATTCAGTTTTCCTGACTGATCTGCTCCTCACAAAAAAAGGAAGGAGTAGGAAGCTGGAGTCCCCAGGCTGGGGATGGGGACAAGCGTGTGTGGGGTGAAGGGCCAAGGCTCTGAAGTCTAGGGTTTACAGCTCAGTTATAATATTTATTGTCTTTGAACTTGGGTAGTTTTGTTACAGCTTCATATGTGTGATAGTTGGAATTATTCTGAGGATGAAATTTTAAAAATGCATCCTACTTGCATACGGTTTGCTTAGAACAGGAGCGAGCGCTCATAAAACATCAGCCACTGTACCCACTCACGCTGTGGGGCTCCATCCCCCTCTCACGGGACTCCCAACACACACAGCTACTCTGAACACATTCTTGATTTTTTGATTTGAGGAGAATCCTGATGTAAGTCTTCTGCTTCCAGTGATCTTGACGGCTTTCCTGAGCTGTTCTGGTCACCTCCCTTTATTCTGAGCCTCAATCTCCTGAGGCTGCTACCTCGTGGATAAAAGCATTCTTCAGTTCCGTGTTGGGTTAAAAAACATAAGTATTCCAACAGCCCTTTCTAGTACTACTGGCCTGCTCATCTCTTGCTAACCACCTGGCCACCAATCTCTAGCTCCCTCGTGGCTGGATCCCACTACCATGAAGATGAGCTTGAAAGTCAATGATTTGGCTTTGAATCAAGCTCTATCATTCTTAAGTTGTGTGACCTTAGACAAGTTACTTAACCTTAACAATGCCTCATCTGCATTATTTGTATAATGAGGATGCTAATGAATCTGGCACATAAAAAATACCCTTGATTATTACCTCAATGAGTGTTCTTAATTATGAGTAGGCAAAGCTTCTGGTGGGATACAGTAATAGAAAAGGCTCTACAACTGATTTTCACATGAAGGGTTGCAGTAAGAAGTTCATAGAAGATGTACCAGTCAGAGTACCTGTAAGAAACTAAGATTAAGATCACTCCATTAGGGAACTTTATAAAATTATTGTAAAAGTGGAGGGCAGACAGCTTTTCTCCATCCACCTCAGCTCTGTGGATCACAATGGAAGATGCATCCACAGGTGCCAGGAAATAGGACTACATTCCAGTATTGGATCCCATCACAGGATCAGTCCCTCCCAGTTTCTGGGACTCGTTCTACCCAAGGGGCCGGTGCCAACCTTGTGTGCACAATGGAATCATTTGCAGAGTTTTTCAAAAGCACCAATCTCCAGGCCCCACCCCAAAGTCTACTGTTTAACTGGATGAAACGGGGGTAGAAATAAAATTTAAAATATAATTTTGTTTTAGAAAGGAAGGGGAAGAGGAAACGAGGGGAAAAGGAATCGCTGTCCTGGGAAATTACTGTTCGAGGTTATCCAGGCCATTTCTTTGCTTCCTAGAAGTTCCCTGAAATCTGTGAAGAAAAGATAAAACCCCTAGATAAGTTCCTCAATGTGCTATTGTTCATGTGCTCGAATAGCTCAAAACTTTCACCATCAAGAAACTCTTAACCAAAGTTTAATCTAAATCCCTCCTGTTAAAAGCTAAAAGTCCCATTATTCCAGTGTTTAGCTCAGAGGAAACAAGACCTGCTCACAGCATTCAGATTGTACCCTTCTCCATCCTTGAAGTGTCACCTCACTTTACATAAGCGAGTTCTTTTTGTGCTTAATGAAATTGATTTGCCATTTCTACTGAACTGTAGTGTGAATCAGCTCTCAAGCAACGCAGGGCAGTACCTTCTTGTTTCCTAAGCCAGATTTTGCTGTGATAGCAAGCCGCCCGGGGCCCGAGGGCCATTATGGAGATGGGATGGCAGGACCCAGGGTCTGGCCTCCACGCAGACCAACCATTACACTGGCCTGTGGCCACAGGCACCTGGTAGTAGCCTGACTGCATTAAGCCTTTCTGCCAATCCTGGGAAATGAAAAATGAGTCTTTGGCAATCTTCAATCTGACTCAGTGTGTATTTAAGCCAAGGTATGAAATATAATAGCCACTGTTACTGAGCATCTAGTATATGCCAAAGATGTCATAACAATTAAAGGAGAAAACTTATGGACAGAGCACACTGCCAGGAACAGAGTAATCTCAATAAATGGTGACTGGTACTGGCATTATTACTAATCCCAAAAGTGGCCTTAAAAGGGTGACATGATTATTCTCACTTTATAAGGATGAAATCAAGGTTTAGAGAGGTTCCATCACTTGCCCAAGGTTATACAGTTTATAAATGGAAGAGCAGTCATTAAATGCAGGACCACTTTTGAACAACAGACGCTTGCCCAGGATGGAGAGGGCAGAACATTTTTGACTGTTCATGGAAGTTTCCCATGGTTGGGAAGGAGGTTGAGTAGAGATTGCAACGAATTACTTCCTTTTCTTTTGCACAGCATGACAAACCACCTAAAAATTAATCTTCCAGTAGACAACTGCTTCTTTGGTGTGTGTGTGTATGTGTGCAAATCACACATGGCTATGCATGTGTAGACAACGTGATTTATTGGCTTTGTGGTAATAGTATAGAGAGACAGGTGATGGATTACATTGTAGCAATAACACAAATCGATCACATTCAGAGATTAATCAATATCATTCACTTCAATTCTCTAAGTATTTATTATCAAGGGCATATTATGTGCTTGATATTGTGCACTAAATTCCTTGGAGGATATGAAAGAAAAAGATGGCAGGGTCCCAGCACTCAGAAATCTTCGTGTGGTTAAAACTCTCTGTGAAATAGGGAATCAAATGATATTAGAAATTGTTCATTAAAGTGCTAAATTAAACATAAAATTAAGTACCAAAATATATAATAGATACCTTCAGGATGAATTAAGGGAAAGGAAAGAGCTGGACCATTACCAAGGAAGGCTTCAGGAAGGAAGAGAGATGGGAGATGAGCACTGAGGATTTGAAGCCAAATAGAGAAAAGGGTGTGAATGTCTTTCCCTTTCATACCAGGCCTGTTAAGAATCAGCCTGAGCAAAGCACTTAAGTCAGGAATTCATTTAATTATTCATTCATCTGACAAGTAAACCTAATATATGCCAGACTTCTAGTAAAAAGAGAAATCAGCATGATGTGTACAGGGAACAATGAAGAAGCTACTTGATGGAACAGACAGTTTGATAAGGGGTTGCAAAGACATAGAAATTGGGTGGAGTGAAATTCTGGACACCCAGAGACACAGAAATAGGATGGCCCATGAGAAACTGCTCTAAACTCTTGAGGAGGAAAAAAAAGATACAACGAAAGTGGTATTAGAGAAAACCTCATTGAGGAGAAGGGCTCAGGTTCCTTGGTGCCAGGCTAAGACACATACATCTGCACACACTCCCTACGTTCATATGTATATACACAGAGAGAGGCTGAGAAGTCTTTTGCCTACTTGATTTGGCCATGCTAAATGTTCAAGAAAAATACTATTTGAAAACGGCAATGGATACTCTTGAAGGCAAAAATGAGTCAGTAATCCTCAACTCTGGTTTTCAATTGGAAATCAAATAGCCCTGGTCTAGCCCCTTCTGGGGAATGTTCTCTGATTCCACCATCCATAACGTAGGTTTGGTTTTCCATTACCAGTAAACAGAATATCAAGAAGTTTTCATCTGTACCCAGAAATCTATGTATTTAGTTAAAGAAGGGATTTCCCCCCCAAGAGACATAAGGCAATGGGGTGAGAAAGGAAAATCTTTTCAACGAAATTAAACAAATTCAAACAGTGTCATGTGCTTCACAGCTACTAAGAAGGCACAGAGATCAAATCTTATTTTCCTACTGTCAGACCTAGGGTCTAATTATTTAAAAAAAAAATCCATGACACCCAAGCTAATTAGTACAAAACGGCCTTAAATGGCATTGGCTTCATTAAATGACAGAAAAATATTTTAGAATGACCCTCTTAGTGGGGGAAGGGTGTGAAAATTACCAAAGAATGGCTTTAATTTTAGAATACCGGGAAGAATTTCACACAGCGGCAAACATAATTTCACTCAAACTGTATGAAAACATTATATACTTAAACAGCTATAAATCTTTGCTTGAAAAAATAATAGTAAACACAGGACTTCTAGTGAATAAAAATGGGGTTTAAATCTATATCAAGTATTGGCTTGGCTGCTAACAGATTTGGTCTAAATGTCAGTGTACGACCTTCTCACTTAACTTGAGACCATGTGGGTTTGCTTTTCCCGATACAGGTTTAGCAAATATGGAAGCAACCATCTCAAACATCAGCCACTCAAGCAAAAGGATATGTATTACTCTTAACCTATCATGCCTATGGGTACACTAGGAGCTTCCACAGAGACAAAAGTGGCCTGAGACTTCACAAGGTATGATGCCCCTGAGATCACTCTGCCCTTTCCCGCTGCTGCACAGACATTAGTACAGACAGCAGCAGACAAGGGAAAGCAGCCAAGAACAGCAGCAGAAATGCCAGCAGACAAATCCATTGTAGCCAATCCAACATCTCCAACAATTTCACTAGTTTGGTTCAACAGTTTCTGGAGAAACGGAAGCTATCGCTCCAAATGACTCCTGGCCAATTTTTACAGGTCATCTCAAGCTTCCTGTACCATTACCCTTCCAACTACTCACATAATAAGGGACCAGCAAAGTCAGCTATGGATTGGCAAAGCAAGGAGTTGGCTTTGGCTCTTTGTAACATTAATAGGAATTACGGGAAGCAAGGAGTTTAGATGTTCAGCCGATAGAGTGCTTTAGAGCAATACTGTACCCACCTGATTTTTCTAGCGCTGACACATTGGCTGGTCCTGCATCTTGAAATACACAGCCATCCATCTCGTTTCAGAGGCAGAGAAGATGTACCAACCTAACTATGTGTGATGGGGGATGCCCACATTGACTTAGGATGCCTAATCTGATTTAATAGATTATTACTAAATCTACAAAGGAAAAGATGCACATCAACGGTTCGCGTTAAGTCACTGTACCTAGGTCACACACAGTACCATTTAGTAAGTTCTACATGTCACTGTCCTCAATAAAAGTGGTTTCATTGTCCCGGGGGAAGGCATGTTCTGGGCCAAAGATGAGACTCTCAGTTCCCCACACCCAGGAAGGCAGATGGAAGCCATATAATACACAGCCCTAAGCTGGGCCTTATAAGGAATATTTTTTTTAAATATCCCTAAGTTTTTAAGGTTCTTTTCTTATTGAGAAAAACAAAATATACACAAAATACAAATCAAATGCTACAGCAAGATCACCAGCTGACTTCATTTCTCAGGTCATGTTGCACTTACAAAATATAATTTATGCTATGAGGCAATATATCTGCTCCTAAAAAAAAACCCCACACTCAGCAAAATCATACATGAAAAATAACCAGAGATTATGCAAAAAATGAGATTATGGGCAGACCACTCACTATCAATTCAATCCATAACAAGAATGCTAGCAAAAACAATAATGATTTTGAGAAAAATACTAGCTCTGTTAAAAAGACATTGACATTCCTAATAAATAAAGAAATACTAAGTGAAAGTATTGGCAGAAGGGGATATAAGGAAGAGTTGAGGCTGCTGAGTTGTGAACAAGATCAAAATGGACAAATGTTGGGGAGAGTTGCAAAATAGGAACTTCCAAGACAAAGCCTGTGTCCTGTGGCCGCACTGAGTCAACAGGAAGAGCGTAGGGTAAGGAACATCATGCACAGACTCTATTCCTGTACACCAGCTGTGTTACTGTATTTGTGTTCAGCTCCTATCACTTGATGGTGTAAAACAGTAACCTGCTGGGGCAAATCACCCATGGACTGACCTATGTGATTGATGCGTTACAATGATGTCTTTCTATCCACCCACCACATGTAGGCTAGTTTTCAACACAGAAACAAAAGTTTTAGCAGAGCAGATCAAATGTCATGTTTATTTTATTTTCTTACCCAAGCCTCCATTTAACTACCTATCAGTTTCTCCCATTGTTACTAATAGTGTTACCAATATCTGAACACCCCAAGCTTGAATTGCATTTTTTCACTCCGTCTTATTTTTGAATAGCAAGTTGCCGAATATTTCATTTACCATCAAAAAATACCGCACCAGATTTCAGGCCCCTCTCTCCTGTCAAGGTGTGGTTGAAGAAAGAATCAACAAGCCCGCTGGAGAGACAAGATACAGGAGAGGGGTAACTCTTGGCTTCTCTCACAAATGTGAAACCGGAGAGTGAGACCTGGACATCATGACCAGGGTGGAAAGTGAGAGAGGAGCCACCGGTTCTCCGCCAAGTACAAATCTTATCATACTATCTGGGAGCTAAGTGGGGAATGCTAACCTCCATATAAGAAGAATCCAAGGCCAAGTCAAAGAACCAGGAAAACAAGAATGAGAGAAAGCAGAGCTGGAAAGGGAGATGCAGTCTGGCCAGGACTCATCCTTCATTTAAATGAGTCAAGATTCATATATTGATACATCCTTTGTGTGGGAGGGTGGGATTCATTTCAGAAAGCTCAAATAGGCTTAGGCACAGCAGACTCTTTTCTTCCTGAGCTGTGACTGCAGGCTGGCCATCAAGATCTAATCTTTCTCTCCCACTATGTGTTTAAACAGTTGTCCCGGGAATGTCCCCTCCCAATCAAGACTGTACATCCTAAATTTACTCACCGTTAGGTGTGGTCACATGACTACACTTTCGGCAAAGGAATATAAATAGAAGCGATGGATGCATTTTCAGTCTCATAATGAAATAAGGCCGTGCCTTAAAACCCTGAGCTTATCTGTTCCATGCGCTCTCTCCCCTTCTTTCTTGATGTAACTCAGACATTGCAGCAATCCAGTTTCTTGATTGCCATGCACCACATGAAATTGGCAGAAACCTGGGTACCAAATAACTTTGAGGAATATAGTTGCCCTATCGACCTGCAAATATTACCTGTGAAAGAAATCATCTTCCATATTCTTTAAACCTCCATCCCTTGCAGTTTAGCTTATCTCAAATAATATACATTCTAAGACATTCTATAGTCTATCTAGTCATATTTTTCGGTTAGTTAATTATTTTTAAACTAATTTATTAATCAAAAGGCAACTTTGAATATTCACTATCTTGCCGTTCCTGAGCAAAATAAAGCAAATCTCTTATGAACCTGTTGATAACTCTCCATGAGCGGTATTTTCCCAGTGATGTGGGAAAATGATATGGGATATTTTCTTGACACTGTTCCCTCCATCTGAATGACATTCTTGAACATCTTTAGCTGTTCCAAATTGTCATAATTATAATTTTTGAGTTGGGGAAGGCAATAAAGCAAACTCTTATATCATTTGGAAGAATAAATGAGCTAGAATACACAAGAAATTTTTTTAAATAAGGAGGTTCTTGCTCTTTGAAATATGAAAATCCTCTTTTAAAAAAAACTACAATAATTTTTAAAAGGGAGGTACTGGCCAGAGAAGAGAGAGATTGATATTTGAGACAGAGAATATATATATATATATATATATACACTTAGGTATAATTACAGATAAAGGTGGCATCTCAAATCAAGAAAAAAGACAAGTTGTTAATAAAAATTGTGTTGGGTCTGAGTCTCCATTTGAAAAATGCAGCAAAAATCAATCCCTACCTCATCTTTTAGAGCAAAATTATTTCCAGACCAACTAGAAGCTTAAATGAACAATAAATATACAAATTGCACAGTGAATATTTATCTAATTTATTTAACAAACGAAAAAGAATTTTTGATAATGACAAGCAGAACCTCCAGAAGGAAAAATTAATAATAGATTTGATTGTGCAAACATTTAAACCTTCAGTACTAAATTTTAATTCAAGGAAAAATGACAAAAATATAAAAATGTATACAAAAGAAATCAATGTCTTTAAAACACATAAAACTCTAAGCGTTACTATGAAAAAACATTCCCATAGAAAGTAACAAAGGATTTGAATAATCAAGTCGTGGAATAGTAAATTAAAATTGACAGTGAGCATATAAATATGTTCAGCTTCACTAGCAATTCAAAATTTCAAATCAAAATGAAAACGAGAGGCTATATTTCAACTATCAGATTGGTAGAGAAGCTCTTTCCACTAGCAGGAGAACTCGCAGATTGGAGAGTAGGTGTGAATTAAGGTTTATGAAATCTCTCCTCCCACTTGGATGACCTGTGCTTCGCCAGGGGCCTCTCTTCCAGACTGACAGGATCTCTAAGTCTCTCCTGTGTTCTGATCCTCAGGGGGTTCAGTAGATGTGCCTTTATTCACACCTATAGTTACCAGTCTCTTTTTCTGTTCATGTCTAGATTCCAGAAGATTCTTTCTGGTTCATACCTTTAAATATGATCACCTCCCTAAAAAGGTCCGCAGTAAATAATGACTTCCTTTGGCTAAAACTAAATGACAACGTTATAAAGAGGGTTTCTTGGCTTATTAGGAAGAAGAAGGCTGGAGGAGTGGGGATGCAGGCGGGATGAAGTTCAGGCCCACAGGAGAGCATCACTCTTTTTTTTTTTTTTTTTTTTCTATTTTTTTTTTTTAATGCTATTCTTGTCTGCTTACATTCTTTTTATGTATGTATGTATGTATGTATGTATGGCTTTGTTGGGTCTTCGTTTCTGTGCGAGGGCTTTCTCTAGTTGTGGCAAGCGGGGGCCACTCTTCATCGCGGTGCGGGGGCCACTCTTCATCGCGGTGCACGGGCCTCTCACTATCGCGGCCTCTCTCGTTGCCGAGCACAGGCTCCAGACGCGCAGGCTCAGTTATTGTGGCTCACGGGCCGAGTTGCTCCGCGGCATGTGGGATCTTCCCAGACCAGGGCTCGAACCCGCGCCCCCTGCATCGGCAGGCAGACTCCCAACCACTGCGCCACCAGGGAAGCCCGAGAGCATCACTCTTAATGAGGTCGCCTCTACTTGAACGCCCTTCCCTCTGCTTTCTCCTCTCTCTGGATCATCTGCCTGCAAGACAAACCCTCCTTCTTTCCAGAGTATTTCCCCATGTGAGACTACGTATGTCTCATTTCCCACTTTTCAGGATAAGCAAATCAATCAAACTGATCCCCTAACGAGGCAGTGGGTGTGCTTTTTACACCCCTTGGGGAAAAATGTCTTACTCTAAATGGGTGGCTCTAATGATGGTATTTGCCGGCGCTGTGGCCCAGGTTTCAGCCTTAGCAGCAGATGAGAATCACCTAAGAATGAATCCAGAGCAGATTTTAAAACATATCAAAATGGCCCGGTGTCATGACAAACCAATTAATTCAGAATACCTGGCACTGGGGCTGAGCCATATTTTTTTGTTTGTGTTTTAAAGTTCCAAAGATGAATCTGATGCTAATATTCAGGATTGAGGATTGAGGATCCATCCCTACAACAGTGGTTCTCAAAGTGTGGTCTCCAGATCAGCATCAAGAACACCTGGGAACCTGTCAGAAATGCAGATTCTCGGGCTTCTGAGAATTCTGTGGGCCTCCAAACCTACAGAATCTGAAACTCCAAGGGTGGGACTGAAGACTCTTTGCTAGCGATACCTCCAGGCGATTCTGACATGCACGCTCAAGTTTGAGAATTACTGCATTAGGACAGTCATTCCATGACATTTTGTGAGTCCCTCCTGCGTCCAAGCACTCAGTATATAAAGATGAAATAACAGTTTAAAAAATCAAATTTGGTGTGATAAGTACCATTAGGAAAGATTAACCATGTACTATAAAACTCCAGAGGCAGAAACCATGGACAAGGTCATATCTGACGGGTCATCACAGACCACAGGCTGGAGACTTTAAACGCAAATATTCTGTTTACTTTCCATCTTCTGATGAGAGATCTGCCAACCCAGTTACACAGAGTGAGCCCAAGACTGAGAGGAATAAATGGCAAGCTGCATTTCCTTATCTGCTGGACCCCACTGCAACTCCAGCCTTTCTCAGAAGTTGACCAGTCAAGGTTTGCTGAATTTAAACACTCTGACCCAGTATGCCCAGCACCCAAGTGAAGCCAGATTCCGACAGACACCACACACACACACACACACACACACACACCCTCGGTGTGCGCCAGTTCCTTCTGGTCCAGGGGTCCCTCATCAGCTAAGCCCAGCTCCTCCCGCGCAACCCAGAAGGACGGCAAGGAGCAAACGAGAAGCAAGAAAAAGCAGAAAGGCTGATCTGCTGGGGCTTTCCAGGAAGAAGCTTCCGGACGACGGCGCCACTTCCCCGGCCGCTTGCCCCAGCGCCTCCGACCGGGCGCACCTCTCTCTCCGCCGCCGGCCCGGCGCGCCCTCCGCGAGAGCGCAGTGCCCAGCGCGCGCCACGGGAACGCGGGGACCAGCCCTCGCCCGGGAGCGGACAGTCAGCGATCAGAACTGGGCCTGGGGTTTGGTACACCCGGCCTCCTGCGGGGGGGGACAGCGAGCCGGCCCCCGCCGGCCAGAGGCGGCCCCTCTCCATCTCTCCTAGGCGGCCAGGGCGCGCTGCGCGGCAAGACGGGGTCTCAGGGTTGCCGGTACCTCTCGGCCTCCTGGGCTCGCCTCCCTTTCTTGCCCCACCTCCTGCGCCCTTCTTCCGCGTCCTCCCCTTCGCTTGTTCCTTCTTTTCTGGACCCTTCTGCAGCTCTCCTCCCAGACAGTGGTTTTAAAGGTGGGAGGAAGCCGCTGCCGAACTGGACTCCTGACCTTGCACATTCCTGAAAGCACCTTCGAAGTAGGGTTGAAAAAGAAATAGCAGAAGATAAAGCTGCTGGAGGGAGTCAACGGAAATTATTTTGGGCATCTCCCACCCACCCCTCCACGCACACCTGAAAATAGAGTGCAAGAGAATCACTGGTTCTGGGCAAAATTCTCAAGCGGACTAAATAAACGCCCAGCTTTGAGTTTCTGGGGAAAGAGTACCCAGGACATACCATTTTCTGGTGGAGAGGGGTGAGTCCCGCAAGGCATAGAACAATGGCGTTCAGTCCTGACTGCCTGCCGTAATCACCTAGGAAACAAGAAGATGTAATGGAGGGGTTCGTGTGTGTGTGTGTGTGTGTGTGTGTGTGTGTGTGTGTGTGTACACACAAAGTACCAGGTTGGGGCTGGGGTATGTATCAACCATATAAAAATAGAGCAGCTATTCCTATGTCCTGTGATGGGCCTAGACATAATTTGGGATTTTTCGTTTTGTTTTGATTTTTTTAGTTCCTTGGGTGATGCCAGGAGGCCGGCATGATTCAGAACGGTTACTCTAAAGCAGTTTCCAAAGTGTGGCTTCAAGACCAGCCGCGTTACCATCACGTGGGAGCTTGTTAGAAAAGCAAATTCTCCGGTCCCACCCCCAGATCACTGGATCAGAAACTCTTGGGTGAGGCCCAGCAATGTGTGTTTCAACAAGCCTTCCAGGTTACTGGGGTGCTGAAGGACCGCTAGGGATTGGCTGACCTGTGCCGCCCAGAAAGCTAAGAAAGATTGGAATATTTTTAGAGGGCTGTAAACAACACTACACACACCTAGGTGGCCCACAAGGCCAAAAGTATTTACCATGTGGCCTCTTACAGAAAAAGGCCCCATTCTAGACTAGAGGGTCATATGGTGGAGACTCTGTTAGCTCACCAGCCACAGGCAGTGGGAGGACACTGAGAAATTGTGTGAAATAGTGAGGTGCTGGGAAGTGCAGGGAAAGACAGGATAGGAAGGTATAAGGAATAGAGAGAGGGAAATACATTTTCTTCTCATTCATGTGGAAGACCAGGCTTGCTAGAGGATGTGTTAAAATCACTTGAGATCAAAGTCCGTTTTCCCTCTTTTTTTTTGTAGACAGGCATTATTATTAACATCAAACAAACAGATATGTAGGACAAGCCTTACACGCGGCACATGTGAGCCACAGCAGTCTTCCAAGTGGACCGTGACGTCAGCTAGGTCCATACTCAGACCCCGTCCGGTAGCTCTGCATCTACACAGAGGTTTGTGTGATGTTTGGCTCTCCCTAAGCTCCCTGAAGACGGAAAATAGAGGCTGTGTTTATCTTTGTATTTATCACCTGAAGTACTGTGACAGGCACACAATAGGCCCTTAAACGTGTATGTACTCAATATGTTTTAAATGCCTACATGTGGTTCCCCAAGATGTAGTGCCAGCTCTCCACATATGTGCTACGTTGGTAGTATTTGGAGAAACTGTACCAACTATCAGATAAAGAAGAGGCTGAATAAAATAAAGTCTTTGGGGCATCTAAAATAATGAACATTTATATATATATATATATATATATATATGTTTTATTTTTAAAAGAAATACAGGTAACCCCTGCTTTCTAACTTTATTCTTATGAAAATTCTGCACTAGTACCTGTTTTCAATAACTGAAAGAAATCCAAAAAGGATTTTCATTTTTACAAAAAAAGGTGAAAAGTGAAAATTGCGTTCAGCATCTGTTCTGCAGGGAGCTGCTATAGAGGCAGGGTGCGTCCCAGCAGCAAGAGTGGCCCCGCCAAGCTCCTTCCCCAGGAACTACACTCAGCATCTCAGTATCTAGCCTCCATAGCTTTGAACTGTGTCTATGAACATCTGGGCTTCATCTCGATTTATTTTGTGCATCCGTTAGCAAGATGTGTCCTAAGCAATTCGCTGCTTCACTTTAAGCCGTTTCGGCTTACGAAAGGTTTCATAGGAACGCTCTACTTTTCGATAGCAGGGGAAGCCAGTAATGTCTGTCTTTGATAAAACAGTGTATCGCTGCATAAAATGGGGCATATCTTTAACCACTCAAAATAAATATTTCATTGGAGAAGCTTATTGTTGGTTAATGTTAGTGTTATTTCTTCACCTGCGTCACCTCCCTATTCACCGTTCTTCATAAGTTTAGCAAACTATGCATGTATGCTTAGATTTCAATTTTAAAGACCAGAATTACAGCATCCATTTCTACTGAATGATGTTATTTCTAGGTGCTGGCTGAGAGCCATTACTAATACTACTTGGCTGTGGTGAGGCTAAAATGAATTCTATTAAAAGAAAAAATCCTAAATAACAGATATGTTCACAAGTTGCACTCCATTTAGCATGCAATCTGCTTTAAAATATGTGATTCTTTTAATCCAGAATTAATATGAAATGATTGCATTTCAGCACAGTATTATGTATTTTAATAAGAAGCTAAGTTTTTGTTGTGTGTGTGTGTTTTAAGGGTTTTTTTCCAAATGTCATATTGTAATTTTGGGAAAAGGCAATTATTTTGAGATTTGGTAGCCTTTTTCTGAAAAAGAAACAAGAAGCCATTGATTCAGAAGCAAATGACTGTTTCCTCAAATTTAATCCCACTAGAATTAATGGTCATGTTTCAAAGTCACTTCCTGCCATCCAGACACCTCACTTGCCATTAAATTAAGAACAGGTGTAGCGACACCCACATAATCTACTACAGTGAAACCCTAATACTTTTAAGATCTAGAAACTCAGCATTGTCAAGTACAGACTACTTAGGTAAATTCAGTTGGAGCCAGCTACCATGTGAAGTCTCGTTTATGCATGTAGTTGTAAAAACACAACTTTAACTTGTGTCGTTAGCAGAAGTAATTTTTAAAAAATCTATTAAATGACAATATCCCTTCATGAAAATAATATGAATGTATGAAGGTGTAGATTGAAGCCTCATGGGAGGGTGAGGGATGAGACCAGGGCAAAGCAAGAGAGACTCCTCAGGCATGAACTTTAAGGAGGCATATTCCCTCTCAGGACCCTGCAAGGGCCTTCTCTGTAGGCATCTTTCTTAATTCACTGTATTCCTGGCTTTGCTTGACATCTTGTGTAGTAAGTTTTTTAATGAGCAAGTATTTTGCTCATTTTATAGATAAGTTGTATAGATGTTTTCAGCCCAAGTTCTCACTCCATCCAAATCACATTTTCCAATATGCATATATATTCATGCATGAAGCGTTCGTAGGTATGGAGGATCTGAAGAGGCAATGGCACCAAGAATTGTTTCTTTAACAATTTAACAATAGAAAAAATAAAACAAGCTTTCGAACTGCTTAGCAGAAACCAGACATTGTCATCTGTGATACCATTTTGACTCTGGAGTTCAGGATGCATGTCTCCCCTCTCACTACAAACAAGTCACAGTCTACAGGGCTCTGCTACCCGGCAACACTAATGTATTACCTGGTCTTCACACGGAAGACATCAGAACTCCCTTTGGAGTTTCTAAGTTGAAGAGATAGCCACGCTATAGAAAATCGGTTGCTATGAAAGAAAAACTCAGTCTGAACTAAAATGCTTTGCAGACCATGAAGGAAAGTGACAGAGCTGTAAACACTAATGGACCTTGTAAACAGTGGTTTCAGGCATTATATCCAACCACTGTGGCAGATGAGTCATATTTTTTTCCTTAGTGTCAGACACAAGCATTATGAAAAAAATCACTGGCAGCTTTATTGAATGCTAATGATACATTTTATGAAATATAAGATGAAAGGGGATGTCAGGGAGACTTTAAAATGATACTTTCGTTCAGATTACTTCAAGTTAAAAAAAAAAAACCCTTCTAAATGAGGTTTACCTCTCTATTAGAAAGGTTAAGTTAGGAATGTTTACATGAAAAACCTGATTTCCATGAATAGATATTAACATTAGAATGAGATGTTGTTCCATTTGATAATATAGATGAATGGGAGTTATAAGGGCAGACAAGGTCAAATTTAAACATTGAAATGAATGTTATGTCTTAGAAAATTAAAAGATATAAAACCTTAAGTCCAGAGCTCCTGAAATCCCAGCCTTGGAATGATGAAAATTATCCTATATTTAATTTTGTTTGGATGATATAGTAGGCATAAAGAAGGCAAGATCCGTATACATGAATATACACATTCATATAAATATAAATATATAAATACAAATATATACTTAAATGTATGTATGTGTGTGCATGTGTGTGTGTGTATGTGGGTACAGACACACATACATGTAACACACCCAGACCACAGTCAGTCCTAAGAAGGCAGTATTCTCTAAAGAAAGCTACTTATTTTGTTTCCTTGTCTTTGGACCCAGTACCTTTACTGAAATCATCAGGTAGAATCCTTTCAGTCCTTCTGTATCAGTAACAATACAAGAGTATCTTTAAAATTGCCTAGAAGGGTTCTTTAACTTAGAGCTTTAGGAAACTTAATAAGAGACTTAAAGGAGAATGATTGAACCAACATAGTAAAACCTTATATTCAGTTTTACTAATCAGTTAACTTATGCCCTGACACTGAATTACCTTGGGGAAGTTACTTAACATCTCTCAACTTCAGTTTTCTCCTGAGGATCGTAATAGGAAAGAATACCTTACTGTTATATTGTGGATGAAGGGAAATAATGTACCTAAAGTGTGCCTAACTTTTTAAAATGGTAGTTATTTTTTTTCATCATACATATCATGGAAAATATACCTTCTCCTCACTGAGAATTGGTGAAAACCATTAGCTGTGTATGATGCTAAGCATGTGATCTACAGTTCTCTTCTTATCTCTCGGTTCTGCGTACCGTCTTTGGAGTACCTCACAATGTTCTTATCCTGCCCCTCGTGGGGGTCAGATGCCCCCCAGGACCGGGACTGAGAAGTCTCAGATGTTATCTGCAATATCTCAAAAGTTCCCATTCAGTATCCAAGTCTTTGTCTCCCGCGGTAAATGATCTTCCAACTGTCCTCCAAAGTGCCCCTCTGAATGCCTGCCAAGGTTTACTCACGTCCCTGAAAATGGTTTCTCTCTCATGCATCCTGCAGCTTCCTGGTTCTCTCTGATGGCTGCTAGTCTGACACCTCTGTGCCTGCTGCCAGGTCTGCGTCCTGTGCCCTGCTCTGCTGTGGGCATGGGGGGAACCCGATTCCATGACATTTCTGGTAGGAAGAGTCGCCTCTGAGTTTGGTCACTGCTGAAAAGAATCCCCCATTGTGTGGCATGCAAACCATGATGCCGTCTGTTTGGCTCTATTGAACATCGACCTGCTTGGCAACAGCAGCCAAGAGAGCTCACTTTTTAAAATGTCATTTCTGATTGGTGTGTTCTGCAAAATACTTGAGACAGAAGAAATCAGACTGATTTTATAGAAAGACACTGTGGGAGCAGGTGTTAGGATTAAAGTGGCATCTCCCACCCCGTCACCAGCAAACACTTACATAGTGCTTTTTGTGTGCCAGATACTGTTCTAAGCACTTTATGTATATGAATTCACTTAATCCTCAACAACATGACTGTGAGATAGAAACTAGTATTATCACCATTTTGCAGGTGAGCAATTTTAGGCATGGGGGTTAAATCGGTTGCCCATGGACACAGCTATTTGGTGGATGAGCAGGGACTCTAGTCAGAGGTGGCACTCCACTCCCTGTAAATGGTACATTTGAAATAAGATTACATGTGATCATTATAAATAATGCTTAATATTGGCCATTCTCGAGGGAAAAAAACGGAGCTGGAGTAATCAGACTCCCTGATTTCAGACTATGCTACAAAGCTACAGTAATCAAGACAATATGGTACTGGCACAAAAACAGAAATATAGATCAATGGAACAGATCAGAAAGCCCAGAGATAAACCCATGCACATATGGTCACCTTATTTTTGATAAAGGAGGCAAGAATATACAATGGAGAAAAGACAGCCTCTTCAATAAGCGGTGCTGGGAGAACTGGACAGCTACATGTAAAAGAATGAAATTAGAACACTCCCTAACATCATACACAAAAATAAACTCAAAATGGATTAGAGACCTAAACGTAAGACTGGACACTATAAAACTCTTAGAGGAAAACATTGGAAGAACACTCTTGGACATAAATCACAGCAAGATCTTTTTTGATCCACCTCCTAGAGTAATGGAAATAAAAACAAAAATAAACAAATGGGACCTAATGAAACTTCAAAGCTTTTGCAAAGCAAAGGAAACTACAAACAAGACGAAAAGACAACCTTCAGAATGGGAGAAAATATTTGCAAACAAATCAACAGACAAAGGATTAATCTCCAAACTATATAAACAGCTCATGCAGTTCAATATTAAAACAACAAACAACCCAATCCAAAAATGGGCAGAAGACCTAAACAGACATTTCTCCAAAGAAGACATACAGACGGGCAAGAAGCACATGAAAAGCTGCTCAACATCACTAATTATTAGAGAAATGCAAATCAAAACTACAATGAGATATCACCTCACACCAGTTAGAATGGGCATCATCAGAAAATCTAAACAATAAATGCTGGAGAGGGTGTGGAGAAAAGGGAACCCTCTTGCCCTTTCGGTGGGAATGTAAGTTGATACAGTCACTATGGAGAACAGTATGGAGGTTCCTTAAAAAACTAAAAATAGAATTACTATATGACCCAGCAATCCCACTACTGGGCATATACCCAGAGAAAACCATAATTCAAAAAGACACATGCACCCCAATGTTCATTGCAGATCTATTTACAATAGCCAGGTCATGGAAGCAACCTAAATGCCCATCGACAGACAAATGGGTAAAGAAGATGTGGTACATATATACAATGGAATATTACTCAGCCATAAAAAGGAACAAAATTGGGTCATTTGCAGAGACATGGATGGATCTAGAGACTGTCATACAGAGTGAAGTAAGTCAAAAAGAGAAAAACAAATATCATATATTAACACATATATGTGGAACCTGGAAAAATGGTACAGATGAACTGGTTTTCAGGGCAGAAATAGAGACACAGATGTAGAGAACAAATGTATGGACACCAAGGGGGGAAAGTGGCAGGTGGGGTGGTGGTGGTGTGATGAATTGGGAGATTGGGATTGACATATATACACTAATATGCATAAAATAGATAGCTAATAAGAACATGCTGTATAAAAAATAAATAAAATTAAATTAAAAAATAAAAATAATAAAATAATAATATATTAGTTTTTAAAGCCCATAAAAAAAAATATTGGCCATTCTCTAACTTTGAAATTTTAATCATGACATATATGCAGTTATATCCACAAGAAGAGAAAAACTGTTTAAAAATTACAAAAGAAACATTTTGACCACTTAACATTAGAAATAACCAACTGGAAATAAAGTCACTTGTCTTTTAGCAGCTTCCCTAAAACAAAAGTAAGTAGAAGAGGTAAAAGATTACAAAACCAGACCTGTGGTACATTTTATGCTTTCCCTTTGCAGAAGTAGAAAATGCAGGATAAATAACTATTTCATGAAACGTTCTTAGGAGAATTATGAGTACCTTTAGAAATAGCTGTAACACAAGTCAGCTCTGAATGTCTTGATTAATACTGCCATCTAATGCCCAATGGAGAAATCCAAATTTTGTTTAGACTCTAAATATGTCCTAGTGCTGTCCTCCAAAATTACTAACAGAAATGGCAGCACAAATTGTATTATTGACTAGCACCCTTTAACTGCAGCAATCGTTTTGAGATAAATTTTAGAAACCTCAGGTTCTAACATGGCAGTCCCAGGCACCTTTGGTGTAGATATGGTGACTCATTATAAAACTGATTTCATTATAACCTACAATGTACAAGGCAAAATATCACTCAGTGGTGATAACCTGTTGATATAATCAATATTTATTCTGGTTACTATTTAAATCTCTTTAGACTTTTCAGATTTTTCCTCTATTTCTTCTTCTTGAAAAGTGTATTGATAAAACCTTTCTCCCCTTGGATAAAACATTTCTTTAGAAATATACCATAAATAAATTTGAAATATTCTATACATTATTACATTTTTATCATCTAAGGCTTAGCTAACGATATGATATTCTCCTAATGAGACTTTCAAATATTAACAAACTCATTCCTGTCAACGTGGTTAAGAAATTCTTAGATAACTATGGCTATAATAGCCACATATATTTCACACCTAGAAGAATTCAATTCATGGGTTAAAGCTCATTTGAACTTCCAACTTCCTGAAACTAAGAATGCTTCGGTTAGTGTACTAAACCACAAGGAGACCATCAGTTGGTTAATCGGTTTCACAAGGACCTTCCTCACACTGTGAGTGGGCCTGAAACAGGGCTCCACTCAGAGCCCAAGGGCTTATGGAAGGACGACTTGAGCAGTCCACTGGGCAGAATCTCAGGACCAGAACAGAGGGTGCCTAGGTGGGCAGTAAGCGCACCACGATTTATCCACTAACATCCTCCCTTCCCTTTTGCCTTCAGCTCTGACTTCCTTGCTAGCCTGCTAAGACTGACAAGAAAAGCATGATCACTGTGTCCAAAGGGCAGAAAAATCATCCAGGGCTAGATCTGTCTCTGAATGTAAACTAATTCCATCCTACCACATTTATACAAGTATCTGGGGAAAAGAGGAATAAACGGTATCTAGGCAACTTCAAACCAGTTTTTTAAGAAAGAGTTGATTTACTGTTAAAAGTGATTCTGAAAGCTGATAAAATATTGTCAAATCTGTAACTAAGTAGCTATTTTCAGAATACCAAGTAGTTTAAGTCCATTCAACCTCTACCATTCAAATCAGTTTGTGGTTGGCACAGCTGAGATCACTTGCTGGGATACTTGGAACTGAGCACAAAGGAAAGGAAATAGTTTGACCTGACATTAATTAATATAATGTTATTAGGAGCAATTTAGCTTGCTAGATCCAAGACCAAAATTCTTTGAGATTTAACCTTCTGGTATGAAGTACTTCTAAGCAATTTTCAGCAACTCCATGCAGAATTCTTAAAATGCAGAACTAACATTATTAGAATAATGGCTATGAACCAAGAATGGGAAAGAGGCAGACATTCATCTTGACAGAGATAAATAACAGGCAAAGTAAATTATCAGCTAGATACTTGTTATACATAAACTAACCCATCTCACTTATATTTATACACAAAGCATAATGTAAAAGGAAAAACAACTACACTGGAATCTACTTAAATGAGCATAATAGTAGTTACTAGGGAAAAATGATGTTGATCGTATCATTAAATTTAAAGCATTCACTTTAGGCACTGAACACAGCCCTCCAGTGGGCCTTTTATCACAGGCTTAATGTGAAGAGTGCAAAAAAACTTGCAAGCTAATGTTTTTAGCATCTCCAGCTCTCCTCACTTTGTGTTTGGGATATTGAAAATACACACACAGGAGAAAAAAATCAGCATTGCAGTCCTCAAAACAACTTCAAAAATAATGTGGAAATATAAGAAAGAATAAAGGGGGAAAACACCACTTGTACTGATTTTCTGCCTGATGCTCAGGTTAGTGAATTTCATTGGCCATCAGGGACTATGTAGGCCCAGTCTCTCTCTAGATTCCATGAAAGACAGAAACCAAAGTATAAGTCACTGAGGAAGGTCTGCTCCCTTGAATCACTCACTTACCACAAACTGAAATGAACATTAAAGTTTTATGCAAGTAATTATTGTCCATGTTTTGAGAAAATTTTCTTGCCTTGATTTTTCGCCCTAAAAACAGAAATATCCATCTAATAATTAAAGTCGGCCTTTCTGTGTAGTGGTCCCTAACCTTTATAGTTCTTGTCGTTATATATCCATTGGAGAATCTGATGCTCTCCCCAGAGAAATCCACATACCTGTACATCACTCCACTGGATGGCTCGTGGAGATAGGTATCATTATTTCCACTCTTCAGTGATGGAACTGAGGCTCAGTATATTTATGTGACTTGACCAAAGTCACAGAACTGGTAAGTGATGTGGTTGGGACAGGATTCTTACATAGTTGAAGGTACAGGTAGTGGATTTCAGCTGCCTAGATTCAAATCCTACCTCAATCACTAACTATTTGTGTGACTTTCTGTCCCAATTTCATCATCAATAAAATGGAAATAATAAAAGGACTTCATAGATTTTTGAAGATTAAATGAAACAACATATATACAGAAGTTTCAACAGTGACAGGCATGTAGTAAATGCTCAATAAACCTATGAATTATTATGATGCCTATAAATGTTGTGTTCCAGATCCTATATTGGCAGTTTCAATCACAAAATGTTTTAAAGATAATGTACAAGAAATATGCAGGGTATCACATACTTTTGTTTTCATATGTTTCTTCTAATGACATATCCTAGTAAGATTAATAGTAACTAGTTGGTCTACAATGAGATCCTTTAATATTTAACTTTTCATTATTATGTTTTTAGTTTGTCTACCTGGTCGAAGAGTGCATTTGTGTCATGGCACTATATACAACATATAATAAATAAAGTTTTCAATTTTTAAATTTTATATTACAATTGATTTTAAATGGGAAAGTCAAAATTTCAGTGATTGATTAATATTTGATTATATTTTTCTTTAGTATGTAATAGAATTCACACTGAACAGTTTAAAAGTCCTGGGGAGCAATATTCAACAGCCAACAAAAGTTACTTCCAACATGTAACTATAGAGCAAAAGCACCATAGCAGAGCTCAAATAGTAGTACAATATTGATCAGAGGACCAAGATTCTGGTTTGGACTTTTCTCCTAACAAGTTGTATGATATGTGGCACACATATATCACCTGTCAGGGTCTCCTCATCTGCAAAATATACCTACCTCAGGCTAGCTTCCGTAGTGGATGCCATGACGATCCCGCCGTGGTAGACAGCAGCCACCCACTTCCTCAGTTCCTCCCCCAGAGGTGGAGTCTATTTCCCTGTTCCTTGGATCCAAATTGGCCTCATGACTTCCTCTGATGAGCAGAAATAGGCAGAAGGATCTTTGTGCAGGTTCCAAGGTTGGGCCTCAAGAGAACTTGCAGCTTCCACTTTTGCACTGAGAATGCTTCTTCCACCATTCAAGCCAGCCTGAAGCTGTCCTGATAGATCAGGGATCAGCAAACTTCATCTGTAAAAGGCCAGATGGTAGATATCTTAGGCTTTGGGGATCATACAGTCTCTGCCACAACTCCTCAACACCATCATTTTAATAAAGCAGACCTAGGCAATATGTAAACAAGTAAGCGTAGTTGTACTCCAATAAAACTTTATTTACACAAACAAGCAGCAAACTGGATTTGACCCACAGGGTGTACCTGGCAGATCCCTGTGATAGATGATGAGAAATTATATGAAGAGGAGCTGCAGCTACCCCAACTGTTTCAGCCATTCCAGCAGAGGCCCCAGATATGTGATCAGGACCCAGCTGAGGACAGCTGAAACCTCCCAAGACCTGAAGAATTGTCCAGTTGAGTCCCCACCAAATAGCCAACCTAAAGAAATGTGAAATGTAATAATTCATTGTAGTTTTAAGTCACTAAGTGGTTTGCTACACCATAAAAGCTATATGATACATACACTTTAATCTTCTTTCCCAGTCTTGGGTGCCCATTCTTCAGCTTCTTTGAGGTTACTGAGGGCTCAGACCTGTCCCCTGCGCTGGAGAACTTCCTTGCCTGGGTGATTACACTCTCCCCAGAGGGCGGTGCACAAAATTATGACTGACAGGCAAGTACAAGCCAAGCCCCTGCCTCAAAGTGGGACTGACTCAGTGAAGCAATTCTGCTCCACGAGGCTCCCTCTGGGAATAGACTGAAGCCAGTTTCCATCTGAAATTTTTGCTTAGCTTTCTTCTCTGCCCTCTCCTGCTTCCCTCACTCCCTTTCTCCAGCAAGTACTCCCACGATAAACCACTTGTTCAAAAGTTGCCATCTCAAGTTCTGCTTTCAGGAAATCTAAGATAACTTCCAAGAATTCTTTCATTGTCAATCATAATCAGATAAAAGATAAAAGACTGAAATGCAAATGCATAGGGCAATGTAATAAGCCAACAAGACTAAATTGAATCTACCTTAAATATGGCAAGGGACTTCCCTGGCGGTCCCGTGTTTAAGACTTTGCCTTCCAACGCCGGGGGTGCAGGTTCGATCCCTGGTCAGGGAGATAAGATCCCACATGCCTCGTGGCCAAAACACCAAAACATAAAACAGAAGCAATATTTTAACAAATTCAATAAAGACTTAAAAAAAAAAAGGGTCCACATCAAAAAAAATCTTAAAAAAAAAAAAAAAGAAATGGCAAGAAGAAAGTGATCTGCTACCCCTTAAATGTCTTGTCTGAGTCTAGAAATGCTAGTAGGGGAAGGGAAACTGAAAGTAGAGTGTTTTTGAAATAAAATTAATTTTCTGGTAATTTTACTCCACTTCGTATCATTTTCTTAAAATTAGTGAAGTCTGGTTTTGACACAGATTTTTGTATTGTCCCCCCAAAACCTGTCCTATTAGACCTTGCACCAGCATCGTGTTTCTAGATTAACAGTGATTCCAAATCCTGTCTTTCTGATTCCTTTCCCTTTCACTCAAGGAGAGAAAAAACACACTGATCCACCACCTCCTGGGAAAATTGAGACTATTAATGAATTTATGCACATAAATTACATTGAGATCACCAAATGAAGGGTAATTTATAAATACAATATACCTATCATCATTATTATGCAAACAGCATTCTGAGCATTTTGAGCAAAAAAGAAGAAAGAAATATTGCCATCCACAGGTTCTTTGCAAACTGGGAATTGGGTAGCGGGCAAAAGGGGAGGTCTGAAGGAAATCTAAAGAACAAGTAATGACAGCAGCAGGATTTCCCTTTCAAGAGAAGAGAAATAAGGAATTGTCAGAGAGGAAACGTTAATAACTAGCAGAGTGAAGTATGTGGAATGAATCTCTAAGAGATGTGAGATAGAAACAGAAAGACAGAGCCCAAATCTAAAGGCTAGAAAGAGAAAATATAAGAACAAGAAAATGCATTTATTGGAACAGATGAAGATGATTCTTCCTTGTTGTCTTCTGGAGATTGAAACACTCAGAAAAAGAATGTAGTGAAAAATAAAATCAGGGATGCTCTGAAAAACATATATTGGAATTTATAAATTCTTAGATATTGTGTAGTTCAAAAAATTAAAATCTAAGGTAATATTTTAATTTTAAAATGTCACCATTTCAATTGCTTGATTTCTTAGTCATTACTATTCAAACAAAACCGTTCTGTTGCACTTGATTTCTTACAGGAAAAAAGAAAGAAAAGAGAGCATCCCAAAATACAGACTTCCTTTTGAAACCCTGAGCACTTCATCCAATTTTCTATATTTCAGTTTCATCATCTCTAAATAAGAAAATCAGGCGATGTTATACATTCTATAATTCTTTGGATAAAACTGCGCTTTTATTACATGAATGCTAACTGAAGGAAACATTCTAAATGGCATTTTAAAGTCAGATTGCTGTTTGTAACCTTAGAATACAACTTAGGAAAGCAATACTTTCTGCGTTGCCTGAAATCATAAACTAAAAGGACTCAAAAAAGCTAATTTGGTACAGCTGGAAAGAGATCTAAGGATGCATATAAATCTAATGACTGTTTAGGATAGGAAATTATAGCTTAAATAATTTATATGAATTTAGATATTCATTAAGGTTTTACAGCATTTCAAAGTGAGTTATTTCAAGATCAGGAACTAAAAATAGTGGCATTTTCCTTCACAGAAACCAAAGATAAGTAAATGGCAAAGCATAATTAATATATACATTATTTTAGCGTTTATGCAAACCAGAAGTTACAGAAAATAATAAAGCATTTTGAGTTAAATGTGTGTGAATATTTACAGGGAATGAAAAAAAGAATCAACTAGATTCCCTTTAAAATTAGGAATACTCGTGGAAGAGTTATCATAGACAGGCCTGACTTTGTCATAATAAAGAAGACAGAGGTAGAAAAGAGAGTGAGGATAAAGATGCAGAAAAGAAGAGATAATTAGGAAGCAGTGGTCCAGACATGGAAGATGGAAGCAGTGAGAATCCTGTACTCACGTTGAGGGGGATCACCCTGGAAATAAATGCAGAGAAACAATGGTTCTGCAGAGATAGGAGGGAAGGGGGAAAAGGAAGACAAATATAAGTAGCTACTAGTTGTCAAGACATTCACTTTTTCATAGGTTCCAATTGCAGTCTTCTTCTCTGGTTCTAGACCACTCCTTCTTGGCCACCAGTATGTGGAAGTGCTTCGAGACCTCTTGCATTCAACCCCTCTCCCTGTGCTCCAAACCCTATTTCCATTTTGATAACTGCTCTCTGGGCACTGGTGCCTTGTGGACCTGACTGGGGTCCATGATTGATTTCTGACTCGAATTCCCCAAATCACCATGGCTGTTCCCATCTGAAATTTCCTCTATTTTTCATTCTCCTAAAACTACCCACTTCCATTCCCAAGGTTGGGACTATTTAGTCATTAAAAAATGTTTGAATGGCCTAATCATTTGGCTATTTGATATATGCTACAGTCTAGATTGTTGTGATATAAAACACACGTGAATTATCCCCTAAGTCTTCAAAGTTAAGTATTTGCATCTAGATTGCTTATTACTTAGGCATCAATATATTATATATAACTAATTCTGCATAATGATGCATTATTATATTGGATGCATATAGGTGTAATTATATTAACAGATTTAAAATAAATTCACATGCTATTAATATCAAAACTAAGTATTTTAAAAATTTCTTTAGTGTATGGTTAAGTATCTTACTCATAGCTACTTAATAAATTTTTACTAAATGGAAGATAACATTCTCCATTTCCTCTGATTATATTGTTGCCAAATATTAACCTTTGTCATTTTAATAAAAAGATGATGACTATTTTTTTTAATTAATAAAATGAACCAGTATAATTTAGGAGTCTTTGTTGAAACAGGCATAAACGATTTGTAAGAAAATAAACAGTAAAATATTATTTTGGTTATATGAAGATTTTATTTCTTATTTGCAGTCCTCTGGACCAATTTAGTTGTAACTCATCTTCTTATGAAATTGAAGTTTCTGTAGTATCTATATTCTTCCTTAGGGCATCTAGGAATCATTTTAAAATGGAATAATTTGGAATGGAGCTTAACTAATAAATAAGTTGCACTATTATTCATAAGTTTGTGTTTAAATATTAGTGGACACTTTTTGTGAATGAAAAGAACATGGTTTAGTTAGCTGCTGTTATCTTTCTAATTTAACTGGCAATTTAAATAAGAAAATGAAACTGACTGAAAAACAAAGGTCGTTTAATTTCCTTTGCATTGTTCAGTAATCTTCATTTAATACTTTAATGAGAACGTTCATGCCAAAGTTTATATAGATTTTTTCCACTTTAATCTCTTTACCTTATTAAATCAACTCATTACTGGTATTAAATATAAAAATAAACTGCAGACGACCTACAAATCACTTCTTTAAAAATAATATGTAATTATAACTTGAAATGTTATAAATGCAGAAGAAATCTGTTTGAATCCTTGATTTTTGTGGCAAATAGTAACATCTCTATGCTATTTTTATGAAGAAAAAATGTGATTCCTATACATATGCATCAACAGTACAAGTAATATATATGTGGAATACAATAAATGTAATAATATATACCTATAACCCTTATTTTTGTTCAACAACAATGATTTTTCACTTATTTAATTACATTATATTGAGTGCCTATAACACACCAGGCACTGTGCTGGGGAAAATTATTTGACATCTAAGATAACTAAAGATCTGACATGACTTAAGTCTTTTTTTACATGAACTTCATTGTCTTTGAACTCCTTCTAATAAAGGCAATTAATCTTCACATTTTGTATATGAATGGTATAGTAGACCCAGTATGGGTTTTGGCACCAGATTGACTTGTTTGCAAGTAATACTTATGTCACTTACTGGATATGTGATTTATGTAAGTAACTTAGACTTTCCAGGCCTCAGTTTTCTGATCTGTGAAGTAGGAACGATAACATAGTTGGGTTTTTAAGGGTTGTTGCATGATGATTAGACACACACACACACACACACACACACACACTCACACTGTTTAGCATGATACCTAACACATCATAAATACTCCTCAAAAGGTAGTCTTTAAAAAATCTAATGCTGTGATTCAGGAAAGATCACGTACAGTGTCACTGTATTAGTTTCCTATTGCCGTAGTAACAAATTACCACAAATTTAGCAGCTTAAACAATACAAATGTATGACCTTACAGTTCTATAGATCATAAATCCAGTACAAGTCTCACCAGGCTAAAATCAAAGGCACTGCCTTCCTTCCTGGAGGCTCCAGGAAAGAAGCTGTTTGCTTGCCGTTTTCAGCCTCTTGAGGCACCTGCATTCCTTGGCTTGTGACCCCTTTAAAAAAGACAGTAACAGTGGATTGAGTCCTTCGTCATCCATCTCTCTGTCCACAGACAGAAAAGGTTCTTTGCTTTTAAGGTTCACGTGATTAGATTGTACCCACATAGGTAATCCAAAACAGTCTCCCCTATCTTAAGGTCTGTAACCTTAACCGCATCTGCAAAGTCCCTTTTGCCATGTAAGGTAACATCTTCACAGGTTCTGGGGGTTGAAGCCTGGACATCTTTAGGAGCTATTATTCTACCTACTGCAGGCACACCGGGACCAACTGGGAGGTGCCTTATTGTGGCACAAATGGCAAGAACTCAGATGGAACTGCTGCTTGTCTTGGACATACTTGGCAACATGTAAATCAATCCTAAAGGACCTTTCAATTCTTCCTCTACTTACATGAAAGCATGCTTAGAATAACTTCTATTGTTAGAAGCAATCATAACACTCTTGGACTACCTATAAGAGAGCAGTGTACAAATGGAATAGGAACTAAAAATAAGTCCATTTATTTTGAAATCCTCAGGCTCTCTGGAACTATCTTCCTATTGGAATCATTATATCCCATGGATACAACTACCTGGAGATTTACTGTTTAACCACTTTATGCTGTCTGGGAATATCACACTGTATGTTCTAACTCATTCACTCTCAGATGTAAGTGATTAATAATCCCTTAAAAACAAAACAGAAAAAAAGATCCAGGATGGCATGACTGGTTTGGGCAGCTTCATCTGGATAAAGTAAATGGATGATTCTAAGTGTATCTACCTAAGCAGTGTGGCCATGACACTAGCTCACGTTTTCTGTCTTATGAACAAAGATGTAATCAACTATTCAAGGAAATCATTTGGCCACTATAATTAATTCCCTTCATCTTATAAAGGAAATATATATTTGCCATTTTAGTAAGCATTGAAGTAGAGTGGAAAATCTATTTGATTTAGTCTTGATGAATTTAATGCAACTTCATTAAAAGTTTACAAATAGTTTGGGTATATCTACAAAGTTTCAGACACTAAGTTAGGCACCAGAGCCTCAATAGGTGAAATCAGTATGTTCTCTCAAAGAGTCTACACTGTAATGAAGGTTGAAAACCTGGGGACTCTACCATCCTAGCCCCTCACGTAAGCCACAAGGAACTGAATTCCAAAGAGATTTAAATGCAACCGGTTCCGCCTTCATATCCACTAAAGTAGAATTCATTAGCAAGATTGGATTTTTGAGATTAGAGAGGTGAGGGCGTTCAGTAGAACACTGAATCCAATTACTCCCTGGTAATCCAATGGAGAAAGGGTACGAAAGACACCAAGCACATTAGTATTAGAGAAGCAATAATAGGAACAGCTAGGGCTCCCTCATCAAACACTCTGGGTTTTCAAACCATCCAGCAGGTTAACTTGTGATCTTCATTGATCAGCTTGACCTTTCTAAGCTTCAGAGACCACACTTGTAAAGCATGAAGGCAATGTGGCATAGAAGGTAAGAACCCAACCTTCTGGTGTCAGAATCACGTGGGTTAGAATCCTGGTTGTTCTATCCTCAAACTGAGCAATCTTGAGCACATCACATCCTGCAATGTTAATCCTATTACATGGGAAGAATAATACCTGCTTCAAAGGCTTGTTACAAGAAGTAAACGTAGCATATAGAGCACGCAGGATGGTGTCTGGATGACAGCAAACATCCAATAAATGGTAATTGGTATTATTATAAATTACAGTTCTCAAATACATTGTGAAGATTAACAATAAATGCAAACCAATTTCTTCATAAATGGCAATATTATGCAGTTCTGAATTTTAATAATAACTCAACACTTTAGAAGATTTTATAACCATGGACCCTACCCTCATGCCCCCACAAGCGTATGGCTAATTTTTCCTCATTTCACAAATTAGGAATTTGACTTTGGAAAGCTCCAAATGGTTCAGGATCATATATTAAAGTGAGAATGGAGAAAGAATTCAAACTCAGTGACCCCTGGCTCTCTATTCATTGCTCTACCTGTTAAATTATATCACCTTGGCAGTTAACAGTGGACTGGAAACATTTTCAAGGGAGAATATTTATATACACAACTCTTGGCACCATAAATATTTGTCTGAATTTATCCCGCTCCAGGCCAATCAACACCTTATGAAACTTGTGATTTAAAAGGCTTGGGATTTTATTCATGCAATGTTAATATAATGGAAAACAATTCGGTATCTCCAGCAGGAATGATTTTTACAGGCATTAGCAGGTGGCAGACTACATAAACTTTACCTTTCTTGACATTTTTAAACAACTAATAGAGTTTTAAAGCATGTGCATGTTCCTATCATTTAAATAGTGAAACTATTAATGATAAACAAGGTTTATAAGAAATGTGAATTTGAAGCATTTTGTTTACATTCAGTTAGGTACATATAAACTTTGATAAATGCTAATGGGAGTTACCAACATGCATTCCTTTCATAGCAATGGAAGAACATTCTGTACAATTCCAAATAACCCTTTTAACCTTGTGAAAAATGAATACGGAACTGGTGTGTATAGAGCACTAAAGCATAATAAGAGCAGAAATAAGTGAGCTTACTCCCGTTCATTCTCAGGCTAAAGAGTAAGAAATAATTCCAAGCAAGTACATTTCATGAGGGCTTCTACTTTCATGGCGCTTTCCTCCTGGGCCAGTCAGGAGAGAATGCCTTTATTTCTTACTACTCATTTCTCCGTAACAATTGTCTGGCTTACTTCCTTACCTCATGTGTTTTCATAATACCATATTGAATTAGAAATATAATTAGGAAGTATCTACTAATCTATTCCACAGTATGTATTTAACACCAGGTGCCTTTTATAGTAATAAATGAAACTGCTGTCCCTGCTCTCCAGAAACTTATGGTCCAGCGAGGAGAGCAGAAAATTAAGCAGGAGATTTCAGTACAGTGTGATAGTAGCTAAGGTATACAATGTGATAGGGGCTAAGGCACTGGTAAGTAGGGTGTTCTGGAAATACATGGAAGTAAAATGTAAATAACTCCAAAGATTCTAATGCTAGGCAGAGAACACCTACTGAGCAAGGCACAGAGTAAGGACATTATAAAATATAAATGCAGTTCCTGGTACCCAGGAACTTCACTGTGATTGAGAAGATGAAGCCCAAAACTCTGTCTCCTTTTCTCCAGAATCTAACTGACTCCTAGACATCTCCACTTGAACGTCCCACCCAAGTTTAGTAGCTAAAATTTACTATGCGCGATGCTGAACGCGTTTTCTCCTTCTGTCTCCAATCGTGGTCCTCACCTCTTGCATTGTCTCTCTCAGCAACTGGCCCTAACCCACCCAATCACTAGACTGGAATCAGGGGAGGCATGCTTAGGGGCCCTTCCTGCATCTTCTCTCACTCCAAAAGCACAGAACAACGTTTGGTGAGGTCAGTGGTAGGGGGGTGGGACTAGTTCATGAAGGCTTTAAGTGACAGGCTGAAAATGATGGGCGTTATCCTGTAGATGATCATGAGTCATTAAATCATGGCCAGCATTGCCTTGTCATATAAGTAAATGAAAGAATATAATGTACTTAGTGAATTACCGTTAGTGATAAATATGCACTGATTGATTTTAACATCTGCCTAGGAAACATTGCTCGGGAGAACACTTTTTAAATCATAAAGTGCATTCTAAAGCCAAACATTAACAAGAAGATCATTATTTAAATAAACAAATATATATTGATACATGTGTGTATACATATACAAATTTATGGCATATTCTAAAGCCAAATATAAAAGGAGGTAAAATTTTTTTAAATAAGCATATCAGATAATACACATCAAATATTGTTGCCTCTTGAAAATGGTCACCTCAGTGCACCATATAGATAAGTTTTAAGAGCGAGGACTCTTGTATCCAATAGACCTTCACTGACATCCTGCCTGTGCCATTTGCCGACTATGTGACCTTAGAAAATTTAACCTCTTCGAGTCCCAATTTCCTCTCTTATGAAATGCATATAAACCCAACCTTTCATTACTTTGTGACGGTTAACCAAAGCAACATAACTGAAGCAGTAAGTATGTAGTAAGAAGTCAATAAATGGTAAATACAACTAACTTACTTCAAGAGAAAAGCCAAGAAGGAACATGGAATTTTGCCTAAGAAGAGGTAATTTTAAAGTTTCATTTGGCTTCTCAAGTACTTAATTAAGGGAACAGCCATTAATAACTATATGACATGTTCTGACAAGATGGTGGAGTAGGATATACTAAAAATTATCCAGGCACAAACACCTAGAAATGCTAGATAAAATTCACCTAAATGCATATTTGAAAGTCTAAGAAAGGGAAATACGCAGGAACTGGGAACAAAAGAGAATTGACAACTAATGCAGTAAATGAATACACCAACAGGCATCTCTCCTTGCCTACGAGTGGTTGATATGGACAGTCTTTGTAAACATACAACTTGGGTTTAAATATCCATGAGTGGCAAGAAACAAGGTTTTGGGCCCATGCAAAGTAGGAAATTAGAGCTAAAACCCCTGCATAAATCTGGGACCTCAAAATGTTTCATTCTCAGTGAGAAGTAGACTAGAAAACAAAAATGTACTCACAAACTCCACAAGATAACAAAGAAACTCAGTCTCTGCCATGGGTTTTGGTGGAGAAAAAATTAAAAAGACAATAAATCTCCTTTGAAAACAAACCATGAGCCAGCACCTTGGATGGGTTTGGGTTTCAAAATTCTCCTACCAGGTTATCTAGGAACTCCCAAGCCAAGAAATTAACAACAACAACAACAAAAGTGATCCTGGGCATCTGATTACTTCTTGGGTGTCTGGTAGGAGCAAAAACAAAACTGTACTGGAGGGCTAAAACTTCCATCCAAGTTCACTATATTCTTACAGGTACTGTAAACATGCAATGCTAAAGGTAGGTTTAAAATTATATATAATTATATATATATATTGCACCATCAACAATGATTAGCCAAGACAACCACCAAAAAGATTAGAACCCCACAAACTTTATATAAAAAAGAATCTGATAAACCCTTGAGAAACAAACATTTTAAGTATTATTAAAAGAGGAATCAAACCTTAAGAAAAGAATGTGACACAATGGAAAAAGATTAGGTATATCTGAAAAAGAATAATTAAAACTTCTAAAATTGAAAAATATAATCACAGAAATTGAATTTTAATAAGCAGATTACACAGCAAATAAAACACAGTTTAAGACACAATTATTGAACTGAAAGATAAGGCAGACCTTAGGAAATTACCTAGAATGTACCACAGAGAGATAAAGAATTAGGAAAGTAAAAGAATTTAAGAGCCAAAGAAGATAAAATGAGAAGTTCCAACATACAGCTAATGGATGTTCTAGATGGTGATAACAAAAAGAACACAGGAGAAGTATTACACAAAAAGATAATGGTTGACATTTTTCCTGAAGTGATAAAATATTCTGATTGTAGTTTATGACTCAAAGAACAAAAGATCCATTCAAGACTAAGAGATAGATAGATAGATGATAGATAGATGATGAGGATGAAAGATAATAGTGAAACTATACGGTAACCATCATAGACAAGACATTTAAAGCAACCAGAAAAAAAGACAGATTATTTGCATGGGTTCAATAATTAGGCTGACAGCAATTTCTAAATAATAAAAGACAGAAGATGTTATCTTCAAAAGCTTGGAGATGGTAAACTATTAGCCTAGATTCCTATGCTTCCAATAAGGCAAATAGCTGTCTATTATTGAAAAAATGAGCTACATACTACGGCCCTTTGGGGGAATTTTCGAAGCAGGATATAACCTTATTTGACTGTGATACTTTATGTACACTCCTCCTAACAGCCAAAAAAGTGGAATTTAAAAACAAAACAAGATCACTTGAAGCCCTATGATTCAGTAATTTGGGAATTTAAAATTCAATACTTCACCTTTAAGATGCTGATTTCAAGATTGAGTGGTATTTAAATGAAAAAAAATTATATCAATATTCTATAAAAAGCACATGTGGATTTTTATGGCAGTGATGTCAGAAAGTTCATTCTGAAAAAAACTGAATCACTTAAGAATGGCTAGTTCAGTTCAATTTACATAAATTTTTCTTTTTAAAATTAGACTGAATGAGAAAAATCTTCTCAGAGCATGTGTATAGCACCAAACAAGTGGAGGTGAGGCCACTCACTTTCTTCAATCCCAATATGTATAGTTGAATGAGGCAACTATGTTGTCTGACTTGCAAATTCCCTTCCCATTTCCTCTTGGTGAAATGGGAGTATCTGACTTAATTCATAAACAACCTCATTTAAACAGAGAAAGTGATGATTACCTGTCAATCGGTTTCTTTTTTCTGAGAACTTAATAAATTTGTGAAGACAATTTGATTGGTTAATAACAATAAGAAGAAAAATAAAAAAGCAGGAACAGAGGTCAGAGAGATTGCTAAAGGTAAAACACCAGCAAAAGGCTATGGAATTTCTGCTGCTAAAGGACAGAAAAGGCCCTGCCTGAAGCCAGGCTGATTTCTTCCTGTGGCCCCTCAGGGCTGTGACAGTTGGGAGAAGCAGGCCATACTGAGATAGCACGTGCATTGTTACCTACATCAGCCTGTCAGAGCCTCTATTCATCACAACCTAAATGGACAGCACACTTACTTTCTTATTTAATACTCTCTACAGTCCTACAGGGTAGGTCTTGTTATCTCTATTTTAGAGACTAGAAAACTGAGCTTCAGAGGGTTTAAGTAATTTGCACTGGGTCAAAGGGCTGGTAAGTAGCAATGTCCGGAATTGAATCGACAATGGACATACATTAACACCTGTGTTCTTTTGGCATAAACAAGTCCCAGTTTCTTCACCTGTAAAACACGGGAATCAGAGAAACCCATATATTCCCCTCCATCTTTAAAATATCCTATCATAAATGTCTTAAACGTTTGTTCTTCAAACTCAATGTTTAAAAGTGACAGACATAGCATATTGTACAAAGGTACACCTGAAATATTAATGCTACCTGCCATATAGAATCCTTACATTCCTAGCATATTTAAAGTAAAAAGTGAAGAAATTACTAAATCAGAACTTTTTTTTTTTTACACCATTACACCATTTAAGGTAAAATGGTTATGATTTCTAAGTCACAGTAAATTAGAACAACAATAAAAGTATGTTGGTGGTAATAACATTCAGATTTGTGCTATGGAGAACCTCTGCAATTGTCTTCAGTACACTAGCTAATCAACTTAATCACTGAAAAATATTAATTTCCGGTTTTATTAGATAACAAAGGTGAAAATAAAAATTTATACCCAGAATTTTAGAATCTTGGAATTTGATACATTTAGACTTTGGAGATCAACTTATCCAACACTTATATTTTAAAGATGAAGAAGACAGACTCAGGAAAATTAATTGAATTTTCCATGGTTCTTCCATTTTTTAAATATTATTTATTCTCACCAGGTTGGGGGTGGGGCCATCCAGACTGTAGGTCTCAAAACAAACAAAAATTACAACAATTAGTCCACAATTTCTTCTAGGGATGAATATTACATTTAATTGCCCTTAAAATATTACATGAGTAAGATCAGTTGTATGCAGTAGACATCAACAAAGTTTTTATGACATAACTTCAATTGGCTTGAAAATCAGTAGCAACTTGATCTTTATTACACTAAAGGGTTGAACTTCATGCATTTCTTACATTTCGCCACCAAAAGCTATGCCAGCTCTGAGTTAGTTAGGAAATGCTGCCTTATTTAAAAAATGAAAGCTGAAGAGCCAATTAAAAACATCTCATTAAAATTTTTGAAGTGCCTGATGCTAAAGGATATTTTTATCTTCCAGCTTGCTGAAATATTCCTACAGGAACTTACATGAAGTGGATGATCTGCTGGGAAAAATGTGTATTTAAAGTATGTGTGTCTTTTGTGAGGTCCTTCATTTTAAGGGACCGCTGGAGGTACCTAGCTGTGTTCCCATGGCCAGGTAATAATATACCACGTTCTATTGCTCGAACCCAAGGCCAAATTAGGGGAGCACACAATGGAAACCAGCACAGAACACAATCAACCTTGCAGGTTTGCTTCAGCCCTACACGGACAGCACTATTTCTGCTCTGGCTGCAGCCAAAGGGTGGATGAGCAGCCTTTCTCCATACACCTGAGATTGTGAGTTTAGAGTTGGACTGGTGTGGGAGCCACTTAGAGACTGACGATTTTAGATATCTCACACAAGTGGCATTAAGCAGTATTTGTCCTCTTGCGACTGGCTTGTTTCACTTAACAGAAAGTCCTCAAGGTTCACCCATGTTGTCCCATATTGAAGGACTGCCTTCATTTTTAAGGCTGAAGAGTATTCCATTGTATGTATAGACCACATTTTCTTTAGCCATTCATCTGTTGATGGACATTTACATTGTTTCCACATCTTGTTAATAATACCGCAATGAACACAGGTGTGTTAGTATCTCTTTGAGATCCTGATTTCCAATCTTGTAGAAAAATACTCAGAAGTGGGATTGCTGGAACACATGGTAGTTCTATTTGTGATTTTTTGAGGAACCTCCATACTGTTCCATAGCAGCTGCACCATTTTACTTTCCCATCAACAGTGTAAAGTGTTCTCCACACCCTTACCGATACTTGTCTTGTTGTTTTGATGATAGCCGTCTTGACAGATGTGAGATGATATCTCATTGTGGCTTCGGCTTGTGTTTTTCTTCTTCAGAGAAATGTCTATTCAAGTATTTAGCCCATCTTCTAATCAGGTTATTAGTGGGTTGTTTTTTTTTTTGTCTTTTTTAACTATTGAGTTATAGGATTTCTTTTTTTGGAGATTAACCCTTTTTCAGAAATATGGTTTGCAAATATTTTTTCCCACTCCATAAATTGCCTTTTGTGTTTCAGTTATATACATATAACTCTGTTTATACAAAGGCTTATGATGTAAAACGTAGTTCTTACCATGTGTCATGGTAATAAAGTTTGAAAACTTCTATAGCATGTGCTGTAATTTGATCATTGGATATCCTTCATTTATTAACATTTAAATTTTACTTAGTTTTTCTTCTTATTGATGTGCTCATTTTGATTATATTTTTCTAGAATACAAAAGGTCACTTTTATATTAACATATTAACATAGCTATTCAAAATTTTAGTCATCCTTAATATCTTTTGTGGTAGTCCTGATTCTCTGCATTTTAATTTTCTCTTTCTTCCTTTATTAGACTTGCCAGAGGTTGGCCAAACTTAGTTTTGGATTTGTTTATCATTTCTATTTATCTATTATTTCTACATTATCTTTTTCATTTTTATTCTCTTTTATTCCTTATCACTAATTTGTGCTTCTTTTGTGACTTCTTGAATTGATCTTTTAGTTTATTTTCGTTCATTTCCATAATGGAAGCATTGTGGCTATGATTTTGCTTGAATTATAGATCTGGCTACTGCCCATTTATTTCAATGTCTAAATCTATGTCCTAAATAAATTATTTTGCATTTCTGATTTTCACTCTGCATAAAATCTAGGAGAGTTTTTTAATACATGTATTTTAAACTATTTTTTAAATTGTTTAACTTCATTGTAAATTTTTAGCTTTATCGTGTTCAGAACACGTGATTAGTACATTTTTAATTTTTCGAACATGTTGAAGTTTTATTTGTGTCCTTGTATGAAGTTTACTTTGTAAATGTCCCATGGGCACTTGGAAAGTCTTTCTCTGTTGATGGGTTCTGACCTAATCAATTAAATTTCTTTCTGTCTCCACTATAAGTTTCACTTTAAAAATGCAATTACACAGAATTAAAATTTTTTTTCCAAATCAAACAATTGGGACTATTTCACGAATATCATAAAATGTTTCCTGTTTACATATATATAAGTATTTTCAACATTCTATATACTTTTAAAAGATACATTGATTGCCTGATCAATAAGGTTAACAATTTCAGTAACTGCAATTGAATGTGCTTTTTTTAAAAAATAGAGAAATATTATTTATATCAAAAAATCTTTATGGGACTTCCCTGGTGGTGCAGTGGTTAAGAATCCACCTGCCAATGCAGGGAACATGGGTTCTATCCCTGGTCCAGGAAGATCCCACATGCCACAGAGCAACTAAGCTTGTGCACCACAACTACTGAGCCTGCACTCTAGAGCCCGCAAGCCACAACTACTGAGCCTGTGAGCCACAACTACTGAGCCCATGTGCCTAGAGCCTGTGCTCCACAACAAGAGAAGCCACTGCAATGAGAAGCCTGCACACCGCAACGAAGAGTAGCTCCTGCTTGCTGCAACTAGAGAAACCTGCGTGCAGCCACAAAGACCCAACGCAGCCAAAAATAAATAAATAAATTTATTTTAAAAAAACCTTTATGAATTACTTAACTGTATTCAAAATATATATTCTATGCCCAAAAGACCTACAGATTAAGAAACTAGATATGGTTATATTATATAATTTTCTATTATTTTTCTTCATAAACTACAGTTATATATTTAATTTAATTTTTTCTTAACTTTTGTCACAATAAAGAAAGAATATAAAGTTTTTAAAAAAGAAGAGAAATAGACTGGGTCTTTAAAATCCAAGATAAATATATTCCTTTGTTCAGAACTACAAACAAATACATAAAACAGCTAAAAGTTGTCATCCTCACAAGTACCTTCAGGCTATTATGAGAATTGAAAGGCAGCCAAAGTTGTGTTTGTTTTCTGACAAGTACTCAAGTACCATAATAGTAACATGAAAGAGTATGACAGTTACTCTCACGGTATGAAGACTTTTATTTCATAAACTACCTTAAACACTAAATTAATCAATGACAGAAACTTGTTTTTTAAATGGTGGCATTAAATAAACTCACAGAAACTAAGCAAGCAAATACATGAAGAAAAATAATAGTTGTCATGTTACATGCTCATATCTCTGAACATGGCAGAGAAATAGAAACTAAGACAGAATTGGGTAAAAACCATAGGATATACAGCCAAGATTTCCAGGGAAGAAGCATAGACTTTCAGTCATAACATTATATTTAAACTCTGGGTGAGTTACATGCCCTTCCTAGGTCTGTGTTCTCACTTTTATCCTGGGATAGTAATCTCTCTATATGAGAAGCAAAGAAAAATAATAGTACCTAATGCTCACTGAATGGAGAATATGGACAGGCAAAATACTTAAAGCATTTTACATATACTAACTCATTCAGTCCTCATAAGAGCCTTATGAGGTAAATAAGGCTATCTCCCCTCTTGACAGATGAGAAAACAAAGGCTCAACAAATCAACAAAATCAATGTTGATTTACTTGCCTGAGGTTCTTATGTCATAAAAGATAGGCAATTTGAATATAGGCAATCCATCTCCTGAGCCTGCTTTGTGTGTGTGTGTGTGTGTGTGTTTAAATATACATAAAATAAAATTTACCACTTTAACCATCTTCAAGTGTACAATTCAGTGGCATTAAGTACATTCACAGTATTGTGCAACCATCACCACTATTCATTTCCACAACTTTTTCATCATCCCAAACAGAAACTCTATACCCTTTAGGCAAAAAATCCTCTTTCCTCCCTGCTCCCTCCCCCATTTCTTGTCTTTTTAACTACTACTGCTTTCTTTTGAGCAAACAAAAGAAAACTGAATCTCTTTAATAAAGAGGAGGTAGAAAAAAATGAGAATGAAAAAAAGAAACAAACAAAAACATCTGAGAGTTTATCAACAAAAATCATTTATAATGAAAAGTCTAAAGGATATATTTTAGGCAGAATTAAAATGATCCCAGAAGAAGGACTGAGTGCAAGAAGGAGGAATCATAAGCAAAGATACTGTTAAATTTGTGATTAAATCTAAACAAGTATTGACTGTAGAAAATAATAACAATAATATTTAGTTTTTAGCATTAAAATGTAACAAGGTAACAGAACCAAAATATCAGACAACAGTGGTATGTAAATTGAAAAGGAGATATTATCAGAGTTATAGCATTCTAAAATTTTTTTTTATTTTATAGTTAAAAAGTAAATACTTTGATAATTCTAAACCTTGTTAAATATGCAGGTTAAAATAAATAGAATAATTTCTAGAAGAATAGACACATAAAGCATAACTGCTAAACAAGTTGAGAAAAAAAAGTAAAATGCCAAAAAAGACAAAATAAATTAAGTCTAAAAGAAGACAAAAAAGGTGAAAGAAACAAACACATACATACTTACAAAAACAAAATCAAAAAATGGTTGCTAGAGTTATAGTGGCACCTAGGATATAGAAATATACTTAGAAATATGAAATATTTACATTTAAAAAGTAGAAATCTTCAATATTAATGAGTTTAGCATGCAATCCAAACATTTAGAGAAAGAACAGAAAAGCAAACACAAAGGAAGCAGAAGAAAAGGAATATTAAAGATAAAACCATAACAATGAAAAAAATACAATAAAAGATCAATAAAACCAAAATTTGAAAGGATTTGAAAAAAATAACACATTAAAAACCCTGGTTTGATTAATGAAGAGACAAATAGAAGGCACAATACAAAAGAAGATATTTATAATGAAAAGGGGACTTAATTATAAATGCTGCAGAAATTAAATACATGACAATAAGTTATTAGGGGTAACATTAGTGCCAAATATTTTGAAAATGTAGACTAAATAGGTAAATTCTTAAAAAATGAAAATGTCAAAACTGACCCAAGAAGTAAAAAATTTAATAGTATATAACCATTAAAGACATTAAACCAATAGTTAAAAATCTTCCCAAAAAAGAACATTAGGTCCAAATGGCTTTCTAGCAGATCATTCCAATCTTACACAAGCTTTCATAGAATAGAAAAAAGGGGTATCCTCCTCAATACATTTTATGGAGCTCTCAAGCTATGATATCTAGGAAAAGATTACTCACCAATCTCATTTATGAGCATAAGTTCAGAAAATTGAGCACAGCATTGTGTAAAAGAAATAACCCAGGAGATTACTGGTGAGTAATCTTTTCCTAGATAGCATATGCCGCATGCCACAAGTAAAGATTCCACATGCCGCAACAAAAATCCTGCAGGTGGCAACGAAGATCCTGTGTGCTGCAACTAAGGCCCGAAGCAGCCAAATAAATAATAAATACATAAATATTAAAAAAAGAAAAAAGAAATAACCCAGCTGGAATTATTCCAGAAATGTAGGATCAAATTAATTATAACAAAATTATTAATATAGAAAAATTAACATTATTCACTACACTAACAGAATTAAATAAAGAAAATCATGTTATTACCTCAGTGAATTCAAAAAGAGCATTTGATAAAATTCAGTATCTTTCATAAGAAATACAAACAGACAAACATGAAAATAGAAAGAACTTCCTTAACCTGAAAAAAGACATCTACAAAAAGAAAATTTAAACAAACATCACACATAATGGTGAAATGTTGAATGTATTCTCCTTAAGATAAAGCAAAGATAAAATTTATCATCACCTCTATTACAAATAAAATAAAGTAAGACAAAATTACATCCATACTTAACATCATACACAGAAATCAGTTTTAGATGGACTTCTTTTTACACACAATCATGGAAGAGATCACACTTTATTGTGTAACTACAATGTAATCTATTCTCCTAGCCCCTTAAAAATCTAAATAAGATTGATTCAAACTCCCATTCCATGGATTGGGGAAATTCAAAATCTTCCCTTAGGGGACTTCCCTGGTGGTCCAGTGGTAAAGAATCCACCTTACAATGCAAGGGACTCAGGTTCAACCCCTGGTCAGGGAACTAAGATCCCACATGCCACGGGGCAACTAAGCCCGTGTGCCGCAACTACTGAGCTGCACACCTCAACTAGAGAGCCTGTGTGCCGCAAACTACAGAGCCCACGTGCTCTGGAACCCACATGCCACAACTAGAGACAAACCTATGTGCGGCAACAAAAAGCCCACAGGCCGCAAAGAAAGATCCCGCATGCCTCAACGAAGGTCCCGCCTGCCGCGACCAAGATCCGACACAGCCAAAAATAAATAAAATAAAAAAAGAGCACAAACTGAAAGAAGAAAAAATACATAATTTAGGCTAAAACAAAAAACAAAAAAACCCTTCCCTTAATATATCCAAATGTTTGGGAAAGGATTGGCTAGAGGTGTGTCTTAAATTCTCACAATCTCTTCTGATATGATTTTCTAACTCCAGGTGAATTGTTTCCATGTTCTCTGTCTCATGGCTTTTCTAAAAAGGAAATATAATTGACATATAACAATATATTAGCTTCAGGTGTACAACATAATGTTTCAATATTTGTATATGTTGCAAAATGTTTACTACAATAAGTTTAGTTAACATTCATCACATACATAATTAATTTCTTTTTTTCTTGTGATGAGAACTTTTAAGATCTACTCTCTTAGCATTTTCTTTGTCTCATGGCTCTTTTTATATATTGGTTCTGTTGTCATCCTAAATATGGAACGACGGTCCTTCTTCTAATCCCTCTCTCAAAAGCATCAACAAAGTGAAGGGTATTAACCATAACAGAATTTCACTGGAGGTTTGGGAGTCTCAGGGAGTAGTTTTTCAGCCACTTCCCCCAAGTGATTCTATCCCATGTGGCACCCCAGCCTCTAACCTACCTAGTTTCTCTGATTCCCTATTTCACCGCCACCACCACGTCTTCTTCTCCTTCTCTCTCTGCATCTGACTCACAGAAGCCCAACAATTTCTTCTTTATTTTAACTTCTGTCCATACCGATACCCTCAGGGTCTCACCTGCCCCAGTAAAGTTGCATAAACATTTCTAAAGGGAATTCTGGAGCCAGCTGTTAAGATAACGTATTTTCACCCTGTTATATTTAAAAGAAACAGGACCAGTGCCAGGATCTGTAATAAGTCATGATCCCTATAAAGATATCCTATACTTCGAATTTTTTCTCTTCCAATTTCATTGAGGTATAATTGACATACAGCCCTGTATAAGTTTAAGGTGTCCAGCATAATGATTTGTCTTGCATATATCATGAGATGATTATCACAATAAGTGTAGTCCATCCTCTCATATAGATACAAAATAAAAGAAAAAGAAATAAAAATTCTGCTTGGGATGAGAACTCTTAGAGTTTACTCTCTTAACAATTTTCATATATAACATACAGCAGAGTTAATTATATTAATCATTTTTTATATTACATTCTTTTGTACATGAAATTTTTGAGAACACTTTCAATCTGTTAGAAACTGACCTGAAAGGTGAGCTATGTTAGACTACACCTCCACATGCCTAAACCTTTGACTATACTTTGGCAAACTCTTATTGTTCTATCTATTCCTTCTGTTAAGTTTCATCATTCAATCAATCTATCTATCCATTATATAACTCTAGGTGACTCATTTTAGACTAAAAATCTATTTTCCTTTCTAACGTAGTTCAACATTATTTTTATGTGAACTTTATAGGTTTTTTTTCTATTGAAGAACATCTGCATTTCAGGGTGGACAGATTACTGTGGTATTTTACAGGTAATTTTTAAACTTGAATTTTTAAAATTAAACACACTTTAGAGACACATATCTTTGATGCATCTCCCTCATCCCTAACCCCAAGCAGTTTTCACTAGTGTGGTATCTAGCTTGAGTGCCACCATCTGCCCTCCTCAAGATAACGGCTAGTAAGGATCGGAAGTGATGACTAAAGTGGCTCCTTAGTCATGACTGTGATTGACAAGTTTCCTAAACCACTTCCTCTTCAGGTAATAATGTCCCTTGGTTCTGTGACTTCCTCATTTCACATACACTTAAAATTATTCTCAAAACCAAATCACATTCCATTGATAAAAAGAAGAGCACATGACAAATTTTAATCAAAATTTTAAAATATTAGCATTATAAATACTTGGAACAAAGTGTAAGTCACTTTTAGTATTACAGTAGGGCCGAATTTGACTCTAAACAATGATGTTGAAATTAATGCTCTTGTTCCTTCAGTATCTCACCTCTCTTTAAATATTTTCACTGCCTTGCCTGAGGCGTCCATACTTAACACTTGGGAATTGACAGCTGCCAAAACTCACACATATAACTGTTTCTTTCCACAGTTCTCTAGGACTACTCATAAGCAGTTTTTCAATGTAATGATGTTTGCAGATCGTGACGTGGAAACTTGGTTGGGTTGGCGGCTCAAAGGAAAATGGATTTCTTATTATGAGATTTTAAGACTTCACATTCTGAACCTTTAACACCATCCGTGTAGGAGGGGAGAAATTACCACAACCTAACAAGGTCTGTAATAGTTACTTCTGACAAAAAACAAGACCTCCCTGTCACCTTATTTCACAGCAGCCAGAGTAGTCATAATGACAAACCATTCAAGGTTTAGTCTGGAAGAACAGAAAGTCTTACCTAAAATAAGTAATTAAAAATTCAGCCTGAAACAACCCATTTTGAAATTTTCACGTCTTCTAAATTCCAGCAAGGCAGGAACTATGTTAAAGAGCAATGTCCCTGGTAGAATTCAGGATTTTCTTTCTTGACAGAAAAGTAGATGAAAATAGAAAACTGAATCTTAAAGTTTTTCAAGTATTTTAGCTTTACTTGTCTCTTTTTTTCCTCAGGTATCTCATCCAGAAATACAGAAACAGGAGGCAGGGAAACGCCATATGCAAAGAGTTAAGGCAGTAAATTACCTCTAGAGACCAGGACCTGAAAACGGCCCCCGAACTTGGATGAAGCCACCATGCAAAGAATGCAATCTTCATAGCTCTTGAAAAATATGGGTTGTTTTTTTTTTTACCATCTTTACCATTTTTTAATCCTAAAAAATAGCCATCAATCCAGAAATGAATCCCATGATTTGCAAATAAATATTTTTTGTTTTTTAAAAAAAAAGTATGTTGTTCTGTAAAGGCTACATACTGCATGATTCCAATTTTATGACATTTGGGAAAAGGCAAAACTAGGGAGGCAGTAAAATGATCAGTGGTTATCAGGGACTTTAGAGAAGGGAGGGGTGAATAGGTGGAGCACAGAGAATTTTTAGAGCAGCATTATATGATATTTTCATGGTAAATGTCAATATACATTTGTCAAACCCATAGAATGTACAATACCAAAAGTGAACCCTAATGTAAATTATAGACTTAGAGTGATAGCAATGTGTCAATGCAGGTTCATCAGCTGCAACAAATGTACCATTCAGGTGCAGGATATTGATAGTGGGGGAGACCATGCACTGGTGGGGACCAGGGTCTATGGGAACTCTCTGTACTTTCTTTTTTTTTCAATAAATTTATTTATTTATTTTTGGCTTTGTCGGGTCTTCATTGTTGCATGCGGGCTTTCTCTAGTTGTGGCGAGTGAAGGCTACCCTTCGTTGCGGTGCACTGGCTTATTGCGGTGGTTTCTCTTGTTGCGGAGCACGGGCTCTAGGCGTGTGGGCTTCAGTAGTTGCAGCACGTGGGCTCGGTAGTTGTGGCTTGCAGGCTCTAGAGCGCAGGGTCAGTAGTTGTGGCGCATGGGCTTAGATGCTCCGTGGCATGTGGGATATTCCTGGACCAGGGCTCGAACCCATGTCCCCTGCATTGGCAGGAGGACTCTTAACCACTGCGCCACCAGGGAAGTCCCTGCTTCAGGTTTTATGTGAGGAATTCTGCAGTTTCTGGCCAGCTGACGGTAGCGCAGGCCCACGAACCTACTGAGCATCGTGGCGCCGTCCCAGCTTAGGGTGACCCCGGCCTCGCCGGCTCGGGCGCCACTCTCTGTACTTTCAACTCAAATTTGCTGTGAACTTAAAACTGCTCCAAAAAGTAAAGTCTGTTTAAAAAAAAAAAAAAAAAGTGTAGTGGGAACAAAGCAAGAGATGGCAGTTACTGTTCTGCAAAACTTCACATTAAGGAATCATAAGTAATTGCAATAAATATCTTAAGAGGAACTATATATGACACCAGGAATAAAGGTTAGCCTCAAACGGAAATTCTTGTACAAAAACCCATAACCATCAGATTGCATGCTAAACAGAAGCATTATAAAGGGTCACATATGACTATCTACACATATTCAGTCATAAGAGGTCACAAAAGAAGTGGTCTTGATCAGCGTGTCCAGCCTGTGAACAGAACCAAGCTTTAGCAATAAGACCTTCTCAACTGAAAACAGAGCTTTTGAGTTCAAGTTTGAATCTATTCCTTTTTTCAATGGTGTTGAGTCAGTTCCTTTCTTTAATTTTGTCCTGAGAAGCCAGAACTTTGAAAGCCTCAGAAAGGCTGGTATTTCAAATGTCTGAGCATTTCAGAATGTGTGTGCTGATGTCATACTTATTTGTACTTGGAAAGGAACAGCAAACCTGATTGGTGCCTTCTCATGGAATACACTCATAATTTTTTGTTCCTTTTTTTTTTTTTACTTTCACACTCATTTTTTAACTTATTTTAGCAAGACTCCTTTAATGTAGCCATCTTCGGAATTACCGTCTCTGTTATGAGGATCAAAAAAGCGAAAGCTAGCAACAAGATTACACAGGCCCTCTAATGCCAAAGGAAGATATTGGAGAATAAAAATTCATGGTAAAACTAACCTTGTCTCCATGTATGTAGAAACATGGAGACTCTTATGTGGTCAGTTTAAAACTTTGTATATTCTTTACATGATAATTTCCTTCAAAGAAGTTGTCTGGTCCACAGGAATTGTTTGCTCCTGAATCCATGCTCTCATCCATAGTGTTCCACCCCACAAGCTCTCTAAACAAATTCCTCTCATAATAATTGTTTAAAAACTCAAAAAGTAGACATTTTATATTGTATACCTATACCTCCAACTTTTCTTGCATATATGAAGGGCTTTTAAAACAGTGTGGGATGAAAATAACTTAAGGGAACTTCTGATTTCCAATGAGATGATTATGGAGAAAGAATGAGGTCAGCATCCCCTAAGTTTCTCTAGGATGCAGAGATAGTTGCTGTGTGTCTATGAATAAGTTAAGAGATGTTTCATTGGAGTCAAGTTCTGGAAAACTTGTATACCTAAAAGGTCAAGATTGGGGAAACACCATAAAATGAATGAAGGATGTGATTGGGTATAGAGAAAAACTGCGCAACATATGAGGGTAAATCTAAAAACTATTTACAAAAGAGAAATAGAAAACAATGCCAGGTTCACGTTCAATTAAAACTCCTCACAAGATTTCTAGCTACTACACAGAAGCAGAAGCATGCTGAGTATGAAACATTACTCAATTAAAAAAAATACCTCTGTTCTTAATAGAAAGAGCACATTAGAAATTACATAATTTTCACCAAAGCTTCATAAATATTTCACCATGTGATTTATAAAAGTACAAAAGAATCTAATATCCTCTGGTCCAGTAGAAAGCAAACAGACTTAGAGGTTATCATGTAATACATATATGTAATTTATTTTCTCCATTTCTGATTGGCCAAACGTTAACCACAAGAAGTTCCAAAACCATGCAATTCTGCAAAATATGTGCATAGAATAAAAGCTTCTATATTTCAATTTATTCAAGCCTTTTCAGAAAAATAAATAATAAAAACAGATCATGTTCATCTGAGGACACAAACACTGACAAGAGCGGGAGGATAGATTGATGATCAAGAGTCTCCTTCTGTCTCCTAACGTCATGATGGATGGTGGAGCTAAACCACAAATCAAAGATATACAATGCAATTTACAGTCTTTTTAAAAGTTATTCATCCCATTCTTTAAATTCTGAAAATGACAGAACATCTATTCTCTCATGAAATTATGTTCACAATGAACACTTCCTAAGAAAAATAGAGAGAAATGTTACTAGACACAAGTTGGTTTTACCACTTCCCATTTTTAAGACACTGAGTTTATGTGACACCCAGATCCCTTACTGCCCCAAGCTCTGCTTTTTAGTGAAGTCAGGTGAGACACATAGAATATATTCTGTCTTGTTGTTTCATTATATTATAGAGCATAAAACTGCAGGATTCAACCTGCTTCAAATCATAGGAGTTAGACCCCTCAACAGAGGTTGCCACAAAGGATGCAAGGGCCTGAGGAGACGGCAACTTGCTCTCCTGCTCCCACCCCCATGACACCAGCTCTGCTTTTGTTTGACTTATTGGGCTTCCATACAAGTGCTTGTTTAAAGAATGGGTTCAGCTGCATCACAGATTTAAAAAGCACTATCCTGGAGAATTTGATCTCTGCATTTAAACTCTTTCGGTCGAATGCCTTGTTTCTATACCCATTAATATACTGAGGAAAAGGGTAGTTGATAGATGGTTGGTAGAAGGCAAGAGAGCAAGTGAAATAGTGTGATGGGTCTATAGCATGCTAAATAACTCCACTATAATAATTTCATAAAGAAAGTACAAAAATAGCAGGTGTAGACGGGGGAAGTCCTGGGCATAATTATAAAAGAAATGTCCTCATTCTTTCTTTTGTAAGCTTCTTCCTCTTCTCCTCACACGCTTTTTGCTGCCCAGTATCTGGTATTTTCTCTTTCTGTGTCAAAATTTGCACCCTTATCCCCATAGCTTACTTTATTTCAATTTAAGTTAGTAAGTTGCTGTTTGCATTGGGAAAGCCTTTTTAAAAAAATGTATTGTCCCATTAATTAAAATCATAAGATCATGATTCTGAGATCTAAAAGAGATAAAATACCTCTGAATCGAACGTCAAAGAAAGATGGACTCAAACTTTGCAAAGACTCTCGAAGTATAAAAATATATCTGTTTCTTTTCCAACAAATATTTATTGTGCTTTTACTGAGATCCACATAGTTCTTTTAAAGAACACTCCAAGGAGACTCAGAATCTCAAGGTGGAGGCATCATTAGTGCAAGTGTGGCTTTCCGCCTTGGAAACCCAGAATCTCGATTTTATTTACTCAGAAGCAGGGGGGTCTATAAACGTAGAGCAAAGATCATAGGATTTGGAGTCAGAGGTGTAGGTTTGAGCTTTGGCTGCACCTCTTATTAGCTATTTGTATTCTTAAGCAAACTGACTTAATCCCCTAAAAAGAAAAAAAAAAAAAAAAGGTCAAGAAAATTATACCTGCCTCACAGGATTATTGTGAAGATCAGATGAGATAGTGCATTTAAAAGGGTTTTATATACTGTCCTGGGCTAAACACCAGTTGGTCAGTTTGGCTTCTGGAGGGAGAGAGACTCTCCAAAGAAAGGGGATTTCTATGTGCCAGTAGGCACCCAGCAGGGATTCCCTGCAGGCGACCTTTGAAGGCTGATAAGCATCTCCAACAGCTGCATAAGAGAATATAGGGACCCACCGAGAGGGCAAAGGGCATGCCCTTTGCCCTTCTGCTCTCAGCTCAAAGGCCATCTGCTAAAGATCCCCTACAGGGAAATATAACTCTAAGGAGGGAGGCTCAGGGAAGATTTCAAGGGGTCCTAACTCAAGAGCCCTAACCACCCTCAGGGCGTTAGCTTTGGAATTTAAACTTATTTTACTTGGAGGGGATATGGGGATATATGTATACGTATAGCTGATTCACTTTGTTATACAGCAGAAACTAACACAACATTGTAAAGCAATTATACTCCAATACAGATGTTTAAAAAAAAACTTATTTTACTTAGAGTATATTGCTTTTAATTAACTTAATTTTATACTCTACTCTGCTAGAATTTAAAATGGTTTATATTTAACGTGTATGTGAATATCTGTAATATACACTGTTTGGTCATAGATATATATATTTTACCATGTATACATTTGTTGTAAATGTGCATATATACTATAGACTTGTGTGGTATGCATCCTATAACATGTGGGTGGGAGGCATGTATAGAGAAAAAAAACCTAGGAGAATATGAATCAGAATGTTAGCAATGTTTATCTCCCAGAAGATTAAATTATGAATGGCTTAATTTTCTTTTTGCTTATATGTGTTTTTCAGGTGTTTCCTTTGGAAATAAATTTCTTTAGGATAAAAAACTCACAATAAAATTTTCTGATTAAAATATATAGCTCGCATTAGTTTTTGTTTCTGGTTTATCCTTTTATTTCATTTGCACTTTCTTTTAAATTTTTTATTTCACCTATTTCTCTTACTGCTTTTGACCTGTATTTTCTTTTGTTTCCTCTAATCTTGTCATTTTGTTTCCTATCATCACCTTTTGTTGCATTTTTCATTTTCTATCTTTTACTGAATATAGCAAGCACATAGTAGAGGATTGCGTCCTTAAGAATTGCTCCTGACTTAACCAAGGAGACGGAATATTTTCCTTTCCGGTTAACCCTGTAGTTACCTCCTCTGACCCCTACTGTCTCAAAGCAGAACTGTTTAATTTTTCAAGTACTAAGTTGGGAAACTAGCGAGGTTAACAGACTAGACTTATCCAGGAAGCAAATATTAAATCCATCTCTAGTATCAGTAAAGGTGATTTCAAAGTAAAACTATTGTCAACTAATGTCTGTGTATCTCTGAATCAAGTGTCTCTCCAGAGCCCAGAGCCATGGATCTACCTGTGTATCTTCTCCTCCACTCAGGTGCAGCTCAAAAGCAACATGCCACAATGGAACCATTATTCCCTCACTGCTCCAGAAAAAACTTGTTCCTCCTTGTCCCCCTTTCTCCTAAAGAAAGGGAACTCTTTGCATGCCCCTGACCACCCAGCAGGGATCAGTGACATCGTCATCCAAGCAGGGGCCCAGGTCAGAAACTTGGGAATTATCCTACACTTCCATCCCCTCAGTTCCCACACCCAAATTCTCTAATTCTGCCTTTTTTAAAAAAAAATCTTTATTAGGGTATAATTGCTTTACTACGGTGTGTTAGTTTCTGCTTTATAACAAAGTGAATCAGCTATACGTATACGTATATCCCCGTATCTCCTCCCTCTTGCATCTCCCTCCCACCCTCCCTATCCCACCCCTCTAGGTGGTCACAAAGCACCGAGCTGATCTCCCTGTGCTATGCAGCTGCTTCCCACTAGCTATCTATTTTGCATTTGGTAGTATATATAAGTTCATGCCACTCTCTCACTTTGTCCAGCTTACCCTTCTCCCTCCCCTCCCTGTGTCCTCAAGTCCATTCTCTACGTCTGTGTCTTTATTCCTGTCCTGCCCCTAGGTTCTTCATAACCACTTTTTTTTTTTTTTTAGATTCTATGTATATGTGTTAGCATACGGTATTTGTTTTTCTCTTTCTGACTTACTTCACTAGGTCCATCCACCTCACTACAAATAACTCAATTTCATTTCTTTTTATGGCTGAGTAATATTCCATTGTATATATGTGCCACATCTTCTTTACCCATTCATCTGTCAATGGACACTTAAGTTGCTTCCATGTCCTGGCTATTGTAAATAGAGCTGCAATGAACACTGTGGTACATGACTCTTTTTGAATTATGGTTTGCTCAGAGTATATGCCCAGGAGTGGGATTGCTGGGTCATATGGTAGTTCTATGTTTAGTTTTTTAAGGAACATCCATACTGTTCTCCATAGTGACTGTATCAATTTACATTCCCAACAACAGTGCAGGAGGGTTCCCTTTTCTCCACACCCTCTCCAGCATTTATTGTTTGTAGATTTTTTGATGATGGCCATTCTGTCGTGTGAGGTGATACCTCATTGTAGTTTTGACTTGCATTTCTCTAATGATTAATGATGTTGAGCATCCTTTCATGTGTTTGTTGGCAATCTGTATATCTTCTCTGGAGAAATGTCTATTTAGGTCTTCTGCCCATTTTTGGATTGGGTTATTTGTTATTTTGATATTGAGCTGCATGAGCTGCTTGTATATTTTGGAGATTAATCCTTTGTCAGTTGCTTCATTTGCAATTGCAAAATATTTTCTCCCATTCTGAGAGTTGTCTTTTCGTCTTGTTTATGATTTCCTCTAATTCTGCCTTTTTAACACCTGTCCCCTTCTGTCGTTTTCAAACAGGAATATGAGGACATCCATGGACAGTGACATCATACCAGGTAATATATGAAGGCACAGAATAAACATAATGAATCTTCCTGGAATACCCTTCTCCCCTTGTCATCTTCATCATAACAAATAATGTAACACATCACATTTTATGAACATAAATGCATAAAGTTTGTGGAATGCAAAATGAGCATGTTTTTAAAAGATGTCTTCTAACAATTCAAAGAAATGTGGGGCTATGGTGGGATGCTCAGGGCTCCGAGGCTATAACCTCAAAGGTCACACCATTGCTTCCCTGCGTTACTGGGATGCTTTGGCAGAAGTAATTCTTGTGTCCGTAAGGAGTGCTCATGACTTGCTCAGGATATTCCCTCCTCTCTTCTCATGCTGCCACAATCCCTCCTTTCTCACTGGGGCTATTGCGATGACCTCCTAACTGCTCTGGCTCTCACCTCACTCAGCTCCCCATTACTCCCCACACTGCCCTCAGAATGGCACTTGAAAATGCTAAATTGATCTTGTCGCTTCTCTGTATGAAATCATTCAATGACACCCCCTTCATGCTGAATAAAATAAAAGCTCCTTAGTGTGACATATGATGCTCTTCAAATCTGGTCCCTGCCTCCTCAGTGTTCTCAGCTCCCCACCCCTTTCCCTCCATCCTAAGAATTACTCACAGTTTGTCAAGCACATGCTTTCTCACAGACCAGAGCTTCTGCACACCAAGTGTCTCTCTTGTATCTTCCATTCACCTGCTTAATCTCACATCCCATAATACTCAGTTCAAACATCACTTGTGAAAGTTCATCCTGGACTCTCCAGAAATGTTCAGGTTCCTCTCTGTTTGGTGCCTGCACAGCATTCATTCTCGGTAACCCCCAACACCAACCCCTGTCCCCTTACCCAGAGCTCCGGAAAGCAGGGATTGTGTGCTGTTCCTCTCTGCTCTCAAAAGTCTATTCTACTCTGTAGTTTCCCTGAGACCGTTGTTATGGATACCCTCCTTTGCACCAGGAGGTCTCAGATGCAGTCCGTAGCCCAGCTGCATCAGAATGACCTGGAATAGTCTTTAAATTTAAGGATTCCTTGGTCTCTGAAATTTTGATTCAATAGTTCTAAATTAATAGTCTGTAGAGACTACGTCAAACACTTTAAATGATAACAATTTTAAAATTCCCCAGGTCATTCTGATGCAGCTTATCCACAGACTGGCATTGGGACCCACTGCATTCAACCCCTGTGATCATCTTGCTAGGGTTTAAATATTAAAACAACAACAACAACATAATTTTTATTATTAATACATTTACAAATGCCTTCTTAAAATGGGTTAATTTAATAGCATTCTTTTTACTTCAGTGTGTTATTTCTTCAGTTGGCTATCTTCCATCATATATTGACTATTGGTAACAATTTCATTATGAGGGCCCACTTCTGATTTTGTTTTCAAATTCTTGAGAGCTTTTTACTATAGATTCCAAATCCTTAACTAATGTGGTTATGAGAGTTGTATGCCATCCACTTACAAAAATAACCTAGAAATTTATTTTCAAAATAGCTGCAGAGATGTTAGAGGAGGAACATGAGTCTATTTTTTCAGTTAAGAATCTCTTAACAACAGCTGACTGCCTTTCTGCCAAGCTCCTGGCTTTGGCATCTTTATAGGAGAATAAGGAGATGGTTCAAAGCAAGTGACAAGCAATCTCACAGCAATAAACAAGCAAATAAACAAAAACTCAGGGGGTTCTTCTAACACCCAAAGTTAATATCTATCAATTCCAATGGTTTAGAAAACAGATAAATATATGGGGTTGGATATTTGGCAAAGTGACTTTTTAAAAACAAGCCTGCCACATGCCAAAAAATTAAATAAGTGCTGTCCTTTTATAATCCTTGTTTTCACTAGAAACTTTCGACATTTTTCCATTGCTGCCGCTATACTCTAAGGTCATGGATCTCTTTTGAAACTAAAAGAAAATGACTTGAAAAATGCAAAGGTGACAAATTATGTCGACAACAGATTTGAATTTTGAAAACAGCCAGGAGATACATGGCTCCAACTCTGATGAAAAGTTGAAAAAGAGGAAAGAAAATATGCTATATAGTGAAAGTAATTTTTGGTCTGGTTGTAATTCATTTCTGAAGCCAATTGCAAAAGTGTATATCTTAAAATTTTCAGAAAATGATACTATCATTTGAATAAGAATAAAGCTTCCTATTATGTAGTCTAATTTTGAAAATATTTATTTGGAGTTTTATATGCTAGAAGGTGAGTAAAGTCAATCATATCACTTTATAAGTTCGGGGATAGAAATTATTAGTTTAACATAGGGCTTTTTAACTACTTTATGCATTTATATAATTTCAGAATGAAACAAATCTTTTTGAAGAAGAAAAAAGGAAGCTTTTCCAATTTGCATTAGGATAGCCAAATCAACAGATGGCTACTGTCTCTGTTCTTCTCCCAGTTCTGTTCTCTATGTAGGTTTTCTGTAGCGTTCAAAGCAGTTTTTCACTTGAGAGCAAGAATTTAGGAAAAAGAATAGACAGAGTGTTCACCCAAAGAACTACTTTCATAGAAAGCAGAAAGTTCTTGGCATAATAAAATATAAGCTCCATAGGAGGCTTGGGCTGTACAGCCCTGTGCCTGAGGTGTTTCACTGTTGGGGGCACAGAGTGTGCACAAGATGTGACAGCGGAGAACTGGCGGTGGGAAGGAGCCAAAGACTCTCTCCAGTCCTTGGAGCTGATCCCACCTTGGGCAAAACTGAGAAGTAGACCAAGTTTGTATTGAAACCCTTCTCTTCCCCCTTTAATTATCACAGCCCCTTTTCTAATGATCTTTATTAAGATGTTAGCTAATAATTACTTAAGGAATACAAACAAGGTAACCCAACAAATAAGGCAATAAGTGAGCTGGAGGCAAAAATGTTTCTCTTACTATGGGAATAATTTTCCTATTTTCCCTCAGTGACCACAGCAGCCTTGAGACTGTTATCTCATTCTTTCATGCTAAGCATTACACTGAAGGTATATTTATAACTTCATATAGGGTTATTAAAGAGAAAACAATGCTCAAAATCTAAGAAGAGAAAGCTCAGTGTCCAATCTGTGGTCTTTTCCTAACTTGAGGAGGTGCTGTGTGCAGGGAGACCTCTAACCCCACTATCCCAACTGGCACCAGGCTGGTGGCCAGCAATTCTGCCTCCTGGTGCTGCTTGATTGCCCTGTTCCACGCACCCATGCTGCCTTCGTTGCACTGCCCGTGAGGAGTTTATCAAATAAGGCAGTGATATCTAAATTAGAGAAAAGAACTCTTTAGCCTTGATCTTGGACAACTAAGCCAGTTTTCCTGGTTTTGGTTTTGCGGGGTTTTTTTCTGATTTTTTTTTTCCCCTCTTCATTTGTAGCAGTCATGGAAACTGACTCTTTTTGCAGATCTTTGGGTCTTGACATTACTATGATAGGGGAACCCTAAGGAAGGGAAGGAAGTCATTGTTGCAATGACTGAGAGTCATTTTATTTGAAATTTTTAAGGGATAATAACTTATTTGCAGATTATCACATTGTATTTGAGATGTAACCTTGTTGGAGGCACAAAGCATGTGTAAGGTGTGAATCATGGAGACATGAAAGTGGGAAGAACCAAGACCCATTTAGGTCTTTATTCTGGTGACAGAACTCCTGATCCCTGCTCTTCTATAATCAACTCTCAGTTTGAGTTTGATTCAGTATTTGTTACACTTCCCTGAATAATCTCTTTTCCCCCCACGTCCAAAATAAGAAGAATAATAAAGTATGTAAACCAAAATAAGTACAGTTTTAAAATTGAAGGTTTGAACTGAGGAAGCCCACTGTGAATTTACCCACATTTTATCTTTGTCTCCCTACCCCACGTTGGTATAATTTAGGAAGTTACAACCATGTTTTATATCTATTCATATTTTGATAATGCAAATGCACAGTGTAGACTTTGAAAATAAAACTATATATTTAGTTAGACCCATTCTTCCAAAGTGATCTTTTCTCCCATCTTTGGATAGAAAATACTAGAAGTAATATTGCTACTGAAGGAAAGCATCCAAATTTATTCATCGGAGCTAAATAGAAATAAAACTAATTTATGTCACTTTCAACACAATAAAGTAATAAGATGAGAGAGTTTCATTAATTGCTGGTTCAAATATATATTTTACCATGACATAATCATAAATGTTCCTGTAATAATAATGGTAACAACAATAATAACAATAAGCATCTGTCCCTTGCATGTAGAGATGAGTCTTCTAACTATGCCTGCTGGAAGCTCTAGGAGAAACATTATGAAGGCAAATTAAGCACGCTGATGGCACTATCTTGACCCCCTTTAGGCAATCATTCCTGGTTCCTGGAGCAGTTTCCCATTTCCTGCTCCCTCAGCCCCTTAAGGGCGCATCATTCTCACAGACAGTAAACTCCAGGACACAGAGTTTCCTGCCTCCTTTCCCTTCGCCCTGACTTCCCTGGCAGTTGCACAGGCCGCTGATTGCAGAACAATCCCATCTCCAGCTCTAAGTCATCACATCTTCAGATTTAGCCACACGCCAGTTTCCTCCAGCAGGAGCTGGACAAGATACAAGTAAGCCGTGTGGCTTCTACAGAGGGTGGGCTTTAGTTTTACGTCACTCTCTCTATTAACTATTCACCATGAAGTGTTGTCTTTTCTTTGACCCTAAACCCCCCATTTGTACCCTGAATCATCTTTTTAATCACCCAGACCCAGACCCAGTGCCCCATGACTCTCACTGGCTTTCAGCATTATTTCCCAAATCAATTTATTCTGTTACAATGGTGCCCCCTTTCTGATAATGGGGGATCTAATCTCGACCTTTCTTCAGTTTCAAAACTGTAACCCAGTTTGTAAGACTGTGCTTTTTTCTTGGCTTTTATTATGAGAACTGTGTTGTAGTTACTTGTCCAAGTATCTAGGAATGAGCAGATAGTCTTGCTTTGTTGCGATAACCAAGAAAAATTTACTGTGTCAACTCTGTGCAGTTAAGAAATAATATGACCATGGGTTCAGATTATTCAATCAATTTAGCTAAAATAGAAAATCACTTCATTAGCCCACCAAAAATTCATACATTTTAAGCAAAACCAGTCATAGAACCTCAAATACACTCCTCTGATTCCTCAAAGCATATTGGCGTGATCTACATTTCCATTAGCAGTTCTGGCTGGTGGATCTGGCTTCAGTCCTTGAAAATTTTGTTTTCACAAACAACTTCTCTATCCACATCACAGCTTAGACCCAATTCCAGGCTATGCTTGTCAGGAACTGTGAAGAATCTGAAATTTTTACCCTTCTTGCAAGCTAACAAGAGATCCTGCCAGTTTCCTGAATGCTGGCAAAAAACAAAACACTCCTGGATCAGAGACAAAGCAATTTATTACTCACATAAAGAGCAGTAGTCAGAGTTTAAATTTCTTATGCTGGATCCTAAATCTCAATTCTGTAAGATAATGCAAAGAGGGCCAGGTGACGGTTGCACATCAAGGGGATTGCATTACAAATGGAAGCACAGTGAGTTTAGGGATTCCAAATCTTTTATAATAGGCAGGAAGAAGAACTGCCCTTTGCTCCAGAGAAAAACAATATCTCCATCTTTCAAGGCTGTTTGCTATACAAACATCCTTTAAGATATCGTCCAGAACAAAGGCAGTTAGTCCTTCTAGTCAAAAAATGTGCAGAAAGGGGCAAAAACCTATGGAGAGTTGTCTCCCAACATTTTCTCATTTCTGTACTATCTTGTCTTCTGGAGAATTTTCTCTTTAGTACACCATTTCGTCAGCCACAATAATTAATCCCACAGAGGCTGGGACCAAATCAATTACTGGAGTCCCCAGCTGGGACCATCATCAATCAGGGGACACAGGTAACCATGCTTCCTACATGACCTCTCCGGTGGCTGGTAAGCCTCAGGGTTCCCAGTTCAATTCAAATAATTGAATCTATTATTTTTGGAGATACTGTCTATCTTAGTTCAGCCTGCCTTAATAAAATACCATAGACTGAGTGGCTTAAACAACAGAAATGCATTCCTCACAGTTCTGGAGTCTGGGCAATCCGAGATCAGGATTCTGATGAGAGCCCTCTTCCTAGTTTGTAGATAGCAGTCTCTTAGCTGTGTCCTCACACGGTAGAGAAAGAGATTATCTCTCTCTTGTGTCTTCTTATAAGGGCACTAATTCCATTCATGAGGTTGCCACTCTCATGACCTAATTACCTCCCTGAAGCCCCATCTCCAAATACCATCACATTGGGAATTAGAGCTTCAACACATGAATTTTGATCAGACACCAGCGTTCAGTCCATAGAGCTGCCTTAGGGCTATTAGTCCAACCTGCCTGTTTTTCCATGCCACCTTAATGGCTATAGGAACAGGGCTTGAAAAGATGTCTTGAGGTAATGACAGGTGTTTTGCATGGGGAGTTCAGGATCTTGGGCCATCTTTGATGCTTCTAATAGAATCCTAGGAAAAGTTTTGGGGACTAGAGATCAAATTATGGTCAGAGTCATGTGGCAAGAGATGGAAGACCCAGCAATTAGTTTATTTCAAGGTACTCACAACAGTTTGGGAGAAACACACCATAATGTTTTCCTGGGTGAGGAAAGCTCCGGGCTTAATTCTGAAAGACAGAGATCAATAATGTCCCTCTTTCCCCTGTAACCCCCAGGCTCTACAGTGTTCCCTCCCCAGGTTGTTGCTCTCCTTTTACCCACCCTCCACCCCCCCAACAAAGGCAGTGTGTCCTATTCCAGTAGCTATAACTTCACCTTTTTTTCCCCAACCATCTTCTTCCTGCATCCAGAACTTTCATCAAGAAGGGTCAGGCAGAAGCGGGACAAAGGTTTTTTCATAAATCTTAGAGACAACCATTATGTTCCCCATTTTAGCCTATGTGGACTATTTTGGGGAAATTCAGTGATTAATGTATTCAGCCCAAGTGGTCACTAGCCATATGATCTTTGACCATGTCAATCCAACAAGATAATCCAGGTGACTGAACCAAGTAAAGTTTGGTTCTCCTAGGCTAGGCTGCCCTCAAAGAGTGTATAAACCAGACTAGAGTGGAGATGGCATTAAGGAGAAGAAAGAAGTATCATACCCAGTATGGTCAGGACAGAATCCAGAATTTTCAAAATAGGTCTGTATAACTCTCCTACTTGACACTTTCCACCTTAATCATAACACAGGAAGCAGCTGAGACGAGATAATCCCTTTCCAAAGATGGTGCATTCCATAATCAAACTTCTTTACTAAGGTGTGTGCATCAGGGGGAGGTGAGGGAACTAGAGTCAAAAATGTTTTTGAGTTAATTTTTGAGGCAGTCATTCCAATACTCGAAATATCGGAAGGCAGTGGATGGTCCGGAGCATGGAAAATCTCTCAAATAGCTTGACTAACAGCCCATTATCATATGGCTCCTGTGATAGAGCCTCTTCATTGTCAGAGTATAAGTGGTCTAGAAAGGCAAAAATATGATATAGGCTAGTTCAAGGGCTACAGTAGTGTGGTCAGAGTTGGCTGGTCAAACTGCAACAACTTCAAAACCTGGAAAGTGTCAGCAATGATCAGGATACACTAATAACCCCAAGAAGGGGATCATAAGTCTGATAGTCTCTCAGGAGTAGGCAGGAACCATACCCCATGTACAGTGGCTTCCCCATCAACCGTTGGCAGGAGTCATAAATCCATCATGCAGTGGTAGCCTCTGCATCAGAAACATGGAGTCCTCTACTGGACTGTGTCCAGTCTATCATGGTCATTGTGTTGTGAGGTCTGGTATGAAGATGGATACAGGCAACGATGCTGTCACTCAGGGCAGTGCAGGCTCCATCAGCAGCTTGATTGCAGACGACTTCATGGGAACACACTCCTAAAGTAGATATCTACATAAGTGACTCAGTGATTCATCACCAGCCATGATTTGCATCTTCTACTCATGGCCCCAAAGAGGAGTATCTTCAATCTGTCTATAGTTTTCCACGTGGCAAACTAAGCAGCCAAGAGTCAGTAAAAATGTAATGAGGTTCATCAAGGAGAGTATCAACCAGGGCTATGAAAACGACCTTGAGTTCTGTCCACTGACTAGAGTGATCACTTCCATTTCCAACTCTTTATTGCCGGCATTGAGGCTGAACAGCTGCAGCAGCCCAGGGACACCATCAAGTTTCAGATTAGCTGAACCATCCCATGAACTAAGCACAGGTATTTAGGGGATCCTCAGAGAATTGAAGTCCTCCTTGAGCCAGGGGCTTTGCTTCAGGTGGCTAAATGGAGGATAAAGTTTCCCTCCAAGTGACAGCTGCCCTTTCCAGCTCCTTAGAGATTGAGTCCCAGTGAACCCACCATAAAATGGACACGTCAGGCTGGAGAGTTATAAGGCATACATGGGTCAGACGTTCAGTTTCCAAAAGGTCTTAGTAGCAAACTGCTTTGCATTCTCTAAGCAGTGTACTCGGTAACAAGGTTAGGTGGATAATTCCAAAGCTCCAGGGGCCACCTCCAGGTGGAGGCTGCCTCCCTTTTGACAGAGATGTCAATAGGAAAAATCATCACTTACATAGACTGTCACCAGTCAAAGCTTTGTGCACAGCTTGCAAAGATTCCTGTTGATTCCAGCCCTACTCAAAGGATGCCCCTTTTCAGTGTAGCTGATATAAAAGAACAAGTAGAATATCCAAGCGAGGTCCAATATCCAAAGAGTCCAATACATTATTTGGCCTCCTCTTTGGTGCAGAAGCTGAAGAGACAGTATTTTTCCTTAACTGCTGGAGGGATTGAGTGCTTTGTTAATCCACCCACATAATCTCTAAAAATGTTACCTTAATACACTCCCAGCACTCTGCACTTACTATTCAGTAAACATTTGCTGGCTTTCAGGATCACTATGTAAAGTAAACCCCAAGTAGTAGCTCTCTTCCTCTGAAGTAATTACTAATTGTACCATCCCGTGATCTTCACATTCAGCCACCGGTAGCTACAGATGACATTCTTAACACGTTGGATGTCCCGTATAACAAAATGTTTGTGAAAAGGCAAAACAGAGTTAAAATCCAGGCTATCAGTATCCCCACAGGTAAGTACTGGGACATGCATAAAAAATTGGACAAGAGGTGAAATTTTTGAGTTTCTCCAAATAAGAATAAGGTCGGCACTCCAGGCTGACCTAGAGTGTTTGTGTGCTGGACAGTACTGGTCATCAGGAGAAGCTACACAATCCAGAAAGGACCAATGCATAGAGACAGAAGCATATTAACAGTTGCGAGGGGAAGGAGGGAGTGAGGCGTGACTGCTTCGTGGCTATGAGGTTTCCTTTTGGGGTGATGATCAAGTTCTAGAACTAATGCCATTGAACTGTACATTTTAAAATGGCTAAAGTAGTGAATTTTATGTTATGTGTATTTTACTACAAAGAAAGAGATGATTTACAGAACTGAGAATGAATTTTTAAGTTGGGGACACCAAACCCATTCCAGGGATGGTGTGGGCAGAAAAGACAATAGGTGAACGAGAAGGAGGCATAAGCCTAAGTGTGTCTAGAAGAAATGAGGAATAGATACTCATATTAAATGACATCAAATTTCTGTTAGACCTTTATGTGTTACAGTGCAACCAAAATTTCACAATTTTTAAAAATATTCAAACTTGTAATTTGGTAGATATGGTCCACAAGGCTTGCAGCATGTAATTAAATTAGCCATCAGGTCAAAACACTTAACAGCACATTTTCCCTGTCGTTTACATTTCAATTTACTGTGGTAAGTAATAATAATCTTTCTTGTGAAATATAGAATTTACATCAGTGCACTAATTGTCTTGGATTCTAAACCCAAGTTACAGCATTGGAGGGGGGGTTTCTTAGTTGTGCTTTCTATACAATAGGATTATAGCTCAGGGGCACAGTGAGTAATGAATTTAAATGATTTCTTCTGATATATAATTCCACCAATAAATATTTATGTCTGTGGAATGCTCCAATGTTGCTTTTTAAGAGTGAAACTCAACAAAATTTATATAACTGGTGACCGTGCAGAGCACCTTACGGCTGTCCTATAAATATTAAAAGAATCAAAATGCAAACGTGGAGACCAAGAAGGCCTATAAGGAAGAAGTCCTGCTGAATTAGGAGCACCTCCTTTGGTGCTACAACGTGAGAAACATTAAAGCCTAAGGAAGCCCCAGTTTTATTCAGTTCTATCAAGATATGTTAACTGGGGGAACCAGTCTAGGGATATTTTCATTTTTGAGACCATCTGTCTCTTTAAATGAGCTTTATTTAAATGAATGAATTTAAGTTGAGGCTAAACAAAATTAGTCAGCAGCAATGGATTAGTTGGGCAACTGGCTTCTACCTCCTCTCAGTTTTTAGAGCAATATTTATGCTTAAGTTGCCAAATAGCATCATGATATCATAGGGTCTTCCTCCCTCATTAGACTGTGAGATCCCTGAGGGCAAGGATTATGTCTTAATTGTATTAGTCATCCCAGGTTCTAACCACATTAACCATTTAACCATTAAATAAATGTTTCTTGATAAAGATGGGCTGCAAATAAGCTAAACTTTCTATCAGTGTGTCTCCCATGTATACAGTGGTCAGTTATGGTTTCTAAAGCAGATGATGAGAAAAATGAATATATTCCCTACAGGCATATCAGGAAAGAGGACCCTGCCTCAGCTCCTAAAGGGTCCGAGGGTAAAGAGAAAACAGATTAGGGGAATTTGGCCTCTCTTATGGGCTTTGGGATGGCTTTTCAGGCTCCATAGGAGCCAGTTTGCTTGATTTGCTTGGTATTCTTTAATCAAAGTTGCAACCAGGTGTCCTGCCCAAAATCTACTTCACAGAGAGGAATTTCCTGCATTATAAACTGGTTGCAGTATCTTCTCCCACATCCACTTCCCTTCACCATGGTCCTTTAGCGTAACAGGAGTCACTCATAATGAACAGTAGACAGAGGTTTCAGGTGAGTGACACTTGGGGTCCTGTCTTTTTATGATCTCCCATCATGGAAGAACCATAAATCAGACCATTCATATTCCAGAGGTTTCTGACAATTCCAGACTTCTCGCCCCTCCCCTTCCCCTGCTCCCACTATATGCTAACTCCAATATTTCGTCTTGCAGATCCCAAGTTTTCTAAAGTGTATGTGTTGGTTTGATTAAACAAGGGTAGTTTCTGATTAAGAGGGCTATAAAACCCAATAAGAGAAAAATGCAAGCTGGTTTAGAGAGTATTCTACAGCAATTAGTTGAGAAACAAAGAAAAACAAGAAAAGTCAACACACAAAATACATCTACTCAGCACCTTTTATTTTTTCACATTTCTAGTCAGAACAGAAAAATAGTAATAGTAATAATAATAATAATACCATGAGTAACCTTTGTTGAGGACTTATCTGCACCAGACACTATGACAAATATTTTATGTATATAGATACATTTAATTTTCACATCAAACTCACCAGGTAGCTAATACTATTATCCCCATTTATGGTTGAGGAAACCAAGGCAGAGAATAAATAAATAACTTGTGCAAACTTGATGCAGGCAGTAAATGGTGGAGGCCAGGAGGAAGCTGGAGGTCCTCAGCTGACACTAGACAGCTTCTCCTGGAACTGCGTAAGCCCTTCTGTTCTTCAGCAGACTTCAGTCTTATTCTGTATGAAGATTATTCCTTCATGTAGCTTAATATTAATCAGATATATATAAGTTCAACTTCGTGAAAAGCAGGAAAAAATCTACAGAACCCGAAGTGGGAAACACTCTAATTTCTATCTCTCTCTCTTTTTTTTCCTAAAAAAGGTTGGGCAAACTAGTAGCTGAAAAATACTGATGTCACCTGAAAGAAATTGCTTCTTTCCTGCCCTCTTCTTCTCCAATTTTGGGCCTCAACCAGTTGGAAACTGGTATGAATGTGCATAATGATGACCTCTGAATGATCATCATGAAATGACTTTCCCCAGTAGTGTTAGATTTATCTGCTGATTTTAATACCCTTCATTCTAAAATGCTATTATCCTGAGTGCATGCAGGGGACAGTACACTTAGTCATAAGTGATGGATGAATTCATTATCTTCAGCCAATTTTAATGGGTCAACTAGAAAGAAAATCAGCAGTCAGTTTTGGCTATTGAACATTGCTACCTCACGTATATTATTAAGCCAAATATAAAAATGGGTGGTTTTACATTTTCCTGTCAAGACAACAAAGGTCACCTCTCACAAACCTGAGAGACATTCACATTTATTTCTCTTTGCCCTGAATAAAATGGAGAATGTCAAAGTTTTTTAATCTTTTTCCATTGTGAACTGAGTATTTCAAAACCGAGCACCCCACAAAGAGGAAAGGTGCTTCGAAGGAATTCAGAATAAGGAGGTTTCACTGCAGAGGAATAGAGGTTGACATTAATGGATTCCCTGGGTGACATTATTAATCTGATGGCACTACTGAATTCTAGGGCTTCAGCCCCATCATTAGGAGCTGAAAGCAAACACACTGGTGTGGAATATAAGTAGGGGTGCCCACGAGTATCACAGGCTGTTTTCTACCCGCAGCTATTAGAAACCAAAAACATTTAATACACATGAATGATGGGGCTGGGGGGGAGGAAGGTCCAAGAGGGAGGGGATATATGTATATGTATAGCTGATTCACTTCGTTGTACAGCAGAAACTAACACAACATTGTAAAGCAATTTTTTTCCTATAATAAAAAATAAAAGAATGTATGCTTTTCATATCTCAACCTCTCTTTTCTATTCTTGGTTGAGAAACCCCAACTTTTTAGCTTCTAAATTATCATTTTTCATTTGAGTCATCAACTTGTACTTTTTCTCTCAGACCCAGTTCTAAACATCTGCAGCTGTTGATTATAGGAATGGCGAACGGGTATATCCTTTAGGTTCTACATTAGGGACATAACTCAGGGAGCTGTCCTTACTCAATGATTCCTACTTAAAAGACAGTCTTTTACATACACTTGCTTGAAAAGTGAATATATGTTTTTCTGTATATAACTACCTGACCTGGAGCTTCTTTGAGGCTTACAGTTTCCAGCGTTTAAATTTAGTTTTTTAAATATTTTTTTTAAAGTTATTAAATTTATTCTAAAATCATGAAGTAGTCAGCAAGTAATCAGAATCTGAAAGCTATGACTATTATCTCAGAAAGCATGTTTCTTCCTGCTGTTTACACAACTCAAAATCAATTTATTAAATGCCTTATGACAATAAATAATTTTCTATAAAAATTAATTGTACTAGATGTGAATTTCATGAAGTTTGAATCTTTTTCTTCAATAACCCAAATAATAACTATTTAAATATGAGCCTATTCTTTTAATTAATGTTAATTATTTAAGAACTCCTTGAGACCCTGTGTGACATTTCCTGTCAATTTATAGATGTGGGTACAACATTCAAGGGTTACATTGACTAGAATCAGACAAACTCTTGCCAAGTAGAGTGGACATGGCTAAATTCTTTTCTCAAAGTTCATAATGTTAATGGAGACAAAGCAGCTTGCTTTTTTGCTAAGCTGATAACCGTCCTACTTATCAAAATAGCAAAACATAGGTAAAGAATGAAATTGGTAATCCTAAAATGCTTTGAAAAGTATAAAAATCTACAGAAAGTATTAAATAGAACAAGAATCCTTCCATGTCTTTCTCCCATTTCCTTCATGAATTGAAACTATCCTCAAAAAACAATGATTTCCTTAAAAATGCTCACCAATAGCAAAACTTGAGTAAAGGCATGTTTCGTTTTGCAAACTTATAGTTACTTAGAAGTATTAAAATATATTTCAGACCTTATTTCTAAAGTGGACATAATATTGTCCATAGTTTTAAAAAGCCTTGCCATATTATAACTTACTAAAATAAATTTTAACAGAAGTTCTCAAAGATTGTAAGCAGATGCAAGTTAGCTCTACCATATCCTAAGTTTATGAATATGGCCCAAAAATGCTAGAGAAGGCTTTAAGCTGTAACATATAAGACAAGTCCATCTGTTTATGTCATCTGGTACTCTTTATGTGACATGGTAAAGATGATAAAAAGAAAATCAAATTCATATAGCATTTTATCTAAGAGGTTTCTATAATTGAATTCTTAAGGATTTTAAAATTTTCTTTTTTTCTTTTAACTTGTTACTAATTAAAATAGCAAACTTGTATTTTTAATATGCTCTCCTTTGCTTAAAGCAATGTTATTGTTATTCACTAGCCCAATTTGATGTCTTCAAATTAGCTTTTTTTAAAAAAATTTTACCAATTTCTCAGCCTATCACTCTGCAGAAACACATAAGAACACACCTGTTTGAGTTAGTCCTCTGTTTTTAGTGTTTTTAAGCTGTATGTTAATATTCAGTAGTGTACCCATGATCTAATAATGTACAGTCAGAGTTCTCACCACTTTAATTTAGATCCTTATCACTTTGTTCATCCATTGCAGTACCTTCCTAACTGCTGCCCCAGACTACAACCCTCAAACTCTAATCTCTCCAATCCAAGCCAAAGTCCACCTAAAACTTCATCGTAAGGGGTATATTATGGCCAGTAGGAGGAGCACCTTGCGCCCAAATCCACCCTCAAGGAGGTGTGATCAACATCAGACTCATTGGGCAACAACAACACTAGGAAATGGAGTATGAGGCACATCAGGCTGGAGAAGCCAATGGTTTGGGGGCAGCCTGGAGTTACCCCATCTTTGATGAGCTTCATCAGAGTGCTTGTTACCCAAGCGTTATAGGTAACACAGTGAGTGAGTCTGGAGCACCTTCCTGATGGGGAGGGGCCTCCCATCTATTGGGAGCCATGGGGCAACCTAGTGAAGGGAGGCATGAACTAAACGCCTTAGCCAAAGCCACTGCAGGCTTTAGGGTGTGCTTTTCATTGGGATGCCCTCCTTCCTTCGTTGTCCATTCTTCTTCCTCCTTCCTCCTCCTCTACCCCCACTTCTCTTCCTTGTCCTCCTTCTCCTTCTATTCATTCACTCGTTCAACACATATCCACGAATGCATGCCAGGGTTGTGCCAGGCACTTTATTAGGTACAAATAAAGAGTGGCTCACAAACCACTTATTGTCACTTCCCTCCTAGAGATTTCAGTGAATCAAGGAAAATAAATATCAAGCAAAAAATTATATCTATCATGGTACCAAGAAAGAGGAAGGTCGAAATGTGATGGAAGCAGTAATAGAGGCCCTAATATAATCTGCAGAGAAAAAGCCACTTGGAAGAGCTGACACCTAAGCTGAACTCCGACAGGAACACAGATCAACTAGAGGATGTGGTGGGAGAGGCAGCATAGAGGACAAGGAGTGTCGCAGACAGAGCAAGCGCTGAAAATTCCAAAAGAGGGAGGAAAAAGGAGTGAGTGAGAAAAGGCGGGTGGATGCCAGAAACTGAGAGAAATTCAACCCAACGAGAACAATGAGTGAGGGAGACCCAGGCCGGAGACAGAAGCATCAGGTACAGAGTAGAAAATAACTGAACAGTGCCAGATCCTGGTAAGGAGGAAAGAATAGTCTCCAAAGTGACAAGAGAGGACGCAGCCTTATTCAAGAGAGGAGCACCTCTGCCAGTGCGACAGGAGGGAAGGAAGGAAGAAAGGTTTGCAGGTTTGGTGGTGGAAAGTTGAGGGAGCGCCTCTCAGGACTTATTTTCTTTTTCTGTCGAGTAGCTAGTGAGCTCATTTGCCGTGAGTGAGGGGGTGGATATTTGAAATACTTGTGTGGTGCACAGGAGCATGATTCCGATTGGGAAATATATTAAGATTACCAGGCAGTACTGAGGGCCCAGGTGAGGTGATGACTCTAAGTTTATAATGGTACCAATCGTCTCAGTTTTCTCCAGCAAGTCTTATCGAGCAGAATAATGGCATAGAAGTTGGATTCATCTAGAAATGATGACTTGCCAGGATGGTGTGATGAAAAGGACAGAGGCCAGAGCTATTTGCAGGATAGTTGCTGAAATGACAGTCAAGACAATTTACCACCAAAACCAAGGAGAGAAAACTAGAAGGGGCTGATGTGTAGGGAGTATGCAATACAATCAGATGACTATAAAGAACTAAGGTTATTGAGTAAGCAAAGAAAAAAGTGATCCAGCTCTAGGGGTCTACCCTCCACAAGCTTTTGGGCCAGAAAGACTCAGGAGCAGTAACACTCTCACAATACCCACTGGAAGCAGAAGGTGGGGACACAACACCACCCCCACCAGTTTCTGCACACAATGAGACCTGCTGGGAGAACAGAACGTGATGGTAAGCTACAGAAGTATTGAAGAACAGGAATAACAGGGAAATGGGCAGGAGAGAGGAAAGGAAGAGGTGGTCTGAACTTAGCAAGGTAAATTAATAGGAGCCATAAAACAGTAAATGAACAAAACAGCCATGATAGAGATAAATACCATGGAGAAAATTAAAATATGGTGACATGATGTAGAGTGACAGGATGGCTGTTTCATATTGGGTTGTCAGGGTGTCTGGGGAGACACCATTTAAGTTGAAATCTGGATGACAAGAAACATTCAGTTTTGATACATGAAGGGAAAGAACCATCCAGAAAGATGATAGAGCAAGCACAGATGCACTAAGGCAGGAATGAGCTTGGAGTGGAAAGAAGGCCACCACACTATGGTGAGTGAGCAGAGAGGAAATGCTAAGAATGAAATCCAAGTGATATAGTCCACACTGGGTAGAGCTTAACAGAAAAAAGAGAAGGAGTTTGCTCTTTTTTGAATCAGAAGATTAAAGAGGAGGGGCGATCTGCTTTATGCTTTAAAAGTTGACTGTGGCTGCTATGTGTAGATGATGAATAGTGAGAGTCAGGAGACGAGGTTGTTGGTAGTTATTCCAGGGATCCAGGGAAAAGATGAAGGTGGAATAGTCTAAAGGCTAATAATGAAAAGAGGAGAGCTGGAATGTGTTTTAATGGCTTAAATGTGGGAAATAAGTAAGAAAGAATAGAAGCTTGGGACTGAAACATCTGAGGGTAAAGTGGGGTCATTTTCTAAGGCTGGAAGGCAAAGAAGAAACAGGTTTAAGGACAGAAATAAAGAATTCAGTGTGGGCAATCTTAAGTTTGAGCTGTTTGTTAGGTCTCTGAATGGATATCAGTTATGCAGTAGGACATGCAAGTTGAAATTCTTGTCAGGACTGCAGATTTGGAAATAACGGGCATAGAAATGACGGAGGAGGTGATGGGAGTAGCAAGAAGAGTGGACAGATGAAGTGATGTTGAGTTTTGGGGACATGAAAATGTCAGTGAAATGAGAGGCCATGTTCCAGGGGTTGCGTTCACTTGCACAGGCTATAGAGCCAGCGTGCTCAGGGGAGAATCAGGGGTTCGTTAAAACCAAAAATTATGGTGACTCAGGAAGGACAAAACTGATGGAGAGTTCAGTGAGAGAGTTGAGGAGAAAAGCAGAATTTTCCAGGAAGCAGATTGTAGAAGTATAGAGAAGCTTGCGTTTTAACCGGAGAAGGGGGAAATCTGGAATATGTAGAGAGGCGGTTGGAGTTCTGACACGACACTCCACTAAATTCTTGGAGAATTTAGCTGTGGCTTTGAAGGCTGTAATAAGTGTATCCTTTTTTCATATGCCTTATGGCAGGGTTGGCAAGTTACACTTGCTGGCCACATCTTACCCATCCCGTTTTTGTAAATAAACTTTTATTGCAACACAGTCATCCCTCTTTGTTGACATAATGCCCATAGCTGCTTTCACACTCCCATGGCAAAGATGAATAGTTGTGACAAAAATCATCTGGCCCACAAAGCTAGAAATATTTATTATCTGGCACTTTACAGAAAATGCTTGCGATTCCTCATCTATGGGGCCGTAAGGTAGGAGCAATGACCAGAGAAATCAAATGTAAGCCTTGTGGCCTGGGACACAGAGGGAGTGGCTCCTGTGGCCTTTTGATACATGCTTTTGGACCTTTGTAGGCAGACTATGCAAGTACTCATATAACAAAGACGAACCCTCATACAACATGATGATAACGATAGTCAAGACATGGAAACAACCCAAGCGCCCATCAACAGATGATTGGCTTAAAAAGATGTGGTACATATATACAATGGAATATTACTCAGCCATAAAAAGAATGAAATATTGCCATTTGTAGCAACATGGATGGCCCTAGAGAATATTATGCTCAGTGAAATAAGTCAGATAGAAAGACAAGGACTATATAATATCACTTATATGTGGAGTCGAAAAATAAGACAAATGAATCTATATACAAAACAGAAACAGACTCACAGACATAGAAAACAAACTTATGTTTACCAAAGGGGAGACGGACGGGGAGGGACAAACTGGGAGTATGGGATCAAGAGATACAAACTACTATACATAAAATAGAAAAGCAGCAAGGATTTATTGTATAGAACAGGGAACTATATTCACTATCTTGTAATAACCTATAATGGAAGAGAATATGAAAAAGAAATAAAAGCTTTATATATATATATATAACTGAATCACTTCATACTTGAAACTAACACAATATTGTAAATATTGTAAATGAACTATATTTCAATTTTTAAAAAATCATTATGATACATTGTGCAATACTTTCCATTACATGTATCCTCAAATAAGCACTGATCTTCCTCATCACCTTTAGATGAGGGCAGGACGTGGGTTATCCCTCAGCAAGACTCTGCAACCATTGGTCTTAATGCTAATCGCATGGACGCTCAGTTGCCATTATCGCCAACTTAATCCTCTTGGTGCTCAGTAGAACATGGTACCCTTTCTATGTCTTGATCAGACAAGAAGGATCTCACAGCCAAGTTCTCTGGGATCCAATGCATTTCAGCTGTCTTATTCATATACACAAAGCTATTGCCTGAAAGCAAAAACTTGCTGCCCATGTGGCTGAGCTGGTACAGCCTTCTGACACTTGTGTGGCAAGATCTAGAAAGCAAGGCTGAAATGTAGGTGGGGTCACACGCTCAAAAGGCTTCCAACACTGGACGGGAATGTAAACTAACAGCGTGGAGCAGACGTTAGACTCCCAGGTAAAGTGGGCATCGTGGCACACTGAAGAACCCTTGCCCTCTCCAAACGGAGTAGTTGTTACTCAACTCCAGCTTTGCAGTCAAAGAGGAATGAAAATCTAGCCAAATAAACTGATTATTCAAAAACAGTCATACATTCAGATTTTGATGTTAAATTTCTGGTTTCATTTAAGCACAATCATTGCCAAATAAAGCCTGCGCTGTGTTGCCAAACAAAACTCTTCAACTCTGGCCCATACACTGCTAATTGTAACCCAGTTTCTAGAAGGAAGACGAGAAAGAAGCCAATTAGCCTGTTCTTGATACAGAACTAAGACTTGAGTCTCAAAAGCAGTCTTTGTTGCGTGTATGTGTGCAATACTTAAGCTCTCCAGGAAACTACCAAGGTGTCAGAATCCCAAATCCCAGGCTAGTATTAAGGTTCCCCTTCATAGACTTCCTCTTGGACTTGGGCTTCTGGACACCTGATACTAGTCATGCCTCTGTAGTAAGAACCCAAAAGAGAAACACCAGCTGGTGCCCAGCTTCCTCAAACCTTTGAAGCCCCTCTGCTGTCACATTTTCAGGAGAAGGAATACAGAGGAAAAAGGCAAGCCAAATTCATTAGCATGATATTTGATGTCCTCTATAATCTGATTTCAATAAACCCTTCAAACCCATCTTCAATTCTTCTGTACTGCACTCACTTAGAATGCTCACTGACTCATACACATTACGTGTCCTCCCTTTACCTACATGAATCAAGTACTCTATATCATTTTTGTGACCTCTTCAACTATATTGTTTTGCCTCTTATTTCATACTTCCTGATAATGATCCTTTTCATTTTCCCTGAGTATTTGATTTAATCACTAATGTGTTAGACTGGGTCCTCCAAGAATAAGATATCAAGATGAGATTAAATGTGCGAAGATTTTCTATGGAGAAAAATGCCTGAGAAAGAAAATAGGGAGCAAATTGGAGGAGGCTGGGAGAACCATCCAAAAGCTGATCCCAAAGGAGGAGAATGGGAAGAAAGTTCAGGTGGAAGTGTCCTAGATGGCCGTGCTGTCAGAGGAAGGTTCAGAAGTACTCAGGGGATGTCCATGGACCTAAGGCAGCTGGCATAGGAGTCCCATGTCTCCCAGGAATAGGCCTGCCTCAGTATCTCAGCTGGACTCAGCCATTGGCTGGGAACAGCCTCTAGGAAGCAGGGACTCAATGCAAAGGAACAGTAGTCCTTGGTCAATTATGATCCCTGTAGTTGGAGGACCTGAGAGGCACATTATCATGGCTGCCACTAAGAGGATAATAACCTCTTTATAGATAGAAAGCATCTCCAATACACTTCTTTTTTCTTATACAGAAATTAACAGAGTGCTATGGTCAATAAAGACACACATATATACATATACATTTCTAGAACAAAAGAAAGAAAGAAAAAGAAAGGAAGGAAGGAAGGGAAGAAGGAAGGAAGGAAGGAAGGAAGGAAGGAGGGAAAAAAGCATTGAGGTTTAGGTTGAATGTAATCGTATAGTCTTTTTTTAAAATGGAGAAATACTACAAGTATGACTCTAGTCCTTCTATTAAAATAGTTACTTTACTAATCTGAAGTTCTCTATATTTTCCTATTTGTACTTGAGAAATCCATAAACAGGACAAGCAGCAACAAGCATTATATCTGTAAGGGCCAAAAAGCTGCCCCAGTGGCTTGAAAGTATTATTCACATTTGTAACATCCAACATATCATTATATACCCCCAAGGAGCAATTGCACCCAAAGGAGACTAGCACTTAATGTGAAGTAATTCAGCAAAACACACACTGTGTTTTGAACATACATAATATTGTAAGTGTTCCTTCTTTTTAATTTTTTTGGTGTTGCTTATTTTTTTACTTAATTGACACGTAGAGGTCATGACAATATCACTTAGATTCTTACTGCATACTTCCCACACTTTCATTAAACTAATTATCTTAAAATGTAATTAGCTGATTACTGAGAAAGGTAGATGATGATAGTGAATGGAATGTAAGATAAGCATTGATGAACAACAACAGGATCCAAATATTCTAGTCAGGGAGAAGACATTCAGGGTTGGCTGAGAGACAAGGAATATTCAATAACCTTTTGATCAGTTGCACTTGAATCAGAGCTAACAATGCTACACTGTGTTATTGCAACTGGGTAGAAATCCAAGTCCTCAATTTTTCAAGCCTAACAAAGCTCCTTTACATTTCAGTGATACTGAATGATGTACTAAAGTACCCTAGTGCAGACCGACTGCAATTTGTCAACTGGACTTTGCAGTCTTTCTCTTTTTTGCCTTTTTAGAAAGTATTATGTGGAAAAGATTTGTTTTCATTGGTAGCCATTGTCAAAGCAACGGAATTTATTATAATTAAATTACAACATGTTTCTGAAGGGCCAATATTCTAAGCTTTACCTTGTTCACAATAAGGTAAAGGCATATTTGTTTGAAATTTTTAAAACCTGGTTGAAAATAGATTTTTTAATTAACTGGCTCTGGACCAGAGCATCTTTCAAATGAAAATACAATAAGACAACTAATTGGATAGGTTATTTACTTAGAATAATTGGATCCATGCTGTAGCAAAGTCCTTTAGAATGTGGCTTTGCTGCAGTATTTTTAGTTATCTGAGTGTGTTGGACTGTCTAGAGCATGAAACCAGTATAGCATGTATCACAATAAAATCCCTGTATGAGCCAACAGCTGCATCTGAGGAAAGCCATGACAAGATTCAGACCAGCCACGATACCCCACCTTCTGTTATCAGTGGACTGATAATAGGAATAGTGTAACCCCCAAACTCACTGCACAATGTATTTATCTGTATTACTTCAGAGCAATTCACTCCCCATTAGAATGTGGGCTCATCTGAGACAGAGGTTTAGCCTACCTCACCTCTTATGCCCCTGACTAATAGCTAATAAGCTCTCAATAAATGTTAGCTGATTTAGAATGTAACCAGGGCAGAAGAACAATAAGACTAATTTAATTCAATATATTATTTATTTTTGCTGTACACGGAGCTGGCTACAAATGAAAGAGAAACCATACGTATCACCTTGGAAAGTAGAATCTTCTTAGAAAGGTAAGACTGTCAGCCGTGAATCATCTACAACTAAGTGAGGTGGCTTGTGATCTTCATGTGTTAGTGAGTGATACAAACAGTGGATGCAGATGAGGTTCAGAGAAAGGAAGAACCGGTGTGAGTTCAAGCGACCAGCAAGCAAAAATACCATAACGATGAAAGGCAAAGAAAAACGAGGGAGCATCCACTAGGTGGAATACGGTGAGTCATACATTCCCAGGACAGTTGGGAAATGGGTTGTCTGGAGTGGGTGAATCACGGGGAGAAAACTAATAAGACTGAGAGTGGGGAAGTAAGGTTGGAAATACAGGTGAAAAACCCTGAAGCCATTCTGAGAAGTTGAATAGTGTCATGGAAAAAGCACTGAACTAAATCAGGAGATCTTGTTTAGGTTATTTCGCCCTCTGCTTGCTCTGACATTGAGTAAGGAAGTGGACCCCTCGGGCTTCACTTTCCTCATGCATAAAGTGAGGGAAGCCGAAAGACCAAAGATCTTGGTGAGATAGAATCCTGAGAAGTTATGAGCGAGGGAGTGACGTGATGAACGAAAGGTTTGGGCAGGATGCATCTGGTGGTAATGCACAGAAATGGGCCTGCGGATGGCCAAGTAGAGGTTTTTAATAGAAACCAGTCACCAGAGGATAGAATAAGGGGCTAGGAAAGAAAATGGAAATGTAGGGGAAATGTAGAAGGCAGTATCAATCAGACTTGATGACTTGTAGAAGCACTGACTCGAAAATAATGCCATTATTTTGAACCAAGGTGATCAGATATTAGTCTAATTAGAATAAAACTATATTAAGGGCAAAGCCAATGTGAGAAAAAATCAAATAAAACTTTGCTTTGGGTCCTGTCCACCCTAAATGCCTTCCCCCCACTGCAGGACTTGCCCTTTAGTTTCACCCTTAAGTTCTACCCCAAGGAATCCTAGAGTTTGAACTTGCTAAGGACCCTCAATATCCACCCCTAGATCTCCTGGCTCATTTGTGTGTGCCTCCTGTGTCGATCACTTCCAGGCCTTCTTCCGAATGGTTCAGTGGTTTGTATGTACCACTTGCCGTTTTGAGGCTTTTTTCTTTTATCAGCTCTCCATTCTCAAGTTAATAAAAACTGACTGAAAATTAATGCTTTACCATGGAAATGATCATGGTTTGATAATTAACTAGGCATACTGGATAGTTGATCATCACCACCAACTTTGAGGCATTGCATTCATTTTTTCTTGCTGTGTAACAGACTGCCACAAAAGCAATGGCTTAAAGCAGTACTCATTTATTAGCTCACAGTTCTATAGGTCAAAAGTCTGGACAAGACTTGGCCGGATTCTCTGTTCAGGGTCTCCCAAAGTTCAAGTCAAGATGTTGGCCACCTTGAGATCTCATCTGGAATCTCTGAGGGAAATATCCACTTCCAAGCTTATTCGGGATTCTCAAGAACTCAAGTCCTTGTGATTACAGGACTGAGGTCCACATTTCCTTGCTGGGGGTCCACCAAGGGTTGCTCTCAGCTCCTAGAGGCCACTCACATTCCACATACACATTCCAAGCCATGTGGTTTCTTTCATTGTCAAAGCCAGACATGGAGAATCTCCCTTATGTCCAATCTCTCTCCCATTTCCAATTCCTCTGACTTGGTCTCTGACCCCTAGGCCCAGATTTAAATGGTTCATGTGATTAGCTTAGGCCCGCCTGGAAAATCTTCCCCTTTTAAAGTCCACTGTGCCATGTAACATAAACCAATCATGGGAGTGAAATCCTCATATTCCCAATCCCAGGGATTTTACAGGGTGTATGCACTACAATGGGAGCCGTCTTAGAATTCATCCCACCGCTGGTAGGTGATAGGATTGTAGACCAGTGGATGGGACCCCAAGCTGTGTTAGACATTTTCGGATGTTTCATCCAAGGTCTGGCATTTCCATGATGTTTATTAATGAGATTATTTAATTCACTATTTAAGAGCATGGGATCCATAGTCTGCCTCTTCTGGTAGAGTTGTGCTTCTGCCACTCATTTGATGTGTGATCTTAATCAGGATCCTTACAGTCCTCCCAATCTAGCTGCCTCATCAGCAAGATATAGGGATAAATAGTAATTGCCTCATACGCATGTTAGGAAGACTAAATGAAATAATTCATGTAAAGCTTTAGCACTAATGCACAAATTCCTGGCTCATTAATAGTGGCCTTTTTCTTTTCCTTTTTTTAAATGAGATTCCGAGATCGAACTAATCTCTCCAGAATTACACAGCTAATCTCAGGATGAGGACCTGGGATTCAGCTTTTGAGCTGTTTGACTTTAGAACCTACACTCGGGCCACCAGGCTAGTGCTACTCTAGGTCTCTTCATAGCCTGCTGCAGCTTCCTCCTGTTTTCATAACCTCACAAACAGAACAGAGTTATCTATGCATGGATTGACCATTGTTTAAAGACACTGATACAAAAAATGTTATTTACCATAACTAAGGAATATGTTTCATAGACTTTAAATACATTCTGCTTATGCCTCTTTACTACTAATATCAAGCCTGCTGTGAAATTATTCTCTGAGCATCCAATATTTATTGAATTATTTCATGAATGACAAGGAATGATTACTTTGTAAAGAAAGCAAATCCATTTTTTTTCCGAATCACCTAGGGAATCAAGATATTACTGTTTACGATGTTCAAAGGACATGTTATCATTTAACTAGAATATTGTATCTGGGATTAAAGAGTTCTTAATCTTATCAAATACAACTCACTCTACCTATACATCTGGAAGCCAGTTCACTTTAACTTAGAAACAAAGCCTGGGATGCTGAACGTTACCATCAGCGGCACTAGTATGGCTCAAGGCTATTATTGAAAAGGAGACAAAAAGAAAACTTCATAGAGAAGTTGCTTAACTCACATCTCCATTAAGAAATGAAAAGGAGGGGCTTCCCTGGTGGCGCAGTGGTTGAGAATCTGCCTGCCAATGCAGGGGACACGGGTTCGAGCCCTGGTCTGGGAAGATCCCACATGCCGTGGAGCAACTGGGCCCGTGAGCCACAACTACTGAGCCTGCGCGTCTGGAGCCTGTGCTCTGCAACAAAAGAGGCCGCAATAGTGAGAGGCCAGCGCACCGCGATGAAGAGTGGCCCCCACTTGCCGCAACTAGAGAAAGCCCTCACATAGAAACGAAGACCCAACACAGCCAAAAAAAAAAAAAAAAAAAAGAAATGAAAAGGAAAGCAGACTGAAGACAAACACCAACTAGGATGAGGAGGCAGTGCCCTGCTAATGTAAAACATAAGACTCATAGACCTAAATTGTTAACGAAACCTAAAATCCTTAAGATGTCTTCGCTATAGAGTGGAAAGAGATCCTTATAAATATCATCACCAACTTTTATTCCCCCCGCATCAATTTAGACCTTTTGCATTTTGCTTTTAATACTGTAACATACAATATATTTGGACCCATAAAATACTTTCTCAGAATTAACAACAATAAAATAATAAAACCTTAGGTTGATCTATCATTTTATTACTTACAAAATATCTTAACTTGCGTCATTATTTTAACTTATATTATTATTTTACTTATTCCCCACAAAAGTCCAGGGAAGTGGTCAGAGCATATATTATAACCCCTTTTACATCTGGCTAACTGAAGCAACTCACTCAAAAGAGCAAAGGAAAAAAAAAAGGCAGAGCCAACTTCAGCCTACAACATTCTTATGCTATTCAATATACTTGCAGTTTCTGACAATTTGAGAATTTCATATTATATTTAAATCATCTGGTTTCAACTGAAGTTAAATATCAAAGCATGATAACTTTCTTGGTAAACTATTAGTTGTTCCATTAGATTCTGTTAGTTTAAAAATATACAGTTGAACTACCAAATGTAAAATAGATAGCTAGTGGGAAGCAGCCGCATAGCACAGGGAGATCAGCTCGGTGCTTTGTGACCACCTAGAAGGGTGGGATAGGGAGGGTGGGAGGGAGGGAGACACAAGAGGGAGGGGATATGGGGATATATGTATACGTATAGCTCATTCACTTTGTTATAAAGCAGAAACTAACACACCATTGCAAAGCAATTATACTCCAATAAAGATGTTAAAAAAAAAAAAAGAAAGAGAGAAAAAGGGCAGCCAATTAAACCGTAAGTTGCAGCCCGGTTTCAGAGATGTTAAAATGTTAAAAACTGTGTGTCTTGTGACAGGCAAAAAAATATATATAGAGAGAGAGAGAGTTGAAATGTAACCACGTCATGAAGACTGTACTGCTATTTATTCTTTTTAGCCACTTGGAATAATGTCCTGTATGATACATTATTCATCTCATATTAAAAACCTATCATCTGCAACTTTTCCTCTCTTTTCCAACATCTAACATTTATTCTCTTCACTGATAATCTTGCTTCTTATTTCATAGGAAAAAATAAAAGTACTCATAAGAGAGCTTCCAAATGCTCCCAGCTTCAAACCTACTAATCTTACCAATCTTTCTGTACCTTTATATCCTTGCACATGAGGTGAACTATCTAAGACAACTGCTTCACTTGTGTAAAGTTCCAACACTTTTCACCAAATCAAGGAGCACTCCTGGAATTGTCACCTCGCTTTTCTGCATCTTTTTTTTTTTCATCTTTATTCGAGTATAATTGCTTTGCAATGGTGTGTTAGTTTCTGCTTTATAACAAAGTGAATCAGTTATATGTATACATATATCCCCATATCCCCTCCCTCTTGCGTCTCCCTCTCCCCCACCCTCCCTATCCCACCCCTCTAGGTGGTCACAAAGCACAGAGCTGATCTCCCTGTGCTATGCGGCTGCTTCCCACTAGCTGTCTATTGTTCCCCCACTAGGGGACCATCCATTAACAGGCAAACTTGCTGCTCTACCTCCCGCCTTAAAAGCAAAAGCCTCCCTATCCCCACGTCTGTTTTTTAACTTCCATTTCTTATCTATCTCAATAAATGACAGCTCTATTCTTCCAGGTGCTCTGACTAAAAATGCTGCAGTCATCCTTAATGCCTCCCTTCCCCTCATACCCCACGTGTATTCCCTCAGCAAAGTCTGACAGCTTTAACTCAAATAGAAACCAAATCTGACCACTTCCTGCTACCCTCAGCCCCACGACTCTGGTCCAAAGACATCCCATCTCGAATGAAATCCGAAGCCCTTGTTGGGTTCTACGAGGTCCTTTATTATCTGACACCAGGTTTCCTCTTCGGTCACATTTCCAACCGCATCTGTTTCTCTAGTTCACTCACCCCAGCCTCCTTTGTGTTCCGGAAACATGCCAAGCCAGCTTCTGCTTCATGCCCTTTGCATTAACATTCTCTGTCGCATTCACCTGCCTCATTTTTATATGTTATATGCTTATTTATTACTACATTTAGCTATTTTTACCTATCTTTTATTTTGCATTCATTTGTTTACTTATGTATTTATTGATTGATTTGCCTGTCTTCACCCCACTAAAATCAAGCTCCAGGAAGGCAGGAGGATTTGTCTATTATGCTCACTGCTTTATTGCTTGTGTTTAGCATAGTTCTTGCCACATAACAAATATCCCAACCTTTGTAAAGTTAATAATGTAAAAGTTTCCCTTTCATCCTTAAATCAGTTGTCCAGCTCTCATTCACACAGCAAACACTGTGTGGTCATGATGCAGCAGGCTCTGTGCCAGGTGCTGGGTATATAAGGGTAAATAAGGTATATGTGGTTCTTTGCCCTTTTGAAATTTAAAGAATGATAAAAGGCATAGACAAAGAAATGAACAATGAAAATCCAATGTATGAGCTACAATATGGGAAGGGCAGTGTGCTTTAGGAACAAAAAAGGGTAACATCTCTCTAAAAATCAAATAATTACACCTGTAAGATTTGGTAGATAAGTGGAGATCTGAAGAAAGAGTAAAAACTAAAGGTTGAAATTGGCAAGGGGTGGCGATAGATTTGTTTACCATTTGTATGTGGAAAATGGGAAAATTCAAATAACTCGGTTTGGAATACCCCCAAATTTTACTCAGTAACAAATTTAATCCCCACATCATTTATCTGATCAAGAAAATTTGTTTTTATTTGGTAATCTCATTTTATACTTCAAATCAAAGACATTGAGATTGTTTTTTAAATGTTCAGAAAAAAACAACTTATAAATAAGCTGTTTTTTTATTGAAGTACAGTTGATTTACAATGTTGTGTTAATTTCTAGTATACAGCAAAGTGATTCAGTTGTGTATGTGTGTGTGTGTGTGTGTGTGTGTGTATTCTTTTGCAGATTCTTTTCCATTATAGTTTATTACAGGATTTTAAATATAGTTCCCTGTGCTATACAGTAGAGCCTTGTTGTTTATCCATTTTATGTATAGTAATTTGTATCTGCTAATCCCAAACTCCTCCCACTCTCTCCCCCCTTTATCTCTCCCCACTCCCATTCCCCTTTGGTACCCATCAGTTTGTTTTCTCTGTCTGTGAGAGTGTTTCCGTTTTGTAAGTAAGTTCACTTGTATCATTTTTTTAGATTCCACACATTAGCAATATCATATGATACTTGTCTTTGTCTGGCTTACCTCATTTAGTATGATAATGTCTAGGTCCATCCATGTTGCTGCAAGTGGCATTAACAAACACACTATTTTTTTTTTCTCTGAATCAAATCACATCATGCACTACCAAATCCACTTAATTTGAAAGATAGTTACTAGGCACATATCATTTGCATAAAGGTAAATAAGTCAAGATGCCTTCCCCCAGGAGTGTAGAGAAGATAAGAGTTGGGCAAATAATTAAAATACAGAACAATAAATGAAAAAAGTACCTTAAGAGTGGTTCAAAATGCTTTGAAAGTGGAGAAGACAAAGATAAGAGATTATTTGATTGGCTAAATGAGTTTACCACCTATGCAGATAGAGAAAGATCTAATTACTAAAGCCTTCAGGAATATAGACTTTTTAAAATTCCTAGAAGTCACTGGAGACTCAAGGCAAAAAAAATATTCTTCAAAAAAGAAGGTCAAGAATGTGAAAAAGAATTAAGGAAAAGATGACAGCAGTAGTTTGTCTCATCTTTTCTGAGACTGAAGGTGGAATTTCAATGAGGATAAAGAATAAATATGTCACCTTGTTTATATTTTAAGGTAAAATGAAGAGTAGGTTATTAATCTTTACCTATAAATATCAAAGATTAAGTCCCAGGTTATATGGATGGTCTCACATGAGAAACCAGAGCTATCTCATTTGTTGCTTGTACATTTGCCAACAAAATGTATGCAGAATAATCAAAAAAGTTAAATGAAAATAAACTTTTCTAATAGATTCTTTACTCTTGGCTAGCATGTTTTAGAACTCAATTCCTCTATTATCTGTACATATCACACAGTACTATGAAAATCAGAAGCCTAGCCATATTTAGTAAAATAGAACTTTCACAGTGTTATATATAATTTCTTGGAAGATTTTAGCAGGAAAATATTCTTCATTTCCAGAAACAGTTATATGAAAATTGTAGTTGCAGATCTTAGGCTGATTCCTTATAACATAGTGCCATCTAGAGATTAAAGCTGATGTTGCTACAAGCTACATTAACCACAACTAGCTTCTAAATGACAACATTACATTTTATAGCTAATAAGTTCAGTAGGGTACATCTATATGGCGTACATTTGAAATAAATTAATGAGTACATACATGAACGAATTTATATCTAGTACATTGACACCTGATAATTGCATTGAGTGACCTCTCCTATGGGTAGTATTCTATTCATTCATGTGCTAATATGTCTAATATGTCTCATTTAGTGGCACACTGTAGCATTGAGGAAGGTTATGTAGAAGTACAAGAATACACATTCAATTAGATTTTGTAAGGAAACATAATTGAATTTCTTCAAAGAAGCAAGACAGTTTTTATCATAAATATGAAATTTTTTTTTTTAAACATCTTTATTGAAGTATAATTGCCTTACAATGGTGTGTTAGCTTCTGCTTTATAACAAAGTGAATCAGTTATACATATACAATATGTTCCCATATCTCTTCCCTCTTGCATCTCCCTCCCTCCCACCCTCCCCATCCCACCCCTCTAGGTGGTCACAAAGCACCGAGCTGATCTCCCTGTGCTATGAGGCTGCTTCCCACTAGCTACCTATTTTACATTTGGTAGTGTAATAAATATGAAATTTTATTAAGTATTCAATACTTCCTATGGGTAAGGCATTGTACTTACTATGTGTGTAAGTTTCCTGAGGCTGCTATAGCAAATTACCACACACTTGATAGCTTAAAATAACAGAAATGTATCCTATCACAGTCTAAAGCCTAGAAGTCTGAAATCAAGGTGTAGGAAGGCTGCAGTCCCTCTGGAAGCTCTAGGGGAGAATCCTTCCTTGCCTCCAAGCTCACTGTAGCTGTCACCATTCCTTGGATTCCTTGTCTTGTGGCTACTTCACTACAATTTCTGCCTTCATCTTCCTATCACCTTCTCCTCTGTGTGTCTTGCTGTGGCCCCGTCACTCCAATCTCTCCGATCTCTGCTTCTGTAGTCACATTTCCTACTCTTCTTCTGTCTGTGTATCTCCCCTCTGTGTGTTTCTCCCGTGTGTCTATTTTAAGGACACTTCTCATTGGATTTAAGGCTCATTTGGACAAGCCAGAATGATCCCCTCCTCTCAAGACTTTTAACTACACTTGCAAGGACCCTTTTTCCAAATAAGGCAACATTCACACCTTCCAGATATTTGATATATCTTTTTTTGGGAGGGGGGCACCATTCAAACCACTATACTATGTCTTTTAAAAGTGAGGAAAGTAAATGGAAAGGTAAATGGCTTCTACTTCAATAAGCTTATAGCATAATCAGAAAAAGGCTTGTATGCACAGATGAACAATCACCCAGATCAGGGGTTCTCAATCTTGGTGATATTGGCATTTGAGACTAGATAACTGTTTGTTGTGGGAGGCTGTCCAATGCATTTTTCAAATGTTTAGCATTTCTAGCCTCTACGCATTAGATGCCAGTAACACCCACCTCTTAGTCATGACTACTATAAATGTCTCCAGACATTAGTAACTGCCCCGTGGCGGGTGAAACTGCCCCTGGTTAAGAACAAGTCATCTAGTGAATTTCCTGGCTGTTCAGTGGTTAGGACTTGGCACTTTCACTGCTGGGGTCCAGGTTCAGATACCTGATCGGAGAACTAAGATCCCACAGGCTGCGCACCATGCAGCCAAACAAAAAAAAATTTAATTTAAGTTAAAAAAAAGAGCAAGTCATCTAGGTTATCAAGGAGTGACGTCAGCAATATGGCAGAATAAGACATCCCTAGCTTGTATCCCCGCCTCAGCAACAACACTTTCGGATCCATCCATAGACAAAAGTGCCTTCGTGAGAGTGTTGGAATCCAGGTAGGAGACTGTGAAACCCCAGTGCAGTCCGAGACTGAGGAGAGCTGTTTGGAGAAGGCAAGCACACAGCTGGATGGCTGACTCGCCAACCTCAGTCTGGGCTACAGAGATGGAACCAGCTTCGGAGGGACCCAGGAGAAGTCCCACCCACCCATGCATCAAGTTGTACAGCTCCAGCTGTGGACCCCAAAGTGACCTGTGAGCTGGCTGCAGCTTCCCTCCACCACAATCCGCGAGCCCCTGGAGGTAAGCTCACCAAATATGGTCAAATTGTACATTCTGAAAGGGCCTGTACTTCCAGCCCACTCCAGCTACAGTCTGAACAGTCCTGCTGGCACAGGGACCCTTCAGGAGACACTCTCATGTCCTTGGTGCCACCTACAGACCTGGAAACGGCTCTGTACCCCTGAGGACTTGATTACAGCCCCGTTTGGCTTGGTCCTGTCACCAGCACCAGACACCAAGGGACCTGGGAGCAGTCACGCCCACTCATGCATTGGGTAATAGGCATTACAGAGATTGGTCCCAGCTGTGGATGCTGAAGTGGCCTGTGAACCAGCTCCTGCCTCTCTTGGCCATGGTATGGGAGCCCCTGGAGGGCAGCCTGGCAAAGTCTGTTAGACTGAGGATTCTCAAAGGCCCGGGAACTGGGCTCCCATCCCAGCCACAGTACATGAACAGCTGCTGGAGCAGGGACTGTGCAAGAGACACTCCTGTTTGTGCACCTGGAGATCCTGAAAGGGCCCTATACTTGGCTCAAGCCCTCTAACAGCAGTCCTGAGGGTCTCAGGTCCCAGCAGGAGACACTTCCATCTGCAGCCCCCGAGATCCTGAAGGACCATCCAACTCCACCACAGCCACAATCCACCAGCAGACCTGCCAGCTAGCATCCCAGTAGACGACACTCCTGTGTGCATTCCCAGAGATCCTGAAAGGACCCTATACTTGGCTCCAGCCCCTAGCAGCCATGCTCCGTGAGCAGTCCTGCAGACACAAGGACCAGGCAGGAGACAGCACATCTGCACCTCAGGAAATCCTGAAAGGGCCCCATGCTCAGCTCTAGCCCCTCCAGCTGCAAAGAGACCAGTCCAACCCATCCGGGGACCTGGTGAAAGACACTTCCATCCACGCCTCCAGAGCCAGATATGAAGACCTCAATCTTGTTTATTGCTTTTTAAAAAAAAATTTTTTTTGGCAGAAGTACACAATGTAGCACAATGTCATGTTAGTTTTTTTTAGTATGACACTCAAAGCAGAAGCAACAAAAGCAAAAATAAACAAGTGGATCTACATCAAATGAAAAAGCTTCTGTATAACCAAAGAAAAAATCAACAGAATGAAGAGGCAACCTACAGAATGAGAGAAAATATTTGCAAAGTATATACCAGACTAGGCTTTGATATTCAAAATATATGTAGAACTCATACAACTCAATATCAATAAAACAAATAATCTGATGAAAAATGGGCAGAGGACCTGAACAGACATTCTTCCAGAGAAGATATACAAATGACCAACAGTTTGGGTATATATCTGAAGGAAATGAAGTCACTGTCTTGAAGATATGTCTGTACCCCCATGTTCATTGCAGCATTACTCACAGTAGCCAAGATATGGAAACAACCTCACTGTTCTTTCCTCAGTGGACGAATGGATAAAGAAAGTGTGGTATACAAATAAAATGGAATATTATTCAGACATGAGAAAAATGAAATCCTACCATTTGCAACAACATGGATGGACCTTGAGGGCATTATGCTAAGTGAATTAAATCGGACAGAGAAAGACAAATACTATATGATCTCACTTGCATTTGGAGTTTACAAAAAAAAAAAAGGCCAAATTCATAGAAACAGAGTAGAATGGTGATTGCCAGGGATGGAGGTTGGAGGAATGGGGAGATGTCAAAGGGTACAGACTTCCAGTTACAAGCTGAATAAGTTCTGGGGATCTATTATTCAGCATGGTGACTGTAGTTAACAATAATGTATTATTTACTTGAAAGTTGCTAGGAGAGAAGATCTTAAATATTCTCCCCCCACCACACACAAAAAGTATAATTATGTGAGGAGAAGGATGTCTCATCTAACCTTATTGTTATCAACCTTACTAAATCATTTTGCAATATATACATGTATCAAATCATCACATTGTACACCTTAAACTTACAGAACGTTATAGGTCAATTATCTCTCAATAAAGCTGGGGGGGAAAAAGAACAAGTCCTCTACATTATCATAAACAAATCTCATGGCATAGAAGTTCAGAGGAGGAAGCAACCGGGATGACTGGGTTGGTTAAAGAAGGTTTCATGAGGGAAATAAGAAGTCACTGGATGAAAACATAGCACTTGCAATTGTGGAGGAGGCCATGGAAATTGTTACTGGCTAATGCCCTCTTACTGAGAAGCGCTGCGAGCTTGTGAAGACCAAGAAACATACTTTACACATCTTTATGTGCCAACTTCCCAGCACAGTTTCTGGCACAGAGTAACTCTCAAAACTGTCTGTTGAATGAGTCCATGAGGTTGGATTAATAGACCAGAGTCAGAAGTGAAGGGTCTTAGATAATAGACAAGGGAATTTTAAATTTATTTTCTTGGTTAAGTGGAAATCTTGAAGGATTTTGAGTAAGAAAGATAAACTGTAAAGAAAGCAGTGGTATATAAAAATATCGAAGAAGCCAGAAACACGATCAAGAAAGATCAGCTAAGAAATTATTAGAACAGTCTTGCTGTGAAGTAATGAGTTCTGGGACCAAGATAATGACAGTGGGAATTCAAATGAGCTACCAATGACAAGAAGAAATAATTGTCAGTTTCTTATTATTGGATTTGGAGAAGATGGAGAAAAAAAGGCATAAAGGAAAATTTTCAAGTCAGGCTAAGAGGGTAGAGTTTGTTCATTTGAGAAAAATTAAAAAGTCTGGAGAGGGAGAAAGCCGATGGGCTTGAGATGAGTAGCAGTTCATAGAGATGCAGGACAGGTTATTTTTTATTTTAGGGTAATCTTCAGAAAATGAGTGTAGTTGCAAATGGAGCTAAATAAATATGAGATAATTTGTGATCAATGTTAGGACTTGCTTGCTAGATATTATTCTCGTAGAAATTCATAAGACCTTTTGTGTCTCTAAAATAGTTCTTTTTGCAAAGATTTCGGAAGCAGTTTGTCTGAACTCAAAATCATGAATTCTATTTCTATTTAGTGACTCTCACCTTGGACTGAAAGGTGGACAATTCCAGATCACTGCATTATTCACACTCTATAACATGCCAGTTACCGTTTCCACTGGAGACATTGATGTTCAGGACAAGACATCTTCAAAGCAACAGCTATTGTTTAACATGGCAAACAAGTTTAAAAAAAAACAGTTTATGTAATGAAAAAAGAGAGAAAAAAGAAAGGACAAAATATTTTAAAATCCATTAAATAACTGGATTTTTTTCATTGTTACCAATAGTTTACACAAACTGGTTATTAACGGCTTGCAAAAATAATTGTATACTTACTTAAGTTATTTTTAAATTCTCTATTCTGTAATTTGTACGTGGCAATCCTTTATAAACATTTTAATATTCTAAGTTACCATGTTTTTTTGAGAGTGGAACGTTGTATACTTAAGAAAATAATTTCATTTAAAAAAATAATCACTAGGCTAGGAATTAGTGAATGAAGAACAGAGGCAACTCAAACTCCAAATCTGTCCTTAAAGAAAAAGGGGGTTTTCATCAACTATGTATGTAGATTACCTAATTACCTTATTATCTGTGTAGGAACAATTTTACAGTCATTATTTGGTGTTCCTGTAATTAATAGGTGGGTATGTACACATTGAATTGTGGTGTTTAGTTTTGGAGTAATTAAAAATAAGAATCAACTATCAAAATCAGAACTAAAGCCATCAATTTTGTTGGACTTTATGATTAATTTGCCTTCTGTTTATTTTGATAAAATTGTACCCATGTAGCAATATGATATAAGATGAAAAATAAGGTCGACTCAAAATAACTTTACGTTTAAATCCAAAAAAATAAAAAAATAAAAAGCTTAAAAAAAAAAAAGAGTTCAGTGTTTCTTATAAACTCTCCTTAGTTGCATACTAAAGAGAATTTCCCTCAAGAGCCATGCATTTATCCAATTATTAAATTAATTAATTAACAAATAAGTGGAATAAAAATTGTCATTATTCTCACCATCCTATTCTAGAATTTATCTGAATTTCAAGCATCATGAATGGACCCTGTTTCTAATGACAGTCTTCAGCAGGAACTCAGATATGTATAAGACAGGAAAGACAGGCAGCCCTTGAGGTCTTGCAGTGCTTTGGTTAATCATTACAGGAGGCTTGCATTTTGTTTCAAGCCCCCTGTGTTTTATGTCCCAGAGCATTCCTCCACGGTTAGATTTGGGTGAGGAGAGGGCATCCCCATAACCTGGGTTATTGTGAACTCAGGTAGGTTCTCAGGCAGACTAATGTTAGGAAAGAATACCAGAACATGGAAATCTAGAAGCTGATTCCCTTAAAACCATTCAGTGTGAGTACTTTTTTCACGTACCCCCCAGGCTCAGGGCGACTGGTATAAATGATGAATCTGGCCAAGTGTAAGGGAAGATGCTTGCACTGCATGCCGGCGGGGGGACTCCGGTGACCTAGAGAGCACCAAAGGCCAGACCTAAGAAATGCTAAGACTACTGTTGCCTTTGGGAACAGTGGCTGTGTTGGCTTACCTTCGAATTTAAGAAAATCCAGAAATCCTAATTTTTATGTCAAATAACCTGATTTTAAAATATTAACTTAAAAACCTTTAAAAAAAACATATTATGGGAATTCCCTGGTGGTGCAGTGGTTAGGACTCTGGGCTCTCACTGCCAAGGGCCTGGGTTCCATCTCTGGTCTGGGAACTAAGATCCCGCAAGCCCGGAGGCGTGGCCAAAAAAAAAAGGAAAAAACAACAACAAAACATATTATGCACACCCACAGAACACTATTGCTACTGAGTAGGCCCAATTTGTGCTTTCTGCCATTGATTGTCTTGTTGTTGTTTTCTGCTTAAAATAGAAAAGCTTTTATTTCAAGCGTATAAGATATAACAATTATAACTCCATATAACAGAAGTTTATATGTAACAGAAGTTTATATCACCTCTTGATAAAAACAGTTGAATTTTTTTGTAGGTCAGTTATAAAGGGAATTAATGAAAATTCTGAATAAATCTTGGTAGCTGTCATTGAAGACATTCATTCATTCATTCAGCAGACATTTACTGAATGTCTATTGTTTGCAGGTACATTTTAGGCATCCTCAAGATACAAATAAGAAAAGTACACTTCCAATTCAATATGAAGACAAAGCCTGCAAATAAGTAACACTGATATAAATGTATGTACCTTATGAATGAGAAGGAAATTTTTAAAGCAGGAGTGTGGACTCAAAGAGAAATATATGATTATCTCAACCAGTATATATTATTCATTAAAATTTCTTTGAAAAAGAAGTAACTTCTGCTCTAAAAATGGATGTATTTGGGTCTCCAACAATGTTAGATTGTTAACACTAAATATTTATGTACAGTGTTTAGACAAAGAACACTAACAACAAGATAAAACAATTGCTATGAGTCTTGAACACATTAAAAAATTTTCTGACGTATTTTATAAGTTATAGAAATAAACTTTTTATATCCAATAGAAAATCTGACATTTCCTACACACTAAAATATGAATACTACTTTATAAGTGTACCCTTTCATAAAAACTATGCTAATAAAAGACAATGGTAACTTATAAAATTTCCATTGCCTTTCAAGTTGCAGACACCCCAAAATATTAAGTAACAGTAAACTGAGAAAAAGAAAAATAATCTCAAGCTTCCAATTCTGCAGGGAGAAAGAAAAAAATTGACACTTTTGATCCTTTTATTTGAGACTATATACAATAATGCTAAAGAGCAAGGAGTTTATAATCACACAGGCTTTTTATAACCAGGCTGTGTTTTAATCCAGGGTCTAGTTCTTAAGAGTAGTGTTATCTTATCAAAGGGTTAGGTTTTGAAGTCAGTGAATAAGATGAAAATAAGGTACACAAAATTTACTTTTGAAAACCCTTTAGGAATTGGTCCCCATTGGAAAACAACATGCCATCTCTTAATAAGTCATAATCACCAGTTTTCTTTCTGCCTTGTTTCTTCCATTAAGTACCCACTAAATTAGCTGGTGTGAGTTTAAGGATCACACTGTACAAAATAAGGAAACTCTAGGCTCTCACTAGTGTTAAATGAACTAGCAGGTGGGATCATCCATATTATTTAAATTGTCATTTTGCTTCCCATCTTCCTCCCTACAAGTATTAGTGAATTCACATAAGATTATTCATTATGCAAGTATAATGTGATGGCATTATAAACACTGATAAGCTTCAATATTAGTAAAACAATGAAAATAGCATCTCTTTCTCACAGACATTGAGAGAATTAAACTAGAGAATATATATAAATACTTAGCGCAGTGCCTGTCACATGGTAGGCATGTAATAAATTATAGTATTGTTTGTTTAGTTCAGCAAATTTATGAACAAAGTATTATCTTTCAACTTTGAAGGTAGGGGCAAAGGTCTTCCCAGCCCCCAAACACACAATACTATTTTCTTAAGGGAATAATACGATCCATCTTATGTTTTAGAAGGATGTGCTAATATAATCTCTGTCTGCCTCTCCAGATCTACTCTTTCCCTTTTCCACCCCTCTCTGTATCTTGGAAGGCCAGCCTTTGCGGACTACTTCCACTGGGCTTCCTGATTTTCAGTTTGAGTTTGACCAATAAAAGTCATGGGCAGGAGACTGAAGGGAAGAGGACATGAAGTCATATCTGTTTCCCTGTTTCCCTGCAGGCCATGGGCCAGCTATGGCCTTTCTCTACCAAAGGCCATAGCTCTAGTTACCTGGTTTCCTACCACTAGAACTCTCTCTCTTGCTCTTGCATTTGGGAGGTGCTTCTTTCCCTGGCCCCTGCAGGTATCTACTCTCCTTTGTCGTGTGGAGGATGGATTGGAAGGGAAGAAGACTGGAAGCATGGAGATTACTTAGAAAGTAATCGCAGACGGGAAATAATGAGGATCTGACCAAAGCAGTGGATGGTGGGCCAGAGGAAACAGGACAGAAATTAGATACATTTAGAATATATCTAGTATAGGATAGAAAAGAAATTGTAACATTGGATGAAAGAGCAAGGGAGAGAGTAAGTCCAGAAGGACTCTCAAGTATCTTGCTTCAGCAAACGGATGAAGATTGATGCCATTCATAGAGACAGGAGATGATACCATCTGATGTGCTTTTTTTGGGAAACTGATCATTTGCTTCTTTGAGGTATCCCTTGTATTTTATTCAGCACTTACTAGGACCTCACCTAGTCTCTTTTATGTGACTGTGAAAACTATTTGGGTACACGGCTTTATTTTTGAGTAGTCAAAATTTTTAGAGCACTATATTTTAATTAAAAAAAATTTAAACAGCTCTATTGAGATAAAATCTACATAAAGTAAACCGTGTTTTTTTAAGTGTGCAAGGTGATAAGCTTTGACATATGTATACCTGTGAAACCATCACCACAAGCAAGATAATTAACATATGCACGACCACCCAAAGTTTCCTATTGGCCTTTTGTAGTCCCTCCTTCACACACCGCTTCTCACATTCCACTCTACCCCAGACCCAGGCAACAGCTATCTTTTTTCTGTCACTATACAGCAGGATGTATTTTATAGAAATCTATATAAGATTTATATATTTATATTCACAAATAAAAATATATTTATGGATTTATATAAATAGTACATGTGTTTTTTTTCCTGGTTTCTTTCACTCAGCCTAAGTATTTTGAGATTCATCCATATTGTGGTGTGTATTCCTTTAGTGTGTGGAGTGTTTCACTGTATGAATATACCATGATTGTTTATATATTCACCTGTTTATAGACATTGGTGTTGTCTCCAGGATTTTTTCTTATATGGATATATCAATTTAATGAAAGTGATTGTATTTCTACATAAACTCCGATTCCTGCCACAAAAATTAGCAAATGTATATACCCTGAGAATCTAAAAATCAAAAGATAAGAATAAATAAAACTGAGCCTCCAAAAAAGTTGTTATTACTTTGTGTTTTTATGACTTTCTGTTTTTAAGCAAATTGAATTTTTGTACACCCAGCACTAAGGTCCATTCTAAATGAAAACTGAAAAATACACATGCCATCACCCACTTGCCTTAAGGACACAATGAACTAAATTAAACAAATATCCTGATGGTGGTTTATATCAGTTTTATTCCTATATCTAGCATTATATGCACACAGAGTACTATACTCAATAGAAAATTCATTGTATTCTTTTAATCCAGTGGCAAGAAAAGAGTGGACAAAAACACAAGAATGTCATGAAAATACAGAGAAAGTAACAATGAAAAATGTGTTTAATCAAATTTGTAGGCTTTGTAAATTTTTGTGGGTCTAAAGATTGAGAAATCATTTCAATACTAATATTGAATTTCAGTGTAACTTTGCAATATACTGAATCTCAATGTCGAGACTGCTCTTGATTTTTCTGAAGTTTTTATTTAGTTTTCCAACTCTTGTTGCTGTAATAGTTATCTGGAGATTATTCTATAAAGAATCGTATATCTGAGGGAAGTCATATTTGTTTTAAATAAGCATTTTCTTCTGTATGGTTTTCAGAGTGATTTTCATCTGTTCCTGGAGGGGAATGAAAAACAGTCATCCCTCCAACAGGAAGCCTGGAGAAGCGTCCAGCTCAGCTCTGTGGTCATGCACAGCTTCCTGTTACATTCCAGGAATTGCTCTTGGGTGTAAACAATCATCTTCCAGGGACAGGCCTTGGGTATCACTCTAAACTTGTAGAGCATAATCTGGCTATAGCTGTTAAATTCGTTCTGATATAGCAGAAAGTCTCCATTTGTTGACTATGTCAAACTCTTGTCAAGCTCGTTCTAGTAAGCATAACTTTTAGGAAAGCAGATTGCATTATTGATTGGAGTTTATGCATCTTTTCCCCCAAATAAAGCACTCTTTGATTGATTGTTTCACCATGTTGAAAAGCATGTTTGAAAGAGGAATTTCCACAATGGTTTTACACTTTCTAGCATTTGCCAACAATAAACATAATAAACAAGGACCTGCCTATAAAAATGCTCACAACATCATCAGAATATGAGAATATTTAATTTGAGAAATCACTCAAAAATGAAACACAACTTTCTGAATAATATACATTGTGTTAGTCAGGACTTAGGACTTTACTGCATAAAGACCTCACAATCTATACTAAATGACTGGATAAAAATGCAGACAAGACACAAACAGTTAATCCCAAAGTTGATTAAGAGTGTAAACTGCGTTGTCCACTATGGGAGCTACCAGACTTGTGTGGCTATGTCAAGGTGAATATAAATTAATTAAAATAAAATAAAATTAATATTTCAATCCCTCAGTCTCACCAACCACATTTTAAATGCTTAATAACCACATAGGGTTAGTGGCTATAATAGTATACAGCATACATGTAGAACATTTCCATCATCACAGAAAGTTCTATGGGATAGGGATGGTGTACAAAATATAATACATAAAGAAAAATGAAAGGAACTCATTATTTTAGCTCTTAGAAAAAAAGGAATGAGTGACTTTTATACCATATGAAGAATTTTTATGCTGTTTCCATACATTTGAAAAATTTGAGTGAGTCAGCTGACTTTTTTAAACTAAATTGATTAGAAGTTTTAACTATCATTACATAACATAGAGAGGCAAAACTAGATTTTATGGGATTTTAACCATATTTAATTTGGGACATATTTTAAAGAAAAGAAAGAAAATAGGTACTCAAGAGAACATTTTTACAGAATGATAAAAGAAATCACAACAAGTTATAATTTTTAAAAAACTGACAAATATCACAAACATCAAACACTCAAAAATAGCATTTTTAGTGATTGTCTAGCACATCTTTATACTCCCTAGATTTTGTCTCTTCATATGCCATTGTTCCAATATCATTTTGTAGAGAGAGAATAGAAAGACAATTCTAGTATGGTCAATTTTTTAAATTTGTTTTTTATCATTGAGGTTAGGATGCACAAAAACATGTGACTTCACACATACACCTTTTTTTTTTGTACTTGCAGGTTTATGCCCTACAAACAGATATTCTGATAAATTCTCCATTGTGCGATTCCCAATAAAAAGGAAAACTATAGATGATGAATTAATAATTTTATATGCCACACTACCAAGTATTCCTGATAAAGGAGAATCTCCATTTTGATTAGATGTTAGTGAGAACCAATTCCCTGCTTATAATTTTACATGTCTGAAAAAGCATTTCCCATAGATTAGCTTTTGGCTCCATACACTTCAACCCTTAATTTTCCTCAGTTCCCACATAGGTCCAGTGGCAAGTGCCATGGCATAAGCTCATATCATTTTACAGCATCTGGTCCTAAATCTTCATTTCACAGCACCTGGTTGGTCATCTGGGAAGCATGCAGGAATGGTCCTGGAAACAGTTCCTATCACTGGGTAACTAGCAACAACTGAACTACTTTTAGACATGACAATGAACCACGAAGAAAGTATGTTCCCTGTATTCAAACTAAATGTATCCAACACTCAACTTCCCTTTCAGCTGAATCCCTAAAATGCCCCTGGCCATTCTACCACCATCTATCACCAAAGGGAAGCAAGACAGAGAGTACATATGAATACAAAGTAATAGCAGTTTAACTAAGTACAATTAAAATATCTTACTTTTTCAAACTTTACAAAAATGTGACACAATGATAGGGTCTCTTCCAGGGCTTTGGAAGGGATCTATGCAAGTGAGAAACCATGACGCTAAACTTGAGTAGTTTCATGGTAAATCCCACTGCAGCAAAGGATACATTCTTCACTGACAGACTGAGAAATAAAAGTTGAAATATAAAGATTCTAGTTAAATATAAGATAGATTTCCTGACATGGTTGCTCAACGTCGACATTATGACTTAATAGATATGGACTCACAAGTTCAATATTCAAGAAACTGTTTATTTCTTTTTAGCTTTTTTGCCTTTGTTTAAAATATACTGCCATGAGATAAGTGGTAGCTTCTAAAATCTTCATGATCTAATATCCACATTTCCGTAACATAAGGTAACTGAGAGAGGATCAAAGTGATATATGTCTACATTAAATAATTCTTTATAATATCAGAGAAACATAGCCATTACTGAGCGAAGTACATTTTAAAGAAGTAATTTTAAAAGAAACTAAAGGTAGCACTAGCAGTCCATTTTACTTATCCTCAATTATTATTGATGCTTTACTGAATTCTTGTTCTATCCTTTGCTAAGAACAGGACAGTTATTTTCTATTCTTTTTTCTGTCAGGTTACCTAGAGAACTCTGGCTACAAAAGCAGTTGGTTTTTTCCTTTCTCAAAAGAGATAGCCAATGTTTTCTCATTTCCTTTTTCTTTCCCAGTCCTGCATAATACAAACAAAAACGATTCCTCATGGAGAATGGTTGGTAGATGTCAAAAACATAATCTCATTGGCAGTCCCCTCTCTCCAGCCTTCCTACACCGGCCAGAAGAGAAAGACCATAGAATCTCAACAATTGTTCTCCTCCAATCAAATTTTCTCTCCTGCAATTGCTGTTCTATATTTACATTACATAGAATATTCTCACTCTAAACGTCTTCATTCTTCCACCCTAAAATCACCCAATTAATAATTTAGCCCCATTCATTTGTTTCTACGGCAACCATCACACTGTGAAACAGACACATGTGTTCCCTGATAAACTCACCTTGTGAACCAGCATACAGTTTAAAATTTTAAGTTTGTGTTAGACTAGAACTTCAAACAGATGCATTTGATCAGAGCACATCACACTAAGTTTCCTGAAAAGTGAAGTGAAGTGGTTTCTCCGTAACTGGAAAAGATTACAAGCTAAGACTGAACTTTTACAAAGTGTGATTTGTAAAGATGGTTTTAAAATCAACACATATTTCCTTAGTAACCAAAAGCATTGCACATAGAGTCTACAAAAGAAACTAGACCCTTCTCCTATAGAAGACTGAAGTCTAGTTAAAAAAAATTAAAAGTCCTTTAAGTAATAATAGCATTAAATGCACAATAACTACAAAAGTAAGAAAAATTCACACAAAATATATGATTGTTATATGACTGTACACAGATTTAGAAGAATGATCCAAAGGAAAGAGTGTGAGTTACAGTTTTGGGGGCAGATGATATGACATGAACAAAAGCAAAGAGATAGAAAAGCATGAGACATTTGGAAAGAGAAGGGTGACCCACTTTATTTCTGGCCTAATGGTAGCATGGGGATATATCAGAAGAAAAACTTAAAGGACCAGAGGACCTTTAAGGACCTCTGAGGACCAGAATATAAATAGATGTGGGGCTTGAATTCAAGTTAAGCATTTTATTCTATAGATAATGCAAATACACTGGGGAAAAAATCCTTACAGATTAATGAAGCAATGAGTATTATATTTTAGGAGAAATCACCTGGCAGTTCTATCAACATCATATCAAATATAGAGGGAAGATCAGAAGCAAAGATATTTGTTCTATTATTAGAATCCCATATGTTGCGACATTCTTTAGTTCTGGGAAAGATTTATTTGGTCATAAGAAAATATTTTTGCTTACTAAATCATATGAGGGGACTTCCCTGGCAGTCCAATGGTTAAAACTTCATCTTCCAATGCAGGGGGTGTAGGTTCGACCCTTGATCAGGGAGCTAAGATCCCACATGACTTGCAGCCAAAAAACATAAAACAGAAGCAATATTGTAACAAATTCAATAAAGACTTTAAAAAATGGTCCACATCAAAAAAATCTTTTTAAAAAATCATATGAAATGGCATTTTATTTAAGAATTTTATGTCTATGTACATTGATGAGAATGATCTATGGTTTTCTCTATAGTGGAATCCTAATCATTTTATTTATTTATTTTTTTACTTATTTTTTTTGAATTTTTGAATTTTATTTTATTTATTTTTTATATAGCAGGTTCTTATTTGTTATCTATTTTACACATATTATGTATATATGTAATCATTTTATTAATGATACAATTTATTGAGTGCTTCCTATGTGTCTAGAACTATGCCAATTGTTTTCCACCTACTTGTATGTCATTTCATACTTACAGCAACCCCTCCTTATTTTACAGCAGATGAAATTTAAGCCTATAGGTGGTCACTGGCCCAAAGCTACACAATTAATAAGTGGTAGAGCAAGAATTTTAACTCAGGCTGGCTTATTCAGAAGCTGGTGCTCTGACCACTACACTATGCTGTCTTATAGGATAAGATTTATTGTAGAATAAATCAAGAAATTCATGATATTTCTATTTATTCTAAAACTAATTCCATGTAATGAAAAGTATCCATTTCTTTAAATGGTATAAAAATACCCCAGAGGATCCACTATGTCTAGCTGTGTTTGCATGGTACACAGTATTTGGATATGAACCTTCTTCACATTAATTAATTCAAATGTAACAAAGCACTTACTGTTCTAGACAGCAAATGCTAGAGATAAAGAAATGATATGGCCACATCCCTCCTTTTAAGAGCTCACATTTTGATAGAGAAAATACACTTGTAAATAAGTACATTATTTACAAGAATCTCAACAAACTCAAAGGAGGATAAACTCAGAGACCCACACCTAGACACATCATAGTCAAATTGTCAAAAGACAGAGACTTTGAAATGAGATCTGTTCACAATTCACATTCTACCAACTGTTTAAATAAGAATTAATGATCATCTTTCACAAACTCATCTTTACTCTTGCTTCCTAAGATCACTTTCCAAATAAACTGTCTGTATATAGTAGATCGAGTTCTGCTCTCGGTGGATCTCAAACTAAGACAAGAGTTACCACCAGGAATTTCCATAGCAGCATTGTCTGTAATGGCACTATATATGTGCCACTATATATGTATATGTGTGTATATATATATATATATATACATATGCAGAAAAGTCCATTTACACATAAATGGAAAAATAAATTTTGGTATATACATAATGGGATTAAATACTGGAGTTAAAATGATATAAGAAGTAAATCACAAAAGAATACATACAGTATAATTCCATTTATATAGAGCTCAAAAACAGACAAAACTCAACAGTATGTTGTTTTTGTTTAAGGAATATGTTCACATGTGGTAAGGCTATAAATAAAATCAAAGAAATGATAAATACAACATTCATGGATACCCCCTAGTGATATAGAAAGAGAGCTTCCAAGTGACTGGTAATGTATTCCTTAAGCTGGATTGGGGGTACATTGTGTTGGTTTTACTATTTTTTTACATCATACTTTTATCTTTATACCACACATATATCACATTTAAAGTTTTATATGAATGAATGATATATTTGTTGGACATTTTAACAAATATAGTCAATTTTTAAATTAAAAAATATTAGCTTGAAGCATGAAAAGTGGGTTTTTTAAATATAAGCTTTGTTAAATGATAGACTTATTTAACTTTAAAAAAAACCAACAAAGTTGCTCTTTTACCAACAGCATTTTCAAATTCTACTAGGGAAAATCCTAGGAGGAGAAAAAGTGTTTCTTCCGTAGGCAGAGGAAACATCTGCCAAGACTGAATTTCAGGAGGGAATAAATTTTGTAATTTACCAGTGAGATGGCTGCCAAACTTTAGTGACTGAAGCTCTAAACCAAGAGGCAGCAGATTTAAGGTGCTTTTTTTCTTCCCCTTCACGTTCCAGTTTGCTTACTGGATACAAGCCAAGACCTTTAGATGACTCAATTTTTCACTCCATAAGATGAAGACAATACTTGCTATCTCCCAAATAGAGGTTATGAGGATTAATCTGTCCATAAAGCATTTGAAGGTCTTCGCAATAAAGATTAAAACCACATATAAAATTGTTGTATTTTATAGGTGTGAGTTTGCAAGACCAGTTACCTTGAAATTATTTATTTTCTAAGAATTAGGCCTGTAGTTTAATATTCTATGATACCAAATATGTGGTTTGATCTTAGTTATAGATTCAGGGTCTTGAATAACTAGGCTTCTCATTGACATGGTTATTTAAGAAAGACAACAGCAATTTTCCACTTACTGTTTTTGCACGCATTTACTCTTCCTGGAATATGGTTGAAATTATAAATATGGAAGCTGGTTACTACTTACTCCTAGAAACCATCCTGTAAGTGGCACTGGATGAGTAGTGTTGCTAGTTTAAAATTTGGAAATCTAAATGTAAAATAAAAGCTAGATATAAATATTACCTCAAAAAATGCCCATGACCAAGCCAAGGATTTTTTTTCTTCATTAAAAATCAAGTCATTAACATTATAGTTTACTGTTAAATATTGCTTACACTGTATTTACATATTGTATTAGCATGAGGAAGTAAATACCTTTTAGGAATTCATGTCTGTCTCTTCTCTAAATTTGTTAACAATATCAAGTCACCATACTGTAAAGGTATTTTTACTTTCAGGATTTAAGACATTGAAAAATAGCTCTGGGTTTCAGGTCACTGCAGCATCAGGGTCAGGAGGCATTAGCCTAGCTTTTAGAGAGCTTTTAGAGAGATCGAAGTATTTTCCATTCTGTTTGCAATTTAACAGCATCTCTGGATGCATTTAACGAGCTCACTTTTCTTTCCATATCCCCTACTCATTTTTTTCATTTATTCATTCATTCAACAGATATTTAGTAAATGCCTACCTACTATGTGCAGAAGCTTTGCTAGGTGAAGAGATGCCAATAAAACATCATCCCTGCCCTCAAAAAAATTTATAGTCTACTAGGCAAGATAGAAGAAATACATGATTACGATTCAGTATGTTTTTTTAAATCAACACTTCAGAAGAAAAACAAAAGTATTTCTGTGGCATCCATGTGTGAATGATCATGTCAAACCCCTACTTAAAACCTCTCCATGGCGTTCATGGGTTTGAACTTGAACTTAGTACCCAGGATGGTCATGAACATCCTTTGCTCACCATCACCAGGACAACCCTCTCCTGCAGCCACACTGATTTCTCACAGCCCCAGCTGTACCACACTTCTCTCTCTTCCTTTGCCTATGCTGTGCCCTCTCCTTGGCGTGCCTACTTGTACATCATTTTTTGCTAGATAATTCTTTGTCTTCAGGTCTGAACATAGGAGTCTTTTCTGGAAAGCCGTCTCTGATTCCTTCAGTTTTATTTAGATACCTCTTCTCTTTGCTCTCATGGATTTGTGTGCATATCTTACAGCATTTATCTTTTCCCTTTAAGTGATTTCCCCTGGTAGTCTTATTCAGTCCTTGAAAGCACCACTATCTTACTCACCTTTGACCCTATTACTTATCACAGTGCTTTCTCTCATAGTATCTACTCAATAAACCCTGCTGACTTAGTGCCTCACAAAATGAATAAATAACTACATCTGTATGTAAACATACATCTGATAGAAGAAAACACAGGAAGTATAAGAGCCCATAGGAAAAACACATAAGTCAAAATATGGATAGAGTTAGGGTACAGGCAAAAGATTGAACGCTCCCCTGCAAAGATGATATTTCCTATGTCAAGCTTGGAAGGATGGCTAGGTATAAGCCAGGCACAGTGATGGAAATAGGAATGCTTTGATATGAACTAGTGTCTTCATGCTGAGGGAACATCATATAATATGGCACAGAAATGAAAGTGAGGGAACTGAGCTTTTACTGCTGCTTTACAAACAAGACAGAACTGACCGCCTCACCACAGCCAAAAGTGGAGTACGAGGCAGTTGTATTTTCCCTTCGTCCCACCTACTCTTAGATCATAACTGTCTGCCTGACCAGGTTAGATGTTCTTCAACTCCCCTCATTCTTTCTCTCCTATCTTCCTTGCCTCTCCTTCCCTGCCTCTTCTCTATGGCTTCTTTTTCTTATATTTCCCATCTTTTTTTCTTATAGTCCTCCTTTCTGTTAAAACAATGGCTGATTACAAGCTTTTTTCCCCTCACAATTCAGGACCTTTTGGGACCTTAGAGATCATTCTGACCAGCTCTATTTTACAGATGGGGACACGGGGATCAAAACAGGACTCTTCCAGCTTCTTAGAGCAATCATTCTTAGTGTCACAGCAAAAAAGCAGGACTCGGTCTCCTAACTTCTAATGAAATAGCTTCAGACTCTGTACTATCACGCTGCTACAACGCTACTGAGCTTTAACAATTTATTTAAGTTCAGAAGAATAGTTTTGAAACTGTGGTTCCTCACAGCTGTTTCTCTCCACATGGGCTGTGATATTGACTTTCTGGAGATTGCAATCCTGTGAATGTGGGAAACAATATTATTTTGACGATGTAAATGTAGAGCATGAATATTTTCTTCTTGTTACAATATGTATTTTTACATCAGAGCATCATGTATGCAGCAGAGTGGGAGATTACTGTATTAATGACTGGCACAGGCATTCGTCTTAGGAATTCTACACTGATGGCCTGACCCTCTTCCTGTGAAATGAGGAGTAAGAAAGAGTAACAGGTGGAGCTAGGAAGACATTTGAGAAACTGCACCATTCTCAATGACATCTCAGCTCTTCAGGAAAATTATTAAACTCTTGAAAAGATTTGCTGTGGAGTGATCTTCGGTAGGAACTGATGAATGGCAAGACTGTTTGCTTGAGTTGCATGAAATCAGAAGCGAGAAGTTTCTCACTGTGGCAGCCACTACTAATACCTGTCCAACAGCTGTACCCTTGTTTTTCTTAATTAACAAATGTAGCTGGAGGACAGCTGGGGATTTGGGTTTCCTTATAAAGGTGACTCTTTGTCTCCTCTTTTTCCTTTTTCCTACTGGAAGTGTGGTCAGGAGAATGAAGGTGAAGCAGTCATCTTGCATTCAGGAGGATAAGCGCCTTGGCCCTACACTGAGGGTGGAGGAACAGAAAGAAGAAAAGAGCCCAGAGCAATGATGACATTGTAAAGCCAGACTGAGAAAAATAATCCCCTATTTGTCTGAGCCATTGCTGTTGCATTCCTGTTACATGCTGCTAAAAGAAAATCCTAACTGATAAATATGCAGAGATAGAGAAGGAGGAGACAAGACCATGAGGAAATATGCTGGAGAGGAGTTTGTGGAAATCATGGGGAGGGCTTTGAATTCTCACAGAGCATGAACTGGGGAGTCTGAACAAATAGTACCCCAAACCTAAGGAAAATGGAGGTTCCAGTGTACATTTTTGCAGCATGGTCTAGCAAGGACTTCAGTTTTAACCTAATCTATCTTTATCCTAAGACTTGGGCATATCTGGGCAAACCTATAGGTCCTAGGAGGTAGGAATGACAGGAATCTATTTCCATGAGAGTCCAAGGATCTTTCTGAAGAAGAATTCATTCTTAGGAGAGAAAATGTAGGTGTATATGAGACTGTTTCAAGGATAAAAGATTGTCGTCAGAGGGAAACGTGCTGCACAATAATTTTATATTAGATTCCTCTCTGGCCAAATGCCCAAGGACTCCCGCCTGAGTCCTAGGACAAGGAGGCTGCAAAGGAAAGAGTAAAGCTAAAATGAGCTTTGTCTAAATACCCTCCTATGACAGGAGTTATGGTGCTGAAGATAATCACTGCAGTGGTGGCAAAAAGACTGGTATAAGTGACAGGCACCGGAATGACAATTTCACTGCTCTCAAGTGAAGGCATTAGAAATCCTGGTGCAGAGTTCTGAACGTACCCTACACGTAACATAACCACAGACACGGTCTCTAAAGGTGACCCCTCCCAAGATTCCCATCAGCAGGTCATTCAAACACTACTCTAGGTTCTGCTATGAAGGAATGCTGCAGATAGAATTAAGGTTAGTAATCAGCTGAGTTTAAGATAGGGTGAGCCCAAGGTAATCACCTCTGAGATCTTAAAAGCCAAAGAAAAAGAGAGAAGAAGCGAGCAGGAGAGATGAAACAGACAGGGAGGTCAGAGAGAATCAGAGCATAAGAAGGACCTGACCTGCCTTTGCTGGCTTTAACAATGAGGGGGATGGTAAGTCTGGGAATTCATGTTGTCTTTAGAAGCTGAGAATGGCCCCCACCGCCAGCCAGCAAGGAAAAGAATTTCAGCCCTCTGGCCACCTAGAACTGAATATTCCCAACAACTGGAATCAGTTTGAAAGCAAATTCTTTCCCAGAGCCTCCAGTAAGGAATGCAGCTTCCCAATGCCTTGATTTTCGCCTGGCGAGTTCCATATTGAACTTCTGATCTATCAAGCTGTGAGTTAATAAGTTTTGTTTTAAACTGCTAAGTCTGTGGTAACTTCTTATGGCAACAACAGAATACTAATACACTATGCTACTGTATTGCAATTAATTCTCTATACCTGTCTCTTCTAGTAAATTCCCATCCCTTAAGGCAAGAAGGATATCTTTGTCATGTTGTTATTTTTTTATTTGTCTATTTCTTCTACTCCTCCTAGCTAAAGTCTCTCTTCTGTGTTTTTCTCTATTTCGCTATAGAAATTCTAGTACCTTTCCTTTAAAATATTTGTGATTTGTTTTCAAATACCTTTGCAAGGTTGATGGGTCAAATATATTTACAAGAATGATGGTGTTTGATTATTGCTAAGGTCTTTTTGCACAAGAGACATGTATTAGTCTGTTCAGGCTGCCATAACAAAATACCACAGACAGGGTAGTTTAAACAACAGACATTTATTTTCTCACAATTCTAAAGGCTAGAAGTCCAAGATCGAGGTAGAGCAAGGTTGGTTTCTGGTGAGGCCTCTCTTCCTGGCTTACAGACAACCGCCTTCTCACTGTGTCCTCACATGTCCTTTTCTCTGTCCATCAGCTCAAATAAAGAGAGATCTTTAGTGTCTCTTCCTCTACTTATAGAGACACCAGCCCTAACAGATAGGAGCCTACTCTTATGATCTTTTTTAACCTTAATTATCTCCATAAAGGCCCTAAATCCAAATGCAGTTATATTTGAGGTTAGGGCTGCAACATGAATTTTGAGGTGACACGATTCAGTCCATAACAGGACAATAGCGTCTAGCCTTATTTTCATCTCAAATAATGAGTTATGCTTCAAATAGGCATGCATATGTTGTGCTCATTTACAGTTCTGATATTGTTTACTATCAGGTTCATTGGGGAAAGCTGTAGAGACAGTGTTAGGCCTCTTTCAATCCTCAGTGATGTAAAGTTTGATGCCATTTTATTATTTTTTTTTTTTTATTGGAGTATGGTTGCTTTACAATGTTGTGTTAGCCTCCACTGCATAACATATTATCATTTGTAATTTTATTACTTTCACATTTGTATTTATGATCCAGTGGAAAATATATTGAAAGATCTCTTTGTTTTGAAAAAATAAGCAAAAAATGATATTAAAAAAATTGCAAAACTGAAACTGTTGTTTCTATTTTAAAGGACAATTTTTTCCTTTCATAATTTATTATAAAATAAATTTTGTTATTAAACAAAATGAACATACTCACTATGGAAAACTGGGAACCAAAATTACAGTAAAAATTAGGTCTGGTCATCAAACTAATTTACCCTTTAAACTGCAGTTTGTTCTGTTTTTCTTACTGGCATAGTCACACTCTGGGGGAGTGAAAAGGAATTTCTATTTTACTTTTCAGTCAACACTTTCTGGAACCTGTTAAACCCTTAAAAACTGCATAATATGTACCCCAAAACAGCTTTAAGCAAGTAATTCTTGCTTTGGATTTGTGATTAACATTCAACTAAGAGTCATAGGAATAGTGTTAAGTGAGAATACCAGACGATAACACAGTGATCATTTAAATAAGAGGTCAGTATTTTTGGTTTTTTTCCTGTAAAAAGTCAGATAGTAAATATTTTAGACTTTGCAGGTCATAAGGTCTCTTCTGTCACAGCTATGCTATGTTGACACAGTAGCATAAGAACAGCTGTACACAATAGCCGTGGGAGTGGCTGTGTTTCAATAAAGCTTTATTTATTAAAAAAATCCAGGTGGTGGCTGGATTTAGCCTATGCCTTTTAGTTTGTGGAGTCTTCATTTAACTCAAAGTGTGTTTCTGGTACCAACAGCATCAGCAGCTTCTGGGAACTTGTTAGAATCACAAAATATTAGATCTCACCCCAGATGCACTGAATCAGAAACTCTGGGTGTGAGGTCACAATATGTTTTAACAAGCCCTCCATGTGATTCTGAACTTCGACCACTAGGGAGTTAAACTATTAATAATGTATGTTAATATACATTTTCATCAACATATCACAGCTTCGCTTATATAGCATTGTAAACTATTAAAAACAACGATGATTTCCAAATTTATAAGAACCATACAGTGTTTTATAGCATTATTATACAAATTGAGCCAGGAAGTTGCATTCATAAATAATGCACTCTTATATACAAAGAGTTTAGCTTATTCCTCTTTCTGTCCTCTACTCCAAGAAGCACACAGTAGGCACTAAAAACAGACTTTTAAAAAAAATTAATTAATTAATTTTTGGTTGCACTGGGTCTTTGTTGCTGCCCACGGGCTTTCTGTAGTTGCCGCGAGCGGGGACCACTCTTCGTTGTGGTGTACCGGCTTCTCATTGCAGTGGCTTCTCTTGTTGCAGAGCACAGGCTCTAAGCACTCGGGCTTTTGTAGCTGTGACACGACACGTGGGCTCAGTAGTTGTGGCTCGCGGGCTTAGTTGCTCCGCGGCATGTGGGATCTCCCCAGACCAGGGATCAACCCCATGTCCCCTGCATTGGCAGGCTGATTCCTAACCACTGCACCACCAGGGAAGTCCCTAAAGAACGATTTTTTGAATAAACAAAGTCAAAAATAAGAAAAGATGAAAAATAACGTACTGACTGATTTTCCTCACAAGCATAGATTGATGAGGAAACTAATTAACTGTGCTGATTGCAACTCTTTTGGTTTTTAAACATTTAATGAATGAATAAATGAATGACCCAAATAGGAGATAAAGAAAACAACCTGACTTTTCTGTGAATATTAAGATAATATTATCTATGCCTAAATAATTTATAAGTAGCAGAAATAGAAATATGCATAATTTTAAACACTGATGGAAGCCTATGGTCAAAGGTTCACATTCTTCCTTCCAGTTTGAAATTTCTCATGATTTTCTATCTTCAAAATGTGAAAACAAAGTACTCAGAAGTAAGGAAAATTTCCAAAATGTAAGTGCAATTTTGGGATAAAGTTACTAAGGAGAAACAATGTGAATTGTTCCTCTAAAAAGTTGCTGCTTTCTGCCTTCTTCATATCCACCCTCCCCTGTCACCCCTAAACTCTATCCTCCCTAGGCCAAACCTCAGCCCTGAAGTGTGCCCTAAGGAAGCAGGCTGGACTTAGACCAGACATGGTAAACCTATATCCTCCACTAGAGGGCATTTCTCATTTTGCTTGGGTCAATCTATCAAATGTCAATTGCAGAATGTTTCCAGAAATCAGGGTCTCTAGAAATCCTCCGTAGAGAAGCTCCTTTAAGTGTTCCAGAATTTACCTGTTAGCTTTTCCTTCTTATTTTCTTCACTGTTATTACTTTTTAACAATGTGATGGCACATATTAGGTGTTTAATCCAAATTTTTAAATGAATGTGTGAACCCATTACATATATATATCAATGTTTTATATATAATAATTATAATATATTAGACACTGTAATAAAAATAATATCTATATATCTATCTATCTTTGGAACTTTTAGCAACTATCCAATCCTTACAACATTACCCAGGAGTGACTTCAGTAAGATGGTAGAGTAGGATATATTAGCCTTCATCCTCTTGCGCACACACACACACACACACACACACACACAAATTAAACAGCTATCCACAAACAAAAATAGCCCTGGGAAGGCTCAAGAGTCTAACTAGGGACTTACTGCAACATAATGGAGCAAAAAAATGGAGAATAACTATACAGAAAGGATCGAATCTCAGGGAAGATCAATCCAAATAGCCAAAGCAATCTTGAGAAAGAACAAAACTATAAGCATCACAATTGCTGATTTCAAACTATACTACAAAGCCATAGTAATCCAAACAGTATGGTACTGACATAAAAATAGACACATAGACCAATGGAACAGAATAGAGAGCCCAGAACTAAACTCACACAAATATAGTCAACTAATTTTGAAAAGGGTGCAAGAACACACAATGGGGAAAGGATAGTCTCTTCAATAAGTGGTTCTGGGAAAACTGGGTATTCACGTGCAAAAAAATGAAACTGGACCCCTATCTTACACCACTCTAAAAAATTAATGTGAAATAGGTTAAAGACCTATGTAAAACCTGAAACCATACAACACCTTGAAGAAAATGTGGGGGAAAAGTTCCTTGACATTGTCTTGCAGGAATTTTTTGGATATGACACCAAAAGCACAAGCAACAAATGAAAAACCAACAAGTGGGACTACATCAAACTAAAAAGCTTCTTCACAACAAAAGAAACAATCAACAAAATGAAAAGGCAACCTAAAGAATAGGAGAAAATATTTGCAAACCATTTATCTGATAGGAGTTAATATCTAAAATTTATGAGGAACTCATACAACTTAGTAGCAAAACAACAAAAACAAACAAACAAAAAAACCCCAATAATCTGATTGGAAAATAGGCAGAGGACCTGAATAGACATTTTTCCAAAGAAGATATACAAATGGCCAACAAGTACACGAAAATATGCTCAAGATCATTAATCATCAGGGAAATGGAAATCAAAACCACAGTGAGATATTACCTCACACCTGTTAGGATAGCTGTTATCAAAAAGTCAAGAAAACAAATATTGGCAAGGATGTGGAGAAAAGGGAACCCTTGTGCACTGTTAGCAAAAATGTAAATTGGTATAGCTACTATGCAAACAGTATGGAGGGTCTTCAAAAAATTAAAATTAGAATTACCATAGGATACAGTAATCCCCCTTCTGGATACACATATGAAGGAAATAAAATCATTATCTCAATGAGATATCTGCACTCCTATGTTCAGTGCAGCATTAGTCACAATAACCATGACATGGAAACAACCTAAGCTTGTTGACAAATGAATGGATAAAGAAAATGTGAGATACATATCACATTATATTTCATCATATATGTAATGGAACTTTATTCAGCCATAAAAAAGAAAGAAATCCTGCCATTTGTGACAACATGGATGAACACAGAAGACATTAGGCTAAGCCAGACAGAAAAACAGTATCACTTATGTTTGAAATCTAAAAAACAAAGTCAAAGTCATAGAAACAGAGAGTAGAATGGTGGTTGACAACAAGCAGAAAGAAGAGAAAACGGGTAGATGTTGGTCAAACAGCACAGACATTCAACTATAAGATGAATAAGATCTGAGGATCTGATGTACAGAAGGAAACTAAAAATGGTTGTCAATTATTTGTATATTTATAAATACTGAATCTAGTTGTTTAGAACAAAGCAGACAACAACTTATATATTTGAGTTACTTATTGAATTATCTGACTCTTTGGGTTATACAGATATAGCTTCAAATTTTAGCTATACAAGGTAGATTTGGTTTCAAGATACATTCAAGGAATTGGTTATTAAATAACTCCAACTATTACTAATTTCTCTATGATAATCTAATTAAATTCAATTAGTTAGCATTTTTGTACAAAGTTCACTATGTGTTTGTATAGTGTTAAGGGTCTTTTCATTATATAATTTCATAAATAAAAAAGAGGTTTTGGTTACTACAAATGCATGCTATTTGCTTTTATTAACAGATTTCAGATTGATAACAACTGTAAATAAATAATACAAAGTTATTAATCCATTATTTTGCTTACCAATTGTACTGTCAGATGACTGCCCCTTAAAACATGAATGTTGGGGATGTAGGCTAACTTAGAGTTTAAAGGGCTCATCCACTGTTGATATAGGTTTCAAAAATCTCGCTGCCAATTATACTTTAGATGTCTGTTGAAAATTAAATGGAAAGAGTTTAGAATTGCTCATCATTTTTCACATTCTCCAAGCAAGAACAACATCAAGGCTTTCATCTTTGGGTCAGCACAGTATGTCATTTAGCAAAGTCCACTGAAATCGTCTTATGTAAATTATGGAACAGAAACATTCACTTATTAACTGAATATCAATGAACAGAAGAGGTATTTGTTACAACTGATAAGGGAATCTTGTGTCTATGGGAGAAAAAGGTTGTGTTTCAATAACTTTATAACTATCAGCCCTGTGTTTGGTTAAGATAAGAGCTGTTATACTAACTATATTCATGAGGTAACAGTAAATAATTTGAAAAAAGTGAAATAAATAGTGAAAAACTGAAATAAAATGAAGTAAAGTGAAAAAGTGAGGTTTTTATTGATTTTTAAAATTGTCTTTAAAAATATCATCTTATACTAGTTCTCCAAGAGAAGCTATAATTAAAAATTTTTTATGAATTTCCTTAAAATATTATATATCAATTGATCTATTGATCCATCTATCCTTAAATCAGTGTTTTTCAGATAATAAGTAAATACATAAAGACACATCATACTAAAAATAACATTTTTAAATCAATAAAATGTAATACTTCCTAAGCAGAATGTTACATGCTAACTCTTTTCAGATTTTGAATTATTTAATATAAGAAGCTTCATTTTTGTCTAAACTTTTATATCATTAAAATATTTTTTAGCATTAATATTTTAAAATAACTTTATGATATAAATAGATTTTCAACTTTTTATTTGGAAATAATTTCAAACTTATGAAAAATTGCAGAAGTGAGAACAGTAAAAAAAAAAATCTATATACTCTTTCATATATTGTTAAAAGTTTATCCCATTTGCTTTATAATTAGATTGTGTATACATATATGTAAGTGTGTGTGTGTGTGTGGGGGGGTGTCTTTTCTGAAACATTTGAGGGTAAAAAATATAATTCATGACACTTTCCCTTAAATGTCTCAGTGTGAATTTCCTGCATTGAATAGGGATATTGTCTTACTGAATCACAGTACAATTATTAACTTCAGCAATTAACAGATAAATTACTTTTGTTTAGTCAACCATCATTCTTCCAGCTTTGTCAATTGACACAGTAATGTACTTTATAATATTTTCTCCTTTAGTATAGAATCCGAACTAGAGTCAGATACGGCATTTAGTTGTTAAGCCTCATTAGCCTTCTTCAGGAAGACTGGAAATGGAACATTTCCTTAGCTTTTCTTTGTCTCTTGTGACATTGACACTTATAAAGAATTGGGTCTTCTTTTTTCTAATAGACCGTTTCTCATTTTAGAATTGTCTGATATTTCCTCACAATTAGACTCAGGGTGTGCACTTCCAGTTAGAGTACTGCATTGGTGATGTTGTATCCTCTTAGGGGGCATACAATGTCCATCTGTTCTTCACTGATGATAATAATTTTGGTCACGAGTCAAGGTGTCCTCTGATTTCTCAACTGTGCAATTACTAATTTTCCCCATGTAACTGAGAAAAAGTTTTGGAGGAGACTCTTTAAGACTATGCAAATATGCTGATCCTCTAGACTTAGTATCTACTTACGATTCTTTCCTCTTCAGATCTGTACTGTGGTGGTTGCAAAAGCTGATTTTTCAACTCCAGCATTCCCTCCACATTTACAACTCGACCCTCAGTATTTGACTATAAAAGCCTCCCTTCTCTAGCATTCATTCATTCATTCATTCATTAATCTAACTATCAACTGATTATCAGAGTGCACTCAGGCATTCTGTTGCTTTTTTCACTGGATTAGAATTACTGGATCTAATTATTTTGATGCTCAAATTTTCTCATATTTAGCCAATAGGAGCCCTTTCAAACAGGATCCTGTGTCCTGTAACACAGGTATTTCTTTTTTTTTTTTAGTGTTATGTATTTTATTATTTTATTACAATAGCATAAAAGAAATACCTTGAACATATCTTAAAAGAACTTGTAGTATTTTTAACCATTTTTAAATTTTTTTCCAGTTTTATTGAGATATAATTGACATATAGCACTGTATAAATTTAAGAATAATTATTTCACTTAAATACATCACAAAATGATTATCACAATAAGTTTAGTGAACATCAGTCATCTCATACAGATACAAAATTAAAGAAATAGAAAAAATTTTTTGTGATGAGAACTCAACAACTTTCATATATAACATACAGCAGTATTAATTATATTTATCATGTTGTACATTACATCCATCGTACTTATGTATCTTCTAACTGGAAGTTTGTACCTTTTGACTGCCTTCATCCAATTACTGCCCGCCCCCTGGTCCCCCAGTTCTATTAACCACAAATCTGATCTCTTTTTCTATGAGTTTGTTTGTTTGTGAAGGATAATTGACCTACAACACTATGTTAGTTCCTGATACAAAACATAGTGTTTTGATATTTCTATACATTTCAAAATGATCACAGGGATAAGTCTAGTTACAATACGTCACCACCCAAAGATATTACACAATTATTGACTATATTCCCCTGGCTGTACATTTCATACCCATGAGTCATTTATTTTGCAGCTGGAAGTTTGTACCTCTTAATCTCCCTCACCTATTTCTTTGCTTCCTGCTATAACATATGTATGTTTTTCCTTCCTTCCTTCCTTCCTTTCTTTTTTTTTTTTTTTTGTTGTTGTTGTGTGGTGGTTGTTGTGTTCTTTCTTACCTTGCAGCATAAAGGTAGCATAAAGATTTTTTATTACTGTCTCATCTTATAGTTACCTTGTTTCCTTCTAGGAATCAGCCACTTCTCCAAGGAGCCATAATGGTGTGGAAAGGTCTTAGAGATCAATACCTGGGCTCTAGGTGTGGTCTCCAAATGTATTTTGATAAGGGTTAAGAACTGGTTAAATCTTGTCAAACAGTTGAATTAGTTCTTTGACTAAAGTAGATTTGGCTTATGTATAGGCAATGCCTAGTTCTACTTTACTATATACTGAGATTTCATACTGATAGTAAAAATAGCATGGTGATTTTCTGAGCCCCCCCACCCCCCCCCCGCGAAAAAAACTTTTAAAGATATTTATGCAGATTTGTGGTTACCAGAGGCGGCGGTGGGGGGAGAGTGAATTGGATGAAGGCTGTTACTTTCAGTTACAAGATAAATAAGTACTAAGAGGTAGTATACAACATGACAAATATAATTAACACAGCTGTATGTTATATATGAGAGTAAATCCTAGGAGCCCTCATCACAAACTTTTTTTTATTTCTTTAATTTTGTTTCTATATGAGATGATGGATGTTCACTAAACTTATTGTAATAATCATTTTATAATGTATTTAAGTCAAATCGTCATGCTGAACACCTTAAACTTATACAGTGCTGTATGTCAATTGTATCTCAATAAAATTGGAAGAAAAAAAGGTAAAGATATTTACACTGACACCATGATGGCACTCTTTAGTGGTACATAGCAACCATCAGACTTTTCAAGGTATCTCTTTACATGGTTCATATCAGTCTAAAAGGAAAATGCATTCTTTCACAGAATGGGAAATTCCTGTAACTCTTCTGATGCAAGAATAAATTGTTTCATATTTTCATGCCCTAAATTTCCCCCAAGGGCCCAACCCACCTCAAAAAGAAATTGAAACTCCACATTTACATATCTACACCATATGAATTTCACTTTAATATGTCTCATCAAGACATGAGATAAATTATAAGGATTTGTTGCATCCTCTCCAAGGTGAGCCATTTAGTGGTGAGGCTTCATTGCAAGTTGTTTCATTTTCTTGAGAACACCTTTTCTTGACAAAAGTGATCCCCACTTTTGTCAAGACTAGAATATGGTCCCCCTGATTTGCTCCTTGTAATACTCATTCCATTTGTGATTTCTTGGCTGATAACTACCTTCCCTGTTAGAGAAGAGGTTCCTGAGTGCAGAGGCCAGCACGTCACCAGGGCTATTACACTGCAGAACTCAAAGAAAGATTTGCTAACTGGTTGAAAGAACCGTGCTCCAACACGGAACACGAAGAAAGCATTATTATGAATCTTCAGTGTGTGGAGGTACGTCTCAGCTAAAAACCAAAGACCACATTGGAATTTCAGTGGAGGAGCTGGGGAAACTAAAGAAAATTTTGTAGGGTAAGTTAAAAGTTAATTCAGCTTAATGCTTTATTACTGCATGGGGTTCCAGCATTTTGACTGGTGAAGTTTTTGGTTTACTCAATTATTCATCCTTATCTCAGAATCCTTTCTGCTCACAATTAACAGACAATGATGTGAAGCACAACCCTTATCATACCCACAACCACGTAGGAAATGTATGTAATAAAGAACTGGAGATTAGTGTAGATAACAATGAGATATAAAATTTTTTAAAATCCTAGTTAATAGTCCAGCTTTGTTTTGTTTTTTAGTAATTAGATAATAACATAACCTGGCATTGTAAAGATTTTTTGCTCTTCATAGTGGAATTAGTATGGTCTTGCTAGACATGCTATTTCAAATTTAGATCACAAATATCTCTCTTAGATTTTTGGAAAACACTATGTAGATACTGAGTTTTTGATTTTGAGCAGCATGTTATATTTTCTACTTGTTTAAAAAGAGAATTGAGTCAGGAACCAAGGTGGCAGAATTAGGACTAAGGAGTGGAAGTTAAAGAAAAGTCAGTAGAGACCATTATAAGGGAAAACTTTTGGTAATCAGCATTACTGTTTTATGGAAGTAATGAGAAATTATTTTCTCTTTTCTCTTCAGAAAGTAGATACATTAGAAGCCAAGAAGATGAGATACCAGAGATATATTTTTAAAAGGCTAGTTGACTGTTTAGGAAGGATAGATGTATACAGAGAATTCATGCATAGTGTAGCTGGATAGACCAGATGATAACAATAATATTAATAATGACTATTTTAACATTCATTGCATGTACAATGATATGTAAACATGAACACACAGTCTTATTTAAATGACCTTTCAAATACGTTTTCATAATGATCTAGTAAAGTAGATAATACTATATCATGTTATAGAGGAATGTACTGGGGCAAAGTGAAGTTAAGAAAGGCAGTAAGTGAAGGAAGCAAGATTTAAATTTCCTACTCCGAAATCAATGAAATCTTCCCAATTAATGGTGTAGATTCTAGATATCTAAACAATTTACAACTTATATTTCTACAATAAAGATTTTCTCCCATGTCACGCTCTGCATCAAACTCTGGCTATTCTTTTAAATCAGTTATTGAACATTTACTCAAGTAAGTGAATGGTGTCTTCCAAATAAAAATAATTATATATCTAAGAATTAAATGGTGCTTATAATATATCAAACACTGTTCCAGTGTGTACCCTTAGCCAAATTTCACCATTACCCATAGTAAATATTTATTTCAGTACTAAAAATATGTGTGCATATGTCATGTATGGATATAGATTCAGAAAAGTTTTTACCGCATTAAGTCCATTTGACTAATTAAATAGCCTTTGGAAAAAACAGGAAATAATATCATCAAAACAAATTTATTAGAGTCCCATATGATACACTATTCCCTGCTTATAGAAATTTCCCAGAGGGAAATTAAGAAGGTTTTCTGATGTGATTTCATAAGTATTGGGGTAATGACCAGCTTGCAAACTACTAAATAAAATATTTCTGTTTAGAACTCTTTATACCAATACCATACCTATTAAAAAACATTGCCTTTCTAATATCATACCCTAACACACATTTTCACATTAAAAGTTATGTCATTTATAAACCAAAAATGGGAGACAGAGGCATGAAATGACATAGTATTTCTTATTTTATAGGCCATGAACCTGCTGGGGAAAAGAAAGATCATCAGTTCCTTTAGCCTTCTCTTCCATACCATCACTGTGTTGCACAATGTATTCTCCTTCTTGGAATTGTAGAAAAAATGCCTTAGAACATTCAGTCATTCACTCATCCACTGATTCCTTTATTCAACACCTACTGTGCGTCATGCACTATTTCAGACACTTTGGGGACACAGTTACAAACTAAAAAGACAAAATCCCTGTCTTCACATAACTAACATTCCAGTGCAATCATAAAGACAATTACACATAAAAATATGGAATTTAATGCCAAGTTTTTAAAAAATACATTAAGAAAAATAAATCAGGATAATTATTGCCCTCATAATCAATGTAAAACTGGATTGCAACAGGAAAGACAGTGGTAAAGCTATATAATGACTCTGCTGTAGAGTGAAGGTAGTATGTGATTATATAGTTCTGGGTCCTTCTCTGTAGTATAATTCTAAATTATCATTTGCTGAGAGAAAGGAAACACTATGTATGTTTTATGGTTCCATTTAAATTGCAGGAGACCTGTGATATGACTTTTAATAAGAGAAGGATTAACCCGTTCAGCCTCTATTTCCTATAAATGCCTGGCTTCCTGGGGTATTCCCTTTATACTCAGAGCCAGCTTGCCAGGAGAACTCAACTGTATGTCAATGAATATAAATATATACCTTTTCTTAAGTGAGTTTCAGTAAGCTGCAAGTATATTTTCACTGCCATAAAATATTAACTTCAGAGAGGTAAAATGCTACTGTCAGATAGGCCTTGTTCTGCTCCTTTTGGGTGTTGCTAACACAGGTTTTGTTAATTGCAGAACTGCCCAAAAGTTCTTCTTTTATGAGACTTCACCCAACTATTTTAGATTTGTTCTCACAAATAGTCTACTTGCCAATACATTCACTTGACTCTTGTATATCATCTTATACCATACTTAATCCCAGATTAGTGTTCCAGTGCCCTGAAAATCAGGAAGGTCCCTCAGCCGAGGTTCTCACACAGGAAGAATACTAAGGACAGTATGAAAGTTGGATAGTTTGAGTTTTCATGAAGAAGAATCTTTTGTTCTCCTCGCAGGAACTAAACAGAACGTGTGACTAGGCCAGATCCTGGCCAAAGTTAAGGAGTCAAGCCGAGGCCACTTAAATGAGAAATAGGCAAGTTTTTAAAAGAGAAAAAAGAAAAAAACAAATAACTGTCTCTCTTACTTTTACTCTTGGATCATGATCTTTTTAATGCTACTTGTGTTTTCTATAATAATTTCATTTTTTCTCATTTTGTAGAAATGTGGTGATGGCACCCTACTTCAAATGTACTAATTATCCAACCCATAGATTTCCTGACTTATACATGTTTTGTCCCATAATTGGGTTAGTTTGATGCCTACCTCTAGATTACAGCCCAGCCCAAGAGTCTGAGGATCTAGTAGGTATCTGTGACAGTGGATATTAATTTAGCTGCAGCCACACTTCCTGACACTCATCATTATGGGTATTAGTCCAGTGCCAATGTGGCGCCCTAGTTCTGAGAGACCAGGACCTGCCTTGCCTCTGTTTCTGAGTTCTTGTTCTGCCTAAAACTCAGTGTCCCCTAGAACTAAAGCCCTTCCGAGCTCCTACCAATTCCTGTCCCAGCATCTGGAACTTTTTCCCCTAAATTTCTTGCCAGTGTCTGGATCATTGCTACCCACAGAATAGTAATACATTTACGTAGGCATTCAGAGGACTCAGACAAATCTGGAGAAGTGTATGATTATAACCTTGTACTTCTAAAATTAGCCTCATCACCAGTGTTTGCTTTCTGGAAATTTGGTACTTTTGACTTAAGATAGTACATTTTTAAATCAAAACATCTCGTGAATTTTTTGCTTGAATAATCAAATTCCTCATGAAATATTTTTTCTGTAAAGTTGAAGTACTTGTTCTTTAAAGGATGTAATTGGAAAGGAAGATTGCAATAATATTCTTAAAAGGACACAAAGTTTCAGCTTTGTTTATATTTATTGGAATAATACTTTCACTGGCTCAAGTTAAAATCAATGGAGAAGTATTTCTGCTCAGAAGAGAACCAAACAATCTGAAATCTCAGCATCTTAAAGGCAGTGAGATAGAAACATTGCCCTGTAAAGAATGTTAAGAAATATTCAAGTATCTCTAAAAAATATTCCTATTTCTAGGAAATACTGCAACTAAGAAAAGTGAAAGTATGTTCGTTCTATTGTTTGAGACGATGAAGAGCCAAGATTTTTCATAATTGAAAATATAAAGACATTTCACCAGGTCAGGAAGCTAGTACATTATCTACCTATGTTTTAGTACTTCGTTGCAACGTTTTTATTATATTATCAGCAACAGGCAAAAGAGTCTCACAAGTAGACAAGAAAAAGAACAAGTGAAGGGGACTTCCCTGGTGGTCCAGTGGGTAAGACTCCATGCTCCCAATGCAATGGGCCTGGTTTCGATTCCTGGTCGGGGAACTAGATCCCGCATGCCACAACTAAGAAGTCCACGTGCCACAACTAAGACCTGGTGTAGCCAAAATAAATAAATAAATATTTTTAAAAATTATGCTTAAAAAAAAGAATAAATGGAGAATGAATATTGCTGAATAGTACTATAAAAGCAGGCAAATATACAGGGGTATTCATGTTGATATCACAATATGAAAATATCTGTCTATAATCAAATTTTAAAAGCTTAAGAATCAGCCATGTATTTTAACTATTTATACCCTAAAAATACTCATAAGTTATTTGCTTCTATGTTGTTCAAATAATAATTAAGACACTTGATAATTCTTGATACTGAGACATGAGAGAAATTTTTCCTACAGATACTTGTTAAGAGGACATAATAATGTAAGAGCATTCTTATAATAAATACAATAAAAACAAATATAATAATATTTATTTGAACATCTTTTAGCATCCTTCAATGTAAAGCAACGTTTATTCAATAAAAACAAAAAATGTTCCATAAAAGAGACACTGTGGAGATTAATGGGTTTGTAAAACAATTTAGTTGAGGTATACATTCTGTTGATCTTGTTTAATCTATGGACACATTCTAAAGCAGGTTTTCTAGATTTTTTTGGAAATCAGATTGATGAGAGTGGGGAGAGGGGAGGGGAGTGAATAGAACATCACCAAAGAGAGATGCACACAAGCACAATAATCTGTATGCAGGTACAGTATTTTAATAAATTCCATGAGGCATGGACTACATAGACTATTGCTTTTCAAATTGCAGATCCCCACCCTTCAGAAGTTCATGAATTAATTTAATGGGCTGGAAGTGGCAGTTTAAAGAAAAAAAAAAGGATTATGGTAAAGTTCTGGCTGTGGTGGTGTAGTTTTGGAATCTCCCTTAATTCATCCATAAAAATAGACCAGACAGGCCAAAACAAGAAAAGCAAAACCAAAAACCTTTGGACAACATCTAGGACAAAACACCACAAACCTCACCATGTGAGCACACAGGAACAACCATAAAGGCCTACAAGATCCAGATAGAATTAGCATCTGAGTGACAGGAAGTGGAGGGAAGGGAGTGGGTTTTGTCGACCTGAAACAAATAGACTGCCAGAGATTTCTCCCACAAAGATGGGTTTATTTGGGATCAACAGAGAATTACAGTTCAGGGTCTGCAACCATGGCCAGCCACGTGCAAGTCTCCCCCAACAGCAAGGGAAGGATCGTTTTTATAGAGAGGAAAAGGAAGTTGGGAGGCCTGCAGTAAACAAAGAGTCCATGGCTTTTCATTGGCTGAGTCCTTGCCAGGAAAAAGGAGTCTTTCTTCTTGCTGTTGGGCTCTGCTATTGTCCCAGGATGTGAGAGCTCCCCCTAGTGGTCTCCACCTCTATTTAATTGAGGTTTCTGTTTATTAATTTTTTACAGATTGATGACCCTAAGAATAAACATAAAATTGTCACAGCGAGCTCACTGGAAATTGTGGCAGGCCAATCTGAGAAAAGAAGCTGAAACCAGCCAAGGTTTCTATAAGACCCAATTTATGAATAAGAGCAGAGTGTTCAAATGTGATGTGGTCTGATGGTGCCCAAGCAGCCCGCACCCTATAGGCTATTAAACTAACACACCAAACCACCTTCCAGTTTTAGAAGTACAATATTATAATAATACAAAGAAAACAGCTTTTCTTTCAACTTAAATTTTGATAATTATGGCAGGGCAGCAATACCAAGGCTATTCAGGCCTAACTAAGAATTACCTAGAATTCTACCATATTTCATCAATTCTAAGAAGCATATTTTTTTCACATTTTCACATCTCTTTTTTTTTCTTCCTCTTCTTTTTTAAAAATATTTATTTATTTATTTTTATTTGGTTGTACTGGGTCTTAGTTGTGGCTCATGGGCTCCTTAGTTGCGGCATGTGGGCTCCTTAGTTGTGGCATGCAAACTCTTAGTTGTGGCATGCATGTGGGATCTAGTTTCCTGACCAGGGATCGAACCCGGGTCCCCTGTATTGGGAGCTTGGAGTCTTAACCACTGCACCACCGGGGAAGTCCCACATTTTAACATCTCTGAATCAGCATATCTCTTACATTTTACAGTGTCTTACAATTAATTCCAGCACTTTTCCTTTGTTCATACATTGAATAAATAATTAAATTATGTGTCTTACAACCAATGGCATCTTAGATACACGAAGGCATATAGTATTTTCTTGTTATCAGCACAGTGACCCACCATATGCTTTACCAATGACAGAGTCATTGTTTTCTGGTCAAAGTAAACAAGTTTGACCAGTAGAATTCAAAGTTACCTTGACCCAGAGACAGTAAAAATGATAAACAATTACTATTTGGGATAAAGAAAGAATATCGCCTAGTTATGTAACATTATACAGGAAAATATTTGATCACTTGAATTGTACTTTTTAATCTGCTTCCCAATATTTTAAGAGTTCAGTAGCTGAGATAATAACATTTATAATTATGATTTATTGATAGTTTTGTAAATGTTGGTCTTACAGAAATTATGGGCAAAGTAGACATTTGAATAAAATGGAAAACAAAATTTGCAGTGCTAATATCATTTACATGTCTAGTGCCAGCTGCCATTATATGAATTTTTTCTTTGATGCTAATAACCAATAGAAAACATGACTTATTTTAAGTTAATGAATATGTTAAATAAAAATAATAGAAATGGAAATTATAACTTAGGGTACTGTTCATATGATCCAGCAATCCTACTCCTGGGCATATACCCAGACAAAACTATAATTCAAAAAGATACATGCACCCCTATGTTCATAGCAGCACTGTTCACAATAGCCAAAACGTGGAAACAACCTAAATGTCCACTGACAGATGAATGGATAAAGATGTGGTACATATATACAATGGAATACTACTCAGCCAAAAAAAGAAGAAAATAATGCCATTTGCAGCAACATGGATGCAACTAGAGATTATCATACTAAGTGAAGTAAGTCAGAAAGAGAAAGACAAATACCATATGATATCACTTGTATGTGGCATCTAAAATATGGCACAAATGAACCTATCTACAAAACAGAAACAGACTCACAGACATAGAGAACAGACTGTGGTTGTCAAGGGGGAGGGGGGAGGGAGAGGGATAGACTGGGAATTTGGCTGTGGTAGATGCAAACTATTATATTTAGAATAGATAAACAGCAAGCTCCTACCTTATAGTACAGGGAACTATATTCAGTCTCCTGGGATAAACCATAATGGAAAAGAATATTAAAAAAGAACATATATATATGTGTAAAACTGAGTCACTTTGGGGTACAGCAGAGACTGGCACAACATTGTAAATCTACTATACTTCAATAAAAAATATAAAAAAATAACTTAGGGTGCTGCTGTGACTGTCATAGATTTTTAAAATAATTATGTGATATTTTCTCAGCCAATGTCTTAGTCTGGCACTTATCAAGAGACAGAAATCACACAGTAATTTAAATAGGGAATGTTTAATATAAAGAATTATCAAGGTATGACAGGAGAGTAGTTATAGAGATGTACCGAGATTACCAAAAGGTACGCTGAGGTTGAAGGAATGTACTTAAGGAAGGACAAACTTGGAAGAATGGCCCCCTTCTGAGGCTGAGGTTCAGACCTAATTTGAAAAAGGCGTGATTGTAGCCCAGTGGATGGCAGAGAGGCTGGTTGCACGGCTGGGCCACAGGTGGTCCACCGTTGCTAGAAAAGCAAGATATAACCCTTCAGCGTGCAAGAGAGCCACAGGAGAGTAGATGTGATGATGGGAGCAAAGGATTGGGGTGATGTGATGGAGGGGCCACGAGCCAAGGAATGAATGCAGTTGCCTTCAGAAGCTGAAAAGGGCCAGAAAATGGACTCTCCCCTCAGAACCTCTAGAAGAAACCAGCCCTGCCAACACCTTGATTTTAGCCTAAAGAGATTTATTTTGGCTTCTGAACTTCAGAAATATAAGATAATAGGTTTGTGAGAAAAAAAAAAGAGATAGAGAGAGAGAGAGAGAGAGCCACAGGAGAATGTGCGAAAGCATAAGGATGGTCCTGCAGGAGAGAAACCTGGAGTCTTGGTGTCAACGCCAGTAGGGCTGCAGAAAGGCAGTCACCTTGCCCTGGCTGGGGGTACAAGGTTCCTGAGGAACTTAGGGGCTCGGGGCGCAGGGTTGGGACATGCTGCACTGCTTGACCTCACAAACCCACAGCGCTGAGTACCCTTGCAGCAGGAGCCGGCAAAGGAAAACAGCCCACGTAGGGATCCTAAAAGTTACTCTCTTCTTCCGGCAATGTCCCTCCCACTCCCTCTACTGGCTAAATTTACATCTTGTTCACTGAAAACAAAAATTGCTTACAGAGTTCAGTGTGGACTCTCAGAACAGGTAGTGAAGGGTGCATTTGGAGCTGAGAGGCAATAAATTGATAACTGGTAACCTGTGAAGTATCTGCTCTAGGAAAGGTATTGTAAACCCTGGGTTAGATTCTTGGGAAAACACTATCATTAGGAAGCTGTATGGTGTAGCAGAAGGAGGGGAGTAAAAAAGAGAGAAACAGATAGAAAGAAATTATGCTCAGGGAGAATATGCCTAGAAACCAAGGGTCCCAGGTAGTTGGAGTAAAACACCTTTCATTTGTTTAATATTTAAGAATTTTATAAAATGCTATATATTATTTCATTCTGATCCTCACAACCATCCTGTGAGATTAGTTGAGTCAGTACTATTATCACCAATTTATAAATGAGAAAAGTGTGGTCCAGAGTCATTAACAGACTCACCAAAGTCCCAAAGCTAGTTAATATCAGAGGATTTCATCTTAAATTCTGAGACATGCACATATAGCACTATGGTACTTAATCTGGCTTTGATAGTGAAATTAGACTAGAGCTGTCCCAGGGTCCCATTACCCAGAAGCATGTTGCAAATTACAAAGGAGTCTATCAGCAAACAATTAAGAGTGTACTCTGCTAGTCTAGCCATCTTTGTAATTCACTGAGATAGCAGTTTTCTCTCTTCTGAAATTGTTCTGGATAATCCTTATCTTCTTTCAGCACCCCCTCTACACACACACACACACACACACACATCCCACAAACGTCCTGGGCACAAAGATAATGCTTATTCTGGAAACTTTCAAAGGACTAGCATCTTTAAATCTTACCAAAATGACCCCTGGCTGTCTTTGTTTTCGGTTTTTTAAAAAAATTTTTAATGTGTATCCATCCTAGGAAGAATTAATAGATTACATAAAGGTAAAAGCCAACAACTCACAAACGTTAATTAGATTTGCTAAGTATTAATATGCCTGCTATTTTCCCTGAATCCATGAGTTCTTTCCTTGTTTAAATAATTTCCAAGTCATATAATTCATCTCAGACTCAATCCATAGAGCCTTCAAACTTACTCAAATCTTTAGTTCTACTGACTACACCCTATTCTAAGTATTTAAATTGTATCTGAGGGTTGAACATATGAGAATTAAGGTCAAAAAAGCCTCAGGTCTATCTCTGCCTAAAATATACAGATACAAAAAAGGAATACTCTATTTTGTTTGAATAACACAGATAACTTCCTCTACTTTCCAAATCACTTTAGATATTTTCTAAACGAACCCGATCAACTGTGGGGTTGTTAAATTTTTTTAAATCTTTCTTTGGGCATTTATGGTACAATTAAATTGTAACTCTTACGGCACTCACTGCCCAGTTCGGTGCTTTCCAGTGCTTTCCTTCTCTTTGGTATCCTTTGTAGGCATTTCATTATTATTAAATATCACTACCAGGGAGTTAGGCAGGATGAAGGTAAGTCAGTGAAACTAAAAATTGCTACTTGAGAGACTGCGGCAAAAATTTCTAAAAGAAGCTGAAACCGTTAACTAATTTCTAAATAGAGTTCTGACTATCTAGTGATCAACAGCAGAAATAATTTAAAATGTATGGTCTTCAGAGTCTTTATATGAATGAACATGATTATGACAATGAAAAGAATAAAAAGCATATTTCTGTGTTGCTCCCCTTTCTTTCCTTCTGCATAACTTCTTCCACAATCTGCATAAATCTCATACTTGAAGCAATTTACAAAATAACAAAATTTAATACAAGACCTAAGTTTTCTAAATTATTTGAGATAAAATAACTTTTTTTTTTTTTAAATCAGGGGATTTAAATATGGGAAGCATTTAATATGGGACTTTTTGGACAGGATTTTTTTTTTTTTAAATATGTTATTTTTTTTTCATGCTGTTTTAACATTAGAAGAAGAATTTCCTGGTGTGTCTGTAAAGCTGCAAATGCCATACTGGTGACAGCAGGAAGAGCCAGACCGTGTTCTATGGAATGAATGGTACAGGTTAGAAATGATGGAACGAAAGCAGCTCTGTCAGAGAATATAAATATTACAAGAAGTGCATTTAATAGAACAAAGGTCATTACCACTGAGCGGGAGAAACTAACCCCACGTGTTCACTCTGAAAACAAAAGATACTTGAAAATATAAAGTTCACAAGAGTAATCCCGGGATACAGGTGGATCTTTTTTTAAATTTCTTTATTTATTGGCTGCATTAGGTCTTCGTTGCTGCGCGCAGGCTTTCTCCAGTTGCGGCGAGCGGGGGCTACTCTTCGTTGCTGTGCGCCGGCTTCTCATTGCGGTGGCTTCTCTTGTTGCAGAGCACGGGCTCTAGGCACGCGGGCTTAGTAGTTGTGGCACGTGGGCTCAGTCGTTGTGGCTCACGGGCTCTACAGCGCAGGCTCAGTAGTTGTGGTGCATGGGCTTAGCTGTTCCTCGGCATGTGGGATCTTCCCAGACCAGGGCTCGAACCCATGTCCCCTGCATTGGCAGGCAGATTCCTAACCACTGCACCACCAGGGAAGTCCCTACAGGCGGATCTTTTTAAAGAAAGCTTTTCAATCATCATTTACTCTGGTTTCTGCAGATGCTTCACCACCCAACCCGACAAGCAGGGGACCTTGCCCCACTCCTCCCTGCAGAGCAGTATAGATTTTCAGGTAAAGAAAACATTGGCATATTTGTTATTGCTGGATGATATTTCCTTTTTTTTTTTTTTTTTTTACCATTTTAAAAATTTTGCAAATATTTAGCATTGCAAAATTTGATTTTGTTGAAACAGTTAATATTTTCTCATCTTAAATAACGAAATACGTAGGATTTTACTTAACTTTCTTTTCTGTTTTCAGGTAAACCCCCAATATTTGCAATTGACACAAAATGACAACAAAGAATACAGTCCCTCAGCTATTTGTATTATATAGTTTTCTAAGGCATCTAGAATTTTAAAACTGGTGTGTTTAGTACCATGTGCAATGTCTGATGTGAACCACATCTTGAAACTAAAATTTTTCTTTCAATCTTTTAAGTTATCTAGCCTTCAGAATTATCGTTAATTCTGAATAAATCAGTCTGACCATTCTAGGCAAACAAGCTTCTCAACTATCTGTTTTCATTACTTAAGAAATTTTGGCAGAATTTTTAATGAAAAATTGTTAGGATTATAATTCCTATGCATAGAGATGTAACGATTTTTTTTAAGTTAGCATTCTTTCCCAGTGGATAATGTAATTCTCACCTTTGTTTGTATGTGCCTACTACTAAATATTTTGAAGTCTATAAGTTTTAAAAAATTATTTCAAAGTATGTATATTGTGGGTCATTGTGCAAGATAAATTAGGAAACACATGGAGATTCATATATGAATAGTTATGTTACCTTGGATCATGAAGAAAAATGCAGTTTTTAAAGGCTTTTGTTTGTGCAATCCTATTCAGAAAAAACATTTAGGTACAGTTTATATGCACAACATGCTTCACCCTTTCCTTGACTATTAAAACTGCTAATTAGCAGCTGTTCAAGTGCTTAAAATGGTCAAACTGTGCATGCTGTAGCTAAGGGCAGAATGCACAAGTAAAAGAAAACTAGTAGTAAATCCATTGTTCCCTTTTGAAGGACAGTTGTTAAATAGGATCTTATGTCTTGCTTCATTGTCACAGTGTGAGCTTGAATCTTACTAAGAAACTGGAAATTCAAAACACTTGTTAAACACAAATATGTTTTCTTTATGCCATCAAAAATGTTAGTAAAGAACAAAACTCAATTACTGAAATGACATTTATTGACTGATTATGTATAAATTAATAAATATTAGAGTACAGTAACTTCTTTCCTTTCATTCTTAGCATCATTCTTGACTAAATTCTGCAGCAAAATATAAATTCATATTGAATTTTAGATTTATATATACATATGAAATATTTGGAGGAAAATGGTTGAATTGGTTAAATAATCTCTTCATAGCTAATAATTAATACTTATTTTCAAATTAAGTATAATTTGCTAAATACTTTTTCAAGGGCTTTCATATTTGCAGAAAGAGCATCATTTAATTACGTATGGTAGAAATGAACAATTAGGATACATTTATAGCAATACATTTTGCTGATTTCAACTTTGTCACATAAAATATTTTCTTCATCATTTTCTTGTAGTTTCTGAATTTCTTGGAATCATCCATGTTTGCTAGTTTGGAAATTAGGATGAAAATGGTATATACTTAAAATATATTGGAAATTTGAAATTAGAAGCATTTGAGAGGACAATTAAATCCAGACTCTTGAATAAAGTCTCTTTTTCACATTTGGCAAATAGATCACTTTGTCTCAAAGCCTTTAAATATATTTTATTAACATAATTTGGAATAATGAGGAAATAAAAATTGTTTAGTGTTTAAAAATGTAAAATGCATATATTTTCATTTCTTAAAGCACAAAACATCAGAAGCAATTGTTAGAATAGAGGGCATGTTATTTCAAGAAACTTTTAAATTATAGCATCAAAGGAAAAATAAAATAAAATTAACAAAAAGATTTCCCCCCAAATCTGTAGTCAACTGTCACCTTTGTGCTATTACAGTTCTTACAGAATAAGGACAAAATGACTTTGAGATGTGTTTTCCTACATCTGGCATACCATATATTCTGATATACCTTCACAGTAAGCAATTAAATTCAAAGATTTAATTAAGAGGAACAAGAAAATATTCTCCTTTCTTTTTCAGGTCTACTACTTAATTTTTCCTTATTTAACCAACATATCTTAAATTAGCATAAACAGAATCATATGTATTCCCTGGCTCCCCTCTTCCTCTGGAGAATGTAAGATTTAAAGGAAATGAACATCAAGCTGCTTCTGTCTTCCAACTGTAGCTATTCCACAGCAATTCAGGATATAGATAAATCTACACATGCCTGCCTTGTTTTGAAAAGTTGAATTTAAACATCCATACACAGCTGGTGCAAGTGTAAACTGCTAAAACCAATGTGGAAAAATAATTTTACTTTGCTTGGTAAAGTTTAATATATGCATACTGTATGACCATTCCTGTGTACAATACTGTATAGACTAGAGAAACTCCTCCTCCTGTGCCCTGGGCGGCATGTCCAAGTTCATAGCTATATTGTTCACAATAGCAGAAAAACTGTAAATAATTCAAAAGCCCAACGACAGTGGATAAGTTAAGCCACTCATGGCATACTTATACACTGGAACATTTTATGAGACAGAAAATCAATGAACTACAGCATCAATGAGGACGATTTTTTAGAAACAAATATTAAGTGAAAAGTTAAGTGACAGAGGAATACAGTATGATTCCTTCCCTTGATTTCAATTTCAAAAACAGGCAAACTAAACACACATTGTTTAAGAATACAGCCAAAAATAGTAAAATTATAAAGAAAAATCAAGGGAATGGTTAGCACCAAATTCAGGGGAGAAACTATTTCTAGGAATGAGGGAAAGGGATGCAAGGTAGGATAATGTGCAATCAAGTGACCTCAGAGGTGCCTGTAACAGTTTATTTCTCAAGCTGGATAATGGGTACACAAGTGCTCAGTTTTTTTGTGGGTTTTTTGTTTTGTTTTTGTTTTTTATATCAGCTTTCGGGTTTTGAAATTTATATATGTACCGTATTTCACAATAAAACAAAATAAGGGGGAAAGAAATTGAATTTAATCATATAACTGGTTAGCAAATTGCCAGTAACTTTCTGATTGGTTTCAAAGTAGCCTATTGACTAACTTTTTGTCTTCCCCTGACCAATAAACAAGGAAACAAACCTGCAAAAAAGTGTGTCTGTTAAAGTGCAGAGTAAACCAGGACAGGTATTATTCCTGATGTGTGTGGCACTAATTCTAAATTCGTCAGAGCTACATTACAATACAGACGAGAGTTTAAGGCAGTGGTTCTCGACAAAATTGCAGGGGATCTCAGTAAAGAAAAGGAAGGAAGATGCAGAAGGCGGACAATACACACTGAGGATAAGTGTCAGAATGGTGGTGCAGAGAGTTTGAAAAAGCTGTCCCCCGGCCCAGTCGTGTTATTCCCTTAAAAGAGTCTCTTCCTCCATCTCTCCTTCACCTCCACCAATCCCCCAGTCTCACCCCCTAAGATAATATGGAGGACCACCTTAAATATAGACATATTTACATTTTTTTTTCTTTCAAATTGAAAAACCCAATCGTCACATTCATTCACACCTTGAACAATTTATTTATTGAGCACCTACAATGTGCCAGGCACCAACTTTCCAAATAAAGCAGTTCACAAAACAAAAATCCAACGTTCAAAAAATTCAAAAACTTCTAAATAAAGTAGAAACCGCTTACCTGATAGGATTAATACCCTGGTTAGTCTGTTAATGGAAAAACACGTTTATTTGTTTTAAATTAAAATACTTAAGGCTAATGCATATACATAGACATCCATGTTTCATTCACCAGTCATTTCATATACAGTCTAGTCTATTTCTTGGCCTATGAGCCCATTGATTGAAACTCCACATCATCTTTCTTGCCCGCACCTAATGAATTGTGTACGATTTCCAGGTTCAGTTTCTTTCAAGTAGAACAAGAATTCAAGACAGGCTAAAAGTTACAGTTAAAGACACTTCAGCAGAGAGCAGACTTTGGGGGATTTTGTAAGTTTTTTCTCCCATCCTCAATCTCCCACAACATTTTAACATTAGTTTTTATCATGTCTTTCATGAAGCATTCTAAAACATTCAATTTCGTTTGTCTAGAAATAACTGTTTTCTTTTCAAACTTATCTTGTATCTCTTTATGAAATTTTTAATTAAGTTACACCATTAAAATAACAACTGCAACTGACATAGTTTTCAGAACTGATATCTTTTGGGTTTTAACTCTCAGATTGTTGATAAGCACACAACTCAGCTGCTGGAAGCAAAGATGAGCTGACTTACTTATCAGAGAGGAACCCATTAGCCTTAAACATTTAGTGTCTTTGGCATCAGTCACGAAAGAAGTGGAGAAGTTCTGTTAACCCAGCATCAGTTAGGGGGAGGCTGGTTGAGAGAACTTATACTATCAAATCAACAACAGCAACAATAAAAACAAGGGGTGAGCAAGGGAACTTACTTACATTCTGGAAAATACTGTGGAAAGAAGGCTCCTACAGGGAAGATTTTAACCTATAAGATCAAATTGATATGCAGTTTGGGGGACTTAAATTCTGCCCTAAAACAGCAGTCTTTAGCCTGTGAATCAGTTCACAGGTGCAAAATACCCAGGACATTCCTATCCTACCACTACCACTTACAGTGTAAAAATATAGAGAGAATAATAATAACACAGAAAACACTGATTAAAATTAGCAAGAAGAATGCTGTGTTTCTGATGAGTCCCCAGAGAAGAGCAGACGACTTAGATTAGATGCTGGTTGAAAACCTATTGGCATCACCCTGTCAAAGACTGTGCAGAGATGAGTGAAAACCCACATGGTCCTAGATCTCACTTTGCAAACTGAAATAATAGCTCACAGCTACCTAAGTTCTGAGTTTCCCCATACCCGTCTAGACTGGGAAAGACGTAGCATAAAGGGGCCCAGCAGAAGCGGGAGGGGAAGGGCTCTGGGGTCCCCAGTTTGGGGACAAACAGCCCCTCCTAGTGATGAGATGAGCCGGGGCAGGAACCTCCCAGGCGAGCTGCAAGCCAGAGCTGGAGGTGACGCACCTGCGCCCACCAGGATGTGATGTCTCTGGAAAGAAGTCACTTTGAAACTAGTTAAAGAACGAAAACATCAACTTGCAGAAACAAAATAAGAGAAAGAAATACATTGTAATAAAATTTAAAAGTACATCTATAAAATCTAGTAAAGAAAACAAGCCTTGTACTTGCACCCCTTCCACCCCCCTACCTGCTCCCCTCCCCCATGCCTCCACCTATAGGTGGTCAGGATTGGGTAGAACCGAGAAGGTCAGGGAGCCAAGAGGCCAAGCACCGGGGGGGGGGGGTCCCCACAGCCGAGGGCGTGGGTGCAGCCCAGGTCAAGGAGGAGTGGGACTGCACCCACCTCAAGGTCCAGCACTTTGCCCTAATGGACCTCGGCTCACAAGTGAAGTCCACACCTGGGACCTTGGATTCTTACGACTGTCCAGTCTGCAAGCCTCGCCTCTGGGAATCTGCAAGCCAGGCTCCTCCCACGTGTCCCTGGGGAATGAAGGGAGCCCTGTGGGTGTCAGAGGAGTGTGCTGGGACGGACGCTCACCACATTCAGGCCACCCGGATCTCTAGCAAGTTTGGACCAGGCGGCCTCTCCAACCCCACTTCACCTCCTCTGCCCTGTTCGTGGAGCGGGTCCATGAACCTTCTCTCGTGGACCTGCTTTGGGTTGTTGGAATATTCTTCCAATTGCTGCTGAAGCATTTGAGCCCAGATTTTTTTAAAGCATGTAACTTCCTTTCACTATTCCTCCCCTTCTAGCCCTTTCCCAGCCACCTCGTGTCCACACATGCTCGTATTCACACACTTCAACTTGCAGGCTGACTCCCTCAGGGGTTTGTATAACTGTTTCCAAAGCTCACCTTAATTTTACTTTTTTTTATCCCCCGGAAGTTTGCAGTGCAGTGGTAGTCATTATAGATATAAGGAGAGGCTCCACTTTTGGGGCAGTACAACCCTGCCTCTAGGCCCACGTCCAGCCGGACCTGGAGCTTCTGTTGTCTCCTGGGACGCCTGTGTGCATGCTGCCACCGGCCTGTTGAACTCCAAAGTGGAAACTTCTCCATCACACACCTGCCGTCAGAAATGCGCAGCAGACTACCTTTGTTTGACTGATCCAGTGATTTCCTCCCCTGAACTTTTAAACATGCTGATTGGCATAGATTTCTGTTTTCGTCTGAAATAAATTTTATAATGAGTTTTGAGAATTTCACAGCATTCAGTGGATTAACTGGAGACATATTTGGGTTGAGGTAAAATCAAGGTTTGGGGGGAAAAAACACAGTTTAGAATCACTGGTCTGCACAGTCCAGGCATTGGGATTTCACAGTCTTGTCTTTTAGTTATGTTTTTAATTTGTATTTTAATTTTATTCATTTAATAGAAATAAACACCACTCCCTAAACATCACCATTATTGTCCTTTCATAAAGGGCATTTCAATCCCACCAAAATGAGAGGCTATGATCTCACAATGAAGTCTAAAACACTGAATTGCTTGAATTTAAACCTTACCAAAAACACACAGTTGTTATGCTCTCTAAAGCTGTTCAGAGTGCCCTTGATGTTTCTATTTTTGTAGACTGTAGAACAATGGTTAATCAAGGTTTGCCTATGGGCCCATATCCATATGTCTTATAAAATTTATTGTAAATAAAATAAATAAAACAGGTTATGTTTTCAAGCAAGCTGATAGCTCCTCTACCCACTTGTGTCTAACACTAAGTACTAACCAAAAAAAAAAAAAAAGGGAAGACTCTAACATAGCATATCCAAGAGTATCCAAAATTTTATTTTGCCCATTAAAGACATTAACCAAAAAAATTTCCATTATCTTAATCTCAAGAGCAATTTTAACACAAAACAATAGACATATTTAAGAATAAATGGCAGTCCTTAATATGGAATGCATTTAGGATTTTAAAAATAACTACATTGCCCTTACTTTCCTTTTTTCATCATAGGTTAGTGAACTTTGTATCATCTGTCAAGAGACCAGTGTGAGGTTCACTGCTGTAGATCACGTTATCTGTAATACCATTGTCTTAGTCCATTCAGGCTGCTATAACAAAAAACACCATAGACTAGGAGGCTTAAACATTTATTTCTCACAGTTCTGGAGGCTGAGAAGTCCAAGATCAAGGTGCCAGCAGATTTGATATGTGGTGAGAGCCCACTTCCTGGTTTTTAGACAGCCATCTTCTTGCTGAGTCCTCACATGGAGGAAGGGGCTAGAGAGCTCTCTAGGGTCTCTTTTATAAAGGCACCAATCCCACTCACGAGGGCTCCACCCTCATGCACTAATCACCTCCCCAAAACCCTGCCTCCAAATATCTTCACATTGGAAGTTAGGATTTCAACACATGAATTTTGGGAAGACACAAACATTCAGTCCATAACAATAGTTTAAGCACACACAGCCCCATACTTTCTGAGCAGTCCATCTTCATCCCTTCAACCTGAGGTATACTAGGTCTTACAAACTGACCTCGATTTTAGGAAACGGTACAAGGAATTACTCTTTATTGTTTTATAAACCTAAGTCAATCTAGCTGCCTTTAAAACATCACATATTACAAATAAATCTGCTAAATGCTACAGTAATCAGCGTTTTACACTGCATGCTTAGAATTAGGCTTCATAAAAACTGTGACATGTAAATTAGCAACTTGATACAAATAGTTGCATTAATATACAAGCAAATGCAAAATGATTAATTTGCATTCTAATTGTGTTAACATTACATACTATAAACAAATTAACAAAAATCATTTAAGAGTACCTTTTATTCTGAAATCCCCTCCATGTAGGGCCCAGGCCTTGTTTTTAAGTATAGGTTCACTGGTTAGAGTTTTATTGATTAGATCATGTCCTTCATATATGAACTATATTTCAGTGCATCTTCTGAGATTTCTAATATTAGTTTAATAAAGAAGAAACAATCGTAAAACATTAGCAAAACAATATGAGAATTTTTTAGATTTTTGGCTTATTTTCTTCAAAACCTACAGTTTTTCATGAATATCTAAGCTAACAGCATTTTTTAAAAAAATCATATTGTCTGTAGGGGGTCTTTCTAAGGCATTCAACTTAGTTTTCCTAGAAACAACAATTTTCCCATCCAACTCTTATTTCATTAGTTTATGTAACATTTAATGCAATTACATAATTACAATAACAGCTAGCATAAATCGGTTTGGAAACAAACACAACTGATTTTTGGCAAGCCCCCAGCTCTGACTAGTGGGAGTAGAAACCTAGAACTTACTGGAAGGAAGCCTAGTAGCTCTAGTGAGTACACTGTGGACTTGGGTCAGTATATTCTGCAGAAGAAAGAGAGAGCTTTGATTAAATAAAAAACAAAACATATGTTTGACTTAACTATTTTCTCATTTAATTTCCATTAACTGCTAGAAAAGGTAATCAAGAATAGAAGACTAACATTTTAGCATTGCCACATTATTAAATGACACAGAGAAAGTTATAATAATGATATTCTTTACAATTTTTTAAAACAAAATTGTATCTGGAATATCTTGGCTTTGAAAAAAAGAGACTATAGGTCTGGGGGAGCAATATTAGATCTACCCTGTTCCTTACTCAAATTTTCAAGCTGACCATAGACAAACCGTAACATAGACAAACTTTGTTTCATCCATTTAGCCCTCCATATATCCTTTTTCAAACATTCATTATCCGTATCACCCTTTCACTTACTACTTCTTTCAGTGCCATACTAAATATTTTTAGCTTGCCAAATGCCCTTTATTTCTGACATCCAAAATTCTCAAATTCCCTCAAAATTCTTCCACATCAAAAGTTAGCTCTTCCCTTCAGATTCTGTTGTTGCTATGTTAATAGGTTAACAGTTAAAAAGGTATACCAACATGAATATATTAATGTGGTTAATAACATGAATATCTAACATATGCCCATGAGTTACTGTGCCACCCTGCTGAGATAACATATGGGTTTTAATAGAAATCTTATGGAGATAATCTCTCACGCAAAAAGGTGTGATTAATGGTAGGGATTTTAATAGGTGTTATGGAAGACTTAGGAATTGGGAAAGAATTTTCAGTGACAGTACTTCTTAGCCCTCTTTGAAAATTAATACTATGGAAACCACCTAGTCACACTAATCATTAGGGCTGACTCTTAATTCCTTGCACCAAAGACACAACTATTTCTACCAAAGAAGGGCAAATTCAGAAGCTGCATCTAAAACTCCAAAACACCCTTATTTTGTTTTGATCCAGAAAGTCAGTCTGTGTGTGTCTGTGTATATGTGTGTGTGTGTGTGTGTGTGTATGTGTGTATTTTTGGCATACTTGTTAAAGTGTTTCCAATGGAAAAGGAGCATGCTATATATAATTTCTAGAGGACTACTGACCTCATTTTAGATCCAACCAAAGGGGTTATTCCTAATAGAATAGCTGGAGCCACACCCTTATTAACAGGCACCTAGTCAACTGTAACCCACGAGCCTCTGGCACCATGTTTGTCCCAAAAGTTAGAGGCAAAAATTGAAGAAAACAAAATCCCCAAACGTAAAGCTCTCCACTCCTACGCAGCTTGGCTGAATCTCTTCCCTCTGCCCTTTCTTTCCCCCAAACTCCATAAATTGGGAGTAAGAAACCTGCAGTCTTGGGCCATGCCAGTTTATAGCAAGTACAGTTAAATCTTTATTATTTTGGAGATAAAGTCTAGGTTAATAGACAGTAGTACTTATCTCATCCCATTATCCAATAATTCACAACCATTTCTGAAGCTTTCTGTTCTCTTCCTTTGGCTTTCAAGTTATGTGAGCTGCACTTTTGATACAAGAAAAAAAAAAAAAAAATTCCACAGATTCTGAGTGAGACAATGGCACTTATACAAGTTTGTGCAATCATTACCTCTTTAAAGTGGAATTATTTTTAAATTCTTTTCAATTGTTCAATTTTTTCATAAAATAATTTATTACAGCTCCTTGCATTATCAAACACAGTTTATTTTTAAAATATTTGTTATTTGCCCTTATCCATTAGAAAGTTATAATTTAACAAGCATGCCCAAAATATGCACATATGTGTATATACAGGATTTCTGGATCAAAATAAAATAAAAGTTTTTCTTAGTTTTAAATGAATTCCTGAATTTGCCCTGCTTTTTGCTGGGATGGTTTTGTGGTTTGTCTTCCATGCAAGGAATTAGGAGTCAGCCCTAATGATTAGGTGTCTACCAAAGTATGCTTCTGAACTATCTTCGTTTCTACAGTTTTGAAGCCTTAGAGAAAGATTATATGTTTCCTTCAGGGTAAGCCACTAAAGGGAATTATAAAACTGGCATTTTCTAAAGCCTCTTTCAAAATGTATTGACACTGAGGTTGATGGCCTGCATTACTAATGGTTTGTAAGCAAGATTTGCAAAGAGAGCTGACTATATACACAGTCCATTCTAGAAGACTATTTAAAGGCTTTGGGTTGGTAAAAGTGGTATATTTCTAAAAATACTTAATTAGAGAGTCTACCAATACAAAAAGGCAAGTTAAAGAGTTCCATTGATCCAGATTCCTGCACCCTATCAGGATTGGCCTGTCTCTGATTGTTCGATTGCATAAATAGATGAATCCTTGGAAAATCAGAGAATATCAACCAGTGGGACAATATGGTATGTAATTATGCCAATTAACTGAGGCGTTGCCATTTTTCTGTAACTATCATGAGTAATAATAAATTAACATCTCCCAGAAGGAGGCTATAAACTTAGAAATAGGAGAGTTTTTTTTATGCACACACATACCCCATTAAAATAAATTGAATTTAAGATTTAACTTAAATAACATTTAGAATTTTTGTTCTCTGTTGTTGCTTTTTTCCCATATGGCTTTATCTGTTCCCAGTTTGGCAGAGGGAGGGTTTGGTGCAAGGGGTGTTGGGAGGACTGGAGTGGAAATGACTTTGAGTAAAACAAAATTGGAATTAAGAAAAAGATGGATCAAAGAACCAAAATCTTTGGGTTGTGAAGAAACAAACAAAAACAAAAAGATAATGTCCTTATAGACCTTTTTATTCGAGGAGAGAGAGGCAGAAAATAAACGATAGAAGTAATAAGAAAGTAAATTCAATTGAATATTTTATTTAAGATGATAAGTGCTTAAAAAAAAGTAGAGCAAGGAAAACATTGGGGTGATTTGCAGTTTTAAATGCATTCTACAAAGGAAAGGGAAAAAACACTTGGCTCTAATTCTTGCAGGGGGTAGGGGGTTAGGAGACAGCTCTCGCAGAAAAGCCTTAAGAGATTTTTCGATGAGCTCTTGCTCTTAAATAAACAAGGAGAGAAATCAGCATTCCTTGCCCTCCTCCTGCTTTCTTTTCACCCATCCAGCAAACGCTGGCAACTCTCTTAACCTCAGTTCTCCAAACAAACAATACTGAAATGGTGCAGGCGTATCAGTGAAGATCCACTGTTTGTATACTTATTTTTAAAACGTATAGACACATACAAAGAAACCCTGTATCCAGCATCTTCTCACTGGGAGGCATTGTGCAGGCTATTTTCCCATACAATACTGACACACATGTCCATTCTATGGATATTTCTCCTTGAAAACAGGCTCTCTGTGTTATACATTTCTGTATCTTACTCAAGGATTATTTGTTGACTGAATAAATGAATTCATTCATTCATTCATTATTAAACATTGGATTTGGCCAAAACGGGGGTGGGAAACTTGTTCTATCATGTACCAAAGAAGGCAATGTCAATTTCCATTTAGAGCAAATGTATCAGTTTAGAGGTAATTTAAAATTATTTTTCATTCCCATAAATCTTAAACCAGGGACAACAGACTTGGGAAGAAAATGTTTCTCCTCCCCTTTGTACTAACTGCATGACTAGGTTCAAATGTATTATTTATCTTGTTTCATGAACACACAGCCTTTCCAGTTCTGCATGCCCTGCATGTGTGAATATGTGTGCATGGGTATGTAGAAGTGTCTATATAGAGCTATTTTTAGATCCTTTGATAGTAAAATGGCCACTTTTATGGTGAAAAATTACTACAATGTCTTCAATTATAATTTAATCTTATAAAATAGAATGTTTTGAGAGTCTGGTTCAATATGTAGAATACTATAATTTAGTATCTTTTCAACAATAAAAAGATCCTAGATGTTGGCAAATAATCTTATATTTTAACTTTATATTACTGTTAATAATAATAAAAGCTAATATTTATTATCTTTGTGTACTATTTATGACCTTCAACCATTTATATATATTATTTCATTTAATTCTTAACAACAATAAAGTAGATATTATTAAGATTCTTATTTTAAAAATGAGGAAATTGAGAGGTCGAAGGTTATCCATGATAATATGCTAGTGAATAAAACAGTGGGGACTCCCACGCAAATCCTTGTTGCTCTAAATTCCATACTTTAAACGTTGGTATACGTTGTTCTTACTTTAATAAATAGCCATGGAAATGCCAGATGTTTTATGGACCACCTGAGAGGGTTTTGAGATGCCTTTAAGACTTTAGGAGAAGTTGAAAGGGATTACTTAATCTATATTACTGAATCTCAATTCTCTATTGGCTAGAACTGACTGTAAAAGAATAATTTTTTACTTTTGTTTATTCTAGCCGTCAGAATAATGGCAACTTTGCTATTCAGTGAATGTCCGTGGGAACTAAAGAAGGTGAGATTTTTTTTTAAAGGGTCATTTCTTTTAAAGATTTCCTGAAGGAGGATTTGATGCTTTGGAAATGTTCAGATTTAAATTCTTTAATTTTTCTTCAATACAGTCATGTTGACTAATTCCTAATGACTAGTAATGCCATATAAAATGAACAATACTGTTCTACCTAGGCAGTTTTAGGGAACAAAAATACAGGCTCTTCTTTCGGAGTCAAAACAAAAGTGAAAAATACATGGAGTGTTTTAAACCTCTAAATCTAGTTTAGTTGATATTGTTTGAATGTACTCTAAAATATATCAAATGTGATAGCACATCTATGAAGTACTGCAAAAATGCAGCAGTTAATCTTGTCTAAGAAGATTAAAAGAAGCTAGAGAGGGTCCTGCCTTCAGGATCAGGGGAAGGGGCAATGCACACAGAGGAGAGAACTGTAGATGGTGGCCCTTGGTGGTCTGTCTTAGAATCTACCCACACTTAGTTTCTTTTTTTTTTTTTAATTTTTTTTTAATGATATTCTTGTCTGCTTACATTCTTTTTATTTACACACTTAGTTTCTTATTGCTCTGTCAGTCTAACCTTTACTTACTTGCTCTCTCCTATTGCTTCGGGACCGCCAGTGGTTAGTATACGCTCCGAAAAGGAAAAATTTAAAACTCCCAGTTGGGACAGAATTTTGTCGCCATTTCAGATTTACCAGGTAGTGTTATTATTGCTGTTGCTTTACATTGACTGTTTTGTTGCTGTAGTCCTTAGCTGCTTTCCACAGTTCCACAGGGAACTGCAGGCTTTGGGGGAAGAGCGGGGAAGTCTATTCTAATCCTAATACAGCCGTATCTCAGAGACATTGCAAGTTCGGTTCCAGACTACTGCGGTAAAGAGAATACTGCAATAAAGTGAGTAACACAAATTTTTTGGTTTCCCAGTGCATATGAAAGTTATATCTACACTATACTGTAGTCTAGAAAGTGTGCAATAGTATTATGTCTAAAAAATAATCACCATAACAAATATAATAATAATGACAAATTTTGAAATATTGCAAGAATTACCAAAATGTGACACAGAGACATGAACTGAGCAAATGTTGTTGGAAAAATGGCACCAATTTAGACTTGCTCTAAATTGAAGGTTGAAGCGTTGCCACAAACCTTCAATTTGTAAAATTTGTAAAAAATGCAATATTTGCAAAGGGCAACAAAGAGAAGCACAGTAAAAGGGGGTCTGCCTGTATCTTCTTTGCATTTCCGTGTCCCCAGTTTGGCGAGCTAGATATCATGTTCACAGATAATGATTACTGATCATTTGACTGTTCTCATGTAGGCAAATCCATATGTGGATTTGTTAATCACTATCAAACTATTTGTATCAGCTTCCCAAATTAGAGAATGCAATCACTTACCTTCACAAACACACACAAGTGAATGAGTGGTTATATTAATATTATATTCAGTTGATTAATAGTCAAACTACAATCTGCTATAATCTATTACAATTCTTTCAGAGTTCCAGTCAAAAGTTGTTCTGTTAGAAACACCCATTTCTGTCCCACATCTACTTTAGTTTTATGGCAGGGATATGTGATATAGTATGTCGTTCTCATGAAACTGGATGTATCAACCTATATCTAGCTCACTGCTGAACTTCCCCACATGTTCACTTGTCAAAAATTAATTTTGATATCAGAGAATGATATCAAGTGATATCTAATGACTCATGGACAGTGGAAGAAGGCAGTGACCAATGCAATTTAAGACAGAAAACATTCATCTGGGGGCCACGGATGCTCTGGGAATCACTGGGCCATCCCAGATAAAAGGTGTCTTCCCAAGACCCACTCATTATAACAGCAGCTGATTCAGTGCCTCTCCTGTTTCTGTTTCTCTGATTCTGGGTCATGTGTTTAACCATGATCACCCTTTCCTCCTCCTATCAGTCTGCCTCCCTGCCATTTTGATTACAACCCCACTCCATAGCCATTATCAAAATTTTATCCCTTAGTCCCAACTCACTTCTGATTTCATAGCTCAAAAGCTTAATAATCTTGTCAGAGTCTGTACCAGTATCTCCACTCTTTCTTAATTCTGGTCTCTTCCATTCTCCAGCCTCCCACTGGTTCCTACAAAGACTTCAAGTCCCTTTGTATAATACTGCATACGTATAAATAAAACCAAAAAATGTCCGTCTCCCTCTTCAGATAGAATTACAAGATTTATTCATTAAATATGTCTCTAAGGATACATTCATAAAATGGGAATTACATTCCTGATTCTGCAGATAGAACTTTCATATTCATTGATGAATTCAACAAATAATTTTTGAGCACATACTCTGTGGCAATTATTTTAGATGAACATACATTAGACTTCAAAATAACTCATATTTTTGCCAATAGTAAGCACTAATCTTGAACACTGGATTTTGAAATAGTCAGCTCCTATAGCTAATGTGAGATGTGAATATAAACAATGCCTACTGGAACAGCCAGCTCACTTAGATAATGTAAGATGTTAGTCATTTCTTAAACATTTAATATTGAAAAACAGAATTCTCTTGGCTAATGTTAGAGATGTCTTTTTCTTGAATATTTGATATCGTCTGGCTAATGTTAAGCATTAGTAGTTTCTTAAATATTACCTGTGACTGACTTATCTGTCCTCTGCATGACTCTTTAGTTGCAACTAGCTCCTCCATGCAAGATCATTTAGAGAACACACAGCAGCCAGCAACAGACAGTATGCAGGTATTTAACCACAGTGTTCTTCTACGTGTGTCGTTAATCCCTGCTCTTCTGTTTCCCTTGGGTTTTTGCACTGATTCCTTCCTCCCTGGTGTTGTTATTGCTGTCTGTATTGTTGTCTTGAAACTGAAAGATAATATACAAAGAACAAAGAGCAGAAAATACACTAATCGCAAGTGTGTAACGATGACTGTTTTTACATCCATGTAACCACCCCTTAGATCAAAAACATAGAACATTTCCAGCACCCACTTCCTAGGCTAATTTCCACACCCCATTCCCATCCTCTGAGCTCTGCCTTATCCTTATCTTGCTATCCTTTGTGGACTTTCATGGCTCATAAACTTCAGCTTCCCTTCCTATCTTCACTTGGCTTTAAACATTCTCTTGGATTAATTTTACTTGCAGCTCCCTGTTACAGCTACCATGACCTCCCAGCCAGAGAAGGAAAACAAACAATTTGCTCTAAACATTTTGCAAGCAAATTTAACACTGGGCATATCTAAATATGTATGGCTAAATCTAATATCATTTGCTTTTAAAGGTATTCCCACATAATTTGGGAATTCCTGTAAGCGACTGCGTCAGACACAGCTGGTCTTCCGACCACCACAATGCCATCGTGCATGTATTCTCAGAAAACAAAGAAAATCATTCAGATTCTCAAGACAGTTTCTGAGGCTCGGGTGGGTAGTGATTTCTCTCGGACAATTGTAATGTAGAGCTCCGACTCATTCTCCATAAAGTTTTTAATCGGCCTTCACACTTTTATCATCTCAGACATAGAAATGTCAGCTTTCTTTCCAATTCGGTTTGGGTTTTACTTGGTCAATACTCTGTAATATATGGTACCTCCTTGTTTTGAGTATTGGTATGTGAAAAATAAGCTAACATACTGACATTTACTGCCTGCATTTGGAAAAGACTTAATTAACCAATTAACTGGCATTTAAGGGAGCAAGGGTGCATTGGCTTGTAGGATTTTTCCAAAAATGTATCCACTTTATTGGAAGTCTCATGTAAATAATACTTCTGTGTTTTTATAATTGTTATCAGTTTAATTATTCATTAGGCACTTATAGAACTATAGCAATTGAACTATCACATATCTTCAATCTGAACACATTGTCATGCAACTTTTAAAGTGACTTCAGAAGTTTTTATTTGCAAATATAATTCACATAACTAAAAACAATTTACATACAATAAAAATAAATTTTTATCACCTTGACATATATAGAAAGTATTAGGCCTGAATGTTAAGGTGAAAATATAAGTACTCAAGTGTAGTTTTGTAAAATGATATAACAATTATGAAATCTGTGTTATTTTAACCAATCTTAAAGAGGTAATTATGTAATCAATATCTTGTTTCTGGAACTATTGACTAACAAAATAGACCTAGATCAACTAGGTCAGGCTGAATCAACTTGTTTCCTCTAATATAAATTGAACTTAAAGCCTATATTTAAAAGCAAAACCATAAAGGAAAACTAAAATGCTTTTAGGAAATTAAGTAAAATTGATTAATAGCATTAGTATTTGGTAATTACTTCTACCTGGGACCTGTCCTCTTGTTGTCTGCCTTTTATTATTTTAACAATATTATAGATGACTCAGATGATCTCCATATACCCCTTTCTCACAGCTAAGTCATTGAGAAAAAAAGTTCAACTTAAATCTAAACCTGTCTGCTACAGAGAATTTTTTCAAATACAACACAGTCCATGTTTGCTATGATTTTCCATTGTTAAGTGGATTTATTAGTTAAATTAAACTGCAGCCCCAGATAGCGAAAATATAGCTGCACTCTATAGTTTCCAATGTGCCTCATCAACAAAGGTTGCTACAGTTAATGTACATATAAGTTTTTCAAAATTATTTCTGAAAGTTGTCTTTTTTTTTTTTTTTTTTAACTTTTATGCCCATAAATCTTTGGTGAAGGATTTGAAATATCAGGGGTCAGTTTCTTATGGTTTCTCTGCGTGAATTAATAATGCACATATGCAGTATGGATGGCCAATGGCAAAGCACCTATCAAGATTAACCAGCCAAAGGTACTGATCAGTCAATGCAGTACTAAGTACTTAATGCAAGAACTAAGTACCAGAGCTTGTCAATCCTGACTTAGCATAAGCATAACCTGGAAATTTTTTTAAAAAACGATGTTCAGGTTCCACTTCTGACCAACTAAATTAGAATATCTGCAAAGTACGGGCCAGATGTTTGCATGTTTTAAAGGCTCCTTGGGTGATTGTAAAGTACAGCCAGGTTGAGAACTTGGCTTAAGGTAAGAACAAGAAATTTAAAATAAGCTACTTCTAATTTTGATGTTACACTCTTCCGGTAAAAACAAATGAAAAACAAATGAAACACTTTACTGTAAGGTACTATAGTAGTACACCACCTTGAAATGTTTAATTAAAAATGCATTAAATTTGTTTTCTAAAAGCCATACAATTTTAAATATACTGACAAACATCAATGCATACTGAATCTCTTTAAGGGTAGATACTGTCTCTTCATTGTGGCAAATAGTACCTAGTATGTCTAGTTTTAATTAAATAATCGTCAATTACCCCCATCTGGCTCTACAGAGTACCTCAGGGACAATTTCAAAGATAAAAAAAAAGGAAAGCACTTTCTTCGATTGCTTCTTTATTCAAAACCACAGACATTCATCTTTCCCTCTATAATTTATATTTTCTTAATTTCAAAACCATAGATGGAATTATCAGGTTAAATAAGCATGGCCTTTGTGTTCACTATAAATTTATTCTCATTAATAGCACCTTTGAATGCCATTCATAGCAAATAATCCATATATTAATGTTATGCACAATTATCAAATAACATACAAAATGTAGCTGTTCGAAATTCTTAACTAAAGAAATAAAATAACATGACTCTGGTGGGATTATTTTATTAGACGTTGGAAGGAATAAATAAAATAAAAACTTGAAGACTTCAATCTTTTGGTTTATTCGTGAAACATTCATGGTAATCCGTAATATTGTGTAATTCTTAAACTTTTCAAAAGCACAGGTTCTGTCTTATTCCTTTTTATAACTTCCACCAGTGCCAGAAAAATAGCAGGCACTTAATAGATGATTGTTAATTTGCATTGAATTATTATAAAAATCCTAAATATAAACCATAATTTATATGGTAAGACTAGATTATGCATTTTTAGACATTTACAAATATATATTGTAGAAAATCCAAAATTTCATCACTGAATTTGTCTCATTGATCGCTGTTTGCTACATTACAAAAAAGAGTTCAAAATGTACTAGATTTATAACCAGTTAATTTTCCAAAGTCAAAGTGGTGTTTAAATTTATTCCCCTTTCCCATAAAATTCAAACACTGTGAAAAAATAATAAATTACTATAGGAATCTATGTTAACAACGCCAAATTGCCAAAATATGAAATATACTTAATTGCAATAACCAACTTGTAGGCTATCTCCAAGCTAGTATTCAAATTATACATAGATATAGTTTTAAAATAACACTGATGGTTGTATTCATCTTATATTCTGGCATTGTTCTTAAATTCTCAAATCTATAACGTGAATGGGAATTATTGCTTCATTAGCTTCTTAAAACCTATAATGATGTTACAAAACAAGAATATTTTAACTGAATTTATCTTTCAAAATTTCAATACAGTTAAGTCAATTGATACTGACATAGTCAAACAGCACAACACAGGGAATAAAATTCTGAATGTTATTAATAAGGTCAGACGTTTTTACACATTCTCAATTCAATCTGGGTGAAAAGTGAAAAACACAGATATTTCTCTAGTACTTACTATATATAATGTAAACAGTCAGTTATATGCAACTGTTCTGATATTGAACTGAGATTTTCATTTCATCTGAAATGTTCTGGATTGTGTAAAATAGTACTGTGTGTTTTAGCTAACTTGAGAAGGCTGTGTGTCTACTTTGGCATTTCAGATAGCTTTATTTTTACATTCCTTGGTTGCAGAAAGCATTTGTTAACAGTTTAGTTATTTTCCTGATCTTCAAAATCATAACCACAAAATCTTTAGTTATAAAGTATGCCTAGCTGTGGCCCTTTAAATGGAGGAGGATGAGTTTCCAGTTAGTTAGTAGTGACTTCAAAAAATATATATAAAGTTGGCTAATTTTTAAACTCATTGGGATGGGAAAGTTTTCGATTATTCTAATTATACTTACAATAATTTGTTTATTAATGCTGAAAAGAAGTGTGAGTGAACCCCTTAAAAATAAAGTGTAATCTACTAATTGTGAAACTTTCTGGGATTTCCAAGTAAGTAGGTTTAAATGAATTTACATATTACAAAATCCTGGTTACGGTAAAAAATGTATACATTAACAATTAAATCTCATACTGTAGTCATAGAAAACAGTTGATTACATGTTAGATTTCCGCAGAAATACTGTTAGATGACTAAAAACAGCTTTTCCAAACTAGGAGTACTGCAGTGTTGACTTTAATTGGAAATAAACTATGAGATAAATAATTCTCTCCTGCTAAGAAAACTGTAAATCGGTGGGATTTCCCATGATTCAGAGAATGTGATGAACTCTTACTCACAGCACCCCTCCTCCTAACCATTCTACTTCACAGCAGAAGATAAAATTTTAAAGAAAAAGGAATCTGACCTATCAATGCTGGCCAAAAGTAATGTAAACTAGACTTTTAATAAAATTAGCAATCAGTTTTCCCCTTTGAAAGACTCATAAATGACTGTTATAGAAAGATTAAATATTGTAAAATTTCAGATTTGGCCATCTATTTTGATTTGTAAAGCAGAAATATCTAGAAAATAGATCCTTAATATAAAAGAGTGGCAAAAGCAATTTTTTATATCATCACTAATTTGGCAATTGAATTTAAGCAAAGCATGATAAAACGAGTCAGAAAGATAGTAAATAGCAGTATCATCAAGATGTGAACGTCGAAAATTTTCACATTTGTACATTATAGACGTCTTCTGGCAGTATCTTTTTTTTTTTTTTTTTTTTTTTACAAGTTGACTTGTAAAATCACAGAATAGTGGCATGGGCTTTCCAATAAATACTGTATTATTAAAACCAATTTAAAGTTACTGTATTTGTACTAAGTGCTACGAATCCTCACTTCTTTTAACAATTATGTTTCTGAGAATTCTGGAATTTCCTAAACCACAACATGTAGAAGGAGGTGCACTCCTGAGTGGGCTCGTTTTCTCAGCTTTGCTTTGTGGTTGTTTATGAGGTTCTTTCCGATATCTACTGTTTCTACAGGAGAGCCAAGAGTTCTTACTAAATGCAGCGGGGTATGGGAGGAAGATCAGGTACTGCAGCTGTGAAACCTCTGCTCAGGCATGCGTTTTGGCTTACACACGGCCGGGTTAAGGAAACACATTTCAGCAATTTGTGCATTCATAAGTCTTGGGTGTAAGGCATTTACCTCTGTGTCTAAAATGATCTTTGCACTGAGTAATCCCGTTTCGACGTGAGAGTAAGTCACTGGGTTTTACTTATCTCTGGTTCACGTTGGCATGGAGCAGGCCCTAATTACCACCGAGACCCTTCTCGGGCAAGAAAAGTAATAAACAGTAATCACATCGCGTACACGTCGAGGGCCGGCGGGAGCAGAGCCCCCAGGAAGCCACAGGAAGCGTGCGCTTCCAGGGGGAGTGCGGCGCGCGGCAGTCTGCATGCGCGCGGAGCTTGTTAACGGAGGGCGTGCCGGAGGCGTGGCGCGAGGTGTCCGGGCGAGGAGCTCCGTGAGGCGGGCGGCAGTGGGCGGGCGGTGGGGGAGCGCGGACCGGGGAAGGCAGCACTGCGCCGCGAGCGTCTCCCGGCTCCCGCTCTCCGGGCTGCCGAGCCCGAGCCGCCGTGGGCGGGGCCTGCGGTGATTGGCGGGCGGGCGGGGAGGTCGGAAGTACTTTGTTTTTTATGCTAATGAGGGAGTGGGGCTTGTCCGTATTTACGTTGAGGCGGGAGCCGCCGCCCTTCATTCACCCACATGGTCCTTCGAGGTGCCGCCGTCCCAACCCGACCTGCGCCTTCGCGCCACTTCGCGCCCTCGGGCGAGGCCGAGGGGGTGGGGACGACCCCCGCCGCGCCGCCACGGCTTGCGCCCCTCGCGAAGCCTCCTTGGCGGGGCGGGCCGGCCGGCTGGCCGCACCCCCGGCCTGGGGCCTCCGGTCGTAGTAAAGCGGAGGCGGGTGGGGAGGCGGGAGCGAGAGCCCGCGGCGGGCGAGGCGAAGATGGTGGCGGCTACTCCTCCTGGTGAGTCTGCCCGCCCCTCCGCCGAGTGAGTGAAACCTGTTGTGTGCGGGCCGGGTCCGGAGGGCGGCGAGCGGGTGGGGCGGAATGGCCCTGGGCAGCGTGGCGGCCGCGGCGTGGCCGGGGGCCGGGGCGGGTCTCGGGCCGTTGGCCGCCCCGGCGTGTGGCAACGGCGACTCGCTGCCCCCTAGCTGGCACGCGGGCTGGCGGAGGGGCAGGGCCGGGCCGCGGACGGGAGGGTGGGAGGGGGTGGCGTGCGCGCGGCGGCCGCGCCCGGGACCCGCGCGGACCCTGCCTGGGCCGGCCGGGCGACCGGGTGGGCACGCGGCGCACACAATGGCCCCTCGGGGAAGGGACGCACGAGGCCTGCGCCCCCTCCAGGGCTCCGGGCGCACGCGGGACGCGGGGTCCCCGGGCAGGGAAAGTTTCTCTCGGGGGCGCGAGTTAAAGCGCCTCCAGAACAAAGCGGCGGCGGCAGCGGCACATGGGGCAGGCCGCGGGCCGGGAGGGGGCGCGCCCACGAGGTACCTGCGCGCCGGCGGGCGGCGCGGCGTGGCCGGGAGCCCGCGGGCCCCCAAACTTTGTGCGCGCCAGGGTGGGAGGATGGCGCGGGTGCTGGGGGCGGCGCGGCCTGGATGCCACCCCTACTCCGAGTGGGCTTTGTTAACCCGCGTGGGCAGACCACGGGCGGGGCTCGCAACTTCCCGGACCACGGCCGTCTGAGCAGGCCCGGGCCGGCCTTGGCGGCGGCGTGGAGCCGTCTCCGGTCGCCCGCTGGTTGGGAGCGCGGCGCGGGAGGGCCAGCCCGGCTCGGCGGGAGCGGCGGCGGCGCCGCCATGTTCCTGCGGGGCGGGCTGCACGGGGGTGAGGGCGGGGGACATGGCGGCGACTGCGCGCCGCCGCCGATTGTTCCCGGCTTAGGCCTTGGGCCGCGTGCGGCGGGCACCGCAGTCGCGGAGCCCCCGCCCCTCTGGGCCGGGCTAGGGGGGGGCTGGGGGACACAAAGGAGGGGCGGCGCGCCCGCGTCCCCGCCGCGCTCGGGCCTCGGCGCCGCCGGTCGCCGCGCGGCTGCCGCCGGGAAACGGGGTGGGGGGGTGGTGCCGTGTCCGGCAGGCCCCGACTCTGACCCACCGCCCCCTGGCGGCCGCGCCGGGAATCGCAGGGCCGCGCGCCCCCTTGTGCGACATGTGCTGCCGGCCCGGGCTCCATGAGCGTGGCGGGCACTTTGCAGTCCCGGCTGCTCCTGCCCTCTTTTCTGTTCCTAAGCGGGACGAAGGCAGACTGGAACTGGAGAAAGCAGACTTGTTTCTGTAATATCACCAAGAGGAAAAATTAGCATAGTGCTATCTCGACCACATCAGTTGGGGAAACAACTCTTTATCCCGGCTTGCAGCCACGAGGTCTTGATTGGGGGAGGGGTGGTGAAGAATAGTCCCTTTGCTACTGCTTTTCCCTCCCAGTGGAGCTGTGCAGTAGAGTTAACAATTGCTGTTGCTTACACTCGAGTGTTTCCATAAGAGGTGAATCTAATACATGTGAGTTTTTCAACTTTATTCTTTTACACCTTTTCACCCATATATTGTTGGTCTTTTAAACTCCAGTATTGCCTGACTACCTTAACCTCAGTTTTGCAAATGGATGTAATTAATTGATAAAAGGGGGGGGAGTTTAAAATACGGATTTGGAGGGTGGTAGTAATTTTGAGCAAATGTTTGTCTTTTTTCCTCCCATCCCTCCCCCCCCTTTCCAGCCATACACGTGGACCTAACTGCACCAAAAGCTTTTCTAAGGATATTTGCTAAGAAGGAAGTTTGCCCGAGTGGGTAAGTGTATATTTTAATTTTATTTATTAACTTTTTAAAAACAGATTTCTCTTGACTTTAATCTTTGATTTGAATAAATAAGATGGGATTGGGTTTTCAAAGGGTAAACTAGTTATTTTGTACTCTATACTTTTTTTTTTTTGTCTTTTTTTCTTTTAAGAAAACTTAGTTTGGGTTAGCTAATGTGTAAGTTAGTAAAAGTACGACGCAAATGCCATTATAAATCTTTGCAAGCTGATGCACAGTTTACAAAATTCAGAACTGCTTTAAGTTGGGTGACAAAATAGATCTCATCTGGAGTAAGTTTTCAAGTCTTAAAATAATTTAACTGGGACATTTAAGTTCTACAACCAGCTGATACACTTGAAATGTAGTCTGAACGGTAATTTTATTAATCAGTTTACCAAGTAATTGCTAACTGGAAGCTGGAAGAAAAGAAAAATGTTTTGCCACGTGGATGTGAAGATTTCCTCTAAAAGGTATATGAGTCAGATTGCCCTGGTGATATATATTAGGTCTCTTTTATATGCAGTCCGATTTTGATTTTTTTTTAAGTATGCCTTTGGGAATGGCAAAGGAAGAGCTACCGTGTTCATATACAGTATTAGAATGATGGTTAATTACGATTGTCTTATGGAAAAAAAACCTTTTATAATTTTAAGGTCTAAATTTGCTTCTAAATGGAACTTGCAGGTTTGAGATAATTAAACTCATTTTCTCTTCCCTATTAGGGTGTATGCTGACTTTTGTGTGTCTTGTAACTGTTAAGAGTTTGAGGTATTGTTTTGTCTAATTATTTATTTCAAATTTAGCAGGAGTAAAGAGAACATCACCGTGTAAAACTGAAGATTGTGACCAGTCAGAATAATGTCAAAGTGCTTACAGTGCAGGTAGTGATACGTGCATCTACTGCAGTGAAGGCACTTGTAGCATTATGGTGACGGCTGCCTCGCTCGGAAGCCAGGGTGGGCTTGAAAGCGCAGGGCCTGCTGGTGTTGAGTGCTTTTTGTTCTAAGGTGCATCTAGTGCAGATAGTGAAGTAGATTAGCATCTACTGCCCTAAGTGCTCCTTCTGGCATAAGAAGTTATGTATTCATCCAATAATCCAAGCCAAGGAAGTATATAGGTGTTTTAATACTTTTTGTTTGCCGTCCTCTGTTAGTTTTGCATAGTTGCACTACAAGAAGAATGTAGTTGTGCAAATCTATGCAAAACTGATGGTGGCCTGCTATTGCCTTCAAGTGATGTTTACTAATTCTGTGTACTTTTATTGTGTCGATGTAGAACCTGCCTGGTGTGTGTGACGCGACAGCTTCTGCAGCACTAAAGTGCTTATAGTGCAGGTAGTGTTTCGTTATCTACTGCATTACGAGCACTTAAAGTACTGCTAGCTGTAGAGCTCCAGCCTCGGCCTGTCGCCCAGACTGTCCAGTTACTGAACACTGTTCTATGGTTAGTTTTGCAGGTTTGCATCCAGCTGTGTGATATTCTGCTGTGCAAATCCATGCAAAACTGACTGTGGTAGTGAAAAGTCTGTAGAAAAGTAAGGGAAAATCAAACCCCTTTCTACACAGGTTGGGATCGGTTGCAATGCTGTGTTTCTGTATGGTATTGCACTTGTCCCGGCCTGTTGAGTTTGGTGGGGATTGTGACCAGAAGATTTTGAAAATTAAATATTACTGAAGATTCGACTTCCACTTTTAACCGTTCCAGAGATATAAAGTATTGGGGGAAAAGGTGGTTGTAATTATTTTGTCTAAAATTCCTGTGTGTGTGCACGTGCACACACACACGCAACTTTTTGTTCCTTGAAATCAGGTTTTGTCATGTTTTTGTACTAAGCATTCTTCTCAGGTTGCACGTTGTATTTTACTTTTTTGTCAAATTAGATTTATCTGGTTATCAAGTATTCATTACAACTGTCTGTAAGAGAAATTTACTTTAATAAATGGCATGATGATGATCTGTAAAGTGAAGATATGCCTTTATGCTTTCTTTGGACCTGATGTTCAGGACATTTTACTTAATCTAGAAGTCAATAAATTATATTGCTTTACAATAGTGAAGAATTTAAATTAGGTCAAAATGCCATTCTTTTTAGAGCATTGTGTAAAGAAAGTTGTCGTTCTGTTATTTTTTAAGCATGCAATTTAGATTTGGGAAGGGAGGTTTTCTTTTTGTTTCTAGTAAACAAATAACTCTTTTACCAGTACTGGTGTTCTTGATATTTAACTGTTAACTGGTTATATGCATGTTTTCTTGGTAATTGTTAATGATGTATAAACTGTTATTGATGCTTAGATTGTTAGCTTTCTGGAACTTAAAAATAGGAGTTAAAAAGAAAACAAGATGTGCTAGTGCTAAACGGAGTGACAAGTATGTATTTGTGCAGGTCTTAATGCCAAGAGTGTGAGTGGGAGTCTGAAATTGGTTTTTCTCTTAAGTCTGTAGTTAACATTTGTTTTCCCTATAGTTAACATTTGTTTTCCCTACTTTCTTCATAAAGCAGACTTTGGCAACGGTGACAGTTGACGAATGGAACCTAAGAAGAGGCAGTGAGGGTATTTTAGCCAACATTTCTGCCTCTTCTTCCATGTGTTTTGTCTCTAGCCTGTGTTTCATATGTGTAGAAAAATGTGGGTTAACTTAAGAATGATCTGATTTTTAAATGATCAGTTGTTGAAATTGGACCCAAGCTGAATTTAGGAAGAAGGATGCTATCTTAGTAATGAAATAAATTAACATAACCTTACTTAATATACCACTTGATACATTTAGAAAACATCATTATGTGAAATCTAATAAAAGTTTAACCTCTAATATATCCCTTCTTTAAGAAGTTTAAGGAGTTTAATTAAGAAGCCCTGAATAGAAAAGGTAAGAATTTCACCGTTCTGAAGTTCATTAAAAGGTAAATTTCCAGAATGAGAAAATACTAAGAATTGTGTAGTGGTTTACAAAATGGAAATCTAACTGTCCTTTAATTTGAGTTCTTAGACCTTTTGAATTGAAGGGAACCTAAAAATTGTTTTGGTTGTTTAATGACAAACATTGCTTTAAACTGTGCTCTGAAAGTCCCATAGTGTTAGCATGGCTTACAGTAGTCTACAAAACAGTGTGCTATGCTTATGAGTGAAAAAAGTGATGTTTACATCTTGGGGGAAATACTCTAGGGTTCTTGTTCAAAGTGGAAGTAAGCCTGCCAGATGATTTCTTTAATGTGCTAAATTGTAATAACTTAGTATTAGGTTGGCCCAAATGTGTCTTTTATTTTTACTTAAAACCGAACCAACTTTTTGGCCAACCCAATAAAAGAATCATGAGGTTAAATGGCAACTCTTCCTAGATGCTGAACTTCTGTAGTACATGTATTCAAAACTTAATTGGACTTTTAATAAATGTGAACGTTTTCATGTGGGTGTTGGCAGTGGAGCTGAGGTTGTTACAGGGTTTAGTAGGAATTGCATTTGATTTGTTTTTGACTTTCAAATGTGTGGCAAATTTTGTGTTCTTGAGTCTAAAGATTTTCTTAGGCTTGACAACATAGTTTTCAAGTTACGCTGAGGAAAAGCCATATAAATATAAAGGTTGACATTCAGCCATTTTGAGATACAAATAAGTGAATAAGTTGATTATAGCTGGTGATTGCCTCATGTGTAACTGACTTGGGGGAAAACAGCTCCGACCATTTTTTTATAGTGTTTTTAACCTTGGCATTCCTTAATGACTTAATTTTTCAAGTTTGATAGCCTTAAGGCTATTTTCAGAAAAATAACCTCATAATCTTTTTTTTTGCATGTTATTCATATTACAGTTCTCCAGTCTGTGTTTAAAAGGACAGCACTTACGGTTTTACAAATTATTCTTTTTCAAAGCTGCTTGCAAAGTAGTGGTGATTTTACTAAAAACTTCCAGATCTTCGTTTTACAGGCAAACCTATCTAAGCAGAGCAAACCAGACTTGAGGGTTTTCCCTGTAGTTTGAAGAGCCCTACAGAATGATTCCTGACAAAAAGCAACCTACAACTGCCTGGAGAACAATTTGGTGTCACATTAAAGTTTACTATGTATTTAATGAAGTACTGTTAGTAATTGACAACCTTGGGGGTAGTTTGTCCAGCATCAGAGAATTAGGAGCGTCGAAGCTGAGCTGTAAAGGTAAGGAGAGCTCAGTATATGAGGCCAATTTTTGTTGTCCAACTGGAAATAATACCATGCCTACTTGAGACAGCACACAATTCTTTGCCTTAGAGGTTGTTAAGCTTTCATTGTGCTTAAAGTCTGAATTAATGTTTTCTGTTTTGTTAAGTTAAATTCAGGATGTAATATTCTTACTGAGTTTTCAAGGGTAACGAAGATGGATGTATCCCATGAATTTTAAGGCCATAGAAAAATTACTGAAGAAGGCTTAGTTTTCTTTTTCTAATTGAGCACAGATACAGCATTTGGAGATGCTTACATATTTGCAATTTAGTCATGCTATTTGAGTTGTTTTAGTGCTTTTAATGTAAATAAATAAAATCGTGCATTTAAAACTACTTGTTAAATTGCCCAGAATGAGCATTTTGAAATAAAAATTTTAAGGTTATTCTTGGTTGTGGCAGTTTTTCTGGCGTTTTTTGTTACTGTAAAAGATCCAAACACCTTTGCTTATTAATTGAGGTAATTGGGGGAGTAGGAACAGATACCCAAGCAATTTACCTGTATTATCTTATCTAACTTTGATATCTGTGGCATCTGTAATATCCTAATTTTATAGATAAGGAAATGAGATCAGCAAAATTTTATCTACAAGGATATAAAACTGGTAAATGGGCTCTGAATTCAAACCCATGTCAATAATCTATAAAAAATATTATTCTTGACCTACTGTCTTGAATCTGACAAATACTCAAATCACTCTTGAACTGGATTTAATATGGAGATTGACTTAAGTTCCTGTTAACATTAACTTAAAATCTGATAAGAAGGATTCTAGTTACAAATTGTTTATTTATCTTGAATTATAGATCATAGGCACTTAAAAACCAACCGGTTGAGGTTTTATTAATCTAGTTCAGTGGAGCATCTCCATTTTGTCCTTACTGGGATATTGGTGCATATGTTGATAAGTTTTCTTGTCTATTGATGCATTGAAGTTTAAGCCAAGAGAAAACCAAAGTGTGTGAAAGGTATTAAAACAACTGCTTTTAGTAAATACCACAGTATTTATTGATGGTAGGATTGATGGTAGGTGTTTCTTAATGGATCTGTAGTATATTTAAAAGTAATCTCCAAAACCCTCAACAATTTTGAGTGTTAAAAATCATAGTAAATATTTTAAAAATAAGATACTAGGTTGTACTTATGACCAGTAAAGTAACAATTCCAGTTTTGAGTACTTCAAAAATAAGTAAATGCCAGCATAAATGCAGGTTTTGTCCTTAATGAGGTAAGTATTTAACATGGTATGGAGGTAAAGAACAAAAACCTGAGGTTGGCCAAGCAGAATGACACCAAATTAAAGTTCACTGTAGTATCCCCATTCTTTAACTGCACGATTAACACGTGTGTACACTTTAATAGAAGAGAAAGTGAGCATGTACGCAATTTACATGTCTGCTGTATAAGAAGTATACTATGAAATTGTTAATGCTGACTTCAACTTCTGTAGACTGAAATTCCATTGGTAAACTTTAAAGGAATCATTCTTTTATACTTAATTCAGATACAACGATCTGTACCACTCTTCAACAGATTGAGGGAGCTGGGACTTCATAACCTTGCAAGGGTAGATAAAAATTATCTGCATTTGTTCAAGTATGTGAACCCCTCAAGCCACTAGGTGGCCTTAGGCTAGGCATCAAGTTCAGTGAAAATCACTGCTGGAATTCTAGAGTGATCATACATTTATAGGACAAGGTTCATAACCACAGTTGGGCATTGTAATTACCCAAAGATATTTTTCAGAATATTAAGTTCTACAATTTTAGTCCAGATGCGTTAGATAAGATCTTTGGGGATTAAGTAGGGCTGGTTGCTAGGAGGACAAACATGAGAAATCTGTTGATCTTGATGAATGTGTTTAAGAATGTAACCATTTCCCTAAATTGCCCAAAATGATGAGCCAGAGGAATGCAGAATGTCAAAGCAGCACCTTGGAATTTGGATGGAGGTAAGAGACTACGTAAGACTAGAAGACGGCCGTTTTCACCATTTTATGTTTCACATACTTTAATTATCTTAGTTTCATAGCTGACTACTTTGCTTGCCATGACACCTTTCAGCTAGCACCAACCTTAAATTGGCCTGTGAATCAACAGGCTTTTCCTCTCCCAACTTGAAGTAGTAGTGTCTCCTCTTTCTCCAATGATACTTTTTTGTTTTGGTAACAGCACCTAATACACCAGGTGTGTAATAGCCTTTGTGCTGGACTGGATTTCCTTGAGGATTGGTGTCACCCTGTTCTTACAGGGTCGTTGTAAAGGCAAGTGATTTTCTGGCCCTCTTTTCCTCAAGAAAGTTACGGAACTTGTACTTTCTCACATCTTTGATTTTTAGAATTCTTGAGTTTAAATAGGGTATAGTTTCTGCCTTGTGAACATTCCTGATGCCTGATTCTGCTCTTGACTGTACGTATTAGTCATAATGGACTACTTTTTAAATGGGAAACTTGCTTGAGCCTCCAGCTCACCCCCTAATTGTCATTATACACTGGTTTTTTCTGCCTCCCCTCATCCCCACCTTTTACTCGCCAGGTAGACTTTTTCTTCATGGACTTTGTACTTGGTCTTACCTTAGCTTGGAAAAATTTCTCCCCATGTAACTGATTTAATCCTATTTGCTTCCAGTCTGCACAGTTGTCAAACTTGCTCTCCTCCGATGTTCTCTGTTCCCTTTCCCTGGGTCGTTTTTCTTAATAGACTACTGGTGGCATCATTAGGGGTCTTGTTAGAAATGCAGGATCTGAGGCCCTTCCCCAAACCAGAATTGGAATTTTCATTTTAAACATGCCTTCCTCCCCTCTAGGATGCTCCTCCATGAGGTCAAAGGTTTGAAGACGTTCGCTGATTGATGCGTATTCAACACATAGAATGGTACCTAGCACATAAGGGTACCTGGTAAGTTCTGCATAAATGAGTGGAAGTTCACATGGGTGAATGTGGCTGTTAGGCTCAGTGGACGCTCATGGCAAACATGAAAGACGTTGGTCTGCTGGTATATTTGGGGCTTAGAAAAGGTAATTGTAAAGTGTGTTACTGGCGGTCTATCAGATGCCTAGTTGAAGGGGGAGGACTAGAGGAGTGTTAACGAGATGGCAAGTAAAAGATTCACAGTATCTAGTAATCCCCTGGCAAAAAATGAAAACCTTTCTCCTAAGTGAAGGGTCAAGAAAATAAAGATCTTGCCTTCTGTGTTCCATTTGTGTGGCAGTGTAATGGTGATAACGTTGGAAGTAGATCTCGGACTTCACTCTTAAATCTCACAAAATGAACAACTGACCTTCAGACCACCGAGGAGGAGGAAGGAGAATGCGCGGGCTGTGGCAGGTGCCGGCTGGATGAAGTTGGGCTCTGTCTCACGTAGTATTTCTTGTCATTGTTCTCAATTGCACTCTAGTTTCTAAATCTGCATTTTGGTGGTTAAACAACTTGGCATTCTTAGAATATCATGGCGCTGACATACTGTATGGTGTGCTCACTTTTGACTCTACTCCTAGCAGGTTTCAGGGATACAAGAAATCCTACATTGGTGTGGGGTGCCTTGATTAAAATAGGAGCCGTCTGTGGCACCCTGAGACAAAGCAGTATACCGGTAAAACCAGTATGCTTGAGACATAGTCTGTGATGAAAGTGAAGGGCAATTGAGAAAGGGAAACACCAGGTACCTTCTCAGATTAGTTTTGGGAAACAACATACAGAAACGTGTATGGCCATTGATTTCCTCAAAACTATGCATGCCTTCACGTAAGTTCATCTGAATATGTAAACTCCAATTGGAAGACTGCTGTTGTACGTCACCATGTGGTACTTGGCTACTTGGTTGAGAAATTTAAAGAACTACTTAAGGAGTTTTCTAGTGTAATGTTTAAGAGGGAAACTTCCTGGTTTAAGTACCAGCTTTTTCCCCATTAGTAGCTTAGGCAAGTTACTTTCTCTCTTTTGCCCAGTGAGCTATATAACCTATCCTGGTTCTCATTCAGCCAAAAGTAGGCCTCCATTCGCCCTGCCTTCGAAATGGAGTTTCAGCTTCACTCAGCTTGGACAAGTTTAGGTCTCAGAACCCACCTGAACTAACCTGGGGACTAAGCCTGTTCAGGCCTGACCCTTATACACCATCTTCATCACCAGCGGCAGGGTGGGCTGGTTGGCAGAAAAATATAAAATAATGAGTACCAACCTGAGGGTTGGGGGAATGGAATACATTTTGGCTGGCTCAGTAAGGAGAAGGGTGGGAGGAGGGAAGGGAGAGGATTTTCAGGTAAGGTGACAACTTGAGCATGTAAGAGGCAAAACATTCTTTAACTGGCCTGTGATGCACTTGGCTGATTTCAGCTGCTTCTCGGTCTCGGCTTAAATGTCACTTGGTCAAGGAGGCCTTCCCTGATTACCCTACTCAGCTCAGGTCTTCATCTCTGCCATATGTTTCATTCACAAGACAGATGTATTATCTTGCAGTTCTGTAGGTCAGGAGTCTTGACACAGGTCTTACTGGGTTAGAGTTGAAGTGTTGCAGAGCAGTGTTTCTGGAAGCTCTCAGGGAGGATCCTTTGCCTCCCTTGCTTCTAGAGACTGTTCAGTTCACTGCCTCTTTCTCCATCTTCAGATCCAATGATGGTGAGCTGAGACTGCACACCTCATTGCTCTGGCCTCTTGTGCCTCCCTTTTCCACTTTTAAGGACCCCTGTGATTACACAGATACTTCAAAATAATCTTATTTTAAGGTTAGCTGATTAACAACCTTGATTCCTTCTGCCGCCTTAATTCCTCTTTACTGTGTGAACTGTTTGCAGGTTCCAGGGATTAGGATGCAGATATTTGGGGGGACCATTATTCTGCCTACCATGCCTTTCCTCTTCTCATGGAATTATGTCATGCTTGGACACTGTTAGAGTCTCAGGCCTACATAAACTAATTAGGACTTTTTTCAGACTGAGCTTAAGTAAAATTAATGAATTAAGGAAAATATTTTTTTTAACAATCTAGAAAAAGTAAACTAAGATTATCTTCAGGATTTTCCTCTGCAGTATTTAGATGCCAGCTTAAAGAGGTCTAAAAGGAAAATGATTACTCAAATTCAGTAAACACTCAATTGTCATTTTTTTTTAAGAATAATGTATTTTTTAAAAAATTTATTTTGTTTATTTTTGGCTGTGTTGGGTCTTTGTGCGGTCTTTCTCTAGTTGCGGCGAACAGGGGCTACTCTGCATCGCAGCGTGCAGGCTTCTCATTGCGGTGGCTTCTCTTGTTGCGGAGCACGGGCTCTAGGCACGCGAGCTTCAGTAGTTGTGGCGCACAGGCTTAGTTGCTCCGCAGCATGTGGGATCTTCCCGGACCAGGGCTCGAACCTGTGTCCCTTGCATTAGCAGGCAGATTCTTAACCACTGTGCCACCAGGGAAGCCCCCGGTTGTCATTCTTGTCTGAGTAAAGTGGCAAGGGCTGATAGTATTATTTAACTCATTCTAGGAAAATTATGGAACTACATCAGTCAACAGGTTATTTAAAGAAAGACCTCTAGAATGGGGAAGCCATTAAATAAATGAAATATTTGTCATGTTAGCTAACAAAACGTGAACATTGAAGAATTGCTTTAAGAAGTGAAGATAGAATGTAAAGAGACTGTCAGGGTCTAAAACCTCAAACAGCAAAAACTGGGAAATGAGCCTTTGGAGGCATATAGAAGGTAAATAAGCAGTCTTTGCCTCGCTTTGTTAATTAGGATACAGAAATGGTTTAAACATTTTTGTTTCAAAGCAACCACTAGCAGAATAAAACACTAAACTTAGAAATTACTAGGAAAAGCTAAGAAAACAAAGTAAAAGATAAGAAAGGGAGCAAAAGTAAGCAATTATGGAAATTTAGCACAGAAAATAGTTTTAAGTAGTTTGTGTTTTAATTCATGTAGTTAGTTGCATAATCTGCAAGCCTTGGTTATTTGTAGCCATGGGCAATGTAGGCGGGTGGTGGTTTGGCCATGCTCAAAGTTAAGTCCTATCCCCTACCTTGGTGCTCTTGGCCTGGCGATGAGGCTTCTGTGATGCCTCAGCTCCTCAGAGACAACAAACAGATCTTACTTTGTATTCTCTAAAATGACTGTAAAATAGGCATTCAGTAAATGTCTGTGGAATGAATTGAAGATCACTCCCATCCCAAATATTATTTTACAATTAGTGTATTCTCTGATGCACTGCAGTAGATTTTCACACTGTTCTTAAATTTCTCATCTGATGCCAAATTTTGTCCAGAGGTCAAGGCTGAAGATTATGCTTACTTTGATGGAAAGGATAGAAAAAGACACTGAACAGTAGGGGATCGGGGGCACTGGATATAAAGAAAAAGCTATCTGCGCACATCTGTATGTGTTTTGCAGAGGTGACAGGGTTGGCTGAATGGGTTGGAATAGTGATCTGGTGGATTGTGGGAGCTTTACTAGTGGGTCAGAGTGTGATAAAAAAGGGTTCAGAACAGATCTTGCAGAAGTAACTCCCAACCAGTTTTCCTTTTGTGTAACTTAGGGAATGAGAACTGAGTCGATGACCTCAGGACTACTGTGTTTTTTGTTTTTTGTTTTTTACTTTTTGGCCATTGCTGTTCTCCCCCAGATCGTTGTAGTCCTTGGGAAGTAACCTACTTAATAAACTGGCAAATATTTGCGAAAATATATATGCATAACTTTATACTAAAGACTGTGTGTGCTTAAGGAGATTGTAGGTGATTTGGAGATAAATCTCGTGTGTGAATTGGAATTAGTAAAATGTAGTGGTAACTAACAATAAAAGGCTCCGAAAGTAGGTGCTCCTGGAGTTCAGAAGGGAAATGAGTAAAACAGTGTGTGCATTTGGCACACGTTATAGCATACAGGTAATTAGAGGGGCACATTTTAACTCAGTCAAATTTAGCATCCATAAATACAGTAATCAAGTTTTTTGTTTGTTTTTTTACAGATTTAGTCATGGTGTGTTGATCCTTGCTTAATGTGAGGAATCTAATATTTTACAATTTTTTTCCAGCCAAAAATGGAGTGTGCAGTTTAGTACCAAGTGAAACCATTCAGTCATAGTTGATTGATGCTACTTGTCAGAGAATGAATTTCTGGTTTTCTTGCTTATATTGAATATGAGACATCTCACTGCTATAGAAGGGCTTTGCCTACTTAAAGTGCTGATGGAATATTAAAATATCAAAGACCCAAAACACACATTTTATTCATTTTAAAAACTTATTCAACCCTGCTGATGTTTAAAGCCTGCTGTAATATTTTAATCATAGGTCTGTCCAAAAGGATGCCATCCAAAAGTAATTTTCATTTTTTATATAGGATTATTACTTTGTATTCATTTGCTATATTAAAAAAGGGACAGCAAGACATTTATACAGTCATGTAATTCAACTTTAAATTATAGGTTTCTTACACATATCCGGTTCTGGATAATGATAGGATCTGGAATAAGGAAGCACTAATGAGCCTAAAAAAATCTACCTGGGAAATGGTAAAGTCATAACTCGATAATTCAGTGAGGTTAACGGTGCAGATGTTAAATAAGCATGTTATATAATGCCATTATTTTAAGTAGCTGAGAATGAATTAGCCATGATCTTTGCCCACTTTTTTTTAGTACAATGCTAGGTAAACACAGAACACATGCTACTAAGATGCTGAAGAAAATTTTGAGATTAATGATTGATTTTTACACTTTCACCATGTTTTAATAGTCTAAGTAATGCTGACACTGTTCTGTCTTAAACCCATCAAATAATTGAGCCAAGTTTGAGGAAATCAATCTCTACTAAATAGTTAACCATAAGGTATATTTGTATTCGCAAACAAAATGCTTTCAAAATGTTCCACTTTTGAAATTGTTTGAGTCTTTTATGTTGACCCAGTGACTTTGTTTGCAAAGGTAAACTGAAGTGGAGTTAAGCAATTGCCTAGCAAATTTGATCTCTGAGATGACCATACAGGATAAAACGAATAAAGTTATCTTTAGAAAATGCACTTAATGACAGCAGAACTCTACTCTTCCTAAATCCTCAAGACTTTCTGTTTGCTCCAGGAAGCATCACAGAGTCCTGCCTTCTTTTTCTTCCTTCCTTTCTGTGTCTCATCTCTCTCCCTCCCCTTACCTGCCTTCTCTTCTTTTTTCCTGCCTCCCCCCTCCCTCTCTTTATCTGTTTATCCACTTATCAATCATCAATGATATGCACATGGTTAAGGATTTTGCCTAGTAATTATTAACCTATCCTTATAAAATTTTAAGTACTTGGGGGACTATAATGGTAAACAACACATGTTTAGTTTCAGTTGGGTCTTTTACATTCATATGGAAAACTCAGAGGCAAGACTAGTATTTAAAACAATGGTATATTTTGAAACAGATGATGAAGACCAAAATTGTTTTCTACTGGATTCTTACTGCCACCTGAATTAACTGCCTATTTATTGGGCCATAGTCATAACAATATTTCGTATTTCCTAGGCATCTTAACTTCAGAGTGCCTGGAATTTGCATGGTGTCCAGTCTGTCTTGATGCCATTTTAATCCAAGAGTTAGATGAAGGTCTCCCAAAGACTTTTTAATCTCATGAACCCATGCCCACAGAACAGTGAGTTTAAAAGATTGCATAATGATGTCAAAGAAAAGCTTCTTGTCTTTCAAGACCTTAAAAAGTTCCCTGGAATGTGGACAGCTGGGGTTGGAAGGGAGCAAAGAGTGCAGAAACATCATGATGGCTCTTTCCTGTCTTGTGAGGGTTGGGCACAGGTAGGTAACAGACATCCCAGTTATACTGGGAGTTTGACAGCTGGCCCTGGCACTTCACTCCGGTGACAGGCCTGAGAAAGACTCACCAGATTTCTTGCCACTCATTATGGCTCAGGAGAGAGGTAAAATGGTTCCTGTGCATCTCAGGAGGCATGGGAATGTCAGCCCTTTATCCTTCATACAGGGCTTGTGAATATCCTTATATTAATTTTACTTAAAGTTAATAGTTATCTGACAATTATTGACCCAGTGTCAGACCCTGGTTATCTGTTTAATCTCAACAGCAACACTGAGATAACTGCTACAATCACTGTTCCCATTTTACAGATGAGGAAACTGAGACAGATATGCAGCTCAGCCAGTTTACAGGGCTGATAAGTGGAAGAGCCAGAATTTAAATCTAGGCAGTCTTGTTTTAGAACCAGTTTCTTAACTGCTATACTGCCTTTCAGAACATCTTGTACATTATAATAATTAGACTCAAAATTTAAATAACAGCAAAATATTACTTATTGCTGAACAGAAAGATTTGAGGGAATTTAATATCTGAGTGTATACTTCCACCAAACTTTGTAGAATAACCACATTTCTGTTCAAATAAAAAAAAACTTAAAAATGAGTATATTTTTTAATGGAAAGAATTACATAAAGGACTCTCATCAGAAAGACTGAGAGAAATACATGCAAAAATGTCCATGGCAATGTTGTCTGAGTGGTGATATTTTTTCAGTGATTTTTTTTTTCTTTTTCTGTTCTTTTATTCTTTGGAATTTGGTTTAAACCTTAGTTTTTAAAAATAAGGTAAAAATTATGTGGGGATTCTATGCTAAAAGTAATCTTGATGTAATCACTGATTTTCTGGAGAAAACATATTACCAAAAATGATTCAGAAAACATAGAAATTGATCAATAACCAAGACGTACTTTAAGATGTAACTAAATAATCACTCTTATCAAAGCCTTTGAGCCTGGAGAATTTAGGGGCATTGAGTTCTTTTAAATATCTGAGGATGAGCCAGTTCCAATGCTGTTATAAACTCTTGAAAACTAGAAGAAAAGGGAAAAAAGGGAAAAGGCTTCCTAACGCATTCCTTCAGGTTAGCACTAGCACCTGCAAAAAATACAGAAATAGAACAGGATGATCTCACTTATGACATGCAAAAGAACTACATAAATACAATGCAGATAAGATCATAAACTTAATTGTATATTACAACAGCTGCTGTCACCACTATGACTTAGCTCTGCTTTGGTAGTGTTAATAAACTCACTGAAACAGATCACAGATATAATTGGCATAACTATTGGAAAAGTGGAGGCAAAATGATCATTACTAGCATTCAAAATGATTGCCTTCTTTGCAAACCCAGGGAAAATTAGTAGAAAAATCAAGACTAATAAGAGGCTTCAGTGAGGTATTTGCCATAAGATTAAGATGTAAAAAACAATGGTTTTCCTAGATTCTAATATATACAAGTTACAAAATAAAAGACTGCAAAATAGTATAAAATACCTAGGAAAAAAATCTTGAGACATGCAGAGCGAAAGGTAGAAACGTTTAAACATCACTGAGATTCATAAAAGAAAAGTTGCATAAACAGAGTACTAGCCAGGTTTCTGTATGAGAAAACGGTAATAGATCAGTCTTCACATACTACGTTATTGAGCCAACACTGCTCCAATAAATTTAGTGGAATTTACTTTTGCATTTGGCAAAAATCTTATATCTATCTGGAAGAACAAATAGGTGAGAAGATGAGAAAAAAATTGAATATCATGGGAAATATACTAGGTATTAAATGGTTTATAAAGGTACACTAATAAAATGAGACACTGGCAATAATCAAGATAAATCAATGGAACAAAATAAATAAGTCTCCAATAGCCATTGTTATATACAAGAACCCAAAAATAAATAAGAAAAAGCCAGAATCAAAATTAAAATACAAACACTAAAAATGTTTGAAACAGTTACTATTCTTAATATAAAAATAATTAGTCCATAAAAAATAAAGTTCTCTAAGAAATGAACAGGTGAAAAAATGGGTGTTGAGAATCAAAGGGAACTGAAAAAAAGGTGGCAAATAAATATAGTATGTACTGGTTGAGAAAGATGGCACAATTAGTGTCAGGCATGGGCGGTATGGCTTATTTATATGCCCAATACCCAGGGATTTTTACTTGGTGGTGAAGGGAATATTTTTAGAATATTATTAATATGCATTACTACATTTTCTATTTGTTTTCTTGTCAGAGACTGCTTATTTCACCCCACTATCTCTTTTTCCCCTCTACATCTAGGAACGGGATCAGCAAAGTTTTACCTGGGCACATGGTTGCCCAGCTAGAGAGTCCTGGATCCTTTGCAGTCAGAGTGGCTATGAGACTAAGTTCTTGCTAATGAGAAGTAAACGGGTGATATGTGCAACTTCCAGATCATTTCCATTAAAGCGATGTGCTTATTATCTTCCACTATCTCTTTTCCTATCTTTGGGATGAAATATGGGCCTGGTGCTGGTGAGGCAGCTTTGACTATGCAGAGAAGCAAACGGAAACTCTAGGGTTGAGAGAGCAACAGGTTGAAAGGACCCTAGATGACATTTGGGTGCAGAGTCTTCTACCTTAAATGGGATTGCCCTGATAGTAGAGTCTGAGACAAAGACCTGCATGCAAGTAGTTTATTTTAAAATGATCCCAAGGGCAGGAATGAGGAAGAGAGGAATGAAACAGGAAGGGAGTTATCAAGTTGGCCACTATTAAAATTGCCTGGTGTTCCATTCCTTGAAACCCTCTGGAGACCCTAATGAAATGCATTCCAAAGCTGTCTGCCTGGGATAAAAAGGGGAAATCATTTTTCTTACTGGTTCTCAATTCCTGCTGACTAAAATGGCTCCAGTGGTTAACCATCCCACTCTCTGGAAAACACATATACACTGAAATCTTTTAGATTCACTTGGGCATAAATTAAGAGATATACTGCACAGGCTCAAGGTGAAGTATTGTCCGTGTGCTCTGAAAAGTTGGTTAGTTTCTGTAGAACTTGCCTCAGAAGTAGCTGCAGTAAGAAGTATGATTAGGGAGATAAAAATGGTGCACAAGAGATGTTCAACACGATGCACTCCTTGCACCACTCAGATCCACTTGTGTCCTGCATTAATCCCAGTTTATCACAGAGTTCCTTTAAAGTTATGGCTGGCCACAATTTCAGCAAGCACTTAATATAAGAGGGTTTCTGGAAAAAGTTACGGTCCTGTTACTGTAGCTAGTCCTGTCTCTGTTACTGTCATTTATCATTTCCTTTCTCCACCACATTTTCTAAATGTTTTTTTGAAGTATAATTGACCTACAACACTATGTCAGTTCCAGGTGCACACATACTGATTTGATACTTCTCAGCATTACAAAATGATCACCATGATAAGTCTACTTACCATGTGTCACTTATACAGAGTTTTCACAGTTGACCCTTGAACAATTGGGGGTTAGGAACACTGACCCTCCTGCGGTTGAAAATCCATGTATAACTTATAGTCAGCCTTCCATATATGTGGTTCCTCCATTTTCCAGTTCATCCATATTCTCGATTCCACATCTGCATACTGAAGCAACTGCAGATCATATAATACTGTATAGTATTTACCATTGAAACAAACCTATGTATAAGTAGACCTGGGCAGGTCAAACTCGTGTTGTTCAAAGGTCAAATGTACTATTGACTATATTCTGTATGCTGTACATTTCATCCCTGTGACTCGTTTACTTTATAATGGGAAGTTTATACCTCTTAATCTCCCTCACCTATTTCATTTATCTCTCCATCCCCTCACCTCTGGCAACCACCTGTTTGTTCTCTGAATCTGTGACTGTTTCTGTTTTGTTATGCTTGTTCATTTGTTTTTTAGGTTCCACATATAAGTGAAGTTATACAGTATTTGTCTTTCTCTGTCTGACTTATTTCAGTTGTCGTAATACCCTCTAGGTCCATCCATGTTGTCACAAATGGCAAGATTTCATTCTTTTTGATTGCTGAGTAATATTCCATTGTGTATATATATATGTGTGTGTATATATATATATACCACACCTTCTTTCTCCTTTCATCTGTCAGTGGACACTTAGGTTGCTTCCATACCTAGGCTATTGTAAATAATGCTGCAATGAACATAGGGGTGCATATATCTTTTCAAATTAGTGTTTTTGCTTTCTTCAGAAAAATACTTAGAAGTGAAATTGCTAGATCAGATTGTAGTTCTATTTTTAATTTTTTGAGAACATCCATACTGTTTTCCTTAGTGGCTGTACCAATTTATTGAATACTATCCCTCCAACAGTGCAAAAGGGTTCGCTTTTCTCTACATCCTCACCAACACTTATTTGTTGTCTTTTTGAGAATAGCCATTCTAACAGGTGTGAGGTGACATCTCATTATGGTTTTGGTTTGCATTTCCCTAGTGATTAGTGATGTTGAGCATATTTTCATGTGTCTGTTGCCCATCTGTATGTCTTCTTTGGAAAAATGTCTATCAATTCCTCTGCCCATTTTCTAAATTGGGTTGTTTGTTTGATGTTGTGTTGTATGAGTTCTTTTTATGTTTTGAATATTCACCTTTTATCAGATATATCATTTATAAATATCTTCTCATATTCAGTAGGCAGCCTTTTCATTTTGTTGATAGTTTCCTTTGCTGTGCAAAAGCTTTTTAGTTTGGTATAGTCCCATTTGTTTATGTTTGCTTTCATTTCCCTTGCCCAAAGAGACATAGCCAAGATAAAACTAAGACTGAGGTCCAGGAAAACATACTCTTTTATGTTTTCTTCCAGGAGTTTTGTGGTTTCAGATCTCACATTTAAATTATTTTTAGTTTACTTTTGTATATGGACTGAGACTATAGGCCAGTTTGATTCTTTTGTGTTTAGCCCATCAGTTTACAACACCATTTGTTGAAGAGGCTGTCTTTCCCATTGTATATTCTTGTCTCCTTTATCATGAATTAGTTGACAGTATAAGTATGGGTTTATTTCTGGTATCTCTATTCTGAGTCCTTGATCTATGTATCTGTTTTTGTGTCAGTACCATACATTTTGATTACTGTAGTTTGAAATCAGGGATCATGATACCTCCATCTTTGTTCTTCTTTCTCAAGATTTTTGACTGTTGTTGGTCTTTTGTGCTTGCATACAAATTTTAGAATTATTTGTTCTGTCAGTGACATTGGCCTGTAATATTCTTTTTTTTGTGGTTTCTTTGTCTGGTTTTTGTATAAGGGTGATGCTGGCCTCATAGAATGAGTTAGGAGGCATTCCTTCCTCTTTGATTTTTTTGGAATAGTTTGAGAAGGATAGGTATTAACTCTTCTTCAAATGTTTTCTAGAATTCACCTGTAAAGTCGTCTGGTTTGTTTTGGGGGAGTTTTTTGATTACTGATTCAGTTTCATTACTGGTAATTTGTCTGTTTATATTTTTATTTATTCCTGCTTCAGTCTTGGGGGATTTTACATTTCTAGGAATTTATCCATTTCTTCTAGGCTGTGCATTTTATTGGTGTATAATTGTTCACAGCAATCTCTTATTATCCTTTGTATTTTTGTGGTGTCAGTTGTAACTTCTCTTTCATTTCTGATTTTATTTATTTGGTCCCTCTCTGTTTTTCTTGAGTCTGGCTAATGGTTTGTCAATTTGTTAATCTTTTCTGTTGTTGTTGTTTTTTTTTTAAGTCTTTATTTCATTTATTCTGCTCTGATCTTTATGATTTCTTTCTTTCTGCTACCTTTGGGTTTCGTTTGTTCTTCTTTTTCTTGTTCCTCTGGGTGTAAGGTTAGGTTGTGTATTTGAGATTTTTCTTGTTTCCTGAGGTAAGCTTGTATTGCTATAAATGTCCCTTTTAGAACTGATTTTGTGCATCTCATAGATTTTGGATTGTTGCGTTTCCATTTTCATTTGTCTTCAGGTATTTTTTAATTTCCTCTTTGATTTCTTCAGTGACCCATTGGTTGTTTAGTAGCATATTGTTTAGCCTCCATGTGTTTGTGTTTTTTCTAGTTTTCTTTCTGTAATTGATTTCTGGCCTCATACCGTTGTGATAGGAAAAGATGCTTGATATAATTTCAATCTTCTTAAATTTATTAAGGCTTTTGTGTGCCTACATGTGATCTATCCTGGAGAATGTACCATGAGCACTGGAAAAGAATGTGTATTCTGCTGCTTTTGGATGGAATGTTCTATGTCTGTCTGTTAAGTCCATCTGGTCTAATGTGTCATTTAAGGCCAGTGTTTCCTTATTTATTTTCTGTCTGAATGATCTGTCCATTGATGTAAGTGGGGTGTTAAAGTCCCCTACTGTTATTGTGTTACTGTCAGTTTCTCCCTTTGTATCTGTTAATGTTGCTTCATGTATTTAGGTGCTCCTATGTTGGGTGCATATATATTTGTAATTGTTATATCTTTTTCTTGGTTTGACCTTTATCATTATGTAATGTCCTTCTTTGTCTCTTGTTACAGTCTTTGCTTTAAAGTCTGTTTTGTCTGATGTAAGTATTGCTATCCCAGCTTTCTTTTTGTTTCCATTTGCATGGAATACCTTTTTTCAGCCCCTCACTTTTAGTCTGTGTGTGTCATTAGATGTGAAGTGAGTTTCTTGATGGGCCTTGTTTTTTTTGTTTTGTTTTTTTGTGGTGAAGGAAAGTGCAGCGTTTATTGCAGGGCACCAAGCAAGGAGTCCAGGCTGCTAGTGCTCAAAAGACCCAACTCCCTGATGGCTTTCAGGGAAAGTTTTGTTTTTTTTTTAATTTTTAAATTAAATTAAATTAAATTAAATTTTTTTTTATACATCAGGTTCTTATTAGTTATCCATTTTATACATATTAGTGTATATATGTCAATCCCAATCTCCCAATTCATCCCACCACCACCACCCACCCCACTTTCCCCCCTTGGTGTCCATACGTTTGTTCTCTACATCTGTGTCTCAATTTCTGCCCTGCAAACTGGTTCATCTGTACCATTTTTCTAGGTTCCACATATATGCATTAATATACGATATTTGTTTTTCTCTTTCTGACTTACTTCACTCTGTATGACAGTCTCTAGATTCATCCACGTCTCTACAAGTGACCCAATTTCGTTCCTTTTTATGGCTGAGTAATATTCCATTGTATATATATATACCACATCTTCTTTATCCATTCATCTGTCGATGGGCATTTAGGTTGCTTCCATGACCTGGCTATTGTAAATAGTGCTGCAGTGAACATTGGGGTGTATGTGTCTTTTTGAATTATGGTTTCTCTGGGTATATGCCTAGTAGTGGGATTGCTGGGTCATATGGTAATTCTATTTTTCGTTTTTTAAGGAACCTCCATACTGTTCTCCATAGTGGCTGTATCAATTTACATTCCCACCAACAGTACAAGAGGGTTCCCTTTCTTCCACACCCTCTCCAGCATTTGTTGTTTGTAGATTTTCTGATGATGCCCATTCTAACTGGTGTGAGGTGATACCTCATTGTAGTTTTGATTTGCATTTCTCTAATAATTAGGGATGTTGAGCAGCTTTTCATGTGCTTCTTGGCCATCTGTATGTCTTCTTTGGAGAAATGTCTATTTAGGTCTTCTGCCCATTTTCTGATTGGGTTGTTTGTTGTTTTAATATTGAGCTGCATGAGCTGTTTATATATTTTGGAGATTAATCCTTTGTCCGTTGATTTGTTTACAAATATTTTCTCCCATTCTGAGGGTTGTCTTTTCGTCTTGTTTGTAGTTTCCTTTGCTGTGCAAAAGCTTTTAAGTTTCATTAGGTCCCATTTGTTTATTTTTGTTTTTATTTCCATTACTCTAGGAGGTGGATCAAAAAAGATCTTGCTGTGATTTATGTCCAAGAGTGTTCTTCCTACGTTTTCCTCAAAGAGTTTTATACTGTCTGGTCTTTCATTTAGGTATCTAATCCATTTTGAGTTTATTTTTGTGTATGGTGTTAGGGAGTGTTCTAATTTCATTCAGGCCTTGTTTTTATATCCATTCAGCCACTCTATGCCTTTAGTTTGGAGCATTTAGTCCATTTACATTGAAGGTAATTCTGGATAGGTATGTACTTATTGCCATTTTGTTCATTGTTTTGGGGTTTTTTTTGTAGTTCTTATCTGTTCTTTCTTCTCTTTTGATTTCTTCCCTTGTGATTTGATGAGTATATTAGTGTTAGGTTTGGATTCCTTTCTCTTTTTTGTGTGTAGATCTATTTTAGACTTTTGATTTGTGGTTACCGTGAGGTTTATAAGTAAGTAAGTAAATAAATAAATAATTTTTTTCCCCCAACTTTTTCCCTGCACTAAGGAGCCCAAAGTTACCAGATAGTTTTTGTAGCATCAAGTTCAGTGTATTCTTTAAGTCCTCCAAGTGGAAACACTTCCCACCCACTCTCCTTCCAAACATGGACTTCAAATATGGCAGCCTCAAAGTCTCAAAGTCAAGAAGCACAAATTCTGCAAATAGGTCACAGGGAGTAATGGTTTGAAGCCAATTCTCATTTTGCCCCTTGGTTCTGAGCAGTATGTCTTCTAGCTCTGTGGGCACATAACCATATATTGGCTATGATGGTTAATATTATGTGTCAGCTAGACTTGGATAAGGGATGGTTCTGGTGTGCTCACCCGGTGGGCTCTTCTCCATTGCCCAGCTCCCTCAGTGTGTAACAGCAGCAACTGAGGCAGCGGCCTCCTCAGGCAGTGTCATAGTGGAATACCCATGGCCGGACACTACTCCCTGAATAGCCATCCCTAGCTCTCCAGAGAGTGGATTACTGATAAATTCCCCTGACTTAACCCTACAGTGACTTCTCTTCTCTGGCGTTCAGTGAGCCACGCTGACCTTCTTTAACAAGTTCAAGATCTCAGTGCTTAGGGGGTTTCTTCCTTGGGGCCCTATCTTAGTCATAGGGTAGTGGTTTTTCCTTACATTTGCTATTCCTATGTTCTTCAGAGTTCTCTTTACTTTTTACTAGCCAATCCCTCGTTCTTCCAAACCCCTGTTTAGTTAGTGATTCTTCATATTAAACTTTCCTTGCTCAAATTACCACATGGTTTCTCTCTCCTGATTGGACCCAGACTGATATAGGATGATACCACTGATATCTCTTCCAGATAATGGAAAAGAATGACTCTCCCAGGGGGTAAGACCAGTGGCCATGAGAGCAGTAGACAAACAAGTTCTTTCTAGAGATTCCAGAGATCAGAATCAGAGCCTAACCAAGGAGTTTACTTTCTTGCCTGGGAAGGAAGACTTCTCAATTCCTGCCAAACAGGAATATCACAGTGATTACTATGTTTCCCACTTGTCATTTTCAGAATGGTAGTTTTTATTGCAGCTCTTTATCCTGTATCAAGATGTATGGTAGTGCAACTCGTGTATTAGATAATGAATTGCTAGTCCTTGAAGATCCACCTTTAGATCAGCTGGAGAGAAATAAACATCACTAGGCAACCCTAGATTTTGAACTGGGAACAATAACTAGATGCACTTGAAGTTGCATTCCTTGGGGAGGCTCTGTGTTTTCTGCATGGGAAGATTGGTGCATGTGAACATGTTGGGGATAGAGGCCGAAGACAGAAACTTCGGTTTTCCAGGATTCTTTATCCATTTTCCTTTTAATAATAAAACTCCTTGAATTTTCGGTGAGTACCCCAGCCAGAGACTCTATTCTCGCATTCTCCTTTGTAGGTATGTAAGACTGGGTTCTTGACGATGGAGTGTGAGGAGAAGTGATACATGTAACATATCAGTCTTGCTCTTAACACAAGTAAGTGTCTGCTCCCCTCTCTCTTTCCCTTGGTCTTAAGTAAAGACACAGTGCTGGTGAGCCAGTTCTGAAGATGTGGTCAAGGGGAAACTCAAGGGTTTTAAAGAGCCCTACATAGGAAACCTGAGTTCCTGAATGTCCTTATGAAGCAGAATCTCCTGCTTACTTCTGGACTGATATGTGAGAGAAAAATTTAAAAATATTTTGTTGCTTTTGTGAGCTGATGTAGGTCTCTTTGTTGTATCAGCTGAGACTGCTCCCTAACTAACACAATCTTTCTTATATTCCTTTCAAATTAAGTGTATTATTTTCCTTCCATCTGACATGGAACTTTTGCAGTATTTCTTTCCCTTGAGTCTACCCCACCCATTTTTTGCAAAGAAGAGTTTGCAGCAATCTTTGACTTCATCTCATTACTCTTTACTGTCACTGCTTGCAGGCAGAGCCCATGATGTAAATGTAAAATTGTGTTCAGCATAAGTTCCCTTGAGTATGTAATTATAATGCATTCCAAGGTGCACCTAAATAAGAAGAATAAGAAGAATCTGTTTCTCCAACTTAAGATTGCTTTTAGTGTCAATCACACAGCAAGATAGAGACAGAGGCAATAGCTGTAGTAACTAACACTAAATGAGGCAGACCACAATATAAAACGTTATCCATTTTCATTGCTGATGATCTGGGGAGGATTCAGATAATTTGGAGGCCCTAGGGGTGGGATGGGAGAATTCTAATTTATTTTGGAGGTGCGCAGAATATTTCATAACGAAGTAGTATTTTTGTTCATCCTCAAAAGCACTCAGTGACTTGGTTCTCTTTTATCCTGAACACAAGATGATGATTAACAAAACGTTATCCGTGATTTCTATTATCAAATCACAAATACTGATCAGGTTTCAGTTATGTAATTTATAACAACTAAATATACATATGTATACGTATACATATATGAAGATCATTTAATATAATACACTAAAATATGTTTTTAAAGTATTTAAATATTTACATATATATGAAAACTTTAAAACATACACACAGAAGCAGTCACTGTAAAAGTGATTTACTATTGATGATCAGCTCTTTCATTGACTAAATTCAAATATACTTATCTCAAAACTCAAACTCTTATATGAAGCAGAGCTTCATAAATAAATAAATAAATAAGTAAATACTTTCATTATTTACTTCATGAATAAATAAATCTGTTTTTCTGATTGGATTTTAAACACGCATCACAAGACTCACAGAAGTTTGAATCTAGAAACTTTATGTAAGAGAAGGTATTTTGTGAGTCATTTAGTAAAAATATTCAAATAATTAAAAATAAATGCCTTCATTTTCCAAAATAAATGAACGTAATTGCTAACACTGTCTTGATGCTTTTGAAAATATATTGTGAGAAAGTAAAGGGGTATAACTAATTTCAAAACTGGGAATCAAATAGAGGTAAAAAGTTAGAAATGATGTAGTATTTCCCAAATTTTAGTCATTTTAAGCCACTTTCAAAATTTTTGCCATAGCCATATAACACAAAAATAATATTTACCTTATTATTTTATCATATTCATTCACTTTTACTTAAATATATTTAATTTAAAAAATCAGCATCAGGGTTTTGCCGTAAATATTATTCTCAGCACATAATATTATTTTCTAACTATCTACTTAAGTAAAATTATTTTTAGGTGTGCTGTCTAAAGTCATCTCACATGGCCCACATATCACGCTTTGGTTAATGTATATAAAATTCTTCTAGTATTCAGGGCATAAGTAAAATACAAAAATCTGCTAGACTTAAAATGTCATTGTGGTAAGTGTATCCATGCCCTAACCAGCCAGCATAATAATAGGTAATAATAATAATTCCATCCCTTGAAGATACTAAAACTGTTGAGCAAACCAATAAAACATAGAACACATTTTATAGAGAAGTGTGACGTAGAACAGCTGGTGTTATTAATAAGGGTAACTTCACTCTCTAATTGAGCTGCTGTGGCTTCACATTCACCATAGTTAAAGAGATAAGGGCTGCCAATGAATTGTATCTCTAAAATTAAATATGTTCAGTAGCAATTACGTTACTAAAAGAAACTTGTTTATGTCCAGCTTGTCAGGAATATTTCATTTGCCCAGAACAATTGAATAATATACTTTACAATTATCTTTGAGGTAAGAAAATAATTGTCAGCATAACACTGAACAATATTTTAGGTTTTTGTGATTGTATTTGTGCATATCTGTAAATTGCCAGTTTGCAGGCAAGAACTCTCAAAAATTCAAATTATGTTCACTGGATAATAAAGCAATAAGAAAGATTATTCTATAAATTCAGTACACCATTTTCATTGACTATGACACATCTTTCTAAAGGGCAGTGCATTTGGATTTGGAGACAGCGTATTTATAACAGGGGTTTTCTATCACCCAATGTGTTGGATTACCATCAGCTTACAAATGTGGTTATGGACCAAAATGCTGGATGGAGTCAAGCTTCAACCCAGTTTAATTCTTGGAGTTTTGCCCAGATCAAATGTGCTTGGTAAGCTGGGACACCATACATGCTTTTGATGGACTACAGCTGAGTAATGAAACTTCAGTACTCCATAAACCCACTCCAGTTGTTCCGAGTACAGTGGGGAAGCCCTAGCATGGCCACGTAGAGCAAGGCTGTGCAAATTCGTCCCTCCATGTTCCATCAACCCCATGTTTTCCGAGTGTGCTGAAAGCTAGCTCTCAGGCCACCTTCTTTTCTATTGCTGTATAACAGATTCCCACAAACTTAGCAGTTTATAACAACGCCCATTTATTAGCTTACAGTTGTATACGTCAGAAGCCTTGCACAGCGCGGCTGGGTTCTGCTCAGGCTAAAATCAGGGTGTCAGCCAGCCATGTTCTCATGTGGAGCTAGGCTTTTCCTAGCTCATTCTTGTTATTGGCAGAATACATCTCTTTGGTCTCGTAAAACTGAAGTTTCTGTTTCCTTGCTGGCTGTGGCTCTGAACTTTTAGAGGCTGGTCCCAGTTCCTTACCACGAGGTCCCCTCCATCTCAACAGTGGAGAATGACCCTTTGACTTTCTCTAACTTCCTCTTCTGTGAGCAGCCAGAGAAACTTCTCTGCTTTAAAGTGCTCATATGATTAGGTCAGACCCTCCAAGATAATCTCCCCATCTCAAGGTTAATGGCCTCATATAACATAACCTAATCCCAGGAGTAAAACACATTCAATTCACAGTCCTGGAGATTGGGCAGGGTGTGTACATCAAGGACAGGGAATATAGGGGGACATCTTAGAAAACTGCCCGCCTTTGAGGCTTTTGTCACTTTCACGCTCAGCTTTACAGATTTCTTTGACTTCTGTCTACACCCAAGTCGTTTTTAAAACATTTTTTTCCAAAAGAAACTCAGAAAAACTCAAATTGTCACTAAATTAGTCTACATGTAATAAAATATACATAAAAGAAGTGTATTCCTGGGCTTGCAAACATGTTTCGAGGTGACACCAAATAAGTTTAGATGCTATTCATCATTTTCATTGCAAATGTAGCTTCAACTAAACCATCACTTTATGGTGAAGTACTTTTGTGACAGTATAGTAGCTGACAATAGATTATAATAATGACATTGTATTAACTCAATATGATTTCTTTCTAACTCATGTCAAGCCTACTATGTATGCGAAGTAACAGGATTATTTTAATACTAATTTATGATTTTTTTCCTACAAAAAATGTATTTTTTAGGATCTAGGAGATTAGTAGGCAAGAAGTAAAAAAAGTAATTATTGGTGATTTTGTCATGTCCACCTATCCTGAAATGCCTTATCCTCCTCTCCACATCTGATTATTATTTTTTTTAAATTTTATTTATTGATTTTTGGTTGTGTTGGGTCTTCGTTTCTGTGCGAGGGCTTTCTCTAGTTGCGGCAAGTGGGGGCCACTCTTCATCGTGGTGCGCGGGCCTCTCACTATTGCGGCCTCTCTTGTTGCGGAGCGCAGGCTCAGTAGTTGTGGCTCACGGGCCTAGTTGCTCCGTGGCATGTGGGATCGTCCCAGACCAGGGCTCGAACCCGTGTCTCCTGCATTGGCAGGCAGATTCTCAACCACTGCGCCACCAGGGAAGCCCCACATCTGATTATTAACTGGATTCTTATAGTAGCTAATTCTCAGCCAAAACTTTGATTTATCAAAGTATAGATGAAAAGGTACTTATTAAGAACACAAATGTCTGATTTGGAGGTGCTCACTAAAACACTAAAATGTATTACTAAGCATCAAATGGCTAATCTCAAATCGGGGTAAAGACCAATGATAGAAAATAAAATATGCAGTGGTGTAGTGTAACATTAAGAATAATAAAGAGTCAGACACTGGATAAGCTACTTAATTAACTTATCTTGAGTCTCAGGTTTTTCCACTATAAAAGCAGGGTGATCCTCCAACTTTACTGAATTGTGAGAATTGAATGATATATCAAATATATAGCCTTTAATAAATGTTCAGTAAATACTTCTCTTCTCTGAAAGGATTAATATACTTTAAAATGGGAGAGGTCACCATTTAGATAGAGAACACTCCATAGATTTAATTCGACTTGTAAAAATTTGTAGATTCAGCTGCTGAAACAGAGTCAGAATAACAGTGCCTTAAATGATACTGAAGTACTTTTAAGTATTTGAAACAAAGAACCTGTAATAGTGGAATTGGTTAGATGATAGAATGCTTTAGAGAAGTCGAGTGGATGATGTGTCAACCCAGGGCTGAGCAACAGCAGGGAGTACCATCTCCTTACAGGACAACAGGAGGAGGAAGTGTTCCTGAGACTCAGGGGGTGGGATTATTAAGGAAATCAGCCAGAGATGCCAACCAAGGCAGAGGGAGAAATACCCTACTTTCTTCCTTCTAACAAAAGGCAGGTCACACAGTAGCCTGTGGGGTTTGAGAGGAGCAAAAAGGCAGTGAGTGTATCTGAGGGGTTCAGACCCTAGAACAGCATTCTAACTGGTGGAACTAAGAGAAATATAATTGACCAGCACCTCAGATTTTAGGTAATTCAAGACAAGCCTGGATCCTGAAAATACTGTTATGATTAATTCCCTTAATTGTGTTTTCTCAGAACTTCAGAACCATCGCTAACAAAAAGAGAGCTGTCAAAGATAGAGACTTATTCCCTAAGCCCCTCCAGGCACGGCTGTGGAGGAGCATAAGGTTGGCAGCCTGAGGAACAATAATCAGGACTGTGGGCCTTGCCCGTCCTGGCCACAGGAGACGGTATAAAGCGTCACTATTTGTTGTCTCACTTTTGCTCTTTTTCCAAAGGTGGCGATTCTGCCTGTCTTCATCATTATATTTGGTAGTTTGAGATGGAGAAGAGCATGCTTTTTAAAGGTGATCACAATAATGTGTATCCCAGCCTCCATGCTCTTAGTATGGTGCAATTTTGACATGTCTGTTGAGATGTGGAGAGGGTCTGTGTTTTCTCGCTTTGAATCTGGGAGAGGCTGTGACCATGGAAAAACTGACACTGTGAGTTTTTTTTTTTTTTAAAGAAATTCACGTTCTTTTATTTATTTATTTATGACTGTGTTGAGTCTTCGTTTCTGTGCGAGGGCTTTCTCCAGTTGTGGCAAGTGGGGACCACTCTTCATCGCGGCGCGCGGGCCTGTAACCATCGCGGCCTCTCTTGTTGCGGAGCACAGGCGCCAGACGCGCAGGCTCAGTAATTGTGGCTCACGGGCCCAGTTGCTCCGCGGCATGTGGGATCCTCCCAGACCAGGGCTCGAACCCGTGTCCCCTGCACCAGCAGGCAGATTCTCAACCACTGCGCCACTAGGGAAGCCCGACACTGTGAGTTTTGAGGCTGCCTCCTGGTAGGGGTACAGCTTCTGCCTGGTCTTCTTGAGACACTTGCCCTTGGAACCAAACCAGCATACTTTGAGGAAGCTAATTACCCATGGCAAGAATCCATGTGTCAGTATCCCAGCCACCATCTCAGCTGAAAGTCAGTGTCAACCAAATATGAGTAACTGTGTCTTCAGATGATTCCAGCCATCAGCCTTTAAGCCATTTTAGCTAACTCCAAGAGGGGCAAAGATGGCATGTCCCCACCAAGCCCTTGCTAAACTGCAGAGCAAAATAAACATTATTGTTTTAAGCCACTAAGTTTTGGAGTGGTTTGTGACTCAACAGTAGATAAACCAGAACATAGGGTGATTAAACTTACAATTTAGTCAAATGTTGCCAGATATGATACCTCACATTGGACAGGAAAAACGTGCTTCTCAAGAGATCCTGGACATACCATTTTACTTAGTAGCTAGATTTGATTTTGTGTTCTCTGCCTCTGGGGAAGTGTAAGTGCATTTTCAGTTGTAAGTGGGATAATTGTATTTACTCTATTAAATAGAGGAAATGTGGGAATTATTTGTGCATGTTTAAAATGATGTTATAAGCGGGACTTTCCTGTCTCCGTTTTGACAAAGGCACCAGTAATCAGTGTCAGGTTAACTGAGAGGGGGACAGATCTCAACTTCATATTGATTTATTCAACGTGGAGTGCTTATAATGAGCCACTTGTTATTCTAAGTGCTGGAGATAGAGCAGTGAACAAAGGAGTTAAAATTGTCTGCCCACAAGAAGCATACGTATGCAGAATTAGAAAGGAAATGGCTCTAAAGACCTGTTCCTTAAGGAGTATAAAAAGGGGTCAAGGTAAAGAGGAGTTTGGGTAAGAGACTTTATTGAAGAGTTGTTGGCATGTGTACTGGTCAGGAGACACCAAGTTATGTTGTGGTTTTGCACAGATGAGCCAGATGTCAGACATGTGTAGGATATCATGGATCTTGTTGTGTAAGGGCCAGAAAACCTCAGCAGGAAAAGGACGAAGATGAACACATACAGGTATACGAGTGCGGAGAGAATGGTAGAAGACCATCTGGAGGTGAAATTCATCTGACTGCCTGGGTCAAGGGCGCTGTGGGAGAGAGAGATCCTGCATTAAGAAATGTCTGAAGAGAAGGGGTGGGGGCCAAGAGCAGAAAGACACCCCCCTCTGTCCCCCCACTACCCTCCACTGCCACTTCCCATGACGCGTCTCCAGAGAAAGCAGGTCGCAGTTTAGGAGAAAAAGAATGTTTGATACTAAATAAAATTTAAAATTTTGTTTCATAATTTGTACTGGGCATTCTACTTTTTAAATTGAAACTGTGCTTACCACTAACAGTAACTGAAGAACTTTTATTTTCTGTGAGTTAGTGACCACAGAAACCATGAGTCTGCTCAAGTATTCTTTCGCCATAAGGAAAGATTACCTGAACTGAATAAATTTTGAAACCAAGGTAAGAGACATAACTTGTCATTGTGATGACAGTCCTTACATCATGCTTGTTCAACACACCCAGTGTGCCTCTGTGGGGTGATGAGTGTGTTTTTCCCAGGGAGACCATGAATAGTTCTCCATGTATCCTACTCTGTTACTGGTGAGAGAAGTCCATTTTCCTGTGGGGAATGAGTTACTCCACCTCTCTTTAGTCATAAAAGTGGACACCTGAATCAGTCTCAGTGAGAATGTTGGGTAAAAGGTAGCATTTGACCCCAAAGTCCATGAGACTTTACTTTCATAGCTATAGGGGAAGAGCTTCATCTTTCAGTTGGGGTTACTAAGTTGTGGGTGGCCATTTTATCCCCCACAATGTGGAAAAAAAGAAAGATAGTGCAAGCCTGTATCATTTTAATCCCAGATCCATGAAGATTTACCATGAAAAAACTCTTACTTATACAGGCCAACTAAATTTACATTTTTACTTAAGCTAGTTTGAGTTGTCACTTGCCACAGAAAGAGTTTTGACCAATGTTAAAATGTTATTCTTTGACCAAAGAATTATACCTTCCTCTCACTTTTTCACAAATTGAAAGTGAATTTAAAAAATTATCAAATAAATAAGGTATAAAGTAAATTCAAGAAGAAGGCTGCTGGTGCTTGACTTGAATTCAGACTCAACACAGTGGAGTGGTTTTTGATCTGATCCTCTTTGGCAAGTTAGGAATCCTTATGATCGTGCAGAAGACATCTTCAAGCGTGGTTTGCAGGGCTTACAGGTGCTTGCAGATTCCCGTTTGGAGTGAAATTTCCTGACCTCTCTTATTATCATTCATAGTCTGAAGAATTTTCTCCAGTGCTGGACCATCCACGAAGGTGTCTGCTTTCAGTATCCCTTTTCCAGATTGGCAACTTGTGTCTAAAGATAAGCTAAGCGACTTTTCATCAGTATCTACAGTGTCACTTCAAGGCCTCCAATCCAAGGATTTACCTTATTCATGTGACTGAAAATATCTGTCAAATGACCCAATCCATGAATCAACTCTTCCTCATCAAACTGACCTGGAATTTGGGTTGGTGTTCTCCACCTAACAGTAAAACTTCTGCAAAAGGTTTATTTAAATATGTGAAGACTTGTCTTTTGGAAATTGGCACATATATTATATTTCTTGTTATGACAAAACCTCTTGAAAGGTAGTAATTCAAGGCCCCATTTAGCTGTTGACATGCCAACTTATGATCTAGTATTCCACTGACATGTGGCACTTCCTTCTCCATTCACCCACAAAACCAGACGAGTTCCAACTCCATGGGGTCTCATCTGTGCTTGAAGTAGCAGGACATTTCTTCCAGCTGAAATTTTCTTTGGCAAAGTCATGTCTTGAAGATACTGATACCACCAAATGGGTAATTTTTTTTTTAAAGTTATTTATTTATTTTCGGCTGTGTTGGGTCTTCGTTTCTGTGCGAGGGCTTTCTCTAGTTGCGGCAAGCGGGGGCCACTCTTCATTGCGGTGCGCGGGCCTCTCACTATCGTGGCCTCTCTTGTTGCGGAGCACAGGCTCCAGACGCGCAGGCTCAGTAGTTGTGGCTCACGGGCCCAGTTGCTCCACGGCATGTGGGATCTTCCCAGACCAGGGCTCGAACCCGTGTCCCCTGCATTGGCAGGCAGATTCCCAACCACTGCGCCACCAGGGAAGCCCTGGGTAATTCTTTTTTGATGCTATCAGTGGAAACACCATGGACAAAAACAGGAGCTGATTACACTGACATTTAATTGTTTCATCCGATGGTAAGCTGAAGGGGAAAATAACAATAACTTACATGAATTTAAATTTAACTTATGCAAATGTTAGAATTTGTTGTGATGATTCTTAAGTACATACACACATGTACTTGACTGAATTTGACTAAACCATTTAAATAACATTTAATCTAATAACTGGTCATAAGATGACAATGGTTTTAAATCAGATACTTTGAAAGATAGTATAATTTTTTTCTTTTAGTTTCTATCAGCAGGAATTTTTTTATATTCCTGTAAATATAGGAGGATGTCCAATTTGTTTGAGATATAAGGCAAATATGCGTCCAAGATACTAAAAGGGTGAACGTCATTTTGGAATGGTTGCTAATTGTACTTAGCTAAATATTAAATTGTCAGACTTTCAGAACAAATATTATTCTTGAACATGGGCCATGCTTTTGAGTTTATAAATATTAGTGTTCAATCAACAGTTACATCTACAATAGTACATATCTTTACTATTGACTCTAGTAGAGTAAATATCTTTAATTCTTTCTTAATGATTAAATTAGTGTGTTATTCATGTTACTTATATACTAGAGCATAATATTTAAGAAAATTGGTTGTCTAACAGCATCAGCATATATAAAGGACTTGAGTGATAAATAATGTCTTCTGATCACATTTATCCTTTAATAATAATAATAATAATGATAATAATATCTCTTCAGAATCTTTTCTAATTTCAGCTTAAGTGTCATGTTCTCAAATTTACACCAAGTCATTACAAAAAATAACTGCCTGAAAACTTGCTTTTGCATTGTTATATTAAACATTTTGTTAATACGTTGTCTTTCCTGAAGCTTAACATACCAGTTGAGACAAGTACTGAGAAAAGAGAAGGAAAGAAAAGCAAGAAGGAAGGGAGGGAGGGAGGGAAGAAGAAAGGAAGAAAGACAAGTAAAGAAAGGATTTGCCTCTTAAGGATGTGGTAGTCTTTTCAGAAAATGAAATGGTGCCTATTTACTTGCCTTTCTCCCTGACTGGGCTGTGAATTCCTTGAGGACAGAAAGTTTATCTTCTCCACTTGTATTTTTCTGGTCTAGCACAGAAGTTTGTATGTGATGGAAATTCAAGAATATTCGGTACCTAAACGAATGAACAAGTAATATTTCTCTTTTTTTTTTAAATTTTTATACTGGCAGAAAACGTTAACACTTTTGCTTTCTCTTCCTCTTTGGGGTGCTGATTTTCTATTTAGACCTATTTGTTATATTTAATGTAGTGGAAAGTGCAGAGGCTCTGAGGCTAGATTGCTTGAGTTCAGATCCTGACCCCATTTAAGGCTGTTTACTCAATATTATTATTGTTATTGTTCACTCTTTTTTTTTTTTTGCTATTTCTCACCATCCTGTTCCAATCTAGCCACACTCCTGTCCTCACTATCCCACAGGCAAATCAAATTACTATTTTTCCATCTTCTTTCTCATTTTGTTCCCATTTCCTAGAACATCTTTCTCTTTCTTTTCTATTTGTCCAAGTTATATTCAGTCTTCAAAGCCCTCAGTGGTTGCTTCTCTTCAGTGAAAACTTCCCTGTTGCATCAAGACTTCCTTGAACCCCTTGGCACTCATTGCAAAGTCTAACGCCCATGTTTATTCTTAATTTTCATTTCTGTGTTTCTGTGTCAGCCTTGCCTCCCCAACTAGTCTGTAATTTCCATTAAGGTAGAAATCATGTCTCTACCTCTTCTGTATAACACTAAACAGCCCAGTTCTTTATTCTACCTGTAACATGTACTTTCATACTTTGTTTTCCCGTGTGAAATTGTATTGATGATAACATGTTATATGTTACAAAACTTTCACATGTATTCGTTACCCATAAACATCTAGAGTTATTTTTATAAGAATAATTCTAATGTAAAATTACACCATAAACAAAACATTTTAAAATAAGAGGTTTCAAATAGATATATTTAAAACATAATGAATCAGAATAAAATTTTGAGATGGTGTCAAGTTTTAAACATACGAATACATTTGAATATAGACTATATCAACAAACTGATAGTTCTAGGAAACTTTCTGAGAGAAGATTTATTTGTCGTAGAATTCAGGTCAGACCTAGAAAACCTCAAATGTTAAATTTCTAAGAAGGTTGATTGAGTCCACAAAGGAAAACAGAAGATTGTACAGTATTCTTAAAGTTGCAGAAAAATCTCTTGAAACATTAACATTATTCAGTTTGCCTAAGGATGTGTATGCCTCGAAATAAAGAGTGTATATGTCTCCAAACACAGTTTTCCCATCTCTCTCCCCTGTGAAGCCCGGCTCCATCTTCTTGTGACCCTCTTCTAACGCTGTCACCAGCAAAAATATGGCATGGTTCATTCTGAAGTCCTCTGACCACAGCAACTGCAAGATTTCTTTCAGATGTCACCAGATCTCTAAAGTTAGCATGAAATAAGATTAGCGTTTGGCAGCAGTTCATATGTAGATGATGGTGGAGAGTTTCAGGGCTCTCTTTGGCCTCAACCACAGATAGGACCCATTACCTGCCTTTCTCTGTAGAAGATTCCCTAGAGCTATGGGGACGTCGCTGCTGGACTTGTCAAACACCCAAGAAAGACAGACTGGATGGAATGAATTCTATCATTGGCTCTATTACCTGAGGTGGGGCATTTGAAGGTTTAAGTTTGCTAAGTTGGCGGTTTTGCCTCTATTTCCAGTCCCAGGCAGAAGACATGGACCTCCTTATTTGTCACGCCAAGTAAGCCTGAAAATTTTTCCACCAAACCAGCCAGGGACCCTGGGACTCTGGTGGGAGCCAAAACAGTCCATCAGGCCTCAGCTGCCATATAGTGAGGCCATCTGGTCCTGTGTGAAGCACCCCCAGCATTAGCGGAATCGATAACAGCCATGACTGTCATTAGCAACATCACGGCACAAGAAAAGGCCCTGCAGAGCCATATTCCACAGTTATGGATACATTTTTAAAAAATCACGAAAAATTTATAAGCATCTGTTTTTTAAAAATGTGTATAATCTGCTTTGTTTTCTGTTACATGAAGGATTTATTGTTGTTGTTCTCTAATTTCTACCAATTAAAATTTTCAAACAGCATAACTATAGAGACTCGTTAATATTTACTTGAAATCTTTTAGTCCATATACAGTTTTCTATATACTTATCAGTATTCTTTTTTCATGAAATAGTCCCTTCTATTTTCCAAATAGAATTTACTGAAATGTGAGCCAATATAAATATTTTCCCTGGATAGACAAAGTACATTAACTTAAAGTAGAAACCATACATACCGCTTATGTATTATTTTCAGCATTTTTTTCCTTCACAGAATTGTTTCTCACAGATGTTTATGTCTTGTTCTGCGAACGATTGAATTAGCTGGGTATTGCCACTTTTGAACAGTTGGTGGCTCCAATGCTTTGCAACTGTCTTGTTAAGTGCAGCACCAAAATAGGCTAGCTCTCTTTAAAGTGTTCAATGCAGAATTTGAAAACGAAAATGCATTTGAATGAATATGGTGCATTTAACCAGAAACTGAAAGTTATATCAGATATGAATTCAGAAGAAAAGTTTTAAAACCTAACGTGATTCAGACCATGTAATATAGTGTGAATACATGTTAGTACATTCACTAAGTGCTCTTAAGGGATCAAAAGTGTTCCACTAGAAATATAATGTAAGCCACATATGTAATTTAAAAATTTTCCCAATAGCCACATTTTAAAAAGAATAAAAAGAAATGGGTGAAATTAATATTTCATTGCTAAGGAAGGCAAAAATTTAACTTTTCAAGTGTAAATGGTCTGTACATTTATACAACATGCCAACTAGGTGATTATGGTGTGCTAGGTATTATTGTTACATTGGGATTATGTAGAGAAAATAAGGCATTAAAAAAGATGGAGAACAGTAAATTGGTTCTGGGCCTTGGTGAATAAACTTGACTTGCTACTTAAACATATAGAAATTGAACATGCTTTTCAAGCTAGTCAAGGGTGTTTATTACTTCCTCAATTGTACATTGAGGTTTTACATCAAAAAATCTAGAACATCTGGAAAAACAAGTCATCTGTACCATCTGTTATAGTCTAATTCAGGAATAATGATCCAGGGAGGAAAAGGAAACAAAAACCAGTAAGCTGGTAACAATTCCAAAAACAACTACTAGAAAAATATTTGTGTAATGATTAGTATCTTGGATTTTTCGATTGATGAGCATTTACCATCTGTGGCCACAACGGTTAGATCTATTTCTGGACAGTAATAATCTGGGATAAGTCAGGAACTGGAAACTTACTATGAAGGATACCATGTAGAAAAACTTAAGATGAAATTGTACAGTAAGAATATGTTGTATTACGTTTTAATTCTTCATCCTTTAAATATTCATGAATAGATTATATTTCTACATTCAACAAATATTTATTCTATGCTTGCAATCTGTAGGCACCTGAAATCATTTAAGTAACTTTGTTTCCTTATTATATGTTAGGCTCTCTTTTGTATTTAACTACCATGGTTTTTGAATGGACCGACTTTCACATTGGAACTCACAGAGGTCTTTGCAGAATAGGTGAGTTATGGGAAGTTGAAGCTTGGATTGGGTTGACAGTAGTAAGACTGATGAAGAGTAAATCCCAGAAAATTTCTGAATGGAGAATTGATAATACAATGATTGACCATATATGAATGTTAAAAGAGAAAGGAATACCCGTGACATAATACAATAATATGATAGCAATTCAGTCTGAAATGTTGTGCTGAAAGTGATGAAACTAAGGCACTTGGATAAGATGTTTTTTTCTTAGTGATGAGAGCATTATTATTTGGAGAGTAGAAGTCTGATGAATGCAGCTCTTGAAGAGGTTTCTAGGGAAGTGAAGCCGGCAGGCAGTTGAGGACGAACAGACCTATTGTAAGCAGAGAGCAGAGTCAAGACATTGTTTGATGGCAAACATTTTGTTATGAACCATAAATAGTTGGCTGTGGAGCTCCCCGAAACAGGACTCCATAGCCTGCCAGGGCAGAAAAAATTCTGTGAGCACATTAAAAGTTTATTTGTTCCATGTTTTCTGCTTCTAATTAAAATTTCATAGTAAGGAAAAAAAGTTTTAGCTTTAACTGTAAATGTATAGATGTTTGTGCTGTGCAGACTCTGTTTTTATTTCGAGTCTTATAGATTAGCCAGAAAGGTAAATAAGAATAAAACTATTAAACTGGTTTTTCTTTGATGAAATTTAAAAATTATTAGATATAATATTTTGTTCAAGGTATCAGTAATTGTTGTGAGAATCAGAAATGTAACATAAAGGAAGCCCTAAAGTTCAGTGGCCCCACATGCTTAAGTGAAAATTAGCCAAAACCAAAAAATAATCTCAGCTTTTCAGATTTCTACTTGTTTTACTTAATTTCTTTAAGTGTGTGTATGTGTGCATGTGTGTGCGTATGTATCGTGTAAGTATCTGTGTGTTTTCCTCTTAAATGATTCCTTGATTAGAGCAGCTCAAGTTTCCAATGCATGTTACTGGGCCTTAAAACAAAATATTCATTTTGAAACTTTCTGATTATCTGAGAACAAATACTAATATTCTAAGCTAACCACATTCCCTCTTCTGCTAATTGCTTTGAGGCTACAAAAATGAACTCTTCATTGATTCTGTACACAAGAACTTCACTTTAGTGGAGGTGATAAAGGAAGACATACGAACAATCATACGCAATAACGAGGCAATAAATGCCACAGAAGAGGAACAAATGAAATAATATGAGAATGGAGGAGGGGATCATGGCTTCATATAAGACAAAGTGGCTTCATGAACAATGTGTGTAATTTGAGACATGTGTAGGGAATGGGAATAAAGGTCGAGGAACCAATAGCTTAGTCAAGGGCACAAAGATGGGAAAAGAAGTGATGCAGTTTGGCTTGAATGAAGTACAAAAGGAAACAGTGGAAAACAACTCTGAAGAGGTAGGTTGGGGTTCAGCTCAAAAGGAACCTGGAGTGGCACACTATGTAATGGACAGAGGTGTGTCGTTAGGGCTTTTAATGAGCAGAGTGACAGTGCTAGGGCAGTGGTTAAGAGCACAGGCAGATCAGACAGACCTGTGTTCCAGATCCGGTTCTCCTGCTCGCTGGCATTGTGACCTCCTCGAGCTACTTAATCTCTCTGAGCCTTGATTTCTTTCATGTGTGTAATAGGAACTACAATTGTACCTACAGGCTGTAACATGGATTAATGAAAAAATGAACGTTAAACACTTACCACAGACCCTGGCACATAATAAGTGGTTAAAAAAAGGCTACTGCTAATATCAGTAATGCTAATAAATATAATAAGATAGCCGTGGCTTTTGCATTATGTGAAGCCGTTTTAAATCCTGAGTTACCCAAATCATGAGACAAAACCACCTGCCACCTTTCTATTGCAGAGCTAGGTTTATTTTCTATGCTATTACGAAGATTATCGACCTTGTTTTCATCTGTATATATTTTAGTCTGTCTTTATGTGTTTGTAGAATATGGAGCCTCAAAAGTTAATTATGTATGATTTTTTTTTCAAATCTACGTAAATAGTGAGACTGTGTCAATCCATTTGAGCATTAAATGTTTTTGCTTGTTGTTTCTCAAGAGCCCCTGTTTAAACCCAATTATATTTTTAAAAATTTATAGAATTTAGGGGCTTCCCTGGTGGCGCAGTGGTTGAGAGTCTGCCTGCCAATGCAGGGGACACGGGTTCGAGCCCTGGTCTGGGAGGATCCCACATGCCGCGGAGCAGCTGGGCCCGTGAACGACAACTACTGAGCCTGCGCGTCTGGAGCCTGTGCTCCGCAACAAGAGAGGCCGCGATAGTGAGAGGCCCGCGCACCGCGATGAAGAGTGGCCCCCACTTGCCGTAACTAGAGAAAGCCCTTGCACAGAAACGAAGACCCAACACAGCCATAAATAAATAAATAAATAAATAAAATTAAAAAAATTTTTTTTATAGAATTTCATAGCTGGAAGAGATATAACAGGCCATTTAGCTCAGTCCCTCTAGAGAAATTGGAGACTCTGAGAGGCTTGGTGACTGGCATAAGGTAACAGAATATTAAAGATGGAGGGAAATTTTGACTAGATCCAGGGGCTGATGAGGAGGAAGTAATTTGCTTTTTTTTTTTTAAGTAATGTGATTAAAAGTGACTTTAAGAAACAACACAAAAAATACTGCAAAGAAACTTAATGAGGATTCACTGGTCAAGTAATAATAAAGTAACAGGGACAACATTGTATTTTACTTACAGATTATCCAAATTAGCATACAATCAGCACAAACATGTCAGTAACATATTCTTTGGTTCCTCTGGAGCTTTTTAGATAGTTGTTGAGATTTACTGCTTATCTTTTCACTCTTGGCTGTTTACAGTGACTTGGTTTTGTCTCCTCTCTGCCGCCTCTCGGACTCCCCATCGGAGAAGTTACCGGAGAGAAGGGGAGTGCTGAGGCCCTGTGGGCAGGAGCAAGGGACCTGGGAGCAGAGGAAGCCACAGGGGAGAAGGGCAGAGACAGGAGCTGAGCACCTTTTGAATAACTTGAAGAGCCTGGTATGCTTCCACTTAGCTGCTTAAACCCTCAGGCACATTAATTAATTTGGATATAAAGATTCATATTTAAAAATTTACTGAGCTGCAAAATGAACAGTCATAAAGTCCTATCAAATATCTGAAAATCTAAAAAAAAAACCAATCTGAAAATCTCTTGTTATAGGAATGTTAGTCAAGCATTTCCTTTTAGAGCTCTTTGCTTCCACTCATCTTTTAGTTTACTTCCTTTCCTTTCTCTAATGTGGGGGAATGTAGATTCCTTTCTGAGGCCAGTATGGAATTTTATTTGTTTAAAATGCTTATTTTCAGATTTCAACTATAAATTTGGAAAAGCCTGATTCTATAAAAAAGAAAGTAATAAACCAGAAATAACCAGTTAGTGTATTTTTATCATCCTGTTTTCTATGCAGTTTTTACCACAGCTGCAAACATGTTCTATCTACGTCTCAATCTTAGTTTTCTCATCTGATATTCCTCAAGTTATTTGAAACTTTTAAAGTAAAATTTTTATGGACAACATTATATGCTATCGTGTTGATGTGATATATGGATTATTTTTTATTAGTGCGCTGAGTGGATGAGAATAAGAGCATGAATCTATGCTTGCTAAACCTAATGAGTCTCAACATAGATACATAGATATCCCCTTAGATACAATGACTTATCATAAGGAGGTATTTGTACTTTATTTTAAAGTTTGTATTTGATTAAAGTGCATTTTGAAACATTAGAAGGACATGTGTTAAGCAATTGCACAAGACAAAAGCTTGCTTCTTGAGCTTTCTGCTTAGGGAAGCCATTGTAGCCTTTCTTTGCACGCTGGCGAGGGCAGCCATAACCCTTTACGGTCCTTATTTGTTTATGTGCTTGTCTATCCTGAACTGTGAATTTTTTGAAGGAAGGGACAGCATGTGATTCAGCTCTGCATCTCTAGTTCTGTACTTGGAACAGAGCCTGGCCTGTAGGTGCTTTGATGTTAGAATGAATCAATGAAATGATTCAGGGCACACCGATGTTGATAAAGGACTCAGCGGGGTTTGGTCTAAATGAGTGGTTTAGGTAATGCTTTTTGGATTCTGAGGGAACATTCATTGTGTTAAATGTGTGGACAGGGTGATATTGGAGATCTAGTATGATGGCTTCTCCAGTTTTTCTCTAGGTAACATCTGAAGTGACAATAAGGAACAGAGAATGCAGGGAATGTGCTTTGAATTCTGAAATATAGAAACTTTTGTTTTCTTCTGAGTGAGGCATAAGCTAATTAGTGAAAGCCAAGTCACAGTTAAAAAGCATAGGTTGCTTTATGATTGTAGAGAAATTTCCTTAAAATGTTATTTGTGATTATTTACATTTATTTGGATTTAAAAAGATAAAGCAGGCTGATAGAACCTGTGTATTGTAGATCTCTCTCTGCAGAATATTTATGTTTTCCCCTTCATAAAGAGCAGTAGATATCATTCTATGTTTAGTTTCCATGGTTAATATGTTATGGACCAAGTAATCAATATTTTGTTTTGCATAGTACATGTTATGCTCAATAGATATTTGTCAGTCAATGAAATGACTTGTATTTGAAAATAAGTAATGAATACTGACTGGTATGATTTTAGTTTTGAAATTATACTTTTATAAACATAATAATTATTTTCCTAAATTACTAGTCAAATTTTATTGCATTAAGACTAATTCAATAGCTATTAGACCAGTAGACAATATGACTTAAAATTGGTAGTTTAAGTCTAGATATCTACCCTCAAATTTCTGAAGAGCAAATATCAGACATGTTATCATTATTAAATTATCATCCATCAGCCTTCTTAATTGTACTCGAGTGCAATGAGTAGGAATATGAGCCTCCACTCCCATTAGTTTACTTTCTAATGAGGCAGTGTACATCTAAGTCTCCTACAGAGATTGATTAGCCTTTTAAGGTGCTGCTCCAAGCCTTTCTTTCAGGCATTGATTCAACACATACTTACTGAGTTCCTAGATCTTTTGAGCAATGTGGGGCAGCTTAAGATTTTCTTAGGGAAACAAAGCATAACCACATAATAACTTAAATAATGATACGTAATTGAGCAGCAAATAATGATTGGCACAATAATGTAGGAAACGAGTTGAGCTTTCAAAGAAAGAAAGAGAGGAAGAAGGAAGTAATTCCAGGTTTAACTGATGCTTACAAGTAGAAATGAACAAGGTATATTGGGGAGAGTGGTAAATCATGGATTTCTCTCCCGCTGGAAAAAACAATTGGCTCATGTAGGAAGGAGAGTGGATTTACAGCAAAGTAAAGTGTTTTCACTAAGCCTAAATACTGAGCTTGCATAAGTGTTTTATGAGAATTACTCTGGATCCCAAACCAAGAATCTATTTTTGGATAAGGTCCAGGAATCTGCATTCTAATACACTAGGTTGATATGATGCAGGTATTCCCCCAACTATATTTGAAGAAACACAGGGTTAGATGGTGGAGTCTGCTTTGCCATCAATTAATAATCAATTCAATAATATTTCAGTTTTTTGAATAGAGTACAGGCCTGATACAAACTGACCTGGGCCCAGGAGGATGATTTAGATGAGGAAGAGATTTTTAAGTGATGAACTCTCTCTGGAAACTAATGCAATCAACTGCTAACTTAATGAGAAAGAGTGAGGTAGTTGGAATGAAAAAGATGAATATGGGAGAAAGGTGGATAAATTGCCAAGTCTTGTAATTTATATTACATAGAGACATTAGAGGAGAGAGCAGATACAATACATTCTGGGTTAGCAAGGATGATTTTATTAATAAAAAGAACAGACTTCAGGGTCTTGTGTTTGTTAAATTATCCTAGGATTGCCATAACCAGTTACCACAACTGCCACAAACTCTGTGGCTTAACACAGCAGAATATTGTTCTCGCATAGTTCAAGAGGCCAGAAGTCTGAAATCAGGGTGTCAGCAGGTCTGGTTTCTTCTGGAGGCTCTAAGGAAGGAACCATCCCATGCCTCTCTTCTGGCTTCAGGTGGTTGTAGCATCCTTGGCATTCCTGGGGTTGTAGCTGCATCACTCCAGTCTCTGCCTCCCTCTTCACATCTCCTTTTTCTCTGTCTCTGTGTTATTTCATCTTCTTATAAGGGCACCAGTCACTGGATTTTGGGCTCACGCTAAATCTAGGATAATATCATCTCCAAATCCTTGATTAATTACATCTGCAAAGGCCCTATTTCCAAATAAAGTCACATTCTGAGGTTCTGGGTGGACGTGAATTTTTTGAGGGGAACACTATTCAACCCAGTACATCCTTCTAGAAATATGTAGGAAAAGAAGAGCAAATCTTAAGTTCTAAGCCTTGGGATATACTAACCATTGGGAGGCAGGAGAGAGGGGGAGAAACAGGCAAAAGAATAGAGAAGGAAATGTTGGAGAGCTAGGAGCACTAGGGCCGCACTGCCAAGGAAGCTGAAGAGCTTTAAGAGAATGACTTTAAGAGAATGTTTAGCAACCTCAGGTTCAGCCAGTTATGCAAAAAATGGGCCACGAGGTTTTTGGACTAATGTGATTTGTTAACATCAGGAGAACAGTTACAAGATCATTTGAGAATATGGGCAGAAAAAGAAGAGTGAGGGAAAACTAGGATGATATATAGGAACTGCAGTAGGTCAGATGGAGTTTTTTTTCCTCCCAAGATAGGAAAGACCAGAGTACAATTCTCCTTCAGGAGCAGAAAGTTGGCAATTATGTAAAATCTCCGCAGCCACCTCCAGAGGGAGGATTGTTGTCTCTTCTCACAAAATCTGGATCAAGAAGGGAATTCAAAAGTGGTCAGAGCAAGGGATTTCTCCTTTCTGCCTGAGAGCATGAACTGCTTGTACCTTTTCATATGCAAATCTAAAGAATTAGACTGAATGCTAATTAAATTGCAAAGACATTTGTAAAGTGATATCACATCTAGGGGTAGTTAATAAGGCCTGTTCCTGGACCTTATTTATAAATAGCAAAGATTAAACATATGATAAAAGGAGTTTTTAGATGGAACAATTAAAGATCAATTATGACAATGGTGCACGGCCGTGAAAGCCTCTGGAAGAACTTGCCTACTCGTTAATCAAGGATAATTATCAATTTTGAGGCTTTATCATTAGTAGAGCGTCTACACTTTGCATCTTAAAAAGCTAACGATAATTAGTCTCCAGTTCTTGCTGTAAGTGCTCATTATGTTCTGAGAGGAGTATTTTTTTAAAAAATGACTTAACTCATGACCTTGGGCAACTTAGACTCTCCTGTCCTGACACTGAGTTGAGATAAAGCTCCTTGTTGCCATTACCCCCCATCACCTCAAATAATTTGACAGGTGCATAAATGCTAAATAATATGAAGAAATTGTACTATGAATATGAGGAGGGCAAAAGATTTTAGTTTTGAACAGTTGTTGGGTTCAGAGGAGCGGGTTTATTGTCCTAATTACATCCGGGATGTAACTAACAGATCAGGAATTAATGACCGGTATTTTTCCAATGGAGAAGAATCATAATGTCTATTTACTGAGTGCTTATATGAACCAAGAATTGAACAAAACACGTCACATATGTTATCTCAGTTAACCCTGTCAATAACATAACAGGTATTCTATTTCCCCCTCATTTTACGTAATAAGGAAAGAGTGTCAGCGTGGTTTAACAACTTGTCCAAAATGACACAGATAATGAATAATCATTCTGGAGAATATTTAATGTGTAGTATTAAAATTCATCTTATCTGAAGATATGAATATTTAAGATATTGTAATATAAGCTGCAGAAAAACAATTAGAAAAACAATTCTTTAACTTGACTAATAATTAATTTGGTAGTAACATTAAATGTTTAAGACATTGACCTCACATTTTTATCATAGGAAAGGAAATGAAAAGAAATGAAACAGACATCAGAGATTTATTGAAAGTCAGATACTTGATGCAATGACCCATACATAATTTTAGTCCGGAAGTTAAAACCTGGTTTCAAAAGTGTTTATTTATACTATTCTATCAGATAGAGATAGTGTCCACTTTGAAGGTAAAAATGTAGCAGTTAAGTTGAAATTAAAAGGCTGACTGCTGCTTGAAAAATAATCACACATCATCAAAAAATCTACAAACAATAAATGCTGGAGAGGATGTGGAGAAAAGGGAACCCTCCTGCACTGTTGGTGGGAATGTAAATTGAGACAGCCACTATGGAGAGCAGTATGGAGGTTCCTTAAAAAACTAAAAACAGAACTACCACACGACCCAGCAATCCCACTACTAGGCATATACCCTGAGAAAACCATAATTCAAAAAGAGTCATGTACCACAATGTTCATTGCAGCTCTATTTACAATAGCCAGGACATGGAAGCAACCAAAGTGTCCATTGACAGGTGACTGGATAAAGAAGATGTGGCACATATATACAATGGAATATCACTCAGCCATAAAAAGAAATGAAATTGAGTTACTTGTAGTGAGGTGGATGGACCTAGAGACTGTCATACAGAGTGAAGTAAGTCAGAAAGAGAAAAACAAATACTGTATGCTAACACATATATATGGAATCTAAAAAAAAAAAAAAAGGTTCTGAAGAACCTAGGGGCAGGACAGGAATAAAGATGCAGAAGTAGAGAATGGACTTGAGGACACGGGGAGGGGGAAGGGTAAGCTGGGACGAAGTGAGAGAGTGGCATGGACATATATACACTACCAAATGTAAAATAGATAGCTAGTGGGAAGCAGCTGCATAGTACAGGGAGATCAGCTCGGTGCTTTGTGACCACCTAGAAGGGTGAGATAGGGAGGGTAGGAGGGAGACGCAAGAGGGAGGAGATATGGGGATATATGTATATGTATAGCTGATTCACTTTGTTATAAAGCAGAAACTAACACACCATTGTAAAGCAATTATACTCCAATAAAGATGTGAAAAAAAAATAATCACAGAAATCTAATAAAGATAATACAGGGCACATGAGAACATCAAACTCATGGGGGCCAAATTCATTCAGTAAAGTTATGGATGGACACAAAATGCAGTCAGTCATTCATGGCTCAGAGTGTAGCGGTGGATATGGCAGGCTCACTAGATCTCACAGGCTTATAGTCTGGCAGATAAACTTCTGCGACCCTTTAGTTCTCACATTAAACAACCAGCAACAAACAGGTATAAAGATTTTTTTTTTGCCTTGCTTAATTTCTGAAAAACATTTAAGGAGGAGTATTATATATTCCAGAGAGATAACAACTGAATTTATTTGTTAATGCAATTGTCTTTCCTTAAAATATTGGCATAATTAATGATGAAACTGAATTTTAAATCTGGATTTTACTCTGTTTGTAAATCAAAAATAGTTGGGTTCATATTAGTTGGTGCAAAGTCTACATTTGCAAATGAGAGAAATTTGTACTGTATTCATTTCCATTATAATGTACTGTAATTTACACATGTAATGTATGTCACAACTGAAAAACACCGTTTTCATGTTCTTATATATGGACTAGAAGAAAATTATTTGAAGAAATTTAGTTTCATAAACTCATTGAGTGTCCCTGGGTTCCTTTCTTAGTGTCATTTTTAATGCTTTCATTCTCATTTAGAACTAATATTTTTATTTCTCAGTAAATTCTCTGAAAGAAGTCAAATGTCTTTCATTAAACACAAAAGATGTAAAATTAAATACAGTATGAAATACTTTTGAAACCTCCACACAGGAACAGTGTATTTATCTATTGCTTTTTGAGAAATAGTTACATTGTCTTTGCCTTGAAGCATAATTACTGTGAGATAATGACATAAGTGCATCTAAAATATTTCAAAATCATTGATAAACATGCACTGGTGATTAGAAGATGAGGTTTTTCCAATTGGAAATATACATTAGCAATAGATATATCTCTTTAGAAAGCTTTTGCGTGAAAATGTGTTTGCTGATCAAAGTTTCCCGCTGACTTCCATGAACATTTCATCTTGGTATCCGGTTTTGAGTATTTTATGGAATGTTGTAATTTGCTATGAGTTCTCTCCCGCAGGCAGTTTCTTCTCAACAGTTGCTCTCTTGACCTGAGGAGACATCAGGAGAAGATACCTCAATTTCCTTCTGATTACTTGGTGGCAGAAATTCGTTACTAGGGTCAGCTGGGGCTGACCTCCAATTTGGCTCCCTTTAACAGGGCAGCGTTTGGGAGAGAGAGAAGGTGGGGCAAGGCAAAAGTCAGGATTTTGGGGGGAAATAGCTAAGTGGAAGCATTTGTATTGCCTCCTATTTACCTCATTGATGAAGGAAGGCTCCCCCTCCCTAATTAATAAGAGATGGCCAGACACATGATGGGCAGATGAGACCCACAGCAGTTTATGAGTCACACACACTCAGTCCAGGGGAGGAAGATACCACATGCCGTGCAGGGCCACGTGTGGGTTCCACTTGAGAGCGAGTGAACCAGAGGGCTGTGAGAGGCAGGCTTTGTAGTGACAAGAGGGGTAGGTGACCCTTGGTTCCCATGGAGGGTGTGATTGACTTGTTGGATAATTTCGAGAAACCGGTTAGGTGGACGATAAGGTGGGATGGAGCTGGTCTGGCTGATAGGGGAGCTGGCCAGGGAGGGATCCTTTACTGCTGGGTTGGGGGGGCGTATCTGGCTAGTGCAGAACACACCAGTAGGCCTTTGGGATCCCACGAGGGTCAAAGAGGTCAAGGCAGCTCCTGGAATTTTAGTTCTTACACTATAGTCCTCCTGATTGAAGGGTTAAGTAGGACCTCAGGCAGCTGCCGGGAAGGTAGAGTTGGGCCAGGGTTAGAGCCGCTGCAGGTCTCTGGACCACTACAGAGATGAGGTCCAGCTGGCTGTCCCCAAGGAAGAGCACCGAGCACCAGGGTCTTTACCCATATATGATATGGGTTGAGTTCAGGGGCCACAAGGCAGGTGTCCGGTGTGTCAGAGCAGGAGAGGTGGTGGCCATGGGAGTGCAGAAGTCAGCATGCCTGGCTTACACCTGGACTCTTATCTGTGCTTCTGGAAGGCTGTTTAATCTCTTTGTACCTCTGTTTCCTCATGAGTATAATAGTGACTGTCTCATGGGGTGGTTGAAACGTTAAATGAGAATACCTGTAAGCACTTAGTAAATATTAGCTATTAATTTTGATTGGGTACAGCAGTTAACTCCAACCAGTTTCTGAGGGTGAGCTAACCAGTGGCCGGTATTAGCTTAAAGCAGTAGTCAGAAGGGAGGGCAATGTGACATCATTAAGATCACCTAAACCATGCTGGAGGTTCTTTATTTCTCTTTACAAGGTCTTGAGTTGACACGCTGTAAAGGGTTACTTAGAAGCTTTGCATTTAGAAGAATACTAAAGTGTATTTTAAATAATGACTGTTTAGAGATGCTTCTATCTACAAGTATTGGTATTTCAAAAGCAAAACACAGTGCTATTACATAAAAGGCATTCAATAAATGTTTATTGAATAACTTGTGAAAAACGAGGCATTATCACTGTCAAATTACAGACATTCCTCTCTAGCTTCATCTTTAATGTTTACAGGTAAACTGAACAAAAGATTAGTTATAGTACAGTGTGTAGAGATTTTGCTCTAGAGTGTTCACATGAAAGGCACTTTGCTATTGTATTCTGGTTGGCAGAAGGAAGCTTGTCTTAAAGCTCATCCATGGTGGTAGCAGTAGGGAATAAGAGGTAGAAACAAAATATTTATTTTTGTAATTGAGGACATTTTACATGGACTAGACATGTATTTGCTCATTAGATCCTACTCCATTTCTGTATATAACGCCCCACCTAATTACTCTGCTGAAATAAATTGCAAAAACACCGAGAACTTGCTTACATGTCTCCGTAATCCCAATTCTGCCTAGCTTACTGTTTTTCTAAAAATATAGTATGTGTTCAATCAGTATTTCTTAGTTGATTAGTTTTTACTGAACCATCAATCATTCTCAGTGGTGTTTGTGATTTTATCCTTGTAAGACAAATTGTTTTAGAGATTCCAAGTGAATGAATTGGACCAAGTAATCTCTGAGATTCTTTTAATGCTAATGCTATTCTATGATGATCAAATCAATCAAGGAGAGATCTTGGTAAGACAAAAAAGAACTTTTGGAAAACCTAGGGATTTATTAGCCTTATATTAACATAGAAGGAATTCTAGTAGAATAAAATTCCACAGATAAAAATTATATATATTTACTAGTAAAAAAAAACCGGATAAACTATAAACAGCCTTTTGTGTTACTGAATGTAACCCACTAGGTTCTTTGGTATGGCATGGAGTGGCCGAGGAGAGCCCGTGGTTAATAGCACATCTTCTGGATTCCAACGCCTGGGTTTGATTTCTCGTTCCACCACTTAGCAGGTATGTTGGCCTTGGGCAAGCCCCTTCACCTCTCTGTGTCTGTTTCCTCATCTGTAAAACAGTGAAGATAGTAGTAACTACTTTACAGGATTGTTATAGATTAAATGAATGAATTCTTACCCTTAAAAAGCACCTAGAATATTGCCTGGCATCTAAGCACCATACACACACTCATGGTCATTCTTCTTGTTCTTCTTATAGAGTTGACTTCCAAGCAGTCTTTCCACACTTGGTGGCTGGTAGGTTCAGGGGGCAGTTTTTTTTTTGTTTTTTGTTTTTTTCCCTACTAGGATACATACATAAAGCTTTGCTTGAAGTCCGTGAATTTAAAAGCAGCTAATTTTTTCAGTTTTCATTTACTAAGAGAGCTTCTCCAAAAAAAAAAGAAAAAAAAAAATCTAGTATTCATGGAATTGATGTCAGAAGCCAAGTAAGCGCTATTTCATTGAAGAAGTATCTCAGCCATTGCCCTGGAATGATTTTAGAGCAAGCAATCTAATCAATCAACGCTAATCAATGCTGAAAGTGCTGCCTTTGATATCAATGATCATTAAAAAGTCCCATGACATTTAACTAAGACTTAAAATTATTCATCTCTATCTCTTGGCAAGGGTTCAAATTTGAGAATAAATTCCCTTTAGGTGGTTAAAGCACTTATAGTCTCCCTGGCGTGATGCTTTTAAGTAGTTTTGTTTTACTGGAGGAGGACTGTCTTCAGGTGCCTGTATATGATGAAACACTCTTGTCATTCACAGTCTTAGTGTTAAGTTAATCATATTTCAAAAGTACATCTGGCCCTTTGGCTTATGGTTTCTAATGCAGTCCTTTTGTAAATTGACAAAATTCCTTTGTCATTTTAAAATCACTTAAAGTCTTCATTTTTCTATCTTCCTTGTGAGAAACTTCCCTGAGCACTTTTACCCTAGTAGTTCTTTGAGAAATATTTTAAAGAAATTCCAGAAGTGGTAAAGCTCAGATGGGCCCTTATAGATACAAAGTACTGAAGCAAAATATGATGCTAAAGGGTAATAAGAGAATAAACTGGATTTTACTGTGAAAATAAGAACGTTATAAGGTTTGAATGTAGTTTTTATGACTTCTAAATTTTTTCAGAAAATCGTAATGTTACAAAAACAATGTTCCAAAACAGCAAACATACAGCAATTTAAAAAGAATAACGTCTCACGTACACTCTTAAAACCTAAGTGCTATCAAGCCTCTCAATTGAGATCTTTAACTATAAATAGTTTTTTGCCTTTTGTATTGTGCCCAGATCCCATTTCATGCAATTCGAATACAAATTCCTATGCATTGAGGACTTGATTTATACGGAAGTATTTATATGGAAATATTCCCAGTTGGTGTTTCTCATCTCTTGTCTTCTCTGAGCCTCTTCGTACATTCGCTCTTCTTTTCATCAGACTGCAGTTCCCCGGAATGGATTGGGAGAGCGAGGTCGGGTTTCGTTTTAGTTGTTTCCTGGCTCCACGCAGCGCCGCCCTGCTGTCTCTCCGGCGTGGACCACCGTTGACAGGCTCCACGGGTGAGGCCCGGGGCGGCACGCGGGGGGCGTGGCCTGACCACGGGGCGGGGGCGGGGCCTGTCCGCGGAGCTCGACTGGCGGCGCGTCCCGGGTCGGCCGCTTCCAGCCGAGCCCCCGGCGACCGCGGCGGTGGCCCGAGCCTGATACTCGCGGGCTCCGTGCGGCTCCAGCCGTTTTCTCGCTCACGCGGCGCCATCTCGCCCCGCTGGAGAGGGAGACCTGGCGGCGCTCTGCACGAGAACTCCGGTGTCTCAGCCTTGGGGCACCTCCGGAGAAAGCCAAGGGCCCGCAGGTGAAGCCGGCGTCCCAGCCCACCGACAGATTGCACCTCTTGGGAACCTCGACCGCCGAGCCTTTTCCAGCGCAAGGCGCGCGGGGAGAGTGGGGGTCCACGGCGGGGAAAGGAGTGACCAGGACACCGATGATGGACGCACAGACCTGGCGCGTGGGCTGTCGCTGTCTCCTCCTTCTGGCTCTCGTTGGGTCTACCCGGAGCGAGGGCTTGCAGAGCTGCGAAGAAGTTCGGAAACTTTTCCAGTGGCGCCTGGTGGGACCTGTCAAGGGGCTGCAGGATTCGCCGCGGGCAGGTAAGGCGCGGACTCGGCGCGGAGCTGGGCGCGGGCTGGGGCGTCCGGAGCGCCGGCCCTGCGCTCCCCAGGTTGTCAGAATGGCCCTTCGTGGGAAGATGACCTTTGAGGCCCTCCGGCCGCGCAAGGTGAATCCTGGGGAGGCATCTGGGGAAGCGCAGCGTGAACATTCCGAGCGCAGCGCAGCTCCGGGGACTCCCTGACTCCGCCTGCGGCTGAGCCGAGCTCTGGGCGTTTGTTTTCCGCCCGGCTCCCTTAGTCTCGGCCGAGGCGCTGGAAGAGGCCGGTAAACCTGCCAGCGGGGGACAGCGCGGCCTGACCGCGTTTTTGTTCCGCGTGGGAACTTCCCCAGTGCCCCGCCGGGGGGCCTCGGTTGCTGTTTTCTCGTACGGTGGACGGAGTTGGGTTGGTCGCTGTAAGTTTGACAGTAAAAACACAAAGCTGCCTTATCCTCCTTTGCTGGAGAACGGGGCACTGACAAGGGCGGCCGGTCTCCTCTGTCATTAAGACTCGCCCTCCCTGGTGTGACCCTTAGCTGCCCCTCCGCGCCCGGGCATCAAGCCCTCCTTGCAGGAACCTAAACTACCCAGTGTGTGTCTCGGAACCACTGGGTAGATGCAACGCCTGAAAGATGTGCCGGCAACAGGCGATCAAACAGAATGCATGGGGCAGCCACTTGACATGGATGAGATCTTCCAGAGGTTGAAAGGGAAAGAATACAGTAAGTGTGGCCAGCGTCGATTCTGCTTCTCGTAAGCGCGTGTGCCTGCACCTTCACCCTGTGCTCCGCGCCCCCTCCGCGCAAATTTCCTTCTGCGGGCGGGATTTCCAGTTTACATTCGGTCTGGAAGAATAGGTCTTAGTTGTCGAACGCGGCAGCAGGTGTCTGGAGCTAAGATCTTACTGAAGCAATGCACCTAATTACGAGGCCAACACACTGACAAATGCTGTGAGCTTATTGGTTGGACGAAGAACTTGTGGCGGATGCTTGGGTCTGAAATCCGTCCTCTGAGTTTGTACGGGGAGGAGGCTTGCTCTTAGCACTGTGGAGCTGTAGCTCTTCCGCTTGATTTCTTTGCTGGTTGTCACCTCAGTTCTGCAGTCATCCCACAAGGAAAATCTGGGCATTTGAGCCCACCGCAACCATTTCAGTTTACAAGACTAGTCTTATAAACAAACACACAAATATTTATTTGAATACCTATTCGGTACTAGGCACTTTTTCTATACTACTTGAAACAACATAGTTGGATATTCTCAGCTGAGGACAATTCTGTTCTCAAACGATACCACCCCCTTGTAAACCTGTCTTCTTATTTCGGTGCATTCGTTTCATTAAAAAAAAAAAAAAACCCTCACTTGTCAGTAGCTAATGCAACTAAAGTGAGTGTGTGTGTTGGGGCAGGGGACTTGGTGAGGGCATTGAGCTGTGAAATCCTCACCTGAACCATAGATTTTGCCCCCCAGATCCCATAATTTTGGCTGATATGTTCAGTAAATGTTGACAGTAAGGCCTTGATTTCACCACCCATCTCATATCTCAGTATATCTGGTACCTGCTAAACGTAATACAATGACTAGAAGGCGTTACGTTTCTAGAACCTTGGGTGTGTTTCATCTCTTTTGAAGAGTAGCTTTGCAGCGTATCAGTCAATGGCATAACATTTTACTGAAACTGAAACTCTGTCCTACAGAGAAGGAAATGGTTGTACTTATTTGTGTTTGATATACATGGCACACAAAAAAGAGCCAGGATGGCAGGCATCTTCTTTTCTAAGGCATTCTGGATTGTTTCCCCATTTTTAGTACCTTTCTTTATCTGTAGCTTAAGGGCGATGGAGGAATCCTAGCAACACCTACTCAAGGGGCCATGCAGGGCTGCACTCTTAGGGACATCAATGGTGCTGGTGAAAAACAGTGCTGAATTCTTTTGATATTTGCATTAAGAAAAAGTCACGTGAAAGTATTATTCTGAATCAGAATCACCCAATAACAGGCACTCACATCTGAATTTGATATAATTCTGAATTTTTATCGTTTCTCTATTGTTGGTCATTTTTTATTTGAATAATTAAATGAATATTAAACTGTTTCTTTTAACAGGCACTCACATCCACATCTGAATTTGATATAATTCTGAATTTTTATCATTTCTCTATTTTTGGTCATTTTTTATTTGAATAATTAAATGAATATTAAACTGTTTCTTTTAACATTGATGTCTCTTTTCTTTCCACTAAAAAAACTTTCATTCCCCATTTGAGTAAACCACACATAACCACATGGTTCATAAATGCTTTTCTTTATTTTTGTATTTATATGTGATCTATAATATTTAGCTTGATTGAGTATAGTAGTTGAATCTTATTTTCTAAAATTATCCTCAATCTCAAGAGAGAACATAGTTAATATCTAAGTAGTCATTCTCACATAAGAATACAAATATTAATATTCTTTTTAGCAGGTGTATGTATTTAGCACAGAGGCTTTCATTGACTAAAGCTAATACATTTAAATTTGATATTTGTTTTCCTTGAAAGTTAATTTTTTTAGTGCTTTCTTGCATTTCTTGTCCACAAGTAGTTAATTCCTGAGATGCCTGGCCAAAATGCCACTTTTAAAATATAAGCAGGTAGAATAACTTTTTACAGTTTCATTCTATATTTGTGACTTTTACATCTTCTGAAAACTATGTTACCCAATTTGAAATTACTAAAATGGTGAGAACAGCCATTTAAGCTGTTTCTCAGATTCCCCTCACCTTTGTTCTCTACCCTGCTCCAATTCTTTTAAGCCTATTGAGCTCCTAAGGATGTTTGGATGAGAAATGTAAAAAAGGAGAGAAGGTGTAAATGTGATTAGAATTACAGATTTCCCTGTGTTCTGATTTTATTTCCTAGGTAGTAGTCAAGGTGCCCTTTGCTCTTGTTTATTTCATTCAGAAAAGACCTGTTAGTGAAAGTGTCTTTTAAAAGGTCCTTTTATTTTTATTTTTTTATTGGGGAGAAGGGATAATGCTTTCCCATTGAAATTCTCTTCACACAGGCATTGTTCACACATGCATTATTTCCTTTTTTTTAGAAAGGAGAAGCTTATAAAAATCCAAGGCTACCTTCAGATTTTATATACCAACTAGTTTTAAAAATGTGGATGTTGCTTGATACAGAGAGTAGCGTGTGAAAGATAACTTTTTCTTGGTAGCTTTGGTTGTAAATGGTATAATAAAAATAAACTTAATGTGGCAAAGTTAAATTCTAATACTATAGGACACTTTAAGTAGTACGCTATAGTTCTTTTTTTTTTAAACTGCTTTCATTATAATCCAGTCTTATATTGGCTTCAAGGGCAGTGTTGTTTTATACTGATACCCAAGAGAAACAATCTACTTGGTGACCTTGGAGTTTGGAATTGTAGACATTTGGGTTCAAAACCTGGTCCTGGCACCTGTAGCTCTGTGACCGAGGTTAATCAGTTGTCCTCTTTGAACCTCCATTTTCTCATCTGTGAAATGGGAATGTTAGTTCTTAAAGGCATGTTGCATAGATGAAATGCAATAATACATGTATGTAAAGTAGCACAAATCCAGGTACATAGTAAGTGCTCAAAAAATGTGTTGCTGTTATTACAGTTTTTTATTTAGTGTCTTTTTAAAAATTAATTAATTAATTACTTAATTAAAATTAATTAAGTAATTAATTAATTTTTGGTCTTCGTTGCTGTGCGCGGGCTTTCTCTAGTTGTGGTGAGTGGGGGCTACTCTTTGCTGCGGTGCGCGGGCTTCTCATTACGGTCGCTTCTCTTGTTGCGGAGCACAGGCTCTAGGCGTGTGGGCTTCAGTAGCTGCAGCACGCGGGCTCAGTAGTTGTGGCGCGTGGGCTCAGTAGTTGTGGCTCGCGGGCTCCAGACGCGCAGGCTCAGTAGTTGTGGTGCACAGGCTTAGTTGCTCCACGGCATGTGGGATCTTCCCAGACCAGGGCTCGAACCCGTGTGCCCTGCATTGGCAGGCGGATTCTTAACCACTGCGCCACCAGGGAAGCCCTTATTTAGTGTCTTGACTGTAAATGAACTTGACCTTTAAGGGTGAAATTTTAGTTTTGGATCTCTATAAATCAGAATGTGTTTTATAATAACTAGTTTTTTTTTGTTTTTTGTTTTTTTTAAATTAATTAATTAATTTATTTTTGGCTGTGTTGGGTCTTCGTTTCTGTGCGAGGCTTTCTCTAGTTGTGGCGAGCAGGGGCCACTCTTCATCGCGGTGCGCGGGCCTCTCACTATCGCGGCCTCTCTTATTGCGGAGCACAGGCCCCAGACGCGCAGGCTCAGTAGTTGTGGCTCACGGGCCCAGTTGCTCCGCGGCATGTGGGATCTTCCCAGACCAGGGCTCGAACCCGTGTCCCCTGCATTGGCAGGCAGATTCTCAACCACTGCGCCACCAGGGAAGCCCAATAACTAGTTTTTTAAAAGTCACAGATGATTGTTTTTAAAATTGGGAAATATGTTTGTATCTAAAATGATACTTATTAGGTCATGGGGAACGTTTTGTTTCTTTTCATGAACTAATGGAAAATCAAAGAAACCTATCTGAAATGATATTTATTAGATTATAGTGAATGTTTTGTTTCTTTTTATGAACTAATGGAAACTATAAGAAAGAAACCTATCTGAAATGGTATTTCTTAGGTTATGGTGAATATTCTGTTTTTTTGTGGACTAAGGGGAACTCTAAGAAAGCAAGCAAGCTGCACTCCACCACTGCTAGCTGCAGCACCCATAGACACTGGTTCCACCACCACCCTGCTGTCTGTATTCAGGGAGGTGAAGGAGTGTTTATGAGGTGACTTAGGGAGTCACATCGTTAGATGGCTGGTGGCCATAGTCACTCATTGACAGTAATCTCAATTTGGGACTCTTGTTTCTCATGAACTAACCCCTTTTGCTGCTGGGGCAGCATGGTTATGGTGATCCAAAACCATAAAAGGGACCCACAGGCTGATGTTGGGCAGATTAGTAATAACAGGATTGTCTTGGGTTGAAGTCCACCAGCCAGGAACCACCAGAAACAGAATGATAGTCAAACAAACTAGGTCTTACTTTCTGCAGCAAGGGAGATCGCACAGCTCAGGAACTGTGGGTGCCTTGGTTAGAGGCAGTTGAAAGGGGCTTTTTATAGGATTTGGCTTTGTGCTGGGTGATTACAAGGGTTTAAGGAAGCAGAGCAATTCAGGAATTGGGCATCTTCATAACTTACCTAGGTGTTAGGAAGATTAAGATGGGGGTAGTTTTCTTTAATGAAGAAGCAGTAGTCACTCTTGCTGGTCCAAAGAGGGGGATGTTTAGTTACTTTTGTGGTTGTAGAGTGTCCTCGTGGCTGTCCTGCTGCATCACTGGTCTCAAGTGGCTTTGTCTCATCATTGTTTTCTTATTCTGAGCATGTTGTCTCTGCTGAGTTGTAAACATCAAGCCCTAGTTCCACTGTCAGGGAAACTTGTCACTTTCTCCTCTGGAATATCTGGTGTGTGCTTCGATGTCTAAGAAAATGATGTGTTTCATTTTGATCCAGACTTTTAGTGAAGCTTCATAATGGGGAAGCGAGTATGATTTTCTACTTTTGGGCCATAGAGTATGACTCTCCATCAGGGCCTGAATTGTACAAATCACATCCGATTCCCTCATAGTCAGTTTACTAACAAATGTAAATGTTGTGTGTGTCCCTATCCTCTCTCCATCCCAAAATTTAAGTTCCTTTTTGCCAAGTGTCCAACATCCTGTATTTGTATAATCGGCTTTAAGGAGGGGTGCAATTTAGGAAACTTAAGAATAGCATTTTATAATTATTCTATACTCCCCCCAACCATGTTTCCAGCTTGCTAGGACTTTCTAGAATATGGAATTTGGCTTGTCTGATAAGAACTTCTTCTTGGTCTATAACATTTCTTTTATCATTAATTGGTATAAGACCAAGAGTAACATTTCAACAACCAGATACTACTTGTAAACAGACATGACTTATAAATCAGTGGCCTCTTGATATAACCGTTCAAGAAACCACAAATTCATTTTGTTAAAATGGAGTCATGAGAGACTTCATTCATATACTTTGTTGAAATAGATTGTGAACGTGGTACCCTATCTACTCCGTTAACTAACAAGAGCGATTCATTTTAATAGAGAGTAGCCATTTTCCATATCTACCTTTCTTTTACAAAAGCCTGACCTTTAGAAGACAAGACACCACCAATTGTGCCCTCAATTCTTCTACTTTTCAGCTTTAGAAATTTCAAATTTTACCAGTGGTACCGCTAAAATCATCCTAAAATGATTAGTCATTCTGTGAATCACAACAAATATCACAGTTTTTGATTAGCCTTATCAGGTTCACATATGGCTGCCATGTAAGTTGAATGTATAATACACTTTTTCAGAAAGAAAATGAGATTTTGTACTTTCATGATTTTATGAGAGTCTACATTTCTCTTGAAAATTTAAAATACTGAAAAGTACAAAGAAAGCAAAAATAATTTTACCATCAGAAATAACTACCAATAACCCTTTGAATTATCTTTTCAGTACCCTCATCCATCCTCTGCTCAGCACATAAATATTTTTTGAAAGAATGTAGAATCACTTTTTCTTTCTTTGTAACATGCCTTTTCCAATCATAAACATCCTTCTAAATATGTATTTTTTTAGTGACTAAGATTCTACTGAATCACTGTACCATTAATTGAATTCTCTACTGTTGTTGGAAATATAGGTTTCCAGTATTTGCTACCATAAAGTCACATGGCTAAGGACATGAAAGGCAAATGTGCCAAACTCTCACCCCACTCACAGTTTTGCGATCGCCTTATCTACATTCATTCCTCTTCAGGGTTTTTCAGTGTCAGCACCACTGACCTGTGGGGCTGGATAATTCTTTGTTGTTGGCAGAGGCGGCGAGTGCTGTCCTGTGTATTGTAAGGTGTTTAGAAGCTTCCCTGACCTTTAGCCCCCTGGATGCCAGTAGCAACGCCTTTCCCCCCCCCCAGTTCTGATCACAGAAGATGTCTCTAGACTTTGCCAAATGACCCAGGAGAGGCAAAATCGTCCTGACTGAGAACCACTAGCATAAATGTCTGACCTATGGGTCCTTCACATACACACATTATACAGCTGGCTGGCTTGCAAGCCTCAGGTCTCAGCTTAAATGTCAGCTCCTAGAGAAGCCTTTCTCAAGGTTCACTGAACTCTGTTCCCTGCTGTTTCTTTCATGGCACTTTTCATGGTGCCATATTTCTTTTCTTTTACTGTTGATTTTTCACCACTAGATTGTGTGCATGTTGAGGATAGAGAACATGTCTACCGAGACTGGTTTCATGGATATGAAACGTATACAGTCACACAGGGTCCCACACTCAGAAGGGCCCTATGCTTGGTTTAATGTCCTGCTGTTACCATCTTGAAGTCTGAAAAAGGGTCCTGTGCTTCCCTTCTGCATTGGGCCCTGCAAATTATGTACCCAGTCCAGCTGTGTACCTTGTTCACTGTAGAATATCTGGTGCCCAGAACAGCGGCTGACACAAAATAGGAGTTGAAATGTTTGTTGAATACTTTAGTAAAGCTTCAAGGAGCCTCTTATTTCATCTTCTGAACCTCTCTGATTCTTAAGTTAAACTCTAGAAGTCAGTCCACAGGTTTTGAACACCCAAGATTCTATTGATACAGTGATTTTTGAAATGTTTTATGGTGTTATATAAATGGGTTAAAAATTGGCCCCTGTGTCTTTTACTTCTTCACAGCTGGTTGGGACCATTAGCCCAAAGCCCACTGGTGCCAAACTCAAATTTTTACAGTTCCAATTGCTTTAAATATAGCTCAAGTAAACATATTTTTAGTCGTTTAGAGCCTGCCTGCTTTGCAAACCCCACAAAGCTGAACTTCTCTGCTAGCCATATAGATAAAATAAACTCTGGTGCTGTAGAAGACCCCAAGTTGCTGCTGCCCTTTGAAGCTCTTTGACTCAGAGACTTCCCATCTTGCTGCTAAGCAATATCACCTAGACACGGGGGCCTCCTCTCCAATACCCCTCTCTCCTGGGATTTCCCTTGTTCTCTTCCTCTTCTGGGTGGTGGTCCTGCACCAATGTCTCTCCAGGTCTCCTGCTGTGAGGGACATCCCCTCTCATGCAACCTGTCAAAGTGGCACCCAATTAAAGCTCATCGCATACTACTGCCATCATGAGGTCCTGTCTTTTCCTTGACCAGCCCTGAAATCCTCACTCACTACATACAGATCAGTATTTAGTTATTTCTAATATAAGGTTGGGACTCAAAAGTAGCAATACTGAGTTTAAATGTGTTTCTTTCCTTCTGCTAGACTATAGGCTACTTGAGAGCAGGAACTGTGATTGATTTATCTTTTTGTTCTGTGATTAGGCCAAACTTAATAAATCAATTTTGATTTTTAGAATTAATCTTATATTCATACTTACCCAACAGGCTCAATTTATTGTGTTTAATTATGTTTTTTATGCCTGATATTAATAGAATGAGAAATGTAGATGGTGAAGTTTTAAAAAATATATTCTGATCTGGGCTTAGTTGTGTTGTTGAATAAATTGTTTATGTGGAGTTAATATCTTCTTATGTAACTGCCACAAATTTTATAAAGTGACCTAATGCTTTTAAGTTTAAATTTAAAGAAATTTTTATCTATCTTAGCTAACATTTTTGAAATGGAGTAAATTAATTGCCAAACCAATGTCTGAAAGAAAGTTTCCTCAAATGTCTTGCAAGGGAAGGAAGATTATTTAACATTTAAGGATTCATCTGCAGTTGTTATCACCATGTAGACAGTGTGACTGATCTGCCTTAGAACATTAATTGATCTATTATTGGAAGAATGGAGAAAAATAAAGGTGACCAACTATAATTTACAATTGGCTGGGGGTTGATCGGTTTGTGTTTTATTTGAATATATGTTTTGCAAAATTGTTTCTTTCCATGAGAAAATTAATAGTAAGGAACTGGAAGATGATTCGATTTTTCCATCTCCTACCCTGATTAATTCCATGTTGGGAAAAAGTACAAATCACTTACCTATGGAATTGTTCCTGAGCTGGGAAGATTGTTTGTTAAAGGACACTGACTTGGGGTCTAGATTCCATGTGACCAAGTAGAGAGGCCACAATCTTTCAGAGGAAGCAAGAAAATAACTGCTGTTAAATCACAAAACATGACATATGGTAGCAGGTATAATTTGTCTCTAAAGTATTTACAATTCCAATTTTAGAACTATTCACCTAGCCTTTAAGACTTCTTTTCAGTGATATCTTAGAAAAAAACTTTTTTTTTTCTGTGTGAATTGTGGTTGGTTATTTTTTTAGGATATCTTAGAATTGGTTTTAGGAAATTTTACCTAAGTAAAGGATTACTTAAGTCAGTGCTAATGAGACATGCAATATTCTGGTATGGTTCAGCTAGTAACTTAAATATCTTTCAAATACAGTCATATTTAAAAGCTAGTAAACATTTCTTGTTTCCTAATTTAAATTGCTTATTATTCTTTTTAGGATAATGGGTTTGAATTACTGGTTTTCCTCTCTTGTGCTCTGATAATTAGATTTACTTTAGTTTTTATAATTCTGTATGGCAATATAATGAAATAATCTTTGGCAGCTATCTTTTTAGAGCTCATAGTCTTTTGTTTTTCCTTGTCTTATAGTTTCAAGGGACATTAGTTCATAATTCCGTCAGTATAGTATTCATTTTGGGAGAGGCTAAGAACTGAGAAGAGAGTTAGATAAAAAGCATATCAAGAGTGTGACTTCACTGATCAAATGAACATAGAAATTATTTCTGCATGTCCTTGTTCATAGCATAAATACTCTTTAAATGGAAGATTGTCAGTATTAAATTACCTGTTCCGATTTATTTGCTTTTTGAACAACTCTCTTATTTGGTAAGGTTATACCAAGTTACGTTTGGTTCATTTTCTTTTGATCATTGAAAATGTCTGTGTTTAATGAGCTGAAACTGAAGTAGGTCAATAAAGTGAAGAGATTAATAGTCTGTTCTTCACCAGACTTGGAATACATTTTACTCTGGGGGGGGGGGAAGTCATTTTTAAAAAAAGACTTTTTGATTAACTTAAAAGGTAAATGAAATAGGAATAACATTGAAAGAGTCAAAAAGCTGAGGAATCCAAGAATTCTTCAGAGTCCTCTTTATTTATCAGGTGAAGATATGTGGGTCTGGATTTGAATAGTTAAGAGCTTTAGTTGCAAAACAAAACTAAATGTTGCTTTTTACCTTTCTAAGTTTAAGGTCACAGATAAGCTTGAAGTTGTTAAATATTTAATATTTAATTTATCTTTGGACATATCTTAGCTAGAAAACAAGGAAAAATGGTAAGTATGACAAAGCATTGAAAAGTTGTCATGGGATAAATAAATGGGAAAATGAGACATTTTAACTTATAATTTGTCCCATATTATGGTCAGATATTTTAGTGAATACCAATGAATTTCTTTCTGAAATAGCTTGGTCTTGACTACATCACTTATTAGCTATGTGACCTTCAGCAGATAACTCAACCTCTCAGAAAATGTTTTTCTTTCTTCACAGGGATAGTATATAGGCTGTTCCTTTTCCCTTTCAGTGGTTTATGAGGACCACATGGTATGGTGTAAAAGCTTTGTGAACAATAATATAATCCACAGTAATATAGTTAATTCTGTCAATACTAGAAATGTAATTCTTAGATACATTTAAAAAATTCTTTATATGAGATCAAAGAGCAGGCAAAGTAGAGATCCTTTCTCTTCATGCTAATAAACTTCTAAACTTTCAGATAATTTTCTCCCATCACTCACTCTCAAAGTATTGATCCTCTACTCACAGAAACATAGTCCACCCTTTCATTCTTTATTTTAGTTAATAAGTTACTTAATTGTTTATAGTTTAATTCTAAGGTAAAATCAAATTTGTTTATTCATATTATGTAGTTTAAGATCTAAAGACTGGTCTTTTGTGAAATAATGTCATTTAAATTAATTCTATTAAGATCAAGAGGGAGGTACTTTGCCTGGAAACATGCTGATCAAATGCAAGCAGGGAGAGGCTCTGCAGCTCGTGATTGACGTCATTAGGGGGAGTAGGAGTTAATTTTCTACTGCGTTTTGTCGCGTTCTTGCATGTCATGGTGCTGCTAGGTCTTTTTGTGTGTCTTCTGCACTGGGGATGAGAACTTTTTTTCCATAAAAAAGGCACAAAGGTGGAGCGTGCTGGTGAGTCTCTGCTTGCCCCTTTAGATGGACTCTCCATCCTGCTCTGTCCCTGGACTACGTCAAAGGCATTCTTGCCTCTGGCAGCCCTTGGGAAGCAGTGGCTGGAGAAGACTGGGCAAGTGGAGTGTGGTGCGTCCAGGTCTCACCCTGTGGGGTCCCGGCAGCCTGCCTAAGTCCTTTTACCTAAGCACACAGCTCCTCTCAGGCGAACTCACTTCTCTCTCTGGATTCTGGTAGCTACTTTCTCCTCTTGTCTCCTCTGAGGTAGTAACAGCCCCTTCTCCACCGTTATTAGCCAGGGAGTATTGCAGTGTCCTTTATAGGTTTCCTATACCCTGCCCTTTATAAAAAATTTTATTGAATAATTCTATTTGAGATACCAATTTATTTCCTTTCAAGATCCTTCCTGTATGACAAAACTTTACATACTTTAGATATTTAAACCCATAGCTTTCAGAGATCATTTGATTTGTAATTAAAATATATAGAAACACAAATCTGTTCTAGAGTTGAATTATAAATGCTTTTAGAAGTTCTAAGCAATGATGATCTCTCTATTCATATTCAGGTACCTCGTGATCATGCTTCTGTTAATTAGTTGTTTCTTTCCTTCTGTTTTCTCTCATCCCTTTTATGAAGAACACTGGTGCTGGCTAACTCTTTAGGTTTCAGTTGGAAATTTGACTAAATAGATAACACCCCAGAATAAAACAGCAGTTCAATCCCCACTGACTCCACTAATTCAATCAACAACCAAATCTCACAGAATCTATTTTACAAACGTCCCCGTAATTTCTCTACCCACCACCATTGCCACCACCATGCTTTAACCTAGTGCCTTCTCATGGCTGGATTACTCAATCAGCCTACATCTGCTCTTGGTCCTTGCCAGTTCATTTCCCAATTAATTCCCAATGAAAGTAAACCATATCTGTATTTCTCATGTTAAATCCTTCAATGATTTCCCATTGCCTTTCTCTAAAAAACAAACAAACAAACAAAAAACAGCAACAAGAACAAAAAAGTGATTCTATTTGAATACGTAATTTCTGTATAATCAAAAAATAAAATAAACATCACAGTGAAATAAATGGGGGGAAAACTCTATGTCATTTCATCTGTAATACACAAAAACCAAAAGGTTAGCATCCTTAATCATGCATGAGCTCTTATAAATTGGTGACAAAGACACTAATATTCCAAGGGAAATGAGAAAAGAACATGAAGAGGAAATTCGAATGATTAAGTGACTAATAAGGATATGTGAAGATGATTGACTCAAGAGTAAGAGAGGAAAACCAATTTCTTAGGAATATCACATTGTCAAAGATTAAAAATACTGATAGCTAATGCTCCTGTGATTGTAGCAAATAGGGCACTCTCATCTACAAATACTGAGAAACAAGACTGGTGAAGACTGTCTCTACATTCAGGGACAATTTTTCATATATCACTCAAAATTTAAATTTTGTACACTCTTTGCCTACCAATTCCAATTTATAGGAAAGTGTTCTAACAAAGTAATTGGACAAATTTAAACGAATATATATACATACATAAGCAGGTTTATTGCACAGAGGATCCACAGCTAATGTAGATGCCTATTAATGTTTATTAAATGATAAATTATGGATAATCATGTGGACATTACACCCAGAGAGGTAAAGCTATGTAACCAAAGTGACTCATAGCCCTATTGAAAGGAAAAAGCAAATTATGGCTCGACTTAAAAAAAAGAAGGAACCTACTTGCTTATCAATTTATGGGCAAACATACCCTAAAACAACATGCATAAAATACCATTAATAGTAAATAACATTGGAAAGTAGAGTTAGGAAGAGGAAAAGAAGTTAAGAAGTAGAAATATACTTTATAAATTTCTCTGTCCTTTGAATTCTTGAAAAAGATGATGTTTTTTCAATGATATAGATTTTTAATTTACCCTGTGATTAGTGATATTAATGAGTTTCACTATGTGATTCACACTTATGGGAACATTGAGATGAAGCTATTGCAATTCCATGATCTGAGCATCTCTGTGTAATAATGAGTTCAAGGCTCCTGGACTTCAGTCCAATGGCAGCAATGAAAACAGGCAATCCCATTGCTCTTTATCCTAATGGTCTTGACTTCTTTGATGTAGCTTATCAGACCCGTCATGATCTGGCTTCTTCTTCTTCAGCTTTATATGCTCTTTTTCTCCCCATTTGGAAAGGTTGGTTTTTATCCTGAGCTACCATAAATAAAGTTGCTCCTCACAGGTTATTTCTGGAAGTACTGAGGTGCTGTAAACTAACTGCAGAGCCAGGAATTATTTCTGAAGTTATCTCTCAATCAGGATACCTAGTTATGGCCATGTCTTTAAAGGCAAATAAAAACAACATTTCTCTTTTGGACTATTGTGATAGTCTATTGGTTTATTGGTCCAGCTTTGTCTTCATTGGAAGTCATTTTGCATACTACTTAAAGGTGATCTTTCTAAATGATAAACCTGAGAACATTCCCTTCTACATCAATTCATATGTTCAGATTCAAGTGACAGAAGCCCAACCAAAGCTGTCTTAAACTAAAAAAGGAATGCATCGGAAGTACATTGAGGCATCTCAAGGGACAGTGAAGACAAAGGAAGGGCAAGGATTCAGATGAGGTAAAGAAATGCAAATTGGGACTAGAATGTTTACAGATCTCTTATTCTTTGTGGCTATAGGCTTTATTTTTTTTTTTCCTGCTGCAGAGAAGCCATGTTCATATAGCAGAAAATATGGTTGCCATATAGCTTCTCCAAAAGGAGAGAAACTGGCCCAACTCTTTTGCTTTACAGGTTAAAAATTTCAGGGAGAGGATCACATTATAGAGTACGGAAGGTTTTTTTGTTTTTGTTTGTTTTTTTCACTTACCACAAAGATGAGCTGGGAGGGAAGGGGAAGGAGGTCCTAGAAAACGTGTTCAAGTCATACATACAAATCCAGAGGTGTTTGGCACACATCTTAAAACATCTTTCATGGTTCCCCAGTGCTGTGGCAAAAGCCCAAACTCCCACGTATTGCATTTAAATTTTTCAGTGATATAATTCCTGCCTTCTTTTCCAGACTTGTCTACTTATCTCCACTTTCTCCCATCTTACCTCCCTCTTGGGAGAGGTAATCCACCTTGGGTCCTGTGTCTGGTATGTTTTTACTAAGTATGATAAAAATGCAAGGCCCTGAGTGCCCTTTACTTGGACCATCTCTGTGTTGTGTTTGCAATAAGCAACCTTGAGGGATAGTTTTTCTCAGGACAAAGACCAGATGTTTTGACTTGCTATTGGTGAATCCCCTAAAGGATCAGTGTTTCTCCCCTGTAATACAATCCATAACATATGCTGGTATTCATATAGAACCCCTGTGGGGCAGAGTAAGCAATATGATGCTCATGCTCTTGCTTGATGTGCTGAGAGTCTCTTGGTTTCTGTCAGCATCCATGAAACAGTATGTTAACCTGGAATGAATAGACAGCCAGATTTCTCCAGGAAAGATGGATTTATTTGGAATCAGCAGTGAATTGCAATTCAGGGTCTGCAACCATGGCAAGCCACGTGCAAGTCCACATGGCAAGGAAAGGAGAACACTTCTACAGAGGAGAAAGGGAAGTTGGGAGGGCTGTGGTAAACAAAGAACTTATTGCTTTTCATGGCTGATTCTTTGCTAGGAAAGAAACCCTTTTTCCTGTTAGGTTCTGCTATCATTGAAGGGCCTGAAAGCTCCCCCTTTTGGTCTCCTGACTCTGTTTCATTGAGGGTCTGTTTACTCATTTTTTTCATTTCCCCCTTTTGATCAAGCTCTTTCTCTGAATTGGGCGATTGGGATTGACATGTATACACTGATGTGTATAAAATTGATGACTGATTAAAAAAAAAAAAAAAGAAAAAAAAAAAAGATCTTTCTCTGAAAGCATCACTGATCAAGAGTCAGGTTTTCTAGTTTCAGTGGTCTTTTGTCTCTCAATGTCAGGAATGACCTTTCCTGGATGCAGTATCTCATGTTGGAGGGAAAATGCACAGATTGGAAACCTACTGAGGTCACATTTGAGCAACAAGGAGGGGTAGGATGGAAAACACTCAAGCACTTTTAATCTAAAGTCCATGTATTTTCAAGATCATAGACATTGGAGATCATCTGAAGTGCTATGTCATTATCAAAAGTTTGACGACAAACTTCCAGAAGGCCTGGTCCAGGTATCTTGGGAAAGCTGCCTTATCAGATGTTGTCTGCTTCAATTCTGGGAAATCTTTGTTTTTGGGTCACCAGATGATGTACAGATCTAGTCAAGGTTCAGTGCTTTCTTACATGTGTCATGTGAATCCAAGAGTCTATTCCTTGGAGTTTGGTGATATAAGGGTTGGTTAGCAGTACCTTATAGGGGCCTTTCCAGAGGGGTTGCAGAGAGTTCTTCTGGAAGTATCTTTTCCAATAGACAAAATCTCCAGGTTGCAAAATGTGATGCTTAAGGTCTTTGCCTCCCTAGGGTACACTGTGAAAAGATTGCTCTGCCAAAATGTGGTTATTTTTAATAGAAGCAATTAGACCTTTGCAATATTGGAGTATCTCCCCTTTTATTGATTGAGGGTCAAAAGAAGCAGGAGCCAAGTGCATTTGGCATCCTGTGACTATCTCAAAGGGTGAGAGCTTATGAGTTCCAAAAGGGGTTGATTTGAGACTTAGAAGGACCAAGGGCAATACTTTTGGCCAAGGTATTTGGAGGGCCTCTACAAATTTTGCCAGTTAAGTCTTATAATGCTATTAGTGCATTCGACTAAACCAGAGAATTGAGAGTGGCAAGCACAGTGAAAGTATAAAACTGGCCAAACAACTCAGAATTGCTGAAGTGCCTGACCAGGAAAACAGGTTCCTGGATCACTGTGAAGTTCAAGAGGGGTTCTCCAGGTAGGGATGATCTTTTCCAAAAGGACTTTAGCTACAGAAGAGGTAGTAACTTGTCTACAAGGAATAGATTCAGTCTGGTGTAAGAACATACAGACCATGACTAAAACATATTTATATCCATTGGTTGGAGGGAGTTGTATGAAATCCATTTGCCAGACCTCGAATGGTCCATTAGCCAGTTCAAAATGTCTAGGAGCAGTACTAACAGGCTTCCATGGGTTGTACTTTAAACAAGTGGGACAAGTGAGGTAGGCACTTTTTGTGGCCCTATTAATGTTTCCCCACCAAAGGTGATTCATGAAGGCTATCATTTCGTTAGTAGACCAATGGTTTAATGCATGTACAGTGGTGAGGAGTGCGAATTTTAGAGTCTTCAGTAAGACTGGGTTGTTATTTGGTCCAAACCAGAGCTTTTTTTTTTTTTTAATAAAAGCAACAGTTGTTGAATTTTCAATCTGTTTTTCTTTTTCCCCCTGAGGCCAATTGTTGGGATCCTCTAGTCAGTTTTTCTAATTATAATTTGGGGAAATATCCTGTTGGACCATGACTAGGGGTTTGGCTACTGTTGGTCCCTTTGAGGGCATCATTCCTTGAGGAAATATCAGCAAGGTGATTTCCCTTAGCTTCCCAAGAGTCAGGTAAAAGTATGGCATCTAATAATTTCTGAGCATAGGGGCCATTTTAAATTATATTTCTGCTGGAAGTAGGGAAGCCATGTTGCTTCCACAACATTCCAGAATCATGAGCTACTTTGAAAGCTTATCTACTATCAGTATAAATATTGACGTTTTTGTCCTTGGATAAAGTGAAAGCCCTTGTAAGAGTGTATAATTCAGCCTGTTGGGAAGAATCAGCCATAGTTAAAGATACTGCCTCAACAATATCAAAAGGAGTTGCAATAGCATATTCAGCACAATATTTGCCATTGTTACTTTTTAAGTAAGAATCATCAGTGAACTATGAGAAGTCAGCGTTACCCAAAGGAATATCCTGCAGATCCTCACAAGGAGTCAAGAGGTGGTCCAGCAGCATTAGGCAGTTGCAAGGGACTTTGTTGATGACAGAGGGGAGAAGAGTGGTAGGGTTAAGTTATGTGTAAAAGAGTTATGTGAGGAGCAGTTAACAAAGGGATTTCATAAGAGATGAGGAGCCCAGTTTAGAAATGCTGAGTATGATGAGAATTCAGGAGAGCTTCTACTGCATGAGGTACACAGATGATTAAAGGGGATCCCACAATGATTTTCTTGGTGGCCTTAACTAACAGGGCAGTCTCTGTAATGGATGTAAGGCAAGGGGATATCCCTGTGTCACAGAGTCCAATTGCTGGCTATAATACCCTGTGGGTCAATGGTGATCCCTGTGTTTTGGGATGAGTACCAAAGTGCATCCCCTTTCTTTTCGTGTGTAACAAGGAAAAAGGGAATCTGATAAGTGGGATGCCCAAGGATAGGTGTGTTCAACAAACTCTCCTTTAAGGCCTTGAAGGCTTTGTCATCTGGTTCTTCCCGTAAAATTGGGTCGGGATTGTTATTGTTCAGTAAAACATACAGAAGTTTGGTCATAAGAGAGAAATTTGGAATCCAATTTCAGTAATAACCAACTATCCTGAGCCTTCATTTACTGGCGCTTAGTTTGGGTTTTGGGAAACTTAGGACACCTAGAAATATATCTGGATTTAGGTGTAGTCCTTGTTCTGATATCCGATGCCCTAAATATTGAACCTGGGTTTGGGCAAACTGCAATTTTTCTTTGGTGACCTTATGTCCCTTTAGGTATACAAGCTTTACAAGTGGATGTTGTCTTCTTGTGAGGACGCTTGAGAAGGAGGGCAAAGAAGCAAATCATCTACATATTGTAACAAAGTAAAACCTCTAGGGAACTTTATATCATCCAGATCAGCCTTCAAGATTTGCGAGAAATAAAGACTCTCAGCAAAACTATGAGGCATTACTGCCCTGGTGAATTGTTTTTCTTTCCAAGTGAAGGCAAAAAGGTATTGGCTAGCTTCAGCAACTGGTATGCTAAAGAATGCACTGCATAAATCTGCTACAGTAAAGAATTTGCTTCTGGTAGGCATGGATGTCAGTAACGTAAGAGGGTTAGGAACAACAGAGAATCAAGGGATAACAATGTTGTTTATTGCTCTGAGCTCCTGGACAAACCTCTACCATCGGCCCTTAGGTTTTCTCACTATGAAAAGGGGCTAGTACATCATCAGTTAGTGGTTTTGCCCCATAAGAAAGGTGGTAGCTGACTCAGTCGGGACAAATGATCAGTATTTTCAGAATCTGCTTTTATTTGTTCCGTCAGACAGAAAAAATAAAACATGTCAAAGGGTCGTTTACTTCACCTGGTCGGTTACTCTGGTGACTATTTTCAAATTCTAGAATTATTCCCTCTTTTTTGGAGGAAGAAACTGCGGCATTATACTTCTCAAAGAAGTCTCAGCCTAGTAAATGGATTGGGGTGAGAGAACTAAGGAGAAAAGGATGGATATCTCTTAAAGGTCCTAAGCAAAAAGGAATAGGTTAAGAGACAGGAACCTCTTGAGGGTCATTAGAGATCCCCACTATTGGAACTGTTTCAGTATTCTGGGGCAGGGACTGTTTTATATTAGTGGGGTTGGGCACCGAAAGTTTGGCTCCGGTGTCAGTCAGGAATGGAAGAGACTGACCCCCAATCTGGAGACATGTTTCCCCAAGCTGATTAAGAGGGAGGCTTGGGAAGAGCCCCTGTAGTTACTCAGAGCCCGCCGTTGAGAATTGGGAGGATGTTGGAGAGGCTGGTTAGAGGGCTGCGTGTGTTTAAAGTGCTTACGTTTGTAACAGTCTCTTTCCCAATGTCCTGGCTCTTTGCAAATAATAGCCGAAACTAGGAGGGTTTGGGTTTCATTTAGGAGCCTTCATTTATTGGAGTTGAAGATTAAGAAGTTTGATGGTCTTCCTTATAGGCGACTCATCTAGAGTGTGAGAGAGCTGGTTTGCTAGATTAATTGAATCTGGAGCGGACATAGTTTCCCATTCCATCCTGGTCCTTTTCACTAGAAGGGAAAGGTCTTGGTTCAGCCCATTAATAAACATAGAGTTAAAAACTATCCAGGTGAAATCAACATCTGAAGGAAGACCAGAATTTTCTTTAAAAGCAATCTGAAGTCAATCATAATCTTAATGAACAGGTTCATCAGATTTCTGTGTTCGAGGCTGACTATTGTTCTAGTCAAACAGGCTTTGGAAAAGCCCTAGGAATCGCTCCCTGAGGTTGCCTAGTGATTGCCTGAGCCTGATCATATAATAAGTTAGGGGGCTTTTTTCCTGATTGTAATTCTAGAAACCTTTCAGGACTTTGCTAATTGGTGGTTTCCATCCAATGCTGGCCCTGGCCTTCACCAGCAGGCATATGGACTAGCTATTATAAGTCAGAGAAACCAGGTTGATAAGCTTGAATGACTACATTAAATTCCTCAGCAAATCTGTGAGGATCTTTGGTTACTTTGGGAAAATCTTCAACTATGGCTTGCAAATCAGCTCTATTCCAGATTTCCTTTTCTTGGAGAGACAAGAGAGGCGGTCAGGGCATAAGAACTCCCTTTTCTGGCCTCCTGACTCTAACTGGTTTCTATTTAATTGTTTTCACAAGTCACATGCTAGCTTGTTAACTTGCAAGTAGGAAAAACTCCCAGACCCTTCACACTCCCCAGCAACTTCCCCCCGCGCACACCATACATAGACCTGGTGTTCCAGTTCAACCATAGCTCAGTGCTTTTGGTTTCCCCAGTGAACCATACCTTTTCATACATCTCGCCTTTTGTCAACTCTCTGTGGAATATCATCCCCCCCCCACTTTTCTGCCTCTAATCTTGTCTGACCAATCAGAATTCAAATTTGTTTTTCTACTTACTAGTTTTGTGAACTTAGACAAATTTAACCATAATAAACATAAACTTACTTTCTCATTTATTAAACAGAAATATTTTCTACCTTGTTTTTTTTTTTTTTTTTGGTAAGGATACTATAAAGCATCTAGTTAAAAAATTATTCAAGGTAAAGCTCAAAATCTCCTCTGACACCCTCTCTTGTCTCTCCAAGAAGAGGAAACCAGTTTTTCCTTTGTGCTCCCGTAGAACCTGGTACATACTTCTTTCATAGCACTTTGTCACATTAATTAAATTTTTTACAAATGTGTCTCCCCCTAGGTTGAGCCCTGGAGGGACAAAACTGCATTCTGTCCTTCTTGGTATCCTTAATAACTATCACAGTGTGTTGTACAGAACAGATGTTTAATCAATATTTGATGAATTCATTTGATTTATTAATCAAAATAAGGAACAGGAAATTACTCTGCAATTTAACACAGGTGGAAGGAAGACTCAGCATCTCTTGAATACTCCCCTGAGAAGGGGGGCTAAGAGCCCATTTATGCTGTAAGGCTGCCCACTTGCACCCACAACTCAGGAGCTTACACATTTATCAGCCTTTAAGATGCCATTTTAAGAGTGCTGGTTAGGGGCTTCCCTGGTGGCGCAGTGGTTGAGAATCTGCCTGCCAATGCAGGGGACACGGGTTCGAGCCCTGGTCTGGGAAGATCCCTCATGCCGCGGAGCAGCTGGGCCCGTGAGCCACAACTACTGAGCCTGAGCGTCTGGAGCCTGTGCTCCGCTACAAGAGAGGCCGCGATAGTGAGAGGCCCGCGCACCGCCATGAAGAGTGGCCCCCGCTTGCCGCAACTGGAGAGAGCCCTCGCACAGAAACGAAGACCCAACACAGACAAAAATAAATAAATAAATAAAATTAAAAAAAAAAAAAAAAAAAAAAAGAATGCTGGTTCAGTTGACCTCAAAAAGAATAACCAGCAAAACCCAGACTATGATCTGCTGCATATTATTCCTATGGGCTGTTTCATTAGTGTTCTTAGCAGGAGGGTCTCACTATCGGGAGCAACACTGCATCCTGAACATGTTTCTTAAAGAGCCACGTTACATATCAATATTAAAGCTCTGGAAAGTACTACACTTGAGAGAGTCTACTTATTTGATTATTAAGAAAAAAATTTATTTGCATAGGGAAAGAGTGTTTTTTTCCTCACTCACTTTTTATTTATTCTCCTGGGACATTTTTACTTAATACCAATTAGGGAATCTCTTCTTGAAAAAGTGGATGGAGCAGATGGAAAGACTTAGAAGGCGGGATTTTTAGGGGATTTGAGTGGAAGGATGCGTCTAGTATGATGCCCAGTTTTCGAAGTAGCTTTCAGAGAGTAGAAGACAGTCTGCAGGGAAGAAGGTACAACATGGGGCATGTCAGTATGGAGCTTACTCTGGTATATCTTGGTGATAATGTACAATAGATAGTTGGAAGTATGGGTCCAAATATCACTTGAGAGAGGGATGTACATAAAGACATGGAGATCATTAAGTGTGTGGGTGAATTCCTGGGAGTAGAAGTTCATTCAGGGGCAGAACTGACAGGCAGAACCTGCATCAACACAAATAATTAAGGACTAGGAGAAAACAGATAATCCAGTGATGTTCTAGAAATCAAAGAAAGGGAAGGGTTTTGAGAACTGGGGAGTAAGTATTGTCAGATTCCACAAAGAGGTCAAGAGTGATTAGAAATGGATATGTGTCCCTTGGATTTGACAACACGGAGTCCACCAGTTACCTGGGTGTGTGCACTCACCAAGGAGTGGTCGGGTCAGACTTGAGACGGCAGGGCTGGCGTGAGAATGAGGTGGAAACTATCAATTCAGACCACCCATTCGAGAAGCTGAATTCTGCAGAGAAGAAGAGAAAAAACTAGAGTATAATTGGTCGTTCTTTTGTGTATGAGCGTTTTGCAAAGTACACTCTTTATGAACATGTCTACAGCTTAAGAAAGTGATGAAATGAGTGCAGAAGTGGTGACTTGAGAGAGAGCCATAATTACCTAAGGCCTTTTTGGCTGTGTTAAGGATTTTGGACTGTATCTCAAGAGCAATCGAAAGTCACGGAAAATCTTTTAGCATAAATGCCATGATCAGATTTGCATTTTTAAAAGACTTTTCTTGTCGGTAGCGTATCCATTTAAAACTTCTTTTCTAGGTTTAAGATTAGAGTGGTGGTAGTACAGGTGGAAAGAAGTAAACTTAAAAATTATTTAAGAGGTAGAATCAATATGATTTTGATTTCTTCTACTTATCTTGCAACAGCAATCTATTAAGGTGCTTCCCATGTACTTTAAAAATTGTACATCCAGCTGAAATCAGTCCCGAAAGCAAGAGGAACATATTGACCTTGAATTCATGGCTATTTGAGTAACCTTAATTACATTGCATGTTGTGTATGGCTATTCAAATGACATATGCTTCTCACTGCATAGTTTATAAAGTCTCATGCTGTAGCTCCCTACTATCTAGTTGTAGGTGAGTTATAAAACTTCTAGAGGAGCTAATAATCTGAGCCAGAAGGAGTCAAGCCATTCAGTGTCCTAAGTGTTTTCAATTAGCCATAGATCTTTACATATGTGTTTGTATCCTAGCTCTTCCAATACTAGTTTAAATTAATATGCAGAGGTTTATATAATCTGAAAATAATAGTGGGAAAAGCAACATGAAGCTACGTATAGAAATGATATGAAAAGTAAGAGTAGGAAAAATAATATTAAATCAGGTATAAGATTAAGACTTGAAATAGTGTACATTTTAAGCAGAACACTTGCAAGCTGGGCTGAAAATTTTGGCTCTGAGTTTCCTATTAGCCACTCAAAGAATAATGCAATTAGTTACATATGCAGAGCAGTTATTAGGAAGAACAAGTAAGGAACAAGAAGTTTTCCATGGGTCCTTTTAGAATAGATTATGTGATGATATAAACAATTTAAGCTGGTAGACGAGATATCTTTAACTGATAGAGAAGGCACATGTGGAATATTTGGATAGTGGTCTTCCTGGCCAGGAAGAGACAGTGCAGAGGAGACTCTTTCCTTGTAGTGAGAAATATCATGATGCCTGACAGTATGGTGTGAGATTGAAATTAAGTATGTGGTTAGAAGAGAAGAAATGATCAGGTCAAAAATTTAAAGATGCTCATAGATCCTCCTGATGATCATGACCTATGGAATGCTTTTAGCAGAGTATACGAAGCCTGTCTAGGCTGCTTATGGTAAACAACCCTCAGACTTATTTATGAATTTATGCGTCATGGGCCATAGGAAAATGTCACAGTCAGTTATGTAATTATCAGAGTATAAAATGGAGATAGTTTGTGACCAAATAGCTCTTCTTGTTTGAACAACTGCTTAGTAACCTTTCGTGTTAACTTTGGGCCTGGGTTTATGTTAATGTGACAAGGAGGGAGCTGGGGAGCTGCAGTGATGGGCTCAGACTCCTCCTGGCTTTACCCGTGTCTCACAATTCCCTGCATCCCTAGAACAGTTAGTAAAGTTTGTGATTCTGTGAGTCACTGCTTCTATGAGTGGGATTTGATAATCCAACTCTTTTTCTTTTTAACCCCACTTTCTAGGCTAGTGAACTTTCAGATGTGTGGGTTTCCTTTGTAATTTAAAAAAATTTTCTACATTATATGCCCTAAAATTTCATTTTGTCAGGGAAATGATAACATAACCATTTTCAATAATCAAAGGTAGGTGACCATCTTATTTGATGAGACCATAGCTGTAATCCTCATGGAATAACCCACCTCCCCTGTACCTCTATTTCTTAAAGTTGAGAAATCAAGAGACTCTTGGCTTTTTGCATGTCAAGCTGTTAATTCTTTTTCTCTTTTATTTGCCTACCCCCATTGCCAGCAGCATAATTACCTATTTATTCCTACTATTTCCTCCTTTCTATTATTTTTTTATGTTTACCTTTTGATGTTTTGTGAAATAACTTCTTAATGTGTGCATTTAATAAGATAGTTCCTCCTCCTTAAAATAATGTATAAATAAATTTATGAGGCATCTTTTAGTGACTTAAAATGGAGAAAATGCAAGAGTAGATCTTGGAATGCAACTCAAGGTCTCACTCTATCAGGTATCATTGTGATCCTATCATAAGCACATTTCTACCGGTCATTATAAATCAATATCACGTCCCATAGTCATCCAGAGGGTGAACAAGTAAACACTTCCAAGGATTTTAGAATCATCCACCTTTTTCTCTTAGCTTCTGTTCAAAGAATCTGCTAGCTTATTTACTTGTGTATTCTGAGGTAGAGACTTGTCTAAATGTCATAAAGAACTGCTAACAGTTATTTGGGGATGTGATGGTCCTTTTTTACAATTACGTACTGTGAGGCATACCTCTTCAGGAAGTTCCATTCTAATAAAAACAAAACAAAACAAAACAGCACATTAAGAAGGAGATACACTTTTTAAGGTGGAATTCAGAATGTTAGCATTTTTAAGGTGGAATTCAGAATGTTAGCATTTTAACTCTTCCTTTTTCCTCCCCATCCTCCACATTATGATAAAAGTCATTAAGCAATAAAATAGGGAAAACATGTATCATTTTATGAAAACCACAGTGGAATATCACCCAAATACCAAAATATTTGACAAATTTCTCCATGATAAAGTTCATGAAGGTAAGAATGAGGGAGGGACCAATAAGCTTACAGTTTGCTGTAGCTCGTGGAAGAGAAGTTGCTCCAGAAATCAGAAATGTCACCCTAACGCAGCCTCGCTAACACCTTTTGGCTCAGAACTGTAGGGTCCACCAGGAAGGTGGGCCATGAGACAGCGGATGGGAGGAAAAGTATTGATTATACTGCTGTTTCCTAAAGTGCTCCCCATGTCGGAACTCACAAAGTATATGTGCACCCTAACAAGACTGGCATGCCGAGTGAAGCAGGGCCACTGCTAATGTTGATCCCAGCAAAGGTAGGGGTACCAGCTGAAGAAGGAAACATCACCCTGGAGACCCTAAAAAATAGTATAGAAAATTGGGCAGAGCCTTGGAACTCCCTGTTCCACAGTGTCTTCCTGATGCTGACCCTTCCCTATCCCACTTGGACTCCTGGGTCGCCCAGCTAGTAAAGAAGCATGACTGAAAACATTTATTAACATTCCTTTCTGGGCCTGAAATTCAACAACAGAAATCTAAAAATTTGACAAACTTAATTGCAACTCCAAATACATCATAAAACAGATAACTTCTATAAGGTACATGTAAAAATGGAAAACCAGCTGGACTTGTAAAAGATCCAGAATTTCAGTCTGAGAGATGTTTAATAAAAAAGAGTACCTCCTAATTTCTCATTCATATTTCATGTTGCATTCATAAGACAAAACTGTACATCTTGGAAAATAATCTGAGAATAGAAAAGGATTCTTGAAGGTCAAATTCATGGTTTTCTTAAAGAATGCAGTGAAGCCTATGAAAAATAGGCTAAATAGAACCTGAATGACTGAATTAGAAGATATGTTTAGAAGTTCCTCCTGAATTATGAAGAAAAGGTTAAAGTAATGTAAACTATGAACAAAAAGATGAGAGGAGTGCAAGATACAGTCGAAAGATCCAACAACTGATGAATATTTCAGAGTGAGAGAGAAAAGCATAGGAAAGGCAGTCTCAGAAATAATAGAAGAAATATTACAGAGTCAGAGACTTGAAGCATTGTGGTCTAATATTTAAGTGCATGGGCTTTGGAGCCTTGCTGCAGGTTTCAAGTCTTAACTTGGCCATTTATTAAGCATTTATATTATTGTATTTGAGGCCATTTTTATTATTGAAATGATTTATAGTCTGGTAAAATTTTTGAACCATTAGTACTTTAAAAAGTCATTTAAACTTATAGTCAGAAGAAGAGAGGTTACTAAAAGGACAAATAGGCAGGTTGATGTTGGACTTCTCTACAATACTGGAAGCTGGAAGATACAGACTTTGGAAGGAAACTGTATTTAAGATAGTAGGCATCCTCAGATACACAGGGGCTTAAAAAGGCTACTGTATGCATACAATTCCTTTTTTTTTTTTTTTACTTAAAAGTTTCTAAGTCAAGTAAGAAACAATTAGAAATAAAATAATCAATCATAATACATACTTGGAATAAAATGGCCAGTGATAGGAAACAGAAATGAGTCATTATAATTATTTTGTAAATGAAGAAGATTTCTGACCTCAGTTTTGTGTAATGTTTGCAAATAATGATTCTAAATCATAAATCTGATATTAAATTTATGGAGGTAATAAGAAATATAATCTTTTGCACTGTAATAGAAGCAGGATGGGAACTCATAGCAGTTAATTGTTTTTACTTAGGGATAGATTTCTGCAGACTTACAGGATCCTGGGGACCTGCAATTCTATTTCATCATGACATTGCTGGATTTTCTTGGGACAAGAATGACTTCTTTTGGTGGAGTTGGTGGCAGGAATAGATAGTAAAGTGTGGTGGGTGAAGACTGCCAGAATCCAGCGCTTTTTAGACACAGCCTGGAATTTAGTTACCCCTGCTCTGGATATCATAGTCATGACTGATAACCCAAGTTTTTGGGTGATACTGGGCCCAGTATGGAGGCTGGCAATCTGGTATGGGTTGGGGAAAACAATTTGACCCCATTGTTGGAAATGGAATAAACAGTAGGAGTATAATTTAGTTACTGGAATTCAGGTATGAAAGTATGCCAGGACAAGTAAAGGTACTAAATATGTTGAACCAATGCAGAATGAATTTTGGGTACTTAATTGAACCCTTGACTAGGATTCACTTAATACTAGAATCTGGAGTGGGATGGAGCCTGCAGGTAGAAATAGGGTATCTCAGCTGACTCAAGGGCAGACATCTAACTAGACTGTTAATTTTAAAACGAGATGTTTATTTGTCATTTAAATGGGATGTTTAGTTATCATAGCTATGTGAGAAGAGAAAAGCAAATACCAGTTTTGACAGCCTGCTATACACCAGATACGTGCTAGGATTTTTAACCCATCATTTTGTTAATTTTTAATGTGTCTGGATATATTATTAGAACTTTTCTATAATAAATGTAACCAATTTTCATTATTAGAGCTTTTCTATAATAAATGTAACCAATTTTCAAAGTGCTATTTACCTTTTTTCCTTTTCTGAATTCCAATATTTGGGTTAACACTTTTTCAGATGCAGAGTCTACTACTCCATAATTTACTCATTTCCTGGGTAAAATGGATTAGTGTGTTTATCTGCTATACTATTAAATCATTAGGTAAGAACTTTTTGTTCCTTATTTTTCTTCTTTCTAAATTCAAAAAATTCAAAAGCAATTTTTTTTGGTTAAGGCTAAATTTTAAGTTGTTCTGAAGGAATAAATGCTTATTTGAACATAAAGATTTTTAAGGCACATTTTTTCATGTGCCTTACCAATTTTGAGTTTGTTTTAGAAAAAAATCCTGTCTTATCTATAGTATATTTAAAAATCATTTAGTTTATGAGCAATATTTTAATAAAAAAATTTTTTATTACTCTTCAAGACAACTCATAGACTAATGTAGAATAACCAGTCCTTCTTTCCTTCCTTCCTTCCTTCCTTCCTTCCTTCCTTCCTTCCTTCCTTCCTTCCTTCTTCCCTTCCTCCATTCCTTTCTCTTCTCTTCTCTTCTTTGACAACACTAATTAGTAGTTTATCAGATAAAGGAGAAATTACAAAGTCCTTTTCCTCAAGAAGTTGATGGTTTTTAGGAGGGAAGAAAATGTAGAATAAAAATATTTTACATACTAAGATAGTGTTTTGGACAGAGCTGATAAGAGTTCAAAGTAGAGATTGGGTAATCCTAACAGGGGCCCTCAGAAAAGTTTGAACTGAATTTGGAAAGATGAGAAAGTTTTTAGTAGAAAGAAAAAAGGAAGAGAGGGGTCAAGGGCATCCTAGCCTGGGGCAGAAATGGTATAAAGGCCTGGAAATGATGGAACAACATTCTATGCTCAAAGGTAGTGGAGTTGATGGTGTGAGATGAGGCAAAGTGGATGATGAGGAAGAGATCAATGTCTCTCAAATGTTAGTATGCAAGGCAAGAACCTGTAGTGTCCCTTAGAAATAAAGATCTAGTCATTCCCCTAGACACCCTGATTCAACCAGTTTGGTAATCTTCATTTTCATAAAGCATTTTGCCTTCTCCCTATCAAAGATCTTGATGCAAAGATCTATAAACCACTTTAAAAGAAAAAATAAAAAAACACTGTTTTGAGGAGCAGGAACACATGCAAGAAGTTTAAGCTGGGTAGCACAGTAATATTCTCGTGTTAGGTTGTTCATCCTGGCAACAGTATGAAAGATGACATGAAAGAGTGTAAATTAGAGGAACTACATTATTTAGGGAATTTGCTGTAAGGAAGTAGCTAGGAGAAAGATAGAAGCAGGAAATCCTAAAGGAGCAAGAGGAAATAATGAGATGAATGAAGTGCCTAAAATTATAGGAAATGTAATGGTTCATTTTATGTGTTAAGTTGATTGGACCACGGGTTGCCCAGATAGCTGGTTAAACATTTCTGGGTGTGTCTGTGATCATGTTTCAGAGAAAGAGGTTAGCACATGAACTGGTGGAATGAGTGAAGCATAAGGCCCTCCTCAGTGTGGATGGGCGTCTTCCAACTCACTGAGGGCCTGAACAGAACGAAAAGGCAGAGGGAGGTTGGATTCTCTCTCTCTCTCTTTCTCTCTGCCTGACTGTTCAAGCAGTCCTGGAACTGGAACTTACACCATTGATACTCCTGGTTCTCAGGCCTTTGGACTTGGACTGGAATTTATAGCGCTGGTTTTCCTGGGTCTCTAGCTTACAGACAGCAGACTGTGGGACTTCTCAGCTTCCATAATTACGTGATCCAATTCCCTATAATAAATCTTATTCATATAGGTACAAGTACATCCTATTGGTTCTGTTCTCTGGAGAACCCTGACTAAAACAGGAGGGGTTAGATTATGCACATTGGATCCAACTTCAACGGGAGAAGAGACCTACATTTTTCTGAGATGAGAAGTGAAGATGGGTTTGGATTTAGAAATATTTGAAGGTGTGGAGGTAGAAGGATCTAAAGCCATTTGCTCTTTAATTTAGCAGGTATTTGTGTTTGCTTGGGTTTCAAAAGGAATTATTGCTTAGAAGTTTATTCTGTTGCTTATGAAAAAATCTTCCCCAGAGGAATAGGGTCAGAGATTGATGCTGACGAAATGATCCTCAGTAGAAAACAAAGTGTCTTTTTTACTTGGTAGGACTGAGAGATATGGAAAACTTGGGGAAAACATTTCTTAGAGCAAATGCATTCTAGCAGGTTGGGATTGAATTGAGGGTATTAGCTGGTGTTCCTTGCCACTATTCATTTGTATGTATATCTGCTCTACAGTCTTAAGACTGTTCATTTTTATTTAAAAATAAATGTAAAGTTTAATATAAAGCCGTGTTTTGTTATTACTCTGTTTTCTTTAAGGCAATCAAGTGTAGAATTATTATACTTCTCAGTTTGTGGCACATTTATTAGCAGCCTGTGCAAGAACTTTCTCAGCTTATTTGATACTATCCCTTTCTCTCCATCCCATTCATCTTTTCTGTACCCCATACTCCCCTCTGCTTGCCTAAACCACTCTTGTTTGATGTATTTCCTCATATGCACATATCTTTAAAAATATCAGTAGTGTAACATATATATAATTTAAACTTACTAAATGTCACCCTGCCAAAGATGTCATTTTGTTTCTTACATTTGCCACTTAAAGATTCTTTTAAAATTCATCCATGTTGCCATGTGGAGCTCTACTTGTGTAACTTATTATCTCTACCATGTTATCCCCTTCGTTTTACTCATCAGTCATCCTGGTGGTGGGTACCTTGTCTGCCTGCAATGCCATTCACCACAGAAATCTCTGTTATTAACTTGTACTTATATTTTTCATTTCAGGACAGGGTCATGAAATTTACATATCCTTAATCTATGTCACCTAATCATGCTCCAAAATGGCCATGCCATTCTATACTCTTACCAGTCAAACATGCAGTTGTTATTCTCTTTTTAAATTCTGGGAGTTGTTCTTAGACGGATGGGAGCATAAGTGGCCATTTTCAATGGCCCTTCTCCCAATATCCATGGAAGTGTTGAAAAAGAAGCAAAAACATAAAAGAAGACTTCATCTACATCACAACCAGGAAAAACCTCAATATATAAAACGTTCTAGAGACTATTAGATGCCAAACACAAGGCCATGGATGTTGAGTCGACGGGACAGGAAGTACCCCATCTGAGACCATTTTCCCCACTGCCAATTTGTGGAGAGTGGAGAAGAAACTATGTTCTTCTACCATCCTGTTACTTTAGAACTCACGCTACAAGGCAGAAAATGAAATGGGATAAGCTGCACATCTCAAGCCTCCAGGTCTTACCATTCTGTGCAAATAACTGATGTTATGTGTACAGTTAAGCCCATCTTTCACTACTAATGAACTTCTACCTGACAATGTAGAAACTGTCCCTGGTTGTTTCTTTCCATCCCCACTAAGTATCCCCGTGAGACCCCAAGGTGCGTTTTGTATGTCCATGTGTGTTTTGTGTAGTCGGTTTGGGCTTCCTCTGGTGTAGTGCTATAGGACTGGGCACTCCCATGTGAAATGAGACATCAGTTGCTCCTGTGGTGGTCATTTGTCATTTCTTAGTCACTGTCGTCCCCACAGTACCCTAGGTTTTTTTGTTCTTTTGAAACCAACTACCCTCTGTCTCTCACATGTAGTTTGAATGCAGTTTACCCAATCCTGAACTCCTAATTGTCTTAAACCAGTCAACATCCGTCAACATCCTTCATGTTTTGGCCACAGTGATTGTTCACATATGGGCACATAAGCCAGCCAGAGCCAATGAAATGTGAAGAGAGGTTTGCTGGAACTTCTGAGAAAAAGAAGTTTTCTTTTTCTTCTATAAGGACTATCTGAAGTGTATTTCCTCTTCTGAGTGGTATGGACTGAATTACAGCAGCCATTTTTCTACATGAGGCTGGAGTGTCTGGGGGTGCTCACCAGGGGAAACTGAGGATGGAGCAAAATCTATGGGAGACAGAGAGGAGAGACAGAGAGGAAGCAGGTCCTGTGTGAGACCACTAAAGCAATGATGTCAAAAGTTGCCTGGAACTATACTTACTCTATACTTTTAGTTTTCTGAGCTAATTAAATCCCTTATGCTTTCGCCAATTTGAGTTGGATTTTTGTTTATTTTTATTCAGAAGTATCTGGGTGACAGAGTTCCCTTTAATGTGTGTGTTGACAAACATGGTGGCAGTGGGGTTCCCTGTAGTAGAGCTGGTGAAGAGTTGTATTTAATACATTACTTATTTCTAGCCACAAAAGATAGCCTTGGTGTTTGGGTTGGGACACTTTTGAGTGTGTCACCATTCTCTACCCAAAAGCACTCTGCCTGCCCACCCACAATTTCTAAGTCTGGCTTCTTTGCCTGGGCTTTTTAACATGTTTCACGGTTCCTGAGATCCTTCTATATAACATCGATCAATTCATTTTCTCCTGCTACCCCTCCACTAGAGTATTAGCTTGGGTACTTTGATTGCAAGAAACACAAACTAATTATAAGCCTTAGGTGTATCTCATGAAACCCCAGAATAGGGGAAATAATTTGGTCTCGGAAAAGAACTACAGTAGGAACTATAGAGAACTCTGATGGCTTTCCCTTCATTTCTCTACTCTGTACACTCTGCTTTTTTGTCTCCATGGTGAAATAGCATGGGCACCTCACTCCTAAATTATGTATTAAAGCAGCCTGATGGAAAACAGACTAGACTTTCTGTGTGCTCCAATGCTAAATTCTCAGATGAAACAGTTGAGTTGATTCTGTTTCAATCACTTATTTGCTTTCAGTTCAGCAAACTTTAATCAGATGTGAGGTCACCTGACATACCTGAGGCTGGCAGGGACCTCTCCTGTGGAGGTGTTGAGAGAGCAGTTCTCAGAGGAAAGGGGGTTACTGTGAAGTGGGCTGATTCCACAGGAATTGTGGCAGGCAATTCATTTTGCTCTGGGCTCCATTTATGGTTGGGAGCTTCCTCTCCTTCCCCACCGCTAACCCCACCACCGACAAGGTCTTTAGACCATGGACATCCGTGGATGCAAATACATCCTTGAAAATGGAGAAGTAATGCTCAGTTTCCTGTGCCAGATAGTTCAGAATCTCAGCTTCAGCCTGGCTTGCGGGAGCCGTGCTGCATGGGCCTGGTTTCATTTAGAGAAACAGTGTGGATTGTTGGCTATAGAACAGTTTGGGGCTCATTAAAACTGAGGGGATGAGATTGCAATTGATTTTTTTTTCCATCCCTCAAGGAGCAGGCTCTACTGTTGCTGATTCTTAACAGATATATGTATAAATATGTATTTCAGCTTTTTCTCCTGAGTTGGTTAACATGTCAGAGAGTGTCGACTCCAAATTCATGACTTCAAGTTTGAGAAAACATTCCATTTAGCAGAACTTTTCTCTGCTTCAGGACATACTTTCATGTTAGAATTGCTTTGTTATGGGTTATAAAAGTAAGGATTTAAATATGTGATTTTGTGTGAACATTCATCAACCATGACTAGAAAAACAACTGAATACGTTATCCATTGAAGGATCAATGATGCCATTTATATGTGAGGGACAGCATTACTGTTCTACCAGTGGGTATTATGTTGACCCTATTTGTTTAAATTTGTAGATTGGCAAATGTTACTTTTTTTTAATTGAATTTTTAATTGAATTTTATTATCATTTTTTATTGAATCCAGAACCATAAAAAACCCTTAATAGCTGAAACACTTAATACTCTTATGAAAAAAAATTTTTTTTTATTTTAATGAATAATATCAATATATACTTTTAGAGGACAGTGCCTGTATTCCAGAAAAGAAAAAAGATGAATCTTTAAATTACAGTGGTACATTATTGAGGAATATTTGTAAAAATGTAAATACGATCATCATAAATACTATTTCAAAATGTTTATTGAACCAGTTTTTAATGTCCTCAGCAATATGCTCATCCTGGATCTATATGGAAAATTATCTCATTAATTTTAAGCCGTGAAAGTGCTTTCTTAGGCTTCTTGCAAAATATTTATGTGCAAGTAAGGAGAAAGGGAAGGAGACTAATACTTTCCTGAAGATCTTTTGTTCCAGGCACCGTGCTAGTTACATACAATACACTGGGATACAAGGCAAAGGTGGTCCTTATCCTATCAGAGCTTGTAGTCTTGGGAGAGAAGCAAATTAAATGGAATCAATTAACTACACAAAGCAAATGTTCAGGAAAGCACCAAGATGCAGGGTGGTATCAGGAACTGTTAGGCAGCCCTTCAGGTCAGGGTTGGCAGAAGTTAGAAAGGAAGGAGCTTTCAAACGGTTAAACAGGTTTTAGCACAAATGCCACAGAGATGAGAAATTAACCTCATGCTTTCCCATTCCTCCAAATACTGACACCTGTCCAGAATCCTTCTTCTTTTGTTCTCTCTCTAGGGCTTTCAGGTCATTGATTGTTGTATTTTGCCCAGTCAATGGTGGCTTTCTGTGGCTAGCACTGCAATGTTGCAAGTGGAATCCTTCTTGTTATTTCTTGGACATAACACATTTTATTTCATTTTAGAGCAGAGAACTGGAATGGCCACTAAAAGAGTGTTATCAGACCCTGCATTTAGTATCACATCCTTTTGATGTTCTGGAATAAACCATAAAAGAGAGTGGAATGATTTGGCCTGCCATAATCCTGGGAAATATTATTAGTGTTGTATTGGCTAGATTTCTTGATAAGGTAGGTAACTGAAGAATCTGTGGTAGATCCAGGCTTTACTCTGAGCTGGAAAATGACTACGGCATCTGCAAACCTTGCATTCTTGCATAATTAAATTCAGGTCCAGCAGAAAAGAGAAAGCTTTGCTTTCCTGGAGACCTCAGCAAATATCTCTGCATTTCTTTCTTGTGACTGGCTGTCTATTTCTGAATCAATCATTGTGCTGACAGGATAGAATGCTGTGTTTTCATCCTTTTGTGTGTATCAATTTCATCTAAATAACATGTATGTGAGTGAGGAAGAGGTAAAGCTTGAAAGGAAATTCCAGGAGAGGGAACAGATGCTACTCAACTCTCAGGAGATCCAATGCCATTGTCATGATTCTTGCTAGATACATGGACTTAAGTATTTTTTATTCTACCTGGATGAAGGAATACATTTGACTCAGTCAAAACCCTTTCACCCTGATAACATTTCACAGATCATCAGTTTTAGAATGTATGGCAAGAAGACACTCTCAGAAAAGACAGAAAGAGAAAAATTTACCAGTATCACCTTACTACTATGAATTCCAAGGCCCTATTTTCATCTGGTGAGAATTTGGTATTTTATGACACGTAACATCCATTCTGGGGAACCTAAAGTATATCTTGATGTCAGTGTCTTGACACCAAGGCCCTTTCCTATGTCAACCATCAACAAAGCTGATATGTGTTACAAACATAAAAATCCTGCAAGTTGGCTAGGGGAGAGGTAAATGTTTGAAATAAAAAGAGAATGTATATTATCAATCAGTGGTACTATTTTAAAAGTCGTCTTTTTTTTTTTTTTTTATAAGAAAAAGCATGGATACAGAAAACCCTTGGATTTAAGCTTATTTGATTTGTTGTAATCCATTGCAATTATTATTAGCGATACTTAAATTGTCCCATGTTTGGCCAGCAAAAATGTTTTGAAGTTGGCTTTTTTTTTTCAGTTTTAATATTTTTTATTGAAGTACAGTTGATTTACAATGTTGTGTTAATTTCTGCTCTACAGAAAAGTGATTCAGTTACATATATATATATATATATATAATCTTTTTAAAATATTCTTGTCCATTATGGTTTATCATAGGATATTGAATATAGTTCTCTGTGCAGTACAGTAGGACCTTGTTGTTTATCTATTCCATGTATAATAGCTTACATCTGCTAACCTCAGTTTCCCACTCCATCCCTCCCCCAAGCCCCCCACCCCCTTGGCAACCACCAGTCTGTCCTCTATGTCCATGGTTCTGTTTCTGTTTCATAGATAGGTTCATTTGTGTCATATTTTAGATTCCACATATAAGTGATATCATATGGTATTTGTCTTTCTCTTTCTGACTTACTTCACTTAGTATGATAGTTGAAGATGGCTTCTGTTACGGGCTAAATTGTGTTCCTCCAAATTCCTAAGTTGAAACCCTAGCCCCTAATATGACTGTATTAGGAGATGGGAGGTAACTAAGGTTAAATGAGCTCATAAGGATGGGTCCTAATCCAATATTACCGGTGTCCTTTTAAGAAGAAAGACATGGGGAGAGCACATGTACAAAGAACAGATCACCTGAGGACACATAGAGAAGGTGCCATCTGTAAGCCAAGGATTTGAGAGGCCGCAAGAGAAACCAAACCTGCCAGCACCTTGGTCTTGGACTTCCAGCCTCCAGAACTGTGATAAAATAAATTTCTGTTGTGTAAGCCGCCAGTCTGTGGTATTCTGTTATGGCAGCCCTGGCAGACTAATATGTTTCCTGAGTCTGTTTTGATATGACCCTGGTAGTTATTTGCTATCTACTAGCAAGTCTATTAGCAAATAACTAGGGTTATTTGACCCTAGCTTCTTTGCTATCTGGTGAACAAGATGCTTTAGCTGGTCTGTCATCTTATCTCTTTCCTGCCCCAGACCTAGAGGGAGGCATTTCTTAGAGAAGCACTGACTTCTTTTTGAGAGTATTGGTATTTCAAGATTATAATCTGGGCACACGGGGGACCCTTTGCCACTCAGTTATTCATTGTTCCTAGGCCTTTTCAGTGAAACTAGGAAATATATTTTTTTAAAGGTAAATTTCTTCATGCTTTCATATTGCTACTTTAAGTCAAGTTTGCAGAGGTTTTTGGGTTTTTTTTGGATATCTTTATGGGTTTTTTTTTAAACATTTTTATTGGAGTATAATTGCTTTACAATGGTGTGTTAGTTTCTGCTATATAACAAAGTGAATCAGCTATACGTATACATATATCCCCATATCCCCTCCCTCTTGCATCTCCCTCCCACCCTCCCTATCCCACCCCTCTAGGTGGTCACAAATCACAGAGCTGATCTCCCTGTGCCATGTGGCTTCTTCCCACTAGCTATCTATTTTGCAGAGTTTTACTTAACCTCTTCTTTATTATGTCTGTATCTCTTTTCTTCTTCACTAAAAAAAATCCTGATTTTCAAGGATACAGGATAGAATTAGAGAACAGAATAGTCCATAATTACTTATTTGTTTTATCCCATTTCACCCTCACAACAGTTTCAGCATAGAATAAAATACAGGTTTTAGTATTTGTCCTGTTTTCTTCTTCAGGGGTTTACATTATAAACAATATTTTTTTTTGTCACTGTCTTTCAAATCCTTTCATTCTTTTTGATTTTTCACAATTCCTTATTTTCCACCCTCTGCTTCTCTTAAGGTATTACCTTTGTGTGATTGGCTCCTGTGTTCTTCTAGTTTAGTCTTCTCTTCAGAATGTTTTTCTTTCATCTTTAATTCTTTCCTGAGTACTGTCACCTCATATCTGAATTTTTAAAATTCTGATTTGTGCTGTTCTTTCATGTTTTATGTCATCTTTTAGCTTGTTTTGAAATAGCATGGCTGAATTTTTTATTTTTTTGTTGGGGGAGGGCATGTCTTTCTGGCATGCTTTCTTTGTCTGTAGGGATGTTATTCTGTTCCTTACTCCCTTTTTTATTGTAATAACTCTGTGTGAGATTTGACCTCAATATTTTTTGATGTTCAGTTCACGTGAAGTTGTTTTTTTTTCCTTGGAAATTTAGGTTGAAATAGACTTCAGAATAGTTTTTGTGACTTTACAGAGTTTCTTCTTCTGTTGGTTTTGTGTAGTGTTTAAAAGTATGGCTGCGTGTTTTCTGAAATTTCCTGGATTTATTTCCCTTCCCACTTTGGTCTGGACCTTCTCTGTGTATGTCTCTTAACTCCTTCTTCTGCTGAATTTTAATTCCGCTTCCAGACGTTTCTCTTCTGCATGGGGTTCTTCCCTGGAAAGGAGCCTGCTGGATCTCTTTGGAGAGTTCACAGGGGTCTGGATTGATCCTGCTAATTCATTCATTTTAATCTTGGCTCCTTTGCACACATCCAGTGATCGAGAGGGCGAAACTCTCCATTTCAGCTGCTGTTCACAAATCGGTCCACTGTGCTTTCTTGTGAATTCTGGTTGGCTCTTTGGGGCTTCATCTGTCCTTAGGTCCTTCAGATATTATCCCTCTGCTTCATTTTTCTCTCTCCTGCCCAGACTCTGATACTGTGAAGATCTGTGGCTGTTGCTGTTTTTTCCCCACTCCACATATATTTTGAAGGTTGTGGGGATATTACGTCACCTAGTTTTGTTGTATCTTTTGGATTTGATTTCAAGTTGTTCTATCTGGTCCGTGTGGGGATTTGGAGATCGTGAAAACTATGCTGCCACTGCCACCGTCTTTCCAGAATGCCTCCCAATGTTCCTGTTTTAACATATTAACAAAAGTACACAAGCAGGTAGATGGCTGTTAACAGTTTCTTAAGTGGGGGAACAGAAAGGAAAACGTAGTAACCAGTACTGCTGCTTCTGGTTAGGCAATCCAGAAAAGCCTACACAATTCTGGTCGAGGGCCCCTTCAGCAAGGAGCCTGCTGTTTTATTTTTAGTTTCATTTTGTTTTCAGCACTTTAATTCTCGCAGAGTTTGGTTTTACTGATCAGAAACACGGCTGCTGCACCTGAGCTTGGGTTGCGTATTCATAAGCATCCTCGGTTATGCCATGTTCTTTGAAGCCAGGCTTTGAAATATTTTGAAAATATATCTTGTTACCATGTAGTATCTGTTTGGGGTCCATTTGGCTTTGCTTTCTTATGATGCTAGTTCTATTTACAATGGGAGAACTGAAGTCTGGGCATTTGATCAACAAGCATCTTATTATGTCCTTTGTGCTTACACTGTGAATAAAATGTAAGATATGGTTCTTTCCCTGAGGATGTGTAGTTCATCTCGCCTGTCGTTTGGACTGACACAGGAAACAAGGGAACTAGTTTCTTGTAGACTCTTTTCCCCCTCCACTGCGACCCTAACTCTTAAGTTACTACTGATAAAAATATCGTGCCAATTAGACATAACTAGGTCTTTGAATTATAGTCTTGATTTGGTTTGGAGTTTAGCTTTATGTTGGCATTACCAACTTCCAAGATGCTAAATGAAAGTCTGGATTAATCAATGCAGATCCTCATCAACTTGAGGGATGTGTTTGCTCTAAGTGGTCTAAGTTGCTAGCCATGCTTATTCAGAGTGTGCTGAGACATGATGGTTTCTCTTCCACATATGTTTAGAAAGCGGTCAAGGTAATTTGCAGCATCTTTCTAAGCGTACTTTCCACCACTTAAAATTGGGCACAGGGACTTCCCTGTTGGTGCAGTGATTAAGAATCTGCCTGCCAATGCAGGGGACACTGGTTCGATCCCTGGTCCAGAAGGATCCCACATGCCACGGAACAACTAAGCCCGTGTGCCACAACTACTGAGTCTACTCTCTAGAGCCCATGAGCCGCAACTACTGAGCCTGCTCTCCACAACTTCTGAAGCCCACACGCCCTAGAGCCTGCACACTACAACTACTGAGCCCGCGTGTTGCAACTACTGAAGCCCATGCACCTAGAGCCCCTGCTCCACAACAAGAGAAGCCACCACAATGGGAAGCCCGCGCACCACATCAAAGAGTAGCCCCTGCTCGCCACAACTAGAGAAAGCCCACGCTCAGCAACGAAGACCCAATGCAGCCAAGAAAATAAATTAAAAAAAAAAATTAAAGAAAATTGGGCACAAAGGCAAATGGCAACTCTATAACTTTATATTTTAGCCTATTTTTATTTTTGAATAAAACTCCTTGGATGGTTCCTAACCTAAAATGTATTTTCTTGCAACTTTCCAAACAGATGACTTCTTTAGAAACAGGAATTGAAAATGGTCAGGTTTGTCTGTACACAAACCATTTATAGATTGAAGGCCATTGCTTTCCTCTCAGTAGAGTGGTGGTGAACACGATAGCTTGGAAATCACTCTGCCTGTTTCCAAACACCAGCTCCACCATTTTGTATTATGTAAGTATGTGTCACTGGGCAGCTTTTAAAGCCTCTTTATGTCTCCATTTCCTCACAAGTAAAATGTGGTAGTGATGGTACCTATGTCATAAGGTTAAAGTGACGACTAAATGAGATAACGCATATACATGGTAGATCCTTGATTGTTGGTTTAATGAATGAAAATTGAGTGTTTATGATGCATTATACTAGGCTCTGAGCTGGACAACTGGCATACGATAATGAGTAAAAGTTCCTGCACTTGGAGCTTTGTAGTACGGATGAGGGAACTAATTAATTAGTAATCACATTTAGGAACATAACACTGCAACCATGATAAGTGCAATGAAGAGGAATGAGGGGCAGTCCAGAGGCATAGAGTAAGGACTGGAGCTGTCGGTGGGGTTAAGGAAAGTTCCTGTGGGAAGACTGAATTAAGATCTAAAGAAAAATAGATGGGAATGAAGTCGGGGAAGGTGTGTGTTTGCCGCAAGACTGTCTAAGACAGAGGGAAGAGCATGCAGAATGGCTCTGTGGAAAGAGGGCACTTGGTGAATATGAGGAAATAAAAGAAGGCTGGTGTGTGAAGGGAAGAGTACAATGGCTGATGTTACTTGAGATGAGGCTGGAGCAGGAGGGAAGGAAGAAGTGGTCCAACTTGGGGCCTTCTTGGGCCGTGTTTAAGAATGTGATCTAGCAAAGTGATGTTAGGTATTTAAATTCTGGAGAGAGATTCTATTATTGTTGTTGTTGTTACTATTATCATTATTTTTATTCCCTAGCAGTCTTTCCTGTACCAAATATGTTTATATCCTTTAATATTTATTCATTGGTTCTCTTCCCCAGTCTCTATCATTGTTTTTCTCTGAACTCTAATTCCTCAATCTTTCCATTTAGGAAGAAAGCTGAGAAGATAACTTTATTTTCTTTAAGTCAATTTTACTGTTTGAAGTAGAATTTGCCTTTGTATAACTTTAGGCAATATAAATAAAAAACAATTGCCAAGATGTTACCTACTGTGACACATTTTATGTGTCTGAGCCTTTGTGCAATGCTCAAGCACGCTGCTGTTTATTTGTCTAACTTACACAAACTGAAGCCTGAGGCTGAATCTGTGTGGAAAAGGAGGAGTTTGAAAGGTGACTGTTGTGTGTGTGTGTGTGTGTGTGTGTACACACATGCACATTTGCATATTTTATGTTTGCTGATCTACAGTTGGTCAGTGAAGAGCTAATGTGGAAGCTGTGCAACTCTGCAGAGATCAAAGACCATAACCCTTACTCCTACCCTAAAATAAGGGAAGAACTGTATTATATTGGGCCATGTAAATACAATTGTCCTGAAACCTGGGTAGGCTTGGGATGCCCTGAGGCTCACCCCATGATGCACCCTCAGGGCTGTCCTCTGTAGGCACTGTTCCACGCCGCATACCTTTTTCTCTGTTCTCTAGCGTACCTGCTATGGCTAACGGGGCTTGCCCTGGGCTCCTGTCTAGGATAAGAGTTGTTAATCATACTAGCAAAATTTGTTTCTAATTTTTTTTATTGCAGTAAAATATGAAATTTACCATCTTAACCACTTTATAAGTGCACAGTTCAGTGGTACTAAATATGTTTATGTTATACAAACCACTGCCACCATCTACCTCCAGAACTCTTTTCATCTTGCAAAACTGAAACTCTGTCCCCATTAAACAGTAAGTCCCCAGTCTCCCCCCTCTGCCCAGCCCCAGCCAACCACCATTCTACTTTCTGTCTCTATGATTTTGGTGATCCTAAGAACCTCATATGAGTGGAGTTATATTTGTGTTTTTGTGACTGGCTTATTTCACCTAGTGTAATGTCCTCAAGGTTCATCCATGTTGTAGCATAAGTCAGAATTTCCTTCCTTTTTAAGGTTGAATAATATTCCAGTGTATGTATATACCATATTTTGCTTACCATTCATCAATCCAAGGACACTTGGGTTGCTTCCATGTTTTAGCTATCATGAATAATATGCTGAGAATATGGTGTACAAATATCTCTTCAAGACTGTTTTCAATTCTTTTGGGTATGTATACAGAAGTAGAATTGCTGGATCATATGGTAATTCTACTTTTAGGTTTTTGAGTAACTGCCATATTGTTTTCCACAGTGGTTTTACCATTTCACATTCCAGCCAACAGTACACAAGTGTTCTAATAACTCCACATCCTCGCTAACACTTGTTATTATCTGTATTTTCCATAGTAGTCATTCTAATGGGTGTGAGGTGGTATCTCATTGTAGCTTTTATTTCCTTCCAGTTTTATTGAGATACAGTTGACATACAACACTGTATAAGTTTAAGGTATACAGCATAATGATTTGACTTGCATACATCATGAAATGGTTATCACAATAAGTTTACTGAACATCTATCTTCTCTTGTAGATACAAAATCAAAGAAATAGAAAAAATTTTTTTCCTTGTGGTAAGACTCTTAGGATTTACTCTCTTAACTTTCATATATAACATACAATGATGTTATTTATATTTATCACATTGTACTTTACATCTCTAGTACTTACTTATCTTTATAACTGGGAGTTTGTACCTTTTGACTATCTTCATCCAGTTCCCCCTTCTCCAACTCCCTGTACATATCTGATCTCTTTTTCTATGAGTTTGTTTGTTTTTGAAGTACAATTGGTGTACAACTCTATGTTAGTTCCTGTTACACAACATAATGATTTGATATTTCAATACATTTCAAAATAATTGCCATAAGTCTAGTTACAATATGTCACCATAAAAAGATATTATGTAGTCATTGACTATATTCCCCACACTTTACATTTCATACCTGTGTCTCATTTATTTTACAACTGGAAGTTTGTACCTCTTAATCTCCCTCACCTATTTCTTTCTTTCCCTATTCCCCTCCCCTCTGGCAACCACCTGTTTGTTTTCTGTATTTATGAGTCTGTTTCTGTTTTGTTGTGTTTGTTCATTTGTTTTGGTATTTAGATTCCACATATAAGTGGAATCATACAGTATTTGTCTTTTACTGTTTGATCTATTTCACTTAGCATAATACTCTCTAGTTCCATTCATGTTGTCACAAATGGCAAGATTTTATTCTTTTTCATGACTGAGTAACTTTATATATATATCACATATGATATATATATCACATTATTTATCCATTCATTTATTGATGGGCACTTATGTTGCTTCCATATCTTAGCTATTGTAAATAATGCTGCAATGAGTATAGGGGTGCATATATCTTTTCAAATTAGTGTTTTTGTTTTCTTCGAATAAGTGCCCAGGGATAGAATTGTTGGATTATATAGTAGTTCTATTTTTCATTTTTTGAGGAATTTCCGTACTGTTTTCCATAGCAGCTACACCAATTTACATTCTCGTCAACAATGCACAAGGGTTCCCTTTTTTCCACATCCTTGATAACACTTGTTATTTGCTGTCTTTTTGATAATAGCCATTCGGACAATGTGAGGTGATATCTCATTACGGTTTTAATTTGCATTTCCCTGACGATTAGTGATCTTGAGCATCTTTTCATGTGTCTGTTGGCCATCTGTATGTCTTCTTCGTAAAAATGTCTATTCAGAACCTCTGTCTATTTTTTAACTGCGTTGTTAGTTTTTTTGACATTGAGTTGTATGGGTTCTTTGAAGATTTTAGATATTAACCCCTATTGGATATATCAGTTACAAATATCTTCTCCTGTTCAGTGGGGGCCTTTTCATTTTGTTGATAGTTTTCTCTGCTGTGCAAAAGCTTTTAAGTTTGGCATAGGCTCATTTATTTATTTTGTTTTTGTTTCCCTTGCCTGAGGAGACATACCCAACAAAATATTGCTAAGATAAATATCAAAGATCTTACTGTCTATGTTTTCTTCTAGAAGCTTTATGGTTTCAGGCCCTATATTTAGGTATTTAACCCATTTGGAATTTATTTTTGTGCATGGTGTGAGAGGGTAGCCAGTTTGATTCTTTTGTGTGTCGCTGTCCAGTTTTTCCAACACCATTATTGAAGAGGCTGTCTTTTCCCCATTGTATATTCTTGCCTCCTTTGTCATAAATTAATTGCCCATGTAAGTGTGGGTTCATTTCTGGACTCTCTATTCTGTTCCATTGATATATGTACGTGTTTTTGTGCCAGTACGATACTGTTTTGATTACCGTAGCTTTGTAGTATAGTTTGAAATCAGGGAGCATGATTCCTCCAGATCTGTTCTTCTTTCTCAAGATTGTTTTGGCTATTCAGGGACTTTTGTGTTTCCACACACATTTAAAAATTATTTGTTCTAGTTCTGTGAAAAATGCTCTTGGTATTTTGATAGGGATTGCATTGAATCTGTAGATAGCCTTGGGTAGTATGGTCATTTTAATAATATTAATTCTCCTAATCCATGAACATGGTATATCTTTCCATATGTTTATGTTGTCTTCAATTTCTTTCATCAGTGTCTTATTGTTTTCTGAGTACAGGTCTTTTACCTCCTTAGGTAGGTTTATTACTAGATATTTTATTCTTTTGGATGTGATTGTAAATGAAATTGTTTCCTTACTTTCTCTTTCTGATAGTTCATTGTTAGTGTATAGAAATGCAACAGATTTCTGTATATTAATTTTGTATCCTGCAAATTTACTGAATTCATTGATGAGCTATAGTAGGTTTTTGATGGTGTCTTGAGGATTTTCTATGTATAGTATCGTGTCATTTGTATACAGTGACAGTTTTACTTCTTCCTTTCCAGTTTGGATTCCTTTTGTTTCTTTTTCTTGTCTGCTGCTGTGGCTAGGGCTTCCAACACTATGTTGAATAAAAGTGGCAAGAGTGGATATCCTTTTCTTGTACCTGATCTTAGAAGAAATGCTTTTAGTTTCTCACCACTGAGTATTATGTTAGCTTGGGTTTGTCATATATGGCTTTTACTATGTTGAGATATGTTTCCTCTCTGCCCACTTTCTGGAGTGTTTTTATCATAAATGGATGTTGAATTTTGTCAAAAGCTTTTTCTGTATCTATTGAGATGATCATATGATTTTTATTCTTCAATATGTTAATGTGGTTATCACACTGATTGATTGATTGGGGATATTGAACCATCCATTCATCACTGGGATAAATTACACTTGATCATGATGTATGAGTTTTTTAATATAATATTGAAAATTTGGTTTGCTAATACTTTGTTGAGGATTTTTGCATCTATTTTCATCAGCAATATTCACCTGTAATTTTCTTTTTGTGATACCTTTGCCTGGTTTTTGTATCAGGGTGATGCTGTGTTTGTAGAATGAGTTCCAAAACTTCCTTCCTCTGCAATATTTTGGAATAGTTTGAGAAGGATAGGTGTTAACTCTTCTCTAAATGTTTGGTAGAATTCACCTGTGAAGCCATCCTGAACTACTTTTTTTTTTCTTTATTACTGATTCAGTTTCATTACTGGTAGTTAGACTCTTCATATTTTCTGTTTCTTCCTGGTTCAATCTTGGGATATTGTGCATTTCTAGAAATTTGTCCATTTCTTTTAGGTTGCCCATTTTATTGGGCTATAATTGTTTGTAGTAATCTCTTGTGACCCTTTGTATGTCTGTGGTGTCAGTTGTAACTTCTCCTTTTTCATTTCTAATTTTATTAATTTGGGCCCTCATGCTTTTTTTCTTGATGAGTCTGGCTAATGGTTTACCAATTTTGTCTATCTTTTCAAAGAATCAGCTCTTAGTTTCATTGATCTTTTCTACTGTTTTTTTTTTTTTCAAATTCTCTTTTTCATTTATTTCTGCTTTATGATTTTTTTCCTTCTACTAACATTGTTTTTTGTTGTTGTTGTCATTGTTGTTCTTATTTTTCTAGTTCCTTTAGGTATAAGGTTTGGTTGTTCTTTTGAGATTTTTTTTTTTGTTTCCTGAAGTAAGCTTGTATTGCTATAAACTTCACTCTTAGAACTTCTTCTACTGCATCCTATAGATTTTAGATTGTTGTGTTTTCATTTTCATTTGTCTCTAGGTATTTTTTGATTTCTTCTTTGATTTCTTCAGTGATCCATTTATTGTTTAGTAGCATATTTTTTAACCTTCCTGTGTTTGTGTTTTTTGCCTGCCGGTGGATGGGGCCAGTTCCTGGCACAGCTTGCTGTGGGGTCCAGGGTATCCTAAGGCTGGTGTTGACCCACTGGTATCATTTTGCTGGTGGGCATATAGAACATGAACCTGTAATGTGCAGTGCTGATCATTAATGTCAGATACATAACATGTAATGTTTGTTAAATGAACAGGTAATTATTATGAAAAATATTCTATGTATTCCAGGGCCTGATCTTCAGGTTTGCATAGCCAAAAAACCTGCATGTTGCACCAGGAAGATGGAGGAAAGTTATCAAATCGCAGCTCTCCAAGATATGCAGCAGGTGCTTCAAACATCCAGCTCTACATTAAAGTTTCTGATATCTCGAAACGCAGCTGCCTTTCAAGGTAAATGTATCTTGATTTCTGAAACTGAGCATAAATCTTGCTATGTAATTTACCTATTATTACTATTATACTGGTAAATTTGTCTAGGTTTATTTCTTTGTCTTTGCATATTATTCTGGTATAAAATGAGGTTTTAGCTTTTTCTGACCTTCACAGCTTGTTTCTGAGGTCATTCTGGGGCATATAAATCGACTTGGAGTAGAGTCTGTAATGTTAGTGAAATTTATGCCTTTCTGGGGGTTCTGCCAAATCCCACAATACTCTGACCCATGGTTTTACTTCAGTATGAACAGACATGATTATTAGATTTTATTAAAATAGTCTATAAAACAAAGTCTCATCACTTTTAACTGGGTAATAATAGATTCATTTTCAAAAACATAATTAAAAAATATTTGTCTAATTTTTTCCTCTACTACTTCATGTGATTTTCCTAAGAACACCAGTGTGATATATCGAAGGGTAGACAAGTCTGATAAATAGTAAAATAGGAAATATTAATTGGATGTTTAAGGGTCAGCTATGACCAGAACTCAACCTTAATTCAAACAATATATTCAGAAATAAAATTAATGGGTTATAAAATTACAACACACATTGGAAAACAGATGATCTTTTTCTTATTTTAGTCATCTCCCCTGTACAATTCCTTATTGCTACAATAAAATAGCTTAATTTATTTTTCCTTTTATAAAGCATTAGCTATTCTGTATATGATTAGAATGAAAATATTTAGATTACACTGCTTTTCAAAGTTATTGCTTTTGTTCAATGCAAAATATAACTTCTGCTAGTATTCCTTTTTAATAAGTATATTAATGTCAATCTATTTAAATAATTTGTGCTTTGTTTACATACAGAACTAAATCACAAGGCTGATTAATTTTTAAAACTCAACTTATTAAATAAAATAAATATAATAAATCAGGACAGAATTTAAGTTGAATTAAATTATAGCTCATGATGAATTGATGATTTTTTTAATAGAAATTGTGACATGTCAGATTTTAAGATGTTTTAATCCAGTAATATTTTTAGATGTCTTAGAAAACAACCTTATTTATGTTATGGAATTTATTCATGTGAAATTGTTGGGGGCAAATATATTGATATGCCTTTTAAGCAAAGATTGGTGGCTTGAACTGACTGAACTAGAAGATATTAACCACCCACAGAAAGTGATGTAATGATTTTTTCTTATGAAAATGATAGTGTGTACAATATGGAAAATACATTTTAGAGATAAAGGGGGCAGTGAATAAATCAACCTTACCAGAACAGGGAGTTGTGGATGGGAATTGTGGACCATATGCTTGAAAAGGTAAGTTGGACTCATGTGGAAGAAGACTTAAAACATCAACTTGAGTTTGAGAGAGTCATTAAAGATTTTTGAACAGGGAAGCTTCATTATGATTTATCATCTTTTAATGTCAAAACTAAATCCCTCCAAGTGAGAAAGTATGGCTGAAGAAGATCATGACAAATCAAACCTACTTTTTTGGATAGCAGTGTTAACCATATAGGTGAAAGAAAGTGCCAGCAGTTACTATCACATAGGGACTCAATGAATGGTAGTTGAACATTTTCTTCTGTCTTCAAATATACTCTAAAAACCTTTTCACCTATTGTTGGATAAATTGATCAAGATAGAGCACATTAAATTCAAAAGATTGGGAAAAATATAAAACCTGGAATGTTTAGACTCTTAACATGGGTTTAGGCTGCTGAAAACTTTTGGTGATATTGCTAAAAGTTTGGTGACAACTTATCAGTAGTATAAGGACATGAGATTATCTCTACTGGAGTGTCAGGTAATATTATGTATAATTTTTGTTATTTTTTGTTTAATAAATTGTACCTGATATATTTAATAGGGTAAGTTTTGCTGCGTATTTAAATATCAATTATAAAAGTGAAAAACGTAGGGCCTTTCTCAAATATAATTTGTTATAAAAAATTGTCATGTTCTCCCTTTGTGGCATGTCAATTTTATTTAAGAATCATGAGAAGGCAAGACAGTTTTAGAAGAAATTTTCCTAAAGGCTAACTTTATTGGAACAAATTCTCTTACAAGAAGAATACCTGCTTTTAATTTAATGAATAAAATAAGTAGCTTTAGGCTTAGTTCCATAAAAACAAGCTAAATATATGTGCTAAAAGCCATTTGAGAGATCACATTTGCTGTATCATAACTGAACAGGCAACTTTATCAATAAGTAAAAGCCCTCTGTCTAGTTTCTATGTAATTAAAATGTCTGAACACAAATCAGCCTTTGTTTTTCCTAAGAAGAAAGCGGCTAATACATTTTAGTGGGAAACTTAGTCTGCTTGAGAGCAATTTAATGGAGGAAATCATTTCACTGCTTAAGTCCTGTAAGTAGATGTAAGTAGATGTGCTACATTTCGATCTTTTTATTTTTTAATATTTCACTTATATTTCCTACTTCGACAGTACTACCCTGTCCTTTTAGCCATATTGTGGCTAAAATCCCATATACTGGGATGTAGTATGGTCCCTTCTCTCATAGATCTTACGGGGTTCCACGGGAGCATGTTTTTGAAGTAAACCTTTGGATATGACTGGTGGGGATGATCACTTGGGTGTGTGGGTGTAGTGGACCCCACACGACTGTAAGATGAAGGCTGGGAGGTTGGGATTGCTCCAAAGAGAAGAGACAGTGCCGGCAACTGGTACCAGAAGACATAAGGTTAGTCCACGTACAGCCCACATTCAGCTCTGGAATTTAGCCCTGGAAGGTAATATCACTGGGACTGGAATCAGCCTCCTTACTGGGATAATTCTACTTTTTTCAGTTAAGGTGTTTGTTATAGGTTTCCTGAAAATAAAACAGGCAAACAAAGATATGTTTTTGGAAGAACCCGTAAGTACGACCTGGGGTTCACTGTGTCCTATGGGTTGTCATTCACGTAGCATACAACGTTTGATAAGATGAAAGGAGCAAGCGGGTATCCTTGTGTCTGTTGCTCTTCATAAATTAGTGGTGATGTTTGCCCAGAGACTGCTGGCTTCGCCACAGTGCAGGCAACAACTGCTCTTCATTTTCAGGGGCTTGATTATGTTCGTGAATAAAGCGGGCAGCCTGCAATAATGCGAAAGAGTTTGTTTCCCTTCAGCTGCTTTATGAGTGTGGGATTGCCTGCCTTAAAAACCTTTTGCAGGGTGGTAGGGGGTGGTGGTGGTGGGATGAATTGGGAGATTGGGATTGACATGTATACACTAATATGTATAAAATAGATGACTAATAAGAACCTGCTGTATAAAAAATAAATAAAAATAGAGATCATACTTTAAAAAAGAAAAAAAATTTTGCAAATATTTTTTATAAATGTTTTATTTATTTATACACTAAAGTTTGGTGTGACTCATGAAGAAATAAAGGAAGTTGACAGAGAATGTGTCAACCACTGTAAAAAAAAGCAACTCCTACCCAGCTTTCAAATTTGTCAGTTTTAAAATCTCTGTTTAAATAAGAGAATAGGGCTTAGTTTTTGTTTTCTTCAATGTAAAACTATACAAAATTTTCAGCATAATTTTCAAAAATAACGGAAGGAATATTTGGGAGAATACAGAAGCTTGTCTTTTGTTTAAACGTTATAAAGATAAGGTTAAGAAGTTTTATCTTTCCTTAGAGATAGATCTTTTCCTATTTCTCTCATCTTCAAATAGCTCACATATTTCTAAAATATATGGTATATACTAAGTCTTTATTCTGGAAGTTTCCAGTTTTTTATATGGCATTTAAAAAGTGTGCATTATCACAAAAGACTCAGTGATGAACGATATCTAGAATAAGAAGGAGTTAATATTTTTGTTGACGATTTCATTCTCTGGGCTAATTAAATTTTCATTCTTGATTAAAAGTACTTGAAAGATTGGTAAGCTTGTCCTCTTGGGCTGAAATGTTAGATTTAGGACTTTAATAAAAATTACATTCCTATTTTTAATGAAATATAGGAATGTGTTCAAAATTAAATATCTTTGTTTAAAAAGCAGGCAAATTAAGAGTGAGAATGTGAATGTAATTAAAGTATTGTCCTCTTTTACACTAACAGATATTACCTGCTGTGAAGTGTATAGCTAGTGTATAGCTACTGTAAAACCAGTGTAAAATGTATGTACATATCCACATACATATAGTCGAAGGCACAAGGATGTAGTGAATATTTGAATATCTTAATGTATGAGAAGATGAGTAGATTTATATAAATGTTACAATAGCAGGCCTGGAGTACATTAATCTTATTTCGTTCACTTTTGTTATGCTTTACAGAGGTGAACAATATTTAAAATTATTCCTTGGAAGAGCATTATGTGCAAGGATAAAGGAACGGTGTTATTTCTAACACTGAGAATTACCTGATCAAAGGCCCAAGGGTAAGAGAACAGGTAGCCTTAGACTGGCAGTTCTGAGGAGACGTGTTGGCTTTTCTCTTTCTCTAGCACCTAGAGCAGATACTCAGTAAATGTAATTAAATGAACTGCATGAATACATGGATAAATGAATGAATGGATGAATGATACTTAGCAGGAATCTGGTTCTGAAATAAAATGAAAGAGTTCTTCTCTCCCTCTCTCCCCCGTCATCCTTCCCTCCCCTTCATGCATTTAATATCTCTGTTGAGTACCTACTAAGTGCCAGCACCGCCAGGTGCTTAGATTGTACCTTGCCCAAATTTTCCATCTATTTTACTTTTATTGGCTCCTTCAGGCTTCTGATATGCCAACATTTGTTTACTGATTTTATAAACTAAGAAGGAGGGAATTCCCTGGCTGTCCAGTGGTTAGGACTCAGCACTTTCACTGCCGAGGGCCTGGGTTCAAGATCTCACAAGCTTCATGGCATACGCCGCACCCCCCAACCCCCGCTCCCAATAACTAGGAAGGAGCGCATTGTAATGTTTCTGTCGGTGGTGTATTCTGAATGTGATTGCATTTTCCCCTGAGTTTGAAGCAGCGCATGGTTTAGTGTGTTATCTCACACGGCAGCCACCAGTGCAATTGGTCTTTATCCAACTGTCTTGTATCTCTGAAATTGAAATGTTAAAAATTATTTCTTTTGAATCTGTGTCAGCAAGCTGCTATTAATTATGAAAATGACTAATTTTAATATATTCTGGATGAAAGTTCCAAGAGCTTAAATTGCTTTTCAGCTGGAAATAAAGCTTGCTTTGCATGAAGCAAAAAAATTGAAAAGCGTAGAACCAAGTGTGGAAACACATTGAAGTGTAGAACTAAGAGGTTACTTTGCCATATTTCTTTTTTAAATTTTAGGAAGTAAACTTTTAGCTGTTTTAATTCTGACTGATGATAGGTTATGATAATATCACCTATTGCTATGATAATCTTACCTAGAAAGCACAATAACCTGCTCATGGTAGGCTAAACAATTCTTTCTTGATTTTATATTAAATACATTTTCAGTTAAGTCTTTTCAATGTGAGAACTGTGCATTTATTGCCTAGAAGATGAGTTGGCATTTCATCAGGGTCTTTATCATTTTGTTATCTTCATATTAGTTTAATCTTACTTTTACATGAGGGATCACAAGGGATGATTCTTAAAAGGTAACTATGTGTTGAGTAAAGGCCAGGACATGTGGGAGGTTACAACTAGCTATGTTTTTGAGATTTATCTGTCCCCCTATCTCTTATTCATCTATGTGAATTGATTTATAAAGTTTCTTTTTATAGATATGTGGCATTTATTTACCCTCCCTGTGATGGACATTTTAATAATTCCCAACTTATATTTGCACTTGTAGTGCTGCAACAAACATTCTTGTTCATGTCTCCGAGGGCATGTGTTTCTCTAGGGTTTATATGTAGAAGTGAAATTGTGGCTTATAGGCTGTGACCTCGTCAACTTGACCAGATATTGCAGAATTACTCTTCTATGGAGCTGAACCTATTTAAACTCCCACAAGCAGTTGGTGTGCTTTGTCCTTATTCCACATCCTTCCCAACACTTCCCAATAATTCTGAAATTATTGTCAGAATTTAAAAAAAAATTCTAAAAAAATTTTAAATTAAAAAAGAATTTTAAAATAATATTTGATGAACTGATAGATGTGAAATGGTATCTTGTTTTCAAAATGTGCAGTTCCCTAATTACTGGGGTATCTGAATGTCTTTCCAAAAATACTTCTTTATTTTGCATGTTCTTTATTTTCTCTTATGAATATGTCTTGTGAATCTGTATACACAGGGGATATGTACCATGTTGTAAGTGTTTCTGTATGTATTAAAAATTTTCTTCTAGGTACAGATATTGCCACGTCTTAATGTTTTAGCTAAAATAATTCAAATTTCTTTCCATATTCTATGGCAATTCAAGCTCTCCAGAAGTTTTCTGCACATTTCCACAGTCTGCAGTCTCATGGTTACTCCTGCCTCTGCTTCCCTGCTTTTTTTCATTTGCTTTTGTGTATCTTTTCTATCATATTAATTCAGTATGAAAATTTTTTTCTTAATTACCACTTCCATAGACACACACATACATGTACACACATTAACCTAAGTTGTATGTATAAAATGAATTTTATGAGATGATGGTGATAAAGGAAGGTGAAATCTAAAAATCACAAATAATTTCAAATTGAACATGGATTCCTGTGTTTGCAAGTGTTTTCTAGCCCACCCTCCACCATCAATCCATGGAACTACCATCCTCACATCATTCTCTCTGGCCCTCATATCTCCCACTTCCTTGTGTGATACTCTGCTCTTCTCCTCAGATGGTGAGATGAGGGGATCTTCTGGTTCCTACATTTATTATATGAGCATGGAAATAGCAACCATCACGTGGCTCTTGAGGGTGCATTTAAAAGAAATACTTTTGTTTTAGGCTAAAAAACCTTTTATCTTTTTATGTTAAAAATTTCCCCAGCTTTATTGAGATATAATTGACATTGTGTAAATGTAAGATGTACAACCCATTGATTTGATACTCTTATGTATTGCAACATGGGTACCACTGTGGTGTTAGCTAACACCTCCATCAAGTCACATAATTACCAGTTCTTTTTTGCAGCAAGAACATTTAAGATCTACTCTTTCCGCAATTTTCAAGTATATACTACAGTACTGTTAACTGTAATCACAGTGATGTTCATTATATCCCCAGAACTTAATCATTTTGTAACTAGAAGTTTATACTCTTTGACCAGGGTCATTTCTCCACCCTCCAGCCCCTGCTAAGCACCATTCTACTCTCTAAACTTAGTACTTGTTGATCAACCTATTGTCTGTTAGATATTTTAGAAACAATGAATTTCCTAAATCCCACATTCATACAAATTACAGTGACCTTTTATAAAGTATAGACAAGGTATATAATCTTTTTTTTCCTAGTATTTAAATTGAGTCTGTTTTATATTTTCAAATGTTAATGTTGATAACATTAGTAATCTATGGAAAGAAAGAAACAATTATTAACTACTTTTGAAACAGAGCTCATTTATCTTAGAAGTGTTTACTTCCAAAAGTAGTAATAAGCTATTAAAGTTAATCAGGCATTTTTAGAAGATTCAAAATATGTTTTCTTTAAAATATTTTTCTCATTTTGCTTACAACTAAATATATAAAAAAAGAAAATAAGCTGAATTAATATCAAATTTTTCTAAATATTGTGTGGCAGTAAACTTCAAGGGAAACTTGTGATGTCACTAATGTGTGGTTGACACTCACTTTGTCATGTAATATTTATGAATTCTTTTAAAAACCTTTTACTCCATGAACAAACTTTTTCATTATGTTGATAATGCAATCTAAAATGTACATGATATTAAAAAAAGTGAAATTCATGCTTTCCCCCACCCCCAGATTAGATTTGTGCATTTAACATCTGAATATGGATTTTTTTTGATGATGTCAGCTAATATATTTTGTCAGTGTGTGTCTTGGAATTAATATTTCTAACAGGAAGCAGTTTTAATATTGAAAGTAGGGTATTTCCCTGTTTATAAGAGGCTGGTAGAAAGGTAAAGATTGAGGGATACTTTGAATATATCTAAATTTATTTAATGTGAAGAACACAATTACAGTAAAAGTAATAATTTCATTATATGTTTTTACTGATTATAAATTTCATTAACAAATTCTGTTGAAATATATCCTTGATGCACTTACCAACTCTTTTGATAGATCATTTTTTTTAATAGCTATTTTTGAGTCAACATATTTAGTTTTATGAAGGGTGACTTGTCTCTATTAAATGTCCAATGTATTTTAAGGCCCTACCAAATTTTATCTAAGCTAGGTAATGCTATGATTTAATGATCAATTTATTTATATTATTTTTACAAGAAAGATAAAATATTGGCATTATTAAAATATTAAAGAAATTATTTTAAAACTCAACAATGTATCTTTTCACATTTTGCGTACTACCTCATAAGTAGTAGTTTATCGTGAGATATTAATTTGTGTCTCACTATGGTTGTTGTGTGGCATATGCCACATGAACACCTTTTGTTCTTCCTCTGCCTTATTGGTTGAACCCCAAGTTTGGGGGTGATCACCCTCTATGGCAATGTGCTTAGGGACAGTGGACCCCGCTGGAGTTCTAGGGGATGGTGTGAAATGGAATAGGAAGTGTGTGTATGGTGGTGAAGGTTTGAATAGCTGTGGTGGGAAGTGGGAAAGAAAATGAACCAAAATCCAGTTAGAAGGCTAACATTGGAGTCAACTAATTAATAGTAAAACCAGTATGCATGATGGTATGGCTGTTTTTAGCCCTGATTAGTTCTTGCCTAGGGAGAGGGTTCCAGTAGAGAAGTGCTGATACATGGTTGAGCATGGGTGACAGGAAATTCATTTATTCTCCCACAAATATTCCTGGGGCAGCCTCTCAGTGCCAGCATAGTTCTCAGTGCTTGGTATGCTTCAGTGAATGAACAAAAGATCCCTATCCTCAAAGGTTGCATTTCAGCAAATAGAAAATACATATTTATAATACAGATATAAATTAGAACGTATTAAGTGCTTTGAGATAAAGTAGCATGGAGCAAGGGGAGTGGGATTGGGAGGGGTGCAACTTTAAACTGGCCGGTCAAAGAAAAGTTGGCATTTGAGCAAAGATTTGAAGAAAGTGCAGGTGTTGGCTCTGTGGATGTCTGGGAGGAAAACATTCTAGGCAAAGGGAATAACCCGAATGCAGGAGTGTGTGTGCCTTGAATGTCAGAGGCATAGCAACAGGGAGGCTGGTTTGGGGTGGCGCACAGTGGGTGATGTGGAGGAGATTGGAGAGGCTACCGCAGAGGCAACGGGAGCCCTCGTGTGGGGCTTCTTAGGCTTTTCTTCTGAACCAGGAGTTTTTAACCATAGGTGTGGCTTGATTTAAAAAAACAAAACAAAACAAAGAAACCTCTATCTAATTGTTGAGGGGCCTGTAGAGGGGCTAGGGTGGACTGAGAAGCCCACTTAGGAGATGATTATAACATTCCAGAAGAGACGTCATGGTGGCTTAGACCTGAGTGGTGGCAGTGCAGGTGGTAAGAAGTGGTCAGTTTCTGGATATGTTATGAGCATCAGTGGGTTCAGGGTGTAGCAGGAGAAAAAATGAGGCCAAGGACGGGCTGATTGTGGTAAAATATACCAAGGGTGTGTTTGTGAGGTGAGTGCCTGCGTGTAGTGGAGGCTGGTTAAAGATGCTGAGACTGTAGGATGGGTTTCCACACACACTGGACTTTGGAATCTCTGTTGGTAGAGCTGGAGTCTGAGACAAATTGTCACCTGTTTCTAAAGTTCTCAGTAAAAGAGGGATGTCAGTGGGTGTAACAGGGGCGTTGGTTGATTATCTGATGGAGGATAATCTTTTTTTTTTTAAAACCACTTTGTTGAGGTATGATTGATAAACAAAAAGCTGTATTTCCTGTATAAAACTTGATACAAGCAATTTGGAGGTAAGTGTACACCTGTGAAACCATCACCACAATCTACGCCATAAACATATTGGAGGAGGCTGATCATTGACATGGGTTACAAGAGTAATGGTGTGGAAGGGTCAGGTGACGTCCAGCTCCTCCCTATGGCCCAGCTCTGTAAAGTAGTAGAGATGTTTCTTTCTTTTTTTTTTTTTTAATTGGGGTATAGTTGATTTACAATGTTGTGTTAGTTTCAGGTGTACAGCAAAGTGAATCAGTTATACATAAACATATTTCCACCCTTTTTTAGATTCTTTTCCCACATAGGCCATTACAGAGTATTGAGTAGTTCCCTGTGCTATACAGTAGGTCCTTATTAGTTATCTGTTTTATATATAGTAGTGTGTATGTGTCAATCCCAATCTTCCAATTTATCCCTACTCCCCCTTACCCCTGGGAACCATAAGTTTATTTTCTACATCTGTAACTCTATTTCTGTTTTGTAGATAAGTTCATTTGTAGCCTTTTTTTAGATTCCACATATAAGCAATATCATATACAGTGCAATATTACTCAGCCTTAAAAGAGAACAAAATAATGCCATTTGCAGCAACATGGATGGACCTAGAGATTGCCATACTGAGTGAAGTAAGTCAAACAGACAAAGAGATGTTGTTTCAATAACATATATCTCAGTATGAAAATAAAATTAATTTTGATAGAATAACTCATGATTCTATCCAATGAAACCTATTTTCAATATTTAGCATAATTTAAAGTGAAGGGCTTTATAAAGAAATGAGTAACACAAATAAATAAGATTGACTTGAATGAAATTTGTAAACAAACTTTGAGAATTGACTGGAGAAAGCATGTAGTGAGACAAAGTATTTAGAATAAAGTTGCATAATAGTAATTATGGGCAAAATCATGAGTTTATATATGAAAATTTTATTTTAAACTTATTTTAATTATAAAAGGTATAACATGGTTATATAAAATTGAAAATAAAATCTTTGTTTGTCAATAACTCAGCAAGTAAGGTTCCGTGATGAGCTTAAGTCCCTTAAGACTCAAATTTGAAGTCTTGGTGGTAATTCTTAGAACACCAAGAACACATTTTACATTTTTATATCAATAAAAATGAACTAAGTTCTGTTTATGAAAGAATATCAATAATTATCAATCATTTCAATAATATCTTTTTATTATATCATCTCTTAACGAATTAGAAATACTTACAGTTCATATAAGTGGCATTACTGTCTAATTTAAAATTTTAAATAATATAATAATTCACTGTAAATTATAAAATACAGTTTATTAAAACTGTGGGAATGTTCTTAATAGTTAAGCTTTTTTTCCCTCTATAGCCTTGGGGGAAGAGCAGATTAAGATTAAAATATTAAACAATCATCCATAATATTTAATTGGTAAAGTGGTAAGATATAATGGAAAATAAGATACCTCTCTTTCTTCAGACAAATAGAGGACTTAAATTTTATAGCCATTCCTCAATGTAGCTGCTCATGATGAGAAATTATCCATGCATATCTTCATGCTTTTAGCATAAAATATATCTAGCAATAAATGGGATATATATGCTATAGCTTTCATGCAGAAGGCAAAGGGCTTGAAATGGCATCTCAAGATCCAGAAAGTCATAACAGTAAATAAAGGGTAATTGTTGGATAGCTATGCTGTGTTTCTTTTATGCCAGAGTAATTCTGCCTGTGGGCTAACTTTAGTATAAACAAAGATAATTGAACTTTTGCACCTTAAAGAATATTTTCCTCTTGTACTATTTCTTTGACTCCATCTCCTCAAGGTGTAAACTTGACTTGAATGTTAACTTATGAAGCATATTCATTTTTTTACCATAAGTAGGAATAAACTGAAGCTACTTTATAATAGAATAAACGTTGGTCTTTGTTATGGGAAAACGTTTGTTATTGTTATCAGATAGGCAACATGCTTAAGAGTTTAAGAACAGGGTTCTAGAGTTAGAGAACCTTGAGTTTGAATACTCTCTCAAGACCTGAATCTAGGCTTTCATTTCCTTGCTTGTAGGATGGGGATAATCATAGTACCTTCTTCTAGGTTGCAATTAATAAGGATTGGTCATGGTAATTCCAGTAAAGTAACTAGTATCATGCCTGGTATGTAATAAGCACTCAGTAGATGTTAGCTATTCTTCTTCCTTTACTTATGGTGTATATTTTTTCCCCAACATTTGATTGGCAGCAAAACGTCTCAGGGTAAAAATTGTCTAATGGAATTTCTGTAAGTGGGGAATTGCATAAAGTCAATTGGCACATTATCAGAAGTGCCTCAGTGGCCAGGCAGGAGAAGGGCCTTGGTGATCCAGACTCCTGTATCCCTCCTTGGACCTGCTCCTGATGGGTTTTCCAAGAGTTATATTGCAAGTGCATGGGGTTATGCCAAACATGCTCTCTAATGGTAAAGACAAGCCATTGAGAGAAATTATTTGGTAAATAATAACTGGTACATTTTAAAGCAATTCTTTTTACTGCCCAGCTGGTAATCAAATGTAATTTCAAATTTCATTAAATGGTATTAAATTGTAATATTTTGACTCTCACTGTAGTAGAAACTAACATAAACACCAAAATCTAAGGTTTGGTGCAAAGCGACAGAGTTCATGGAAAACTATTCAATGGCTTAACGAAAGCCTTGATCTTCTTAGTATCCTTTGCCAAATGAGAATAACTTCACATGTGAAAGGCTTTACATTTTTGATATTGCTAGATTCATTCGGATCACTTTCGGGGATGTATGCAGTTTACTTTGGCATTTCTTTAGATTATGCATATGTGAGTTTTTAGATAGAGCCACTAACTTTAAATTGGTCCGTTCACAACAGCATGGAATAAATAGGTAAATGCATAGTCTTCAGAGCAATGTGAAAGGTTTTGTGGTTGGTAGAATATGGCAAAAAATTTAATCTAAGATTTCACTGAACTGCTTTGGAGGGTACTGTTCATTAAGATAATTTTTATTTTGGTCCAAATGTTGCTAATTATTGTTCCATAAAATTATGTAACTATTTGATAGTTGTACTTCCTACCTGCTGGAAATGTGAAATATTATTATTGCTTATTTGGGTGGCATTTTAGAGGGTTTTCTCTTTATGTGAGGAAAGACAATATGGAGAGAGATGGACACTAAATCTCTGGCAAGTGTGATTTAGGAAAGGGGTCAGAGGGGTGGACAAAGGTGTCCTGCGGTTTAAGAAGGAAAAAGAAATTCTCTGTTCATGTTATGATTTTTAAAATCTGGGTTTAATATGCTTACTTCCTAGCTGTAGTCTCAGGGCAATACTTTAGGATGATCTAGGCCACCTGCTTAATTTGTTTTTATTACGAACCTTCAAAGTAGGTTTAAATTAAATTATCTCTGTATTTGGCAACTCTTACGCAATATATTTAGTGTATTTGTTATTTTAATGGGATCGTATATTTCAAATGCAAATTAAGAATATATTTAATAATCGTTAGCCTACACTGGTGCAGCTATTCTGGAAAGCAATTTGACAACACTTAGCAAAAATATGTGTTCTCTCTCCCTCTTTTTCTTCTTTCTGATTCTCTACTGCTTATATATATATATTGGAAAAATTTTTAGAGAATATTTGGGGACATATAAATGCATATTAATTGCAGTGTTTGTTGTAATAGCTGGGAGTTGAGACAGTCTGGGTGTCTGTAATTGAGGGAAAGGTAAGAAAAATACACAGAAATGCGTTATGGAATAGTATGCATCATGAGGAATAATCAACTGGATGCATACCTAGTGACAGGAATAGACTTTAAAAACATAAGGTAAAGTGAAGAAGGGCAGAAAGAGAATGAGGTATGTAGCACAATACCATATATGTATCTTAAAAATACATGTACCAAACAATTCTATATATTTTACTGGAACACATACAAATCAAAGAATTCACATGAAGCACATTAGAGTGATCGCTTAAGGGAATATGATTGTATAATTATTGTACCATCCAACCTCATAAATTTTATTTTTTATTTATTTATTTTTTAAATGGAGTTGGGAGGCCAGCAGAGGGAGCTCTCAGGCAGGTACCTTTTTTTATTTTTATTTTTTATTTTTATATTATTTATTTTTGGCTGCGTTGGGTCTTCTCTGCTGTGCGTGGGTTTTCTCTAGTTGCGGCGAGCGGGGGCTACTCCTCGTTGAGGTGCATGGGCCTCTCATTGCGGTGGCTTCTCTTGTTGCGGAGCATGGGCTTCAGTAGTTGTGGCACATGGGCTCAGTAGTTGTGGTGCATGGGCATAGTTGCTCTGCAGCATGTGGGATCCTCCCGGACCAGGGCTTGAGCCCGTGTCCCCTGCATTGGCAGGCAGATTCTTAACCACTGCGCCACCAGGGAAGCCCCCTCATACATTTTAAGAGATATGGGGGATGTGAAGAATAGCTAGGAAAAAGGAAAGTGAAAGAAAGTGAAATTCTTAGGTATAAACCTTCCAAAACATGTACAGGATCTATATGCTGAAAATGCTGTTGGAAAAAATAAAAAAGAACCTGAATAAATGGAGAGACATACCATATTCATGAATTGGGAGACTCAACATAGTAAAGATGACCTTTTTACCTAAATTACTCTATAGGTTTAACATAATTTTTATCAAAATCCTAGCAGACTTTGTGTGACATATGCAAGCTTTTTCTAAAATTTATATGGAAAGGCACAGGACCTGAAATAGCTTAAACAACTTGGAAAAAGAAGAGTGAAGTGGGAGGAATCACTCAACCAGACAATGAGACTTACTATATAGCTACATTAATTGAGAGTGTGGTATTGGCAGAGGGATAGACACATAGAACAGATTAAAGAGCCCCAGAATAGACCCACAAAATTATGCCCAATTGATTTTTGGTAGGTGCAAAAGCCATTCAATGGAGGAAGGAATTCCTATTCAACACACTGTGCTGAGCAATTGAGTATCCATAGGTGAAATATTATTGTAATATTTTTGTATTAAAATGTCTAAATGTTTCAACCCAAAGATTTTCACAGGTTCTGTCTTTTCGGCCTTCATTTAGAGAACCTCTCTTTAATTTTTCCCCTACGGCAAAATTTATTAAATAAGTCATCTCTGTGAATCTATTGAATATTCCATCAAATCTAAGTGCTGTTAATCATAGACCCTCTCAATTTCAGTGCATTCTAGTAGGCAGTATAAATTTATTCAAATAAATATGGTAGCTTCATCAAAAGCTTCTTCCCAGAATTTGAGTTAAACTAAATAAAAGTTAAATCATAAACATTGTTTGAGATCTCACTGTTTTACTCAGTTCTTCTCTTGCTTTTTTCAGTAAGGACAAATTTCAATGTCTCTTTGTTTGAAATGCTCTCAAGAATTGAAATATGTTAAAAGGTTTTAAAACTGTTTTTTAGTATATATTTACTAAATGTTGATTTAAGATTTTGGCTGATTTCTTTTGGTTGTAGGATGGATGACCAGTTAGTTTATCTAATAGTCTGAATGAGAGAAAAAAAGGAATGAGTTTTGTTAATGCTGATAGAGAATAGGGCAGAAAGAAATTCTAAGTATATTTAGAAGAAAAATTTAACAAGACTGGGTAACTGAATGACTGTGGAGTGGGATTAGGAAGAGAAGGAACCTAGGATCAGTGTTGAGTCTTGCAAGAGAATACTCTCAGGGACTGATTTATGATGTCCTCATTTTCCTTATTTCTATCTTAATTTTTAGTAAAGTTTTTTTTTTTTTTTTGAAAATTCTGTTCAACTCCAGGTCTGTGGGTAAGCTGCTATAGAGAATTCATCCATTCCTTCGTCAATATTTTACTTAGTATATGTCAAATACTGGGCACTTAACTGTATTCAGGCAGTCCTCGATTTGCACAATTTTGTGTAACTGAAACTCATGCCCATCTGAACCGGGTCCTTGACTGACATGGCTCCATTGATCTTAGTTACCAGAGAACTGTGCAAAACGAAGACCGCCTGTCTTTCATCTAGAGACAGGACTGAAAATTATGACTGCTTTCAACAAGCTTAAAATCTATGGCTGCAAATAGACGATTACCTTTCAGTGTGTTTTAAGGGTTTAAGATACCTTTCAGGATATAAGATAAGATCTCAGACAGACGACATCTGACATGGATTGCTGGGGAAGAAGATTGGGAAAGAAATTCTGAAAATGGTGATATCAAGGGAAGAACAAAGGTCAGGTGATTCCTCCCCCTAGTGAAGGAGAAGGTCTGGAGAGTTAAAGGGCCCACGAGTACTCCCCTAAGGCCACAGCCAAGTGTGGGAGCTGGGAATGTTGGGAAGTAAGCTTGAAGAGTATTTAATTTCCCGAGAATCTGTGTTTGTGTCCTTTCTCATTCCTAATTTTGCTTCTCTCTTTCTTACCTTTCTTAAATTTCCTTCCTCTTTATGCTCTCATTTCTCTCCCACTTTCTCTTTTCTCTTGCTTCTTTTCTTTGTCTCATGAACTCTGTCCTAATAAGGGTTTTGTTTATGTTGATACTATTTTTCTAGAACATTCTTTTAGATTTAGTTATCCTTTACCCTTTTGTTTTTAACAAGGTCTGTTTTAATCTTTTAAAACTCTCTCTTGCTACTTTAAAAAAATTTTCTTTCATATGTTTCTGATTTCTTAAGATGATTATTACTTTCTTTGAACTTTTACAGTTTTCTTCTTTGGTAATGAATGTATTTTAGGGGATGCATTTTCCTTTGGTTACAGCTTTGCTGTAGCACATAGATTTTACTATGAAGTGTTCTTTTCATTTTGTTTTAGACAGTCTGAAATTTTACTTTTTTTTTTTTTTTACTTTGATTTTCTTCTTTGAGATAATCTAGAGAGTTTTGGGATAGATTTGACTAGGTTTACTGTAGTTTTAATTACCCCCAAAATATTAGTGGCTTACATCCACAAGGAGGTTCCATGTCCTTTATGTGTAGGTGATGACTCTTCCTGCTCGGGCTAAAGGAGCAGCCCTATCTGAGATGATGTTGCCATAGTGACCAAGGGAAAGATGGTCTTGGCTCCACGTTTCTGCTTAGAAGGGGTACATGTTGCTTCCACTCACATCTCATCTGTCAAAGCGAGTCCTGAGGCCAGGCCTGATATCATGGAATTGTGCTCACTGGTGCTCCCAAAGGGAGCACAGAATGCATATTGTATGAAAATTTAATCTACCCTAAAGAATGTTGATGTAGGTTGAATTGTGTTCCCTCCATAAAGAAATGCTGGAATCCTAACTTCAGAATGTGACTTTATTTGGAAATACAGTCTTTATAGAGGTTATTAAGTTAAATTGAGGTCAATAGTGTGGACCCTAATGCTATATGACTAATGTCCTATAAAAAAGACAAATTTTGACAGAGACAGACATGTACATGGGAGAACACCATCTACAAGCCAAGGAATGCCTGAGCCTCCCAGAAGCTAGAGGAGATGCGTGAAACAGATTGTCCCTCAGAGTCCCTAGAAGGATCCAACCCTGAGAACAACCTGATCTCACACTTCTAAGTCTTCAGACTGTGAGACAATCAATTTCCATTGTTTAAGTCATCCAGTTCGTGGTGCTTTATTATTGTAGCCCTAGGAAACCAACACAAATGTGTTTCAAAATTTCGAAGATATGATTGATCAGATTCTTATTATTTATTTCTAGCTTTATTACATTTTATTAGAAAATTTAGCCAATAAAACCTCTGCTATTCAATATTTAAGCTTTTTTTTAATGGTTAAAATTATGATCAGTTTTACAAATTTGTTTCAAATAGCAAATTCTATAGTTGAAAAATTTCACTCAAATTTCAAAGGTTATCGTATCTTTTTCTTTTCTATTCAGCAGTTTAAATAACACTGTTACCCTCTTCTAATTTACTACATTCAGGGTTTTGTAAACCTTATTTATATAAAAATTCAGATTCATCTTTCCAGAAAAATAAATAAATACGCTAGGTTTGAAGTCTACCCTTAAGTTAATCTTTTCAGTTGTTTTATTATTACGTTTCCATGACCAGGATGATTAACAGTGTAGTAGGTTGCTTATGTCATTGTAACTTTTGTCTTAGTACCTTATCCATGAACATGCTTTCTTTTTTTCTTTCATTCCTTTTTTTCCCCTCTTTTTTATTTCCTCCCTTTTTTAAAAAAAATTTTATTTATTTATTTATTTATTTATGGCTGTGTTGGGTCTTCGTTTCTGTGCGAGGGCTTTCTCTAGTTGCGGTAGTTGCGGCAAGCGGGGGCCACTCTTCATCGCGGTGCGTGGGCCTCTCACCATCGCGGCCTCTCCTGCTGTGGAGCACAGGCTCCAGACGCGCAGGCTCAGTAATTGTGGCTCACGGGCCCAGTTGCTCCGCGGCATGTGGGATCTTCCCAGACCAGGACTCGAACCCATGTCCCCTGCAGTGGCAGGCGGATTCTCAACCACTGCGCCACCAGGGAAGCCCCCTTTTTTAAAAATTTTTTTTAACTGAAGCAGAACAATGATTTCCTTCAGACAGCTGTCTGCAAGGCCTGTCTACAAGATCCCTCCATCTCTGTCAAACAGCTCCTTGGAAATTACAGAAATGTTCTTCTTTACTACGGAAATCTTCCTTTCCTTACCAGCGCGGCTGAAACTGACAGTGTTAATCACAGCTCAGCTGGGAAAGGAAATGGGGAAAAAGAATTGGACAGGAGATGGAAGATGGAAAGTAACAGGTTACATCCTGCTTTGTTCTCAGGAAAAACTTAGATGCCATTAGAAGGCATGTTGAATTTAAGTACATAATTTGTGATCCACTGAAATCATCTGCATTCTTTTGAATCATGTAAGTATTATTTTATGACCTGATCTTGCATCAGGTAAGAGAGTGGTTCTAACTTATGTGTGTTTTGCCCTTTTTATCTCACACACTGTGTGACCTTGATGCTATTTTTAACTTACATGTTTATACATGTAGAAATGTCTAAAATAATTAATGTAACCAATTTTGTATCATCAGGATTAGCTGTTTACTGGAGCAAGTCTTTACAGTTGGACTATATTAGAATTCTATCTACATTTTAATTTGGTTCCTGCTGTGTGGATATATTAGACTGAATCTATTACCTGGCTCAATGGTCCTCTCAGACAGTTTCCCTTTCTCATTCTGATTTTTACTGTAAGTGATGGTCAACATACTGTAGAAGTCTGCAAATCCAATTTTGATCGCTCCCATGAGGTGCTGATAACTATGACCTTACATTAAAAAAACAAAACAAAACAAGAACTGAAGGAGTGTTGTGATATTTAATAGATTATCTTTTGATTAAAGGTGCTAGATGTCAAGTGTTTTGTGAGACTGTATGCTTGGGCATTTCTTCTTTACTGATCCTTCATTTGAGTGTTTTGCAGAAGAAAATTCTGTAGCAATCACCCCTTTGGGGCAGGACCTTGTTTCACATTAAACATTCCTGCGTTACGTGTAATTTTACTTTGAGTTGCCTCTTATCCTGGTGATCACGAACTACCTGCTGTTTTTTCGTTTGAAGATACTGTCTCTCTTAGTATTTATTATAATTTCAGCTTTAAATATAGTCTTTTCATGCATTTAATACATTTAATCCTTACTGTGAAACAGATTAATGGACCTTTGGTGGAAAGCTTAGGAACATTAATTTAGTTCACTCTGGTTTGTTTGTGTTGCAGTCTTACTGGGGTATACTTTTTCAGGACACGTCTGGAAGTTAAGAGAGATGATGTCAAGTGGTAATAGCATGGCACTTCATTTTCTCATGCTGCCCAACAGTTTGATGAAGAGCGCTCTTAGGGAAAAAGAAATACTAGTAATTCATTTCATTTGCAGCTCCATCCTCAGAACTGTCCTGTCATCACCTTGTATCTGGCACCTTGTTGTGGACCCTCATCCTGATTCTAAGATCATTTTTTCCTCACTCTTTTTATCTTTCCTCCTTCTATTTTTATTTCTTTGAATGTTTCATTCTTAACCTAGTCCTGTCTCTCAGCTGCCTGCTGTATATTTTTCTTCCTGGATATCCTGCTAGCACATTAAATGTTATGTTTGAATGTAAATTTCTCATCCTTTTCTCAAAAACAACTTTTCATCCCATCTTTCCCTTTTCTATGCATGGTATCACCATTTTTACCCTGAGTCTTAGACTGAGAACTTCAATGCCATCAATGACTCAAATTTCTTCTTCTCCATGTTAGTTAAAAATGAGCTTTTCTTCTCAAATTTACTTTTTTCTTCCTGTTCCTCTTGACACTTTCTTTTTTTTTTATTGCAACAGCCTCTTGGCTGGACTAACGACTTTAGCATTTTCCTCTGCTGATCCCCAGTGACTTAACAGATTAAGATTTTAATACAATATTCATGTGTCATTCTGAAGTTTAAAATTCTTCAGTGCTTTACAGTTTCTTGCCACTTAAAATGTTATCTAATATTCATAGCTTTAAATGTCCACTCTAATCACTGTTACATCTATTCAAAATTAGTTCTTAGTCATTTCACAGCATCTTTTCTTCACTAGCAGGTCCTGTCCCCAGAATTCTCTATTCATCGAGTATTGTTACTTTCTTAAGAACAGAATTTATGTCTTATATTGGTAACCATGTTTCTATAGACTGAATGTTTGTGTCTCCCCCAAATTCATATGTTCAAACCTAATCCCCAGTGAGATAATATTAGGAGGTGGGGCCTTTGGGAGATGATAAGGTCATGAGGATGGAGCCCTGGTGAATGGGATTAGTGCCCTTATAAAAGAAGTCCCAGGGAACTCCCTCACCCCTTCTGCCATATGAGGATGCAGCATGAAGATGTCCTCCTATGAACCAGGAAGTGAATCCTCACCAAAGGTCAAATTTGCCAGCTCCTTGATCTTGGACTTCCCAGCCTCCAGAGCTGTAAGAAGTAAATTTCTAATGTTTATCACCACCCAGTTTATGCTGTTCTGTTATAGCTGTCTAAATAGACTGAGACACATTTCTTCAGCATTGTACCTAATCTGTGGTAGATGTTCAATTAATGTGATTTTTGTTTGTTTGTTTTTCGGTGTCAGTCAGGGTCATATTTAGATGGATGGGATGGTGATTTTTCTTTTATTTTGCACTCTAGACCTTAAGGTATGGTCTCTGGGGTTGCATCATCTGGGTTTAACTCTAACCCTTATTTTGTGACCTTAGATAATTTACCTAATGTCTATGTGCCTCAGTTTCCTCATCTGTAAAGTGGAGATAAAAACTATATTAACCTAAAAGAGTTGTTATGAGGACTTGATAAGGGACTGCATGTACAGTGATTTAAAAGTGTGATTGATATATAGTAAGTGCTCAGTTAGGTATCGATAAGATTTTGCATACGTAACATATCTTTTTCTAGGCTGATGGCACTAAGAACATTTCTAGTGGCCTGGCAAATTAGGTAGAGAGAAAAATCTTAGTTGGGGGAACTCAATTTTTATGTTATTCCTAGTTATTGTCAATACATATGTTATTTTTATAGTGAGGCTATTTATATATACATAAATATTTTTGTCTTATTGACTCAAACTGATATTTGAAACTATTGATGAAAGTATTGATGACAGTTGGAATAATGAATTTACTGAGTGTTTGTAAGATTAATAATACTATTTATTAATACTGTTGTATCTGCTCCTACCACAACTATCACCACAGTCATTTATTGAACACATTATTTGTCATTTGAATTTTCTTAGTAAACCACAATTGATCCACTAAACACTAGGCAAAAATGTATTATAAGATATGCATATATAAATTATTACCATAAGAATATATACATGTCAGATGATAAAGAATTAGAATTATCCTTTTAAAAATTATCTGGTGGGAAAGTTGCCCATTTTGCATATTATTCTTACTTCTTAAGCTTTCTCTATTGTCTCCCTTCCCACCATTATCTCAAATATTTTTGGCTAGTAAGTGTAGAATTTGCTTGGAGTTGTTCTTTACAGTTCTGAATTTTATTCTTCCATCACCTTTAATATATGTATGCTAATATTTAAAATAATTCCAATTTTAAATGGCTTTTCCTAGAATCTAGTAATATCTTTTAAAATATTTTGAACTGCTTTGATAAATATCATCCCTTACTAAGGAGAAGAATCTGAGTTTTGCTGCTTTTTAGCAAAGTGGAAAATGTTTTCTGCAGGTTGACGTTAGGTGCTTTGGTGATCGAGCTCACCAAAGTGAAGAGTTGGGAGAATGAAGAGTATGATTTCACTGTTGAATTCAACTGAGTGAGCATATGTTGAATATTTCTTTCAGACCTGAGATTCTGCGAGGTGCTAAAAGTACAGGGAGCACGCAAACGTAGGTCCTTCCTCCCTGACTCTCATATTCTATTAAGGAAAATAATGAGTAATCACACTAGAGAGGGGTCAACACAGCAATAGAAGTAGGGTCAGACAGTGGAGGGATTGGCTTTATTAGAAGGAGAAACGTAAGCAAGGTTGGTTATAGAATGCTTCCTCGTAGGGGTACAGTACAAGGTTCACTTTTTTTTTTTCAGTGTAATTGAGATTTGGTTGGTATATTTTTATTTCCATATATTTGATATTAAGCAAGAATATATTTTTCTGCTGTTGTAAAATTGTTGTACCAAATCTTCTTAGCCATGACACAGTCATACACCTCACTGTAAACTTGAGTTTTATCTCCTTCACAGGTGATATTTAGAGTTTGGCATCCATCAACAAAGCTTCAAAACAGAATATTACCAGCAAAGAAAAGGAGCTTAAACAGGCAGTTCAAAATTTTATTTATACTCCAGGAATAGTAAGGAACCTGTTTATGACAGCTATTTCTCTCCTCTCAGGCTAAGATGCTTCGTTTCTTAGCAGTGTTAGTTGAGCAAGGATACCATGGAGAAATCTTTTTTTTTTTTTTTCCTAGAGATCTCTAGACTATCAATTTTGTAGACTCTGCATAATTCTCGACAAGAATGTAGTTTGAAGCAAGCTGTTCTGATTAATTATTGCTCATTAACTGGATCTTCACTCTGCATGAAAGTATATTGCAGTTTTTTCCCTCGTTCTAAAAATCATGTTGCTTATATTAAAATTGAAATGTATTTGGGGAAGCTGGAAGTTGAGATAACCAGGGTGGGCTGTAGGGAGGGCAGGAATTGTTGAAAGCTTTGCTTCTGTAGTACTGTGCTGATGCCCTCGTGATTTTTCAGTAAAGTAAATTAGATTTCTCAACAGCAGAATTTATATAATAAGTCATTTGTGATGGAGATATTTTGCATATCTTGTACTTTATAAATCTATTTTCTTCTTGGCAAGAGTCCTTGGTCAATGTGTACAATTAGAAGATATTGGAAGAATACAGTGCCAAAAATGTTCATGACATTTTCTTGTCTTTACAGAATATTAACTAACCTATTAACTTGGTTTATCAATATCCATCTGAAGGAAAACCAGAATAGTAACATGCAATTTTTTCACTCTTTCTTATATAAGGATAAAGATTTTTGCATGCGATTATATGAGTAGTTTTTCCTTAATAGTTGTGCTGAAATCTGTCAATTTCTCTGTCTCTGTCCACAGCTACCTTTGAGAGTCTGATACATATGATTACGCTCATGTAAACAATGAAAAGAACATAAGAAAGAAACTGTGCCAGTTTCCGACTTACAGGCAAAATTTGTCTATAGATAATCAGGATGGCCATTTCTAACAATTCATTTGTAGTCTGAAAAAAAAGGGCAAGGGACAAGAATGATTGACAAGCATTGTTAGATTAGTGGGGCCAGTTTTCAGATATAGTTGATAAATTTTTGTATTAAATAAGAAAAAAATTTGATAACAGTACTAGTAGGAAGTACAGACAGTATAAAATGTGATTGACAAGGTATTTTTCACTAATAAAATACTTATTGAATAATTACTATGGGCAACATTGCTACTAAAGTTTATAGCATTTAAGGCAATGAGAAGGATAATATACTGATCCTCTAGTTAAGGTCCTTAATTTATAACATATAAATAACAGGAAATCAAGAACCAAAGAAATGGCACATAGAGCAAAAGAATATTAAATATAAAGAGCATTACTATAACTTAAGATGTTCGGAGTAGAGTTACTTTAATTTTCCTCTCTAGAAAAGTTCATCCTAATTTACATCTTCTTTTCCTAATTACATGAAATGGCAAAAAGTGCATCCCAGCTGTTGCTTTGTTTCTTCTTCCTCTCCTGTGCTTTTTCTGAATACTTTCTTAATAAATAGCCAAATTTTGGTCCCTTTTGGGACTCATTTTCCTTTGGAAAGAAAACCTTTCATATATAAGTGTAAAACCTTGAACGTGAAGTGAAGAAAAATGCATTTAGTAGGTAATGTTATGCTGTCTTTGGGTATTCCTCTGTGAGAGATTTCATTCTGGTAAGAAAGATGTCTTGGTGTTAAGTTTTCTTTTCTTTTTTTTTTAGTGTGGGAAAAAGCATGTAAAAATAAAGATAAAAAGGCGTATTGTTTATTAGTCAATTTTCACTGTATAAGAAGCAACCACAGAATCTCAGAGGCAGAGAGCTGCAGCGTGTATTTCATGTTTGTGTGTCTGCGTATCAGTTAGGGTTTGGCTGATCTTAGCTTATCTCCAAATTCTGGGTTGGGTCCAGGCAGGTGTGTTCCAGGCTTTGGCTTGTGGGGATGTGCTTAGATCTGTTTCCTACGTGTTTATTTTGGGGCTGTGATGAAGGGAAAGCGCTCAGGAGAAAGCCATTCTTTTGGTTATTGGCAGGAGTTAGAGAGCAAGTGGAAGCGTGCAGTGCCACTTGAAGGTGAGGCTCAGAGCTGGCCCATTGCGACTTCTGTTGATATTCCGTTGGTCAAAGCAAGTCAATGGATGAGGGAGTATATTTCTCCCGTGGAGTTGGAGGATACAGGGAGTGAATACTTGTGGAATAGTGAACTAATCTACCACATATAAAATGTAATAAATGAAGCAGCACAAATTCAAATTCTGTAACAAGTTGGAAATACATGAATTTCTTGATATGAACAATCACTGCCACTTACCAAGCACTAACATGGACGTGTGCTGGCCTGAAAGCACACCTGCATTGCCTTTTGGCTTTCTCAACCATGGGAATACTGACAATGGGACTTGGGTGTCCCCTTTGCTGTGGGGCTGTCCCACGCACTGTAGGGTGTGTTGAAGCATCCCTGACCTTTACTCACTAGATACCAGTAGCATCTTTCCCCCTCCAGCGCTAATAGCCAAGAATATCTCCAGGCATTGCCAGATGTCACCCTGGGAGCAAAATTGTCCCAGTTGATTGCCGCTGACTTATCTTGTACTGGTAATCTCTTAAATAGGGGATCACTTCATTTCACCGATGGAGAAATTGAGGCTCAGATGGACTACTTTACCCAGGGTTACACTGAGGTAAATAAAAGATTTGGGGGTAAAATCCCTATCTCTTTAATTCCAAACTACATAGCTTTAAACCATACTGCTGAAGGCTAATAAAGAAGATGCCTTTGCATTGGGTTTTCCTTCAACAGTGGGAGCCGATGAAGCGATTACAATATTCAGACAATAAGATCTATAAAAGATATGCTCAGGGAATTATGAGAGAATGATGAGAATAGAGCAGGACCACTCTACTCACAGTAACTGAGGCAAGCAGTTGCAGGATTCGATGAACTAATAGGACAAATGATAGTCAACCAGATGGAGGAGGACAGGATGAGCCTCACTGAGCAGAGGTCACAGTATATGTAGAGTCATATACAGAGGATGCAAGAAAATGGAAATGGTTGAAGCAAAGAAAGTAGTGGAGAAAATGGCTGGCAATGAAGGCGGAGGCAAAGCCAACCGTGATTTATGCCACGCTGTGGATTCTGAACTTTAATCCTGAAGGCAATGTTGGACACACACACACAGGGATTTTAAACAGGGAAATTACAGAATCATATTTGAATTTTATACCATCGCTCTGTCCTCCTGTGAAGGATGGATTAGAAGGGGGGTTATGGATGACAGGAAAATGTGCTATAGAAGCAAGAAAATTATGTAGAAGGATGTGTATTGAAGTATTAAGAATATTTATCTTTGGGTGAAGATTATGGTTTTAATTTTCCTCTTTATTATCTTTATTTTGAATTTTTCTGCAGTGAGAAATATATTGCTTTGTAGTAAGTGATACATTTCATTACAAAAAATAGGACAGTGTAGGTACTTTATCTGAGAGTGAGTTAGGAGGTAAAATTGTCAGCGCTTGGAGACGTGTTTTGGGGTCATTGCTGAGAGAAAAGGAAGAGTTCAAGAGGCTCCTGGGGTTTCTGGCTTGAGGAGTTCATAGAGAAGGGGATTTAAGAAGATGGGGCAACAGTGAGGCGGGGGGAGAGGATTCATTCTGTTTTGAATGGGGTGCGCATGAAGTGCTTCTGGGGAATCTACTTGGAGAAGGTAATGAACTCCTCTTTCTAATGAACTGTAGAAGAGGAGTTCAGTATTCAGAGAGAGGTCTTGGTGGAGAGACAGATCAGGGAATAACCAAAAGATAGAGTTAGCTTCTGGGGGGAAATTGTCCAGGAAGAATATACACATTGGGAAAAGAAAAGGGCTGTGGATGGATTCCTGGTGGTAAAAGTGAGGCATATGAGGGGCTTGGTGAGTGTCTATGGGGAGGGCAGCGTCAAGGAAGTGAGAACAAATTCTCAGAGGAATGTGGTAGGAAACCAGAAAATGACAGAGGCCAAATGTAATGCTGCACATTCTTTTGCATTTAACATTTAGGACTGTAGTAACAGGGCAAAAGCCATTTCACGGGGACTGGTGGTTACAGTTAGAAGTTAAATAGCGGTGATTGTGGTACCAAAATAGAGGTCATGATAGAAAAACGTTCTTTAATACATTTGCTTTACAAAGAAAGTGGGAAAGTAGATTGTCTTTTGATGCACACAAAGACTTTCCACGTTATTTATGTGTCTTTCATAGAGAAAAATTTCCTGAGAGGATTTGAAGAAAAAATAAGATTCATATTTAGATGACTTATTCAATATTAAGGGAACTTTTAATGTGAAAATTGCCTGTTTTGTGAGCATTTTTTAAAAAAAATTTTGCTTCACAGTTAAATTTATCTATACTTTAAAAAGTCACTAAAACTCGAAAAAAAAGTTAAACTTTGTACCTGAAACTTAGCATCGCGCTTTTCATAAAAGAACGGAATCCATCCACTAAAATGAGAAGAAAGGTATCCTTTTGAAGGGCTCACCTTTTGACTGTGCGTTTATAAATTTATTTTGTATCTCCAAAGAATCACTTTAAAATGTTATTAAAATGAACAATTTCCTACCAATTTTATTTCACTTTTCTTCTCTTTTCTCTCAGTAATTTTTTTCCTTCTCATTAAAATTTTTTTCTAATGCTAAAAAATGTAAGGAGAAATAAATGTAATAATCATTATTTCAGATATAGGTTAGGATATTACATAGTGCTAGTTATTAAGTATTTTTATTGTAGTTTTATCATCCAAAATTTTATCTACCAAATGTATTATTTTTTAAATTGTTTACACATTGTATTTTGAAACCTTTATTTTAAAAGCTTCTTATTATAAACACTTGGATTTTGAATGCTCATAGAAATATATATATATATTTTTAAAATTTTTTATTTATTTATTTATTTATTTTTAATTTTTGGCTGTGTTGGGTCTTCGTTTCTGTGCGAGGGCTTCCTCCAATTGCGGCAAGCGGGGGCCACTCTTCATCACGGTGCGCGGGCCTCTCACCATCGTGGCCTCTCTTGCGGCGGAGCACAGGCTCCAGACGCGCAGGCTCAGCAGTTGTGGCTCACGGGCCCAGTCGCTCCGCGGCATGTGGGATCTTCCCAGACCAGGGCTCGAACCCGCGTCCCCTGCATTGGCAGGCAGATTCTCAACCACTGCGCCACCAGGGAAGCCCCAGAAATATATTTTAATTAAACTATTTCCCTTTTCTTCCCCTAATGTCATTGATGCATATATGATGAGTCAGGAGTACTTGGTGTGGGTCACTGAGTTTGCTCACTAACAAGGTGATTTTGGTCAAGTCATTTATTCTTCACTTGAATTAATAAGTTTCACTTTTTAGAAAGAAATTCTTGAGATTGTAGCACTACTAGTCATTTACATCTGAAATTTAAACCTTTTAAAAAATCTTTTGAGAGCATCTAAACTTTCATTGAAGGAATAAGATTTAAAATGGGAGAAGAGGTATATGGTTGTGGAGAATGAAATAATATAGGTGAGTAGAGACCTAATTGTGCACTGTAATTAGATAGAGTTTGGCTTCATTTTCTGAATTCAGCATACCTTTCTAAATTCAGCCAATACTAATTAATGATAAGTTTATAATGATATATTCTATTTTATTAGAATGATGTAGAATAGACTAAGATTGTATAATGTGAGGAGGTAGAAAAGAATTTCTATTTTTGTGTGTGTGTGTGGCTCTTATATTCTCAGTGGAAGGTAAATTTTAAAGGTAAAAACCTGCTGAAATACTTTGGACTGTATAAATTTGCAGAATTAGAAATGAGTATAGATTTTATGCTTCAACTACTGTTTATATGGAGACTGTAGCCCTAATACATTCATCTATGGAACTGGAGTCTCTTTGTATGTGTTGGCTATGTATGTATCAGAGCTAAAGATATTCTAAACAGAAAGAATTAGAAAATTTTTGACAAAGAAAGGGGTTTTATTTACTTCATTCTGGCAGACTTCATACGTTTGGTGATTTCAGGCTTCTGATGTGAAACATATTTTGTGTAAACTATAAATACACCTTCATTTATGGAACCAGAAATAGCTATACTATGGACAGGATATCGCTCCTAAAATAGAAGATTACTTCTACGGTACAGAGAGAGAAAGAGAACACTAATCAATTAATTTTCTAAATTTCCCCTGCTGCGGGTTTCACTCAGTGTTAAGTCTTCACCACACGGACATGTCTCTCTATAAAGAGTGATGTGTGGTTAGAGATAGTTGAGCTGCCATTACTTGATGCATAGGAAAACCACTTTCTATAATCCACTGCCAAATCCAGCATGACTATCCATTACTTACTCCTAAAAGACTCTTTTTTAAAACTTTCTAAATAATTCACTAGAGCCTCAGTAAATATTGCAGTTAGATTTCTATCAAGACACATTGAGTAGAAATTCTGTTAGGCTCTTTCTTGAAAAGACAGGCTAGGTTGGAAAATAGAATATTTCAGAATTGAGGAACAACTTGGGAAAAAGCTTTGTATATATCAAATAGCCTTTAGTCTTACTAATTGTTATCTTTATTTTTGCAATTTCTGCTCAGTATTTTTAGATAATTATAGACTAATATTATCATAATAGTTTTCAAATCTATAGTTTCTGTTGGTTGTAAGCAACTATATCTGGCTCTGTCAAACTTATAAAGAGGGATTGGTTGGAAAAATTTTTGAGGTGTTCTCAGTTTAGGAGAAAATGTTGAACTGAGCCTTAAGAAAGAAAAGAACAAGGCAGTGTCAAGGACCTCATTAGCCAAAGCTTGCAGACATTTTCTTTAGAACCCCATCCTAAACATGACTGCACCAACCACTTCCAGTCTCTTTGTTTTTCTGTTGAAATTTCAAATTCTGGGAGAGAGAATTATGTTGGCTCAGTTTGAATCAAGTATCTGTTCCACTGGATTGATTAGCTGTAGCCAGTGGCCAAGACCACACTGTACACACGTGACCACTAGGGGAATTGGACAGTCACACATTTTGTGTTCAGTGTTCTTTAACCCTTGACTCTTCAAGGCATGTGTGTTTACACCAGCCGTTCCCCCTTGGAGGCAACCCACAGTCTCTACAGATACTGCATTGAGAGTCAGCATCGTGGGACTACTGTTCTCTGAGACCAGGATCACTTGGTGATTTTTATTTCTTTACTAGTTATGTTGTAGTCTTGTCTTGAATATCTGTAAAAATGAATAATAGTAAGAGAAAAAGAAAAGTCATGGGAGTAAATTATGTATTTCACATATATACATATATATATATCTCCATGCACTTAGTGAATACAGCAGTCTCCCCTTATCCATGGGGGATATGTTCCAAGACCCCCACTGGATGCCTGAAACTGCAGATCATACCTTGGTGAAAGATAGTCCATGTTTGTGCCTAACCACCACGGCTCCTTTCTTCATAAGCTCATTGAACAAATGTCCAGCTCTCTTTGCCATGTGAAAAATATCCTCAATGCATTATCCAGCTACATGGTTACTAACAACTTTTTCTGCAGAGAATGTCTTCTAGTGAACATTCATGTGCACTACTTGGGTCCTTAAATCTCTTTGTAATATTTCTTTCTTTTTAAAAAAATTAATTAATTAATTGACTTTTGGCTGTGTTGGGTTTTCTTTGCTGCACGCGGGCTTTCTCTAGTTGCAATGAGCGGGGGCTACTCTTTGTTGTGGTGCGCGGGCTTCCCATTGCGGTGGCTTCTCTTGTTGCGGAGCACGGGCTCTAGGCACGCGGGCTTCAGTAGTTGCGGCGCGCGGGCTCAAGAGCGCAGGCTCAGTAGTTGTGGTGCACCGGTTTAGCTGCTCTGCGGTATGTGGGGTCTTCCCAGACCAGGGCTAGAACCCGTGTCCCCTACATTGGCAGGTGGATTCTTAACCACTGCACCACCAGGGAAGTCCCTCTTTATAATATTTCTAATCAAATATTAGGTAACTTATATAAATCCTGACTCCAATCCATTGTTCCTTCCAGGTAAAGTGGAGGATCTCAAGTGACTCCTCAGAGTTTTGCACACAGAAATTATTTGCCTTGTCCATTGTTCTCAGTATTATTTCTGAGATGTGGTATAATCTTAAAGTACGATTTTGGCTTGTGCTAGCATATTGCTGGAGTCGTGTTCCTGATGATGTGAACAACCTCTTGCAACTTACTCATGCCTTTGGGGCTCTTTCAGGCCTGATTGCATAAACCACTTCTACTAATTATGGAAAGCTGCTGAGTAACCCTGACTTTACAGCTAAGTTGATCTGATAACACCTAGTTTATGATGGCAGCCTGGGATGAATGGCTGGTCCTCTGATGTCCCATCCAACATTGGAGCCAAGTATCAAACCAAAAGATCATACTTGTTGAAGGGTGCTTGGCCTTCATTAATTCTAAACTCCAAGTGCCTCTTCTAGATTCTTCCATCAGGGCTTGCCATAAACTTCCTACATCATCCAGGCCTAAACGGCAGAACCATTTTACTGGAACCTGGGCCAGCTAGAGACCTCTCTTTGATTTTATACCTGCCTCAAATTTGATAGCCTCTTAAAGGACACAGTTAAAAGGCTAAGAACAGAATATCCAAAATCCTAGAGCTCATCTGTCACTGTGACTCCTTGGCAAGACTAATTCATTCCGGAGGAACTATCCCATGTCAGCTTTGCTTCTCAGAGTGTGATTTAGGAACTAGCAATGTTACACTTAGGAACTTGTTAGAAATGTAGATGTCAGAACCCATTCCAGGCCTACTGCATCAGAATCTGTATTTTAATAATATGCTCAGGTGATTTGAACACAGTAAGACAAGCACTGCCTTAGATAATTTGACCACAGGGAGTTCATGGAAGTAGGAGCCTCCTTGTTTCCCAGGGATTTATCTCTACTCCTGCCAGGCTGCTTCCTGCTCTTGGATCTTATCAGCATGGCACCATTCACGTAACGGATCTGTGTGGTGCTCCTGTGGGAAGGTCAGAGAAATACTGCTCTCCTTCAAGTAACCGACAGTTGCTTTTCATGATTCCTGTGTATGAGGATGGAGAAATATTTTGCCATAAAAATACTGGGAGCTCTATGAATTTGCTTCAGTTAGAAAACCACATCTAGGGTTGATTGTCGCTGAATTGAAGTCACCCTCTGTTTGTGTTTGTTATAATCATAGCAGTAATTTTTATTTAGGCCAGTTAGTAGTTTTCTGTAGCATAGTTACTGAATTGGAACACAGTGATCCAAGATCCAAAGGAATTGGTTTTACCATAGATCTATAGCAATATCACCCCAAAGTTGGGGCATTCCTCTTTTTTGCAAGGTACAGCCATTGAGTTAAAAGTCCTTTTTGGTAAGTCTTAAAGGAGAGTTCACAGTACAGTCTGGTGAAGGTAAAACTGAGTCTTTCCTCAATAATATCTGGTTTCTTCATGCCAAAGGCTCTGGTCTGTGATCTGGGAATTAGGCTAGAAGCTCTGTTCTGTAGCTGGTGGCTCGCATAGGCCTTTGTAAGTTAACACTGGAAATGTTTTGTTACAACATTAATAAAGACCTTGGGGGATGTGTTATGATTTTATTTCTGGAGATCTCTTGATTAATTATCATACCCAGGATTCTGTGTACATCAGACTATTCCGTATACCCTCATGACTACTCCAGCTCCATTGCTTATCTTCATGCTCCTTCCCCCCTCCCTCCCTCCCAAGAAACTCTGTTTCTCGAATAGCCATCCTGGTCTCCTATCACTTCCACTGGGATAGGGTTCACATTAGGCTTACCCACGAACATTCCTGACCTAGAAGCAATAGGTAGTCAAGCACTATTGAAAATGTGGATACTTGTCATAATGCTATCTTCCCAATTGCAAAGGGGGTAGTGGAGAACATTATAGATTGATATTAAATAATATACGTCATACCTTCCCTGAATTTATTATTTACCATCAATATTACCTTCATATTTATTTTTAGAGGCAGCATTGTCAAATTAAAGATATCCTTTACTTTGAAAAGTGGCAATTTATTTGTTATTGTAATAAATTACTTTAGTAGAATGTGTTTTTTCTTTAAATGAACTATTTTCTCTAAAATGTTTGACACTTTTCTTTTGGAGTTCACACTATGATATCTCATTTGCTTCTCTGGTTAATTTTCAGTGTATTGAAGCAACACTGTGATATAAAGAAGGAAAAGCATTAGGGTCCAAAGAACAAAGCACCAGGTCTTAGCTGTGTCTCCTACTGGCTCAGGGACCTTGTAAGAATTCTAAATCTCTCTCTACCTCAGTTTTCTTAAATGAAGAAGATATTCTGCCTACCCGATAGGATTATTGCTTTTATTACTTCAGATTAATATAAAAATAAAATTTAAGTCTTATATATGTCAATAAATCTTTATTGAGCACATACTGTAAGCCAAGCTCAGTCCTAGTCACCTAAAATTAATGTGAAGCACTTTACAATAAGCTTTTCTAATATTAAGCCTTTAAATTCTGAGAAAGCTTAATTAAATTTGGCAAAAATCTAAGAAACATAATTACTTTGAAGATAGTTACTATACATAAATGTATATGAATTTCTGTTTTGACTTGGGAGAGGAGTAGCAGAAACTGTGGCTAATAGGCCTTTTTCTCCTTGCTTTCACATATTTTATTAGGAAATTAAATAATTTTAGTTTAAAATAGTTGAGATGTTTTTTGGGATGAAGACAAGCTCCAAAATGGAAAAGACCACCGATTGAATAAACATGTATTGAATGCTTGCTATATTCCTAGATGTTTTGTAGACACAATCACATTATTTGTGCTTTTCCTGCCTTCCAGAAGCTCTCATCAGAAAGTTCCTCTACAATCAGTGAACATTGTTAGACTTTTTATGCTTGTTTCTCAAAGTGTGATGTACAGACCAGCAACATGTGTATCGCCCAGAAGCTTATTAGAAATGCAAAATCTCAAGCCCTAACTCATATCTACTGAATTGGAATCCTCATTTTAATAAGAGCACCAGGAGATCCATAGGCACATTAAAGTTTGTGAAGCATTGTTCTGGATCACAAATACAATCTTAGTCTCAAATCTTAAAACATTTCCAAGTAATTTGGTATGTTTGTTTCTATACCTCCACAAACTCCCCCCTCTTTCTTTTATGTATTGGTTTTTTTCAACTTTTCCTTTGTCAGAACAAGGGAGAACTAGCAATAGCTAGTAATAGTAGTAGTAGTAGTAGCTAGTAATAACTACCCACTCTGATTTTTTTTTTCTTCCAACTAAGATCCTAAAATGTCCAGTTTCCTATCTGTACATAGTTACCTTGGTGACCAAGTTACCAAGGTGACCAATTCCTTTTTTCTCTTCTTGTTAAACTAACCACTGGGCTCATTTCAATTCCCACCCCTACCGTGCTTCTTCATGATGAGTTGGTCTTTCCCAATGCATCACTTTTTAACAGAACCCTACAATGTACAGTTTGCCTCTCTATTCAAGTGAAACTGCTTCTCAAGTAGACATTGACCTCCTTTTCCCCCTCACTGAACCTTTTAAATATATTTGATAAAGCTTAACGTAGCAAAATAATGTAAACTATGTCATGTTTAAACCCACTGGGTTCTTTTTAGGGGCCTTTCCAGAGACCCTCCAATAATACTATATAGTAAGTTGCAAGCTCAGTTATTTGTTAGACTGACTTTAATACCAGCTTGCCATGTCTAGGGAGGGGAAAAAATTAGAAAATTTCTAAGACTAGCTACCTCCTGGTCTTGGTATCTTTGAAACAAGGCAAGACAAAGCCAGGATGTAATCTGCCCACTTAAGGCCATCTTTGAGTTAAGTGAAGACAAGCAAACAAACAAACCCAATATGGTGGCTTTAAAAATAAACCCTAAGTAGGAGGAATGAGATGTCTTTTACTTAGTTATGAGTGTGAGGAAGAAGACGAGTAACTTGGAATGTGGCGTTAAATTTTGAACTCAAAGAGTTAATTCTGGAGAAGCAAGCAAAGATGATTCTGTTTATTGTAGCAAACAGAGAAACAGGTGAGGGTTGGGTTGGGTTGAAGAATCGTTCATGGATTCTCTTATGTGTTACCTGGAGTGATTCTCTGTGTTCAGGCTATATTCCTGCAGAAGGAAATCTGTGACTGATATGGCGGCTGAGGAGTTGAAGATTGCATAGGGTGTATCTGAGAAACAAAAATATCCAAACTGAGCTTTGGTTCAGGCTTGATATCCTTATTTAGCACTGAGTGTTCCATGGGATGGCTTATTTTTGAGGTAAGAGGTTTAACCTTTAACTGTATCATTGGGAAATCTGTTATCTCTATTTCTCCTTAATACAGAAGACATTACACATCAGACTAAACTAGTCTTCTGTATTCCTTCAGGTCCCATTTCTTTGATTTTGTCCCCACTGAAGGAACCTAATATGTTAATACTATCCTACCAAATAATGCCACCAGAAAGTATTTGCCAAGCAACTACCATGTGTAACATTTTAACATTGGGCATTCAGAGAGTTTCTTTGGGAATGTTTACATTATAACTAAAGAAATAGGTCTATAAAACAATGTACAAGATAGTGTGCCCAGAGAAATTGCATTATACACACATTTAATTCCACTGTAAGTTTTTCAGTGGAGGGAGGGCAACGAGGAGGGAAATACATATAACAAATTAAATAGTTCCCTTCATGGAGAGAATGTGACCCAATGAGAACATACAGTAAGAGAAACGGACCTGTTGTTCCAAGTTTCCATATTTCTATTATGATGGTTTTCTCAGTGTGAAACGTCTCCTTGAGCTGAGTTTTATAAAGAACTAAGATTCTTTCTTTTATGGGTGATTTAAGAGTTTTAAAAAGGTTATTTAGACTATACTATACTTGATTTTCACTTTACCCCCTGACAATCCTGTAAGGTTTTCCCTCCTAATGCCAAAATGTCCCTTGCTATGGGAGATTAGAAGAGTGAAGTGGTTCCCTCCTGGAAGTTGGGACAATTTGAGTTGGGTCTTAAAAGAAATATAGACTGAAATGTCACAAAATAAAATCTGGGGTGTATTGAATGAATAGATGGATATATAAATGAGTTAACACCTGTGGCTAAATTAGACTCAAATTATTTTGGCTTTTAAAAGTATTTCAATTTAAATAATGAGTGTTCATAAAAACCATTTAAATAGTTTTCCGTGTACTTTAACTTTTCTATTTATTCCAAGTAAGCATATTTTAAAGTTGTTTTAGTGCCACTGTTACCGAGTCTAAGTGCATACTGCTCGCTGCACAACAGGCCAATGATCGAGAGATGAGTTTTGGGGGCAAGGAATAACGACTTTATAAGGAAAGCCAGCAAACTGAGAAGATGGTGGGCTCGTGCCCCCGAAGACCCATCTTACCTGCGTTAGAATTCAGGCTCCTTTTATACTAAAAGGGGAGGGAGTAAAGTCAAACACTCCCTGGTTGATGGGAATCAGCCTCCGGAGGGGATGTGTTCATTTCTTCCTCCCAGGAGTCATTCACAGGTGGGCCTGGTCGGGATGTTTCCTGTGAGCTAAACATAGGTATTTTAGCTTAATGCTCATTACCTGGGAAGCAGGGTTCCCAGAGATGGGCCATTATGTATAATTTAAACTTATAGGCAACATCCCTTTAGTGATGAACTTGTATCAATAATAGAATACAAAAGGTTCTTCCCTATTACAGTATCATATATGGCATCCTATAGTCTAAGGGAACCAAGTCCCTCCTCCTCTTTCCTTTCTAAATAAGATGGTTGTTTTAGGAATGTTTTAGCAAAACCTAATTGCTCTGAGAGAACAGATATGTAGTTACAGATACAAAAATACTTGCTATTACTGTTACCAGTTTAGTTGTGTTTGAGCAGAAAAATAGAAAAACTAGGAGCAGGAATGCGAATGAGATTTACTTTTCAATGTATGTGTTTAAGTATATCTGGAAATTTGTACCACACGCACATGTGAATTATTATTTTTTTAACATCTTTATTGGAGTATAATTGCTTTACAATGGTGTGTTAGTTTCTGCTTTATAACAAAGTGAATCAGCTATACATATACATATATCCCCATATCTCCTCCCTCTTGCGTCTCCCTTCCATCCTCCCTATCCTACCCCTCTAGGTGGTCACAAAGCACAGAGCTGATCTCCCTGTGCTATGCAGCTGCTTCCCACTAGCTATCTATTTTACATTTGGTAGTGTATATATGTCCATGCCCATGTGAATCATTAAAAGAAAAAGTGGGGAGGATCACCTAAGCTGGGGATAACATAGCACTTTTACATACTCGTATGCTCTGTATGGTTACTTAAATTCCAAATGAATAATACAGACCATGATTATTTGGTAAGGAATTATTATTATTATTAGAGATGGTATGTGTAAATCATAACATTTATTTTTACACAAGTTTGAAGAATTGGAGCGGAGACACATTGGAGTGTGGAAGTTTCAGAATAAAATGCTCCACTAGGATAATGGATGGAAACAGAATAAAATGGGTGAATTGGAGAGATATGTACCAGGATGAGTCATCAGGCACTTTGCTTGATGATGGAGAGAAGAAACTTCAAGCTTTCAGGTGTGGACATTGAGCAAAATGAGAGTGCCCCTGAGAAATAAGGAATTTCAGAGTTAGTTCTAGGGGAACGGTAATGATTTGGGATTTTAAATAAAACAGGCAGATTGTGGGCTAGGATATTTAAGTAGCATTTCCTCAGGGTTTTGTTTGCTGTTTTTTTTTTTTTTTTTAACTTCCAATCTTTATCAAGCCTTTTTAGGCCCTAGGTTTAATTATTTAGCCTGGTTAGGTATTAGTTAAGCAATATGGTAATAAACTAATTATGAATAAATGTTCATTGACTGTTGGTCTTATTACCCAATTTGCGTTTTAAATCAAGGCTTCAATCTTTAGCACAATAGGAGTAAATATATATGCTTGAAGAAAGGATGGATACACGTTTAACTTATTTTACAATCTATCTAGATCCAGCCTGGAGAGAAATCACTAAATGTACAAATTGCTTCACTCAAGGAAACATGGTCAAAACTTTCTTCTTTGCTTCTTTTGCTTTTTTTGCTCTACAAGGTGTGCATTACGGGACATATAACCTAGTTTTACATTGTAGAACCAATGTCCAACTGCCCTGAATTTTTCACTTTTCCTGACACGTGCTGTGTCCCTTCATTACTCCTTGCCTTTGCACATACTGTCTGGACTAATATTTCACTACTCACCATAACTTCTTACCTTTTCAAACTTCTCTGCTTTCAAGATTCGGTTCAAATGTCCCTGTGGGACTTTTCCTCACTGTATTCATTTCTGCAACAAATTACCGTAAACTGAGCAGCTTAACATAACGGAAATTTATTTTCTCACAGTTTCGGAGGCCAGAAGTCCAAATTCACAGTGTCACCAGGGCTGTACTCTAGAGCAGCGGTCCCCACCCTTTTTGGCATCAGGGACCGGTTTCGTGGAAGACAGTTTTTCCATGGACCGGGGCGTGGGAGGAGTGGGGGGAAGGGCGTCGTTCAGGCGGTAAAGCAGCGATGGGGAGCGATGGGGAGCGATGGGGAGCGACGGGGAGCGACGGGGAGCGACGGGGAGCGACGGGGAGCGATGGGGAGCGGCAGATGGAGCTTTGCTCACTCGCCCACTTCTCACGTCCTGCTGTGCAGGCTGGTTCCTAACAGGCCACGGACCAGCAGTCTGCGGCCCGGAGGCTGGGGACCCCTGCTCTAGAGAGATTCCATTTCTTGCCTGTTCCAGCTTCTGGTGGTTCCAGGTGCTTCTTGGCTTGTAACTGCATAACTCTCATCTCTGCCTCCTTGTCACATGTCCTCTGTGTTGGCGTCTTCGCCTCTTCTGTCTCTTATAAGTCATTGCATTTAGGGCCACCTGAGTAATCCAGGATGTTCTTCAAAGACCCCTTTTTTCAAATCAAGTCGCCTTCACAGGTTCTGGGTGGACATATCTTTAGAGAGACCGCTATTCAACCTACTGTATTCACCAAACCCACACAGTTTGTTCATTCATTCGTTCATTCATGCGGTGTGTATTGAGTACCCAACAGTCAGTTCCTCCTGTTATCCCATGTGGCTTGGTTCATCTGTCTGTTTTAGCACTTACATCACTTACATTACATTAAATTTATATATTTACTTCTGCCCCACTAGGTTGGGAAGTTCCTTGATGGATAATATTTGATTTATCTTTTCTCATTCCTTGAAAATTGAAAGCTCTGGTTCATTGTCATTGTCTCCAGACACTACTTCTTGGTGATCATAATTTTTGATGATTTAAATAACTGCCAGTATGCTAACCTTTTGGTTACTGAGTGTCCTTTCTTCTAATGATCTTGTCCTCTGTATTCTCTCAACCATTTACTCCGTGGACTTAGACCTGGTCCTTATTACAAATAACTGTGACTGCTCCAAAATCTCAGTTTCTAGCATAGCATCTCTTATGATCACCACCTACTATTTTTGCCAGATGCTTCTTTTGAGAACTACTTCTTAACAATTCCTTGACGTCATGGATCCTACCCCTCTTTCACTGTTGCTCTCAGCCCTCATGATTCTCCTTATCTAAGCAGATTTACTGCCAGTCATTGTAATCATTCTCTTGTATTCTCTTCTTTTGCTTTGTCATATTCCCTTTCTTTTTTGCACCATTATGTTTTTTTCTTCTTTTCTTGGTCCCATCAGTATACTAATAAGCTCTTATTTCTCCCATTAAAACAAAGTATCTTTGTGAAGAGATTTTTTTTCCCCTTCTGCTCCACTTTTTTTCCCTTTTATAGAATGTCTTTAAAAGGACTGCCTACCTCTGCTTTCTTCATTTCTCTCCATTCTACTCTCTTGTGAGTCTACTGCAACAGACTTTCACCTGTGCCACTTCAAGGAAACACTTCTTATCAACGTCCCCAGTGATCTCCACATTAAGTGCATTGTTCAATCCAATTTTCTGTCTTCATCTTAAATGACTTGTCAGCAACATATGACAGGATGATCACTCCCTTCTCTTTGGAATTTGTTTGTTCACTTGACTTCCAGGATAGCACATTTTCTTGGTTTTTTTTCTTCCCTTCCTGACCAGCTGCCCTTCCTTTGTCTCCTTTGCTGGCTCCTCCTCATCTGCTCCCGTGTGATCTCTAAATTGCACCAAGGTTCAGTCCTTAGTTCTCCTCCGCTTTTCACCTCTACTCACTTTTTAAAGTGATCTCACCAAATACTGTGACTTTAAATATTGAAATTGCTCTCTTCATCCTGAACCTTTGTCCTGAACTGCTCGCTCATGTATCCAAGTGAATCCTTGACATCTCCACTTGGATTTCTAAGAGATATCTCACACTCTGAGTTGAGCTCCTGATCTTATTCCCCAAAGTTGCTTCTCTGAAAATTTTCCCTGTCCCAGGTAATGGAAATTCTGTTCTGGAGTCACTGTTGATTCTGATCTTTCTCTCATATCCCTACCTAAACTGAACATATACTATTGGCTCTAAGTCAAAATATATCTGTAATTTGACTACATCTTATCCCTTCCACTGCTACTGGACTAGTCCAAGCCACCATTATTTTTTTATCTAGAGTCATATCCTGTGCTCACTGTTGTACCTCTGTCTGTCCTTCGACCTGTGCAGTCTGCTCTTGATACAGCAGCCTGGGGGAGGGTGGGGGGTGGCTGTTAGGTGTGAGATTATGTTACTGCTCTGCTCAGTTCCCTCCCACGGCTCCCATTTCCTTGCGGGGAAAGCACTTTACAAGGCTCCACTTAATCCCGGCATCTCTCTGATGTCATCTTTAACTTTGTTCCTGTGTTCTCACTTTGTTCTGGCAACAGTGGCCTCCTGGCTTTTCCTGCAGCACATTCGCTGCTACTTCAGGGCTTTGATATTTGCTCTTTTCTCTACCTGGAATACTTTTCCCCAAGGTAGCTTGCAAAGCTTTGCGTTTTATTGTAATGTCTTCTCTGACTTCTCCATTTAAAATTGTGTCCCCAGCATACCCTTCCAAAATGGGGAAACAAAGAAACACTGGTAAAGAATGACTCTGGTAATCTTTTATAGCTAAATCTAAATGGAGAATAATGATATGACTGGGAAATGCAGCATTAGTATTAAGAACCAATTCTTAAAACAAAATTGCATTCTGTAAAGGAATAAAAGTACAAACTTTAAACTAAAATTACAAACTATATCAGCATATCAGTTCTAAGAATACTTAGTAATTGCTATATTCTTGAAGTTGGGTCTTCTGATTCTAAATTTCCTTATTAACCAATTTTCTTCCTCCTTTACTTTCCCCTTTTCTTACATACTTACTGGTCCTCTGCTTATTTTCTTCATACACACACACACACACACACACACACACATGAATAAAAATTAATATATTCTTTCTGTCCTCTGGGTTGTTTTTTTTTTTAAAGATATTTAAAACCAATAATGCTCCTTTAAGGAACAATGCTTGTTATTACTACTGAGAAAGATGTATGGCCATTTATAATTATACCTTACAGTTTTACACATAGATCTAGCTTTGAGTCATTTTTAATTGTATTTCTGTCCAAACAAATCTGATTTAAAATCTTTCTGTAGGTTATTATGTGTCAGATATCTTACTGAAGTCAGATATAGTTTATGCTTCTGATTTTTTTTTTCAACCAGCCAACTCTCTACGATAAAGAAAAAAAAAATTAAATTAGTCTGGCCTGGCAACTTCGTTAGTTCCTGCTATGTTCTCTGAATAATGGCTCATTATTTCTCTACTTGTTCTAATTCCTTTAGAAAGAATGACACAATAATTTTTTTAGTTGTTTTAAATATTTCTTTCTCCCCTTCATGCTCCAAATTCATGTATTTATTGCATTTAGCTTGATTTTTATAATTGCAGGATACACTCGTCTCCTAACCATGCACACATTAATCACACAAACTAGTTCATAAATATCGATACCATCCTTCATTAAGTAGCATATATTTAAGCACCGTGTTGAAGAGTTGAAGGTAAAAAGTTGGAAATGTTACTCTGTCAGGAAGGCGGGGTAACCATTTTGGAACCACATTTGATGATATCAGTGGCGGCAATAATTTTAGAGATAAATTTAATCTATACAGTAGAAATGGGAATAAGTTATTTCTGCCATTTCCCCCAATTCTTATTTTAATATGAAGGCTTATTCCTCTGCCTGATATTCTCCAGGGGACTTTTTTTTTTTTTTTCTGTGTAGAGTTAACAGATTTTTATTGTTTTTGCCTATATAGAAGAATATAATCCAGTTTTCAACTCAATTCTACATGTTTCCATATATTTCCACTAAGAGTTCTAGTTATAGGGAGACCAGCAATCAGGTTGCCCAGGGCTGTCCCAGTTTTAGCAATGAAATACCCACATCCCGAGAAATCTCTTAGTTCCAAGCAAACCAAGATTGTTGTTTCCTGTAGTTCTGGGTACTAACATGTGCTATAGAAACCTGGGAGTAGAGGAAAGCAGACTACTATTAGCACTTAGTTCTTAGATATAAACTTTTGTTCTTTTTAAAGCATGCTTATGGTAGGAAACTTGCTAAATAAATGATGAAACATACAAAAAAGCATAAAAGTCACTCATAATCCTACTATTTAGAAAGTTTTGGAACCCTTTGGTGACTTCTCCATCTATACATATTTTCTGGCATTGTTTAGATCCTACTATATTTTACATTGTTCTCTTTGTTTTTATTATAATGCAAGCATTTGTTTTGATGTTAACATTTCTCTGTAAACATAATAGTTGATGATTGTATAATATTCCACTGGAACTTATTTGTATGTTCTTTTTTTTTTGCCCATTTAAGAAAAATTTTATTAGAGTATAGTTGATTTACAATCATGTGTTAGTTTCTGCTGAACAGCAAAGTGTATCAGTTATACATATATCCACTCTTTTTTAGATTCTTTTCCCATGTAGTTCATTACAGAGTATCTCCGATGACTTTCAATTGCACATAGACTAACATTCCAACTCTTCGCTGTGGTCTCAGTGCTGTTTCCTTTTAATGCTCCCTCACACCCGCCCCCGCCAGTTTTATCTTGGCTACTTCCTTTTCATTGTTGAGATACCTATCTAAAATCCCTTTTTTTGTTTACTTCATAGTACTTATCACCTTTTAAAAATGATTTTTTATTTACTGTTTTACTTTTCCTTTCTGTTGCCCCCCAGGAGTTGTAAGTTGCATGTCTTGTTGACTAACTGACTGACTGAACAAATAAAGGAGAAAAAAGAGCCTCTTGCCTGTGCACAGAGGGGACCGAGTGCACAGAGGTGAGAGGTGGAACGCACCCTGACTGATGGTTTGTATAAGAAGTGAGAGGTGAGGCTGCACCATGGCTGGGATGGGAACTGAGGGCAGGGAGATGAAACAGCAGAAACAGAGGTTAAGGAATCTCGGAGAGCATCAAGTTTTTAAACATGACAGTAAAATAATCATATCTGTGCTTTAAAGAATAACTCCTAGGAGGGTTGAGGGTGAGTGGGGAACAGTGTAGTAGTAGGAGAGTCAATGAGGAAGCTGCTCCGGTAATTCAGGTGATTGATGTTAAGGGGCGAGACTCAGGGAGTTCCAGAGGAAATGAAGAGAAATGGGACCAAAGATGAGTTATGGGGGGTAGAGGTGGGTCGTCATGGGCCCTGCTAAGCTACAGTCTGCAGGGGAGGTGGGCGGTGGTCTGACTGGTGATTCTCCTCTGGTTGCTGGATGCTTGTTATTATCCAAGAATGGGAAGAGAGAGTATCAGGTATGATCAGATCAGGTTTGGTGTGGTTGAATGTGATGTATCAGTGAATTATTCCAAGTGGAGATGTTCAATAAATAATATGTGTTTGGGTCTTTGGGAGACAAAAATCTGAGTCCTGATCAAGGAAGTGAACATGAAACAAGATAGGGTGAGAAAAGGGAAAGGAGGAGAAAGTCGAGGCTGAAATCCAGATAAGAGAAGGAGAAACACCTTGGTTTTTTCTCTTCACTCTCTAAATACTTCTTAGTCACTTGTGCTGTATCTTCCTCATCCAAGATGTCCGGAAAATTAAGCTTTTAACACTTTGCCCTCAGCAGTTGTTCCATCACTTCTTTTTGCATTTGGTTTGCAGTTGCTTTGATTTTTAAAAAAAAAACACCTCCTGCCTCACTTCCGCTGAGCCATGTCAATCACAGTGCGATGGAAATGAGTGTGTTTTCCGTTTCACGCTCTCTGTTTGGTAGCCTCGTACTTCTGGCACAGTGACTCTCCTGCCACCTTTCTACTCGAGGCAGCTGTCCTCAGAGCAGCCTAACCTCAGCTCTTTAGGTGGATGCTTGGTAACACCTCAGTCTGAAAATAGACATATCGGTCACTTTCTATTACATTAGGCTGTTATCATTTTCTCTGTAAAAGTCACCACTGTCTGATATTTTCCACCTTGTCTGTATTTGTTTCTTTATTGTCTGTCTCTATTTGTGGGAAGTGTACTCCATGAGACCAGTCACTTGTTCTATATTCTGGACTCTTCTTGTGTTTCATTTGTGCTTAATACTTTCTCTTCCATAAACTCTTAGCCAGACTCTTGGATCATGCTCTCATTTCCCTTTCATTCTTTGCTTACACATAGGCTTCTCGGACAAGCTTTCTGTCTCTCCTGTATCAAATAGACCCCACTTCCACGCTTACCACCATTTATACCCTGATTTTTCTTAACAGCACTGACAATTTTTTAACGTGTTTATTGTCTGTATCTCGCCATTAGAATGTAAGTCCTCCAAGTTAAGGACTTTGTTTCCTTCACTACTATGTCCTTAGAAATCTTAGGATGGTTCCTGGCACCTAGAATTTACTTAATATTTGATGAGTAAATGACTGAATGGATAGAAGTAGAGAAGTCTCTTTTACCAGACAGGAGAGTTAAGAGCCTTGGTCAGCCAGTCTGACCCTCTGATTCTTCCTGCTGGTGAATCCTCCTTTTCTCTCGTGATCCGTTTGTGATCCATTGGACACACATGAGATGGGAATTGGGGAAGATTCTCAGGCAAAGAGAAATACCTAAGATTATATAGCAGCAGACCTAAAAACAAGTAGAATCCTAATTGGATGATCACTCTTGCCACTGAGACGTTTGAATACAAATGAGTTGAACATCATTTCAACATCCATGGAAGTTCAAGGCCCTTCCCCAAATTTCCGTAAACCTGCATGCTGGCAGTGGGGGTCTTATGGTCCTCTCCCTTCTGGACTTTTAGCTCCCTATGTGTAACTGTGTGCTGTGCCACATCAGCCCAGATGTGAAACTCAACTGTTTGTTCAAGTTTCACAAAATAAAAACTAAACCAACCAATCGCTGCTACTCTATGTCAGTTACAACTCTTTCTTGCTATTTCCATCTTCCAACATTTTGTTAACCATTCTTATCTTTTCCTATTCTTTACCCTTTACACTTTTTTGTTTCACTCGTTGTCATTTTCATGGAGTTTTGGTGGGGGAAATTCATCTCCTGTAACTTCTTTTTAAAAAAGAGATAATAATTTTCTGGATAATCTTACCTTCTCCAATATAGTCTTTTGATGAAACCTCTGATAACACCAAGGTTCTAAGCAGTTTAAAAGTACTGATATATTATTTTATTTAGCTTTCTCTTTGTAAAATAGGATTTGTGTGTTTCTGTTATGGGATATGGACTTTGTATAGTTTCCCTGATTTAACAATTCACAGCAACTCCATTAGGCATATATCCTATTCTCCTATTTTACAGAAGAGAAAATTGAGGACCAGAGAAGTGAATTTCTTTGCCTGAGATTGGAGAGTAAATAAGCAGCATATTTAAGTCAAGGCTTCTGATTCCCAAGTCCGTGCTCTTTCACTATATACCATTTTTTTCCCTTTGAAATAAATGTGTTACTCTTTAAAGATGAGTAATTATTTTATTAATTTAAATAGAGATTCATAAAAGTAATTCTGAACAAAACAGATGCATTTAAGATTGAGAGTGAAAAATACAGCAATGCTTTTGTTATCCCTCCAACCTCACCCTCTTTACTTAATGTTTAAGACCATTAATCTTGCTCTCTTGATTCTATGGGTTTTAGTAATGAGTTTCCCTGTTCTATTGCAGTGTAGTCTGCTTTCCCAATATTTTATCTTGATGTCTCTTGCTCATCCTATTAACAAGATACTGGGAGATATCACAAAATTTTGGTAAGCCTGAAAGAGCTATGTGCCAATAGACTCTTTGAGTTTGTGGATAATATAGAGGCAAAGTAGTTAACAGAGAAATGAGTAAAATTTATTTCCATATGATGAAGTGGAAAACACTCTAAAACCAGAATGTTTGAGAAAGGCAAAAGATTTAAATCAAGTTATACAGAAAGAATGAATAAAATATTTTAAGCATATTTAAAATAAAAGTGCATAAATGTCAATATAAATTTTAAAATATAGTGGATTATCCATGGGTGACTTTTAGTCATAACTTAGATGATAAAACATGATGTTCTGATGTGCTTATTACATTGACTGATATTTGTTTATTACAGCTATTATCCAAGTAAGAGTTTAAGTACTATTATAAAAGCAAAGTTTGCCCACTATAAGGAAAAAAAAAAAAAAAAGAATGGCAAATCCTTTTGTCCCTTAATTCCCACTTCCCAGTCCCAAGCTTGACATAGTATTTTGTTATATACATTCTTGTATATATCAAATATGCATATACTTGATTTTGAAATATGTGTATACTTGTGCTTAAGCACCCATATGTCAAAATGAAATTATGTTGTATGTGCTTTTCTGAAATTTTTCTGGTGTATGAAAAAAGGTTTAAATGAGATGAATACTGAAAATACTGAGAGTTTACTTAATTGGAAGAGACTGTCACTCTCTTTAAGATACTTTTCAGTCTTAAAACTTATTCTATGAGTCTAAAACAACATATTTAAAGAAAGTAAATTTCTTAGACAATATCTTGAAGGAAAGAGATAGTAAAAATATAAGGTAAAGGATAAGTGACCTTTTCTTTCTTGTTATTAGATGTTTGGCATTTTTAAAGATTATTATCAGATGGTCAAGACGCCTCATATTTTCAAAATGGAGAAAATCGGGCTTAAAAAGAGTTGACATACAAAAAGAATCAGGGCTTTAGCTAATGACAAAACTCATTAGTTCAACAGTATGAATTAAATGTGAAAAATACTAATGCAAAATTAGACTGCATTCAGAGAAGTGAAGTTGGTAACAAGGGAAGATGTTATTTCCTAATCATCTGTAACTGACAAAACATGTCTGGTAGAAAATGGTCTGTCCATGAAGCCACCTTGTTAGATGAACATTGGCAGTTAGGGCTTACAAAAAGGAGGGCAGCCCTGATGACATTCTAGTGGAAAACTATACCACGTGAAAACAGATTGAAGGAATTCAGGGTGTTTAGTTTGTTAAATAAGTTTTTTTGGTATGGCTACAGACAAAATAAGGACAATGGAATTTAGAGAAAAGCAGGTTTAAACTCAATAGAAGGAGGGTAAGAACCTTCACTTAATTGAGTGCCTACCCTGTGTCAGGTAACCTAAGGGATACGGTATGCATATAAGGTGGAGTTGAGACTGAGTTTTCAAAAAGATGGAGTAATCACCAAAATACCATTCAGACAACTGACTGGAAAAAATATATTTAACTCATTACTTCACGTCTCACTGTAAAAGAAATGTAAAAAGTATAAAATATTAAGGAATTAAATGTAAAAAATTCTATGTAAATACACAATTTGTATAGAATTACAGCTAGTCCATAAATTAGGCCCATTTTAAAGGTAAGGCAGCTGAGGATCTTGAAGGCTAAGTAATTTGCATTATAAGGTTAGAAAACATCAGGTTAACCCTGCTCTGACCCCAAAGCCCATATTCCAACTTCCATGATATGATCAATAACATAGCAATTAGCCCAATACAAAAGTGTTATAGGTAACCTAGTAAACTGGTGTAAGAGCTTTCCGAGCCTCGAGGATTGAGACAAAATCTGGAGTACCATCTAAGCTGTTGAAGTGATTCCAGAAGAAGTAGGGGATTGTGTGAGCTATCTCTAGTATTCCCTACAAGTCTAAAATATTATTGTTTTAATGCTCAAATAAATAAAGGTACAGTAAGTAGAACTTCTAAAGTATTTTATTATTAAAGTGAAACTTAAAAGCATGCAATGCTCAGAGCTATTAAAATGTACACACTACTCCCCACCAGACCTCACATGCAAACAAATTTCAGTTCAAAGTGATGACTGTCCCAATATATTTTGTCAAGTTGCTTCAACTAGGTCTTTAAAAGTGATCAAAAAGTGTTCATATTTTAAGAGATGAAATAGTGAGATATTCATATTTTCATAGGCATTCTCACAAAAAGTCTCACTGTTTAAGAAATTATGCTACAATACATATTCATGAAAGGTAGATGGTAGATGTGATTAATAACCTCATTTTAGAATCCCAGGAAAGTGATATTTTGAGACTGTGTTTTTCATATTACATGAGGATAACATTAATATAACACTAAATGCTCAAAAAAAGCTTTGTGTTAAGATGTTTCTTGCTCAGATTTCTTTATTCTCTTTCCTAAAGTAACATTTTAATTCAAAGCCATATTTAATTACATGGGAACACTTAAAATTAGTCATGATCTGTTTTAGTATATTCATGTATTTGCCTTACATTGGGCATATAGCCAAATAATATTCATTTAATAATTAATGTATAATTTATAAGAATTTCTAGTACTTATATTAGCTATATCTAAAGAGGCTTGAGTACACAAGATTAACTCTGAATGTAAGATAAATTAATAATTTGGTTGCAGTATATATGATCCCATATGGTGATAAATGTTATTATCTAAATAAGCCAAGATTATGTTCATCATTATCACTTGAAACGTCACCATTCCTACAAAATTTCTGATGATATTTGAAGTATTTACTTCTTAAAATTCTCCTCTGTTTACATTCTCTTTTATATATAAAGTCTACTATATATACTTTTTTTATTGTTACCTCTCCATGGTATTAAATATTCTTTGGAAAAATGATATTTGATAGCTACAGAAGATTACACATGTATTTTATTATAAAGTCATGCTCTTTCCAAGGCTGAATTATAAACACAGTACTTATAGCTATCATCTCTATTGTGCTTATTTTGTGCTGGGAGCTGCTTTAAGTCTTTAGAGATATCATCTTTAATCTGCAGAACAAATTCATAAGTATGTGCTGTTATTATCCCCATTATACAGATGTGAAAACCAAGATACAGGGAGGTTATATATGATTTGCCCCAAGTCATGCAGCTGGGAAGTTGTAGAGTCTGAATCTGAAACCAGGATGTCTGGTTTCAGAGTCCTAGCTGGTAACCATCATGCCTGGCATTCTGCCTTAAAATGTGAAGTGTGATAGACATCTAGGGATGTACAATTTTTACCCGTATCTTAGGTTTTGTTTTTTTTCTGAAAAAATTCTAAACTTTTATAAAGATCTTGACATGTATTGCCAAGTTGTTTTTCAGAAAGGTTGCATTAGTATATACCCTTTCAAGATTATTCCACAGATTCCATTTTCCTGTATCTCCTCTAGTAATAGATCTATGAATTTTCTTGTTAGTTTTCCGGAAAAAAATTCTACCAATTTGCATTTGTTGCTTACTTCGGAGGATATTAACTTTCCTAGCTGTTTTACTAGCTAACTATATTTCTTTTGTGAATTATTAGTTCATTCTATGTCATGTTTTCCCTATTGAGGTGTTAGTGATTGAAAAGGTTTATCTTCATCCTTTATTAGAATATTATATATTCTATAAATAGATATAATATTTTCTTTTGAGATTTTTTTATAATGTACTGCTTTTATGCATAGAAAGGCTTTCTCTACCCTGGGATTAGCTATTTATTTCAGTATAATCCTTTTTAATATATTTATATTGATTTTTTAAAACAACATGTTAACACTTTCATCCATTTAGGTTATATTTGAGTTTGTAGTAAGCCTCTTGTCTCAGAAGCATTTCCTTTATCCTTTCTTTTATGATGTTACTTTTCTAATATATGAAATATATACACACAAACCACACACACACACACACACACACACTCACTCATTCACACACCTGCTCATTTCTTTGCTATTTTATTTGCTTAGAATTCAGTATAACATAATGAAAAAGAAAAGGTCACCAGAGCCAGACTGCCTTTGTTCAAGCCCAGATCCAATGTTTATTAGCCACACTACTATTGCCTGTGTTTCATTCTCCTTATTTATTAAATTGAGATAATAGTACCCACCTAAAATGGTTCTTGCGAAGATTAATAAATTAATCTGTGGAAAGCACTTATAATGGTGACTAGCATATACTAAGTGGTATAGAAGTTATAGTAATTACTCATTGTGCTTAAATTCACAAGGTATATTATAGTTTTTTTTCCTTAAATTTTTGATGGATTATATTTGATTCAATTTACCAGTAAAACTATCTAGGTATGCATTTGTGTGTGTGTGTGTGTGTGTGTGTGTGTGTGTGTGTGTGTGTATGTGTGTGTGTAATGTCTTTTAACCAAAAAAGCCATTTTAGTTTATTTAATGGATATATTATATTTTATATTTATTTCTCAGTAAATTTTGATAGTTTATGCTTTTCAAGGAATTCGCCATTTTGTCGAAGTTGTTGAGTATTTCCCACTTAATTGTTTATAACATTCCTTTATTAACCTTTAAGGTCTGCAGGATCTGTAGTAATACTACTTCTTTTATTTTTGATATTTGTAATTTCCCTATTTTCTCACTTTTTTCTTGATTGGTCTTGATTAATCTTGGAGTTCACTGATTATTTACTATCCTATAGCCACTTTGCTGAAGCCCATCATAGGAATTCTCATCTTCATATTGTGTGTGTGTGTTGTAGGATTTCTATTTGACTCTTTTTTTATTGTTTCCATTTCTCTGCTAAAATTCTCTATTTGTTCATGATTCTTATCTACCTTTTCCTCTAGATCCTTTGGCATGTTAGCCCCAGTTATTTTAAAATCCCTGTCTGATAGTTTCAACATCTGGGCCATCTCTAGTTTCAGTTTTGTTGCCTACTTTATGTCTTGACAGTGGGTCATTTTTTCTTGCCTCCAGTTTTTCTCATGAACCCCAAGGGGAAGTTTCTGGGAAAGAGCTGATGAATGGGTGTGTATTTCATACACACACACACACACACACACACACACACACACAGTGGAATATCATTTAGCCGTTAAAAAAAAAAAAGAAATCCTGCCATTAGTGACAACATGGATGAACTTGGAGGGCGTTATGCTAAGTGAAATAATCTGGACACAGAAAGACAAACACTGTGTGATTTCACTTATATGTGGAATCTAAAATAGTCAAGACATAGAAGCAGAGTAGAATAATGGTTGCCAGGGGCTGGGTGGAGGGGGGACTGGGGAGATGTTGGTCATAGACTTTCAGTTATGCAAAGTAAGTAATTGTTGGTGATTTATTGGTGATCTGTTGTACAGTCTAGTTCCTATGATTAAGTAGTGTATACTTAAAACTTTACCAAGAAGGTAAATCATATGTTAAGTGCTCTTATCACAAAAGGAAAAGAAAACAAAGGTGGTGGGAGGAAACTTTTGGAGGTGATGGATAAGCTTGTGCCATTGAGAGTGATGATGGTTTCATGGGTGTAAACTTATCTCCAAACGCATCATGTTGTATACGTCGGATATCTGCAGTTTTTGTATGTCAATCATAAAGTGAGTTTAAAAATTGTGTGACAACATGCACTTAAATATAATTTTTTAAGTTCATTTTTTAAAATGAAAAACAATGAACATCATATTTAGAGTTACCTATTGATTCAGGTAAAGCTTTATATCTCATTTTAATAGATGGAGAGTTCAGATTCCTAAAGGGACGGTGGCATTCTTAGGCCACACAATGAGCAAATTGCAGATCTGTAAATAGTGCTCACACCGTTTGACTATAGTCTTGACACTTATCACACTGCATCGTGCTCCCACAAAATTTTATTAGCACTCTAATATCCTGGAGGTTGAGTTTGTAATATGGGATCTTTTAAAATGAGTTCATTAACTTTCATAACCTTTTCAGTGAAGTAGTTAAAATGGAATATTTTATTTTATTTTTTTCTGGAAGGGATTGACCTGTTGAAATTATCTTAGTGACTCATGTTCAAATACCGTATGTAGCAGTGTCTTGTGGTAGATAAGTTATGTTCAATCAGTGTGCCCTATATTTCCATCTACTCCTTATCCCTGCACCACTGGGAAGTAAAGAAAAGCTGAATCATGACCCCTCTCTTCCTCTATTCATTTGTGCATTTTTTACCTTAAATTAGCCATTTACATTTTTATGATATGGGAATTACATAGTCATCAAAGATAGGATAATAATGAGGATTTGTAGATGCGGCAGGTTGGTGTTTATCTGTGTAGCTAAATCTTCAATGATTTTCAAAGGAAGGTAATTCTTTTGTAATTGCAAACTGCTTTGGGGTAAAACTCTAGAGCACATAAGGTTGAAAAGAGAAAGAAGTTCCAAGGAAAAGGGAACTTATCCAAAAAAATCAGTGAGTAGGGACATCTCTGGTGGCGCAGTGGTTAAGAATCTGCCTGCCAGTGCAGGGGACACGGGTTTGAGCCCTGGTCCGGGAAGATCCCACATGCCACGGAGCAACTAAGCCCGCGAGCCACAACTACTGAGCCTGTGCTCTAGAGCCCGCGAGCCATAACTACTGAGCCCATATGCCACAACTACTGAAGCCCACGTGCCTAGAGCCCATGCTCTGCAACAAGAGAAGCCACCGCAATGAGAAGCCCACGCACCGCAATGAGTAGCCCCCGCTCACCGCAACTAGAGAAATCCCGCGCAGCAACAAAGACCCAATGCAGCCAAATATAAATAAATACATTTATTTAAAAAAAAAAAAGAATCAATGAGTAGAGAATTTGTCAAAATCTAATGTAATCAGATCAGGAAAATTTGGGGATCTGGAAGCACAGTAATAGAGATTGCTAGGGACAGACAGGATGAGTTGACTGGCTAGGGATGGGCCAGAGGAAGCTAGAGGTTTGATCACACATTCCAGACACACTGGCAAGAGTGGAACCAATAAGAACAACATTTTATATAATAGACTCTCAGCTTCCAGAAATCTTTACTGTCACAATTGTTATAGGGTGAAATACAAATGGATTTTCCAAATGTTAAATAAATTCATGAAAAATAAAAAGGCCCATAGTGGTGTAAATGATGACTCAATACATTATGTGGATTACCTGCATTAACAAATATTTTAATAAGAGAATGTTACCTGTGTGATGGTTAATTTTATGTGTCACTTGGCTTGTCTCTGGTACCCAGATGTTTGGTTAACCATCAGTCTAGGTGTTGTTGTGAAACTATTTTAAAAATACGATTAACATTTAAATCCATAGAGTTTGAGTAAAACAGATTACTTGCCACAATGTGGGTAGGCCTCATCCAGTCAGCTGAAGGCCTTGAGAGAGAAAGAAAGACTGAGGTCCCCTGAGGAACTGGGAAGTCTGCCTCTAGACTGCCTTGGGGCTTATGCCTGCAGCACCCACACTTCTCTGGCTACACAATCTGCAGCCCTGTCCTGAGGACTACAGACACGTCACCCTCACAACTGTGTGAGCCAGTTCTATAGTACAAATCTCTCTCTCTGTTATGTGTATATAGCCTATTGGTTCTGTTTCTCTGGGGAACCTTGACTAATACAATACGGATAGCTTATTTTTAAACAGTAATAAAATAAACCTGTCACTGCTTGTTATTTTAGGGTTGTTTAACAGATATACTACAAATTTGTGATTTTCTGTAGAAATGATGATTTGTTATTTTTGGTAACTATCAAAGTTATAACCAAAAATCATTATAATTTAATGATTGGTTATTTGGGCATTTTAATTAGTTTTTTAAAAATTAATTAATTACTTTATTTTTACTTATTTTTTTAAAACATCTTTATCGGAGTATAATTGCTTTACAATGGTGTGTTATACAGTCTAATTTTAAATTCTAGTAGTTATGTTTATATGTAATAAAAGATAATTCTTTACTTGATATTCTTGTGAAGATTTAAAACAAGCCCCCAAACTGAACTGTAACGATGATTAGATTATCCTTTGGCACCTGGAACAAGACCAAACCACTTCTTTACATTTGGCATCTACCCTGCTGTTTCTCTTTTATTTTTCTTCATGTGAGAATAAACAAGAGAGGTTTGGTTTCTAGAGTTGTCGGTTTGGCAGTGTTTCATGAAAACTGAAACCAGTTCAGGAAAATTAATGTAATACCCGGTCTTAACACAATGCAAACCTCAGTGAGGCTCCTTTGCTTTTCATTTCGGTTCCACAATATTCGAGGTTGTTCTAGGAATTGAACCTGAAGCAACTTCTGGAATGTGAAAGAGAAATATAAGCATATGCCAAAGAATACTGCCAGTGCCTTTTTATACCAAGAGCTTAGTTAGATGTAAGTGACATCATAGGGAGAGAGAAATCCTGTTTCTCTCTCTCCCTCCCTCCTCTGTCAGCAAGGAGTGCCTCTCGTATACTTTTGTCCATAACACTGACGTTTAACTTTAAAAACCTGTGTTGGGGCTTCCCTCGTGGCGCTTCCCTGGTTGAGAATCTGCCTGCCGATGCAGGGGACACGAGTTCGAGCCCTGGTCTGGGAAGATCCCACGTGCCACGGAGCAACTAAGCCCGTGAGCCACAACTACTGAGCCTGCGCGTCTGGAGCCTGTGCTCCGCAACAAGAGAGGCCGCGATAGTGAGAGGCCCGCGCATCGCGATGAAGAGTGGCCCCCGCTTGCCGCAACTAGAGAAAGCCCTCGCACAGAAACGAAGACCCAACACAGCCCAAAAAATAAATAAATAAATAAAATTAAAAAAAATATATGTTAAAAAAAAAAAACCTGTGTGGTTTCAATACAAATCAAATATAGATTTCCTCTATAACTGTGCCTTCTCTTGTCAATGACATATGACCTTTTTTGTTGTAGACTAAAAGAAATGTCAAATAAGGATCACACAGTTTAAAAATTTAAGGGAAACTACAAATAGAGGCAATCTTTGAACATTAAACAATCTGTAAAATGAACTGTTAAAGGAATAGTTTCTCAGGTCCTTTAAAATTCATATCCCCTTTCTCAGCACCAGCATTTTGCCAATGAGGAAACTAAGGTTCAGGTTTTACAGTGTGTTAGTCACACAGCTGGGATTAGAACCCCTACAGCTTTGGAATCTTGCTTAAACACCTTGTCTTTGATGCCTCACAGCTGAAATTCTCAATTTAAAGACATTCCCTGGAATAGTTTGTTTCTTTATGCTACCACTTAATTGGGGGTGGTGTCATTTTTTAATTGATGTATTGTGGTCACAATTAGCATTAAGATATCAAAATTTCATTTCAGCAAATGAAGAGAACTTACCTATAAAACGAAAATAAATCGGATCAGTCCAGGAAGCTTTTAATAAAAAATAAATTTCTAAAAAAAAAAAAAAATAATAATAATAATAATAAATTTCTATAGCTCCCAACCAAACTAATTTCTAGAATATGTAGACTACCTTATTTTTCAAAGGGAAATATTGCTAATTACATTTTGTTTATACACTGTCTAAGGGCTTATTTTCTTTAGATTATTTTGCCTACTTTCTGCTTTACTTCCTCCTGGGCTACACCAGGGAAGAGTTAGTTCTTTGGGCCTCACATAGGTATTGCTTGCTCACTGCTACAGCCAAGAATCAGCCATTGTGGCTAGCTCACAGGCCTGAGGACTAGTCTCAGTTTTTAGAGGCAAGAACCTATATTCATCCTGTCCTGAACGCATTGGCTTACCATGGTATCTTATACTTAGTAAGAGTCAAATATGTAAATGACTGTTTGTTTAGTTAAATACCTGTCCCCATTTTCTTTAAAAAAAATGTCAAAGCAATGGAGATGACATGCAAGTCCACCACATTACTTATTTATCTTTAAAAAATTCACTGTTGTATTATTGATGAAAAGATGTAGTTTTACTGTTGCTGTCAAAGTCCAGTGTGCAGATGCAGATTCTGAAGCTCTGAAGCATAGTACATAGAATGTCAGAAACATATGTATTAATATTTATGTGTATAATTAACATCATCTTTGCAGCCTTCTCTCCCTTCTTTTACGTGTACAGCTTGTTTGTGTATCCAAAGGAGCTATATTTCTTTCACTTGGAAATAAAAAGTCCATGGATTTAAAGGGATTTTACTTTTTCCCCTCAGAAACATTAATATTCTATCAGTGAATATTCTTTCTAGAGTACCTTGAAAGATTTAGTAAAGATAATTGTGCAATCAATAAAACACTTAAAGGGTGTTGTTCATATGTTAATGTTTTCCATGCCTTAATGAATTTCAAATGTTATTTGGTACTGAATATTAAAATCCACTGGGAGTATATACCATTCTTCAAGTTATATATAACTTTGGGAGCTTATCAAATTAACTATATTAAATTTTAGCATCAGCAAAACCAGTACTTCTGAAACTGGCTTGATTTCTGCCTTATTTTTTAAAATTGTGGTTATTACAGAACTGCAAACTTGAGAAATAATGTTATTATTTACGTTTTATACACTACCTTTCTCTGAAAGTTCTCTGTGGCATTTTTACTGAGATATGGGATGAAGTGAGTAAGGTTACTGCAGTGGTTAGCGTGGAAAGGAGCAATGGCATGTGTGCTCACAAGTTTAGTTATTCAGTTGGTGTTGTCTGAATTTGTTCTCAGTGTATGAGCTACTTTTGATCAATGTGAATAGAGCTCTGGGTCCATTTTTCACTTCACTGCAGTTACTGTAGAGTTTCTCTAACAATCATGTGGCACTTAGAAGTTAACACAATTGTACCTTCAATCAGCAATTTAGGTAAGGGAAAGTAAACAATATATATATATGGCTTACAATCTTTATTACATTAAATGACCTAACCTATTTTGGGGATCAGGAAAAGGGGAACACCAAACATATGTCCTTTAGACCACAAGATGCAAAACATTGAATTTATATAGCAAGAAGTAGGGTCTTCTACAGAGGAAGTAATTAGCTAAGAAGATAGATTGGGGGTTGAGTACATAGTGATGATGAAATGGGAGGATGAGCTGGAAAATTATTTCCCCAGTTCACATGAAAAGGTATGGCCCTTCTAAAATTTTGATTTAGAGATTCAAAATACTATGTGAATTCATTCATTTGGAGTAGGAGATGGAGTGGGATGGGGGAAAGAAGATTTTTATACATACCTATGTGAGATACGCTTCTGAGGCATCTTTTAATACTGTATCTAAAATAGTCATTAGTTTTCCCAACATTTATTAAACTCTCTTGGGTATACTCTGCTAGACATTGGGAACAGAAAGATGAATTTGATTTGCCCTGAGTTGAAGAAGCTTGCTACTTTCAAGGAGAGTGGTGAGACAAGAGATAATCATAACCTCACGTGATAGAATGCCAGCATGAGTATTGGTGTGTTGAAATACAAAGAAGGCAACGCTCATTTCTTCCAACATAAAGGAAAATGGGAATCAGAAATGTAATATCGTCTCAGACGCTGGTTAGAAGAAGCTAGATTCAAAGATTTAGAGCCCAGAGACCTAGGTTTTATTTTTGCCTATATCTTAGCTTTATATGATTGACAAGGAATTTTGCCTTTTTAAAGGGGACTGAAAACTTGTCAGATGAAAACAAGTCTTGATGTCAGTGGCTATGACACTTGGCATTTTCATAGTTGCTTTTCTTTGCTTGATGTGAGGATTTTGAGAATAATGAATCAAAGCTGGTTTTATTATCATTATATTTTAGGTATAAAATATCAATGTAATTAGTATACAGAGGGTGAAACTGCTTTTTGGTTCACAGACTGAGACATTTTGTTTTGGTTATCCATGTTTAACTTGTCAGCCAGCTTAGACATTTGTATATTTTTAAATTTTATTCATGCCTATCCTGCTTTTCTTAACCATTGAGCTTCATGTTAATTAAAATTACGTTTAAAGTTACTTAAAAAGTAACATATTAAGATGTATACATTATTTGATTTTTCTCAGTTTTACCAAATTTATCTCAAAGGGAAAATACAGAAGAGGAAGTAAAATCATTAAAAGCACAAGCTTTGGGATGATACCCAGATTGAAGCTGCGGCTGCCTTAATTTCTAGCTTTGTGCTTTGAGAAAATTCATGTCTCTGTGCTTCAGTTTTTTAATTTTGTAAAATGGAATACTGGTTGTTAAAGGAGAATCAAGGTAATGTTTGCCATGTCCATCAAAAGTAATCATGCAGCTAGTTTTAATGACAGCAACAATAATAGCAGCATTGTTAACTTAGATAGATAGATAGATAGATAGATAGATAGATAGATAGATAGATAGATAGATAGATGATAGAAGGTCTGAAAGATGTAGAGGGTAGTTTTTCCAGGTGTTAAAAAAATATACTCTTTATTCTGATTTCTCCCCATAGTAACCAGGGTCCTGGTGATTTTCCATTGGAGATTTAGGCTGTGGAACAAGATCCTGGTTACTTCACTTTTATTGTCTTCTACTATGACCTCATGTTTCTGAGTCCCAGGTATGTCTGAGCAGGGGCTTCGGCTCCTGGCTCTGCATCCTTGACCTGGGTCCTGCTATAGATGTTAAACTTGCCTCCATCTTTTTCCTCACCCCAGTTAGGGGCACTGATAGAGACACAGTGAGCAGGAATTTTGTGAGCAGGGTGATGTCATCTTGGCAGCTTGAAATCAGCCAGGGTGGGAACGTTTACACCATGATCGGCAGATGCTATAAATCAGGGCTTTCCTGTTTCCCAGAATTGGTTTGACCTCTAGTGTAGGACCTCTGACATCAGTATTCTAACATTTTGGGCTGGGGTAGTAGTATATGCATAATATGCCTTCCTCATTTTTAAAAGAAAAATTCCATAAAAGTCCTAAATTTTTCTCTGGTGATTTCACCTTTAGCTTTATCAGCCACTTCCATGGCAAAGAGCCACCATCCTTTTTTATATCTCTTCTTCCTATTTGATAACAGACTGAGTGCACGCTGGCATCTGTGAAATCCTGTGCGTTTAATTTACTACAGCCCAAATCAGACCATGAATGTTCTAGTCACCAAGGACGTGAGTCACCAAGGGAGCAAGGTATTGGAATATTTAGATTGCTTTTTTTAAGTAAAGGTAAACTTTGCAGCAAAGATTTCATTTCACTCATATGAAAATGTTTAAAGTTTATGACTATAACTTCAAAATAGGCCATATACTGATTTCTGCTAATTGATCTTGTTAGCTCTTATTTTGAGCATAATGTTGGACAGTTCTTTGGAACCATGGTATAGATAGGTCTTTAAGAGATTCTAGTTTGTGGATTATCATTCCAACAGTAGCTCCTTCTTTCTGCTGATATTTAATTTCCCAAATTGTCTACATTTAGGGAGCTATTGTAGAACATTTATCTTTGGTTCTTCAGTGACTGTTTGCTCCAGCTCTGAAGAATGCCCCTGGAAGAGTGGTCTGACTGAGGTAAGCTTCACTATATCTTTGAGTCATGATGATTTGATTTAGAGCTTAAATGTAGTTGTAGCACATTATATTTTAAGTCTTATTTTGTGGTATTGAAGTTTGCACAAAAATGATTTACAAATAGTGGTCCCTTGTATCACTCTAAGACAGCTTGATACTTATTGAATAGCTTCACTTATCCACTTCACTGAAACCTTGAAATGACTTTATAGAAATCATCTTGAATGAAGCAAAGATCATAGGATTTTCTTTTTCCCACAAAAGTTCAGTGCTAACCTAATGACTTTCTCTGAGCTACTTGGCGGGGGAGGGAACTGGCTATTGGAAAATAATTCTTGTTCTCTCTTTTAAAACTCACAAAGGCATGGTACTTGTTAGTGTAAGTGTTGAAAGCTGTTACCCTAGGCTCCTTTAGGAACTCATCCTTCCCTTGTGGAAGAAAACAGAGGGGGATGTGTCATTACTTGGTACACTTGTAAAATGTTAGAAGACAGATGTCTTTATACTCAGTCCTTATTCAAAGCATAGCTGTGTTTATGTACTTCTCTTTCTCTTTGTTCACTATACAAAAGTAGCAGCTTGAATAGAAGCTGTGCAGAGTGTACTCTGAATAGGAGCTGGTATGTGTGATTAAACTTTAGAGGGTAAATACCTTGGATCAGACCTTTCATTTTTACTCAGTTTCTCTATACTTCGTCATTCAACTTGACGTTTTCTTGTACTTCCAGATTGGGGATGGTGGCGGAAACATTTTGTCTCATTCTTTCCATGAGTGTCTTAGAAAGACTTTTTCACTAATGAGACTGAATGTGTTACTTGCAGCAGCAGGATTTTGTCACAAAAACATTTTTGTGGGGATCCAGCTAACTGCGTTTTTCTAATCTATTCAAGCAGTTATTGAGCGTTTAATGATTTGGCATGGGAATTAGGTAAGTGATTGTAAGACACTCAATTAACTCCTTACTGGAAAAAATAAAGAGGGGCAGATCAAGGATATTGACACTTGAGTGAAGAGTTTAATATGATTTTGACCAAAAATCCTGAATATTCATTTTATACAAGCTATTATTAAAACTCTGCCTGAGAACAATTAAATTGCAAATGGTCTTGAAAGGGTAATAATTCAGCATTTATATAATCCAGATGCAGGAAAAGGCTCCAAGTTCAACCAACCAGATGATTCTAAATGGAGACAAGTACCAAACTGACTTAAGGTTGAAAGTATATGAATTGTGTTGCTAATTGCATCTTCCATCTAATTTATTCAAGTACTTATCTTCGTTTTTTTGTCAATAAAGTTTCTAATGATTAGAAACTTGAAAGTCTTTGTGTCCCATGGAACTTTGTATATTCATTTACATCAGTTTTTTGTCCATTTGTTTCGACTGCATTATGAGTCATTTTACGCTTTGATAAAATTAGTAGGTAAGAAAAAAGAAATTATAGAATGGCACTCCTTACTAAAAGATTGATAATATAATGGAGAAGAACAGAAAAAAAAGTGTGTGTGTGTGTGTGTGTGTGTGTATATATATATATATATATATATATATATATATATATATATGATTAATAAATTACTAATGGAGAAGGGAAATTGAAGAGTGTGGTTAGTCAGAATAACTCACATATTCTGGAAGACAAGAAATTATAAGAATCCAGAGTTAGATGGTTAGTCTGTGAATGTATTGGAAAGATGAAGATCCTTGAACTTTGATTTGAAGCTTGGGAGGGGAGAAGAGAACCATATAGGCAGATTTAAAAGCAGGAATGGGTATGGTAAATGCAGGGAAGAGCTAGACAGGGGCTGGCTGTGAGGTGAGAGTAGCCAGGTGATTTCTCTAAGACACTGTGCTTCCCGAGTCCTTCTTGTTCTTTCCAGTTTATTTCTGGTGATTTTCAAAGAACTGTTATAATCATCAGGCTGGAGAAAATTAGTTGAAGGGCTGGAATTATCATTAGTAGCTCTGTTTTTATTTTCTCTGTGGATCAGCTTATATTCTGGAATAAAAAACCCACATAGTAATCTGTAATTAAAAGTGCCCTTAGTTCCCATCTGTGAACTACAGTTTGGGGCTATATGAGGAAACAAGACAATCTCAGACTTTGACCTTGTGGAACAAACAGTTATGGGGAAGACATATTAAACAGTGGTAAAGAATGCTATGCAAGAGAACTTACAGAGGGTCTGGGAGCATGATAAAAGGGTAACTGACTAATATGGTCAGCAAAGACCTCCCCAAGGAAGCAAAACTTAAACAGGTCTATGAATGCAATTGAGTAACCTCCATAAATCTTTTACCAAGCACCTGCTCAGTACAGTAGATATTAATTTAGAGGTGATTAGGGACTTGAATCATGTACGTGATTCTGAAATCAAAGATTTAGAGCCCCCTAAAACGTATTCCTTCCAATTCTGAATCTGAGAGTCGACATCTAGAATAGTGCAGCTAATGAAAATGGGCATAAGGGATATCTCAGATGAAATATTCTCTGTGCTTTATTATTTTTAATGAAATAAGCAGCTTTTTTTTTTTTTAAAGCTGCTCTCCTCTGAGAATTTGCACTGAAGCACAATAATACAGTTACTTTTGTGTGAAAAAGAGTAGTCTGCCCTGCTGAGAACACAAAGCAGCTTTTATCCTGAGAAGCCATTATAGATTATATATTGCTCACCTAATGTTGGGATCCTTCATGATTATATATTATGATTTAAGTACAAATTCACTGTGGAAGGACAGAAATTATTTTCTATTATTAAAGTTGAAAACCCAACTTGGCATGTTCCTTTTCTCTCCCTTATTCTCTCCCTCTCTCATTATTGATAGAAACCCTGTGTATATACACTTACATACACACATATAGTAACAATAAGCTTATGACGTAATTCCATATTTGTGTACATTTTTCCACATATTGTTTTATCTTTGCTGTTCACTGCCTGTGCAAACCTTGGCAAGTTAAACTGTTGATGCCTCAGTTTTCACATCTGTAAAATGGAGACTAAATGACTTAACAACAACGTAAAGTACTTTGAGTGGAGCTGGCATGTATTTAGAATTCAAGAAATGTTAGCTGTTATTATGGGAGTCCATGCTGAGAGAGTTGATTTTGTTGAAAATCAAATTGCTAAAATTGAGCACTCTTTGTATTAGAACCAATCATCATAGAGAAAAGAATGATGGTTTAGTAGAGAATTATTGAGGGGATTTGCAAATGACGTGTAACTCACTGCAGTTATATCATTTGGAATCTGGAGGGTTGTGTCATCTTTAATTCTTCCACCAACCTCATTACCCCTTCTAATAAGTCACTGAGTCCTGGCAATTGTACTTCCTCAATTTCTCTGCAGTCCGATTTTTCTCCATGCCTCTGTCTGAACCACCATCATTTCTTGGCTTGGTCATTGCTTTATCCTCTAGACTCTTACAGCCATACCTGGCTTCCATTATTCTTCACAGTATACCCAGGATGCTCTTTTACAAATGCAGTTCTAAGTATATTCAACCCACTATTAAATCTACTCTGTTTAAACCCACCCAATGGCCTTCCATTGCCTTTAAGAGCAAATCCAAAATCCTTTAACTGGCTTATAAAGATTCTGTGAGCTCTTGCAAACCACTTCTTGTTTCTCAGACTTCATTTTTATCTCTAACCTCTCCTGTCTGTTCTCAGTGTCTCAAGTTTATCACATTTCTCATGCCCCAGGAACATTGCATCTATTAATTTCTGTCTGGAATTTTCTCTCATGCTCCTCTGGCAGAGGTTACTTATGATTTAGGGCTCAGTTTAAACATCACCCTTTCATCAGAGAGCTCATTTCTGACCATCCTAGATATGATTAATTCACCTTGCATTTCGTACCCTAAACCTTAATTTTTGTGAGTTTTTAAGTGTTACAAGTTTTATAAGTTTTTATGAGATAGCAGGTCCTGTTATCTTGTGTTGTATTGGGAGGACCAAGGAATGTGCCATGTAGATAATTATGTTCAATTGCCTTTTCCTCTTGTCTGCCAGGAGAGTAAGTGATGATTTAATACATTCTGTTTATGTCTTCCAACCATAAGACTAACGAGACTGTTATATACCCACTAAATCATTTATTTATTGATGTGGATAATTTAAAATAATTACTAAATTCTTGTTGAGTACCCAGTCCCGTGCGACACAGTGATGATCAAGAAAGAGACACAGCCTCTCTCCTCAGGAAGCCCATATTTTAATGGGAAGTCGGGCAGTTAAACAAATAGTGATGATTATTGGACATACCTGAAATATCAGGGAAATGCAGGGGTCTCTGGAGCTGCTTGACAGAAGGGAGTGGGCAGATTCCTTCTACAGGCTTACTGAATAAGTGGTAAGAGGGAGGCTATCAAAATCAGACATATCTGAATGTGGATACTTACTCTGCTTGCTACCTCTGTGATTGTGGAAAAGCTACTTAAACTCTAAGCTGCAATATCCATCTATAAAATGGAGAGCTTACTGTTTTCCTCAAGGCATTGGTGTGAGAATAAAATAAGATAATGCATGTAAATCATCCATCATGATGATTTAAGTATTAAGCATGTAGAAAGTTCATGGTTGCTGATATTATTTTCTTGAATCATGAATATTTTTATATTTGATTAACCACTTTAAAAACATTTTAATGGCTGCATAATGTCATTACAGAAGTTGGCTACCATTTGCATTTTAATTTCTCCAATTAAATATTTCCCTTTTTTGTATTATTACAAAAAATACTTTGCTAAATTTTCTTGAATAGGATGTTGCATTAAGGACATTTGAAAATTTGGCCCTCCATGAAAACAAGAAAATATCTGGCAAAAATTGTCAGAATCAAAATTTTCGTAATTCTGGAAGTTAGCCAAAGGTTTGCAGCAACCCGGGGAGATTTCTTCAAGAAATGTTACTGAATCTCGATAAGAACAGTGAACTTTGTGGTATTTTAACTTTCTTAGTCTCATCCCCTGCTCTCTGGCTCACATTTGTGGTTTTGAAGGTAGCAGAACAAAGCTAGGGCTCTTTCAAAGTCTCATTCCCAAATAGTTATTATTTGATTTGTTTTTTGGTTCCCTGGAAGACACCCCTGGAAACATTGTCTTTCACCTGAAGTTTCTTGTTACAGCCTGGAGGCTGGGAGTTGAAATCCAGGTGTCAGCAGGGTTGGTTCCTTCAAGGGCTGTGAGGGAAGGATCTGCTCCCGGCCTCTCTGTTTGGCTTGTAGGTGACCGTCTTCCTCTGTTTCTTCACATCCGTTTCCCTCTATGTGTGTCTGTGTTTAGTTTTCACTTCTTTTAAGCACACCAGTCGTACTGGATTAGAGCTCACTCTAAAGACCTCATTTTAACTTGATTACCTCTAGCACTAAAAGGAAAGGACCTTATTTCCCATTGATCAAAATCTGTGTCTTGCTCATTATTCTAGATGTGGGCAATTCCTTTTCTTGAAGTATCTACTCATACGGACTGGCCACCTAACTTAGGTCATATTCCCACCCTGGAGCCACGGGTGGGGTCTGCTGACGTAGACACGTTCATAGAGAGTTGGGGAGGATGTTCCCAGAGGGTGGATACAGAGCAGTGACAAAACTGAAAACAAAAAAGAAAAGAAAAGAAAGAAAACAAGACACTAAGAAATGATGATGTGTACTTTGTAATAGTAAAGGATACAATCCATAATGAATATCTAGTAGTACAGAATGTGCCAAATAGCAACATCATACATGTAGCAATAAATTAAGTTAAAATATAATAGAAATAAAGATTAAAAAGTAAAGGTAAAAACAATAGAAGTAGAAAACTGATGAGTTGTGGAACTATTATATAATTCTGAGAGCATAATGGAAAATCTGGAAACATTTGCTTTAAAATCAGAAATAAGACATCTTTGTTATGTATTATATACCTCCAGTTAATGTTTACATGGAGGCACTAATTAATACAATAAGACAACAAAAATATAAACATGTATTATGTTATTTGCTGGAAAAAATGTTACACGAAGCTATATAACTGAAACCAAGATAATCCTCTGTTCTTTATTAAATGGTACTAGGACTAAGCAAAAGTAACTTAGCTGCACCTTCCAAGAAATTATACGCTACTGGAAGAAAGACTGTGAAACAGCCAAACAATTTACTTATCAAAGCTAACAGCTTGCCTCTGACGATTCCCTTCAAGATCCTTTCCCTGTTAGTTCACCAATCTAAATAAACTCTGCCCACTCCCAAACACTTTGCAACTTTTTTTTTCTTTTTTTTTTACATATATCCCCTCTTTTTTAGATTTCCTTCCCATTTAGGTCACCACAGAGCACTGAGTACAGTATCCTGTGCTATACAGTGTGTTCTCATTAGTTATCTATTTTATACATAGTAGTGTGTATATGTCAGTCCCAATCTCCCAATTCATCCCAGCCCCCTGCCCCCCTTGGTGACCATAAGTTTGTTCTCTACATCTGTGACTCTATTTCTGCTTTGCAAATAAGTTCATGTCTACCATTTTTCTAGATTCCACATATAAGCGATATTATACAATATTTGTTTTTCTCTTTCCGACCAACAGTGTAGGAGGGTTCCCTTTTCTCCACACCCTTTCCAGCATTTATTGTTTGTAGAATATTTGATGATGGCCATTCTGACTGGTGTGAGATGATACCTCATTGTAGTTTCTATTTGAATTTCTCTAATAATTGGTGATGTTGAGCATCTTTTCATGTGTTTGTTTGGCCATCTAAGAAGACGTACAGATGGGCAACACTTCACAACTTTATAAGACCTACCTTAAAGTCACCACATTCCTGAAGGTTGTTCAACTGGGATGTATTTTTTAAAGGTTCTTCATATATAATGGGAAATTCTTTAATTTTTGTGTGTGAATGCCTGTAATCAAATCAGTGTTGAGTATTATTACTACTTAAAGCACATCTGCTAATTCAAATGATGAAACTGTTATATACCTATTACTGAAATTGAGTTGCTTATTAATAAATTCGAATATTGTTTTAATTTGTTGCTATATAGATTTAAAAAAATAAACTTATTTATTTATTTTGGCCGTGTTGGGTCTTCATTGCTGCATGCGGGCTTTCTCTAGTTGCAGTGAGAGGGTGCTAGTCTTCGTTGAGGTGCGCAGGTGGCTTTTCTCATTGTGGAGCACGGACTTTAGGCACGTGGGTTTCAGTAGTTGTGGCACGCGGTCCCTAGAGCGAGGGCTCAGTAGTTGTGGCACACGGGCTCAGTAATTGTGGCATGCGGGCTCTAGAGCGCGGGCTCAGTAGTTGTGGCGCATGGGCTTAGTTGCTCCGCGGCATGTGGGATCTTCCCGGACCAGGGCTTGAACCCATGTCCCTGCATTGGCAGGCGGATTCTTAACCACTGCGCCACCAGGGAAGTCTGCTATATATATTTTTATTCTTAAGTTTTGTATTTATGTAACTTGCCCATTTTATTCCTAATATGTGAAGTTTTTTCTTATTCAGTTACTGTTTAGATGGTGAGAATATCAAAAACATTAATTTTTTTGGCCAATGGTTTTCCCTGGTTGTTTTCTCTCTGATAGTTTAAAATAATTCCTGTCTTTTGCATGGACTTGTAATGCTTCATTTATTATAAACTATAATAAATGTCAGAGCAGTCTATTATATTCCTAATCAATTGTATGCCCATACCACACTGTTTTAATATATATTACATTTTAATATCTGGTGGGAAAATATTGCTACATTTCTTTCCCATCTTTTAAAGATGTGTTTTCACCTATTTATTCTTCAACATAAATGTTAGAATTGTATAGTTATGTTCCCAAAGAAAAACAGGGACAAATCTCAATGATAGTTTGTTAAGCTGATATGTTATTAATAGAAGAGTTAAATTTTGTAGATTTAATGAAATCCCACATTAAAATTAATGGCAAATAATGATAATTATATATCATCTTTTCAAAAAATTACAGTTCTTATATTTATTGTTTGTGTTAATACACTGTATGGAACTTCTATCTTAATAATATAAAGCAACGGTAACATACACCCTTCTGTTATTTCTGAATTTAACAGGCAAGATTCCAGTGTTTTACTCTTTTTTAATAAATACTGTAAGTTTGAGATAGATTTTATTTATTTTATCTTATTCTAGTTTCCTGTGAGATTTTATCATGAATACAGGCGAATATTATCAAATATTGTGTCTTTTTCTTTGACCTCTAATACAATGTATTTGTATTATTAAGTAATTTATTATTAAACCCATCTTAATTTTCTAACATTAATCTTTATTTCACGGTGGTGCATTCTTTCCATAGATTGCTGAAAAAACTTCATATGTATTCTTATATGAGATTGGGTTTTATTCTCCTTTTTTAAATGCTATCTTTGTCCACTTTTATGTATGAGTTAAATGCATTAGGCTATAGTAGCGATTTCTCTCATAGTACTGAAACAGAATAATCCAGACCCCTCTTACCTCTACCTATATGTAGAATATAGGAAATGTGAAATCACAAAGAGGTTCCCTTGAGAAAAGAATTAACTATTTATTAAAAGAAACTGTGAGGCAAATCTCTTGCCTCTTAAAGTCTGTTCTGCTATCACACATGTTTCTGAAATGAGAATTATCTATTACATAGTTGGTGAAAAGGTAAAATATGTCAGCATAATGTCAAAATCACATTGTTATATACATTATTTTGTCAAATGCATCACTGTTTTTGCACCAAGCCAGCATACACTAACACAGGTGAGTGTAGCAGGTGGTGAAGAAGCACATACTGAAACAGTGTCCATGGTCATGGGGTCTGCTGCAGAAGTGTTGATTGCATGGTGGTCTCCAATTTTTGTATGCTTTTCCCTTGCCTCTGTTCTTTACACCTGGTATCAAGTTACTTTCACTTTAAAAAGATACATTCATGTATTAAATGAAGCGTTTATTTGTTAAGAATGTAACATGTCTTTTTAGCTATGTTAGTTTTTATATGGTTTATAATTTTTTTTTCTCTTGTTACCAGTTGCATATTTTTCTCACAATCTCTCTTAATCTTAGTACATGGTTTTGCAGAGTATAAGGTTTATTTTTAAGTATAGTAAAAAATGCCTGTACTTTGTCTACTTAAGTATGATATGACAAATCTCTTCTGTGTATTGATAAAGATGTTGAATTTATAAACTCATGAACTAAAGTGGCCTTGGTTAATAATGCAGGTTGAAGTGAAGGTCTGGAAAAGTTTGAATTTGATCATGTTTTGTCCTCTGCAGTGAGTGAAGGTTATCTCCCTTTTTTGTTACTTAATTAATTGTAAAAAGAGACTCGTTATTTAACTACAGATCCTGTATTTCCCATCTCAAATGCAAACCTCTATGTTGTTATGGACATCAGTAAAAGTTTTTCAAACATGTGTTAGGTAATTGTGTTATGTTATAGAATATGGCTAACAAGGAAGAAAGCGTGAGTCCCTAGTTTTTATTGATCATCACTTAAGATGAATTTGCTGGATATTTGTTCTCAAACATTTATGTAGCCTTACTGTAATTTCAGTCTTGTATATTGCCTGCTCTTTACAGTTGTTAAAAAAATTTTTCTTATAAAAATTACATTGGCTGGTATAATAGGTATAAAAGGTTTAAATGTTCTTTGAACATTTGAAAAATTTATAAAAATCATTGGTCAACTGATTCTTTGGGGAATTTTTTCTTTTGTTAATGTTGGTAATTATATTGGTAATTATATCTTAATATTCTGAAACTAAAGTTTTTATTTCTTCCTAGACTCAATTTTTTTTAACTTTCCAACTACTTTGATTTTCTTGAGGACACTACAGTTGTCTTCTAGTTACACTGTATCATGGTCAGAAATTGTGAGCTCTGTGCCTTTTGCTTTGTGATTTGTATGTGTGTTGTGTATTGATCTTTGTGGTCTCTGACATATAAATTTATAAATTTTTGTGGATATTAATATTATGTTTTTAAGGTATAAATCACCACATAGTCATTAAAGATGTTCATTAAATTATTATTAAATTAAATTAAATTTGTTAAATTGTTATTCAATTGTTAGTAAAAAAAATGTTATTCAGATTTCTTTATCTGGATTTAGTATTCTTTGTCTTACTTCAGCTATTGTATCTAGGGAGTTCTTTTTCATTTTCTCCTTGTGTTTTGGCATTTTTGCTTCATATATTTGGACGCCTATTTTTTTCAGCACTGTAATAGTTAGCTATTAATGCAAAATAAATTACCCCTAAACTTAGCAGCAAAACCCCCAAATTTTTATTATCTCATACCGTTTCTGACAGTCAGGGACATGGGAGTGGCTTTGCTGGCCGTTTCTGGCTCAGGGTATCTCATGAGGTTGCAGTGAAGACATGGGCTTGGGTTGCATTCTTGTCTGGAGCTGGAGGGTCCGCTTCCAAGAAGCCTCGTTCATGGGGTTGTTGGCTGGAGGCCTCAGTTTCTGGCTGTCTCATCAGTCAACACACGTGGTCTCCATTCCTCTCCACATGGGCCTCCCAGTAGGGGTATTCACAACATGGTGACAAACTTTCTCCTGAGTGAGCATGGAGGAAGTATTAGTGCCTTTTGTGACCTAGTCTCCAAAATTGCACACCATCCCTTCTGCTTAATTCTGTTCAGTAGAAGTGAGTCACTAAGTCCAGCCCACATTCAAAGGAGGAAAATTTGGCTCTATCTTTTGAAGGGAGGGATATTTAAAATTCTGTGGACATATTTTAAAACTGCCACCAGAACCTAAATGTTCGTATCTATAAACCTCTTTATTGTAGATTTAACTTCTTTCACTCTAAAACTTATGATGGCAAAATGAACCTCTAGATCCAATTTAATGCTTTTGGAGTTGGACTCTGAACTCTGCTGATGATTTTTTTTGTTTGTTTCATTTGTTTGATATATATTACATACCTTTTTATTTTAAGTTAATATCTTAAAGATAGCATTAAAATTAATTTCAATCTGTGGATCTATGTCTAAATTTGGGTAGGAGTAATTTGATGTATTTAAATTTATTTTCATAAATGCATATTTGTATGAATGTCTTTTATTTATCACTGTTTTTTAAACTATTGGTTTATGTTTTCTTCTCTCTCATCATTCTTGACTTTCTGAATATAGGACATGATTTCTAAGCATTTTTCTCCTTCTTTTAATTGAAAAGAAATAAAGCTGTTCTTTTTATTGGAAATTACCTTAGGTCAAGAACATTTTTTAAATCAATTTTTAAAAATCTATTCTATGGATATCTGAACGCATACAACTGATTTATAGCAAAATTTTTATTCTTTTCTTGCTGTAAAATAATATGGATCATATTCTTAGAAAAATTTATCCTATGTGTTTAATTACTATTATTTAGATAATGGTCTGGGTTAGTATACCCCAAAGTTCTTTTATTTAGCATACTTTGATGTTAGAGTATTTGGATAGTACTCTGGATTATTATCCCTTGAAGTCCTTTAATTTAGCATAGATTTATATATATATATATTTTTTTTTTAGAAGGATTTTTATTTTTATTTATGTATTTTTAAATTATTTTATTTATTTTCTTTTTGGCCGTGTTGAGTCCTCGCTGCTGCGCACGGGCTTTCTCCAGTTGTGGCGAATGGGGGCCACTCCTTGCCGCAGCGCGCGGGCCCCTCACTGCGGTGGCCTCCCCCGCCACGGAGCACGGGCTCCCTGCACACGGGCCTCAGTAGTTGTGGTTCGCGGGCTCCAGAGCGCAGGCTCAGCAGTCGTGGCTCACGGGCCCAGCCGCTCCGCGGCATGTGGGATCCTCCCGGACCAGGGCCCGAACCTGCGTTCCCTGCATTGGCAGGCAGACCCTCAACCACTGCGCCACCAGGGAAGCCCCAGCATAGATATATAATGTAAGAGGACATATAAAAATGGCCTTTGCAATGAAACAGTCAAATTTTCAATGAATAATGCAAACATTTTTCTTGCAGATCATTTAGGATAATGTCATGATCTCAGTAAAATGAAAGTTAATATAGATCTCATACTTTTCTAGCTACGGATCTGTAGTAGAATAAAATAGCCGCTGTGTATTTACTTTACAAAGCACCATGTAAATAAATGGTACAACATAGATAATTTATAAAGTAGTATAGAAGCTGAAATTTCGATGCCCTCAAATGGCTCTAAGTCACGTTTATGACTAACTGAGTGTCAGAAACCAATGTAATTATGTATTATTGAGTAAACAAAAAACTTGATTAAAATTAACAGTAAGTATGATGCCAAAAAATACTGTTGCAAGTAGTAAGGCAGCCCCAACTCATATCTGTTAAGAAACAGTAATTTTATAGTTAGCAATTTTGGTAATACTGAAAAATTCCAAAAAATGTATGCTGTCTTTAGTCATGTGCTATTTATTTTTTTCTGTAAGGGTTTTCTTTTCAGTGCCAGACTATTTTTTGCAAATACGCCAGAGACGTTTAAAGATGCTCTTCTTTGCTGTGTTTGCCAAGATGTTTGTGTTTTAGAAATATTTTTGTTTCCTTTCAATTAAACAAGCAAAAATCAGGCAGTTTGTCTGGATAAATTGGAAAAAAATGACCAGCAAAATTAGATGAAACAAAGTGGACCAGTGCCAGGTCAAGAAGGACCTTGTAAGCCATATTAAGGATTTATGACTTCGACATAAAAGTGGTTGTAAAACCATTTAAAGAGTTTAATTAAGTTATGCACTTTGCATTTTAAAAGAGCACCCTGCTTAGAATTAAGAAAGAATTGGAGTGGATAGAGTGGATTCAGGTAGACAAAATTTGCAGGCCATTTTAGCTGTCATGACAGCAATGATCTTGGCTTAGACTAGAGTGAGGACAGAAGAATGGAAAATTCTGGTGGTCATAAAGAGGTAAATGGCTAAGTTTGGGATGTGTGGAATGAGAGGAAAGGAGGTGAAAGAATGATTCCCAGGTTTCTACCTTGAGCAACTCTGTGAATTTTCTAAGAGAGAAGTAACACTGGAGGAGTAAGTTTGGGAGAGGAATAGAGACGATGAGGGCACTATTGAAAAAAATTAGCTCCATCATCCTGTGAAACATCCAGTTAGAGATGTTTAGGAGCTATTCATATTGGTCTGAAACTCAGGATGGTACCCTGGAGTGGAGACAGATAACAGAGAGAGTGTATGCATAAAATTTGATCTGAAACCATTAGAATCTATGATATTATCTAGGGGAGGGTACAGAGGAGAAGAAAAGGGACTAAGAATTCTCATTGAAATCCAACATATGAATCACTACACACAGTGTCTGTTAACAGCTTTTCCTCTTTAAAGTAGGAAGTTGGACATCAAAAATTCATGGAAACAAACACAACTGTACTACATCTCTGAAGGTTTATTATTATTATTATTGTTATTATTATCACTATTATTTACCATTTTAGCTTCCTAAATGGTACATGCAGTTAGGAGTTTTCTATTAGTATTACTTGATGGACCGATACATCAGTACCTTATTGACTTATGAAATTAATTAGGTAGAGCTTAATAAAGCCAAAGTTAGAGAGATCTTTTCAGACATCATCAGACAATCTGGAAAATAGGCAACCTGATTAGATAAGTGGATTTAAAGAACTCAAAGAATGAGACTTATTGATATTGAATTAAGCCTACTATCTCCAAGGGAAACATGTTTTAACAGTTGATGGTGGACTCATAAGATTTGTATTATTTTATATTAAGGGAAAGTAATAGTAATGTCTCTAATTCAGAAGAATCTGAAAAGGAATAAAGGAAAAGAAGGGAAGAAATGACAATAAAAGTATTGGTACAGAGTTTAGGATACACTTAAACATTCACTGTGGATGTTCTGGTTGACAGGAAATATAGTGAAAAGAATACACACACTAGTGTCAATGGGCACATCAAAATCATAGCTGTAGTTCTGCTATTAGAGAGTAGGGTGACCTTGGATCAATTTCTTAATTTTTCTTGGATCTAGTTTTTTTTTAATCTGTGAAATGGGGCTAATAATTACGTTATGGGTAATTGTGAGGACTGAGTGGAGTACTAGAGTTTAGCATTTCATATAATGCTCAGTACGTGGTAATAGTAATTCTTTTTTCCCCAATATTATATTTTTGAAGCTGTTAAGAGACTAGATGTTAATTGTTCTCACCACAAAAAAGAAATGATAATTATATGAGGTGATGGAGGTGTCAGCTAATACTCTGGTGGTGGTAATCATACTGCAGTATATAAGGGTATCAAATCAACATGTTGTACACATTAAACTTACACAATGTTATATGTCAATTATATCTCAATTTTTATTTATTATTTTTATTTTTGGCCTCTCTGTGCGGCTTGTGGGATCTTAGTTCCCCATCCAGGGGTCTAACCCGTGCCCTCAGCAGTGAAAGCGTGGAGTCCTAACCACTGGACCGCCAGGGAAGTCCCTATATCTCAATTTTTATAAAAAGAAAGGTGCATTCAGTCCTCTGCATTTGGCACATTTTTTTTTCCAGGAAGCTCTTTTTTTTAATTAAAAAAAATTTTTAGTGTTTTGAATCCCCTCACCCAGTTCTCCTACCCCCATACCCCTCCACCTCTGGCAACCACCAGTTTGTTCTCTGTATCTATGAACTTAGGCTTTTGTTGTTGTTTGTTTAGATTCCACATATAAATGAGATCATATGGTATTTGTCCTTCTGTCTGACATTTCACTTAGCATAATGCCTTTGAGGGCCAGCCACGTTGTTGCAAATGGCAAGATTTCCTTCTTTTTAAATGGCTGAATAGTATTCCATGGTACGTATATATATCACATCTTCTTTATTCATTCATCCATGGATGGGCACTTAGGTTGTTTCTGTATCTTGGCTGTTGTGAATAATGTTGTAGTGAACATAGGGATGCATGTATCTTTTTAGTTAGTGTTTTTGTTTTCTTTAGATAAATACCCAGAAGTTGAATTGCTAGATCACATGGTATTTCTAATTTTTGAGAAATCTTTATACTGTTTTCCACAGTGGCGAACTTACATTTCCACCAACAGTGCACAAAGGTTCCCTTTTCTCCACATCCTTGACAACATTTGCTATTTCTTGTCTTTTCAGTAATAGACATTCTAACAGGTGTGGGGTGACACTGTGGTTTTGATTTGCATTTCCCTGATGATTAATGATGTTGAGCATATTTTCATGTGCCTACTGGCCATCTGTATGGAAATAGTAATTCTTGATGGATGAGAATCATCTACAAAATAAGTGGGTTGATTCTTGAGTGCTTAGGGGCTCTAAAGTTCTGTGGTTCAGTGAATAGAGAGTAAAATCTTTAGGATGTGAGAGTAAAATGGAAAATTGTCCAGAGTTGAAAAATTATTACTGTCATTGTAATATATTTATTGTCTAATCATCCGTCATATTTCACAGAATTTATACAAAGAACAAGGAAGACACTATTCCAGTCTCTGTTTAATCTTTCAGAGAAAGGTAGACAAGACAAGGCAGAGTTTCACAGAGCATTTGCAAAATAGAGTAAGAGTTAAACAGCATGTTTCATCAAAAGGCAATATATGTGCAAATACTTGGAATAGTTTAATCCCATGTTATGCTAGGAATCAGTATGCTAACTGAATCACAAATATGTTAATTTTAGAAGGGAGAGTAAAGAAAAATGTATAATAAAATGGGGATAGCAAGAGCAGCCCTGAGAATTCTAGTTTTATGTGTGGTGGAGTGAAAGCTCATTTCATTTATTTTCTGCTCCTTCTGTAAAGATGTGGAAAAGTAAAATTTTTGAATTTTGAATTTGAATTGAATGTTTAAAAGTTTTTGTGAACAGCATAATGAGAAACATCATTCATGGAAAAAAAAATATGGTCAAGGCATGTGGTGTTTCTTTTAGTAGGAAAGCAGTTTACGTTGAGACATGCTGTTTAACATAAAATGGTTTAAATTTGAACGCCCATTAATTGTTATTACATATCTTTTCACATGCTGATAAATGTTTCAGGCCAACAGATTAAGTCTAAACAATGAAGACAAATATTAACAGAAAGTAATCTTGGGAAATGAAGTGACTTTAAGAATCTAATTTTATTTTAGTACAAAAAGTGTAGTGGACCATTATCTTGTAATAACCTATAATGGAATATAATCTGCAAAAATACTGAATCATTATGCTATATACCTGAAACTAACACAATATTGTAAATCAACTATACTTTGATACAAAAAATATACTGGCTAATTATTGTTCTAGTATTGTACAGTCATTATGAACATGATTTATTATAGTCTCTTATTATTTTTAATGATCAATATTCTCATCTTAGTTATGAGAGGAGTCTAGAGGAAGATTATTGGTTACCCCAGTGGTATAGGTGAGGTTTTGCCCCATGTCCTTTATTCTTTTTTTCCTAAGTTAAACAGTATTTGTAAAGCTTGCTTTATGGCACAGTCGTGTGGGTGATGGACACAGCTCTGTGGATAAGCAGCTCTTTATAGTTCTAACATGTAAGGAATATTGTATTTCAGTTCTAATACACACATTTTCTTTAAAAAGTTTTGCCATCTTTGAAATCAGAATGTATCTTAAAATTGATGTGTTAGATTAAATTTGATGGTATATCATAGTTTAATTGGCAGAATTTTCCTTTCTAAACAGAACACAAAATAACGATGAATATCACAGTCTTGGATTCAATGAAATATGGTATCTTACGTGTGTCTTGAAGAGTCGATGGAATTGATCTGGATGATAAATATGAGGGGAAAGTGATAATCTGGGTCTGTCTGGGGAAATGACTTGGAAGTAGATGACTTCTTTTACTCTCACAAGATTGTGATGCAAATTAAAGGTTTCTTTCAATTCAGCCATCATTATCTATCTGTCTCATTTCTATAAAGAGTATGAAGACAGGTGTATGCCCTGAGTTTTTGGAAGGCAGAAATAGCAGTCTTAGGTAACTTTACCAAAGTTTAACTAACACGTAAACCCCTTGCAGGCAGGACAAGTGTATAACACTTTTACCCACACTTTTAAAAATATATTGCATAGTAAATGCCTATTAGAGCTGAATCCAATGCAGCATGCACTTAGAAACAAAACGAGTCTTCTGTCACCTAGTTCAATTGGTACATGAGGTAAATGGCTGTCAAAAATGTCAGGAAATTTTTTGATATGGTATTAGTTTGTCTATGAATTTGATAGATGAATTTTTGCACTCTATTTTATATGGCATTATTTTATATTTGACTTTCATATCATTTTAGAAGATTCAAGTTAGAATAAATATTTTGACATTTCTTTCATTAAGTAAAACTTATATATTTCTAATGATATGTTTTAGCAGTAATTATGTGTTCTCATTAAAAAATTTTATGAAAACTGCAGAAAGAATAAGAAATTCTCTTGTTAACTGCAGCTGGGACCAGTTTGATTTTTAAGAAGAATGAATTTAAGGAGTATTTAATTTAGCCAAAGAAATTAGAAATGAATGAAATAATAACCTACAGTGATGTTATCATTCATTATAATAGAGATTTTATTGTCTTGAAGCTTAAGATTTTAATGGGGTTTGGAATTTGGGATTTCTTCAATATTCCTTAAATTTCCTTCTGAATTAAATTTAATATAACCCATTTCTTACTGCTGATTATCAGTTCCTTTTACCACTACTTTTTGTCTAGTAAATAAATATTTAACCATGATAACATTGGGCCTTCTTGTTTGCATCCTAAAACTTGGCAAAGAATAAAAAATAGACAAGAACTTTTTTATTTTTTTAAGCTGAGTTTGTTTACCTTCCAGGCAAGGACGCAGGCATACGCGCGCACGCACACACACACACACACACACACACACACACACCCCCTCAGTGAAGAAATTTTGTTAATTAATTTGCCAAAGGGGCAAAGTTAGGGGGTCTTACATGGTAAAAAAAAAAAGAATTTATGGTGGATATGCTAATTAAACTTGAAAGTTTGCTCTCTAGATAAGACAAATGAATCCACTGGTCTGTACATAGTTGTCTAAAACAGATCTTATTGTTCAAAACAAATCCTTTTGCTCTCTGGTCAGGAAAGAGTCTTCCTTTAGGTCTAGTGAGGGTCTGGTGCATTCTAGTCCCCCCAAGTTCTGGGTCCTTTTATAGCTTTAGCTTGTTGGGACCTACCGTGGTGAAGCAGAACATTCAGTTTTCATATCACTTTTTCATGGTGTTGAATTTAAAACAAACCCACATCTAAATCCGGAAAGGCTTGCAAAATAAGCCATTATTGAAATCGCTGAGGGGCAGAGACTTAACACACAAGCCGAAGTACTAACAGTGCTCTTCACTTGTCTTCTAACTCTCTTTAGCCCATCTCCCTTCCATGTCTCCGAATAAGAAACAGACAAATAGCAAACTTTAGCCCATAAAGGCTCTTTTTTTAAGTTTGAGGGAAAGATGACCAAGGAACAGTCTCTATCTTCCTTCCTGCTGGTAAATCCCTGTCTTTTATTACCTTTTCTAATCAAACTTTTAATTTCGAGTCACTTGTAGATTCACATGCAATTGTAAGAAATCATACAGTCAGATCCAATGACCCTTTACCAATTTCCCCCCAGTGCTGACATTTTATGAAACTACAGTACCATGTCATAACCAGATATAGACATTGATAAAGCCAAGATACAGATTAGTTTATCACCCATGGATCCCTCATGTTGGACTTTGATAGTCATACCCACCTTTCTTCCACCATCTTTGACCCCTGGCAACCACTAGTCTGTTCTCCATTTCTGTAATTTTGTTATTTCAAGAATGCTGTATAAGTGGAATCTTACGGTATGTGACCTTTGAGATTGGCTATTTTTTAACTCAGCATAATTCCCTTGAGATTTATCCAAGTTGTTGTGTCAATAGTTTATTCATTACTAGTACTGAGTAGCATTCTATGGTATGGATGTCCCAGAGTTTGTTTAGCCATTCAGTCATTGAAAAACACCCAGGTTGTATCTAGTTTTTTTTCTATTAGGAATAAATTTGCTATGAATGTTTGTGTACAGATTTTTGGGAGAACATAGTTTTCGTTATGCTGAGAAAATACTCAAGAATGCAGTTGCTGGGTCTTATGGTAATTGAATGTTTAGTTGTATACGAAACGACCAAATTGTTTTTCAGAGTGGCTGTACCATTTTACATTTCCACCAGCAATGAATGAGTGATTGACCCTTTTTCCGTTCTTGCCAGCATTTCGTGTCGTTATTATTTTTTACTTTAGCTATTCTGATAGGTGTATACTGACTCTCATTTTGGTTTTAATTTGCATTTCCCTTATGGCTAATGATGTTGAACATCTTTTTCATGCTTATTTCTCTGCCATTTTAATATGCATTAATTTACCTTTTCTACTTACTCTCCCTTTTATCTGTTACCCTGATCAGCAAATCTGTGACTCAGCCCCCATCTATTTCATGTCTGCTTCTGAGAAGCTGCATGAAAGGCCTCCCTGTTGCCTCCGGGGATGATGATTTCTTCTCATCCTGGGAGGGCCAATGTCCAAGCGCAGGACTGTGCCCCCTACTGGCCTCACAGCTATCAGTCCTTGAGGCAGAAAGTACAGCATGTTTTGACTCCAAACCTCTACTGCACGCTGTATTTAGGTCCTGAAAAGGCACTATTTGAACCCAGTACTGCACTAAGCCTTCTCATTTAAACAGATTCTTCATTTGCTCTCGACAACTGCTTGAACAAGAACATGGGAGTAAGCAATCAGACCAGGAATAAATACATCGCACGAAAAAGATGTTTTTAGAAGGCACGCGTAACGTGCAAAGAGACGTTTCTGCCATCAGCTAAACAGCCTTTTATATTACCCCCAAGCAAGTTCTACAACTTCTCCTGATTGGGTTATGAATTCTGTTGTGGATTCTCAACTCCCCGAAATACAACCAGAAGAGCCTAGGGTTGGGACAGGCGAAGTTAGTTTCACTGCGTAGGCGAGAACACTATTCTGATGGCGTCTTAGAGTCTCGGGAGAGAGGAGTCATGGGAGAGTATTATTAGGGTTTTAGACCCTAGACTGGCTAGTTTTAAGATGGCCTTGCAAAGCAGGAAACGTGGAAATTGATGGAGTTGTTATGTAATAGCTCTACCTTTGGGATTGGTGGGTTCTGAGAGGTCTGGCTATGGAAACAAGTCTTGATGAGCAAGCTGTTACTCCTGGTAAGGAACATGTTTGGTTGCCCACAGTCTTATCATCCAGGGGCAGGTAATTCCTGGTGTACATAACTCGTAATTTTGCTTGGTCTCAGTATTGGTTAACGTAGGGACAGGAAACTATACCTAGTCCCAGTACTGTTACTACAGGGAAAAGGAATTAGGCTGTTTTCAGTTCTTACTTCTTTAAATATGCATAATAAGGAAATTACACCTGTGCCAGTTATAAATGTATTGCCTCTCACTTCCAAATTCACCCGTCATTTCCTGGCTTATGATACTGGGGCCAGACCTTGTGAACCTTTCTCCTTTGTCCACTGACATGTTAAGCATTGTTAGTAGAAGGTGCTAGAAGGGCACTGTAGGAAGAAGAGACTTCTATTCCTAGTTCCCGTGTGATTCTCCAGTGCGCTTGCTCCTGTGGTGCTTGGTTAGCACGCAGGACATCCAGTGACACTCATGCCCAGTGGGTTTTAGTGGTAACATCCTTGCAAGAAGCTTCCTGGAGAGTTTCTCTGGCAATCCGAGAATGATTTCACAGTGACACCTAGAGACTCTTGCAGGCCTCAGTGAGTTCTGTTGTCCCCTTAAAAGGTGGTTTTCTTCTTGCTAGCCCCAGTTTCTAGTACCCCAGCAGAGTTTCCCATCAGCCGGAAGACCATAGCTGTTCCCTCTCCAGTGATGTCTGGATCTCAATCTTGGGAGGGGTGGGGCTCTTCCAGATTTGTTCCTTCTTTGAGCGCTCTGCCTCCGTCCTGTATCTGCTATTCTTATATCCTTTAGAATTCTCTTTACCCCTTTCTAGTTAATTAATCTCTTGCAAATTCTTTACATTGGTCTCTTTCTGGTCAAATTGCTATGTGGTTTTTGTCTTCTGACTGGACGCTGACTGATACAGAGGTGCTACTGTATTGGTCTCAGGAGATAGATCCACAAAGGTTGGAATTTGGGATTGGATGGAACATGCCCTAGGATTTGAACATAATACTGGGCACTTTACCAGCAGAAAATGGGATGCTAGTATCTATTTCATGCAGTAGCATCATAATTAATCAGGTTATCACCTATGGTTGATTTTGATGAAGAGCTGACTGCGGTAAGTGGTTTGGATGCCCACCTGAGAGCAGTATTTGAACATTCTGTCTTTCATGATGGCTACAAGGACCGTGGTGTGGAACGGATTCTAATGAGCCCACCAGAGTGCTCACAGAAAGAAAACGATGAGCTCAGGGCTGTGAACTCTCAGCTGAAGTCATGGTCTGAGAAACAGAGAGCTTTCTCGCCAGCCTTAAATATTCTCTTATTTATTGTAGCTCCAGGGCTGATATGGCTAAAATTAAATATAAAATTGCATTGTATCTTTTGTTGAATTTTAATGCCAATTCATCTACAGTCTTCCCACATTTCTCCTTTGAAAGTTAGGGCACTAATTGGGAAAGAATGGAGTCCTGAACTTGGCATGGAGACATATGGTTGGACCCACAAGAAAATGACTGTCTTGAACCCCAAGTCACTCTGAGGCTCTCTTACCCCTGAGATAGCTTGCCCCCCTGTCTCTGAGGAGACTACCTGTACTTTGCTTGAAAATTCTGTGATAACCTTACCTGGGGAAGACGATTTAAAAGTGAGTATTCATTCTCTTCAACTCTCACCACGACCAATCCTGGTAATTTCTAGGTTCACTGCAAAGGGGGAATCTCAGAATGCTCCAGGGAGACAAGTGCACACTATGACCCAGGGATAAATAATTTACATCCCCAAAAATGTGCGAGACTTTGCTATTGCACATGTTCAGAACTCTGGGGAACCTGCATAAGAGTGGATCCAAAGGGTGTTAGGCCAAAGGGTGCAGAATATAACACTAAATAAGAATGAATTCATTTATTCAGTCTTATTATATGAGTGTACTTACTAGAGAGTCCATATTTAACGTGTTAGCTTGGGAAATTACCAGGAACATATACACCTTTAATGTTTAATGCTATCAAATTTGTACCCATTACAGAGCCTTCAAAATCATCTTCCATGTAGTAACTCAGTACATATTTACTGAATTGACTTGAAATCTCAGTGCCTGACCTCTAAAACCAAATGTATTATCAAAAGAGAAAAAGAATAATGGTAAATAAGTAATAGAGAATTCACACTGCAAGTAAGAAGAGTAAAAGAGATCACAGCCAACTCAAAATATTTGTTGATTTATCCATCATTAAATGTGGAAGAGATTAACTATACTATGAAAACCCATACAATAATGTATACATAGTCACCTTTATAATTACATGGGGAAATTTTTCACTAAACATTTAGAAAAAGAAATCAAACAATATTTTATTTTCTAGCTGTCATACATCCTATGATTGACTATTCTTACATTTCTTACTAGTTCTTAAGTGCATAAGAATACTGGAAAGCTAAGCAGTTCTGTTCCCAGAAATAACCCAGAAACTTAAAAGGTTTCTGTGGATAGAACTATGTGTGTGAGATCTCTATTCCTGGAATCAAACTTGTCTCTAGACCATCTTTAATTTAAAAATGAAGATCACATATTAGAAAATTTTGCTAGGAAACATATATTATTATTCATCAAAGAGGAAAAATTAAATTTCTCGATTTAAAGTAATTCTCTATACTACCTTTTATTTTCAAATATAATTTACTATAATAAATTATGTTTAGATTTAATGTTCATTGACACAAGACAATAGCTAACAGCGATGCTACTGTCAAGTTTTGTAAAATCCTTGTTTCTAATTTTACTTGGTGCTAAAAATTGCAAGTAACTATTTTGAAATCATGTAAACTGGCAAGTTAGTATATGTTATTACATCATGGAAGCTATATTAAGAAACTCCAGATCAACCTGTTAGTAACTGAATTTACGTACACAAATGTATGCAGACTGCCTGCTAATTAATGGGTAAACAAGGAAAATATAATATCATGAATTGTGGTTTGCCATTCTTTGTAATAGCAAGTTAAGAAAGACATTCTGCATCAGACACTAATGCACATCAGAAAATGAAAATAGTTTTAGGTTTCCATAAGTATTTTGGATGCTGACTTATATTCCATATCTCAGACATCTTTCAGTGCTGATACTGTAATAAAGATTGCACAGTTAATTAAATGAAACTATTAACAACTTCACGGAAGTTTAAGCGGTACTCTAACTTATAAGTGGAATGACTTAATTGCTATACATTTCTTCAGTCATGATGCATAATTATAGGAAATTGAAATAATAAGAAATACATGTATATACACACACTCTGACCCGTCTATAATGAGGGAAGCACCAAACCATGTAATCCTTATTTCTCTTGACAACACCAGCAAACATCTGTGTCTCCCTGCCCTCAGCAGGCTGTCACCTTCCCTCTGACCAGTTCTCTCCTCCACACTGCTGCTTGCCTCCTCTTGGGGATTTAACAAGAGTTTTGGCTGGATTCTCTCATCTGGACTAATGCTTAATGCCTTTGTAACTAGAATTGGGAGTGTTTTCCCTCTGGTTCTCCTCTTCCCTCCCCTTGATCCCAGCCAACTCCTCTTTGAGGCTTCCACAGAATTGCCTTATTTTTGGCACCTCATCAAGGAATCTGGAAAAAAATCCATAAGGATAGATTTTAAAAGCATTTAAATGACAACACCCAATTTCTTGCTCAAATATATATATTCCTTGCCAACACTAAGACTTTGTCTTAAATCAAGGGACTTGCTTTTGGCACTTTCTACCTTTGAATGAATTCTTTGCCCCTCCTCCCACCTCCTCACCCCTGCTTACCATCATCTTATGGTGACTTCTACTTTTAGGAGAAGATTCCATCCTTAAGCCACAGTAAATTGTGTTAACTAAATGTCAAGTATGATCTATACTGGTATGTCATGAAGAGGTAACACGTATGTTAACATATTGATCCCTTCAGCTCTTGGGACATCATGGCAGGGTCTTGTTGCATCCGGGTACAAAGAGCCTTGTGTCATTAATTGTTTAGAAGGTTAGCACTATATTCTTTAGAAGGCTTATACTTTCTACCATTTCAATTAGCATCCCTGGGATATAGATAGATATGAATAATTTAGATAAAGATCCAGCACTCTACGAAAATAATTGGAAGACATGAATGAATTTTAAGGTATTTGCAGAGCAATCTCATGAGCATGTAACCCCGAATAACATGTGGCAGAATAAATCATCTACACACTGTTTTGTAATCTCTGCCATCTTAATAGAATAGCAAGTGTGCTTATAGGTATCCCTGAGATATGAATGTAAATGGAGATTAATGATGTATTTGAACTTCTTTCCAGATATCACATATGGGCTTTTGCATTCTAAAGCGTACGAGCTGTAATACTGACTTTTGTTTAAGTAATTTACTCATTTTCCCAATATGTTACCTTCATATTATACTATAACACAAATAAAATTCAAATATTTGCATTTTTAAAATTAAATGAAATAGTTAAAGATACTGATTTTTTCTAGGTCATGTTCCATTTTAATTTTTAAGTATTTATATTTTAATGAAAACCTGGTGTTTATACTTCTTAAATAATGTACAGTTGTTAGAGAAAGTTTGAATTGTTGCTTTTATCATTTAGGATGCTTTGGGGTTCAAGTAGTAACAGAATTGTTAACTACTAACTGTTAGTACATAAATAATAGGGATACATTGTTTCATTATTATAAGTCTAGGGTTACACGGTGCCATAGTTATCAAAGAACCCATTGCTCTCCATCCTTCTCCCCTGCATTCCTGTGCACATGGGCTTTCTGCCTCTGGTTGGCCCTCACATGGTCACAATATGGCTGCTGCAGCTACTGGCACTTCATTCTCTTACAACCACGTCTCAGGCAGGATGTGCAGTTTCCTCCTGAGCATTTCTTTCATCAGGGAGGAAAACCTTTGCAAAAAGTTTCTTCAGCAGGCTGCCCATTGCATCTCACAATGTTATTTTTTTCCCTGGAAACTGATGGTATTTATCATTTCTGTTCTGAAATCATTAGGGACAATGATACTAGACTTGCCCTTGGAACCCTTTGTTTAAAGTGTGAACAATTGATTTGGTCGATGTGTCAGAGAGAGATTTTTATCAATACAAACCATAGTTAACCACATAACTCGAATCTAGTAACAGTAAAGTAAGGAAGCATAGCGTAATGGTTAAAATTGCAAGCTTTGAATCCAGACCTCCTTGAGTTTCAGTTTTGTAATGACTACTAACTAGCTATGTGTCCTTGGGAAATTTACTTAACCTTTCTGAGTCTTAGTTTTCACAACTGTAAAAATGGGAATTATATAAAATCCAACTCAGAGATGATGTGAGGTTTAATTTAATTAATTGATATAACATTATGTGTTTTTTAAAAATTTATTTCTTTATTTATATATTTATTTATTTTTGGCTGTGTTGGGTCTTTGTTGCTGCACGTGGGCTTTCTCTAGTTGCAGTGAGTGGAGGCTACTCTTTGTTGCAGTGTTCAGGCTTCTCATTGTGGTGGCTTCTCTTTGTTGTGGAGCATGGGCTCTAGGCACGTGGGCTTCAGTAGTTGTGGCATGCAGGCTCAGTAGTTGTGGCTCACGGGCTTTAAAGCACAGGCTCAGTAGCTGTGGCGCATGGGCTTAGTTGCTCCACGGGATGTGGGATCTTCCCAGACCAGGGCTCGAACCTGTGTTCCCTGCATTGGCAGGCAGATTCTTAACCACTGCACCACCAGGGAAGTCCCAATATTATGCTTAAAACAGTATGTGCTCAATTAATGGCAGCTATTCCTGTACTTTTACTAATGACTAAGAGAAGCTGAAGAAAATTCCAGTGTTCTCATGCCTAGAAAGTGATGGATGTGCATTCAATCTCTGGTCATTCTACATTCAGAGTCCCTGTTCTCTGGACTTACTGTATCTTATTCCTTGTTGTAACTTTGCTAGCATGCTGCAGACACAGACATAGGATGAATATTATTAATTCATTAATTGACTGGTCATTTGATTATAGAGAAATAGAAAAATACACTGTATATAGCAAGAAGAAGATTCTTAGATTTTGTGTATATTTTACTTAACCTTTTAAAAACCATAACATTAATTCTGCCATGAGTTTATACTTAAAGTATATGAATATCATTGCATTTTTTGAAAGTCAACTTCTGAGCTTGTAATAAAAATTACTTTTCTCAAACTAAAAGTTCCAAGAATATTTAATTTGGGGATCAAAACATTATTCTATATGATATTTAAAAGAAACTTTATGACAGTGTTTTGTATTTCTGAGAATATAATACAACTTTGCAAATGAATTCTCAACTCTACCCATGTGTTTGGGAGTTGGCTTACTTCTACTTCAGATACATGGGCAGGGCACATAAAGTTCTTAGGCAGACAGCAAAGAACATTTGTTTAATTTATTACCCCAGAGGAAGAGGCAATAAATAAGTAGGAGAGCGGTTTGCAGAGGGGGTGGTTATTGGCAAGGAATTCTGTGCAAGATTCAGGAGGTATGAAGGTGGAAGAGAGTGTGTGTTAAGATAAAGCAAACATCTACTTACAGTCTTGATTGTTTGTCCTAGACCCCATGCCTGGCACACAAACAGATATTACCCGGGCCCTTGGCAGTGAGAGCAAGGAGTCCTAACCACTGGACCACCAGGGAATTTCCCATGTTGCTAATTTAAAATGGGGTTATAGATGCCAGCTAACTCCTCGCTTCTCAAAGTGTCATCTATGACCAGCAGCATGGCCACGGCCTGGGAGCTTATTACAAATACAGAATCTCAGGCATCTTTCAGAACTTCTGAATCAGAATCTGTATTTTAACACGCTTTCCCAAGGGATTCCTGTGCTCATTAAAGTTTGAGAAGCTGAACAAACGTATGCAATGTTTCATCAGATCAGCAGTTGCTTTTAATACAGGAGACAATCCTTGTAACAGTTCCCAAGGTAACCTTTCCCAAGTGATTTTCAGAACTCAAACTATTGAAGTGATACGGAGTTATTCTTTCCTGTAGTGCCTCATGTACTAATCTCATGTTATGAAATCTATAAAAATTGAGGAAAAATTGTATTTTATGGGGAACAAAAACATACATCAGAACTTTAGAACTACTAGAAGAATCAAGATATGATCCTTAGTGGTGTGCAGGTAGGCCTCTAGCAATATATACCTATATATAAAGTCCTGAGTCATATGTCACATTGCTAGGAACAAAGTAGAGCTTTTATTGAATAATGGAATGTAGTTTTGGTGTTTTGCTACAGTATAAAGATAGGTTCTTTCTAAAAATTTTCCATGTATTTTGCCTTTAATATTGTGCAGGTTTGTTAAAGATCAATATGAACCAGAAAGTCCACCAGTGCTTTTCTTAAAATCAATTTTACATAGAAAATCATGTACAATATTTTATTTCTTCTTTAAGGTAAGGTATGCCCATGAAATTTTATAACACGTAAAATAAACATTGTAAACTATTACAAATTAATATGAGTGAAAGCCGAGGCAGAGTAGAAAGTTGAGCAACAGACCAAGGAATAGATAAAAATTTAGGACTTAAAAGTGTCATATCAAATTAGTGGGAAAAGATATTTTGTTCAATAAATGATAGTAGGGCACCAGCTACACATTTATGAAAAACCAGATTTTTTTGCATCTCATATTATACCCGAAGATAGTTTCTACATCAGTATTTCTATTTATTTATTTATTTTTGGCTGTGTTGGGTCTTCGTTTCTGTGTGAGGGCTTTCTCCAGTTGCGGCGAGCGGGGGCCACTTTTCATCGCGGTGCGCGGGCCTCTCACTATCGCGGCCTCTCTTGTTGCGGAGCACAGGCTCCAGACGCGCAGGCTCAGTAGTTGTGGCTCACGGGCCCAGCTGCTCCGCGGCATGTGGGATCTTCCCAGACCAGGGTTCGAACCCGTGTCCCCTGCATTGGCAGGCAGACTCTCAACCACTGAGCCACCAGGGAAGCCCCTAGATCAGTATTTCTAAACATTGTTTTTATTAACACCTGTAAAGAGCCTTTATAGATATATATGTTTTTCCTAATTCACTCTCCCTCCCCGAAAATTTAATGACACAGATATAGTCTATTTATGTACTGTAGCCCTTTGGAGAATATGAATGATTTTAATACCTAACATTTTCTGTCCTTTTCCCCTCAACAAACAATTTTGCCCCTTTGGGGGTGGTATGGCTGCAATAAGAATGCATGTCCAAGAATCTAGAAAAAGTAAAGTTTTAATGTAACAAAATAATTACAGAATAAAATAACTTAAGTAGATGTTTATAACTTTAGGGTGATTAAGCCCCTTCAAAGGAAAATAATAAAAGACAAAATGCACAAAAGAGGTATTGGTGTCTCTTGATACCAACTGAAAAGCCTTCTGAACTATAAAAATCATCATTATAGACAAAACTTTTAAATTGCATCTGTCTAGATCCATCTTGACAAAGAGGTAGCACCAGAAAGTTAACAGTGGTTACTTCTTTCTTTTTTTTTTTAATAAGACAAATGATCTGGCATCATTTTCTTTGACTTTATTTATTTATTTATTTATTTATTTATGGTTGTGTTGGGTCTTCGTTTCTGTGCGAGGGCTTTCTCTAGTTGCGGCAAGTGGGGGCCACTCTTCGTCACGGTGCGCGGGCCTCTCATTATCGCGGCCTCTCTTGTTGCGGAGCACAGGCTCCAGACGCGCAGGCTCAGTAGTTGTGGCTCACGGGCCCAGCTGCTCCGCGGCATGTGGGATCCTCCCAGACCAGGGCTCGAACCCATGTCCCCTGCATTGGCAGGCAGAGTCTCAACCACTGCGCCACCAGGGAAGCCAGTGGTTACTTCTTACTGAGGTTATTGTGCCTTTGAAAATGTTCGTCCACACGTTTTTTACAGTGAGCATTACTATCATAATCAGAAAACATTGAAAATTTATAGTTTTTTAACGGAATACCTTTGATTATGTTATTTAAACCACTCACCTATCTCAAGGATCTTGCTGTAATTTCCACTTGATATTTGAGAATACACGGTTTAGAGCGGCTACTTGAGCGCCACCATTTACAGTGAGTAAACGTTAGAGCTTATGTTTGAACAAAGTAATCTCTGACTTTAGAGGTGTTACTGAATAAATCGGTCCTGCTGCTTGCCCCTGCAAAATCAATTACGTACTCATAAATGGTAGAGGAGAAAGGTGCCCTTAATCAGAATGCCGGCAATCTGGGGAGACGGTGGACTCAGCTTCCCCCAGAAACCACCTCTGAAGATTCTGCTCAGCCGTGCAAGTTTTTAAAGAGAAACAGAGAAGTAATCTCAGTTAATCATTGAGATAGGGGCTCGGAGTTGTCTCCATTCCCCGCCGCAGGCAGGCTTGTGTGCAGGCTTGTTGACTCCTCGTGGTCTTTCTGTAGATGCCGTCTTGTTCACACAGTTTGTTCGGGAGATTCCTGAAGGCGAAGCTAGGGAAGAGATCTGGTCATCTGTTAATTACTTCGTCTTCATTTCTACTTCTTTGATCTACAGAGAGAACCGACAAGTTAGGCGAGGTATTATGTGATTAAAAGATTTGAAAGGTGTGCTTGGGCCGGAGGTGGATAGAGCATGGCGGGGCCTGGTATAAAAGTTAGTTACAATATAGCTTTGCTAAAGTGACAGGAAAAGGGGCTTCCTGCTGAGGGCAGTTTCCTGTAAACAGCTGCTTATAAAGGGTTTGAAATTCCTATAATGTATGATTTTTCTCTAAGCTATTTTTTAAGGCTTAAAGCCATCATCTATGATTTCTAAATTCATCAATCACCATTTTGAAATTGTTTTGCTTCCATTGTGGATGTGGTTTGATTAACCATTAGGTGGGATGTATACTCTGATGAGCTTGGCACTCAGAATTCTGGGTCCCTCTGGAACTGACATTTAGAAAGAGTCAAATTTCTTAGCCACATAAAGTCTTAATTAGAAAAGCATGTAACTCTCTAATTAGTTTCTATTATACATAAAGGCAATAACCTATTAAAAAACACATAAATTGCCTCAGCAGTTAACTTTTGTTTTCCTAATTGGTTCCTATTTATCTTGCTTCCCTTGTTTGTTTGATGCTTAGATCTGTATAAAATGTCCCAAATTCTCATGGTACTTAGCTTTGTTTTTAATGCTTCTGGTCTTTGCACTACTTCACAAGTAATTGTTTTATAAAACATTGGGGGTCCTTCTTGGATAGTAAGTCAGAGTTTATTTTATTATCCAGAGTCAATGTCAACTTTTAATTAATGATTAGCGTACAGGTATAACTAATGCCTTTTTTTCTGTACTTGGATAGAAATATTCAACTTATTCCAGTTCTTGTGGTATGCTAGTTTTCTTTATCCATTTGTCAATCTGGGGACCTGTGTTCACTCCCAATTCTTTGTTTTTATTACACTTGTTGCCAAAAATCCGGAGTCATGAAGGTATATTGATGAAAATTAAGGCAACAGTCAACACAATTTCACTTAATTAGAATATTCTGGCCGAACTGAGAGAAGTTGAGGAGCGATGGCCCCCATTATTTTTGATTCCCCCATAAATCTCCCTAATGTTCTGGGAAGAAAATGGGTGTTGGCAAACCAGGTTAACTTTAAAGAAGTGAGCCAAATTTTATCCAACTTAAGTCCAGGGATGCATAACTTGGTCCCTGGTTTGCAAGGCAGAGCTGTCAGGAGCTCATCTGAGAATGATGAGGTAGACTCATGGACAGGTTCTTGTGTGTTGGCCCACTTGGAAATCAGTGGTGTAACACATCTGCCTGAATCTTGTGTAATCTACTCTTAAGTGTCTTATATTGCACATGTATACAAGCAACATGCCAAATACAGATCATTTATTATATAGTTATTAGGACAATTCAGGGAAGGTGACTACAGTCAAGAGAATGTTTTGGGGTTAATTCCTGGTGCCATGCATGCTAAAAAGCAATAAAGTGAATATCTTTAGAGCTATTCAGTATTTTCATTCAAAAACATATTTGAGTCATCACTATATGAAATGCCTTTTAAGAGCTCCAAATGTAGCTGTGTGTTCAATACGCTTTACTCTCAAATACTTGAACATGTAAAATTGTATATTGATAATTTTTTTCTAGTAGCAGTATCAGACTAATTTCCTAATTATACATTATACAAACATATTAAAATCAGTTTATATTCTTGAACACTAGTTAAGATGGAAGTAAGACTTGGTTACAGATAATCTTCTGGATAGATAAATGTGGTGAGATGTAGTTAAAATGGACCCTAATGAGAAAGTAAGTGTTCCAATAAAAATGAAAACTTGTTTTTCCTCAAAATGTTATCACTTATATGTGTGTGTGTGTATGTGTGTGCATGTGTGTATTTATATCCATATCTTTCTCTACTTTGTCACTACATACTGCCACTTGGTTGATCATCTCTAGAAAATAGATAAGGGAAGGAAACTGATCAAACTTGTATCAAAAATTACAAGAAAAATGACACTGTCTTCAAGGGTAAATATTCTTTATTTTTGTAAATTGATTTTTTTTTAGTTAATTAATTTTTGTCTGTGTTGGGTCTTTGTTGCTGGGCATGGGCTTTCTTTAGTTGCAGCGAGCGGGGGCTACTCTTCATTGTGGTGCGTGGGCCTCTCATCGAGGTGGCTTCTCTTGTTGAGCACGGGCTCTAGGTGCGTGGGCTCAGTAGTTGTGGCGCACGGGCTTCGTTGCTCCACAGCATGAGGGATCTTCCCAGACCAGGGCTCGAACCCGTGTCCCCTGCATTGGCAGGCAGATTCTCAACCACTGCGCCACCAGGGAAGCCCCTATTCATTTTTTAAGCTTAGAAATTTTAAATTTGTAGCCATAATGTAAGAAAAAAAAATTCAAAAGTCTGTTTACATTTGGATACAGTCAGAGTCATTTTGTTTTCTGGGACTCATTTGCCGCTGAGTAGCTCAAGAATGCAATTTGAGAAAAAGGGACATTTGGTTTCTAGTCTATTGTGAACTGTGTGACTTTAGATATGGCACTTGAACTATCTGGGCTTTAGTTTCTAAGCTGTAAAATAAGAAATTATTTAACTTTAACATACTTGGTAATTCTAACAGCCGATAAGGTAGAAGTAGACCAGATCCAAATGCCTCAGGCAATAGCAAGTGTCAGAATCAGGTGACACATTAACATATAGGGGACATAGATGGTTTTCTGGAATTTGATTCTACAGGGTCAACAAGAGGGCCAGCAGGGGACCTATAATTCAAGCATTGATATTAAAAGTCTCTTCAGGCAATAAGTAAGAATCAATACACAGTCAGAAAACAGTCTATCAGAAATCAGACCTAAAATATTAGAAAGCCGTAGAGATGCCTTAGCAAGAAGGACACCTTATGGGTGTGCCTACCATGTGCCAAGCAGTGATTTTATCTTTCCTCTCAACTGCCCTGAGAATAAAAGGGTTTCCCCCAATATAAATAAATTATCTGAAACACGAAGTTTAGGTAACTGGCCTAATATCACATTAAATTAGAATCTAGGACTCTGGCTGTCTTCTAATATGATGAATGACTAGTTACAACGGTGCCTAGTTGGACATTAGATTTCCCAGGTGCAGTTTAAAAATACAATTGCTAGACATCGTCCCAGATTAGTGGAATTAAAACTCTGGGCATGAGGGCATGAAATTTGTTTCGCTAGAGAGTTCTAGAAACAACTTTGCTGCCAGCTTGGTTTGAGAAAGATGGTGGTCCCAAGTCCATACAGAAGAGAAAGAGGACTGAGGCATAGAAGTAACATGTACTGCAAAATCTGTCATATTTAATTACTGAATTAGTTTTCAACCACAACTTCTGAAGTTTTACTTTCTATGAAATCCTAATTCTATCCATCTCAAATCCTACAACCTTCTTCTTCCAACTATTTTACTACATTGAATTAGTTGGAAAGTATTTAAATACCAAAAATTAAAAAAAAATCTGTTTTTCTTTCTTGGAAAAAAGACTGTTAAATTATAGTATAAAAGAGTTGTTTCTAATGATACTCACATTTACTGAAATAAATGAAATAGAAATCCTATATGAATCAGATTGTGTTTGTTCCATGGATTTTGAAGCTTACTGCTAATTGACACTTCGAAAAGCCCTAGTACTGCCCATTTAAAGATAGGGTACATTGAAAATGCATCTTTGAAGGAGCTATTTGCAACTGGAAAATAGAGATGTTGAGAATAACAGACCTTTACAAGGAAATACTTAGCCTTTAGCTAGCATAGAATCTTTTTTCCTAAGGAGAACATAACATTTTATATGCATATTAAAACTATGTCCACTGGCAGAAAAGTTCTGTTGACTAGCTGTATGATGCTTAATTTAATAGCCTGCAGGTTTTTTGTTCTTCTCTACATGTTAATTAGTTACTCCTTTAAAAGTTTTTTTTTAGTTTAGATGAAATAGAAAATGTATGAGGTCAATTTGGTGGCTACAAAATGAGAAAGCAGTGACTTTTTCCATTACTAATATTTTGACTAATGGGGCTATTTTCTTTAAGAGTATGCTTATAAGCGGCTATACATTTGAAAAACTATTTTTATACTGTATCCATTATGGTTTTCCTGCTTTCTAGTTGCCACATTACTTTCAGTGACAACAAGAGTTCTAAGATAATAAAGGAAATAACAAAACTGAAGCAATATTAAGATTATATAAATATCAATAATCCAGTAATTTAGGCCAGATTTATTCAGTAGAAAAACGATAATATAAAAATATCAATGAAGAGGTAAGTAGGAATGTCCCGAATTTTGACAGTCAAAAACAATGTAGGCAAAACCAGAGGCTAAGAATAAACAGGGAAAAGTAAAAGAAATATAATGAAGTAAAACTACTTAAAATAAGTGAAGTGGGAAGGAAAATGCTCACGTATCAGTCAGGTTCCCAGCAGCTAACAGCACTGAGTGTTGGGATTTTTGAGGAAACTTTTCAGTTTACAGAGGTGGGTGCTGAATTAAAGGAACCACAGGGGTTGTTAAGGCACTCAGGGATTAGCAACATCCAGAAGACATCACACCTGTAGGTGCAAGGGGAAGAGCTGTGTTACTAGAGTCTGCTGAGATGTAGAGCAGTGGGAGGGGCCCCTCCTGCCAGAAACTGGTCCTAAAGGTCCGTAGTCAAGCCAAAATAGCACAGAAGCAGAGAGGAAGTGGAAATCTCCTGTCATTACCTCTCGCTGGCCAAACTCAACTGAAAAGCACCGACTAAAACAAGGTTCTAGATGGTTTGAATTTAAGATGTAATTCTTAAGATCACACTTTGCAGCTTCACAGTTGATTACTTACAGTTTTTAGCCCCTGGTCCATCTGATTTTTTTTTGTTTTGCATGTGAAAAGACATACTTTACATGTTACCCTCCTTTTCTTGTGTCAGAATTTTTGCATAGATTCTCTGTTCCACCCACTCGCCATTCCTCACTCATTTTGGCATGAGGGCTCTACTGCCCAGGCTTGTGTTTTCCCTCAAATAATGGGAGTAGATTCTTGGTTCTTCCCATCCCTCTTGGCACCATGTGGATTCTCCTGCTGTCAGCTGACTGAAGGGCTGGATGATGTGGGCTTCCCTTTAGTTACTTAGCTGTCGCATGAGGGTTGTGGAAGCAGTTGAACCCTTGGGAAATAAAACTTGAGAGATATGGTTCATTTTCTCCATATATTTGTTGGAATAGTGCCAATGAATCTGAGCTCAGCCAGCTAAGGAGGATATACTGGCCTAGTAGAGAGAACTATTAATATTTAAATTATAAATTGTCTTTCCACCACCCTTTCACCCTCACAGGCTCGGCAGTGCCTCGGCCACTTTGGAAAAAAGTTTCCTTGGAGAAAAGTCCCAGGTTTCTGTACTTTCTCTTTGATGACCTGCTGTTACATCCTTCTACTCTTGGCTGTTGTTGATGCATCCCTGTGCAATCCACTCCTCATTTATTGTTCCTTCTCTCTCTCCCTCTCTATGCCAGAAAATCATAGGATCGTCCTAGTATGTGCAGAGTACATTTGATAATATTCAACATCCATTTATGGTAGAAACATTTAGCATCTACAAATAGAAGTGAATTTGATAGAGGTATCTAGAAAAATGTCATATTTCAAACATCATATTTAATAATAAAATATTGATAACGGGCTCTCTTACATTGGAGAGGCAACAATGATGCCATCACCACTTCTATAAAAAAATACTATTGGATGTGTTAGTAAAATAGGGCAAGTAAAAGAAATAAAAAGTATACCGTTGGAAAGGAACAAAAATGTTATTTTTCATCGATATGATGATTTTAAAGAATTCCATAATTATTTACATACTTGAAGAATTAAAATTATGAAGTGAATTTCACCGAAGCCATGGATATAAGGTCAAGATTAAAACACTATTTCAATATACCAACAATAAAATAAAGTTTACCAACAATATAAACTAAAAATGAAATATAACAACAATAAAATGAAATTCAAAAGAGAGATGCCATTTACAGTAGCACCAACAATATCAAATACCTAGGACTGACAAAACTGCTACACAGGAGAGTGAAATATTATTGAGAAAAACTGATCTATAAACTCAAAGCAATCTGAATAAAACTTTTGTTAGGGTTTTTTTTTTTTTTGTAGAAATTGAAATGCTGATTTCAAAATTTATATGTAAATGAAAAGGGACAAAAATAGGTTTAAGTTAGCTGAGACCCTCTTGAAGAAGGAAGTGGGAGGACTTAACACTTTCCGAAATAAAGACTTTTTTGTAAAGTTATAGTCTGTAATATAGGGTACACAGAGTGCAGAAACATATCCACAAATATATGAAAATTTTATTTAAGATAATTATTTCATTTTAATAAATATTAACAACTATTGCTGACTCAGTTGGACAATCCAAAGGGAGAAATGAAACTTGACCCCTATACCATTCACACAAAAATATCAATTCTGTGTGAAATGTTGATTTAAATGTAGAAGGAAAAATACTGCAAATTTTTTCATAACATTGGAATAAGGAATAATTTCTTAAGCAAGACATAAAAATCATTAACCATACTATAAGAGAAGACTGAAAATTTGGACTACATTAAAACTAAGAACTCCTGTTAATAAAGACTCCAATATAGAATGAAAGGTAAATCAGAGATGGAAGATATTTGCAACACATATATTAAAAATGCGCAAGAAACTTGAGTAGGTGCTCTACAAAGCAGACTATCCAAATGTCCAATAAACACACAAAAGTTATTCAATCTCAGTAGCAGAGAAGTGCAAATCAATGGCTCAAATGTTAAAAGACTGACAATACTAAATTTAGGCAAAGATGGTGAACTCTCATACACTACTGGTGGGAATGAAAATTAGCGCAATCATTTTGGAAACAGTCTACTAATATTGAACACATGCATAATCTAACCCAGCAATTCTACTTCTGAGTATATACCCAACAGAAATACATACACATGAAAACCAAGATGCTATAGAAGAATGTTCATAACAACATTATTGTAATAGTCAAAAAGTGGAGACAACTCACATGTCAATCAACACTAAAATGAGTGGATAGACTGTAGTCTACTCATTCAATGAAATACTATGCAACAGTTAATATGAATGAACTGAAGCTAACATGGATGAATCTTACAATCATAATGTTGAGTGAAAGGAACTACAGTATGTATATGGAACCTAATCAAACTTAAAAGCTTTTGCACAGTGAGGGAAACAATCAACAAAATGAAAAAGCAACCTATTGAATGGGAGAAGATATTTGCAAACAATAAATCTGATAAGGGGTTAATAGTAAAAATATATACAGAACTTATACAACTCAATATCAGTGAAACCAAATAACCTGATTAAAAAATAGGCAGAAGAGTAATGGCCTATATGGGAAAAGAATCTAAAAAAAAAAAAAAAAAGAGTGGATATATGTATATGTATAACTCATTCACTTTGCTGTACACCTGAAACTAACACAGCTTTGTAAATCAACTATACTACAATAAAAATTTTTTAAAAAAGGACAGAAGAAACAAACTGATTAAAAAATGCATAAATAGACATTTTCCCAGAGAAGACATACAGCTGGCCAACAGGCACCTGAAAAGATGCTCAACATCACTAATCATCTGGGAAATTCCAATCAAAACAACAATGAAATATCATCTCACACCTGTCAAAATGGCTATCACCAAAAAGACAAGAAAGAAATTTTGGCAAGGATGGGGAGAAAAGGGAATCCTAGTACACTGTTGGTGGGAATGTAAATTGTTACAGCCACTATGGACAACATTATGGAAGTTCCTTAATTTTTTTAACAATATTATTTATAATAGCTAAGATGTAGAAGCAACCTAACTGTCCATCAACAGATAAATAAATAAAGAAGTTGTGGTATATATGTACACAATGGAATATTACTCAGCCATAAAAAAGAATGAAATCTTGCCATTTACAACAACATGGATGGGCCTGGAGGGCATTATGCTTAGTGAAATAAGTGAGACAGAGAAAGACAAATACAGTATGATTACACTTATATGTGGAATCTAAAAGATAAAATAAATGAACAAATATAACAAAATGGAAACAGACTCACAGATACAGACTACAAACTAGTGGTTACCCTAGGGGGGAGAGAGAGGGGAGAGGAGGGGCAAAATAGGGGAAGAGGATTAAGAGGTACAAACTACTACGTATAAAATAAATAAGTTGCAAGTGTGTAATATACAACATGGGGAATATAGTCAGTATTTTATAATGACTTTGTATGGAGTATAATCTATTAAAATTACTATGAATTACTATGTTGTACACCTGGAACTAATATCATATTTTAAGTTAAGTCTGATTCAAAAAAAAGTCAGTTATCTATTAAGGAGCTCCAAAAAAAAAAAAAAGAACTATGTATATGGTATTATTCTATTAACATGAAGTTCAAAAATATGCAAAACTAATATTTGGTGTTTGATTCAGAATAGTAGTTATGTTTGGGTTAGAAGGAGGGGTCATAATAAGAAAGTTGACAAAGACAACTTCTTGGATGCTGGTAATGCTCTTTTCAAGAGTGTTTGTGCTGAGCTGTACACTCTACGTGTGTCTTATATTTTTAAAAGTCAAGGAGAATATATAGAATTCAGTGTTGAGCTCTGTCTATTTCTATCTACATTTTCCGAGGTTATTTTTTCTTTTAAATATTATTTTTAATATTTAGTTATCATTTTATTTAAAGCTTAAAGTCATATTAATATGATAAAATGTGAAAGCCTGAGGGAAATTTTGAAAAAGAAAACAGCAATAAATTATATTCTTCTTTAAAAAAATGGCTTTCTCAATTTTATCTAAGATCAACTGCTTGTATTGGCTCTCCTTCAAGCTTAAAATAATTACATGGTTCTGCATTAAATAAGATAGTTATACTGTTACGTGGCTCACAATAGAGCCAGTTTTATTTACACAATATGAATTTTGATTAGTTTGGTGTTTTTAAATGGAAATGTTTGGTAGAATATGTAACCTTACAAAAAAAAATAAAAATGAATTTAGATACATGTTTTAAATTAATTTAGGGAAACAGGCTAGGTATATTAAGTATGTAGGAAGAAGTTTCATATCAACAAAAATCAAAATTAGTGTCTCTAATAGTGACATGCTGAAATTATGGAGAGGTCATAAGCGATTTCTAATACATTTCAATAGAATTTGCACAAGAAATCTGTTTTTCAAGCTGCTACAATAATATCTATAGTTACTGGTAACCTGTTGTTTTACTAAACAACTCGTTTAAACTTCCTGTCTTCCTTGACGTTTTTAGTATGGTATGTTGATTTGTTAATCACAAAATTTTTTATTTATTAAATTTTATTTAATTTATTGTTAAACTTTTATCTGTTTATTAAATTTTATTTAATTTTTATTTTAGGCTACTTATAGTGCTATTTGAAGGTGAAATCTGTTATTTACAGATAGACCTTGCTTCAGGCTTATTAAATATAGAGTAAAAATATACAACTAAACTGAGGATAATTTTTTTAAATGTCTTCTGTAGACAATAGAGTTTCTTAGTATTTGATAAATGATCTAATCATGGGTTTTTCAAGTGTGTATTTATGCATAAAATTATAATAGTAAAAGAATGTAATAAAAATATGGCATGTGAGTTTTGGTATCAGTGTACAAAATACGTTCTTACTTAAGAAAATAATACAACAGTTTGTCTAAGGAACTGTCCTTTTCACTTAACCTTGAAATCCACTTCCCTTGCTTCCTTCCTTCTTTCCTTCTACATTTAGAAGATCATTCAGAAAATATTTTGTGTGTGTGTGCGTGTGTCTTCTTCCTTAGCTTTCTCTTTTATGAAACATTTTACAGACTATTATAGTATACTGTTTCTTGTCTTAATCATTATATCATTTTTTTGAAATGTCATCATTTTGTTACTATTAGCTTTTGTATGAATGCTCTTTTTAAATGAGACTATAAATTTCTGAAAGCAGAAACTGCCTTATCTTGTTCTCCCACATATCAAATATCAAGGAACACAGAATGTACTCAAGACATCCTCATCGAATGGAGTTGTATTGTTAAGGATTTAAGCTTAAGCTTGTATTATTAGTAAAGTCCAACATTTTGGGGAGGTCACTGTTGATAAAATTTCTCCTGCATATATTGCTATTAAAACAATGAGATTTCTGCTTCAGTACGCATAATATGGAACCTCACAGTAAGAAATTATAACGAACAACTTCAAATCAGTTTCAATGCTGGTTCTGAATTCAAACCACTACAGATTTACTATGCTACTTTACAGAAATTGAGTGTTTGCAAGACTAAATCAACCAGAAGATACTAACAGCATTGGTGTGATATTCTTTTCACTGGGAGTTGGAAAAGCATCCTTTCAACTAGAGATGTCTTGCATTTCCAGAGAGTGGCTAATAGTAATCATACATCAGAAATCCACACACACAACAATGGTAAATATTCTTAAGCTTCAAATTTACGTATGACCTTTAGGATTAACTTCCCCACTTTCTGAGCATGTGCTACTGGCTATGTATAGGGATATCAGATTGTTCTGAAGGGTGTACTAGTTAAAAATAAGGCTCTGGAATTACACTGTCCAGTATTGATTGTGTGGACTTGGGAGAGTTTCTAAACTTCTCTGAGCCTCATTTTACATATGTAAGTGGAGATAATGATGTTGCCTTTTTTAATGGGAAAGTTGGGTTCAATTGAGGAGATAACCCTAAACAATTTCCTTCTCCCTCCACGGGTGATAAGTACTCCTGTATCCCAGAGAAAAAAAAGTAGGTGAGAACATTCTAACTTCTAAGAATTCTGCCCCCCAAATTTCAGTTTATAGTGTCAGTATTCACCCATCCTTTCTTCATCTCCGAACACGAGGACCCGTCTTCCCTGACAAGTCAAAAGTTAGACCTGTACTCTTGATCTCTTCCCTCTTTGCCTTCATCACCTTCTTGTATCCTTTATCTCTTGTTTCACGTGTTTTCAATTTTTCTCCTTCCAGTTTCTCTTTCTTTTCAGCCTACAAAATAAGTTTTAAGTTATGCTTGACTCTGACAGCCATTTGAATTGATCGTTCATTGTTTCCTCCCCTTTCCACCAAAATTAGAGGAATTTCTCCTCACTGCATGGATATTATCAACTTTTCCAATAGTTAGTGTATTAATATTAATAAGCCATACTTGTAGAATTTTTTCTCATTGTCTCTTCAAATCACCAATCTGACTTTTATGCCCACTTTATTGAAATGACTTTGTCAAAGATCACCAATGACCATTGGAAGATCCTATTTTCCAGCTGGCTAACATCTATGCAATATTTGATATCCAACACCATCTCTCTCTACTACTGACAGCTCCTTACTTACTTTCTTTTTCAATCTTAGTTTATATGATAGCACTTTTCTAATCCTCCTGCCTTAAAAAAAAAAACACTTCTTTTGACTCTTATTCCTCCTCTTTAATTATAAGTATTGTATATTTCTAGGGTTTCATCCCTTACCTTTTTCTCTTTGTCTTTTTTATCCGTCCCCCCCCACCCCCGCCCACCAGTGGTCTCATTTACTTCTAGTCTTTTAACACTCACCAATGTTCCAGTGACTTTACAGCCTGAATTTTGAGATCATGTCATCTGTCTGCAACTCCAAAGCCGGGATGAAAACGGGCTGTTGTATGTCCCGTAAGCATCTCAAAGAGCGCATCCCCAAGATGGCAAATCAATCTTGTCTCCCCCATTCCACTTTTCTAGACCAGGCCTTCATCCTCTCTCATTTGGACCCTTGCAGTTATCTCTAATTTAGTCTCACTATTTCAAGTAGTGAGAAGGACAAGGAAGGAGAGGTCTATAAATGCATCGCTGAGAGTTCCATTATAATTTCCCCAATGTGCAGAAAGTTACTGGTTAGTACTGATTGTCAAAGGGACAAGAGTGGGATTTTTACTTTCTCTCTCTGAAAGTCAACTTCCTCATCTTAGATATACTCAAGTTTGTGAGCTATTTTACATAGATCCCTGTGTGGTCATGTGGCTGGGAATACTATATTTGATACTTTATGTAATTTGTATATGTTTATCAATAGTTCATGATTAGATTTAGAGATGAGGAGATCCAAATTACTTCTTCAGTGAATATTAGAAATATTATACTTTAAAATGTTTCATTGTTAAGTTTTATGACAGTTTATGGGTACCTTTATGAAGAGATTTTATTAAATATTCTTCAGTCCTTTCGTGTGTTACCTTGAGGTCTGATAGTTTAGTTATCCTATAAATTATGTTAAAAATAAAAAGCTTACTTTTAAAAGTGATGTATAATAGTATGCTCCTGAATTTATGTAATTTATTTATAGCTCACTAATTTCCATATTTTATATATTATAAATATATTTGACCTTTCATATTTCAAACTGCTATTTATTCTTGTGAGTCATGGTTGTACTTAGAAAAGAAAAAGGAAAAACCCTTGATATGAAACGAACTATCAAATTATTCTGAAATCAAATATCAAATAAATACAAAATATCAAGTAATATTTCCAATATATTTGGGAAGAATGTTTTATTTACCTTTTTATTTTCTACTATAAAGACTGATTTCTAGAAATGTTTGTTGATTTAAAGTCTTTGAACTATTACTGTCCATCCATTTGGGCTGCAATAACAACATACTGTAGACTGGGTAGTTTATAAACAACAGAAATTTATTTCTCACAGTACTTGTAGCTGGAAAGTTCAAGATCAAGGCACTGGTAGACCCTGTATCTAATGAGGGGCTGCTTTCTGGTTCATAGATGGTGCCTTCTCACTCTGTCCTCACTTGGTACAAGTGGTGAGGAATCTCTCTGGGGTTTCTTTTATAAGGTCACTTATCCTATTCATGATGCTTTGCCCTCATGACCAAATCACCCCTCAAAGGCTCTACCTCCAAATACCATCACATTCACGATTAGGTTTCAACATACAAAATTTGAGGGGAAGCAAATATTCAGACCATAGTAATTCCCCTTAATAACATTTGATTTCCCCACTTGTTTAATAACAATTTACAAATCTAACTGGAAAAGTGAACAAATATGATGTTTTCCTATGTTTTCTCTTAAGTAAATGTGTCCATTGCTATATAGTTGTATCTGTTTGCATGTATCACAGCAACAATAATTTAACAAGTTTATTTGGGTTCCATTCACCTACAGTTTGTAAGCATAAGAGTTTATTGAATTAAATTACTCTGTCCTCTCTTGTATATTCATAAATGTAGTAGTCCTTTGTGGTAAATTAACTACAAAAATAATATTGTTTTCTCAAGAACATTGAAATTTTAGAACAAATGTGGTTTGTCGGCATTTCTGTGTTATTCGTAATAAGGCATACATTCACTTATAAAATACTATAACCATTTATCATGACTATAAGCATTATTATAATTAACAGATGAAATATTCATCTCCTTTATTTTAAAAACATCTCCAGGTCCTATTTTAAAGGAATTTAAATAGATATGTTGCCAGAATAATATGATTTGTACTCTAAAACTTTCATTTTTATCTATAAAATGATGTAATTTGATCACATTAGAAACAGAAAGCTATAAATATCAATGTTTTGTCCTATGCTAGTTATATCTTCAGAACAATGAAACAAAATTATAGTTCTTCTGTAGTTTTTTTGTTTTGACTTGGGTGATGAATTAAGAAGCTGTTACATAAAATGCTAATATGTTCTGTTAAGTACCTTTCTGTGGGTTCTATTTCACTGATTTTTTTTGTTGTTGTTGAGGTTTTGGTATTTTGCAGCATCATATTTTACAATTCAGTAAGAAACAAGATTATACCTCAAAGAAGCCTGCATTTTGGTATTTTTTTTTCTCTCAAGGATGCTTTTTTAATATATCATCTTTTGTTTGGTTATTTTTGGACTCTGTAAATAATGTATTTCTGTGTACTCTGTACACTTTTTAAGGTTCTTGAATTCTGGACTTAAATTTGAGTGACACACAATAGTTGTGAGTGCAAACTGATTCAATGTTTATATGGAGGGTTGAAAGACCCAGAATGGCCCATACAATAACAAAGGAGAAGAACAAAATTGGAGGATACAGTAATCAAGCTACAGTAATCAAGACTGTGGTATCAGTGAAAGAATAGACAAATAGATCAGTGGAACAGAATGGGGAATGCTGAAGTAGATTCACATAGTCAATTGATCTTTGGCAAAGAATCAAAAGCAATATAGTGCAACAAAGCCTTTTCAACAAATGGTGCTGGATCAACTGGACATTGGGATGCAAAAATAGTGAATCCCAATATAGACTTTACACCGTTCACAAACATTAACTCAAAATGGATTATAGCCCAAATGTGAAACACAAAACTGTAAAACTCCTAGAGGGTAACATGGAAGAAAACCTTGAGTATGGTGATGGCTTTTTAGACACAACACTAAAGATGTGATCCATGAAATAAATAATCGCTAAGCTGGACTTCATTAAAATTAAAAATTTATGCTCTGCAAAAGGCAATGTGAAGAGAATGAGAAGTCAAGCTACAAACCGGGAGAAAATATTTTTAAACAATAAATCTGATGAAGAACTGTTATCCAGATATACAAGAACTCTTAAAACTCAACAATGAGAAAACAAACAACCCAATTAAAAATGAACCAAATATCTTAATAGACACCTCACCGAGGAAAATGTACAGATGGCAAATAAGCATTTGAAAAGATGCTCTACCTCATATACCATCAGGAAAATGCAAATTAAAACAACAATGAGATACCATTACACACCTGTTAGAATGGCCAAAATCCAGAATACTGATAACATTGAATACTTGTGAGGATGTGATGTGGAGGAACTGTCATTCATTACTGGTGGGTACCATGCAAAATGGTACAGGCCCTTTGGAAGATAGTTTGACAAGTTCTTACAGAACAACCATACGCTCACCATATGATTCAGCGTATCACACTCCTTAGAATTTCCCCAAAGGAGATGAAAACTTATGTCCGCACAAAAACCTGCACAAGGGTCTTTATAGCAGCTTAATTTGTAATTGCCAGAACTTGGAAGCAACCAAGTTGGCCTTCAGTAGGTGAATGGATAAATAAACTGTGGTGCATCGAGACAATAGAATATTATTTAGTGCTAAAAAGAAATGAGCTATCAAGCCATAAAAACACATGGAGAAAACTTAAATACATATTACTAAGTGAAAGAAGCCAAGCCAAAAAGGCAATTTACTGTGTGACTCTTTTTTTGTTTGTTTGTTTAAAACACTGGCTTAATTTTTTTTTTTAACATCTTTATTGGAGTATAACTGCTTTACAATGGTGTGTTAGTTTCTGCTTCACAACAAAGTGAAGCAGTCATACGTACACATATGTTCCCATATCTCCTCCCTCTTGCATCTCCCTCCCTCCCACCCTCCCTATCCCACCCCTCCAGGTGATCACAAAGCACCAAGCTGATCTCCCTGTGCTATGCGGCCGCTTCCCACCAGCTATCCACCCTACGCTTGGTAGTGCATATATGTCCATGCCACTCTCTCACTCTGTCACAGCTTACCCCTCCCCCTCCCCATATCCTCAAGTCCATTCTCTAGTAGGTCTGTGTCTTTATTCCCGTCCTACCACTAGGTTCTTTGTGTGACTCTTAATTATGTGATATTCTGGAAAAGGCAAAGCTATGGAGACTGGAAAAATATCATTGGTTGGTAGCAGTAGGGGCAGGGGAGAGATGAATAGGTAGAGCACAGAGGAATTTTAGGGCAGCGAAACTACTCTGTTTGACACTAAAGATGCGTACATGGTAATATACATTTATCTGAATCTGTAGAATATACAACACAATATTGAATCCTAAGAAAAATATGAACTCTGAGTTATTATAATACGTCAGTGTAGGTGCATGGATTGTGTCAATGCGGTGCTCTGGCGGAGGACGCTGCTGGTGGGAGAGGCTGTCCGTGGGTGGGAGCAGCGGGATATGGGAAATCTCTGTCTCTTCCTCTCAGTTTTGCTGTGAACCTAAAACTTCTCTGAAAGAGAAAAAGTCTTCAAAAATAGTTTGATAGAATGGGACAAGATACTAGCAATAACTGGGTAAAATTTAATAACATATTTTGGATTCCCATACATTAACCACTACTTCCCTTCCCAGGATTTTAATTTATAGGGTGCTTCATTTTCTCCTCTTTGAAATTTTCATTTCTCTCCCTTTTTATTCATTTTCTCTTTCGCTTCTTCCTCCAAGTCCTTGTACTAATCACGAATACACAATTCTTTATTGTTTTAGAAACTATTTATGTAAATAGTTAAATTCATTCACCCCCAAAAGTGAGACACAGAACACCCTAGTGGTTACAAGCGTGAACTCTGGAACCAGAATGCTTGGAATCAAATCCTACCTAGCGGTGTGACTTGTACAATTTACCAGACCTCTCCCTGGGCTTTTGTTTTCTCAGCTGTAGGATGGGGATGATATACAACCTACCTCACAGCGTCTTTATGAACATTATATTGTTGATATTTGTGGGGTTCTGAGAACAGTGTGGGCACTTCCTGAACACCTCGTGTTTGTTTAAGAAATATGCATGTTCTTCATTTGGTGCCTCCTATTCTTGAATCCTTTCTAAGTAGAAAAAAATGCCTCTTTTCCTCTCTAAGGCTAAATCTTCAACATGAACTCGGATTCTCAACGCCTTTTACCTTCTCAGATTCTTCTGGCTTCATTAATTATCTCCAAATTCCTTTACCGGACTGGTTGCCATGCTCCCGCAGTATAGAATATTTGTAATATGACAATTCTGGGCCTTTATATATGATTTTCCCTTTGCATAGAACTGTTTTTCCCACCTTGTGTGCTTGGCCTAATTTGACTCTTTGTTCAGATTTGTTCTGATACATCTTTAACCTTCTCTACTGCCGAGTACCAACTGCACACTTCCATCATAGCCTTTGCCCCCCTGACTTCTACATGTTGCTTTACTTGCCTAGGCCCCCAGCAGAAATAAGCATTCTTTCCGAGAGATGATGTGTTCTTCCAACCCATGATATCAACAGAATGATTGGCCCCAGTTATATGTTTTTACAGGCAGTGAATAGTTGAGTGTTCGAATTTGATAAGCACTTTATTTCTAGTTTGCTGTCATATGAATTCATTTCAATAAAATAATGTGTGGCTTGACAAATAGCAGAGATTCTGTTTCCAGCATGATTAGCCAAGAAATGTGCTCTCACCAAGAATTTAAAATATCAAAGATTGTTACTTGACAGACCAAATAACAAAAATAACAGCTTTATTTTTTAACAAATTCTTATTTGAGAGAGTCTCATATTCCATTTACTATATAATCAACTATCTTATGTTTTAGAATGACCAAAAACTTAATATATCCCATGCTATCATCTGTCTTCATAGCTTTTTCCTAGGAATTAATTTTCTTGTGAAGTCAATTTAGATTATATTTTATAGTCAGAGGCAAGGGATTAAAAAATAATGTTACGTCATCTTATTACAGGAAAAAAAAGTTCTTAAGGGGTATGATTAGTTTCTGTGACTCAATATCCAGATGTATATCAACAGTGTGTGGCTAAAGAAGGTGTTTTCAAAAGCTTTTGGTAGTTTAATGTATGCATTTTTTTTTTAATGTATGCATTTTTAAGATATTGAGTTTAAGATACTGAATTTTGGTGATAGGAATTTATTGTTCCATTGACCTTGTCTATATCTGTTTGTCTTTGATTGAAAACAGAACTGACAGAATTGTCAGTGTAAGTGGGAATGTACTTAGCATGTCTCTCCTTGAACTTTGCAGGTTTGGCCTTTAAGCATTGATCTGTTATTGGATTGATAAGCCTAACTGTTAAGTCTCTTCAGTAATTTAGCTTTAGATGATCTTATGTCTTATGTTGCTTAAGTGGTCCAGATATGGAAACAAACCTACAGGGGAGCTATTTTCTTTTTTCCTACTTCCTAAGTGAATTTTTTTATTCATTACAATTAGCCTTTGACATTTTTTTGAATTTAGTCTTTAAATTTTTTTTAATATAAGATTTAAAGGTTTTAAGTATCCCTTTAATACCGCTTTAGCTGCCTCATCACAAATTTTTGTCTCTATTATTACTTTAATTTTTGTTCACTTTGAAGTATTTAAAAATTTTTTATTATGATTTGTTATTTAACTTCTGAATTATTTAGACATGTGTTTTTAAGTTTCAGATATGTGAAGTTTTGTATTTTCTTCTTGTTATTGGCTTCTCCCTTTCACCTCTTCCAGATTGTTGCTTGTAGTTACCCCCATTCTCATCTGTACTGTACGTAATTTTTTCCTGTACTGTCTGAACTTCCCTTTAAGCATATATGTTTGTTCTAGTTTGTTTTCTATTTCAAAACAGCAAACAAAACTTTTGACCGCACCTTACCCTTTGTACAAATAATTTCTTAGCTCCCCTTCACAGCGTCAATTTTGAAGGAGTCCTAAGAGTTGCTCTTTCCACTTTGTCACCTCCCATTCTCTTAACCATTTCAACCAGACTGAGATCCCAGCAATCTCTTGCAATTGCTTTAATGATCTCCATGGTACCAAATCCAGGGGTGATGCTTTGGACTTATTTTCTGTCTACTTGTTCTGTCAATTAGTGAGAAGAGATCTACTTCAACTGTAGATTTTTCTTTTTTCTTTGCAGTTCTATTTTTTTTTTTTTTGCTTGAGGTATTTTGAATTCTGGCTCTTAAGTGCATAAACATTAGTGATTGTTATATCCTCCTGATGAATTGACCCCTTTATTATTATGAAATGATCTTCTTCCTGATAATATTCTTTGCTCTGAAATATACCTTGTCTGATATTCGTATATCCATTCTACTTTTCTTTTGATTAGTGTTAGTGTAATATATCTTTTTCCATCTTCATACTTTTTTTTTTTTTTAACTTTGGATTTATTTATTTATTTATGGCTGTGTTGGGTCTTCGTTTCTGTGCGAGGACCTTCCCTAGTTGCGGCAAGCGGGGGCCACTCCTCATCGTGCTGCGCAGGCCTCTCACTATCGCGGCCTCTCTTGTTGCGGAGCACAGGCTCCAGACGCGCAGGCTCAGTAGTTGTGGCTCACGGGCATAGCTGCTCCGCGGCATGTGGGATCTTCCCAGACCAGGGCTCGAACCCATGTCCCCTGCATCGGCAGGCAGATTCTCAACCACTGCGCCACCAGGGAAGCCCTCCATCTTCATACTTTTAATCTGTTGTTGTCTTTGTATTTAAAGTGTGTTTCTTTTAGGCAGCATAAGAATGGGTCTCACTTTTTTATCCAATCTGATAATCTCTGCCTTTAAATTAGTATGTTTTGATCAGCTACATTTTATGTGATTAAACACATCATTAAGTTTAAATCTATTGTCATTTTTAATGTCTTTTCTGCTAATTATAATATATTCTGTTCTGCATTGGCTTTGATTTATTGAGTTTTCTGATTATGAGTTAGCTGTGTTTTCCTGCTTCTTTGCATGACTGGTAATTTTTGGTTGGATATCAGATGTGAATTTTTACCTTCTTGGGTGCTGCATATTTGTACATTTCTATAAATATTCTTGAGATTTGTCCTGGGATATAGTTAAATTTGATCTTTTGACTCTTCCTTTTCAGATTTGTAGGTGGACAAGAGTGATGTTTAGTCTAGGGTTAATTATCCTCTACCATGAGGCAAGACCGTTCTGTGTACTCTACCCAGTGCCTGGTGAATTATGACGCTTTCCAGTGTTACTGGTAGGGACAGACACTGTCTCCTGTGTGAGTGTTGTGTATTCCCTGTAATGCTTTGGTGGTTCTTTTCCTTGCCTTTGGTAGTAACCTTACACTCATGGACAGATCAGTATTCTGATGAACACTCCAGGTGGACTCTCTGCAGATCTCTTGGAGTTTTCTCTCTGTGCTGCTCTCTCCTTTTTGTTACTCTGTCTCGCAAATTCTGGCTGCTTTCATTTCTTCAGACTCTCAACAATGTCCCCTTAACTCAGCCAATATTCCCGACTGTGCTTGTGTTTCCCTTCCCAGTGCAAGACCTGGAAACTCTCCCAGCACTAAACTAGGACTTACCTTATCCTGCCCCCACCCCCAGTCTCAAGGATCCCTGTCCTTCATTGCCTGGCATCCAGCATCGTGAAAGTCCTTGGTCCACATATTTTATCTACGTTTTAAAAATTATTGTTCACTTCTGATAGGATGGCAAATCCAGTCCCTGTTACTCACTTTTGACCGGAAGCAAAACTCAAAATCCTTTTTGAGTTTTCTTTAGTATAACTACTTTCTCAGAATTAATTCTCCCATGTGTGGCATAGGTTAACTGTCTTTCCAGAATTGAACTTACTCATACTTGGCAAATCTTGATTTGAGCTCATCTTCTGAGGGATATTCTCCCTTATATGCTCTTCTAGTGAGTTAATTTTGAGCCTGCCAGTAGCCTGGCATTGCTGGGTGCACAAACTCAGGTTGTACCAGTTCTCTGACTCATGGGTTTTTGCCCAGTGTTATTTGTGTAGCTATGAGACAGCCCTCTACCCCACAAAAAATATAAGCCTATTTCAAATCAGACTCACTACATCCTGGCCACAGTGAACACTTTATTTTTGGTAGGTGGGTGAGGAGTGGGCACTATTCCTGTCCTCATTCATGGTGGAAATCTTGTTTCTGGTTCCTGCCCTGGGGTCCCAAATGGGGCATATTCCTAATGGCCTCAGCCCTAAGGCCCACAGTCCAGCTTGTCTGTGAGCTATTGATTTCAGCTCCTGTTTACTCCTCTGAGTTCCCTATTCATTTCTGGTTTATAGAGATTTTCTTTACTTGGATCTTTCAAACATGAAATGTTTTCTATTAAGTTTGTGTTTTGGGAGTAGAAAGGGAGGGATTTCCATTTATGTTTAGTCTACTATTTCACCCAGAATGAAAAAAAAAAAAGTTTTGACAAGATGGCAGATAGTAGAGACCATGAGGGAGATAACAGTAATTTCAGTAACCCTCATTCTGTTTCGTTGAAATTCTCATCAGTTTACATTTCTTTACTTTTTAATATAGCTTTTGTGTTATCTTGGCAAAGATTCCACTCAAAGATTTTAGGAAATTTAGAACCTAATTCATGAGGGATAGTAAAGATTTTGCTGGAGCTGCTGATGTTCTAGTGTTTTTCAAAATTTTGGTAATAACTGGAAAGGATAAAAACTAGCTTGTGAAGTATTGGCAATAATGCACTTTTTGTATGTTGTATAGCATGAGAGTTATCACCTAGAAAAATTGAAAAAACCCTTTAAATGATATAGATATTTATAAACATGTTATAGGTAGAACTATTTCACTAAGACTTGTTCATATGGAATATGGGAAATGAATATCTGATTAGAATATCTAAAAAATGAAAAAAGATTCTGGTTGTGGTCAATCTATGATTGACCTTGTGTTTCAGTATTCTCTCTTTGCCATTCAGACTGGCAGTCCAGGTACCCAAAGTTCTTGTTTCCCTTGGTCCATTTCCACTGTGATGTGTTTTGTAGTCCATTGTTTTAAACAAAGGCAATAATTTTGTATTAAAGATATTTTCCTCAGTTTAATGCACTAGTTGAGGTTTTTCAAAAATATTTAAAATGCTCCATAATTGCTGAGTCATTCTTAATATTACATTTTACCCATCTTTTTAAATGCCTAATAATTAAAAAATCTCCCATGGAACATTATTCCATATGTATAATTTTCCTTGCAGGGATACTATTCAGTAATTGAACTTGTTTCCTCATTCTTCTAAATATCAGTTTTTCTCTCATCTTGTTGCACCTTAAACCTTTTTATATAGTTACTGAAAATATAAGTGCTCCTAACATTTGCAAGTTCAATATGCTCAAGTCCCTACCTTTATAAATAATGCTTCAGTATATTTTCATGTCATCATAAACCAAGCTTGGTAATTGATTAGCATAATTATTATCTGAGCATTTGGACACAGAGTAGCCTTAAGTAAACATCATCATCAAGACATTTATTTACATAATTGATTCACGTAAGAGTTTAGTTCTTCACAGAAATTATTAAGCAAAATACTAATATACACATTTAAGACTCAATACTATAATTATGAGGAAAAACAGACTAGTAAAACATTAAATTCAGTCATTATAGGAACCATTCACTTCTATAAAGTAATGAAATTAGTTTATATAAGGTACAAAAGAAAATCCATCTCATTAATTCATAATTATGTAGTCTGCCCTTTTGGGGTGGGATGTGGAGAAGTAGCAATTATGTGTTCATTCATGAAAATACTTTATAAACTAGGTAAGCTATATTGAAATATATTGAGGTTCTTCAGCACCTAAAAGTAAAATGGTGATGTGGTTTGTTGAAACTGAAAATGTCTTGGGAGTCATTTAATTAATGGAAATATTAAGAAATTAAGAAATAATCTTATTTCCTCATCTGCTACTCGAAGTATAGTAGTCAAAAGGAAGTTGATGAATAGGTTATCCAACCTGTAGCAGAGAACTGAGGTAAGCCTGGAATGTGGAGTTCAGTGCGCTTCCGCAATCTGCCTCAACACATAATTGTTTGAATCTACCAATTACATGGGAAATAATGATTCTCTCCAAAAAGTAGCCACTACAATATGGGTGTAGAAATATTTGGACATGACCGCAGTAGTGGGTTGGGAGTACAAAAGAAGGCTTCTGAGATTTTATTACAAGGGGAAGCAAAGTATAGCTTGGCCACATGTCCTCAGAGCCATAGCACTGTCCCAATTTAGAGCAGAGTGAGATCACTCTTGTTTGAACTAGTTCACATCCAGACCACCTGGCAGGGAAAAAAGGGTATGTGTGAAATTTTAAAGAGCTCTCAGCATAAATGTTGTAATGCCTCTGATTCAAGCAGCTTGGCTTTGGAACCTCTCTAAGGAGAGAAGACTTGCTTCAGTCATGAGTGACAGCAGCTAGCCAGCTTGCTTGAGGGTGGAGCAGTAACTAGTGGCTCAGAAGTGCACATCTTTGGCTCAAGGTGTTAGTAGATGTAGAACATCAAGATACAGTATATAGCTGGTGGCAGAAGTGGTCCATGGCCCATCATGGATACTCTCAATATTCTCAGTGAGACTTGCAGTGGTACTATGGCTGAGGGTGTATCTTTGAAGGTTGCTAAGGCCAGAATGATGCCAGTGTTATTACTGAGCTTGCTAAAATTTGTATGTAAAGGTCAATGCGATCTAATTACTAAACACGGGCTGGTCACATATATAATTTTTTATTTTGATGTGAAGCCCCTTTGAAGGGTATATTTTTGGCAGGGAAATTTGAGATCAAGTGTAAGAACATTTTACTTTATATCTGTCTCTTTAATGAAGCAAAACCAACAATCCAGCTAAGAATACTTTAATATGAAGCATCTTTTGGGAAAGCATCTTCTATTTTTTTTTTTTACCATTTTCAGATCTAAAAAGATATTGGCACTAAAAGTGTTAATCTTACTGATTGCAATTAACCTTTATGTGTATTACATTTTTCTTCACATGTAAAATTTGAGCACAAAAATATAGATAACTTAACATTAAATATTGCCCCCAACTGTAGACCTTTTAATATTTCTGTATTAGTTGCTATTACTATACAACAAATTACCAAAACCTAACAGCCTTAAAAACCCATTCACCATCTCAAAATTTTGTGGGTCAGGAGGGTGGGCATGGTCTAAATGGGTCCTCAGCTCAGGGTCTCTGAAGACTGCAGTCTAGGTATAAGATGGGCTACAGTCTCATTTGGAGACTCTATTAGGGAAGAATCTACTTCTAACCTCACTCAGGTTATTAATAGAATTCATTTCCTCATGGTTATAGGACAGACACCACGGCTTCTTGCTGACTTTCAGCTAAAGGCCACCCTCAGATCCTAGAGGCTGCCCTCAGCTTCTAGAGGACACTTTCTCTTCCTGAAGGTTGCCCACATTTCCTTATTTCTTCACCACACGTACTTCCCCAACCTGGCCACTTACTTCCTCAAGCCAGCAAAGAGAGTTTTTAGAGTGAGTCTGGTAGAAAGACAGTCTTATATAATGTAACATAAGCACAAAGGTGAGATCCTATTACTTTTGCCATATTCTTTGATTAGAAGCAAGTCATAGGTCCTGCCTACCACCAAGAGGAGGAGATGATATGAGAGCATGGATCCTTAGAGGTGGGGATCATGGGGGCCACCCTAGGGTCTGCTCACTACAATTTATCATCTATATAGAACTTATTTATTTTAATGAACTCACTGTTTTCCTAGGCATGTGTTATATCAAATATGAGTAGAAATAATGACCTGAAGTTTAGAAATCTTTTATTGTCACACCCTTTTTGGGGTTTAAAAATATTTATTATAATGATTTTTCATTTCTCTCTCTTGAGCCTGTAAAATATCTTCCCACTGTTCATATGTATAATGTTAAATATATAATATATATAATACGTATATATATTAGAATTAATTACTAAACTTTGTGGATTTTATTAAAATCTATCCTTTAATAATATAGTTAATCGGGCTTTCCTTGATTGAGAGTTAATGATCACTTAAAAGTCATTTATTCTTTATTTTGAATTAAATATTCTGAAGAAATATTTGAAATATCAAACAGATAGTAAATACAGAGTTCTATTTTACCATATCACTAATAATGCCTACTGTACAGCCCTGAAAACTACAGGCATACCTTGACATCTTGGCTGGTGTTGGCTCTGAGAACCATATCAATCTGTGCTTGGGTGGGTGTTTGCTGAAGCCATAATTTCCTAAGTCCTACCATTCTTACCAGATTTTGGAGTGTGATAGAATTATTTTTTCCTCAAGTAAACTGAACATTTTACACTTGCCACATATGATTTTACACATGCTGGGGAAGAAGCTTCCACCTGCCTAATGTGCTTTACCTGTCAAAGGAGAAAAGGATGACAGTGGAAATGAGCAAGCCCTCCTTCCCCTGATCCAGCAGGATGCCCAGGCAGTACACAGATGGTAACAACAGCTCACAATCCAATCTTTTAGACTGTGGGGCAAATGAAATAAACACCTTTTATTTACGTTACATTTCTAAATTTAAGCCAAAGTTTTTAGCAGAAGGTGGAATAATTGCTTAAACAAAGTTTTATTCCCTGGCTTATTCCTTGGCTAATATAAGAGCTATTTAGTATTCATGGCCACTCTTTCAGACAGTGAAAGGTTTTCCCCTAAAGACAACCATACAGAGAAAACCTTCATTTCACATTTCCTATCATCTATATCCTAAGAGTACATAATAAACTAAGAGATGGGGCTTTCATTAAATCCCAGGTGGAAGAAGTAGAGAGGGGCAAGAAAGTAGAGTTGGAAATAATATTTAATATTGCTTTAGAATTTTCTTTCTGAGTTTGAGTTCTTTCTGAACCTGATTCTCCCAAGGTTCTTTTGACAAAGGCCGTTTTTAGTTCAACAGGCATTATCCCCAAATCATACATTTACTGTAGTGGTGCTATATGGGAAATTTTAATAGTTTTAATGTTATTAAACAAATTTAATTGTTTTATATGACAAATTTTTTTTTTGAGGAAATTATAAGTTATTATAAAACAGTGTTTCTCAAGTGACTTGTGCAGGGTAGGTTGGAATAAGGTGGCAAGGTGTGATAACTTCCAGGCAGTTCATTGATTATTCAACAATCATTTTTGTAGCATCCATTATGTTCTTACAAGTGCCAGGACTGGAACGCAATAGGTAACAAGAGAAGAATGGTTCCTGCTATTATAGAACAGGAAAAAGGAGTTTTGATCTCATTTTCCTAGGACAAAATGCTCTACAGTATTTTACATCTTTTTAAAATTTGTTATGCCTTTAGGCGGTGACAAGATGCTTAGCTTCTTGCATATTTTATATATAGGTTGTTGCATATAGAGCCGTAGTGTATACTCGCATGCTTATTTGTCCCTTGTGGATGTTTCATGACTGCAGCTGTAGCGGTTGGACATGTTATGTAGGGGCTAGATCCAGTTTCAGGGGAGCACACAAACACACCAAGCAGCTTCTACCACCTTAATCTTAAATGCCTATAGTTACCTGGGGCTATTCGAGGGGATTGGAGCGGTGAGCCAAGAGAAAATGTTAGAATGGAACAAACGTGGGTGAATGAAAACAAATATTTGTTCATTTTAATCATACTTAGTTTTGCTTAATAAAATTTAGAGAGTTCCAAATTGGGATGGGCTGAGCTGGCTCCAGTGGCATTTGGTGTTAATGACTGAACATCAGTCCTGGGTATTTGCTTTCCTCTTTGACCAAAGAGATGGAATCAGCCCATTAAATTTGTTTATTTAGGATTTGTGTCCAAGAAAAGATTTTATTTAGAACGATTTAATCAGATTGTTAATAAAAAATTGAATTCAATGTGACAGCTTTGCAGGTGTGTGCCATCCAGATGTAAAATTTAGATTTGACCAGCAACCCCTAAACACAAGTGTGTCTGTATCAAGGAGAGAAGATCAATCTTTTAGGCGTACTAAGTGAGGTAAATATTTTGTTGAAGAGATTCCACCGCTGTGATGCCCGTTTACGGAGCCAGGTCTCTGAAATTAGCGGACCATGTAATTCTGTATCTGATAAGATCCAAAGTACTGTATCATATTAGCTGCAGTGGCTGGATCTCTGAGAGCCAGGGGTAATAGAGGATGTTAACATGACCAATTAGCTTCTTTCTGACAGCGCCTTGGAATACATCGAAGCAGAGAGCAAACAGGATAGAACTGTGAAATAGCTGAAAATATGAGAGACAGAGATCAGAAACAGTTCATCTGGCAGTTTATCCAGAGGATTTGGGGTTTTATTTATTCTAAGCTCTCTCATAATAGCATGTTGTACAGTTTGTTCTTAATTGGAAATGAACCTAACAGTAAATAAAATCATATATATATATATATATATATATATATATATATATATATATACACACACACACACACACAGACACACACACACACACACATATATATATGTGTGTGTGTGTGTGTGTGTATATATGACATATACATAGGAAAAGCTTTAGAGTAGATTTAGTCTGACGAATTTTTATAACATCATCAACAACAGTAGCAGCTGCTTTGGGCTGATCCTTTATCATGAGACTAACAACTTTTCGTATATCACATCACATGCATTGTTCAAAACAGCTTATGATTATATTATTATTTAAGCCTTTTTACAGGTGAGTAGTCAGACCCAGGGAGGTGTGGGAGGTGGCGAAAGGACAGCCTTATGACCAGATGAATTAGCTCAATCTCTGTCTCACTTAATCTTAGCTTCTCTTCTTTACTGGACCATGACACCTAAGGCCTTACATAGATTATGGCCATGTCCACTTGATCTTTTTTTGTGTGTGTGTAATTAATTTTTATTGGAGTATGGTTGCTTTACAATGTTGTGTTAGCCTCCACTGCACAACAAAATGAATCAGATACAGATACAGATACACATACAGATATCCCCTCCCTTTTGGCATGTCCACTTGATCTTTCATCAAAGGTTTCTGCCTGTTGTTTTAGGCATTCTTTAGGCACAAGTCAACTTGAATTCAAGATTAAAGTAAACCTGTACTCCATCAACCAGTACACATTGGTTTTGCTATTTTAGAATTCTCTCTCCTTCTGAACCTTATTTTCCATGTTCTTCCCGAGGAATGTCACCCAACTCAGTAGCTTCATTTACCATCTCTATGCTGACAGTTATAAAAGGTATGTTTCTAAGACAGCTTTCCCAAGCTTCAGTTTCAGATACAGTATCAGTTGGGGTCCAGCCAGGAGCATGGAAACTGTACTATTTCAAAAAGAGGAAATTTAATGCAGAAAATTAGTTCCACAGGTGTTGAAGCCTAGAACAGCAAAAATGGGAAGGTAAAGTAACCCTAAGATTAATACATTCATCAAGAAGTAGCCTTTGTTTAGTATTTTTTTTTTTTTTTCAGTTGTAAGTAAAAGAAACTCAACTCAAATTAGCTTAAGCAGAGGAGGAAGTGCTTTGGGTCATAGACCTGAGAGGGAATCAAAGGCAGAGGAGCAGGGAGCTGAGGTTTAGGAAGTAGAACTAGGTCTGAATTTCTTCAGGACACATTCATTCATTCTCATTCTTTCTCATTCTCTCCCTCCGCCCCTGCCTCACCACTTCCTCCTTCCCTCCCTTCCTACCTCCCTCCTTTCTTCCCTTGTTCCTCTGTCTCTCCAAATGTCAGGGAAGATGGCAGCCACATTGTCATATTCTTCCAGTTAAACCCCTTGGTCGAAAAATAGCTATTATATTTAATAGCTCTTATATTAAGATATATCGATATCTTAATCCACCGTGAAGAACTTGCCATTTGGAACAATTTATGTTGCCGAAGACATGGTGTTGTGTGGATTGGTTAGTCCTTCATCAAATGCCTGTTCTTGAGGTGAGGAGGTGAGGTGATAGAATTGGGGAAGCGAGGCTTTCTAAATGAAGGGATGGTAACCAGGCAAAAATATATGCCTACACGATGTTACTATTATTATTATCTTGTCTATGGAAAAATAAGGACCCCTGGTATACAGTATTATAAATAAATATTTCAATCCCTGTTCTCCATTAATTAATAACAATAGTTGAGCTAAATATGTCTTTATTGCTCCATGTCTTCTGTGGCTGTCCTTTCTGATCTTGGCATTGATTCCTGGAGTTCTGCATGAGGGCTATGCAGAGCTTATCATATTTCAGAAACCAAGAGCTTGAAGTGAGCTAAAATATGTTTTCCAGAACTTGTAGTTATGCATTCTCATATAAAACAATCTCTGTTTCTCTGTTTTCCTTATCAAAAAATAATGCATCTAATAAAAATCATTTATTGAATACAGACTATAAACTAGATCTTCTCTTCTAAATTAAAAGGATTAAAACATTGTTTTAAATTCACTATGAATCTTTTTGTAATTTTATTAGAAGAGAGTTACTTGTTTTTAAAACTTCTTCAAAGCTACCTGTTTGTATACATTCATATGTGGAATTCATTCATTTAGTAATTCAGCAAATATTTATTGAATACTTTCCATGTACGATGTATGGTGTCAGCTGATGGTGATTACTATCAAGTGAGCAAATATTACAAAAGTACCATTTGGCATAGTTATCAAGGTTTTTGACTTTTGTTCAGCGCCTAATGACAGGGCATACATTCTAATTGGCTCAGAACAGTAGGAAGACAGGTTTTAAATTGATTATAAAATCTTTACACATCTAATTGCTAAATCCAAAGATTTTCTTTTTTGCATCCCACAAATATAAATTTTATCAACTTTCTGTCATTCTGAAAAACTATAAGCATGAGGATTATTTTTTTCTTGCTTCCTCTTTTTTTTGCCTCTGAAGGTAACTTACTTTATTTCTGTACACTTTTCTTCCATAATTCATCTTAACCACACTTTTCTTCCATAATTCATTTTAACCACATTCCTTAAATGTCAGGTTCATGTTTTCCGTATATCTTTCATTTTGAGTTGTGACAAATAAAGGGATAGGCCGTTAAGAAAAAGACATTATCTTTAAGTGACAGTGCTGTTATAGTCATGTCAACATCCCATCAGGAGTTCATTAGTGGGCATGGTTCTGGGTCTGAAATTTTCATCTCCTGGTTGCTTTCGTTTCCTAAATCATCTTGCTATAGGTATAGCTTTACTTTTATGTTGGATTTCATTTAATTCTTCTTTCATTTAATTATTCATCTATGAAATAAAGACAAAGGCTTCTATTACTGGTATCATCCCAAAGCTGCTGTAAGTATGAATAAGTATGGCTAACGCTAAACTTCTAAGTTAAAGGAATAATGGCACTTTAATTATTTCTACCTTTTCTGTCTAATGGTCTGTAAGTGGGGAGGGGTTATGTTAAAAGTGTCCTTGCAAGTGGAGAGTTTTACCTTTGGAGTTAAAGGGATTGCATCAAGGTTGAGTCATCTTAAGATTTTTCATCAAGTTGAAGGGTAGATTCTGTGAAGGGATGGGGTTCTTTTTTTTTTTTAATTTTTATTTATTTATTTATGGCTGTGTTGGGTCTTCGTTTCTGTGCGAGGGCTTTCTCTAGTTGTGGCAAGCGGGGGCCACTCTTCATCTTGGTGCGCGGGCCTCTCACTATAGTGGCCTCTCTTGTTGTGGAGCACAGGCTCCAGATGCGCAGGCTCAGTAATTGTGGCTCACGGGCCTAGTTGCTCCGCGGCATGTGGGATCCTCCCAGACCAGGGCTCGAACCCGTGTGCCCTGCATTGGCAGGCAGATTCTCAACCACTGCACCACCAGGGAAGCCCCAGGGATGGGGTTCTTAATTCCAGTTTCCAGAAAGTGAGATTATCAAAGTGACAGTGTGGATAAGATTTGTTTTTTTTTTGTTTGCTTTTTTTCTCTATCAGCATGTCTGTTAGAAATTACCAGGGAGTCTAGATCCCACTGGGTGGTTATGAAAGATTTGTCAGATTGGTGACAGTGTTCAGTAATATAATGACATTAGTTAACTAAATTGCTTCCTTAACGAGGGCATATAACATTAAGTTTTAAAATGATAGCCTAAAGATTTTTAGAGATATGTAGATTAGGAGATTCGACAAATGAAAACTAGTAGAAGAATGTAAAAATTCTTTGCTAAGCAGTTATAAAACATCTTTGTTGTGTGAATTTCTTATGACAACTCTCTGAGAGGTCAAGGCTATTCGGCTTATATAACAACACATGAGCTTTGCCCAAGGTCATGATTTAAAAGGATGAAGGTGAAATGTGTCGCCTACTTTCCTCTCAGTCTTCAAAGTCCTTTTAGCTGCCAAGGCTGGGTTCAATTCCAGACTCAGACTGACTTAGATTCCGGATCCAGTTTTACCTCTAGTTAGAAAAATATTAAAGAACCTTTGGTTATTGATTCATCAGGTAGTCAGCCTACAGCTGGCTTTTCTTTCATCTTAAACTCCAATCAGGATTTTTCATTATTCTTTAGGCCTAAGCTCCTGGTTTATATATCAGTGCCAGTTTGTGGGCACCTGGATTATTGTAATGTGTCTAAATCCATGTTGTGGTTCCTTACCAGGTCTGATTCCTTGAGAACTGTGACCCTGGCTGTCACCAGGGTCACATGCAGTCCCTGTGACTACAATCCTGATTCATACTCCACGGCCATCCCAACGCCTATCACCTCCTCCAGGTTATCTGCTTTACTGTCTTCTGCTGACTCCCCTGATGCTCCGCGCTTCCTTCCTGATGGCTCTGCTGGGCTCCGGGCTGCTGCCTGTCTACCTGCCCGCACTTCCTTGCACTGCCTGCAGCGGGAGCCCACTCTGATCATCTCTTGCCCTTTAAAGGTCTCTGAGCTCTAGACACACCGAGCGAGGCCTGTTGCATTGACGAGAGTAGCCTACCTGTTCTTTAGCCATTTTGCCTCTAGCTTTTACTCTGAGTTGTATTTTTTTTTTTCCAACTTTGGAAACTTGCTGTTTCATACAGAGGTGGAGAATACTAAACAAGAGGAAAATGATAGTTTCGTTTGGCTGAGACAGCCCCATCTCCTCTCAGAAGTGGTTAGAACTTACCCAGGTGACTGTGATAACATGAATGATGGGTTACACTTACCTAGCCCTCACTACGGGGCCGATTCTTTTCTAAGTACTTTTCCGGTATTATTATACATGTAGTAGATTATAAAATCTACCATTATCAGAAGCTAGGCAATGTCACATTTTAAGTGCAGCAGGGCGGTCAGATCTCTTAGATTTCACTAAGTTGTGTATCATTTAAGCCTCTCCTCACATTTCAGCATTGCCAACATTCAGCTTTGGGAGAAAGAGTAAATGTTACAATTGTACAGATTCTACACAGCAAATATGAAGAAGGAAATGTATATAGCTCTACCTAATTATATGAATAGTACTGAGGTGAAAGTAAAATGTCCAAAGATAAAAGGGAATCCAGAAGGGGATCCAGGATATTAGCAGGTGGTAACACCCATGGGTTAAAACAAACAGGCAAACAAGACCCAGGATATTAGAGAGTTGTAAAGACAATCACCTGTCCTGTGAGGGTAAAAGAGGGGGAGACAAATGCAGTCCAATATAATGAGATATTTATAATAGTCTTACATATTAAACTGATCACATTTCATTCTCATTTGTTTTCTTCATTATTTTCTAAAGCATTTTAAATGAATGTGTACCGGTGATCTTCCTTAATGTTAGTAATGAATATAACAAAAATAATGGAGATGTTTATAATAGCCCCACCCTCATGGAAACTAGAGTCTGTTGGGTGGTATGGATGAGGAAACAGGCAATTACAACGCAGAGTGGCAAATGCAATAGCACAAATTGGGCTTTGGATTCAGACAATCCTGGGTTCAAATCCCATCTTCACCACTTACTAACTGAGTGTTTTTGGATAAATTATTTATTTTCTATCAACCTCGGTTTCTTCGTCTATAAGATGGGCATAATAATTGTGCCTGTGGATTACATTAAGTTCTAGGCAAATACACTTTTCAATATATAGTATACTGATATCTCCATTTCACTTGGCACTTAAGGCAGGGATATTGGTTGGGAAATTATGTAATATGGTCTCTTATACAAAATTAAAATCCTAAAATCTCTGGAAAATGGAAAAATTTGGGAAATAGTTTATGGCAAAACTTCATGAAAGAACTATTGATACAAGAGGAGGAGGAAGAGGTAGTGGGAAAGATGAAAAATCAGCTTTGACATATTGAGCCTGCAGCACCTCTGAACCATGACACTGAAATGTCCAGTAGGTTTTGGATATAAGGATTTGGCATGTATGGTATATATGGGATTGGACAAATTTAAGTGGAAATGATCAGCATATTCACAGTGTCTAGAACTAAGGGAATAGGTGACATCACCCAGAGAGAGTGTTGAGAGAGAGGAGAGGACAGAACCCTAAAGATTACCAACACTTAAAATACAAGCCAGGAGGAGGAGCAGATAAAGGAGACTGAGAGTATCTTAGAGATAAAAAAGACCCTGTAGATGAAATGTCAAAAGCCAGTGGAAGATGATGCTTCAGATAGGAGTGGACCCCAATATCACATGCCAATGAAATTTTTACATAAGAGTTGAAACAGATATGCTAGAGAGCATATTAGTATGAGAGTTTCTGATTTCTATGTGAAATAAATTTTAAGGTCAACTGCTGAGAGTAAGGAAAAATAGAAGAGAGAGCGGACTATGGAAGTAAAACTGCTGTACAGGATTGAGGAACTAGTAGATGTGGGAGTTCATGAAGCCTTGGCCAATGTCTATAGTGATACATTATGAATAGTTAAGATATTCCTATTTTTCCCTCTTCTCAACTTGAGCTCAGATGTGACTAAAAGACTAAAGATTGCACAGGTCTGAGACAATTTTTTTAAAAAAATTTTTATTGGAGTATGGTTGATTTACAATTTTGTGTTAGTTTCAGGTATACCGCAAAGTGAATCTGTTATACATATACATATATCCACCCTTTTAAAGATTTTTTTTCCCATATAGGCCATTACAGAGTATTGAGTAGAGTTCCCTGTGCTATATAGTAGGTCCTTATTAGTTATCTATTTTATATATGGTAGTATGTATATGTCAATCCCAATCTCCCAATTTATCCCTCCCTACCCCTTACCCCCAGGTAGCCATAAGTTTGTTTTCTACATCTGTAACTCTATTTCTGTTTTGTAGATAAGTTCATTTGTACCCTTTTTTTAGATTCCACATATAAGCTATATCATACGATATTTGTCTTTCTCTGACTTACTTCACTCAGTATGACAATCTTTAGGCCCATTCACGTTGCTGCAAATGGCATTATTTCATTCTTATTTATGGCTGAGTAATGTTCCATTGTACATATATACCACATCTTCTCTATCCATTCCTCTGTTGATGGACATTTAGGTTGCTTCCATATCCTGGCTATTGTAAATAGTGCTGCAATGAACATTAAGGTGCATGTATCTTTTAGAATAATGGTTTTCTCTGGATATATACCAGGAGTGGGATTGCTGGATCATATAGTAGCTCTATTTTTAGTTTTTTAAGGAACCTCCATACTGTTCTCCATAGTGACTGTACCAATTTACATTCCCACCAACAGTGTAGGAGGGTTCCCCTTTCTCCACACCCTCTCCAGCATTTATTGTTTGTAGATTTTTTGATGATGGCCATTCTGACTGGTGTGAGGAGATCCCTCATTGCAGTTTTGATTTGCATTTCTCTAATAATTAGTGATGTTGAGCATATTTTCATGTGCTTTTTAGCCATAAGTATGTCTTCTTTGGAGAAAATGTCTATTTAGATCTTCTGCCCATTTTTTGATTGCATTGTTTATTTTTTTGATATTGAGCTGCATGAGCTGATTGTATATTTTGGAGATTAATCCCTTGCCGTTTGCTTCACTTGCAAGTATTTTCTCCCACTCTGAGGGTTGTCCTTTCATTTTGTTTATGGTTTCCTTTGCCTTGCAAAAGCTTTTAAGTTTAATTAGGCCCCATTTGTTTATTTTTGTTTTTATTTTCATTACTCTAAGAAGTGGATCAAAAAAGATCTTGCTGCGATTTATTGCAAAGAGTGTTCTGCCTATGTTTTCATCTAAGAGTTTTATAGTATCCAGCTTTACATTTAGGTCTTTAATCTATTTTGAGTTTATTTTTGTGTATGGTGTTAGGGTGTGTTCTAATTTTATTCTTTTACATGTAGCTGTCCAGTTTTCCCAGCACCACTTATTGAAAGACTATCTTTTCTCCATTGTATATTCTTGCCTCCTTCATCATAGGTTAGGTGACCATAGGTACATGGGTTTATCTCTAGACTTTCTATCCTGTTCCATTGATCTATGTTTTTTTGTGCCTGTACCATACGGTCTTGATGACTGTAGCTTTGTAGTATAGGTTGAAGTCAGGGAACCTGCTTCCTCCAGCTCCGTTTTTCTTTCTCAAGATTGCTTTGGCAATTTGGGGTCTTTTGTGTTTCCATACAAATTGTAAATTTTTTTGTTCTAATTCTGTGAAAAATGCCATTAGTAATTTGATAGGGATTGCATTGAATCTGTAGATTGCTTTGGGTAGTATAGTCATTTTCACAATATTGATTCTTCCAATCCAAGAACATGGTATACCTCACCATCTGTTTGTGTCATCTTTGATTTCTTTCAACAGTATCTTATAGTTTTCTGAGTACAGGTCTTTTGCCTCCTTAGGTAGGTTTATTCCTAGGTGTTTTATTCTTTTTGATGCAATGATAAACTTGTATCTCCTTTTCTCTTCTGTGTCTATTCCTTTTTCATATCCATCCGTCCATGTATCCAACCACTCATTGATCTATCCATCCATCCATTTATGTATCCATCCTAAGTTTTTCCAAACATCTTTCCATTAATTAATTGATTGACACACCATGATTCACTGGGGATATAAAAATCAGTACAATGATGGTGTCTGTTCTCACAGAGTATTTTAACTAAGATACAGGTTCAGCTCAGCCAAGACAGATGTTTATTTGTCTCTTTCATAAGATTATGAGTAAATAGTTCAAGGAATGCAGGCTCTTTCCATCTCTTTACCATCTCATAACCCTAGGTTACTGGCCTTATGCATATGGCACAAGGTAGCTGACTTCATGTCCACATGTCCACATACTAATCAGGGGAAGAAGGAAGATAGGGAAAGGCATGACTTGGAAGTTGAACATATCACTTTCACTCATATCCTAATTGCCAGGAAAAAAATTACATATTGCCTCACGTAGTTTTAAAGGAGTCTCAGAATGAAGTCTTTGTTTGAATGACCATGTAACCAGCTAAAACATCTGTGAAAGAATGGAGAAGCCAGATATTGAAGAACTGACAGAAGTCTCTCACATACAGAGCTTATGTTCTGGTTAGAGTTACAGGCAGGTGAATTGACAATTACCATAAATTGTGGAGGTCACAGCTGCAGGATGTGGTGGGAGTTCTTAGGTTTTCCACTGCACGGTCCTTTCTGAAGGTCCCTGTCCCCAAAATTAGCCCTGGAGAGTATCCTGTGTCTCAATGTTTTTTCCCCTTTTCTCAATACATTTCTCATTTCCTCAGAGTAACTACATTTTGAGAAAAAATAACAATAATTAATTCATCCTAATATGCTTATTGCTAATCACTTCTTTAGTCTCCCCCCACCCCTTTCTTTGTAATTCTAGGATGTCTTCATGTTTTTAACTGGGGGGGCTTATAGGCTGACCTGGAAAGATATTTTCAGACAGAACTGTTTATTCTGAGTACCAGGTTTATTATTAAGATTTGAAGCTTAGAGAGTATGAGAAAGAACCAATTGAAATGTTACTAAAAACAATCCAGTAGTCATATTGACATGTAACTGGTAAAGACAAAAAAAGTTAAAAAAAAGAATTTGCACTAATTTCCTGGTCGTTAAAAGAATCTTGTGGCAGGGTTGGTATAATGCCTTGGAAGAGAGTAGATACAACCTCTGGGCAAGCAACTTACTTCCTAGGACTAATTGCTTATTCTTGATTAATCATGGAGCTGGGCATTTTGACAACAAATATTTCCATCAGATTTAATTTTAAAGAACTAAAACTCTTATGAGCTACTTAAGATTACCTTCAAACTAAACAGATCAAACCTTGATAAAATGACTCTAGAAACAGAATCTATTAGGCATAGAAACATAGGGAGCCTCCCGCTGTTTCTCACAAAGATGTCTCTGGGCTTGATAAACTACGGGAAAACCTCGGAAAGTCTGAGATTAACAATAACACTATAAATGCAGATTATCTCATTAAGGAAGATAATTTTATTTCTGTCTCACTGTACCTACCTGGTTATTTTGCCATCTTGTGTTCGTTAAGGATTTTTATGACTTGTAATTTTCCCTGCTGATTTAAATTATTTATCTCTGCCCATTTTTTAAAAATTTCTGAGTCATTTTTCTAAGCATTTAAGCTTAATAATTTTGTCTTAATAATTTTGTCTATCCCTAGGTGTCTATCCCTAGGTATAACATAGCATTGAAAGTAACAGATCATATGTTTAATTGCTAGTCATCTAAGCTTTTTTCCTTTTAAGTGATATTTTCTAAAAAGCTATATAAATTCAGAATGTTAGTATTATGATTGGTTTAATTTTGGCAGCTTTAGGTAATTTCTCTGTAATGACATATGTATATGATATTGGGTTTTTATTGCTTTTTAACAATCATATTCAACTTCCAAGAGATGAGCAACCATCTTGCCACCTTGGGAGCCTTTACTCTGATTCTGGTGCTGCTGTCTTTGTACAGAAATTTTTTGGGGGAGAGGCTCTAATTTTTCACTTAAAATGATAATGTAATTTAATTTCACCACAAGTTTTATTAAAATAGAAAAGTACATTCAAGTCAGAGCAACTGGTTGAATCTTTTTAGTGTTAAATCAACTGGAGTATTAGCTGGTTATTGATTTGTTCACTAAACAGTTACTGAATGCCTGTCATAGGTCAGGATTGGGTACACTGATGAATTCTGTCATCACCCTTGCTTTTGAGGTGCTCATGATTTTGTTAAGAAGAAAAATAATTAAACGTAATTATAGTATGTTGCAATTGTTGAGTCAATGTGGCAATATATGAAGATGAGGAAGCAATTTATTTTGGATAGGCTGGGGAAGACCATATAGACAAGATGCTGTTGAATTTGGACTTTTAAGGATTAATAGCTTTTCACTAGGCAGAGAAACAGAAATCAGTGTCTAGAGGGAGGAAGCTTATTAAGGGAGAAAAAACTGCATAAACAAGGCACAGCATCTTGTGGTTAGGAGATGGATGGATGTTGGGTGTTACTGGAGTCTAGCTGTTGGGAAGAAGTAGATGTAAAGAAGAAGCACTAAAACCAATTGCAAAAGGACTTCAATAAGATGCCAAGGTATTCTCTAAAGAGCTCTTGACAAAGGACCCTTTGATTTAATTTTCACATGCAGGATTGTTTTGTGGACAAATTTTTTCCACCTTCCCTCCCTCCCTCCCTCAGTAAATTTATTTGAATGTTCTTTTCTAGGTACTAGGGATAAATAAGTGAACAAAGCAGAAAAAAAAGTCTTGTCAGCATGGAGCTTACATTCTAGAAGTGGAGCTTACATTTCTAGACCACGTAAATGGCAAGATAGTAAATATTTTAGGCTTTACAAGCCATGTACTTTCTGTTGAAAATAATTCTGCCTTTGTAGTGAGAAAGCAGCCCCAGACAATACATGAACAAATGCGCATGCCTTATTTCCAGAAAAACTTTATTTACGCACTGAAATTTGAATGGTCATATAAATCTTATGTGTCAGAAAATATTCTTTTTTCTTTTGTTTTTTTTCTGCAGCCATTGAAAAATGTAAAAATCATTCCTAGCTCACAGGCTGTATGAAAGCAGGCAGGCTAGATTTGGCCACAGGCTGTAGTTGGTCTCACCCGGCCTTAGAGGTTCAGGTTAATGGAAACATTTAACAAGACATTAGCTGGGTGAATCAAAATCAGTTTACATATAAAGGACTTAGAAAATAGTGCAACCAGCTTATAATGCATAGAGATACATCAATTCTGCAGGAGAGACAAGGAAATGCAACCTATTGGGTCATGGACCATTTTAGACATTAATATCTGAGTGAGTGAAGGTTACATCAGATCTTCTGGACATCCAATTGCCCCCTTCCACGTCTAAGCGTATATTCATGTGGCATTTCTGTATATAGGCTAGTCTGGCTATATCCTGGCACCACCTCATCTGACCCAGGTTCCTGTCCTGAATCTTGGTGTTATATAGCAATCAGTGTCCACTCAGGTACGGTTTCCATTCATCTCTCTCAGTCTACCCATGTGAACTCAGCCTGGTTCAAGTACTTTTCTCAGATGAGGACTGCAGAATTACCGTTATGAGTATTAGTTGCGCAGGTGTTTCTGAGAGTAACCTATTGGGCCCTCAGACCAACTGCAAGAACTTGTGAGCACATTTTAATAACATACCCTTCATCTGCTCACGATATTATTTTCATTCAATTATAATTTCATTTTAACAATAATTTCACTGTTGAAGTTCTGAAGTCATTGCTGCTTGACATTCAGCTGTGTGACACCAGGCAAGTTATGGAAACTTTCCCAGCCTCACTTTCCTCATTTGCAGGGAATAATGCTCTTGCATAAGTTACAGGGCTGTGGCTTTAAATGAAGTAGTCCTCATAATCCTTATAAAGCACATAGTAAAGTATCTGGTATGTAATAAAACGAGTAAATAAAAACTGACTATTATTACTATTACTGTGATTATAGAAAATAAGAGAGGCAATTCAGCATTCTTCTCCTAGTAGAGTTTTAGCTATTGTTTTTAAGATTCTATGAAGATTAGAAAGAGGAGAGAATTAACTTACTTAGAAAAAAACCTGACTTAAACTTGTAAAAAAATCCATTAGAATATTGCAGATAACTTAATACAAGGGAAATTAATTATGAGTGGTATTGTTTTGAAACAACACAATCAACCATTAAAACATTTCAAAAATTTGAGAAAGGTTAATTACCTTACCTATGCCAACTACATTTTTAAATGAAGCATTTTTAATTCTTTTGAAAACATGCTCAAGACATATTTGTTTAATTTAATACTGTGTGTAGTGGACCCCCAACTCCTATACAATGAGTATAAACCACTGTCATATATCTTAACCTGAAGGCTCACCACAGCCGCTATTGACTTCAGCTGCTAAAATTAGAGTCTGCTCTTTTCAACTTTCTCCCCATTGTATTAGAATTTGCTTTGTTCTGTAACCAGTAAGAGGCTTTTTATTTACTTTCTACAGCAGGGAAGGATTTCAGTTGGTTCCACGGCTCTTAGTCAATCATCACTTTATTTCTCGACAAGTGATTCAGACTTGTGGCAGTCATCCCATAATTTAACAGTAGAAAAATTTAGGACCTGGGACTGTCACACAAAAAATTACACAGTGGAGAGAAAGTTGTGCTGATCTTCATAAAAATAGTGAAATGCTACTAATTCAATACACTTACAAGTTTTGTGCTTTGGAGTTTTTCTCCAACTGAGAGAGAAGGCCTTCCAATCTACAGTTTGCCCAATGGTGTATATTTATCTATGTATATTAACATAAATACATGTTTAAAAAGTGTGTGTGTGGTGTGTGTGTGTGTACAATTAGGACTTTATGTCCATGGAATTTATTTCTTTGTTCAAATTGCACTGATTCATACATGGCCATCAAATCTACAACCAACTTTTGGGTGAGTTATTTATATTGGCCTCAATTTTCTCATGGATGAACTAAAGCTTATATCTTGAAAGGAGTTATTGGAAAGACTAACTGAGATAATAATTAGAAAGTGACTAGTTTAGTGCCTGAGTCTGTAGGTGCTTAATAATGCTTGATTTCTTCCCTTCTATCTTTCCTTTGCCTTTACTTTTACCTTCTGGCCCAAATCATGCTTTAACTGACACAGGGTCTCTTCTTTCATTTCTAAAATCACCATGTAACTTATTCCCACTTTTAATCAAAAGCAGACAAGTAAACGAATGTGATAATACTGTTTCAGAGATTTTCCAGTTGTAAACATGATGAGCTACCCTAAGATAGGTATTAACATAAACAGAGTAATTGAATTATGAAATGAACATGAGTCTCCAGGCTTTTATTGTGCTTATAACTGAAAAGGAGTGGAAATGTCATGTATATTAATGGGCGAGAGTTTTGATAAAATGACCAATAACCTCACATTATTTCCTCCTTGGGCACTCGTGAGGATGGGCTGCAGCTTTTACTCACCACCATCATGTGGAGAACCTTATGTCCTGCTTCTCTCTCTGCTGAGCTCTCAAATTCATTTATCCCCACTGGCATCTCCCATACAATAAGATGGTCTTACTTACTCAAAATCCCTCTGCTGTTTATAAAGCAGAAGCTAACACACCATTGTTAAGCAATTATACTCTGATAAAGATGTTAAAAAAAAAAAAATGCTCCTTTATTTCATGTCTCTACTCTGCTGGCTGCCAGGCCCTGTAGACTTTTCCTTGTCTTCCAAGCCTTTTTGTTTTGTCACTTAATGTTTGGAATTATTTGTAGCTAATGCTGATGAAATTGGTCTAGAGGTTGAAATTGATCTCACCTAGGCATGGCTATTGGATATGGCTATTGCTCTGCAAAACTTTAGTTTGCTTTGAGGCTTTTGCTGTATTGAATCCCAAGGTTCGTCTGCTGAGTTGCCAGAGGACAGACAATATATGCTTGAAAAATTTGTAATAATACAATTTTATAGCTGGACATTTCTAGTGAATCTCCTCCAGGCCAATAGCAGGTCTGGGACTAAAAGTTTAACGTAGCAGAGATGTTCACAGCCAGAGTGGTCTATATCCACTGTTGCCATGACAGCTGTAAGAGGTCTTCTGTGTGAGGAAGTAGTCCATATCTCTCTGCTTAATTCCACCATATCTGGCTTATTGTGTGAGTAAAAGGGAGCTTCAGTAAAAACAAACAAACATAAAACATAGTTTATCTGATAGGAAGTTTTTCTAGGCTCAATACAAGTTTTTTCTCTTTAAAGTATGGTAAATGACATTGAAAATAGGTATCTGTTATGTTTGTCCCACATCCATATTGCTTTCATATTCCATTTCAATTCATTCATTGGCTTTTGGCTATATCTTTATTTTTAAATTTTATTTTATTTTACTAAGAACACATAACAGGAAGTCTACCCTCTTAATAGTTTTGTAAGTATACAGTACAATGTTGTTAACTATAGACACAATGTTGTAGAGCAGATCTCTAGAACTTATTTATCTTGTGTTACTGAAACTTTATATTGTTCATTAGCAACTCCTCATGTTCTGTTCCCCCGTCCCTGGCAACCATCATTCTTCTCTCTGCTTCTGTGAGTTTGACTATTTTGGGTACCTCACATAAGTGGAATCATGCAGTATTGGTCCTTTTGTGACTGGCTTATTGCACTTAGCATACTGTCCTCCAGGTTCATCCTTATTGTTGGATGGATAAATGGCAGGATTTCATTCTTTTATGTCTGGATAATATTCCCTTGTTTGTTTATGCCACATTTTCTTTATCCATTCATCCATTGACAGACGTTCAGGTTGTTTCCATATCTTGGCTATTGTGAATAATGCTTCAGTGAACATGGCAGTGCTAATATCTCTTTGAGATTCTAATTTCAAATCAGACTGACTATTATAAAAACAAACAAACAAAAAAAGACAACGAGTGTTTTCAAGGATTTATAGAAATTGGATTTGTTGTACACTGTTGGTGGGGATGTAAAATGATGCAGCTGCTTTGGAAGACAGTGTGGAGGTTCCTCAAAAATTAAAAATAAAATTACCATATGATCCAGCAACGCTGTGTCCCTTTCATCTGATAACAGCACATTCATTTCAGTCCATGTGGTCCAAATGAGGTTAACCTGGATATTAAGCGTGAGCATGTGAAGAAGCCTGGCCAAGCTCATGCTCCTTTCCGTCAGCCACAGGGAGACACATTAGAGCTAATGAGAGAAATTCCTGGATTTCTTTTCAAGAATTGTTGGAAGAGAGAAGCTCTCTTTCCATGGTTGTGTCTGATAGAGTAGAATGAAATTCCGTGGTTGCTGACAGCCATCTTCGCCATCAGTAGGAGAGAGCTTGCCTGAGAATGGAGTGAACAGAGGAGAAAGCAAGACGTATTTGAACCTGTGGATCTTCCCATGCCTGGTATTTTCCCATCTAATTAAGTGTCCTGTCTCACATTCACTTTAATACATTTTAATTGGCATCTTACCATATTGGTGTGCCATAATTTATCCATTGCTCGTTATTTAATATCTTGTCTGAAATTAACCATCATGTGTATAAGTGTTTGGTACTTTGGAAAGATAGAGGAGTGGCATTGCTAAATCAAAATACATAAAGATTTTCTAAGACTTTTCATATGGTAGGCAATACAGTACATTTACTGTATTGCTTTTTGCTAGGACATTCTGTTTTAGGATTTTGATGTATGTTCCCAGTTCAAGATGTTGACAAACTGTTATGAATAAGTTTAAATATAGATTGAATGAATTGTTTTTCTTAGAAATGTAAGAAACAGAAATCATCTCTAATGTGGTCTTAAAACTAAATCAAGAACGCTGATGTGTTACACAGCAGCATATGGGCTAAGTGGGATCTGCAGGCAGCTGTGTCTAGCGTGAAATGCTTACGTGCTTTGAGAAAGCATGCAGAACAGTGGGCAACCCGAACATGAGTGTCAGGTATGAGTTATAGGCCTTTGAGATGGGGAGAGTGAAGGAGAGCTGGCTAGCCTTGTCTGACTCCCCGCCCCCGCCCCGCCCCAGGTCGCTGCACCTGTTTCCCTCTAAGAGTGGAGAGGGGATATCAATATAGTTCAAGGTACATACAATCACCACCCTCCCCAACTCACATGCTCGGAGTATGGTGGGAGTTAGGTTTCCCTGCTGTCATCTTGAGTTTCACTAACATGGTAGTATGTGGACCTGGCTCTCAGAGAGGCCTTCCTATGACTCTTTCATTTCTGCCCCTCAGCCTCTCCCCTCTCCAACCTCACAGCTCCTGCCTCTCTGAAGCATGCTCTCCTGTCACCTCCTCAACATCCTGAAATATTCCCTTGAAAAGCCAAACACCACTTTTTTCCCTTCTAGTTGAAGAGGCAATGCTAATTACATTTATATAAGTACGGAAAATGGGCTCATTATCGTTGTTACCATCTGATTGCAAAAAAAAGTAAAAATGGATGTTATAGTAGAGGAAAGTACAGTGACCTTGTAAAAAAATAATGAAGGGAAAAAAGTCTGGCTCTTATCATAGCGGTTCCATGTACTATCTGTGAGATCTTTGTGAAATTACTTAACACTTCTCAAGTCTTTGTCAGCTTTTGCTACTAAGGAGACCAGCAGAAAAGAAGCTTCTTCCAGATACCAAGAGAGGGTATTGATTTTCCAAATAGCAAATACACCACGTTATTGCTGTTGTTTACACACCCCGAGGCCCATGACTAGACTGGGGAAAAGAAAGATCAGTGCAAAACGGATTCCAGAGTACAGAGAAGAAGAACAATCAGAACAGCACAAGTTGACAGTGCCTAACAAAATAGAGATGCTGGAATAGATGCACTCTTTCTGTTATATCTCTCTATATTTCCATCACGAGCTCTCTCTCTGCATAAGGATTTTAAGTAAAATCGGATGTACAAAAAACCAGAAAGATCTCTTAAAATAAAAAAAAAAAAAGAATTGAAATATTCAGGAGATGAATTAAAGGAGAAGATAGCCAATTTGAGATCAGAATTAATGGCCAGGATGACATAGTGGAAGAAATAACTTAAAACACTGAACAAAAATATAAAATGTTGAAAATTAGGAAGGTAAATAAAAGAAACACAGAGGGTAGATTCAGGGGACCTAACATGTACATATTAGGAGTTGTAAAAGAGGAAAGATTTTAGATGTAAATGAAGCAATAATTTTTTAAAAATATAGATGAGAACTTCCCTGAGTTGAGTTCTTGAGTCTGTAGATTTAAAATCCCACTTCTGGGTATATATCCAAAGGAAACAAAATCACTGTTCCCAAGCGATAACTGCACTCCATGTTCGTTTCAATATTATTCACAGTAGTTAAGATATGGAAACAACCTAAGAATCTGTTGATGAATGAATGAATAAAGAAAATGTGGTATATACATACAATGGAATATTATTCAGAGATTAAAAAGGAAGGAAATCCTGCCATTTGTGACAACATGAATGAAACTGAAGGACATTATGCTAAGTGAAATAAGCTGGACACAGAAAGACATAAACTGCATGATCTCATATACTGCATATACTCATGAAATCTGGAATCATGTGGAATCTGAAAAAATCAAATCCATAGAAACAGATAGAAGGGTAGTTAACAGGAGTCTAGGGAACAGGGGCTGGATAAGTTGGGGAGATGTTGATCAAAGGGCTCAAAGTTTCAGATATAAGATAAATAAGTTCTGGAGACCTAATATATAGCATCATGACTATAGTTAATATTCTAGTGCATGCTTGAAATTTACTAAGAGAGTAGATCTTAAGTATTCTCACCACACACACAAAAAAAGCTAACTGTATGAGGTAATGGAAATGTTACTTAGCTTGATTGTGGTATTCATTTTGCAATGTATATGTATATAGAAACATTATGTTGTACACCTTAAATATATACAATTTTAATTTGCCAATTGTACCTCAATAAAGCTGGAAAAAATCTTCATGAATTCTAGGTGTGATTGAGGAAAAAAGACACAGACCTCAGTGAATCTTGGTAAAATTCCTGAACTTTAAAGGTTAAGAGAAATTGTACAAGCTTGTGGGCTAAAAGAGTATATTTACAAAATGAGAAAGGATCATAGAGATTTCAGCTCTCATCTTCAACATTGAACTTTGAAAGACAGTTATAGATTACGGAGATAAAAGCACTGCGCCGCAGGAGTCCAAAACCCAGCTAAGATATAATTCACCTCTTAGGTTCATGGTGAATAGGATAAAGTATTGTGGATATTCAGTGATTCAGAGAGTGCATCACCTATGTACTTCATGAGGGATAATTGCTTGAGGATGTACTCCAACAAAATAATAATATAATAGATCAGACCTCAAGATAGGAAAAGAAGAAGGAGGTGGTGAGTAGTTAGATTTCGCCTGTCTATCTCTGTGTATACCTAAATAGATGATATCTATTTCTATATCATCTGTCTCTGTGTATACCTAATAGGATGAAGGCATATGTATTATTTAAATGCTAAATATTGATTATTGAAAAGGAAAATACATCAAAAGAAAGTTATTAGTAATCTAGAAGTAGATTTACTATAACGTGTAAGCAAAATGTGAGAGTTTTGAGGTGAGTTCAGGGATTTGGGGGATGATCAAGGAAAAATATATGACCTTGAGGTGGCAGTAGCACACAGCAAGCTTTATTTGGGTGGCAATCGGACAGGTTTACGAGCCCTCAGAGCATGAGACCTTCCGTTGTGGACTAACTTTTTTCTATTAGGTCATCACAGTAATTTACAGTAATTATTATTACTGCTTTATTAATAAGAATAAACAGAAGAATGGTATTAACTGAAGTTTTAATTAGTCTCAAATGAAGGGGAGTAGAGACTATTTAAAGTGTCAGAACTCACATTTTTTTGGCAATTAAGTTGTACGTATTATGTAGCTGTATCTATCAATAGCTACCTATCATTTATATCTATTTGTCTACTATCTGTCTGTCTGTCTATCTATCTATCTACCTACCTACCTATCACTTGAAGTAAAATAAGATATATAATTCCAACTGGAAAATAACATCATAAGGGGGAAACAGCACAGGCTTTGAAATCAGACAAGACAAGATTTCAGCTCTGCCTCTTACAGTTTTGTGATAACTTTCAAGCTGTTAAACTTCTCTGTGTTGATTGCTTTATCAATAGGTAACACAGATAGCGGCTAAGTTCATCTCTTTTCCTTTCATAGCATTGTCTACGCAGTGGTTGGTTGTCAAACCTTAACATGCAAATCAGTGCCATGGAGATCTTGTTCAAATGTAGATTCTGCTTCAGTAGGTCCGAAGTGGCCCAGGATTCTGTGTTTCTAATAAGCACAAACTCCACCTGCCTCAGTTTGAGTAGCAAGGTTGCAATGTACACTGGGAAGCAGAAGGTTTGCTTGTGTGCTGATGTGCTCTTCTAACATCTAAAATGGAGAGTTATTGTGGCAGTTAGGGATAAGAGATGTGTAAAATGCCTTTCCCGGCTTGTTACATAGGAGGACCTCAAGAAGCGTCATCACTGCATCATCACTGGGGTCATATATATATATTTCTTTTTGGTAGTGTTCTTCTTGGAGCCCTGTTTTTTTTTTTTTTTAATTCAGGTATAATTGGTATATAACATTATATTAATTTCAGATGTATCAAACATAATGATTACGATATTTGTATATATTACAAAATATTCACCACAATAAGTCTAGTTAACATCTATCACCATACGTAGTTACAACATTGTTTTTTTCTTGTGATAAGGACTTTTAAGATTTATTCTCTTAGCAACTTTCAAATATGCAATATGATATTATTAACCACGGTCACCATGCTGTACATTACATCCCCTTGACTTATTTTATAACTGCAAGTTTGTACCTTTTGACCCCCTTCACCTCCTCACCCTCCCACTTCTGGCAACCACCAACCTGTTTTCTCTGTATATATGAGCTCGGGTAGTTTTTTGTTTTGTTTCTGTTCTGCGATCATCTTTTTAGGTATTATCTGTGTGTAAATAAATCATATATGTTTGGCAGTAAAGCAGGTCACAGCTGGGAGTACTATTGGAATCATTTTGTGTAGAGCCCTTGTTTATAGAGGAGGAAACTAAGATTTCTAGAAGGAAAGTTCCCGGAGGATAGAAACTCAGACCTCATGATTGTGAACTTAACTCTCTTCTCATCCCATCGTAGTGTCTTCCTTGTCATAAAAGCCAAATAAGTTTGATATCTAAAACGTCCAGGAAGGAATGATTTATATTTCATTTTTCAAAGGAAACTAGGACTTAGAAACCATTTAAATGAACAGAAGGAAACTCCAAGTAAGTTAAAAGATGTCAGTGAGAACGTGGACTTCCTTGTGTTATCTTTGCTTACTGTTTTGAATCATTTTTTTGGGCACTCAAGGTGGAAAACGGCACATTCATGCAAAAATGACTTTGAAGCTGTAATATGTATTAAGGAAAATCTGTGCAGTGAGCCAGATAGGCTGTCTGGTGAACCACACTGTAAAGGTTGGGATGTACGTATATTTTCTGCACCTAGTTTTTACCTTTCTGTGACCTTTTTTCAATGACCACCTATCTCACCAGACACAGAATTTTCTCTTGCCTACTAGTTTTCCCCTCTCTAGGGAGGCCCTGATCAAATATACTCATTCAAGCGTTAGGAATCAAATAGCGACTCCTTGTGGGTATATTTGTATTAAAAACAAACAAAAAAAAACAGCAGACACACTTCAAAGATTAGAAAATGTGTTCAGGTTCATTTTTTAGGGCTTCTTGGCTTCTTTCAAATACTATTATAGAAACTCTTCGCTTTTCCTCTTTGGAAGCCAGCATCTATTAAGATTTTATAATAACAGTGAAAGGAGCCTCTGAAGGATTGTTTTTTCAGATAAGATCTCATGGAATACTTAGACTTTAAATAGTAGATGTATGCTTGATTGTTATTTCTAGGCGATTGGAGAGAACAGAATCAGGGCTGAGATGCTCAATAAATAATGCTACCTTGGTATCTTTCTCTCCCCACTCTACACAGGTTTAAAAGCAATTTAGAGATAGAGATAAAGCCAGGCATATATATATATATATATATATATATATATATATAGTGTAATCTTGTCACTGATATGGATGAATTTAGGAAATTTGGATCTTCTAGGCGAGTGTATTTGCTAAGTTTGCCCTTACATTGGAAAGACTCAGCACATTTAATTCCAGTTAGAGTCAATGACTGCTCTGGGTGATATCAGATCTCCCCACAAGAGGGCCTCCCTCTCTACCTTACAGAATGGAAGAGCATGCTTTCTGTGGGCAGGGTGGCTGCCGAACAAAGGCAGAGGAAGAAAAGAACTGAGTCATCCTTGACCAGTACCTGCTCTGAAGTTTTCTAATCAGAAAATTCACATTTCCTCCTCTGGGGGAGACGTGAGAGGAGAAAAGAAAGAGGGTCAAGAAGTGACTTTAATGAATGACCCTCAACAAGGAGTAGGAGATAAGTGATCTTACCTAACATTTTGCACATAGTTTTTTCTCTTAATCCATTGGCCTAACGATAGGTTAATATTATCAGTTTTCAATGAATAATTAATTTTTGTTTTCAATAATAGTATTTTTCAATTGATTCATTTTCAAAAGGTTACTTTTTTTTTTTTTTTTTTGTCTTTACTTGTCTGATTTCTCTATCTCAGTTGGTTCTGAACCTGACCAGGGAACAGGGGATCCCTTTACTGGAATAGCTAGAATTCATTATCTTGTACCTTGGGCCAGAAAACTTGAGAAAGACCCAGAGAGTGGAATTTAGGGATAAAAATTACTAATATGTACCTGATAGGTGACTTAAAGCCTTAGATATTAGCAAGTAAGTATCACTTGGGTTTTGGCTTTGTTATGAACTTTCAAAACTTTGGTTGGTTTTTAGCTGGTGGAGCCTGGTCAAGTAGCTTCATGCCTTTGGCTATTAAGCATGGGGAACTTCCTGTAGACCTTGGTGCTCCATTTTATGGTCTTTGCCCAAATATATGTGGCTGTTTTTATGCTGGCAAGTAAGCAGGATATGTCTTTACAAAACACTAGCCATTTAGGAGGTCAGAGAACATGGGCTGCTGGTGCGCACTGAACTACACAGGCACAGTTCAAGCCCCGTATTGCAGCCAAGTGGCAGACAGGCATGAAAATACCAAAAATATGTGTTTTAGTCTTCAAAACAAATAGTGCTTCAGTTAAAAAAAAAGATCTGAAGGCAGCCAAGAACGACATGTGTCGTGGAGAACCACCAGGCGGTGCTAGCTGTAAACTCTTTGAGGGCAGGCAATACTAAGAGAGAGGCTTCAAGTCCTTTCACTAAAATTAGGACAAAATGAGGGAACCGGTCATTAAAAACTCCTGTGACTGTTTCTAGATATAAGAATTGGAGAAAGGAGAAATCAGAGAGTTTGGAAAATACTCGTCAGTTTTATTATCAGGACAGGAATAGTGAGAGAATAAAATGAAAGGGAAGAAGACAGACTGATTCAGCTGGAAGGAGAGAGAGATTTTGTTAAGGAGAACTGCTGGCAACTTAGACAACCAACTGGGAGAGATGAAAGGGAACTGAGATGGTGGAGAGAGACAAAGGAGGTGCAACTACATCTTAAATGTTCATCCAGCGGGTATTAGGCAATGACGATCTGTTAGGTCTTCCTAGATCACAAACAGTAACTAAGCATAATAAAGTCTAAGAGAGACAAAATTTCAGAGAGCCAACTGGAACAATTAATCTAACAGGGTAAAAGAAACAGGGTAAAAGGGTAAACAGGGTAAAAGAAAGAAAGATGGCCTTTTAAGGCTAAACCTTGAAAAAGAGTATAATGTGGTTGCCAGGGGCAACTGGGGACTGGGGGTACAAAGTTTAAATTATGCAAGGTGAATAAGTTCTGGGGATCTTCGGCAGTGTGACTATGGTTGGTAATATTGTATTGTACACTTGAAATTTGTTAAAAGAGTAGATTTTAAGTGTTCTCAACAAAAAAAGAGAAAATATTAAGTATGTGAGGTGATAGTGTGGTGATTATTTCACAATGTATATATATATCAAAACATTAATTATACACCTTCAATATATACTTTTTTATTTGTCAACTATATCTTAATGATGCTGAGTGGGGGAAATCCACATCTGTCCTTATAAGTATACTTTCAACTGTTTATCAAAAAGCTTTGTGCAATTATTCTCTCTCAACCTAGACTTTGTAACAACAGGTTTCTTTTCTTAAGAACTTTTCAATTTTACTTCAGGGTTGGAATTCTAAAGATTTACCCACCAAAGAATATAAGAACACAAATGGAAAATTAAAATTCTTTACAATGTCGAAAAAAAGCTGAAGCTTGAAAGATCATAGTAGGACTTCTGAGATTGTGTTGGCTGTATTAAGTAAGTATAAAATATCTGGATATGTTTGAGAGGGGAAAACGTAATAGCTGTGTAAAATGATCAGAGAGTTGGTAGGTGATTGATGTACAAGGTGACACATTCATTGTAAGTCATCATAGGAATCACCCATGTTTTTAGGAAACAAACCCAAGAGATACATGGAATTAGGATTCTAAGGGAAGCAGCAAGAGCAAGAGAGACAGGCTCATTAGAGGGGATCCAGGCAAGATAATGATACTTTGAGTCCAACCTCGGTTTAGCTGTTCAAACAATACTTTTATTAGTCTCAGTACTTCTTGACTTAATCTCATGATAGGAGATGAAAACAAGAGGGTTATGTCAGAAAATAAAATATCTGAGCCAGAGAACAAAGGGAAATGTAACGGAAAGAAGACTCTTGAACACAGCAAGCAGCGCTGCCCTACCTGAGTTAGAGAAGGAAAGGGGCCAACCTCAAAGCAAAGAAAATCATTGAAAGCTTAGCTGAATCACCTTGAAAAAAGTAGAAAACAGCAGAGAGAAAGAAAATGTTAAAGGCATAGTCCAGATTGTAGGAAAATATATACCAAAGGGAAAAGCTACTTAACTCCTGGAACAATGAAAAGCTGTTGAAATAAGGGACAATGGAGGATCGTGGCAGAGGGCTTTGTCCTCACTAAGCCCCTAGGGTCACAGACTTTAGAAAGACCATCTGCATCTCCCGCTCAGGGGTCTGAAGAAGCAATTCTTGGGTTGGTACATGTGTGGGAACAGGTTTGAGAGGCGGTTTCTTATGTCTTAGCGGTATCCTGGGGAAAGTTAATGATCACAGCCACCATGGCCTAGCGTGGAGCTTACGCTCAACTAAGCCTGAGGTGCGAGAAATATGGAGCTCAAATAAAAAAGAAGAGAAAGAAGTTTTGATTATGCAGAAAGGAAAAGGGAGGTCCTACGAATAAGACTTGGTGACCGAGTTTGCCACCCATGTGTATTTCTACATTTTGTAGGAAAACAGGAATGCCATTCTCTGAGAGAAGATAGTAAGCGTAGATCAATTCCCCCCTCCAGTTATGGTGAATATAAAAAGCCAACTTTTACCTCTTGATGCAAAAATACTCTTGATTGGGTTTCAGTTCCCAGTATACATATATATATATATATATATATCGCCTCTGTACATCAGGCATAGATGGATGACATCCTGGTGTAGCTGAACATCTACTCCTCAGATACCACTCTGGGTATTGTTCTGGTCTTCAGCAAAAGTACTGGGTTCTAGGAATGCCATTTTTCTTGGAACAGCTGCTCTAATGACTGGGGTTTGCCTTGATTTCTAACTTTTGTGAGCGTGGAGCCACCGTCCTGATAGTCTTACGTGGTCTATTAACTCTTCAGACTCTCTAATAGTGAGACATGTAAGTGGTTTTGGTATTGAACTAATTTAAATTTGGAGGTGCTTCTTGCGGAAGATAGCTCAGTTTGGTGCCCCTGAAGGAAATCTGGTTGAACTCAGGCATCAAGAGCATCTCTGGTTGAGACTGAGGAGGGGAAATTGGAGCACCTTAACTTGTATTTGTTCTTCCAATGGATCTTAAGTTTGGGGTTTCAACATCAGCTCTTAAGAGCAAGAGAATTTGACCTTGACCTTTAAATATTTGGGCAATTTCTTTTTCCTGAGAACTTGGTAGTGGAGGTTATGTTCAAATCTGGGGTGTCTTTATGTTGTTAATTTTGTTATGAACCCTTTGAGCTGTAGTGGGCAGTATGGCTGGACATCATTTGGGACTGGAATTAGAATACAGGGTGAGTTTTCAGCATAGTACTGAATGGCATTGTATTTAATTAGGCATTTGTGTGTGAGTGTGTGTGTGTGTGTGTGTGTGTGTGTGAAATGTCATACCCTTTCAGAGCTAAAATTTACCCACAGCGGTTGCAAGAAGGTAAAAAAAAAATGCAATTATTGGCTTGGGCACAGTGTAGCCAGGCATTTGGGAACATGACAGCACTGATGCTTCACAGTTGAGTGAATGAAGGCTTCTGGGGACTTTCAGGGTGAAGGGACTTCTTTCCCTTGGCATCATGTACCCACATGGCGAGAGATCTCTTAGTATAACAACTTGAATCTCTCTCCACTCTCTGTCTTACTTCTTCCCCTCAGGGGAGGGAAATGACTTATCTGGTCAGTGGATTTGGAGACAGAATTGAGCTTACTTAGCTCAGGTTCTTCCTCTTTCTTTCCCTTTGGGGTTTGATAGCCTGCAGAGAGCACACATTCTGTTCTGCACCTTCGTGAACTAGGATTTCCTGAGGCAGCTTCCCATGGAGAGGCCTCTGATGGTGCAGTTGTGCCCATGACCAGCTGGATACACCCACAGGGAATTAGGCAGATGGAGTTAGTAAGTCCCGTCAGCCGAACACCTAAGCCATGTATGTCAGTATGGCTTTTATCAATAATAAAACAGGTATTTGTTCTCCATCTGCTTGACTCCTGTGACTGTCTCTGAATTAGTGTCAAACTTGGGTAGGGAATGAAGACGTCATTTACTGGGTTCTCTCAAACCTCACCTTAGAGGATCATGACATCTCCTAATGGAATAGATTATTTTGTTAATGTTTTAAAGTAAAAATCTTATTATTCAATTATAATCTGTTTCTAAAATTTCTGAGGTTGATTAGCCATAAAGTATTGTACTTTAGAAAGTATAAAAGAATGTTGGGTCTTAAATGAAAAAGACACGGAAACATATAATCAGGATTTTGAATGGCAAGTAGTCTTGGAAGTTGTTTATCCCAATGCATTCATTTAATATTTTTTAGTGGTTGAAGAAACTGAGAGAGGATAAGATACTAGCTTAGGTCGCACAGCTGATTTGTGGTAGAATCATTTCTTTTTTTCTTCTAAAGCCTTGACATGAGCTGAGTTTATTCTTGTCGTTGAATTAGAACAAAAACAAATGATTAACCAAAGTCCTATAAATCTAAGAACTGCTTTTAAAACAAATCACCTAACTTAACTCACTCTTCCCATCAAGTACACTCCGTTGTTTATGGTGCCCTCTTTACCCTTTTGAGAGTAACAGTTTTTTCTCTACCTTCTTTATTTCACTTGATAAATACCGATGTCTTTCCGTGTTTCTACTGGAGCTTGAAATTAATGTAGTTTTCTACACCAATATTACCAATTATGTGAGCAATTATAGGGCTTAACTAATGTTGAAGAGTAGCAGAGGGGTAGATTGCACTGTTAAGAAGAATGTTCTATTTAACAGATGCATATGATTAGGCTGGAGAGACAGACAATGATTTGGTCACAACACCTGTCTTGCCGCTTTCCCATCCTCGAGGCACCAACATTTCCCTCAACAACTGCAAGAATTTACACTCCTTAACTACTGGTTCTCCCTCATTTCACCATGCAATTTTGTTGCAGAATGTGTAGTTTGTTTTTCATCCCTTTGTGTGCATATGATGCTACTCCCTGAAGTTAGAATTTTAGAGTTGAGCAAGACTTTAGGTTAGATTGAAAGATGAATATATTGAGACACAGGGAAGTGGCTTGCCCAGAGTTGGCATACCCACTAATGAGAGAAACCCAGACTTGGACCCCAACTCTTAATTTTGGAGGAAAGAAAGGTCTTTTTTTCTTTTGTATATAAGCCTAATATAAACCCATGTAGAAACTTACAGCAATAGAAGTATAAAAATGAAAATGCAAATTGTATATAATTACACAATTCAGAGGTAACCCTGACCTTTGACCTTTGATGTATATCTCTCCAGATATCTCCAGATATCTCTCTCTGCCTATTTACACCTATCATCCTAAATATTTGTCCAAGTTAATGTAAATATCCATGCACCACTACTTTAAATATCAGTTTGATAATACATTTCACTGATACATCTTATTTTATTTAAACATCCACCTGTTGCTTAACATGTTTGCCCAATCAATATTTTTCTTTATGTTATCTATTTTTTTCCTGGCAATTAAAATACCACTGAATATTTGCTTTAATATCTTTATTATATAATTGTATTATGCTTATTTTATATATATTATCTGGGATGTATTGTAGTGAAGGCTGTGGGGTAGAGTTTCAGCTTTGTATTTTCCAAGATAGTAACTGGTTTCCCAGTGGTACTTACTGAATTGCCTTTTTCTCCCTACACTGATGCATTGATGCCAGGTATTCAGAGGTTTATATTTGCAGATAAACTTTAGAATTATCGTGTCAATTTCATATTTTCCACCCCCCTGGGATTGTACTGAATTTACAGATTTCATTTAGGGAAGAAACTGACATCTTTACAATGTAGAGTCTTCCTATTCAAGAAGAAGATGATATCTCTGCATTTATGTGAGTCTCCTTTATCTCCCTCAGTAATTTTATAGTTTTCTTTATTACAATTTCTGCACATTCTTATTGCTTATTTCCTTTTTTGGTTGTTGTTACTGTTAGATTTATACAATTCACTTATATTTACATTTAACAGTATTAGAGATTCTGTATTTTTTAGGTGTTTGGGATTTTCAAACTACACAGTAACATACCTTAAAATAATCATTTTTCAATTTTGCCAATATTTATCCTTCTATTTTATTCTTATTTTTTAATTGCATTGTGCAGCACTTACAATGTGAATGATCGTGCTGTTTATAAGTATCTTTACCTTCTCTCTGATTTTAATAGAAGGGTACTATTGTTTTATCATTTCATATGATGTCTGTGTCAAATATGTGTTCAATTAAGTATATGACTTACAAAGCTTGTAAAATGGAAGTTCTATTTTCATTAAAAACATAGATATATATTATCTGTGTATATACTTATGTATATGTATACACTGTATATACACTATGTATATATGTATATGTATTTGTGTACGTATACATATATACAGATACTTATATGTGTGTGTGTATCCTTTTAAATCAAATTCAGATCACCATGAAATAATTCTTTTTTGTTCTGTGATTATAGTAAACACATAGTGGCATTTTATACTCATGAGTATAGCATAGATAAATAGAAATGTGTGGGTCGTGGTAAGATGATCTCCGATGGTGTACCAAGTATATCTCCCAGTGTCATGTTTTGCTGCTAAAATTCGATTGAAAAGATTTCTTTTTTAATTAATGAATGTGCCTTTTATCAATGACTTATTCATTAATTTAAATTACTGGGGTGAATTATTCAAGTAGGTTTGACACCTTAGTATAAATCAGAAAACCACATCTTGAATATGTTGTGGAAAAGATGAGGTGTGTATGGGCAGGGTAAGGGGAGAGTTACAATGTAGGAAATTCTCTTACCTCTTGCTGGGTACCTGGGGATGTAGGAGAATATCAGAGATTGAGAAAGTTTGTTAAAATTGGATTTGGAAGTAAGAAAGTTGTGCTTTTCATAGAGTGTATTTATAATGTAATCTAGGTTCATGTTTAAATATCTCTTTCTCTAAAAGAATGAGGGATAAACCCATGCCTGAGGCTGGAGATTTACATATTAAATGTGAATGGATGACCTTAAAATATTAAATGTTTTATGAAAGAAGAAATTCTCAAGGGACAGTGGAACTATCCTTTTATTACGCCTGGTGACTGTGGACAAGGGCTGTACAATCATGCAGGATGGAAGGATGTGGAAGCCACATGAGTTTATAATTCTAGAAAGAGTAAGAACTGGTGGTGGAGTTCAAGAAAAGCTACAACAGCATGAAAAATAGCCCAGAACAGGAGAAAAGGCTAGAAAAGGGCCAGGAAACACTGATGTAGATGGAAGAATATTGGAACACCATGACCCAAGACCTCATTGCTGAGGTGATGATGGAATGGAGGTGGTGAGAAAAAGTACTTGCCAGAAAAGAGAACTCAGAAGACCTTTGCTACTCTGGTGAAGGAAACGATTTTGACCCCAAAAGTCCTACTTAGTTTTGGTCCCTAAATTGGATTTTGTATTCCAGAGACCAAGAAGGACTGAGCACACCTTGCATTGGGGCAAGAGCTGGACTCATTTTTCAAGAGCTCCTCTGTTAGGAGAGTTATCTCCCTCCACCCTCGGTACCCCTCTCTACCTGTGACTAACTGATTTGCTGACAGCTGATCGGATGGGATCACCTTCTGCCTTAGTAGACTCTAGTCTTCCAATAAATCAACAGGCAGAGAAAGAAAGGAATACTTCATGACAAGAGGAGAAGGTAGGAAAATACCAGGGCCTGGAAACAATCTCATTTGCCTTTAGACATAGTAAAAAGCAAAGCTGAGATGGGTCAGAGCAAGTACGGGGAGGGGACTCTCACCCAGGGGCCAGGCTGACAGTAGTGTAACTCTCAACTTCCGGAACTTCGTTTCTCTAACTTCAGAACTAGCCTGATAGATAAACAAAATGTGAAGTGTCTTCTCTGTTCCTCTAATTTTTAAATCTTTGTACTTTCCCTTATCAATTTATTTCCAGGATGCTTTATTCTTTTTTTTTTTTTTTGATTTACAATGGACATTTCTAAATTAGTTAGTGATGGCTTAAATGTAGAACTCTAAATTGATGAGTGAGTTTAAAAATCTTTTTGTAAACAGAGACTATTATTTTTAAGAGTAAGCCATGTCTTAAAAATGAAAAAAATAATATCTATACCTAAATGTTCTATTTCCTTAGTTTAATTTTTCTGAAAAATGATATATCAACTTTTAGGATGAATTATTAGTCTACAAGTAAGCTGAGATTCAGCAAAAAAAAATCAATGGGTGACTTAAATTTGAGGTCTTTTATTCCTTGAAAAATAAAAAAAATGAGATGATAATTCAAGAAGGTAAAAAAAAATCTGAGGAAATAGTAAGTTTGAGTCCATCTTGTATCAAAGATGAGTGCAAGCAGTATTTTTTATATGCTTTCTATTAGCAAGTATATTACAAAAAAAAAAACTGCTGTAAACTTTCCCTTGTTTTATTTTAGGAGGCAATATTTTAAGTTTAGGAAGTTTGACTCACCTTTTCCTTAGCCCCCCTGTCTTAATTACTTCCCACTACAGGTGTGTGGAATATTATATTAAAGTTTGTCAGAATAAATAAAGTTAGAAAAAAATAAGTCATCGGGGGAAGGAGGAAGGAAGGGTGTAAATACAGTGAGGCTGGAGGATAAAAAAAAATACAACACACACCTGGTTTGGGATCAGTAGGAGAAAAGTGACACATGAAGAGACCAAGAAGGACTAACTAGAGACATATAAGGAGAACTAGAAGGGAGTGATAACACACAAGCCCAGCAAGGGAGCGTTCCAAGAATGATGGTGTGGTCAGTCGGCATGGTCAACCACTGCAGAAAGTTCTATAAAGATAAATATGACAAGCATCTGTGGAGCTTGGCAATATGGAAGTGGTTGGTGATACCAGAGAGAAAAGGGATGGAAGTGAAAGCCAGATGGCAGTCGGAGTGAAAGTGGCAAGGGAAGAGGAATTAGAGGGGACGTCAGGTTATAGGAAGAGCTTTGCTCTTGAGCATGTTTTATTCTAAGGATACAGAAGCATAAGAAGGGGAGCCATTGATTGAAGATAAAGCGCAGAGAAGTGATTGATGTATTGTGGGTCCTGGGAATGGGGGATGCGACTGAGTAGGTTGTTGAATCTGGGACAAAAAGAGCAACCTGGTTCTTCAGAGATAGGAAGGGAGTTGGAATAACGGTTGTAGATGAAGAGCAGCTCTTGGTTGGCCCTTAAGTAACATGAGGTCTTTTTTTTTTTTTTTCTTTTTTTATTTATTTATGGCTGTGTTGGGTCTTCGTTTCTGCCCGAGGGCTTTCTCCAGTTGCGGCAAGCGGGGGCCGCTCTTCATCGCGGTGCGCAGGCCTCTCACCATCGCGGCCTCTCTTGTTGCGGAGCACAGGCTCCAGACGTGCAGTCTCAGTAATTGTGGCTCACGGGCCCAGCTGCTCCGCGGCATGTGGGATCTTCCCAGACCAGGGCTCGAACCCGTGTTCCCTGCATTGGCAGGCAGATTCTCAACCACTGCACCACCAGGGAAGCCCAACATGAGGTCTTGATATTGAAGACTGCACCGAGGTAAAAGACAGAATGTTTAGCATGCCAGTTCTCATGTTGTGTGATTTTTTTCTCCTTGCAGTGTACTATAACTTGAGAATGGGAAGGGAGGAGAGCAATGATTGGATGGATTCGGTGATAGGGTTTTATAAAGACAGGTGTGACAGAAAAGCAAGAGGGTAAGAGAGTTGTGCTTAATAGGCTGGCTAGAGAAAAAGGTAAATGCAGAGTGGGTCAACAGACCTGAAGACTGGTTATCAGGAAAATAGTAATTCCAACATCAACTAACAGGTTTGTTGTCAGTTTGAGTGTGCAAGTCCTGTGATGATAGAAATCCTGTGGTCAAAGAGTGTGTAGCATATGAAGACTCCCAGATTTACTCTACAAGGCAATACACTTTAGGTATTTGAAGAAGGATAGACGTGTGATTTGAAACCAGACTAAAAAGAGGTGTACAATTCATGAAAATATGTGTACATGTCTGTAAGTGAGAGCAGGTAGGTGGATGTAAAAGTGAAGAAGAATTAGGGGGCATTTGCAATTCAAACTAGGGATCACATTCTGAAAATACTGTTTATTTTAAACTTTCATAACTTATGCATAAAATTATTATTATCCATTAAAATTAAGAGGATGTTCAAACAAGGCAATGAAAGAAACTATTTATGAGAAAAGTAGCATACTTAGGAACATAGGACAATGAGTATGTGTGTATGTGTGTAGCTCAAATTTACCTGTGACATTCATTCATGTGATATATGAATGGTTACCCTCTGTTTGTGCAGGGTATATATTTGGCAAACATATCAGGAATAAATATAGTAGAAACCTCCATATAAATCATCCATGAAAGGTGCTGGTGCATCATGGAGAAAGTCTGCCCCTGTAGGTTAACCCTGTCATTGATAGCAGAGTAACACATTCTACGTTTGTCCCTTTTATTAAAATTAATGTTTCATGTCATTATTGAAAGCAAAAGTTATCCTAAAATGTATTATTTCATAGGTTTGTATTGTATATGTAGTGGCCATGGGAATTGGCCTCACAGATCTCCAACTATAGGGATCTGACCTGACCAAGGGCACAGGTGCTAAGCTGTGACATCCTTAACCGCATCCTGTTGAGGCCACGCCCCCAGGGCTGCTCCCTGCCAGTCATGAGTGAGTGCGGCAGGGAAATTAAGTCAGGCCTGTTCCTAGGACACATGGGAGGGACTCCTGTGACTACTGACTTTGACTCCTGGCTTCCCTGACTGCCTCGCTGAATCTTCCTTAGACTACAAGGGACTGGGGCACTGCCCCCTCCAGCCTTCTCTTCCCTCCTTTACTCCTCGTAAGACTTGCATCATGGTCTGAAAGCTCTCCCAGTGTTTTCTGGACCCCTCCCAATTTTCTCTCATGGGCACACTCCTAGTAAGATCTTTGCAAGTCATCGTATCTTGGCATCTGCTTCTTAGAGGACCCTGCCTAACTGTATTTGTCAGAGTTCTCCAGAGAAACAGAACCAATAGGATGAATGTGTGTGTGTGTGTGTGTATATGTAAATGTATATGGACTTGGTTTACATGATTATGGAGGCTGAGAAACCGCACGATCTGCTGTCTGCAAGCTGGAGAACCAGGAGAGCCAGCGATATAGTTAGTTATAGGCCAAGTCCAAAGGCCTGAAAACCAAACGTGCTGATGGTGTAACTTGCAGTCTGTGGGCAGGAGAAGACATGTTCCAGGTCAAGCAACCACGCAGAGAGAGCAAAGCCTTCCTTCCTCTGCCTTATTGTTCTGTTCAGGCTCAGCAGGTGGGATAATGTCTACTCACAATGAAGAGGGCCATCTTCTTAACTCAGTCTACTGATTCATATGCTAATCTTTTCTGGAAATAGTGTTTAACCAGATATCTGGGCACCCCTCGACGCAGTCAACTTGCACGTAAAACTAACCGTCACACTGACACACTGTATCAGGGACTATACAACCATGTACCGAAGAGGCCTACGCTCAGACAAATTTAAGGCCATAACAAAGGCATTTAATCTTGTTCTCTGAAAACAGTGGTGATCATGAAATCAGAAAGGTGCTTACTCACTGTTGGAACCCATCCAGCTCAAGAAGCCTTCTCTGTTAGGCTTTCCTTCACTTTTGATTCACTCAACAGTGATCCTCTTGCCTTTGAACTTCTTGATAAGATGATATACTACATGGAAAGTTACCTTAGTGTGCGCAGTGCTATCTTGAGTCCAGGATCCTTCCCTGTAGCCTTTTCATTCATTTATCCAACATTTATTGCAAACTGATTTTATGTCGGGCATGAGCCTAGACTCTGGAACACAAGTGCTATGTGTTGAACATAGAGATTTATTACAAGAAGGGCACAATTTTTCTTCCCATAAAAAGCAAAATAATATTGTCTTCAATTACATTAAGATAGTATTTTTTTCTTAGTGGAGAAGCAAATTAAGTACAATAAAAAACTGAAGTAAAATAAGAAATTGCCATTCTGTTATATGTGAAACAATGAGGACGTCAACTCTATTTTTGGATGTATATAACTGCTTTTTCTGGGGGCAGAGAGTGGTTCAGAAGGGCTTTTAAGGTTCAAGTCATTTTTATTATTTTATTTTATAAATATAACAGGTTTATTATAAAAAAGTAGAAAATACAAGGTAACAGAATAAAACCCTAAATTCTTTATAACGCTAGCATCCAGAAATAATCACTCTTGACTTTGTGCTGTATATCCTTCCAGATGTCTTATCATAAAACACACATACAGGTATACTACCATCAATCATTTTTCCATACAGTTACTGAACATCTATTAATTCATCTATCCAGGTTCCCACCATCCTGGAACTTGAGTTTCAGTACAATGTAGCATCTCTGGAGCAAGGTTCTGTGAGTGCCATCTCTCTCTCTGTCCTGTACTACTGTTTATCAATGGACATGCCACGTTGCACAGCTGAGACTGGTTCCATGTCTTTAAAATGAGGTAATAACTGTAACTACCGCAGGGGTCCTAGTGAATACAAAACAAGCTTGCATTCAGTAGAATGCCCAGTTTATAGCAAGTGCTGAGTCATTGCTGTTATTACCTCACTACTAGTTGCCCCTTCCTGATATTACTTAGAGATCACTGGCGACCATAAAATCGATAAATCCTCAGTGCTCTTCACTCTGATTATGCCGCAAACTGCCCTGTGACTGTAGTCGGGGCTTATATTTGGAATCACGGTGAGTTCTTCTCTCCACAGCGTGTATCATGCGGAGCACATTTATGCTGGTCAGCAGCCACAGAGTCCTTTTGCTTACCTGAGTTGTGGCATGTTGGGGCATAACTACAGAACCCGTTTATGGGCCCTCACCCCATCCCAGTGCCCTCTCAAGTGAATTTTAGTGTGTTCCACTTGGCTTTTTTCTTTGAATTATCCCAAACATACCATCCAAATTTGGTGGAATTTTTTCAGGGAGTAACAAGTCACTGGAAACTTAGTTTTATTGCTACTGATGTCTATAGCCAGGTTTATCAATTGCATAGCTTTTTTTTCTTTTTCACACACACACACACACACTGTATTTTATTTTTACAAGAGATAAATAAACTGACACCAAACATTGTACATGGATGACCACAACAAAAGCAACAATGATTGCAATTACCAAACATGAAACACACTCATACTATGTCATAATATTGACATTCAGTCCAGTAATCCTCCACTGTAACAGCTCCTTTACTTTGCAGTGAAAATTGATTTGTATATTCTTTGCCTCTGAGTCCTTGTGGGATTTTTTTTTTTTTATTCAAACAGAAAGTCACAAAAATTATACTCATCCTCATCAGTTCACTCAGTCCCATGTAATTAATTTTTTTTATCTTGATCTTCTGTTAGCACTTTTATGAATTCATCAGTTTTCCATTAGACTCCTGAAAATGCTTATTCATTCAGTTCAGCAGTACAGTCAGTTACCAGAAACCTGTACTTGTCAGTCTTTTCCATGAATTCCTTGAAGATGAAACCCTTTTATAGGAATATTTTTGCAAAAGCATCAGAGTACACCCAGAACTGTCTGTAAATGACAAAAGACTTAAAAATGACCACGGTTAAAGATTTGATGAAAGTTCATAATAATTCAATTGACAAGGAAATTTAGTTATTTCTGAGATATACATTTTAAAGTAATAACTAGGGCTTCCCTGGTGGCGCAGTGGTTGAGAATCTGCCTGCTAATGCAGGGGACACGGGTTCGAGCCCTGGTCTGGGAAGATCCCACATGCCGCGGAGCGGCTGGGCCCGTGAGCCACAATCACTGAGCCTGCGCGTCTGGAGCCTGTGCCCCGCAACGGGAGGGGCCGCGATAGTGAAAGGCCCGCGCACCGCGATGAAGAGCAGTCCCTGCACCGCGATGAAGAGTGGCCCCCGCTTGCCGCAACTAGAGAAAGCCCTCGCACGAACCGAAGACCCAGCACAGCCAAAAATAAATAAATAAATAAAAATAAAAGTAGCTATAAAGTAATAACTAGAATTATGATTTATAACATTATACCAGAACATATAAGATTTTTAGAAATTTCATGTAATGTCTGAAACATTTATATTAACATATTTCCATACAAATAACCCAAAGAAAGGTTAGTATTAGTTGTTTTATTTTTGTTTGTTTGTTTTTTTATACTGCAAATTCTTATTAGTCATCAGTTTTATACACATCAGTGTATACATGCCAATCCCAATCGCACAATTCAGCACACCACCATCCCCACCCCACCGCGGTTTTCCCCCTTTGGTGTCCATACGTTTGTTCTCTACATCTGTGTCTCAACTTCTGCCCTGCAAACTGGTTCATCTGAACCATTTTTCTAGGTTCCACATACATGCATTAATATACGATATTTGTTTTTCTCTTTCTGGCTTATTTCACTCTGTATGACAGTCTCTAGATCCATCCATGTCTCAACAAATGACTCAATTTCGTTCCTTTTAAGGGCTGAGTAATATTCCATTGTATGTATGTACCACACCTTCTTTATCCATTCGTCTGTCAATGGGCATTTAAGTTGCTTCCATGACCTTGCTATTGTAAATAGTGCTGCAATGAACATTGGGGTGCTTGTGTCTCTTTGAGTTATGGTTTTCTCTGGGTATATGCCCAGTAGTGGGATTGCTGGATCATATGGTAATTATATTTTTAGTTTTTTAAGGAACCTCCATACTGTTCTCCATAGTGGCTGTATCAATTTACGTTCCCACCAACAGTGCAAGAGGGTTCCCTTTTCTCCACACCCTCTCCAGCATTTGTTGTTTGTAGATTTTCTGATGATGCCCATTCTAACTGGTGTGAGGTGATACCTCATTGTAGTTTTGATTTGCATTTCTCTAATAATGAGTGATGTTGAGCAGCTTTTCATGTGCTTCTTGGCCATCTGTATGTCTTCTTTGGAGAAATGTCTATTTAGGTCTTCTGCCCATTTTTGGATTGGGTTGTTTGTTTCTTTAATATTGAACTGCATAAGCTGTTTATATATTTTGGAGATTAATCCTTTGTCTGTTGATTCATTTGCAAATATTTTCTCCCATTCTGAGGGTTGTCTTTTCGTCTTGTTTATGTTTTCCTTTGCTGTGCAAAATCTTTGAAGTTTCATTAGGTCCCATTTATTTATTTTTGTTTTTATTTCCATTACTCTAGGAGGTGGATCAAAAAAGATCTTGCTGTGATTTATGTCAAAGAATGTTCTTCCTATGTTTTCCTCTAAGAGTTTTATAGTGTCCAGTCTTACACTGAGGTCTCGAATCCATTTTCACTTAATTTTTGTATATGGTGTTAGGGAGTGTCCTAATTTCATTCTTTTACATGTAGCTGTCCAGTTTTCCCAGCACCACTTATTGAAGAGACTGTCTTTTCTCCATTGTATATCTTTTCCTCCTTTGTCATAGATTAGTTGACCATAGGTGCGTGGGTTTATCTCTGGGCTTTCTATCTTGTTCCATAGATCTATGTTTCTGTTTTTGTGCCAGTACCATATTGTCTTGATTACTGTAGCTTTGTAGTATAGTCTGAAATCAGGGAGTCTGATTCCTCCAGCTCCATTTTTTTCCCTCAAGACTGCTTTGGCTATTCGGGGTCATTTGTGTCTCCATACAAATTTTAAGATGATTTGTTCTAGTTCCATAAAAAATGCCATTGGTAATTTGGTAGGGATTGCATTGAATCTGTAGATTGCTTTAGGTAGTATAGTCATTTTCACAATATTGATTCTTCCAATCCAAGAACATGGTATATCTCTCCATCTGTTGGTATCATCTTTAATTTCTTTCATCAGTGTCTTATAGTTTTCTGCATACAGGCCTTTTGTCTCCCTAGGTAGGTTTATTCCTAGGTATTTTATTCTTTTTGTTGCAATGGTAAATGGGAGTGTTTCCTTAATTTCTCTTTCAGATTTTTCCTCATTAGTGTATAGGAATACAAGCGATTGCTGTGCATTAATTTTGTATCCTGCAACTTTACCAAATTCATTGATTAGCTCTCGGAGTTTTCTGGTGGCATTTTTAGGATTCTCTATGTATAGTATCATGTCATCTGCAAACAGTGACAGTTTTACTTCTTCTTTTTCAATTTGTATTCCTTTTATTTCTTTTTCTTCTATGATTGCTGTGGCTAGGACTTACAAAACTATGTTGAATAATAGTGGTGAGAGTGGACATCCTTGTCTCATTCCTGATCTTAGAGGAAATGCTTTCAGTTTTTCACCATTGAGAATGATGTTTGCTGTGGGTTTGTCATATATGGCCTTTATTATGTTGAGGTAGGTTCCCTCTATGCCCACTTTCTGGAGAGTTTTTATCATAAATGGGTGTTGAATTTTGTCAAAAGCTTTTTCTGCCTCTATTGAGATGATCATATGGCTTTTATTCTTCAATTTGTTAATATGGTGTATCACATTGATTGATTTGTGTATATTGAAGAATCCTTGAATCGCTGGGATAAATCCCACTTGATCGTGGTGTATGATCCTTTTAATGTGCTGTTAGATTCTGTTTGCTAGTATTTTGTTGAGGATTTTTGCATCTATATTCATCAGTGATATTGGTCTGTAATTTTCTTTTTTTGTAGTATCTTTGCCTGGTTTTGGTATCAGGGTGATGGTGGCCTCATAGAATGAGTTTGAGAGTGTTCCTTCCTCTGCAATGTTTTGGAAGAGTTTGAGAAGGATGGGTGTTAGCTCTTCTCTAAATGTTTGATAGAATTCACCTGTGAAGCCATCTGGTCCTGGACTTTTGTTTGTTGGAAGATTTTTAATCACAGTTTCAATTTCATTACTTGTGATTGGTCTGTTCATATTTCCTGTTTCTTCCTGGTTCAGTCTTGGAAGGTTATACCTTTCTAAGAATTTGTCCATTTCTTCCAGGTTGTCCATTTTATTGGCATAGAGTTCCTTGTGGTAGTCTCTTAGGATGCTTTGTATTTCTGCGGTGTCTGTTGTAACTTCTCCTTTTTCATTTTTAATTTTATTGATTTGAGTCCTCTCCCTCTTTTTCTTGATGAGTTTGGCTAGTGGTTTATCAATTTTGTTTATCTTCTCAAAGAACCAGCTTTTAGTTTTATTGATCTTTGCTATTGTTTTCTTTGTTTCTATTTCATTTATTTCCACTCTGATCTTTATGATTTCTTTCCTTCTGCTAACTTTGGCTTTTGTTTGTTCTTCTTTCTCTAGTTCCTTTAGGTGTAAGGTTAGATTGTTTACTTGAGATTTTTCTTGTTTCTTGAGGTAGGCTTGTATAGCTATAAACTTCCCTCTTAGAACTGCTTTTGCTGCATCCCATAGGTTTTGGATCATCGTGTTTTCATTGTCATTTGTCTCTAGGTATTTTTTGATTTCCTCTTTGATTTCTTCAGTGATCTATTGGTTATTTAGTAACGTATTGTTTAGCCTCCATATGTTTGTGTTTTTTATGTTTTTTCCCCTGTAATTCATTTCTAATCTCATAGCGTTGTGGTCAGAAAAGATGCTTGATATGATTTCAATTTTCTTAAATTTACTGAGGCTTGATTTGTGACCCAAGAGGTGATCTGTCCTGGAAAATGTTCTGTGCGCACTTGAGAAGAAAGTGTAATCTGCTGTTTTTGGATGGAATGTCCTATAAATATCAATTAAATCTCTCTGGTCTATTGTGTCATTTAAAGCTTCTGTTTCCTTATTTATTTTCATTTTGGACGATTTGTCCATTGCTGTAAGTGAGGTGTTAAAGTCTCCCACTATTATTGTGTACCTGTCAATTTCCTCTTTTATAGCTGTTAGCAGTTGCCTTATGTATTGAGGTGCTCCTATGTTGGGTGCATATATATTTATAATTGTTATATCTTCTTCTTGGATTGATCCCTTGATCATTATGTAGTGTCCTTCTTTGTCTCTTGTAACATTCTTTACTTTAAAGTCTATTTTATCTGATATGAGTATAGCTACTCCAGCTTTCTTTTGATTTCCATTTGCATGGAATATCTTTTTCCATCCCCTCACTTCCAGTCTGTATGTGTCCGTAGGTCTGAAGTGGGTCTCTTGTAGACAGCATATATATGGGTCTTGTTTTTGTATCCATTCAGCAAGCCTGTGTCTTTTGGGTGGAACATTTAATCCATTCACGTTTAAGGTAATTATAGATATGTATGTTCCTATGACCATTTTCTTATTTGTTTTGGGTTTGTTTTTGTAGATCCTTTTCTTCTCTTGTGTTTCCCACTTAGAGAAGATCCTTTAGCATTTGTTGTAGAGCTGGTTTGGTGGTGCTGAATTCTCTTAGCTTTTGCTTGTCTGTAAAGCTTTTGATTTCTCCATCGAATCTGAATGAGATCCTTGCTGGGTAGAGTAATCTTGGTTGTAGGTTCTTCCCTTTCATCAATTTAAGTATATCATGCCACTCCCTTCTGGCTTGTAGAGTTTCTGCTGAGAAATCAGCTGTTAACCTTATGGGAGTTCCCTTGTATGTTATTTGTCGTTTTTCCCTTGCTGCTTTCAATAATTTTTCTTTGTCTTTAATGTTTGCCACTTTGATTACTATGTATCTCGGCATGTTTCTCCTTGGGTTTATCCTGTATGGGACTCTCTGCGCTTCCTGGACTTGGGTGGCTATTTCCTTTCCCATGTTAGGGAAGTTTTCGACTATAATCTCTTCAAATATTTTCTCTGGTCCTTTTTCTCTCTCTTCTCCTTCTGGGACCCCTATAATGCGAATGTTGTTGCGTTTAATGTTGTCCCAGAGGTCTCTTAGGCTGTCTTCATTTGTTTTCATTCTTTTTTCTTTATTCTGTTCTGCAGCAGTGAATTCCACCATTCTGTCTTCCAGGTCACTTATCCGTTCTTCTGCCTCAGTTATCCTGCTATTGATTCCTTCTAGTGTAGTTTTCTTTTCAGTTATTGTATTGTTCATCTCTGTTTGTTTGTTCTTTAATTCTTCTAGGTCTTTGTTAAACATTTCTTGCATCTTCTTGATCTTTACCTCCATTCTTTTTCTGAGGGCCTGGATCATCTTCACTATCATTATTCTGAATTCTTTTTCTGGAAGGTTGCCTATCTCCACTTCATTTAGTTGTTTTTCTGGGGTTTTATCTTGTTCCTTCATCTGGTACAAAGCCCTCTACCTTTTCATCTTGTCTGTCTTTCTGTGAATGTGGTTTTTGTTCCACAGGCTGTGGGATTGTAGTTCTTCTTGCTTCTGCTGTCTGCCCTCTGGTGGATGAGGCTATCTAAGAGGCTTGATGGGAGGGCCTGGTCAATTGCATAGCTTTTTGAAAAACTTCTTATTTTGAAATAATTATAGACTCACTGGACTAGTACAAAGAGGCTCTTCAACCCTCCACCTAGCTTCCTTCAAAGGTGACACTCCACATACTCCAGTGCAATAGCCGAACCAGAGAATCGACATTGGAACAATACTATTAACTGGACTATAGACCATATTCAGTTTTCAGCATGTACTCATGTATGTTTATATGTGTGTGTGTGTTTAGTTTTGTGCAGCTTCATTACATGTTTAGGTTTGTATAACCACCATCACTGCTCCATCACCCTAGGGGAGCTCCCTCTTGCTGTCCCTTCTAGGTGCACTCATCTCCCCACCTGAGTCCCTGTACCCAAGCACTGGTCTATTCTCCATTTTTACAGTTTTGTCCTTTTAAGAATGTTAAATGCAGTCATGCAGTGTGTAACCTTTGGAAGTGGACTTTTTCCAGAAACCATGCTCTTTCAAAGCATACTCTTTTTTCTTGACTGTATACCATGAACATCATTCCATTCAACTTGCTTTCCCATCTATTTTCATTTGTTCTTTTAGATAGGAAAACAACCAAAAGAATTAAAACAGTACACATCAAGATGATAAAACTGTGAAAGAAAAACAAATTTGCCTGCTGAATATAAAGTATAATGAAGATATTTAGTTTTCAAACTTCACTTAAGTAACACCAATAAAACAATTTTAATTTAATCTGAAAGTGGAGGCAGATATTCCTACTTCTCTCTGACTACTCCATATGAGTCTTCAGGGAAAGCAGATAGAAAAAGAACTACGAATGCCAGTGACATAAAATTCTCATAAGCTATTTATTTTTAACATCTTTATTGGAGTATAATTGCTTTACAATTGTGTGTTAGTTTCTGCTGTGTAACAAAGTGAATCAGCTATACGTATACATATATCCCCATATACCCTCCCTTTTGCGTCTCCCTCCCACCCTCCCTATCCCACCCCGCTAGGTGGTCACAAAGCACTGAGCTAATCTCCCTGTGCTATGTGTCTGCTTCCCACTAGCTATCTATTTTACATTTGGTAGTGTACATATGTCAATGCCACTCTCTCTCTTTGTCCCAGCTTATCCATCCCCCTCTCCTTGTCCTCAAGTCCATTCTCTATGTCTGCATCTTTATTCCTGTCCTGCCCCTAGGCCCCTAGTTTCTTCAGAACCTTGTTTTTTTTTTTTTAGATTCCATATATATGTGTTAGCATACGGTATTTGCTTTTCTCTTTATGACTTACTTCATTCTGTATGACAGACTCTAGGTCCATCATAAGTTATTTAACATAGTAGGTGGAAAGCCATATGCTCTACACTGGAAAAAAGTTTTCTTAATTTTAATGAAATTATAAAATTCCATGATAAAATTGAAAAAGGCTTCTGTTTAAGTTGATGCCTTCTACCTAGAAATTTGCAGCAAAGATTTTCTCTTCAAAGTCATTATTAATATCAGGTATATTTCTAACATTGCTAAATATTCGTTAAGTCACTGATATAAATTCAAGTAATTCAAATGTCAGGCTGAGTTCTCAGTAGTGATTTACATGGGCAAGAATTTTATGAGAGTGCATTATTAGTTTGCTGGCTGCCTTCATATATAAAGGTTATAAAAAGAATTTTATCCAACAGTTATGATTTTTAGCATAGCACTAGGTAAATATAAATACCCAGAAGAATGTATGTGGCTTCAAAACTTGTGCAGAAATGGTCAAAGAGTGATTCGGCTTCTCAAATTATGGACACCCTTTTTTCTCATTAAATGATACATGCAGTCTTTTCTCATTTGGAATGAAAGCATATCTGATAGCTGTTTCGATAGTATTGTAGTGAATCCTGGACTCCACATTGGTTTTTCAGCACCACCCTTCCCTGATAGCTCCACCAAACACCCTGACTTTAACTATATGTGTACTTCGGACATTTCAACTTTTAAAACCATTTGTATATTTTTAAACTATCCACTTGGAAAACTTGTCAGTGTAGATATTATTGTAATTCAGATAGGGCAGGCAAGAGTCTTGGAGGATGATTAAATTTTGGTGTTTCACTGTCTGTCTGAGATTTGATTTTTTAATTTGCATGTTTAAGCACACACCTTTATTAGTTTCTTCAGAAGCAATCAGTTGGGTGTCACACTTTAGAGAAACTGATTTATAAAATGAGCGTATTATATTAATTATGGAATTCTAAACATGTGTTTTCAAATGTTACACTCTCCTGGTCACAGGTGAGAAGTTGTCTTCTCAGAGGACAGAGTTATGGAGAAGAAGGTTGCTTGTTGGACAATGAATTAAAGTAAAGCAATTTGGAGGTTTCTTAAGACACTTGGGAACTAGAGAGAAAACAGGTGCCTTTCCTACACCAGGGTTTCTGATTTAGGAGGTCTTGCCTCCAGAATCTATTAATAAGCTTATCAACGTTTTTCCTGTCATTAAGCAGAGAAACACAGCTTTAAGTGGTATGTCCATCAATCTGTTGTAGTTTGCTGGGCAACTGAAAGGGGATTTCTACACAGTACTGTTCATATTTGTCAAATCCTCCTTTTCCGGGACAGTGTTGAAAACACTTTCCTTCTTTTCCCCTCCCCATCTCCTTCTCACACTCTTTAAAATAGTTCTCATCTATTTCCAAAGTTAAAACATCATAGATAATTTACAATTAATTAAATTACATCATATATCCGATGCTACATTTTTAAGGCTTTAAAGGTGTAATCGACACATAATAAACTGCACCTATTTTAAATGTACAATTCGATACATTTTGACAAATGCATATACAAGTGAAGTCATCATCAATCTCAAGATAGTGAACATGTCCGTTAAAGAAAAACAAGCTCCAAAGTTTTCTTGTGTCCCTTTGTACTTCCTCCCTCCTCCTCATCCTCACCCCGCTAAATTCCAGTAGCCATTGCTCTGCTTCATAGGTTAAAAGGATCCATTTCTGATGTGATTTAGGAAGGCATTACCAGCTTGCTGAGATTTTATAGGCACCCTAAGATTTTGAGTTGGTTGTTTTCCCAGGGCAGATTCACTTTCTAAGCTAAGTGTTGTTAGATTTCTGTTCACACACAGTGAAAATTGATTATCACCTTTCTGTAGGGAAACATGATATGTGCTTATATTGTTTAAAATGTCCATGCACTTTGACCCAGAAATTCTGCCTTGAAGAACATAGGCATGTGCTTAAAGATATTGTGTGATATTCATTGAACAGATTCTTGTAATTAAAAAAAATGGAACATTCATAAATATCCTTCAATAAGGGATTAAGTAAAAACGAACATCTGTGTAGTGGAATAATATTAAGCTATTAAAATTGTTTTGTAGATTATTGTTGCAGAAAGATATTTATAATATATCATTCATGAAATCAATCACCGGGCACAAGTATATTTATGTAATATGAACTATGAAAAAATACATAAAAATATTGGGACGGTTATATTTTAGATCAACAGTGCCTCTTGTTAGTTGAACTCTGAGTATTTTAATATTTTTCCTGTTTTGTTTATATTTGCTAATTTTTTCGACAGTGAAATAATGTTTTGGAAAAAATATTATTGCAAATTATATTTTATATAATAAACTTAGCACAATGCCTGACTCTTCATATTTTCCGGGTTCTTTTTTCTTTATTTTTTATTGCTTTTTTGTGTGCTTTTACCCCAATATTAAGGCTTAAACCCAGTGAGGGCTTGGTCTGTTTTTGACATTCTTTCTCCTCATACATATTCACATAGAGGGAATCAACTGCTTTTTTTTTTATTATATTCTCAAAGCAGTACTTATAGGTCTATAATTGTATCCGTAACATAGCTTTGCAATGATTTCTTTACATAGTTCTCTTTGTGGAACTGAAATCCAGTTGATAGCACCAGATGAGTCTTGTTGATTTTCCTTTGCTTCAAGGTATTTAATAAATACCGACTCAGAGACTGGCAGCCTGAATGGATGGTCTTCTCCACGTGTCAGGCGCAAATGAGTATGTGATCAACTAAGTGGTGATATTTACACATAGATTTAGATTATTTCAGGTTGTGTGATGTCAGAGTTTGCATTCATTCTCTTTTTCTTTTAAAATCATCATAACATTAATTAACTGAAAAACAGTCTGAGAATTTAAAGCAAGATGGCTTATACAGTAACTGTTACTTCCTAGGCTGATTCTTAGAAAACATATTTATACTAGAACATTCTAAAATGTATGAACAATCTTGACCCTTCAATTTGGAGCAATCTGGAAATATATGGAGCTATGCATAAGTAATGATTAGTGAAACTGTATGTATATTGTCATGAATATATAGTTGAAAGGGATTTTCAATTTAACATATCCATTTTATCACAAAAATGAGTTGAACAATAACATAATAAAAGGTACATATACCTAAGGACATTTAAAATATTGATAAACATCAAAACCAGTAAATGTTTTGAACTAGGTAGATTCCACAATGTGTACTTTGCTAAGAGGAGTACAAAATATTTTTTTGGTTTTTATGGTTATCAACAAGTAGAATACAAAATATTGTTTAAAATATCACTAAATATGAGTTCTAAAGCAGAAATAAATAAACATTGCAATATGTTTGACTTTAGAAAAAAATCCTCCTAAAAATACCTGTCAGCTAAAGATAAAATTTTTTTTAAATTATAGAGTTTATTGCCTGATTGAGATGCCTGCTAGTTTGTCAGGAGAGAATATTGTCTGGCATTCAACTCCCAGAGGAATCTCTATTTTCAGGTGAAAGAAATTATAAAGTCTGTTAAGTAAACAGCACAGTATCATATTATATCCTAGTGGCCCAAATAAATGCAAAGCACAACTGAGGCGACCTCTGTATACCTGAAGTATCTTTTAGAGATTGTTGTGTCAATTGAAAAATACATTACATGGAGTCAGCCTTCATGCTTTATTCTGCCCCTTTAAAATTCACCATCTTTATTACCTCTCACTACTTTTACTTACCAATTTGAAAGGCAATATGGTCTTTCTTTTCCCCCAGAAATAGCAGTAATAGAGGCAGTGCGGAATAATTAGGACACTAAAATCGACAGCTGAATTTAATATTCCATTAGTGCTTTAACTGTATGTGCTGTCTGTGGATGTACGTGTAATTTTGGGGAATAGCCTTATTGACATCATGCATGGTATCACCTAAAATTAAATGGCAAGCAACAATTCACCAATAGAAATGCTGTTCAAGAATATAACAAATCATGGAAATGGAAACGATGATAGTGACGTATAGATTTGCTAGTAAGGATGGATATATACAATAGACTGTGGCCTAATACTTGCTTAACTGTCATAAAATGTACTAGTGTAGGAGAAATATATGTTGAAGAGAGTGAGATTTTCTTCAAAGAAATTATTATTAAGAGATAAATGTGGGGTCTTGGAAAAATATTTAAAAACAACAAAAATATGTAGAGCAGAGAAACTCCATATTATGAAACCGTATCAATTATCTGGTAAAGACCCAGGTGAAATTTCAAAACCCCTGTTTGGCTCTCCCACCCATGACTGATCCATGCCTGGCCCCAAACTCTCCCTTCTTTGTGCTAATTTTTGGATAATCTCAAAGATGGCATATAGTCTTTGCCTTTCCTGCTATAGTAATTTAGTTTATTTATTTATTCAACACATTTATTGAGTACCTGTAATATTCTAAGAATAGTGCTAGATGCAGGTAATATAAAGCAAACCAAGGAGCTGTGGCAGTACAGCTTAGCAAGAAAGAACTCAGGGTTGTATATAAACACATTATGTATGTATATATGAATATATAAACACATTATATGTAATATATAAACATATATAACAATTAATATATAATATAATAATTAACATATAGTACCCTATATATAATACCCCTGTATTCATCACTACAGATGCTGGGGTGTCACTGAACAGTTTAAGCAAGGTCATGACAGTATTAGATTTGCATTTTTGAAAGGTCACACTGACAGGAGAAAGAAGGCAAGTTAAAAAGTGAGCTTGGAAGTAGGAAGACAAGTTAGTTGACTGCTGTAATTGATAAGAGGCAATAAAGGCTTGCACTGGGAGAGTAGCCAGGGTGAAGGGTTATCTCTTCCACATGGAGGGAGCAGAAGAGTAAAGGAATGGAAGGAATTCAGGATGATATTCATAGTTTCTTGTGAAACTGGATGCATGCTGGTTCTAGTAACCTGAAAGAAATGGATTAGGCACGTGGATCTCAACTGGGGGTGATTTTGCCTCCCAGGAGATGTTTGGCAATGTCTGGAGATATTTTTGGTTGTCATAGTTTGGACTGGGTTGGGAATTGTATTGACGTCTACTGGGTAGAGGCCAAGGATGTGCTCAATATCCCACAAGGCACACAACAGTCCTCATAACAAAGGATTATCCCACCCATGTCATCCAGGTTGAGGAACCATACATTAGGGAAATGGAAGGAAGAGTTAGGCATTTTGGTAGAGAAATAAGATGTTAAACTCAGTTTTGTACATTTTGAATTTGAAGTACCTGTTAAACATTATCATTCTGCTTAAATTACATGACTTGTTAAAAATCAAGTGGTAGAGTGTTGGGGTAAATTTGAAAAATTGGTTGCAGTCACAAATTAAAGGGCATGCATTATGTATAAATAGTATAGAACGATTCAGTTATGTATATATGCAGAAATTATGGTTCCTTTTGAACATAAACTAAATATATGTATATATATTACATAGGAGTATAATTTGAATAGTACTGTCTGTATAGGAAGGAATAACAGTACGGGCTATGGCTACTTTGGGTGTATACAAATAAGTTTATGTAGCTATATTTTATGAAATCGAGGAATACACTATGTTGTCATACCCTAAAAAACAAGGTAGGATACATATCATTGTCTTCAAGAACTTTCTCTCTTTATAGAATATTTTTAAAAGTTTAAAAGATCAATATGTATTTAAGTTGATAATGGGTTGGAGTCGAGAAAGCAAACTGAAAGAGGTAGAAAAAGATCAGATTGCAAGCAAAACTTGTTTCAGTTCCCACTTATTATAGAGTTATACCACCTCACACTTTTCTTAGATTCTTCCTAAATGGTGGACTTTCTACAGTTTAGGCAATATTGATAAAATTCAGCTGAATTCCGGCAGTAAATAGAAAAGTACCATTGGTGCCATGATCTTATCTATAGCATATTTCTTGTTCTCACATTGGTTTGTTTTATGTTTATAGGATGCTATTTTTGAGAAAAAGCTCATATCTATTCTTTTCAAAGAGCTGAAGTTTCCAAGATTTAATTAATAAGACCAATTAATTCAGATAATTGTTTCCGAAGTTGAAAAATTTGAGCCAATTATCCATGCAAATTGACCTTTCTGGTGTAGTACTATTTGAATTGCTATACTCAGCTTATGTTTAATTACAGTATCTGTGTTTAATTATTGTATCTGAATAATGTTTAAGGAGCTCCCATGTTTAATTACTGTTTCTGACTAATGGAATTTCTCTTAAGTAGTCTCTATCATTATCAGCTAAGCAACGAGAGCTCTGTGGGTTTGTCCTCAGCCTGGTTCTTCAGGCTCATCTTGCTTCATGGGTCCCTTTTGTGTACTATGTGCCAGGCCCAGGCATTCTCTTAGCTCCCTTTGTAGGAAGGGGGCTGAGCTGCTTCCTACTTTGGGGCCTTCACACTTGTTAACCCTCCTTCCTTCTGCTCTGATCTGTAGATCTCAGCTCCTGACACTATCTGAAGAACAATATCTTCTCTGACTTTCCAGAGCAGCGGTCCCCAACCTTTTTGGCACCAGGGACCGGTTTCGAGGAAGACAGTTTTTCCACAGATGGGGCGGGGGATGGTTCAGGCGGTAACTCGAGCCATGGGGAGCGATGGGGAGCTGCAGATGAAGCTTCACTCGGTTGCCCACCACTCACCTCCTGCTGTGCGGCCTGGTTCCTGGACCGGTACTGGTCCACGGGCCAGGGGTTGGGAACCCCTGATCCAGAATACTCCCTTCATGGGCCCCCTCCCTTTTAATGTTAGCATATCCTCATGTAATTTTCCTTTATACCAGGTACTGCGATTGTTTTTATTTGTAATCTGTGTTTATTTAATTTTATGCCACAAGCTCTACATAGTAATTCACCATTGTATACTCCACAGCATTTGTTGAATAAATAAATAAATGAATATGAATAAATGAATGATTCAGTCAACCACAAAATTAAAAGGTAGGCTTTTAATGGTCAATGCTTTATACCTATGGGTTTCTAAAGCCATTTCATTAGCACAGTGATTGAAAATACAAATGCATCTAAAAACCAGAAAGTAAAAGAAATGAGTGAAGTGTCAGAGATAGGTCAATAAGGAGAGCTGGGTGGGAGAGGACTTTCAGGACGATGGTGAAGTGGATAACCCATGCCACTGGTATTCAGATTGAATAACTTTAACACTCTGGATGCCAGTGAATAATAACTTAATCTCATGGGTTTCAGTACGTTAGTTCTCAGATGCTGGGGGCAGTGGCAGCCTCAGAACATGAATGTTAGGCAGATGGTTGCTTATGGTCACATACCATAGCTTTGCTTAGATGTCACCAAGCCAACGACCCAAATGTGTCTATGAATATTCAAGAATATTCGTTCAGTTATGCTGTAAGATGGATCATTTATTTAAGCAGTGTTGAGTAACAATATGTATGAAAATAGAAGTGTAAGATAGTCTTGTGCAAGGAATCTCAGTGGAAATTTATAATTAAGATCTAAAATATACTTGGATGTAGTGTTTATCAGAGTTAGGTAGGACTATGCGGAGATGGCCTCTAAGATGGCAAGCAGTGGTCGTGCCTGCTGGTATCCACACTCCTGTGTAATGCCCTCCACTTGAGTGTGGGCTGGACTTACTGTCTCAGTTCTAATAAAAAGAATATGGCGGAAGGGATGAATGTCACTGAGATTTGGTTAAAAGACTATGGCTTCCGTCTTGTGTCTTCTCTCTTGTTGTCTCTCATATCACTCACTCTGGGGGAAGCCGACTGCCACGTTGTGAATGTGGAAACAGAGGACAACTATCCAATGAGCACAAAGGTTATTTACTCAGAGCTTGCTAGAGCAAGGGAGTCAGCCACTGTCACTTGAGTTTGGCAGAGACTCAAAGGCAGTCAGAGGAGTGGGAGAAAAGGGAGGGCTTCAGGCGTACCCTTTAGGAGGCTGTTGGCCTGGGGGAGCTGAAGACGGACTAACCAGAAGTGGGGCACCCTCTGAGGTTGCTTAGGGGAGCATGTTTGACTTTTTTGGTCCTAAATTGGAATTAGGGGGCAAAAATTAGGGAAGCTGACCATCTTGGCCATTTGGATTGATTGCAACAGAAGTTGTGGTTTGACTTCCCGGACAGTTTGCTGCAGAGGTCACGATTGGGCTTCCTGGACTGGTTGCTGCTGGTTGTGGGTCAGAGTTTTATTTTTATATACGCTCGGCTTATTGTCCATTTTATATTCAGTCTCTTGGGAGGTCACCGTGCTGAGAGACCCCCATAAGTGAGGCTAGAAGCAGGTTTTCTGAGGCCTGCCAGTAGCTATATGACTGAGCTTAGAAGCAGAGAGAGCTCCACCCGGTAGAGCTTTGGGGTGACTGCAGCCCTGGAAGACCCTTGATCACAGCCTTGTGGAAGAGCCTCCGCTGAGACTACTTAGCTAAGTTTCTGTCTGATTCCTGACCAACAGAAACTGACACAATGAATGCTTATTGTTGCCAGCCACTAAATTATAGGGTATTCTGTTATGCAGCAACAGTTAATACAGATGCTCTTCTGTCAATCAGATCGCTGAGGATTTTAACTCAAGAACTAAGAGTTTTATCTGGGAGGCAAAGTCCATTGCAATATTTCCCAGAAGGTATAATTTCTCTCCAAGAAATATAAAAACTAAGTCAAAAAGAGTTAATCACTGCTCCTTGTTGAACCGTCTTTTCCTTTTCTGTTTTATTTAATGACAACATCATCTACCCAGCCCAGTAGCCAAGAAACTCTTGAGTCATCTTCTATTCTTTAACCAAATATTTACTGAGTCTCTACTATGTGCTAGGCACTGTTCTGTCACTTAGATTATAGCAAAATTACCTGCCCTTGTGGATCTTAACATTCCAGTGAGAAAAAGGGAAAATAAACTAAAAGCATAACTCTTGTGAGGGGAGTAAGGTCAAATTCTACATCATCACAGGGTATGGTATAAAGAGTAAGCTGTGTTGAGTCACACTGGAAGCCAAGCATCAGGTCAAGACGAGAAGTCTGGGTCCCCTAATTCTTGATAGTCTGACAGTGATGCCAGCTGAACAGAAAACAGGTCTGTTTTCCAGTGAAGGGACGCAGTCCTCCACTGCCCTTCCTTCTTTTTGTGAGAGCATGTGAACAACTTTGTTTGCTCTTGGACGGACTACGTGAGCACCAGACCATCTGGGAGGCAGTTTAGAGTTGTTGGCTAGTAAAGCCAGCTACCCAGCATGTGGAAACCTTGGGAAGTTTCAGGCCTTCGTTCTAGAAGAATCCCATGTGCCTGTGAATTTTCATGACAATTGAGTTCAGGTGCAACCCCTCCAGCCAGGATTAGGGGGCTCCCCAACCCTTTGTCATAGATTTCCTGGAATCACTTTCTGACAGTTCTGCTTATTGCAGTGGCATGATAAATGCATCATTTATACAATGCATTATGTGATATGTGCTATGGAAGAAGGAAAAGTAAAGCACGCTATGTAGAATAGAGGGTGTGGAGTAGAGGGTGGGTTGTAAAGAATGTTCTGGATGTATTTGAAGAATGGTAAGGTGACCAACACAGCAGGAGTGGAATGAGAGAGGGGGAAAGGAGTAAGAGAGGAAGTGAGAAAAGTAAAGAGGGTTAGATCATACAGGGCCTTGTGGGACATTTTATGAACTTTGCTTTTACTTTGAAGTGGAGAGCAATCAGAGATTTGTCAGCACATTGACCCAGTCCTGTGTTTTAGAAACTTCACTGTGCTGTTGTTTTGAGTATAGTCTAGACATGTCTGGAATTCAGGAAAGAGGTCTAGACTAGAGATATGCAATCGGGAGTCATTGGCTCACATAGAGTATTTAAAGCCATGAAACTGGATGAGATCACCAGAACGTGAATCTAGATAGAGAAAAGAAGAGGACTGAAGCCCAGGTCCTGGGAACTCCAAAATTAGAAGGATGGAGGAGGAGAGGAAACAGCATAGGAGGCTGAGAAAGAATGACCAGCGAGGCAGGAGGAAAACCAAGAAAGTATACTGTACTGGAAAGCTAGTAAAGAAAATGTATTAGGTAGGAGGGAGTGAGAAACTGTCCAATGCTGCTGGTATGTCACCTGTGATGGGGACTGAAATTCACCAATGAATTGGCAACTGAGTGGAGGTCACCAGTGAAGTGCACAGTATTTGTTTTGGTGGAATAGTGGAGGCAAAGCCTGATGGAAGAGAGGGTTACAGAAAAATGGAAAAGAGAATTGCAGTGATAATGTATAAATTTTGATACACAGGATTGCAGAGAATTGGGGTAGTAGGTGGCAGCAAAATTAGCAAAATCTCTCTCAACCCTTGCAGATAATTGGATATCGAGTCTAGTCCCCGATTCTAATTTTTTTTTTTATAAATTTATTTATTTATTTATTTTAGCTGTGTTGGGTCTTCGTTTCTGTGCGAGGGCTTTCTCTAGTTGCGGCAAGTGGGGGCCACTCTTCATCGCGGTGCGCGGGCCTGTCACTATCGCGGCCTCTCCTGTTGCGGAGCACCGGCTCCAGACGCGCAGGCTCAGTAGTTGTGGCTCACGGACCTAGTTGTTCCGCGGCATGTGGGATCTTCCCAGACCAGGGCTCGAACCCGTGTCCCCTGCATTGGCAGGCAGATTCTCAACCACTGCGCCACCAGGGAAGCCCCCCGATTCTAATTTTATCTTTTAACATTATTTTCCTCCATGTTTATGTCATTGGCCTGGGGATTTTCATCTGGTTCTTTGCTATCTCTCACCTGACCTATGACCTAGCACCTCACTATGTATGTCCGTAATCACCTTATTACCATCCCACTATTTCCGTAGCATCTTCCTGCTTCATTACGCCTGCTGGGACTCTGTCTCCAAAACATTCCATTTGTGATGTCACTAGCCTAAGCTGGTTTAAGTCTTTAAATGACTTCACAAATATAGATTGGTTGTAGCTCCTAAGCAGGTTGGCACTCCAGCGACACAAAGACGGGAAAACCAGGCTTCGAGAGGAAACTAGATCTAGGCTGTGCGGTGTGGCTAGCCTGCCAGATGGGGTCGCTGTTGTAAGATCTACAGTGTCCAAGTCATGGTGAGCGTTTCTCCTCATCAGGACCTTTCAGGAGTCAAAGACCTGATTTTATAGGTAAGAAGATGAAAGCTCTTCACCTATTCTCAGTAGAGTTCAGCCTGGTTATACAGGGTGTTGGATTTAGGACCACAGGTGATTTTAGATACCCACCTGGTGGGGAATGTAAGATTCCTAAATTTCTGACAGGTTTAGTTCTCATTGGTTCACGTTTCACCTGCAGGTGGAAGGTTTTCAGGCCAAGCAGTAGTTGACATTTGTTATCTCATTCCATAAATGTACCAACATATGCTCCTCTACATTATGAATATACCTATATTTTTTCTATATGTCTGTATGTTATGCTTACCTTTTTTGCTTTTTTTTCTTTCTCCTGATTTTGAAACTCACTTTATTTTGTTTTAAATAATATAAAGTCATAAAATTTGTTGATGCCAGTGTATTGCTGCTGCAATAACATTGTTAACCTTTACTGATTCCAGGTATACTTTTGTGAACCAGGAACTGATTGTATAATCACTGTGATTTGATGAAGAAGACAACTTATTTATTTATTTTTTTTAAATCATGTCTTATAATCAGAGATGGCTTAATCAATAATATCACACTTTCTAAAATGGTGTTCCATAATACAGTATAACTCATGACTTTTTATAATGTTTGGTGACATTTTAAAGTATTGTAGTGCGTACCGGGCAGGTTAATCACACTCAGAAAGATCAGATGTTCCTAATCATGCTGATTTCTCAGCTCCTGTTTCAGCCACAGGGAAAGCCCTTAGAAGCTTCCTGTAAAATCACTTCATTCACCTCTGTGAAGCATCTCTGCTCACTTGCGTGATTATTCTTTTTAAGGCATTTATCATTTAGTAGTGGCTTTGTCCCTTGTGTTTTGTGCTCCACATGTCACCTCCATGACTGTCTATTAGAGAAGAGTTTTATTTTTCTGTTTTGAGTTATATTCGGTTTACTTAACACTCATGGAGCAAATTACTCTCTGGTTTTCCTTTTCCAAATTTTAAGTGGTAGTGTTTTTATAAATTTATGCCCTGTCTCTAAACAGATTCGGTCGTTTTATACACATACGACTTGCATCACTAAACGTTTCACATAAGTTTTTATGAAAACCATGGACCTAACATTCCATACTCTGCACTGAGATTAATATCTGTATATTACTTAGATTTTCTGAAGATGGAGACATACACTCTTTTGTGTTTTTCAGTTTTTTCACTGTTCAAATTTTACATTAGCGAGCTATCCAGAGATGATACTAAACTGGGACATTAACCACAGTCTTTGCTCATCATCCTTCACCTGTGGATCCTCCAAGATACGAATCACATGCCTTCTACAATTGATGCACATTTTCCGAAACTGTACTGGAAGGTCCCCATTTCATCCTCATATTATATGCCTGTAGTTAATTGGTATTTTGATTGAACCAGCAGAAGAATAAAAATGCCCATGAATCAAAGGAAATTATTCTCATTAGATATGAAACAAAGAAAGCAGTGGTTTTGAGAACAAATATTGCTCAAAAATATTCTCATTAAAAGAAATTGCTCTCTCTGGTATAATAAAATTCTTCTAAAGAGAAGCATCTGGCAGAATCATATAATTTACTGTAGCATAACATTTGGGATGAATTAAGTTGCTTCATGTCACAAATGCTTTCAAGGCTTCTCAATATTTTTTCTTCATTTCAACTTATCTGTGTCTCACAGTTCTCCAATTAGATCATTTTTTACTCAGCATTTCTTTAAAGACCTCACATTATAAATGTTATATAGAAATTACAGCCCCTTGAAGGTTAGAATATTGATAAACGGAATTAGTTCAAGCCCATGTGTGGAATGTGAAAGTCTTTCTGTGCTGGATTCACCTGCACAATTTTTCGTAATAATTAGTGGGAAGATTGAACTCCAAGTGCTGAGATAAATGAGCTGTGGAAGTGGACATTGAAGAAAAGACAGTCATTTGAGCTCGTGTGTTTGCCAGCCACCCGTGGGTAAACCTGCTATCGCCCTGCATTTGAGCATAATTGAGTTGTTATGTCCTTGAAGAAGCATTAAAATTAAACCTCAATGGATCTTAAAGTTGGAAGGAATTTTAGAGGCCATCTCATCCTCTGGTCTCTCCATTTCAGGTCAATTATTTCAATGACTCCTCTAACAGGACAGCTACCCACAAGGAAGCCCATTCCATTTTCAGAAAGTCTGTATTAGACTGAGATATGGCCTCTGTTTCCATATTTTGTTTCCAGATCTAGAAAACTCTTCAAACTCATCTTCTACATAAGGGTCTTTAAATTTCTGAAGTCAACTTTCACATACCCCCTAAATATTTTTAAAGTGGTATGTGCATAGTACTGTAAGAAATCTTAAGAGAGAGTTAAAGAATGACACCATTGCCTCTCAGGAGAATGTATTGGAATAAATGGAAGTAGTATGAGTTTTAGATCAAATACTAGGGCTAGAACTCCATTCAACATTTATAAGCTGTGAGGGACTATTTTTTAAAATGTCTTTGTTTGTGGATTAATATTGCTACTAAATTAGGAAAATTTTAAAAAGATTTTATACTTAAGGCTCTTAGAATATCTGGAATAAAGTCACATTCAGTCATTTTTTAAAATAAATAGACACAGGCTTAAGCATAATAGAGGGTATGATTAACTATGAGTGAATTGACACAGATCTTTGTTACTCGATGGATGCATGAACTGGTAGTATTTGTATCCACTGGGAACGTGTTAGACAAGCAAAATTTCAGACCCTACCCCAGACCTACTGAATCACAAGCTTCATTTAACCAGAACATAAAGTGATTCATACGCAAGCACTGGCATATATTAGAGATGAGTAATGGAAAGCCAGAAAACAGAAAGGTTATAGAGTAGTTGAGAAACTATTTAGAATGTGCGGACCAGGGTAGGAGAGGAAGGGGTTAGGAATCATTCCCTTTTGGAGGCCTAGTAGGTGCAAATGCCTAGAGGTGGAAATTACTGGGGACATTGAGGAGACTGACCTCATGTAATGTGAAGGATACCTGTTAGGGAATAGGAGTACGTGAGGGACTTCCCTGGTGGTCCATTGGTTAAGAGTCTGTGCTTCTACTGCAGAGGGCCCAGGTTCGATCCCTGGTCTGGGAACTAAGATCCCAGATGCCTTGCGGAGCGACCAGAAAGAAAAAAAAAAAAAGTACATGAGGCTAGAGGATCTTGAAATGAAGCACGTTTTTTTTCTATTTGATGTGGTAAGTTAGCACCTCTGTATAGGTTGGACTATATTGGAAAATAATAAGATAAGGGAAAGGAATTTACTGGAAGTAAATCCAGACAGGAAATTATAAGACCCTGGTCTAGAATGGTAGCAATGAGGAAAGAATGAAACCACCATTCTTCAAGTCCTCAGTTCATTTTATTACTTAAATTTTTATTTCACAAAAAAATGTACTTGTACATGTATTGTGTTTTTAGGTATTGGTGAATCTATTTCTGTGGAGTGTATTCCCAGGACTGTTATTGCTTGTTTTAAAAGTATTGGTTTTTGTTTATTTGTTTGTTTTGTTTTTGATGGTGGTTTAAAAAAAAGATGAAGGGTTTCTATTTTCACTGACAGCAGAAAAAGGCCCACTTTCTTTTGAAATACTGCCAGCAGCAGATCATATAGTTCTTTAATTTTTGTCAACTCGGTGGATGTAAAGTGATATCTCATCATTTTCATTTGTATTTCCATGACTAACATTTTTCCTGGCTATTTAAATATACACTTCTGTGAGTTTTCTCTTCAAAACCTTTGTTAAGGTTTTATCCTAAACAGTGGGAACGTGTTGTCTGAATATTCTTAGTAATAACCATTTTCTGTATTCTCTACAAATAGTGTTTCCCAATTTACCGATGATCATTTAACTAAATTAGGGTATATTCTGTTCTGCAAAAGCACTTAACATTTTTTATAAGTAAATACATATTTCTTTGAAATTTTTGAATTTTCTACCTAGACTAGAAAGGCCTCTCAATTTCTAGTTGATTATATGATATCTTAAATATTCTTCTAAAAACCTGTTTTATTTCATTTTACATTATTAGATTTTAATGTCAATGAAAATAATTATCATTCTGATGTGGGGTAGGCATCCAACTTTATTTTCTTACAGATGTATAGCCAATTGTGCAGTCATTACGTTTGAAATGGCTACCAGATTTATCATTTATTATGTTCCCTATATGTCAGAACCTGTTTTCTGGGCCCTCCATTATTTTCCTGACTTACTGATCCAGTCTTATGCTAATATCATGTGGTTTGTTTTGTATAGTATTTTAACATTTAGTAAGCTTAGCCCCTCTCAGTGTCTGTCTTTTTTATCATTTGGGGGACTATTCTTAGATATTTAATTAAAATAAAATATAATTTTAATTGAAATTGTATTTAATTTATCTATTAGTTTTAGAAGAATTGATTTTTATGGTATTAAATATTCCCACTCAATAACATGATGTGTCTTTCCATTTATTCAGATTCTGTTTTATATCATTTAATAGATATAGCTTGAAAAATCATTTTTTCTGTATAGCTTACTAATTTCATTCTAAATATTCTAGCATTTTATCCAGGGAGGCAAGGAAGTAAAATGTATGCTTTTCATTTTCTGGTTCTAGAGGGTTAGTTCTATATTAGAGAAATGCTTGTGATTTCTCTCTTTAACTTATCTCTAGCATGTTTCCAACATACCTTAGATTTTTGGCCTGAGCCTCTTGGGGTTTTTTATAATACTTTATCATTTCTTTTCCAGTTCATTTGACTACACTTTTCAAAACAGTTTTTCATGTAAATGGCGATAGGCATTGTTTTGTTCCTGATTTTAAAGAAATGGCTTTAACATTTCACCATTTAGAATTTTGTATGCTGTTTGTTTTTAAGAACTGGTTTGTCATATTTAAGTAGAGTCCTTTGATTCCTAATGTACTTAGAGTTTTAATAACTTAAAATAGTGGAATTTTATCAAATGCCTCTTTTGTATCTATTGATGTGATCATGTGACTTTTCTCCTTTAAGTTGTTGATATCATTGATTATGGTATGAATTTTCTTTTTATTTAACCATCTTTGCCCCTGGAATAAATATTTCTTCTCAAAGTATTATTTATTTTGTATTATGCTAATTCTAGTTATGAATTAACTATAAGTAACTGGTTACTAACATATATATATATATTTGCCTTCTCTTTCATTTTATTTCATATTTCCCCCATGATAATGATTCCTCTTAAAAAAAACTATAACAGGTTTGTGAAGGGAGAAACAGGGATGTGACAGATGAGTGGAGCTTAGCTTGGTCTTGACCAGGTTTGTGAAGTTATTGGTGGAGTAGAGCTGCTACTGCCAGGTGAGTAGGTCAGGCTTAAAGGGGGTGGGAGGCATGGGAGGATTCTTTTGGTCCAGAGGGATCAATAACCAAGGTCTCGTTCCTCATACTTTCTCACTTCTTATCAATGCTGCCGTTGTTGAGGCCAAGTGTAAATGGACCAAAGCACACGGCATCTTGGCTTTCTGTTCAGTCAGGTTCTCCACATCTAGGACCAGCTCCAGGTAACAGAGCCTGTCTGGGACTTGCAGAGAGAGTAGTGCATGGTCAGTAAGCCCTGTGAGGTTGAGTCAGTCCTGGAGGAGTCCACATCTGCTCCACAGAAGAATTCACTACAGTGAAGCCTAGAGAACTAGGAGGTCCCAGCATGCCTTGAGGAAGTTCATCTATTACACCTACTGGGTAAACCATTGGATGGGGAACTGGTCGGGGAGGGGAGGCATAGCTTCCGGCAGTGATGGCTGCTGCAGCCAGACAGGGACTCCTAAGTACAAAGAATGTTTCTTTTCTTCTTTGTGCTGTTGTTTCCCCTTTTGTAACACTGTCTTTATCAGGCTTTGTTATTAATATTTGGTGGCTTTATTAAACGAACTGTGAAGGCTTCCAACTTTCACTGTAGCTGAGAATAGAAGTATCTGCTATTTAGAAATTAGATAGTACTCATGTGTGAAGTCTGCTGGTTCTAGATTCTGCCTTCCTTTTTCTTTTCCACATGAAACCATGTCTGAGTCTAGACTTCGGCGTTTGTGAACTCATACGTTTCACTGTGTACTGAGACTGTGGTCTCAGCATTTCACAAAGGTGCCTGGTTTAAGGGGTGGGTGGGTGCTACATTAACCCGGGGCTTTGCTCTTTAAGTTCCTGCCTCTGGTACTGGTCAGCATGCACATTTTCCTGTTTCACACAAAGCTACAGTATCAGCTAGCAGCACATAGGCTGGAGCTAAGTGAAATTCTGCAAGCTCTTTCATCTCTCTGAGCCTGTTTCCTTATCTGTTAAATGAACTATTGGGTACCACCTACTTCTCATTCCAAATTCTCAAATATATGTGTAACAGTTACTGGAATATTTAACATTATTTTGTTATATTTGTCACACTTAATGATAATATTTTATTGTTATTCACATATTTAGAATATATTTATTTCCTGTTATTTCTACCTCTTTTGGTATACTTTCTAAAAAAGAAAAAAAAAAAACAAAACACTGGACTGTAAGGGAAATGAATTGTCCTTGTCAGAAATAAAGGTATTTCTGACATATCAGAGATCATATTGACAATCTAAAAGTGCCCTTGCTTCTCGTTAGTCATTAACTTATTGTTTATGGAAAAACCTTTAACATCTGGACAACTCCTAATATAAGCAATAAAATAGGAAATGGTTAATAAATAAAACTTAGTTATTGTTCTCTTTGTAAATAATGCAGTAATTGCGGTGGCATTTTCTAACAAGGAGAATGCAACAAATCCATTTTTATAAAGTGAAAATAGGCATCAGGGTAAAATAGAACACTTTGATTACTTAATACGCCACTGGCTTTACAAGGCCTAACCGGGGAGTACTTTCAAACGATAATGCTTAAATAAAAAAAGAAATAATATTGTGCAATCCTGCATAGTAATTGCAGATGCATTAGGAAATTTGACAGCTGTGCTTGGAATGGGGACCAGGAAGGCCTGTGACTTACGGTTCCAGTGTCATCATTAGAACGTGTGTGCATTGAGTTGGGGACTGACATGTGTCCCCCAGCAGCCACTCACTGTCGTATTTTGATGGTGTAGAAAATGTGCATTGCGACCACACTGCCAGGAACAGTGAGACTAAACACGGTTCTTTCAGAGGACCATGACACAATTCTGAACAATTAACAGTGATTGCATGATATAATTCTGGGTGATAACAGTGAAATGAGTCAGCATGTGATTTTCAGTTCCTAGGCCAATCAGAGAAAGCACTCCATGACAGAAGTGTGAATGAATGTTAAGGCATGATCAGGTGACAGTGAACAGACACTCAAGTGGGAACTTGGGCCAGAATAAGCATTTCAACAGCCCTGGTGGTTAATTAACTTATCTTTCACTGACCAGCTAAGGAAGACTTCATTCTATACACTACAGGAAGAGCTAGTGAAAGAATTAGTAACACTTTACTGAGGTGTTAACAGATAAACTGGCAGAATGAAGTGAGGAGAGAGGTTCATCCAAACTGAAAGAAAGGTGATTTTTCTAAGGGGCAAGTTAGGTCAGAGAAGGATTTTTTTCATTACCTCTGGATTCTTTATTAAGTGTCTGTAGAAGTAAGGTTTCCATCAAAAGTACAACTGAAGTTTCCTTTCAAGGCCAGTCACTGTCACTGAAGGATCATTAATTTACTGTGACCCTGAGACAGATAGGAAGAGATGTGTCTGCTTGTGTATGCGTTTGAAGGTGAGAGCCTTGCATGGAATTTAATGATTAGCGCATTTTTGAAAATCTGAATTCTGATTTTGTTAGTAATTCATCGTAAGCCTGCCTTGCTAAGATCTCCAAGTATCATGTATGTCAGCTGTTTTACTGGGCACTGAATGAATCCAGAGTAAAGGAAGGATCACCGTGGGATAATTAGACTAGAATGAATTTCTTGGGAGAATTGGGATATGAGCTAGAGCTTGTAAGGACGCTCATTTCATGAATGTAGCATCACATGTTGGCATTTGATGAATGATACAAAGGGGACCCTAGATACGAAGCTTTAAATGCCAGGAAATCACTTTGGTTTGCTCTTTGGAAACAGATAAACATTCTGTATTTTGAGGAGTGACGCTCATAAGTGTTTGGTGACTATTAATCTGTTAATGTTCTGCACAGATTCGAATTAGGAGAGTTCAGTATTGAGTCTATTACAGTGATTGAGGAGATGGATGTGGAGACCAGGGTGGTGGCCATAATACAAAAGGTAATAAAATTTGACAAAATGGTGTGAACCAGAGAAAGAATCAGAGACAACTCTAATGTTAGTGTGGGATAGTCAGGGCTGGGAGGTCAAAATCAGAGAGCTCGTTTTGGAAGAGTAAAGCAAAACAAAATCTTATGGAAAAAAGAATACAGTATATTTATATCTAATTAAAAAATCAATGATTATCAACTAGAAGCATTGGTGGCTACAGTTCCCCTACCTTCCTACCACCAGTCATTGTGTTTTCTCCTCTGATCTGCTTCTTCTCCTCTGATCTGCTTTTTTGTTGATCCCTGAGATGATGCCCACTTGAAGTTGTGGGTTCAGCTGTGGAATATAAGACAATTTCTGGAACAGTTCTTTAACCCCTGAGCATAATTATCTCTCCTAGACTGCAGACAGATCTGAAAAATGAACTAATTTTGACATGGAATTGCAAAATATTTCCTTTTGTGATGAAATTGATAGGAGTTTTCAAAAAAAGACCATAACCCTCCTTTGCTCTTCTATAGCAAAAACATAAAAAAAGGCAACTTATATGGGAAACAAAAGCAAAAATAAACGAATGGGGCTACATCAATCTAAAAAACTTTTGCACAGCAAAGGAAGCTGTCAACAAAACGAAAAGTCTGCCTACTGGATGGGAGAAGATATTTGCAAATGATGGATCCCATAAGGGGTTAATATCTAAAACATGCAAATAACTCATACAACTCAACATCAAAAAAGCAAAAAAGTCTATTACAAAATGGGCAGAGGTCCTGAATGGACATTTTTCCAAAGAAGACATACAGATGGCCAACAGGCACATGAAAGATGTTCAACATCATTAATCGTCAGGGAAATGCAACTCAAAACCACAATGAGATATCACTTCACACCAGTCAGAATGGCCATTATCAAAAAGGCAAAAAATAAGTGTTGGTGAGTGTGCAGAGAAACGGGAACCCTCTGTTGGTCAGAATGTAAATTAGTGTAGCCACTATGGAAAATAATATGAAGGTTCCTCAAAAAATTAAAAATAGAACTACCATATGATCCAGCAATTCTACTCCTGGACTCTCCAAAGAAAACAAAAACACTAATTTGAATAGATATATGCATCCCTATGTTCATTGCAGCATTATTTACAATAGCCAAGATATAGAAGCACTCTAAGTGCCCATTGATAAATGAATAAAGAAGACATGGTATCTATCTATCTATCTATCATCTATCTATCTATCTATCTATCTATCTGTCTGTCTGTCTGTCTGTCTGTCTATCTATCTATCTATGTATCTACAATGGAGTATCACTCAGCTATAAAAAGGAATGAAATCTTGCCATTTGTAACAACATGGATGGACCTAGAGGGTATTATGCTAAGTGAAATAATAATTCAGAGAAAGATGAATGCTGTATGATTTCACTTATATGTAGAATCTAAAAAACAATACAAATGAGCAAACGTAACTAAACAGAAACAGTCATAGATACAGAGAACAAACAGGTGGTTGCCAGAGGAGAGGGGGTTAGAGGGAGGAGAGAAATAGGGAGATTAAGAGGTATAAACTTCCAGCTACAAAATAAATGAGTCACAGGTATGAAATGTACAGTGTGGGGAATATAGCCAATAATTATGTAATATCTTTGGTGACATGATAACTTGACTTACCACAGTGATCATTTTGAAATGTATAGAAATATCAAATCACTGTATTGTGCACCAGAAACAAACACAGTGCTGTAGGTCAGTTATACTTCAAAACAAACAAAACAAACAAACAAGCAAACAAATTGACAGAAAAAGAGATCAGATTTGTGGTTACCATAGGCAAGGGGTCGGGGGAGGGGGAATTGGCTGAAGGCTGTCAAAAGGTACAAAGTTCCAGTTATAAGATACCTAAGTACTCGGGATATGATGTACGACATGATCAGTACAATGAACACGGCTGTAGGTTATACATGAAAGTTGTTAAGAGAGGAAATCCTCAGAGTTCTCATCACAAGGAAAATTTTTTTTCTATTTCTTTTATTTTGTATCTATATCATGATGGATGTTCACTAAACTTTATTGTGATAATCATTTCATGACGTATGAAAGTCAAATCTTTATGCTGTACACCTTAAACTTACACAGTGCTGTATGTCAGTTGTGTCTCAGTGAAAATGGAAGAAAAAAAGGGCGATAAAAGGACAGAAGTGGGTGTTGATATCGTCCTGATAACCAAAAGAAGCATTAGCATCATCAGTTTTACAGCATTTATTTGCCTTGTTGTGTTTCGCATTCTTACACTGACTTAGAAACAACAAAATAAAATCCATTCATCTACTAGACAGGTGTCCCAGACTAATATTTCTGGGCTTACAGTACAAGTCAGAGAATGACATTTTAAATTAATTGTAGTAGACATTGTACCTTGAACTCTGTGATTGAACTTCTATAGGTATCACTGAACTTTATCTGTATGAAAAGCAGAACTCATGCTTCATTTGTGGTTTCAGGTATTTGACGTTATATGGGAAAGCAACAACAGCAGGAAAAATTAAACTCAGGATTTTGTTTTTCTTTTGTCCTGAATATTTTGGTATTGTCAGTCTTAATAATCTGGTCATTATATAAATTGAGATTTTGCAACATTAGATTGAAACAAAGGAATAAATTAGTAAAGTAAATCCTAGAAGTTCCTGGATATTTATGCTTGTTTTACATTTTTTCTGACAATTTTAGTTGTGTGTCCACATACACAAGAATAACTTGCATTTTGAAGTTACAGAAAATAATACAAACATAATTTCATTTCCATCAAAGGACTGAAGGTTTATATATCTTCCCCTCTTCCCTCCTTCCTACCTTCCTGCCTTTCTGCCTTCCTTCCTTCTTTCCTTCTATATGACTTTGATTAATATGATGGTAATCAATATAACATGATTCCATAGTAATAAAAGTCAGTAATTCTCTAAACTGTGTTCACATTTTTCCCTACAAAGAAGTTGCCAAAAAGAAATAAATGTTCTTTTAAATAAGAAATATGGTAAACCAGCTTCTTGAAAAAGTTATCTAGGCTAGATACCAAAATAAGAGTATGTTTTGCTTAAAGAAGAAAAAAAAATCTTCAGTTGGGTTAAATTGTTAACAAATCTTTTTTCCTGAGAGTATTCTTGTGTCAAGCACCCTAGAAGATATTGGATATTTCAGTTGAATAAGACCCAGTGCTTGTTTTCCAAGTGCTTGTGATTCAGTGGGGGTGGGGGAGAGAGAGAGAGAGAGAGAGAGTAGAGGAATAAACAGGTGAGTAAAATGAGGAATGGTAAAATCAAGTGTTAGAGATGGTAAGATAGCACAGCAGCAAAGTATTTATTTCAGTCTGGGGAGAGATTTTGGAAGAGGTAACACTTGAAGAAATAAGGAGAGAGAGAGATGAAAGGCAGAGGCAGGAGTGTGCCGAAAGAGAAGGTAATACAGGCACACCTTGGAGATATTATGGGTTTCATTCCAGACCACTACAATAAAGCAAATATCGCAATAAAGCAAGTCACACGAATGTTTTGGTTTCCCAGTAAAAAAGTTATGTTTACACTCTACTGTAGTCTATTAAGTGTACAATAGCATTATGTCTAAAAAAAATGTACATACCTTAATTAAAAAATAGTTTATTGTTAATAAATGCTAACGGTCATCTGACCTTCAGGAAATCCAAATTTTTTGCTTGGTAGAGAGTCTTGCCTCAATGTTGATGGCTGCCGACTGGTCAGGGTGGTAGTTGCTAAAGGTTGCACTGGCTGTGACAATTCTTTCTTTTTTTAAAATTTTTATTGGATTATAGTTGATTTACAATGTTATGTTAGTTTCAGGTGTACAGCAAAGTGAATCAGTTATACATATACATATATCCACTCTTTTTTAGATTCTTTCCCCACATAGGCCATTACAGAGTACTGAGTAGAGTTCCCTGTACTCTACAGTAGGTCCTTATTAGTTATCTATTTTACACATAGCAGTATGTATATGTCAATCCCAATCTCCCAATTTATCCCTCCCGCCTTTCCCCCTTGGTAACCATAAGTTTGTTTTCTATATCTGTGACTCTATTTCTGTTTTGTAAATAAGTTTATTTGTACCATTTTTTTAGATTCCACATGTAATATCATATGATGTGTCTTTCTCTGTCTGACTTACAGTGACAGTTTCTTAAAATAAGACAACAATGAAGTTTGCCACATGAATTGACTCTTCCTTTTGCAAATAATTTCTCTGTAACCTGTAATACAGTTTGATGGCATTTTAACCACAGTAGAACTTCTTTCAAAATTGAAATCAATTCTCCCAAACCCTGCTGCTGCTTTATCAACTAACTTTATGTAATATTCACATTGTTTGCTGTCATTTCAACAATCTTCACAGCACCTTCACCAGGAGTAGTTTCTACCTCAAGAAACCCCTTTTTTTGCTCATCCATAAGAAGCAACTCCTCATCGAATAAAGTATGATCATGAGATGCAGCAGTTCAGTCAAATCTTCAGTCTCCACTTCAGATTCTAGTTCTCTTGCTGTTTTCACCACATCTGCACTTACTTCTTCCACTGAAGTCTGGAATCCCTCAAAGTCATCCACGAGGTTTGGAATCAACTTCTTCCAAACTCCTGTTAATGTTGATATTTTGACATCTTCTTATGAATCACAATGTTCCTGATGGCATTTAGAATGGTGAATCCTTTCCAAAAAGTTTTCAATTGACTTTGCCCTGCTCTGTCAGAAGAATCACTTTCTATGGCAGTTACAGCCTTAGGAAATGTATTTCTTAATAAGACTTGAAAGTCATAATGACTCCATGATCCATGGGCTGTCATTATTAGAATGAATGTTGTGTTAGCGGGCATGAAAACAACACTAATCTTGTTGTACATCTCCATCTGAGCTCTTGGGTGACCAGGTGCATTGTCAATGAGCAGTAATATTTTGAAAGGATTCTTTTTTTCTGAGCAGTAGTTCTCAACAGTGGGCTTAAAATATTTAGTAAACCATGTTGTAAACAGATGTGCTATCATGCAGGCTTTGTTTTTCCATTTGTAGAGCACCAGCAGGGTAGATTTAGCATAATTCTTAAGGGCCCCAGGGTTTTCAGAATGGTAAATGAGCATTGGCTTCTAAAGTCACAAGCAGCATTAGCCCCTAACAAGAGAGTCAGTCTGTCCTTTGAAGCCTTGAAGCCAGGCATTGACTTCTCCTCTCTAGCTATGGAAGTCCTAGATGGCATCTTCTTCCAATAAAGGCTGTTTTGTCTATATTGAAAATCTGTTATTCAATGTAGTCTGCTTCATTAATTATCTAAGCTGGATCTTCCAGGTGACTTGCTATAACTTCTACATCAGCACTTGCTGCTTCACCTTGCATTTTTATGTTATGTAAGGGGCTTTTTTCCTTAAACCTCATGAACCAACGACCTCTGCTAGCTTCCAACTTTTCTTCTGCAGCTTGCTCACCTCTCTCAGCCTTCATAGAATTGAAGAGAGTTAGGACCTTGCTCTGGATTAGGCTTTGGCTTAAGGGAATGCCATGGCTGGTTTGATCTTCTGTCCAGACCACTAAAACTTTCTCCATATCAGCAATAAGGCTGTTTCACTTTTTTGTCATTCGGGTTTACTGGAGTAGCACTTTTCATTTTCTTCAAGAACTTTTCCTTTGCATCCACAACTTGGCTAATTGTTTGGCACAAAAGGCCTAGCTTTAGTTTTATCTTGGCTTTTACATGCCTTTTTCACTAACCTTAATCATTTTTAGCTTTTGGTTTAAACTGAGAGACATGCGACTCTTCCTTTCACTTGAATGTTTAGAGGCCATTATATGGTTATGAAGTGGCCTAACTTCAACATTGTTGTGTTGTGTGTCAGGGAATAGGGGGGCCCGAGGAGAGGGAGAGGGGTGGGGGAACAGCTGGTCAGTGGAGTAGTCAGAATGCAAACAACATTTATCAATAAGCTTGCTGTCACGTGTGGGTGCATTTTGTAGCACCCCAAAACACTTACAACAGTAACATCAAAGATCACTGATCACAGGTCACCATAACAAATATAATAATAATGAAAAAGTTTGAAATACTGCAAGAATTCCCAGAATGTGACACAGAGACACAAGTGAGAAAATGCTGTTGGAAAAACAGTGCTGATGGATTTGATTGACCCAGGGTTGCCACAAACCTTCAGTTTGTAAAAAACCCCACAGTATCTGCAAAGTGCAATAAGTGAAGCACAATAAAACGAGGTCTGCCTGTATAAACGAAGTTGTGTTCATCATCAGACAGAGAGAGGGAATCAAGAAGGATCTAGATTTTTAGATACTCTAATCAATGAAATGATTACTTTCTTAGAGGCAGTAAAAAATAATGTACTAAACTGAAATATGTCTAAGGAAGTTAGATAATTTTCTTATTTTCTTTGCTTTTTCATTTTGATAGTCTCCTTTTGGGAGAGAACATAAAATATCAAATGCTTTCCAAAATCATTTTCCCCCATTTCCTCTGATTTGTGAGATGTACTAAGTCTGTGCTTGGACTTCCCACTGGGTAACAGCACTGGTATTAGCGGGAAAGGAGAACAGAGGACAGAGCAGATCAGCTAAAGAAACACTTGCAGAGCACCTCCTATGGACCAGCCCAGAGATACTTGATAGGGATACCGTCATCCTGCTCCCAAGAAGCTCACAGCTGAGTTGGGAAGACCAAAGAATGAACAAAGGATAACGATGCAATAAAAAAGTACTCCTGGGCAGGTATTACCTCATGTGTGCACAATTCCAAGTGGGTAAGAGTTTCTGTGCTAAGTGACAGTTCTGCCCCTCTGCATTCCTCCTTCCAAGCCCCAAAGAAACAAGTGTGACTTTTTCCTGTGCCAGAGTTTATGATCTGATTTTTACATTTTTCCCCCTTCCAACCATGAGACTGAATATTAGGACTATTTTATGAAGAAATAAAAGCACTTCTCATTAAGTAGTATAATCATAACATTTTATTCCACAGATTTCATGTGCAAATCTCTAAAGAATCACTTCATCAGCCTTGTGATTGTGTTATTATACAAGTGTAAATGTGATTTATGTACCGGACATGGGGAAGAAAATTTAAGAGCAGATGAGAGTTTCATTCAGCGCTTTGTATTTCTTCTTTTATTTATTAAGAGAAACTAGTAGGCTGTCTGATAGGTACTATTCAAGGTCCTTTCAAACGCTTAACTGATGCTAATGTTGACTCTATGAAGTAGACATATTGCTGTTTTATAAAGAGGGGAACAAGGACAAGGAAAAGTTAAATAACTTGCCTGAAGTCCAGGTGATAGGTGGCAAAGCCAGAACCGGAACCAAGGTAATGGCTGTGCAATGTACACAGTGGCTTCTACACAGCTACGTGGATGTGTAAGTTGGAGATTACTAGCGCTTCAGCCTCCTGGGCACACACTTTCTTTTAGTATCCAGATGAAGTGTGTTAAATCCTTACATAATTTCTTATAATAAACTCAAGACCCACCCCACTATTTGTAAGTGTTCCCAGAGAATTTAGGCTCATGTCACCACTTCCGGCTCCAGGTTCCAACCCCTGCTGACACCTTGACAGCTGTCTACTTTCTTCCTTCCTGAAGGGACTGTCCCTCCTTCACTGCCACATCGCAGGAGCAGAGAAGTTGACACTTTCTCCTTCAAACCTCCCAGTACATCATTAACCCACTTTTGCTGTATATAACAGAGCTTTACTGAAAGTTTGGGGATAGTGGGGTGCCTACGAGTATAAAGCAGAAGCTTCTGTTTCTAGACACTTCAGAATCATTCCTGTCAGTGGAAATTTCTTCCCAAGTCCTTTCATAGTCCCTTGCAACATCTTGCCATTTTGCCTGAGACACTTCTTTTCACACGTTGCTTCCAAACTGGAGCAGGCAGGGACCACCCCAAATTGCTATCCCTTTATTTTGCAGAAAATTTTCTAATATTTATTTTACTTTTTCTTCCATCTAGATGAATCCAGGGGACCTTGCACTTCACAATGAAAAATACAATAATGGTGCTTTTTACTATCCAGATAGATCTGAACATCTGAATGGTGAATCAGAACAGTCAATGACTGTTGACTTTTTTCCCAGGAACTATTTTTATAACATGAAAAAAATTGTTAGGTAGGAAAACAAAACCTAATGGGCATATAGGGACCGAAATGGAATAAAACACAAGGTGTCTCCTTATAAAAGTTAAATATACTTAAATTTGCAGTAAGCACAGTGATTTAACAAAGAAACCATAAGATATATACCTTTGACACATTGAATTCACAATTCTCTGACTTAAGAGTTTAGAGTGTTTGGCTATATTGGAGAAAGGACTACCATAGTAACATTTAATTTTTTGCTCAATAAACAATTATTTTATACCCATTATGCTTCAGGCCTGGTGCTCAGAAAGAGAAGGATGTGATGAATAAAGTACGGCCCTTGACCTCACAAGCTGTAGATCTGGTGGGTCACACAGGAACATTAGCACATAATTAGAAAGTAGTGTATTATGTATCATGTACAAAGTGATAGGTACACAGTGGTGTAACATAGAATCTACAGCTAGCAGCCTGATTGGGTCAGGGAAAGTAATGCATAAGATGCCCTTTGCTCTGAAGGATGAGTGTAAGTGTTCCAGGGAGAAAAGGGTAGAAGAGGAAAGGGAATGTGTGAAGGCTTGGAAAAGCAAAACGGCATCACATCTCTGTGTTCTGAGCGTCCACTTTGTGTGTGTTGAAAGCAGAAGGGGATTGGAGGTAGAAAGAAGGGAGAGAGATGAGTGGCCAAGATGAGAGGGGAAAATAGGTCAGGCTCCACACAAGAAAGAACATTGTATATCCCACTCCAGGTTTTAGACTTTTAGAAACACCAAGGCCAGGTTTTACAATGCTTGTTAAAAACACAGATTTCCGGACTCCATCCCGATCTACTGAATCTAAATGTCTTGAATGAATCAGAAACCAGAAGAAACTTTCATGCATATTAGGGTTTAAGAAACTCTGCTGTAAGGAATGGGAGCCTTTAGCTAATTCAGTGTTGCAGAATGCTAGGTCATACCTAACACTGCAGACCCATATACTATAGAGTATATTGTATGTGTATTTAGAAACATAATGTAATAAATTAGTTTTTATATAGCTTGAAAGCTGTATGGTACCCTAGGTGGCAATTTGGAGTAGTTTAACTAGAAGAAATTATATGTGTCTACTAAAATATCATCGGTAAAACTTCACCAAGTGTTTTTTTTTTTCTTTTATTCCCTCCCTCATGCACAATAAATCCTGTCTGAATAATTTACTCATTCTGGAACATTAAAACAGGCTTTGTGCTTTGAGGCTAACAAACGATTTTCTTAACTATAATGAGGCTTTTGAAAATGCTGTGCCACAAAATTTATGCGGGGGAAAATGTGGCTTTATTTAAACTTCCAAGCTTGTATTAATGGTTTTGATGGGAAGCTGTTCTGTGGTCTGGTTAGAGCAGGGAGTGAGCTGGCCCTTTGCTTCCTGAGGTCTAAGAGGGAGCAGTACTCTTGAAGGCTGTTGACAGGATCAAGAACACAATCTGTGTATTTGTTTAAAACACTTCACTGCAAATGAGCAGGGAACAGCTTGTGTATGTGGAAGTGGAATCTGAATTAAAATTGAACATAGAAGAACAAAATGAAGTGCAGTAATGACAAGTGTAAACTACAACATGAACCAAGTAGGAAAAGCTGTTGCAATAAATAATGCTAATATTGTATTAGAGTTCACTGTAAAAAGATATAAGAAGCATCATGGCTAACAGATTCAAAATGAAAGAAATATACTGGAATTTAGAAGGATGAGTGCAATACAGAGGAAATATGACTCAGTCCTCCTATTAAGGCTCAACATTGATTAGTATCTTCCTAAATGATGGGTTCTACTTTTTAATGCTTTTCAAATGTATGCCTATACCACACAGAAGCTATAATCAATTCCCAATAAAACAAATGAAAGAAAGAAAAAGAAATAGATTTTAACTCTAGCTTTATGACATTTGATGCATTAGCTACAAGGGTACTATGTTTTGGCTGAATTAAACATGGCAGTGGAGCATGAGAAAGGTTCTAGAACTTCTTTATCTGAAGGGCTTAATTGTACTTGTTTATTTTTAATGGGAGAGAGCTTAAAGTCCCTGAACTGATTATGGGGCATTTGAGAGATGAATTTTAGCACACCTATCATATTTTTTGTGTTCTTGGTACACTGGTATTCCAAACGCTTTGACCTTGTTTGGTAAAATTGTAGCAATAAGCTTTACCAGTTTTATTTAACACATATTTGGGGGGTGCATTTGGTAGATTTTCATAAATAAAATCCATATTATGTCCAAAGTCATATCTTTGAAATCATAATTATTTAAATTTTAGATTTCTAAAGATATCTTTGGAAGCACAATTTTAAAAATTACATTTCCAGCAAATTTGTAAAGGGCTGTTAGCATCCTATAGGTAAATCACGTAATTGTTACATCCTATGCTTTCTGCTTTTGACTATGTTACTATTGGAATATTTTTCTGATAACATCTATGAAAGTAGGAATGGATGTTGTAGCAAAGCAGACTCTTCTCGGTCTGATTGATTTTGTGCTTTATAACCCATTTCAGTTATCAGAAAGTATTGCAATTTTTCCTCCTGCTATTTGGAAAGAAGGTAATGGTCTAAAAGATTGCCTGCCTTCTGAGGGAGTTACTCTCTTGCCAAGGTAGAAAGAGTATATTAATTAAACTACCCGTAACTTTGGAGTGGATACTTTCAATCCATTTCTTTCTCTGTTTGCTGGCCTGTAACCATAGGAAGCACTCAAACATGACGCTTGGCAACACAATCCAGCAGATCTGGAGGGCCATGGCTAGGATGTTCTAAAATCAAGAGATTACAGGGGGGAATTAAATTTTTTTTTTTTTTAGTTTCCTAATATTATAACATAAGGTGGTTAGACCTCATCAATATTTTACTTTAGTGTGAATTTATATAATGACTGTTTTTGTATTGCTCAGTGAAATTCCTTAGCCATTACTGTAAAGCTAATAGAAAAAAACAAATGTATTTTTAACACTATACTGTGGGAAAATATCCAGGGAACCATAAAATGGGGAAGATGTAAGATGCTAAGATACATATTTGTACTTCACTATTTGGGGAAAACAAATCCATGAAAATTCTCTAGAAGAGTATATAAATTAAAGATATTTCTTAGACCAATAAATATGATCAATGACTTGCAGTGATTTGACATAATGAGATAAATGCAATTAAATATAATGACAGGGGATTTCCCTAGTGGCACAGTGGTTAAGAATCCGCCTGCCAATGCAGGGGACACAGGTTCGAGCCTTGGTCCGGGAAGATCCCACATGGAGCAACTAAGTCCGTGTGCCACAACTACTGAGCCTGTGCTCTAGAGCCTGCGTACCACAACTACTGAAGCCCGCGCACCTAGAGCCCGTGCTCCACGAGAGAAGCCACTGCAATGAGAAGCCTGCGCACCGCAGCGAAGAGTAGCCCCCGCTTGCCACAACTAGAGAAAGCCCGCAGGCAGCAACGAAGACCTAATGCAGCCAAAAAATAAATAAATAAATAATAAATAAATAAATATAATGACAGAGTAAATTGAACCACCACTATTTAGAGGATACTCTCAGTATTAGATGGGAATCATTTGCTTTTGTGAGTTTGTGGATTATATAGAGCTGACTTTAAAAGGGAAGACTGAGGTCAGTATAGTTATGTAGTTAGAGGGACTGTAAATCCAATTGATTCATTTTTATTTAGAATGCCACATACTACTTGACAACAGGCTTTTCTAGCACCTGGATATCCTTTTAAGCATGTTTTAGAGATCCAGTAGTGTAAATAAAATTGCGTTGCTTTGCTCAGGTTTATGGGATTTGGGATTTGGACTTGGTCCTTGAGTGAACATTGTGTTTAAATAAATAGGTGAAAAGCAGAATGAAATAGGAATTAAAAGTCCCAGGACTTTGAGTCTAGATGCTTAGAAGGCTGATCCTAATATATGAAATAAGAAAGTCAGAAAGATGCTGAGAAAAGTAGAAGGGAATAGTAGGCAAAAAGAGATCCAGGTTGATGTTAGGCATTAAAAAATAGTTAGGAAGTGTTTGCTTCAGCAGCAATTCTCAAAGTATCATCTGAGGCTCCTAAGATCTTTTCAGGGTGTATAGGAGATCAAAACAATTTTCATAGTACTAAGACTTGCTTTGCTGATTTCTCTGTACTGGCTTTTGCATTCATAGTGCAAACACAATGGTGAGCAAAACTGTTGGAGCTTTAGCACAAATTAGATTAGTGCCACCAAACTGTACTTGTAGTCATTGTATTCTTTACATCTACAAAATTGCAAGAAAAAATAAATCCAGTTTCATTGAAAAATGTCCTGATGAAGCAGTAAAAATTATTAATTTTGTTAAATGTCGACCCTCAGTTATATATATTTTCCATACTCTATGTGATGACATGAAAATACATGAAGTCTGTCTTCTGCATACTGAATTATAATGGCTGTCTTTTTAAAAAATTAATTAATTTATTTTTGGCTGCGTCGGGTCTTCTTTGCTTCCCGCGGGCTTCCTCTATTTGTGGCTAGAGGGGACTACTCTTCATTGCAGCGCGAGGGGTTCTCAATGCGGTGGCTTCTCTTGTTGTGGAGCACAGGCTGTAGGCACGCGGGCTTCAGTAGTTGTGACACGTGGGCTCAGCAGTTGTGGTGCACGGGCTTAGTTGCTCCGCGGCATGTGGGATCTTCCCAGACCAGGGATCAAACCCGTGTCCCCTGCATTGGTAGGAAGATTCCTAATCACTGCACCATCAGGGAAGTCCTATAATGGCTGTCTTGATGAAAGGCACTTACACAGTTTGAATTGCAAGCTGAACTAGCCACTTTTTATTCTGAACACATTTTTTTCATGAAAAAAAATGATTGACAGACAAAATACGATGATTTAGACCTGGGTACCTGGCAGACATTTTCTCAAAGTTGACCAAGATGAGCCAGCCACTTCAAGAAAACATCTTACAGTGCTGTTGCCGGTGCTTAACATTTGACCTTTCAAGAGAAAATTGGAATTTTAGAAAACTTACAGCTGTCACCATAAACTTGAAAGTTTCCTAATACTTACAGATATGATGACCTGTGTCAGCATTGGGAAAATATGAATAATGCATGAACCAATATTTTTCAAATGTCAGTGCATAAGTTACAAAATCACGCATGGATAACCAAACCATTTATAGTGAAATACAGACCAATAGGACATTGCAATTAAGTACTTGTCAGGTTTCGGTCAAGCACTTAATTACGTCAAAGAAGAATGTTAATTATCCGGAAAGATGATTACATATATCATCATACAAGTTGCCTTCCTTTGGCAACTGTATGTATGTATGTGGCTGGATTTTTTCATATATCTCAACCAAAACTGCATATTGTAACAAATTCAATCCAGAAGCAGATATGAGAATCTAGCTCTTTTTGATTATTAAGCCAGATATTAATGAAATTTGCAATAATATAAAATAATGCCACTCTCACACTAACATTTTTTGTTTTGGAAAATACAGTTTGTTTTTTTTTGGCAAAATATATACTTTATTCTAATGTAGTAAGTTTGTTATGATTATTTTTAAGTGTACTTAGTAAATATTTTAAAATAATTATCAATTTTTATTTTTAAAATAATATATATTTATAAATGTAACCCTCCAAGATAAAAGCTCTCAATAACTTGTAAGAATGTAAAGCAGCCTGAGAACAAAAACTTTGGGAATCACTGAGCAATGTATGTAAATTTCAGAGTCATCAGCTTAGGGGTTTCATGTACTGTTATTTGAGTGGTGTTATATTGAACAAGGTCATATGGAACAGGAACCATGGCTTTGAAAAATCTGGCCTAGGATTTAGAGGAACGAGTGAAAGAAAAAATAAATGTACTCATATAGGATGTAAGAGAATCAATATCATCAGATTTCAAGGCTAGAGTAACCAGGAGAGTGTGAGCCCTGAGAAGAACATTGCATTTGGTTAGGAAGAGGTTGCTAGAGACCTCTGAACCATGTCAGTGGCTCAGGACAACCCCTGATCTGACCCAATCAGTTATTTCTGCCTGCCCAAACCTTCCACCCTTCCCTAATGGAACTTGAAGACTGTTACCAGCAACGGTCCCTATTTCCTCAACCTTTATCTCTGAACGGAACTTGACTTCCTTGTTCTAACTAAATCCTGGTGCATCTTCCTTTACAGTCTCTTCAAATATAAACTTTTTTTTTTTTTGGAAGGTTGGATGTGGTAAAAGAGCAAGCAGTTTTTATTTCCTTCTCCACATGTCTTTGGTGATAAAGATCTTACATGGTATTCTTTTCAGAGATAAGGATGAATTTTTCAGTTAATAATTCCAAATATTAGAAAATACGCAGCTTATTTGACTCCAACACAACACATGTAGGGCCTTCTCTTCATTTATTTTTGTTATAGTAATAGTAATAGTGTTGGTTAATGGTATTAGTTAATTTCCAAAAAGAGGAATAATTATAGTAGCTAATTTGGATTATTCCACATAATGGCTCAATGTGCTAAATTAACAATGAAATCTTTGCCTTTTATTCAGGTATATAAATAAAGTTTTGTTTTGTTTTGTTTTGGGCTTAAATACATACCAAACCTCCCAATTTCAAACGATTTAAATAGACTTTCAGTGTATTTAAAAAGAGACCATATATCCTAAAGTTTCAGAACCCAAACTCTGGAGCCAGGAAGCTTGGATTTAAATCCATACACTTTCTATGTAAACCTTGAGAAATTCACTTATGTTTTTGGTGCTTCAGCTTGATCATCTTTAAAATGGGAATAATAATAGCAATAATAATAATTATTTTTATTATTTTTCTTCTAATTATTGTTATTGTTAAGAGTACCCACACTATGAGTTGGAAAATCAAGTGAATTAATTTACCAAAAGAACTTAATGAAACATCTAGCTTATGATAAGCAAGTACATGGCAGAAATGAGGGATTATTATTATTATGATTCTTTAATGTATTTCGAGCACGTTCCACCTACAGGCACTACGCAAGTATGTAGCATGTACAAATTCATTTAACTCTCACAGCCACCTTATGAAATAGGTACCATTAGTCTATTTATTTTCTGATGAGAATAAATGAGGCATATGGAAATTAAGAAGTTTACAGTCACGCAACTAGTATTTAACTAGAGTGGACTTGAACCTAAACCTATCAGAATGTATTGAGCTCCTGTGGGCCAAGGGTTGGGAGATATAAAGCTGAACAGGACAAGATCCCCCTCTCAAGGGACCCATGATCCCTCAGAAAAGGCAGGAGGTTACAGCGATTCGTAAAACGTTTTCTAGCACAGGATGTAAACGTAAGAGGAGGGAGAGTTCACCAGGCATCATCTTGTACTTACCCTATCCCACAGTCAGAACAGGCACTATCACATACATTTTATTAAAGATAAAATTGATGTTTAGGGAAGTTAAATGGCTCATTCAATTGGTATATGAAAGAGTCTAGGCTAGAATCATTGCCTCCTGAGTTTGCTAGTCAAAGGTAGACATTTTTGGTCTTCCATGATCAGTATTGTAATAGGCTGAATACTGGCCTCCAAAGATATCAGGGACTAATCCCTGGACTTGTAAATGTTACTTATAAGGAAACAAGGTCTTTGCAGATGTGATTAAATCAAGGATATTGCAATGGGGAGATTATCGTGAAATATCTGAGTGAGCCCTAGATGCTCAAATATGTCCTTAAGAGAGGAAGGCAAAGGAGATTTGAGATGTACACAAAAAAGACAGTGTGACTGTGGAGTCAGAGACTGGAGTTACTTACCCACAAGCCAGCAGCCCCCAGAAGCCAGCAGAGGGAAGAAACAGTCTCTTCTAGAGTTTCTGGAAGGAGCTCAGCTTACCCTATCTTGATTTCAGCCCAGTGGTTCTGATTTTTCTTACTTTTGGCATCCAGAATGGTGAGAGAATAAGTTTCTATTGTTTTAAACCTACCAAATTTGTGGTAATTTGCTACAGCACTCATAGGAAACTAATAGAAGTGTTCTCCATGGTTGGAGGAGTTGTGTGTTCCTTTATCCACATAGTTGCTCCCATTCTCCTCAAGAAAATTCCCCTTGGCACCTGCCAAAGACTCACAACCTGCTAGCACAGTACTAGTAGTAGTACTAGTAGCTAGTATGTACTACTACATACTGTCATTTATCAGATTTCTGGTTATTGTCTCTAACCAACTCAAGATTTTATTACTGACTTTCTTTCCCTTAATTTCTCTTGCCATCATTCTTTTCTACCTCAGTCTCCACTGATCTATCCAATATTCTGGCCTCCACACACGCCCTAGGTCACATTATTTTTCTTATTCAAGGAATATTCTCCCACAGTTCCCATGCCGCCTCCTCAGTCATCAATTTTCATTTGTCTATCAAAGTACTCCTCTCAGCAAATGAATATCCAGTAAATTCTCCACCCTCAAAAAACCAGAAACCTTTGACCGCATATATCCCTTGGGCATCGGCCTTGGTTCTCTACATCCGTTACAAGAAACATTTGCAAGAGCGTTGTCTATAGTTGCTTCAATTCCTGTTCTCTTTTGTGCTCACATTCTGCTGAGGTAGATCTTGTCAATGTCAGTAAGAGCGTCTCTCTTGTCAGTTTCCATGGTCAATTGTTATTCCTCATCTCAGTTGACCTCTTAATAGCATTGAGATGATGGATTACTTTCTTCTACTGGAATCACTTTCTTCCCTTGGTTTCTTGCACACTCTGCTTTCCTGATTTTCTCTTTCCTTCACTGCCTTCTTATTCCCATTCTTTCTGCTGGCTACCCTCCTTTTCCTGAACCTCTGCACTCTTCCCAATCTTCTCTCTTTGGGTTATTTCATCCAGCACCATGACTCATCAGTCTCAGATCTATATCACCAACCTCAACTTTTCCCCCGAGCCAAATTATTATCGTTTTATCTAACTGTGTATTGATAAACATCATTCACATTTTTAATTGGCATTATCAACCTTAACATGTCCTAAATAGAACTTTTAATTTCTAACTCACACCATAAACATAGTGCATCCATAGTCTTGCTTATCTGAGTTAATGGCACCAGTGTACATCCAGCTGCTGAGGTACAGACTTCAGAATTTTCCTTCATTTATCCATTTCCTCTACACCCTACACTTGCTGTACAACAGTAAATCCTTTTGGCTATTCTTCAATACATATGGCCAGTGCCATCACTTTTTGCAAGTTGGCCCATGACCACTGTAGTCCAGCCTTCAGTGCCTGTCACTCATCTTATTACTTATGTTACTGAAGCCCATTCCCTGGACTCCCTGCTTTCAGTCATGCCCCTGCCCCAACCCCTGCTCCACCCCTGTGGAGTTGATTCTCCACACAACAGCCACTGTGATCCTTTAATATGCAAACCAGATGACATTTCTGCATGTGTAAAATTATTCAGTAGCTTCCCATTTTACATATTAAGCCCCCAAACCCCTTTCCATGGTTTTATGAGGCCGCTGTGATCTCTGCCTGCTTCTCTGACCTTTCCCTCCATCACTCACTGGTCTCCAATCACATTGACTTAACTTTTGTTTTTTCCAAAGTCAACAAGCTTTTCACAGCTCAGAACCTTGCATTCCAGCTCCTCTGAACCTGCAAATCACTCCCTCATCCTCATGGCTGGGTCTGTTTCATCATTGAGGTCTCTGCTCTGCACTGATTGTATTAGTTACACAAGTGCTTAATTGAGTTTAAATTCTTTGAAAAATCATAAATTGACTTTTAGGAAATAAATGATTACAAAATGATATTAGAAATAGATGTGAAGCACCATGATGACCAAATTAATAGGGAGGGAAATGAGGAAGGAGAAAAGTTGAGAAAGCATTTTTCCATGCAGTGCTTATCCTAGGAGAACAGATTAATTACCAATATGTTAATTCTTGGTGATACAGATTAATATCACACTCACTATTTATTTGTATAGATGACTAATTTCTGAAGAATGATATTATAAATCATACTGCATAACATTTAAAGATATGTCATTAAATTAATATTCTGGAAAACTTAACTACACATGAAAAAATTGAGGAAATATGCAAATGTCACAGGGGTGAATTCAGTATAAACATAGACTGGAGAAATAGGTAATTGCTTCTTATAATATCTGCAGAGTAGTTATAATGATCTTCTGATAATTAAATGAATTATTAAATGTGACTGTATTAAAATAATTGGAAGGCATTTTTGTAAAAAAAAACGTAGGAGGAATTACAATTCATTCTAATGTTTGTGATAAAAACTGAGAAATTGCTCTTTAAATGATCTAGCTATCTATTCATCTATCTATAATGCAGTACAGAGGGATACATAGTTTTTGGCACAAACTAGCTCTAATGTAGCAGGATAGTAATGAATTATCTGTTGCAGTAACAAAATCTGTGAGTTGAGAATTGTAATGCACAAATATGTAAATTTACTCTAAAAATTTCTCTTCAACACAGATACACATTGTAAAATCATCTGATTATCCATGGTTGATATGATTTAATCTTTCTTCATCTTTTTCATTGCTATGTTTGAGGATGTCTGTGGCCTTAAATTATAATAAGCACTTCAAATTTTGTATCTTAAAATGTTCACATATAGAAAATTATAAAAAATATGAAAAGGGTCATAAAATGTCTGTTCATGTCATGCTGGGGAGGTTACTATAACAGTTATTTCATGATCATTAGTTTTGAAATCAACTTAATCTTTAAAACAATAAAAGCCCCATAAATATTGTTTCTCCCATTGCAAAAAACCTACCTGCATGTAAATCTTCACTGACTTTTCAATGTGTCAAATTTGATTTCAAATCAATATCACCTGATTTTTTTTCTCCACCAGTTTTATTTAAATTTAAATCCTTGATTTAAGTGTCAGTAGTTCTTTGTACCTATAATAAAATGTCTCTAAAGGGGATGTGGGCTGGAAAAAATTAATGTAAAGTTTCTAGTCATAGGTGTTTTGCTGTTAAATTTTCACAGAATGTTAATGTTGAACATTGAAGTAGATGCATGGACACCAAGGGGGGAAAGTGGCGGGAGGGTGGTGGTGGGATGAATTGGGAGATTGGGATTGACATGTATACACTGATGTGTATAAAATGGATAACTAATAAGAACCTGCTGTATAAAAAATAAATAAATAAACTTTTTTAAAAAAAGGAAATTTAAGTAGATGCAGATAAACTTCATGCATTCCAAATTCACTTTCTACTTAATGAGATAATACATAAATTAATTTTCTCATAATGCTGGGAGAAATTATGTTTTTATTCAGTCAGTAATTAGATTGTAGCTTTTAATTCAATGTACCACTCTTAGGCATTAAAAGGATAGTTGGAAGTTTCCTGCCTTGATAGACTTGATCTGATATCACTGAAAAGAAGAGCTTATTGAAATTCTCAATGGAAAAACAACAAAAAGATCATTTTTCCTAGGCTATTTCTTAAATTCCTTAAGCAAACCTAACAAATGTTTATTCTAAATATATGTTACAATTTTAGGCACATCAATAAAAAGCTATTACTTGTATAGCTTGAGTAAGGGGTATTTTTTATTTATTAAAACTTTGTAATCAAAGCAACTGTATAGTTTCTCTTTAATAATTAAGTAGATATGATTAATTATTCAGCACCCAACCTACCTTGGATTTATAAACGCTGGTTTTGTATGTCAGTTATTCTTTTTCAGAACTGCAAGATATTTTGTTCATTTGACAATTCTTTTGACAAGTTTAAATTCTTGCTAAAATCATAATGTTAATTCCATAAAATGAAAGCACTCAACTTCATGGTAAACATAGTAGGAGAACAAAATGATAGTTTAGCAAATTCAGAATTAATACAAACAACTAATTTTTAGTAAATTCAACTTCTGATTTTATGAACTTTTCAGAAAAAATTACTAACAAAGTTATCCAATTAGCTGGCTTCTAGATTGTTCAGTTACTGATATGTGTTTATATATTAAAATTTATGAAGTTATTAGGTCCAAAGATTCATAAAAGTATGTTTATTCCTAAGCATTAAAGAATCAAATGTATATATTATAGAACAACTGTTCTCACCATTGATTGAATTTAAGAAACGTTTATTGATAGAATCACAAATAGACACATTCAAAAATACATACGTAACATGTTTAGAGAATTCAATTAACTGGAATATGTCAGTATCAGATTTAACACAGATTGAAAGAAAAATCCTTATATTGTGATGGGTTAATAGCATAGTGAAAAACTGTTGTAAAATAAATCTATTTTTAGAAGCCATTTGTGTTCAGTATTTAATCAGATGTTGATATCTGAGAGTGTGCAATCTCTTATTCAAAGGGTAGTAAAATCAATATATAGTTAAGAAAACTAAAATTTTAATATATACAATATTAAGGGAAAGTTTTTAAATGTTGCTGTAATATGACTTTTTAATTTTTACCAGATTTTTAGTTATTTTGTTTAAAAAATAAAACTAAATCAGAGGAAAACTAGTCTGAAGTAAAGATTGTAGACCTTTTCAGAAATCTATTTTTTAATTATTAACTCAAACAGTATTCAACTTAGTTTATTGACAATAGTGCAGAGCAGCCTTATAAAGAAATAACAATATTTAGAAATACTATCCTCATTTTTATTTTGAATGGATGCTCCTAAATATTAAATATATTTTTAATATTGCTTTTGTAAAATAAACTTGCAAAACCTACTAGTTATAGCATCTGAAAAGATAAATCCCATATATTCCTGAGTCATTGTAAATTACAATTTAATGGGAATGGAATTTATAAAGAAACATTTTATTTTTTACTTAAAAATTTTTTTTTTTAAATTGTGTGTTTGAACATCATTTAGAGTTGGCAGGAATCAGATGGAATGCTTGTATTGCCTAGGGAAGCATTCTACATTAACTGTACAGGGAATCATATGGCAGGTATCAATGACACAAATGCAGCTATAGCGCATACCTTAGAAAACCTGGTGGAAAGCATGTAAGAGTGCCTGTGATGTATGGGTTTCTTTAAATCTATCCTTATCTTAAAAAAAACCCTAAATTATTTGCAAACATTGCTATTTAACCATTATTGGTAAATAAAATCATTGCAACTTCACAATTCATAGCCACAAACAAATTGCTGAGAAAAAAAATGAGCCTGTATTATTGAAGAAAAAAATATAGTCTCAGCAGTTTTATTTTAGTTCCAACTGCAAAGGTTTAATTTCCTTTTCACACTCACTCCTGTTGGTCTGTGGGGACAGTGTAGTGGCTGAGATGGAGCTCTGGGGTCAGACTGTCAGGGTGGAATGCTTGCATAGAGAACGTGTCTCAGATTACCTGCAACTGCAGTGTTTCAAAAACTGGCCAGATCAAAAGAATCACTGGGGCTGCATGTCACATAGAGACTCCTGAACCAAGACAAATCTACTGAGTTGGAACTCCGTTGCAGAGACCCAGTGATCTGTAGTTTCCCCACACAGCCCAGGTAATCAGGCCATTTGGGGAAACCTGGTGTTAATGCAGTCTCACTTGGCAGGGCAGCTAACCTGAATTGAAGGCTTCAGTCACCCTACTAATTCCATTCTTTCACACTTTCATTGAATACATAGTATGTCGCTTATTCTCTAGTGGGTACTGGAGAGGCGTGGCTAAACACAGGAGTCCTGCCTAGTTAAAAATCTTGTTTCGAGTGCTCTGTGTTGCAATAGAGTTGCAACATCCTTTAAAGCTGTTGCCTTTGATTGTAGGGTAGGGGCACTTTCTTAGTTCCAGCTGCTATAACAGAATACAGTAGACTGGGTGGCTTATAAACAACAGAAATTTATCAGGGTACCGGCAGACTCCATGTCTGGTGAGAGCCCACTTCCTGGTTCACAGATGGACATCTTCTGGTCGTGTCCCCGTGTGGCAGAACTAGCAAGGGAATACTCTGGGGTCTCTTTTGTAAGGTCATTAATCCCATTCATGAGGGCTCTGCCCTCACGACCTAATCACTTCCCAAAGGCCTCCACTTCCAAATACCATTACATTGGAAATTAAGTTTCCACATAAGTTTTGGGGGGACACAAACATTTAGTCTATACCATGCACCTTGAAATACCACACTAAAGCCGGGAACTCAAGAGGAGTCAGTCTTGGAATAGAATCAGAATACATGGTATTGTATTTTATCTGTCTGTGTTCTTTATGAAATTTTTTGTTTGTTTGTTTTTATGACATTATGGCATATTCATGACACAGTTTCACTTCATTAGTAGCTCTCCCTGCAACCCTGCTTTTATCATTTCATTTTATTCTACTGTTCATCTCTTTTTATAATGTACCCAGTGGTTTGATTGCTGAATTATTGTGTGGTCTTTTACAACCTAATTTAAAATAACTGTAAGATTGGGGTTATGGGAGATAATTTTATTGATGAATTTTATAATTAATTATATATCGACACAGTCCAGTATCATATTTAGGCTAATTATAAAATGTAATTACTAGGATATCCAAGGTGGTTGGCTGCTGTCTAAAGTTATCATTTTGAAATACAATTTTCACTTGCTGATTACTACAACCTCCTTTAATTTGTGGATAAATCATTCTCTGTTCTTTCTGTGGAGAAATTGATTTGGAAGCATTCATTACAGAAGTAAGATAATAAAATATCCCACAGTAAAGTCTTTGAAGATAAGATGATTAAAACAACAGATGACAGACAGTTCAGAAGGCGGTCACACACTTACTTATTTTCATCAGTTAATGCAAGTTATGATTTTCCCACTGCTTAACAAGATTTGACAATTTTAAGGATGGTTTAATCATGAAATGGTTTATTTTCTTTTTAATTTGAACATTCTAGAAGCCTGACAATTCTCAGGTTTCCCTTTGGGAATTTAACCTCTCTTTGTAGTAACTAGTCTATAATCTACTAGCTTTCATTCTGAAAAAAGAAAAGAAAAAAGAGAAATCATAAAAATACAGTAAGTGTTGAGTCAAATATTTAATGTCATTGTCTTTTATAAATAATGAACTCATGATTGGAAATTGTTCTCTTAGTGACATTTTTTTTTCTATCGTTAGCAGGTTATGAATGACTATGAATAAAATCAGTGAGAATTTACTATACATGTAACTTCTTTCTGTACTTTTTGTGTCTGATCCTAGGAAATACATACCTATAAGACGTGTGTGTTGTGCGTAATGCCTACCTTCCACCAGGCATTATTCTTGGGAAGCTAACTTGGGTTTAGTAGGCTGAGCATTCCCATTTAGATTCTTAGGTTAGTTTTGCTGCATTAAGCTCATTTACTGTCTGGAGCAAGTGGATGAACAGTTTTAATATGAATACTAAGCCTTTTCATCCTTTACTTCTGCTTTTGTTACAGAAACCCTTGAAACTCTCATCAGACAAGCCGAAAACTACACCAGTATATTGTTCTGCAACACCTACAGGAACATGGCCTCAGAGGCCGCTGCTTCCGTCCAGGAGTTCTTCACTGATGTAGGGCTCTATTTATTTGGTGCAGATGTTAATCCTGAAGAATTCGTAAACAGATTCTTTGACAGTCTTTTCCCTCTAGTCTACAATCATCTCATTAACCCTGGTGACAGTTCCCTGGAATACTCAGAATGCATCCGGATGGCCCGCCGGGACATTAGTCCATTTGGTAATATTCCCCAAAGAGTACTGGGGCAGATGGGGCGATCGCTGCTGCCCAGTCGCACGTTTCTGCAGGCGCTGAATCTGGGCATTGAAGTCATCAATACCACAGACCATCTGCACTTCTCCAAAGAGTGCAGCAGAGCCCTCCTGAGGATGCAGTACTGCCCGCACTGCCAAGGCCTGACTCTCAGTAAGCCTTGCTTGGGATACTGCCTCAACGTCGTGCGAGGCTGCTTGGTACACATGGCAGAGCTTAACCCACACTGGCGCGTGTACATCCGGTCATTGGAAGAGCTGTCGGATGCCATGCGTGGGACATATGACATTGAACACGTGCTCCTGAACTTCCACTTGCTCGTTAATGATGCTGTGATGCAGGCTCACCTTGATGGACAGAAATTATTGGAACAGGTAAGCAGCCACTCAATGTTTACTGATTTCTTAGAACTCAACAATTAGCTATATATTACCTAAAGTGTGTTGATTATAAGCACATCATCATGTACTTTAAATTATGGCAGCTTAACAAGCTAATACTTTAGGAAATGGTAGGAGAATGCATGAGTTATCATATTCAATTCTAAATATATTTTACATCTTACATCAAAATTTTGGTTAGCTGAAGTACCAGTTTCTCCTCTAAGTAGAAGTCTTCTTATAGGGTTAGTTCAGTGAGGTAGAGAGGGCTCAGTTTTAAAATCAGGACCAGTATAGATTTGATTCTGCTGTCTGCCAGTAATTGTCAAGTCCCTTAGCTTCTCTGAGCCTCAGTTTCCTCATTGATAAGAAGAAAATAGTAACACATAACTTTTGGAGTATTCTTTTTTGGGAAGATAGGCAATCATGTAGGCATACTACCTAGTATGGTGCCTGGTACTCCAAAAATGGGTAGTTATTGTTGGTATTTCAAAAGTATTCAGCTTTAAAATAGAAAATGCCAGTTATATAGTCATTAAATGAAAACTTGATATCTTAGGTTTCAAAAGTGTTTCTTCAGAGACTCTCCAGAATCTGGCACAGTCGTGGTGTGATGATTTTTTAACACATGGTGTATATGGCATCACAGTGCTTTCTTCCAGGAAGACTTTAAGAAACAAAATAATCAAATCAAAGGACATAAGAGTTTTCTATTTCACTCACCTTCTGTAGAACCATTTCAAAAAATATTCCCAGGCCCTTTAGTAATAGTTCTCATATCCCATACAGTGAAGTAAGACACGCTGTTGCTGTTTATCCTAAATCTTTTGTCCTGAAATAAAATTATACTCTTAGTGCCAACAGAATACATCTCCCCACCCTGGCACTGATTTACTGAATTAATAAACATTCTCATTATTGGCTTTGTAAGTCTGTTCCTTTCATTAATTTCCAATAGAAATTGGATATGAAAATCTTTATGTCCAAGCACATACCCCCCCTTTTCTTGCTAACTTTCGAGGTCTTTGCAGTGCCTGTGTGAGCCAATATGGTACCTTTATGCAAATTAGACAGGGTGTCATCTTTCGATGGATGTCATGCCATGCTGTGGCTCAGCAGGTCCAGCGTGAGCTGGATTTCACTTCTCACTCCTGATCCGTTCAACTGGGTATCCTTACGTAGTCAACAAGGCTCCCAACCATATGCAATGGTGCTGGTCTTTTTGCAGTATCTCATTCCTTTAGGGAGATCATACATGCACCAAAATTTTTGCAAGGTGTATAATAAACCAACTCAAAATGAGGTTTATAATAGACTTCTAAGGTTTCATGTATTTCATAGTTATGAGGAATAAGCATTTAGGTGCAGGAAACAAAACACCAATAATATTGAGTATCTCCAGAAGGAAAACAGGTACAAGAAATCTGAAACCAAGTCTAGATTTGAATTATTATATAATTTCAGACAAGCCATTTAACTTCTCAGGGCCAGAGTTTTCTAATATATATAAGTGAGCTGATTTTTAAGATTCTTTTTATTATGTATTTTGGAGACTTGGAGGGCCTTTTTGTATCCTTAAAGTTTATCACATAGAAAAATATCTACTTTTTCTATTCCAAAGGCTAAACTAACACAGGTTTGTAGTTAGAGAGACATGTTTCAAATCCTGAGTTTGCTACTCATTAGTCATGTGTTCTGAACAAGCTACTAAAACCCTCTGAGTCTGTTTTGTCTTGTGTGAAGAAGGGAGTGATGGTTTAAGTGAGACAAGGTAAGGCTCTGACATTCGTAGATACTTGGTACCTGAGAAGCTTGCTTTATTCTTTCCCTATTCTGGGGCCAGCCCTGAGCAAACCTCAGTGAAGCAGGTTACTTTAGTATCATAAATGATTAGACTCATCATCATGCTTGTGTTCTATAAATAAATTTTAAACAATACTTTTGTCATATGAAACTCCTTGGTGGATTTTCAAAGAGCATTCTTTCCTTTAAGCAAATAATTCTATTTCATTTAATAAATGGTCCTTAACTATCTTGAAAAACATCAATTATTACTAATAAATTGTAGATTCTTTTCCAAATAAAACAACTGAGATTTTCTTTTTAACTTATGGTGACAGAGGAGAAACTGACTTTAAATTCCTTGAAAATTGGCTCATTATATTTATTTCTGCCAACTTCAAAGTGATTTATAAGCTGTTTATCAAGCTTTGATAACCAGTTCACACATCAATGAATTTAATAAATTCAAAATAAATTACTGGTGAGCCAGAAAATAATGACTTTCTCACATTCCCAAAGCAATCTCTGAGATCTAGTACTTTCAAGTCTAGTCCTCAGTGAATACGTACAGACACTTTAAGAAATCCATAGGGGAACCTGATGTATCATACTTCCGCTGGATGAATTTCAACTGGAAAAAAAAATTCTCAGTTTCCTGAGAAAATTATAAATATCTTCTATTTGGTAAACCATTAAAGAAACAAAATCTAATTTATAAGAGAGCATTTAAATTTTATAATCGTTCTGGGGATTAAGACAAAAATCTAATAAAGCATTAACAGAGGCCATCAAAGTATGGAGATTAAAAGCACAGACTGTACTCTCAGACTGGATTTCCCATCTGTCTCTACCACTTACTAGCTGTGAGTTTGGGAACTTGATTATTTAATCTTTCTTGAGTTTCCTCTTCAGTGAAATGGGGCAATAACAAACAGTACCTACATCATAGAGTTCTTGTGAGAATAAAATGAGCTTCGGTTAGTGTCTTATACATGGTAACTGTTTAAAGCCTACTAATTATTAGTACATTATGTTCTTTATAAATACTTCATTGATTTCTCTGGTGTTTTAAATGCTTTCAAAGTGAACACCTCTTTCTTAGAATTCAAAAAATATTTTAAATGGGCATTTAACGTAAGCAGATAATTGTAAAGATGTTCCTTGAAGGAGAAGAAAAAACTGGAATTTTATTTATTTAAATTAATTTATTTATTTTATTTTTGGCTGTGTTGGGTCCTCATTGCTGCGCGTGGGCTTTCTTTTAGCTGTGGCGAGCGGGGGCTACTCTTCGTTGCGGTGCACGGGCTTCTCATTGCGTTGGCTTCTCTTGTTGCAGAGCACGGGCTCTAGGCGTGCGGGCTTCAGTAGTTGTGGCTCGCGGGCTCTAGAGCGCAGGCTCAGTAGTTGTGGCACACAGGCTTAGCTGCTCCGCGGCATGTGGGATCTTCCCAGACCAGGGCTCGAACCTGTGACACCTGCATTGGCAGGCAGATTCTTAACCATTGCACCACCAGGGAAACCCCAAAACTGGAATTTTTAGAAAATATTATTTAGAAGTCTACAATGTGTTTTAATATTAATGGATATTAATAGCTAATTATTTGATAACAGTAATTCCCTTGTGAGGAAATGCTTGAATGATTTTTTAGTAGGAAATGATTTAAAGGATTGAATGATTTCTTGGTAGGAAATTATTTATTCATTTTGTAAATAAAAACTTGATATTTTAAAAAAGTATATCTGCTATTAATTAAATTTAGAGTGTTAGTTATTAATATAATTGAATGCTTTAACTTATTAAAGAAACAAGAATGCAGGATCTGGGTTAATTCCAATGTTTCAACCTCTTCTAAATGGAACAAACTTTACCAAGAAACTCAACTGAATGTTGATTCTATACAATTTTAGAAATAAAAAGGTTTTTTCAGCTTTATTGAGATCTAGTTGACAAAATAAAATTCTTCTTTAAATATTTGGAAGAATTCAGTAGTGAAACAATCTAGTCCTGGATTTTACTTTGTCGAGAGGTTTTTAAAAAAATTTTTTAAAAAATTACTGATTAAATCTCCTTATTCATTACTGGTGCTGTTCAGATTTTCTATTTTTTCATGTCTCAGTCTTGGCAGGATATATGTTTCTAGGAATTTATCCATTTCTTCCAGGTTATCCAATTTCTTGGCCCATAATTATTCATTGTAGTCTCTTATGATCCTTTGTATTTCTGTAGTGTCAGTTGTAATATCCCTTCTTTCATTTATAATTTAATTTACTTGAGTCTTCTCTCATTTTTTTCTTACTCTAGCTAAAGATTAGTTCTTTTTCTACCTTTTCAAAAATGAGCTCTCAGTTTTGTTGATATTTTCTATTGTTTTCTTCTGGTCTCTGTTTCATTTATTTCTGCTCTGATCTTTGTTATTTCCTTCCTTCTGGTAATGTTGGGCTTAGTTTGTTCTTCTTTTTCTAGTTCCTTGAGGTATAAAGTTAGGTTGTTTATTTCAGATCTTTCTTTTTCCTTAATGTAGGTGTTTATCAGTATAACCTTTCCTGCTTTTGCTGCATCTCATAAGTTTTGGTATGCTGTGTTTCCACAGCTGGGAGTTGAGGGTTCCCTCTAGATTGTATGCTGAGTGTGGAGTTTAGAGCAAGATCTGTCTCAGCCTGTGCTACCTGTTTCCATGTGGGTATTTTCTCATTTGCTTGATGTGCAGGAGTTTCTCAGCTAGTTTCTAAAATGGCTGTGTGTATACAATAGCTGTACATTGTATGTATCTTCGGGAAGAGGGAACTTCCTAGGGAAACGAGGAGCCTCCTATGTCACCGTAATGGGAATTGCTGCCACAAAAAGTTTCTGTTTTTAAGTCTGTACTGGGTTCCAAAGCATAATTTCCAACAATAAAAGTCCCACTCTGTATTTTTAAATAAAAAATCAGTTTTCCACATCTCTTACCTTTACACTATTAGTACAGTTTCAGCTGATTGCAACCAAATTACTTTAGGATAGCTATGTACTTCAATTTCCATACCTTTCAAAATTGAGTTTAAGGTGAACTGTACACACTAATGCACTCTATTTAACTACATTGTTGTGATAACTAATATCTGATCACTGCTTCTCTACACATCTACATTTATCTGAAACTGTAAAATGAAAGCCTAATAAATTAATTATGTGTTTTTAGGTATCTCAATGATATCTTTATATATAAATTGAAAGAAAAATTAAAATGATAGTCTGGGTTATTTATGGTAAAGCACTAATTTTATTTTATTTCTTCCATAGTGTGGTATATATTTTCCTAAAAATCACTCTGTATTCAATTTTACATAATAGGGACTATGGGACAAATAAGGTCAAGGCAACAGATTACTCTCTCAAGTCTGTGTCCTTGAAATTGCCCCTAGTGTGGGAATGGTGGGTGGTATATACATTCCAAGGATGGGGGGTGGGGGACAGGTAAGGAGCCTCTGATCTCCTGGGTTCCGCTCACGTGCCAACTGGCAGCCATGTCCTCTTGATGACCTCTTCCAACAATATACAAAAAGCCAACAATGCATTATTTCTGAAGCAAAGTTTATTTTTTTAGGAGCTTTCATTCATGTATATTTTTGTACTTGGCTAACAGAGAATAAAGGGCTGTGACCAAAGGTTATAAATCAGCTACCTGTGGACAAAGTTTATGAGTAGGTGGGCAAGACTTCATGGAAAATACCTTCATCATGTCATTTGATATATCTTGATGACATCTTCATCAAGATATCATTTTTACCTTTGCCTAATTTTTGTTTAACTGATGGGGTGGGCTAATATCGAACTTGTAATTATTATATTGTCCAGATGAGCTGGTTCTTTTGAGAAATAAGACTGGAGCTTGACAAGAGAAAAGGGAAAGGCATAAGAATTAAATTAGCAACAATTGAAGGGGGAAGACATAAGCTTCTAGAGTAAAAGCCAGCTCAGACAGAATCCAACGAAAGTGGGCTAACTGAAAATAGAAAAATCTATAAGCTAATAGAAAAGAAAAGGAAGACTCATTAGACTCTGAGAAGGTCATCCAGTCCAACTCATCATTCTAGATAGAGATCACTTTGAAAGGTTTTCACCCACTTAATTCCGGATACTAAATAGTGACAGGGAGCTTGCTCTTACAGAATTGGTAGCAGTAAAGCATGTAGCAATAATTAGTGGGTTTTCCCCTCAATGGTAGGTCCATTTAGTTCTTTTCAGATGTGGAATGAGACAATTTTCTGACTAGAGGTAACTCAAAGGGTAATCCTATTGTCCATTGATTTTCTACTCAAACATTATGAAAAATTGAGATATTTCTATAATATTTTCAGCCCCAGCTGAAAATATTAGATCCGAATCCTTCATCTTTGGAGACTTGCTCCCTGCACACGTGGATCATGGGAGGAGGGGGTGTCCTCTTTGGCCCTTTGATAACTTCTCTTGAAATGATTGGCAGTGGTGAGGACCAATCAAGATCCAGGTACCTCATATGAGAGGTAAGTCTAAATTTTTTTAGGAACACATTGGGTAACAAGCTTGCATAATTTAAGGATAGATATTTTATAAGACTTTAAAAATATTGCATGATTAATTTGTGATTTTACCTTTCTGAGAAAGATTGTGGTATGAATTACTTGAGAATAAGCACTGATAATCATGATTCTTTATTTCTACTTAATTTCCTGGGAAAGAAAAAAAATTATTAAATGTCTTACGAAGCCCTGAAGTCCTATAAAGGGAAATCTGGGCACAGATCTCTGGGAATAGTGGTCCATCAGGTTTGTGGACAGCTCTAGTTGTTGGAGAGTTCACCCTTATGGTGAATGAATGTCTGCATCTTCAATTGTCGTGCCTGGTACTCTAGAATGAAATGCATTGAAGATAGGGACTCAATCTTGGACATCTTACACATCAGCTATGTGAAAGCTATTATTATACTCCTTGCCTGATAGCTTCTTCTTTGTAGGCTTTTGACTCCCTTTTTATTCAATTCTTCTTTACATGCTTTCTTGTTAAGATCAAGATTTTAACCATGCAGCTCTGTCTTTGTCTCCTGGAGGACCTGCTGACCCAAGATGGAGTCGACCACACTGGAGGGAGCCTGGGGGGTTGACAACTGGTAGACGTCAGGCATGAACCTTTTCATTCCCTCACCGTCAAAGCCAGATGCTTCTCCTTCCTCAGGGATCTGGAATCTGGAGGATTCCTGATTGTAGTCTCACGACCCTATCAAATACACTTTTTAGGAAATCAGGAATGGAAGGATAGTTTTCAGAACCTTTAAATTTCTTTCTCAATTTTTGCATCATGGATGCCTTTGTTTTGTTATGCTGTTGAGGTTTCTCTGAGCTAACAGAACTCTTACACCCATACTATGAGCTTGTGTCTTCTGGGAATAAGAAGGTTTTAATAATACCCAGCGATTCTTTTTAATTTTTCTGAAATAATTTTTGCTTGAATTTTTAAAGTGTGTAACTGTTCATATACATTACTGATGTTTTTGGCTGGTTTGGAACAGTTCTCCTCTACCTTAAATGGTATAAATTGTCTCTAAATTGGGTACTGCATAAAAATTTGTTTTTTTTCCTTAAGTGCAGCAAGGATGTGATATTTCTGTTGGAGTTTTTGCCTCTCCTTTTTTACCTGAGTGTTTTCGGAATGCAACAAAGCTTTCTTGGTTGGAGATTTTTAATGCATTGATTTTTAATGCAAATAATTTTTAAGTGCATTGATAATTTTGCTTCTGCAGGTAATTTTGTGTACATTTGCTGTCTTTTTTTTTCTTTGAGAGTTTGTAAACTGGTATTAAGTCAGTCTCATAAATCAGCAGTCTTTTGTCTTCACCAATTAAGAGGTCTCCATTTTCTGATGCCTTTGACATATGCAATTCCACATTTCCACGATTCATGTTGTCCTTCCCCAGAACAGCAGCCCAGTATCTCCTCTCTAGCAAGTGTTCATTTAGAGTCTTGATCAGACTCTCTTTATTATTAAAAACTCAATCCAAAGGCAAGGTTTTATGAGAGGTTTTTATTTTTTCCTTCTAAATTAATTTTGCCTATTCTTCCCTTCCATTTTTGAGATTTTATGAAAGCAGCTTTATTCTTCTCTGAAGGTTGGAATTTACCTCCAAAGGCTCTGTTAGTGCTATCTGAAGCTGTTCTCCATTCTTCTGATGGATTTTGAAGGCTTTTTTGGTTGTAACCTTGTTTCATTTGCTTTGATGCGTTTCCTAAAAAATTTAATCTTGCTTATAATGTCAGCCAGCAGCTGAACTTGTAAACATTTAGATTTTTCTCCTTTCTGTGCTTTCTGTAAGTATTTGGTTTAAGCCCAAGTAAAGAGATGTAGCTTCTCAGCTCTTTAGTCATGGTCTTCACATTTCCCATGTCTTAGAGTAAGTTCTCAAGTTTGGCTTCCAGTCTGGTTGACTTAAGGTCTCCAGACTCTTTCCAAAGTAGCTAAATTTCTCAATAATTTGATATTTTTCCTCTAGAAGGACAGACACCCCAGTGGGCAGTTTTTTGTGTCTCCTTGCATAGAAACACAAAGTTTTAAGCACAAAACCCTCACTGTGACTATAAAAGCCATCATCGCTCACAGCATTTCTTGGGGAACCGGGCCTGTGCTAAGCTCCCTTGACAGCACTGCCACTGCTGGGCATGGAGTCTCCAAGGATCAGTATCACACAGAGCATTACGGCCATCACTGGGCTCCCCACGGCCCCCAAGGCCACCGATGACTCATCTCAGGCTGCCCCGTTCCTATGGCCATAAGAGATCATACAGCCCTGCATTGAGAATTCCGCCCAGAATGTCCATGGTGCCTGGAAACCAGAGCATTCCTCACTGGAAGTGGTATAAGTGACAAGAAAAACAGTGCCTCTCAAGATGTGCCCCCCCACATCTGGACCCACAATGTCAGCAGTCATACCACATGATGCTGGGGTACCGTCGAGGCTCCATAGGTCAGAGGGGATGGCCAACAGCTCCGGCCATACCAGGTGTTTCCTGGCTGCCCCAAGAACTAAGCAGGGAAATGTCTTTCTGTGTCCGTAGTCGTTCCTGTTTGGGAAGCTCCATGGTGAAGGGCTGCAGGCCCCCGACAGTGGCCACTGATCCTCTTCTTCTTCAATGAACTTTTCATTTTGGGGCTTTGGAGATCTAACCCAGCCCACGATGATCAGAGAAGACTCTGACTCTCCATGTCCCCTTGGTTTGTGTCTGGTTGGCCTTGAATGTGTAGGGGCCAAGTGTGTGAGTGGCCTTATGATGGGCCCTGGGTAGGGTTTTGACTCACTTCTCTGTTTTCACATTTAACAACTAAAGAAGAAATCATAGGAATTTTCAAAGTCTTCACATATCAGGAATGTGCAGTCTAACTGTGATCTTTTGTTCTGCTTCCACTTTTCTTCTCTGTCTGAGCCCACAGAGACTGCGTGGACCAGAAGCGTTGGTGGTTGACATCTAACCCTTCAGCAGCAGAGACAGCTAGACTCTCCCACCTTTCAAAATTGAGGCTTGCCTTCTCCTTTCTCCATTTTCAGCCATCTCTGTGTTCATTTGGAGGCTAGAATAAGTAGATGGAGCCCTCTTGGTGTCAAAATTACCCAAGGGAAATATAAATAGTGATTAAAAATAGGAAGCCAGGAAAAGTGCATGGTAGGGTGTGAGAGAGTCAGTTTTAGGCTACGTACTAAACTCATCAATGACCTTGAGCTGTATTTGTCTGTACTCTATGAATAGTCTTATTTGAAGAAGATCCCACCTCATTACATCAACCAATAGTAGATGCTTGATGCTGGATATCACTGTTGCGCAAGGAACTGTGCATTTCAAGGTGACCTCCAGGTTTTAATCTAGGGTTAGGAAACCTTTATCCTCGAACTGGATAGAGAGGATTCTAAAAATAATCCACCATGTTGTCAAATGATAGGTGGTTATAGCTTCCCTCAATAAAGTAGTAAGTATGGGGAAAAATTATCCAAAAAAATGAAAAGAAGGCAAACATTACTCAGTGCTGTTTCTGTAATTTAATAGGGCCACTACTGAGTCATCTCTAGGTATATGTAATTTTTTTCTTTTTTACCTACTCTTTTGCTTAATATAAGGACCTTACTATGCTCTGTAGAGGTAGATATTATTTTACAGAAGATCGATACATTGCAAATAATTTTTGTCCTGTTGAATCACAAGTTATTTTCATCTGATAGAGAAAGCAAACTGGAGAGTTATTGTTTTATTTACCAGAAAAATATTAATCATCTTCTACATCTAATTTTAGAATAATATTCTGGGGTTCCTTCTTTCACTGACTATAACACTGGTATATACTTTCAAGCAGCTTTACTGTGCTGTTTTTCCCTCATTAAGGAATTGAACAAATATTTCACAACTGCTCGTCATATGTTAGTTTTTCTTTCCTTCTTTCCTTCCTTCCTTCCTTCCTTCCTTCCTCCCTCCCTTCCTCCCTCTCCCTCCTTCCTTCTTTCCTTCCTTCTTTCCTTCCTTCCTTCCTCCCTTCTCTCTCTCTCTTTCCTTCTTTCTTTCTGCATTGGGTCTTTGTTGCTGCGCACAGACTTTCTCTAGTTGTGGCGAGCGGGGGCTACTCTCCATTGCGGTGCTCAGGCTGCTCATTGCGGTGGCTTCTCTTGTTGCGGAGCACTGGCTCTAGGCACGCAGGCTTCAGTAGTTGTGGCACATGGGCTCAGTAGTTGTGGTGCACAGGCTCAGTAGTTGTGGCGCATGGGCTTAGTTGCTCCATGGCCTGTGGGATCTTCCCAGACCAGGGCTCGAACCTATGTCCCCTGCACTGGAAGGCGGATTCTTAACCACTGCACCACTAGGGAAGTCCCCATATGTTAGTTTTAGAGTCACATTTTTTATCTTTTTGAAAATTATACTGTGACCTCTCACATTGAGAAAAAAAGGTTTTAGAAAAGTTATTATAATGGATGGGATTTTTTGGAAGTGAAAGAAAATCAAATTCATTTAAACCTTCCTGGGGGGGGCAGTAATTATTAAATCACATGACTAAAGGTCAAAAGGTGCAGATAACCAAAGATCTGACTTGATCTATTTCCTCATAAATGTTATTAGCATGCTTCTCTACTTCTCAATGAAGCTTTGTCTTGGTTTGTTTCTCAGGCAGACCATCCCTGAGTGCTAACAAGGTAGGCTATACAATCTCTAGGCTCCTCCTTGTGTAGTTTAGCAAGACTAAAAACAGAACTTATTTCCCATGGATCAAAATCTCTTATATGCTTGCGCATTGCTTTGATTCTGAGCCCATTCTTCTCTCTGAACTATCTGCTGATACTCTGGCTGGACACCCTTGGGTCATTTTCCCACCCTGGAGCCATATGTGGGGCCAGCTGACTTAAACAGGTCAACAGAGAGTTGGAGTGGGTATTCCCAGAGGATGAGTAGAGGACAGCAATGCAAACAGAAAACAAAAAAGAAAAATCAAACAGATAAGGAATGAAGTATATGTTATCATAATAAAGGATGCACTTCATACTGAATATCTTTTAGGAATGTGCCAAATAGTATCGACATACACGTAACCATGAAGTAAGATACAAACATAATGGAAATATACATTCAAATTAAAGCTTACACATAATGGAAACAGAAAAGTAAAAAATGTTAGAACTATTATATAATTCCAAGAGCATAATGGAACTTCTGGAAGCATTTGTTTTAAAATCAGGAATAAGACATCCCTGTCATGTATTACACTCTCCGAGTTAAATGTTTATGTGGAGGCACTAATTAATGTAATTAGACAACACATCAATAAAAAGTAACCTAATAAAAATGGGCAAAGGGTTTAAAGAGATGTTCTCCAAAGAAGGTATATAAATGGCTATTAAACATACAAAAACATGTTGTCATCATTAGTCACTAAGGACGTGCAAATCAAAATCATAAGGAGACAGTTACACTTCACAGCCCCTAGGATGGCTCTAATGTAAATGATAGACAATAGCAAGTGTTGTTAAGGCTGTGGAGAAAGTTGGACACTCACACATTGCTGGAGGGATTGCAAAATGATGCAGCCACTTTGGAAACCAATTTGACAGTTCCTCATAATGCTAAACATAGAGTTATCATATGACCCAGCAATTTCATGCCGAAGTATATACCCAAGGGAATTGAATACATATGTTCGCAAAAAACCTATATATGGATATTCGTGGCAGCTTTATTCATAAGAGCCGAAAGGTGGAAATGACCTAAATGTTCACCAACTGAACATGTTTTATAACTGTACGACGGAATGTTATTTGGCAGTATGGAAGAATGCAGTACTGATACATGCTACCATGTGACTTATGCTACAATGACTGGACCTTGAAAATATGCTGTGTGAAATAAGTTAGTCACAAAAGACCACGTATTATGTGATTCTAATTATATGAAATATTTAGAATAGCAAATTCACTGAAATAGAAAGTAGATTAGTGACTACCAGGGGTGAGAGAATAAGGAATTACTGCTAATGCATATAGGATTTTTGCAGGGGAGAGTGATAAAAATACTGTAAAATTACACAGCAGTGATGGTTGCACATCTCTGTTAATGCAGTAAAATTCACTGAGTTGTGCATTTCAAAAGAGTGCACTTTATGGTACATGAATTATATAACAATAAAGCTGTTATAAAAAGTTATAATGTATAATTTTGGAAATTGACTCATACAAATTGAAAACCAGTATATTCCAGTGAATAATTTCCATTTATACACTTGTTCTTTTTATTGGCCTATGCTTCTTGAGGCTTTGGGAACTCAGAGGAACAATGTGTCTTTTCACTTGTCATCCAAATGACACACTAAAAATGTTTTCAGACATTTTATCATTAACGCTTCAAGGTCCTTCAGAGAAAAACAATGTCTGCCCTTATAGTAAAGGTGTTTTCCCCACAGACGGTAAACTTTTAGACCTTGAAAAGCTGTTTTTCTCATTCAAGAAAAGTTTGGGTCAGATAAAAATGGATAAAAATGGTGGATAATCTCGTTTTATTTATCTGAACATGCAACAGATGTATGTTGCGTCTTTCAGTGTACCAGGCACTGCTAGACACTGAGTTTATACCAAATGGGCCTGCAGCTGCCCTGTTGGAACTTACAGTGAACTAATTCATTTTTCCAAAACCATGTTAGCATCTCAAGTCTACTCTCCAGACAGAAGTCAGGATAATCTTTCCAAAATATAAACTATATTATATGTAAAATCTTTCAGTAGCTTCCTATTAACCTTAGAATAGAATCTGAAAGCCTTTAAATTGACCTTTAATGCTTTGCATATCTGACCTTTACCACCACTCTACCCTCATCTTGAACCACTCTTTTTTTTTAAATTTTTATTTTATATTGGAGTATAGTTGATTAACAATGTTGTGTTAGTTTCAGGTGTACAGCAAAGTGATTCAGTTATACATATACATGTATCTATTCCTTTTCCAATTCTTTTCCCATTTAGGTTATTACAGAATACTGAGCAGAGTTCCCTGTGCTGTACCATAGGTGCTTGTTGGTTATCTGTTTTAAATATAGCAGTGGGTACATGTCAATCCCCCAAAATCCTTCTTCGCTCTCGCCAAGCTGGAGTTCTCTTCACTCCTGTAGCATACGGTCCTCTCCTTGACTCCTGTCAGTTACATTTCTCTGGAAGTAGGCTCTTTCCCAACTGTGCTCCCCAACACCTTTATCTGCCTGATGATAGGGCTGCTGGTCATTTTGGTCTCATCTTAGCTACCACTAACCCTGGGAAGCGTTCCCTGGCCTCTGTAGGAAAGGTTAGGTAACTCTTTATTATGCTCTAGTAACGCCATAACTTTTCCTTTACAGCATTTTGCATACATGCAATTATTTAATTATTCACTGATGTTTTATATTGAATTGTGTGTGCCCAGAGGGCAGAGACTAGCCGCTGTGTTCATCACAGTATCTCTAGAGTCTAAGTCTTGATGGACACGTGAGTTCTTTGATGAATACCTGTTGATCAATGGTAAATCTGGCCTTCCTGCTGCATTGTTGGGACTGTTGGAATTGTCTCCAAATTGATCTCTCTGCTCCACCTTTGCTTTCTTTGTGTCTATACGAAAAAATCCAGACTCCTTAGCATGGTGTGCTAGGTCCTCTGCGTCATGATAACATCCCTTCTCCTTCCGCAGTTTCATCCTATTTCTCCTGACCTGCCCTCCTTGCATTCATGTTCCAGATTAAAGTACCTCACCCTTTCCCCTCAGCCCCTCGTGGACTGGATTATTCTTCTACTCTGACCACCTTACCAACAAAACTGGAAGCTCCTCCAGAGAATTCACTGGGTCTTTTTCATTTCTTTATCCTCAGTGCCTACTAAAGTGTCTGGCAATATTTGTTGACCTGAAATGACCTCCAGACTCCACAGTGGAAACGTCTTGATGAATGCACTGAATTAGATTTAATTTCAAGCATTTATAATTTTTCAATGAATGTTTAATTACTAACATTTCATATCTCCCATGAGAGCACAGCAAGACAATTGTGATAATCTATGATTCTTTAATGAATGCACAAAACGCTTCCATTAAACTTTTATGTAGATAAATACTCTGGCATCATTAACGTTATATCTGCATTTATCTTAAGCCCAGTCAAAAACCCCATTTATCAAATTAGGCTATTGGAAATAAGGGGCAAAGCAAAAATAAAAAACATTAAAAACAAATCTTGATAGATATGCCCGTAAGTTACTCTACATAGTTCTGTGAGTGATCCTACACCATGCCCTCCACCTTGTAGTTCTCAGTCCAGGAAGGCAAACATCAGGCATTAGGGCATTTCCACTTCACGTATTTGTTTGGTACTAGGACAACCAGAGCTGCTCAGGGAGCTGGAGCAGGACTGAGGCAGGCTGCCAACCTAGATGCCCTTTAGACCTATTTATTTCTGGTTTACAGAATCCCTCATGGTTCGTATAAGGACATTTTAAAAACTGCTTCCTGCTATTCACTAGTGTTCTTTTAGATGTTAGCGGTAGACATTGTTTCAAAAAGTGTTGTATGATCTTAAGTTTGGGGGAAATCTATATAAAATATTGATCTCCTAGAGATCATTGCAGGTTATCACCATGCATATTAGTGCATCAAAGGCTCTAATAAATCTTACTGTTTAAGAATATCCATTAACTAGATTAAGGAGAGCATTTCCAATGTATATTTAACCAAGATGCCATGTTTGCCTGGACAAATATGGATTTTCTGCTAAAAGCCCTTTGGAAAATGCTGATCAGAGGTAAGTTCATGATTTATTTGTGGCTTTGGCCACAAGTAAATTACATTGGAGGGGGGTTGAAGGTAATGTAGCCTAATAGCTGGCCAGATAGTTTTAAGTTTAGAGCTAAACTGTTGGCAGCTGTGACACTCAGGTGGATCCCCTCACATCACAGAAGGGTCACCCTAAAATTCACCATGGGCGCTGACAACACAGTCCAGAAAATGAATTCCTTTGAGAACTCTATATGAATTTGATTGAATTGTATTTTTTCCACGTGCAGCAAGGTGAAAATAGAGGACTAAACATTCTCTTGACCTTCTACAAGTGGTCTATGTCCATGGAGAGATGAGAGTAAACAGATCTGAGTTAAATATCTTTGCCTGTATATTATTCTTCTAGCTTTACTCTAATCATTTTTATTCAATCCCTTATCTTTATAAACCAACAGTTACCATATTCACAAGGACCATTAGGATGAATTCTCTAGTTCAGAGCATATACCAAAAGCAATGTAATACTTCCAGTTTAAAAATATGTATTATTGGGACAGCTTGGTGTTCCCTCACTAACTTGGATGAAGATATGAATGCTTCATAAATATATTAAAAAATCATAATATATAATGCCAATAGAATGTGATATTTTCATTACTTGTTTATCAACAAATAATATAATCTATGCAATTAAAATGTACATCACAATCACCAATGTCCTTGATAGAACATTCTTATTTCCACACTGGGATATGTAAAAGTCCCACTGCTAAGTCCCAGCCCAAAAGATAATGCATAGAATCCTTCCACCCCAGTGTTTGGCCTCCTATGACTTTGCTGTTGGTTTTTCCTCAGCATGACCATCTGCTGACTAGCCTTAGAACAAAGGGATATCGTGTGTTTCCTAATACGTTTCTTACAGAACAAGTCATACCCTATTAAGAGACAAAGGACAGTCCTACCTAGAACTTTAATAACCCATCATCTGAGAAGTAAATATTAAGATTAGTGGAAAAAAGAAACCAAATTAGTATTACAAGATGGATAAATGGAAATAAAAGAAAACACATGCATTCACTTTAATCTACAAGCAAGAGGGTTTTTTTAAAAATAAAATTAATTTTATGTTTATGAAAAATTTGAAATAAGTGAGAGAGCAGTCCCCCATTTAAAAATACTCCCTTTAATGCCTAGGTAGTCAGGTGTGACCAGGTGATGGTAGTATCCGCATCTTCTTTTCAGCATTGTACCTTTTCACTACTTGCCACAGTTCCCAGGATAAAAAGAAGTGTAGTTAACAGTAATGTCTTTTCTCCCTTTCTTTAATCTCACATTCTTTACCACTGATGATTTCATGATTCTGGGACATAAAAGTGGTTTATTCCCAGAGTCACTTTGGAGACCCTTGTCACATCAGCCTAGAAATTGATGTCTCAGATTAAATTACCACCTTATTTGTATATATCCAAGACAATCTCTGAGCGCCAGACCTATATACATAGTTTTCTGCTTGACACTTTTTCTCGGAATGGTCCCAAACTGTTCGAAACGCATGAATCCAGAATTGAACTCATCATCTTGTCTCCCAATCCTGATTACTCTTTGGGATCCCCTGGCTCAGTACATCCACCTAGATACCTAGGAATCGTCCTTGACACTTACCTTCCAGTGCTGATTCCTACTGATTTCACATCCTAACCGTATCTCAAATATGTTTGAATCTCTCCACCACCAGCCATTTTCTTGCATGGGCGATGGCAGGCAAACGTGTCCTAATTAGTCTAATCTCATTCAGTCTCTTCATGTCCCCTACTGCCCCACCCCATCTATAGGGTCACCAGAATAACACTTGAAAAACTTAGTTGTAACCTCCTGTACTCAGGATTTAAAGCACTATAATTAGAGACCTGACAAATCTCTTTAACATGGTCATCAAGACTCCGTATGTCTGACTTCCAAACGTCTCTCAATCTTATGCTCTCACCAGCAGCTCGCCTCTGTCCTTGGTTACCTTGGAGTTCTTTTACAGATGTTGACCCCAAAGTCCAATTTCTTGAGACTCTATTGTATTGAAATAAAAGTACTAGTAGTATTCAAAGACATAGTACAGAGATGTTTGTGTCAATATTTGCAGTGACATTCTAACCACAACACTGGAAACAAACAAATATCCGCAATGGTGGACTGTTGAATAAATTAGGATACAGCCACATCAAGGAATATTATGCAAGCATCATAGATAATGAATTTAAGCTGTATCAATAGACGTGAATGGATTTTTATGTGATATTATGGGATTGAGAAAGTGAAATGAATAGAAATACGTATGATCCTATTTTTATTAAGCATTCAATTTTTGCATGGAATATCTTTGTATTTATAAATACATATGTATATGTCTGAATATGTGCAAAGTAGATGGGCATGTGAACGTGGAGAACAATAGAAAGGGATGATAAATGATTTGCTTCACCTGATGATCTGGGAAGGAAAAGATGTGAGTGGCCATAATAAGGGAGAAGGAGTTGGAGAAGCAAGCAAAGTAATAGGAAAAATCTATGGCATTTAAAAAAAATAGAATGATCATTATGATTCCATTTATGATGTATATGAGCATGTATATGTGTGTGTATCTCTATGTACACATACTTAAATTAGAAAGCATAAAACTGGCATTTGTATATAGCTAGTGACTTCTGGTATGTTCATGAAATTTCAGTTGCAAAAGAAAGCTTTGCAGGGATGTATACAATATAATTCTAATTTAGTAAAATCAGACCAAAAAAACAATAAAATGTGTGTATATGTGTATATCTGCTTGTACATGTTTGTAAAATTGAGGAGAATGCTGTAGAAGGTTAGGTCTCAGCCAATTTGCTTTCTTTCCCTTAGGAAAAACTGGTTAGGTAGTCTTCCAGACATTTAACATGCATTTATATGCATGGATGAATGTAACAACAGAAATACGTGATATTTTAATTTGAATACCATCAATTGTATCCTATTTTACTTATCATTTTTCAATTTTTTTAAACTCATAGTATGCCCTGATATTTTACTTTTAACCATTGCATAGTACTCTATATTATAATATACTATGATTATGTAGTGATAATCATGACAGAATGATGGACATTAATTTCTAATTTTCATCATTAAAAATAAATGCTCTCTTAAGCATCTTTGTATATGCCTCCTTGTTCTTAAGTGTCATTGTTTCTTTAGGTGAGATATAGCTAAGTAGAATTGCTGGCTGGTAGAAAGTGCAGACTTAAAAACTTAATAAAAACAGTGAGGTCCCCTCCAACAAGAGTTGGAGGTACCTTTTTTTTTTTTTTTAATTTTTATTTATTTATTTATTTATTTTTGGCTGTGTTGGGTCTTAAGTTTCTGTGCGAGGACTTTCTCTAGTTGCGGCAAGCAGGGGCCACTCTTCATCGCGGTGCACGGGCCTCTCACTATCGCGGCCTCTCTTGTTGCGGAGCACAGGCTCCAGACGCGCAGGCTCAGTAGTTGTGGCGCACGGGCTTAGTCGCTCCGCGGCATGTGGGATCTTCCCAGACCAGGGCTCGAACCCGTGTCCCCTGCATTGGCAGGCAGATTCTCAACCACTGCGCCACCAGGGAAGCCCCTGGAGGTACCTTTTTATACTCATGCTAGCAATGTAAGAGATCATCTTCCCAACACCTTTGCCAGTAGCTGATACTGTCCATCTTTAAAATGTCTTCTAGTTGGATGGATGAAAATTGTATTTTTAATTTCATAGATAAGTGCTAAGTTTATCAGCTTTCATATGACTTTTGCTATTTGCATTTTTCTTCTGTGACTTAAGTATTCATATTCTTTGTCCATTTGCTTTTTTCCATTGGGTCATTTGTCTTTTTCAACTTTTCTGAATAATAAGCATTTGTCTATTAAATATATTGAAATTATTTTCCCAGTCAGCAGTGTTTCTTTCAAGTACCCTTCTAACAATTTTCTGACAGTGCAATTTTTTGACATCTGAATGTTACATGGAATATTAGTTATAGGTGGTCAATATCTATGAAAAATAAGAAAGGTAGAAAAGCCTGTAATGCCTCAGCGTGGTAAACAGGAAGACACAATGTTATACTTTGACTACTTTATGGAGGGGGGTATTTAAATTGTCTCCAGAATTATCATTTGACTATTTCCAACAAATAAGGTAGTTGAGAAGAAGCTACTAATTTATTTGCATAAATGTGTATTAGCTTTGTTTGGGGGGCTAAGTGGGGACTTTGATAGCGTTTAGGAACAACAGAAAACAACCAAGCCAAATATTTCTCTGCAATACTCTAAGCTGTGGCGGAACAAATCCTATTGAGATGTACAAACCCAATGCTTGTAAGGTTGACAAATAGCCTCAAGTTGAGAGCTCAAGGGTGACAATTTCACAAGTGATATTTTAACTGAACCTTGAAAGATGGTAACATTTAGACAAGCAGAAAAGAAGAAACGTTCAAAGACTGAAAAGTACAGGGTAACTTTAGAGACTATGAGTAATACAGTTTAGCTAAAGCGTATAGTGTTTAAAGTGGAGGAGTGCTGGGAAATTCGGAGGTTCTGCTGTAAATTCACTTGAAATGCTTTAGTTTGTACTCATTAGGAAATGCGAGGAACCATCAAAGGCTTTGGATCAAAACGGTGCTGTAGGAAGATGAATCTGGGAGCCTGGGGAGAAGGATTAGATCCAGGAGAATCGGAGAGAAAGTCAGTAAGGAAGCTCTTGCATCTACGCAAGGAAGAGCTAATGGAAGCCCATTCTAGGGGGAAAGAATTTCCAATGCAGGGTAGGAGAAGTGAAATTGCAAGAGACCTGATCTGACAAGAGCAGAATAAATAGCCGTTGAACTTTTTTTTTTTTTTAATTTTTATTGGAGTATAGTTGATTTACATTGTTGTGTTAGTTTCAGGTGTACAGCAAAGTGAATCAGTTATACATATACATATATCCACTCTTTTTTTTAGGTTCTTTTCCCATATAGGCCATTACAGTGTACTGAGTAGAGTTCCCTGTGCTATATAGTAGGTCCTTATTAGTAATCTATTTTATATACAGCCTGTGAACATTTTAAAACTCTAGTTGATGCCATTTTAAAGCATCTTCAAACATCTTCAGCTTTGAAAAAGTGGTGAAAATATGGTCGTATTGATGTATTTCCTTTTTATTTTTTATCTAATTACATTTAAAAATATTTACTTTCACAGTGTAGGATTCTCACTCCCTTTGGTAAATGAAATGGTCAAGTTTTGATTTTGTCTCTAGGGATATTATTTAGTCTTTCAATGTCCTCTATTCTTCAACTTGATTTTGAGTTGCTTCTCTTTCCTCCCTTGTGGTTTCTCACCACCTCAATATTGAGGTAGTACTGGCTGGCTGGCCCTCTTTTTGTGGCAGAGCTTAGTAGTTTGTAGAATATTAGACTGTATAACTCAAGGAGTTTTAAATGTCACAAAGCCCAATGATCACAGAAGGAAAAAAATACTTTTTTCTCCAGAGATCATATTGAAAAACGTAATTGAATCAAGCTTTGCTTAGTATGACCAAGTTAATATCCACTGTTGACAATTTTTTCTCATTTCCATCCCCTCAGCCTCAGGGTAGAATTCCTCTCTTTTTTTTTTTTTCTTTCTACCAATGATTCAAGGTTTGTCTAAAACCTTCCCGGGTACCTTTGGTCCCTAGTAATTTTTCTTTGGGCTCCTATACAACTCACTGCTTATCACATTCTTTTGACACATAGTTTATACCCTATTGAGACATTGTTTATATCATATTGAAGTTAGCTTTATATATTTATCAATTTGTTTCATCATTGGAAACCCAACCTCCCTAATTAGATCATAAACTCCTTGAAGATAAGAAATTAGCAAAATACATTCTAGCTCTAGTTTTTATTGCCCTTATCAATAAAAACTTCCTTCACACAATGAAAAAAGAAAGAAATCCCTACATTTAGAGATGTTTACAAAATCCCCACAGCTGCACTGTGAATTAAGTATGTATATTTTTCCAGTGTCAAAGATGAACAGAGCTTATAAGTTATTTGCTTAAAGTCAGATTGTAAAATTTCTCCTAAAACCTGCAATTGCCAATTATGCTAGTACATCAGCATCCTGTTGACTTTCACCAGTGGTGTGGTCAGCCTTCTCAGAATCTCCAAGCTGTCCCAGCCCTCTAACCACTCCCAGGTCATTCAGTATGTGGCTCTGACTCCAGGATCAACTCCACTATGCCTTTCTTCCCGAGTTACATCAGTGACCATTGGAAATTCAAAATGCTTGGATTATCTAAGATCATTAGTCCATGACCCATCTCCCAGAGTAATGGAAATAAAAACAAAAATAAACAAATGGGACCTAATTAAATGTAAAAACGTTTGCACAGCAAAGGAAACCTTAAACAAGATGAAAAGACAGCCCTCAGAATGGGAGAAAATATTTTCAAATGAAGCAACTGACAAGGGTTTAATTTCCAAAGTATACAAACAGCTCATGCAGCTTGATATCAAAAAAACAAACAACCCAATCAAAAAATGGGTGGAAGACCTAAATAGACATTTCTCCAAAGAAGACATACAGATGGCCAACAAGCACATGAAAGATGCTCAACATCACTAATTATTAGAGAAATGCAGATCAAAACTATGATACAATGAGGTATTACCTCACACCAGTCAGAATGGCCATCATCAAAAAATCTACAAACAATAAATGCTGGAGAAGGTGTGGAGAAGAGGGCACCCTCCTACACTGTTAGTGGGAATATAAATTGGTACAGCCACTATGGAGAACAGTATGGAGGTTCCTTACAAAACTAAAAATAGAACTACCATACAACCCAGCAATCCCACTCCTGGGTGTATACCCGGAGAAAACCATAATTCAGAAACACATGCACCCCAGTGTTCATTGCAGCACTATTTACAATAGCCAGGACATGGAAGCATATAATGGAATATTATTCAGCCATAAAAAGGAACGAAATTGAGCCATTTGCCTAGACGTGGATGGAGTTAGAGACTGTCATACAGAGAGTGAAGTAAGTCAGAAAGAGAAAAACGAATATTGTATAATATCTCTTATATGTGGAATCTAGAAAAATGGTACAGATGAAAACTTATTCGCAAAGCAGAAATAGAGACACAAATGTAGAGAACAACCTTACAGATACCAAGGGGGGAAGAAGGGGTGGGATGAATTGGGGGATTGGGATTGACATGTATACACTACTATGTATAAAATAGGTAACTAACGAGAACCTACTATATAGCACAGGGAACTCTACTCAGTGCTCTGTGGTGACCTAAATGGAAAGGAAATCCCAAAAAAGAGGGGATATATGTATATGTATAACTGATTCACTTTGCTGTACAGCAGAAACTAACACAATATTGTAAAGCAACTATACTCCAATAAAAATTTTTAAAAAATTAGTCCAACCTGCATATCTTGTAATCTGACCCTATCCCTAATCACTCCCACCTTCCCAATCCTATCACTAGTACTGGCACCATCTCTGAAATCTGTAATTCTCACATTATGGTCATCATTTCCTACCACTGCAGTTTAATTACTCTTGTATTTCTAATCCAAAAATTATTTTGTCTTATGGAAATGTCCAACATGTTTACCCTCCTCTCCCATTTTCCCCCTTATTTCTCTCCTTGCCCAATCTACATTCTATGATCTAGCACCTCCAATGATTGTGAACACAGTTCTAAGCAGCTATGGATAATTGCAGAAGTAAAGGCATTCCAAGTTCAGGTTATTTGTTTAAACTACATGTCTCCCTGGCACTCACACACTTTGAAAAATAACTCACTTGTTTTGAACTATTACAACTATTTAGTATCAAATTATCTGAAATGCGGTCTCTGCCATTAAACATGCAATCATGTTGTAAAAGCTACTGTCCTAAAACAAAACAAAATAAAACAGAACAAAAGAAAACAAAACATGTACTTGATTCCATGCCTCTCTAGGCTATATCCCATAAATCTACTTGCCTTTGCTGTAAAACTCCATGGAAGACTGGTGTATTTTCACAGTCTCTGCTTTCTTATCTTTTTTCTCTCTTATTCTCCCCTTGAAGACTATGCATTCTACCACAATTCTGCATAAAAAGCACACTCTTCACAAATCACCAATGATCTTTTTCTCATAAGATCCAATGGTTAATTTCCATCAGTCACTTTGAACATATCTGATCACTTCCTCTTTAAAAAAAATACTTCATTTGCATTTTGCGATAGCCCACTCTCCTGGGATTCCTCCAACTTGTCTGGAAACTTCTCAGAGTCTCTTTCAACTTCTGTTTGTCTCCACCAGCAAATGTTGTCATGCCCCAGGAATCAGTCTTCAGCCCCCTCCTCCATCTTTACTCATCCCAAGTACATGCTGTTGACAACCACATTTATACGTCTTGCCTGATCTCACCCTTGAGTTTTCAGCTCATATAACTAATAGCCTGTTGGGCAGCTCCTCGTGGATGAATAATGGTCTTAGAAAGCCAAACATGTCCCAAAGAGTCTTTTCATTTTCTCCCCAAATCCATTCTTCTCTATCTCCATTTGCCCAGATGCTTCAGCCAAAAAGTACTAGAAGTCATTCTCGAATCCACTGGTTCTTCACTTACTATATTCAATCTAAACTTAAGTCCTGTTGTCTCCACCGTCATCTAGATCTCAGTCCTCATAGACCATCCTCAGCAAAGTCAGCCTCATACCCTGAACCATACCCAAAACTTTACATCTGGATTCACTGTTTCCATCTTGTCTATTACTTTTTTACATCTTGCTCAGACTTCTCTCCGACCAACATCCAGTGTGATATTTTTAAAACAAAACAGATTGGATTATCATTAAGCTCAAAACTCTCCATTGACTTCAACACCCACTTACAATACAAACTCACCCTTTGGCAGACTATGTGGTATGTGAAACCGTATCATCTGGCCAGCCTACCTCTGCTCTCTTTCTCTTTACTCCCCTCTACTATAATGTATTTTTCAATTGCAGCAGTCTCCTATTCTTCTTTTCCCAGGGCTATTTTAATTACTGTTCTCTCTATATATGAAGCTCTTCCCTGTCATCTTTCCATGGTTGCCTCTTTACTTCACTTCAGAACATAATTCAAATACTACTTTTTAAAGGTCTTTCTTGACCACTTAGTTGAAGCTGTCCATCCTCATTCTATCCCATCAGTCTGGCAAATATCCATTTTTAACTGAATAACATTCATCAAGACCTAAAAGTAATCTAGTTAATGATTTATTTTCAGTTTCCCCTGCTAGAATGTAAGCATCTTAGGAGAAAGTTTCACTTTATTCCCAGCTCTTAGAATAATGCCCTACAAACAATAGGTGCTCAGTTTATTGTCATTGCAATCTGTAGCTAAATAAGGACTAAAATGCACATGTTTGACTTTCAGTCCTGGGAACTTTCTAAACTAATGTGTCCTTGTAAATGGAAGGAAGGAAAAAAGGAAGAAAGGACGGAGGGAGGGAGGAAGTGAAGAAGGAAAGGAAAGAGAAAGAGGGGAAATAATTGACTGTCATGGTCAATTTTCAGTCTCTTCCTCTTCCTGACTCCAAGACAGCTCAGTTAGGACAAATTAATCCACAATTCTGAGTTGGTTTTCCTCTTTTCATTTAACCAAATTGGTAGTGTACTCTCAGTCTAGTAGTTTTTCATAAAAGACTGGATTTTTATGGAGATCTCATGTATCTAGGTATTTGTCACTTTGGTCTAAAGTTGTATTTTTCTCTGCGAGGCCTGAACTAAATGATTTAAAATGGATCCATACAATAAGTTTAATTAATGATTAAGAATAGGACTGAAATGCAGAAGCTCCCTCTGGTGGTTTAATTTGTAGGTGTACAAAAGTAGCAGTGCAGACTGGAGATCCTGCTCACAATGGGCCAAACAGAAGATCATAGAAATATTGTTCTGCTTCTGTCCAGCCTCTTCCTCCTCTCTCTCCTCTTCCATCTTCTTTTTTAATTTTAGATATAAAATGAGTTTGGGTGGCAACTTTATGATGATAGCTACAAAAATCCATATGGAGAAGCAACTTCTGGAAAATTGAAAGACTAACAGAAAGCAAACACCCAAGACCAGACATTCTGTGGCTCCAAGTAAATACTTCTAAAAGGGCCTTGTTTGCTCTTTGCTAACTATAGAGTAAACATATCTCTAGTCCTTGCAAAGTGGAGACTGTAGGTGTTTTCGCCCTTCTTCAACTTTAACACCGTTTTATTTGCTTTTTCCTGGGAACTGGGCATCTTGTACAAATTTAGAATTCTTATGGATAATATATTTAAAGGAAGTTCTTTGTAGAGCCTTAATAATTTATAACTTGCTATAAATATTCCTTGTTGCAATACTAAAATATACTAGTGTTTTAAAAGTGGTATTATAGTTATAACTTTTATATCTTTTCCATAGCTGGCTTCTGGAATTATTTGTACCTTGAACTTCTAAGTAACATGTATATTATCTGGATGATGGTGTTTCCATAGTTTTAGGGTTTGATGGTCCATAATCATGTATTTTTGTATTTCCATTAATACAAACTGGGCAAAAGTTTTTATAGTAATATACTATCACCATGCAATAATTCTTTTTTTTTTTTTTTATAAATTTAATTAATTAATTAATTAATTTATGGCTGTGTTGGGTCTTCGTTTCTGTGCGAGGGCTTTCTCTAGTTGCGGCAAGCGGGGGTCACTCTTCATCGCGGTGCGCGGGCCTCATCGCGGCCTCTCTTGTTGCAGAGCACAGGCTCCAGATGCGCAGGCTCAGTAGTTGAGGCTCACGGGCTTAGTTGCTCCGCGGCATGTGGGATCTTCCCAGACCAGGGCTCGAACCCATGTCCCCTGCATTGGCAGGCAGATTCTCAACCACTGCGCCACCAGGGAAGCCCCCATGCAATAATTCTAATCATCATGAAGTTAATTTTTTTCACCAAATGTAACTTTGGCTGGGAAAATATCTGGCTTACAAATGGAAATTGTCAGGAAAGTAGAATATATTTTATGAATAGCTCAAGCTCAACTTTGCTGAAATTTATCTCTGCTTATATTATTAGTATCGTTTAATATTGTTTAAAGGTTTATCAATATTCATCCAGTATACTTTTACACTTTCACTGAAGTATGTGTTGCATTATATTGGAAAATATACTAGGATCATGTTTTGGGTGGAATCTACCTGATTTAAAGGTTGAGTTCATAAATTATGTTATATGGGGGACACTATGATATGTATCTATAGGATGAGAAGATGTATACCTCTTCTGTCAAAATACAATGACATAGGAAGGAAACTAATATATTTGATTATTTAAGGGAAAATTAAACAGGATATTACAGTCACTTAATTACATGTATCAAAACAGAATTAAACCACAATAAAGACTATTTGTGATGTTAATAACAATTTGTACAACCATTAAAAGATATGTGATTTAATGAAGCCTGATTTTGGCATTGTATTAGTCAGGGTCCTCCAGAGAAACAGAACTTATAAGATATATAGGATGAATATACATCGGAAGGTATTTATTTTGAGGAATTGATTGGCTCACACGATATGGCAGCTGAGAAGTTCCACAGTCTGCTGTCTGCAAGCTGGAGACTCTGGAAAGCTGGTAGTCTAATCCAGTCTGAGTCCAAAGGCCTGAGAACCAGGGGAGCCGATGGTGTGAACCCCAGTCTGAGAGCTGAAGGAGGTGAGATGACGCACCCGAGCAGTGAGGCTGGGGTTGGGTGGGGGAGGGGAGAATTCCTCAGTCCTCTGTCTTCCCTCAGTGGATTGGATGATGCCTCCTCAGGTTGGCTAAGTGATCTACTTTACTGAGTCCACTGATTCAAACGCTGATTTGATCTGTAAGCACCTTCATGGAAACAATGTTGAATCTGGGCACCCTGTGGCCAGTCAAGGTGACACGTAAAATTAACCATCACAGGTATTCAATATGCAGTTATAATAATATCGTTAACACCAGCGTTTGTCAATTGCCTCCCAGCTGAAGAGCACTGAAGAAGATGGCATTAAATGTTCGGTAACTTATAAAAGTTATTTGCAATACCAGAAATAACAGTTATTCACTAAAATATTTTCATATGCAGTTCTGTGTTTCATATACAGTTTAAATGTGGATTAGAAAGGTTTTGATGTGAAGCGTGGATTTCAGGTGCAACTACCGATCAGTAGCAGTATGAAAAGCATTTTCATACTGGAAACAAATCTAATTTTTTAAGAAAATATTGAGGATTCATAAATCTGAGAACATGTAACATATGTTAAGTGTGACAGTTATAATGAAATCTGCCAATTTTGCTTTTCTTCTATTTTTCTGAATTTTATTTTATTTTTTTATGCAGCAGGTTCTTATTACTTACCTATTTTATACATATTAGTGTATACATGTCAATCCCAACCTCCCAATTCATCTCGCCACGCCCCCCCACCGCTTTCTCCCCCTTGGTATCCATACGTTTGTTCTCTACATCTGTGTCTCTATTTCTGCCTTGCAAATTGGTTCATCTGTGCCATTTTTCTAGATTCCACATATATGTGTTAATATATATTATTTGTTTTTCTCTTTCTGACTTACTTCACTCTGTATGACAGTCTCTATGTCCATCCACGTCTCTACAAATGACCCAATTTCATTCTTTTTATGGCCGAGTAATATTCCATTGTATATATGTACCACATCTTCTTTATCCATTTGTCTCTCGATGGACATTTAGGTTGCTTCCATGACCTGGCTATTGTAAATAGTGCTGCAATGAACATTGGGGCGAATGTGTCTTTTTGAAGTATGGTTTTCTCTGGTTATATGCCCAGTAGTTGGATTGCTGGGTCATATGGTAATTCTATTTTAGTTTTTTAAGGAATGTCCATGCTGTTCTCCATAGTGGCCATATCAATTTACATGATCAATTTTGCTTTTCTAATTGTTGAGCAGGTATTTGATCTGACCAAATAATTTCATTGTGGTAGTTTGTAGATCAGGAAGTTACTGACTATTCTTTTTTATGATGTTACCTGCCCTTCTGTAGAAGAGAGGAAACTTTTACATTACTGTCTCATAAAATTGGAATTTGGGGGTTGTATATCATGGGAGGACTTCTTTTCATCAATCAGTTATCCTGGTTTTCCTCCTAAACCCAGGTGAGAAATCAAGTTGTCTAATATCCTTGTAGTTCCTCCTTTTCCCGACCCCTATTCATTCCTAGGAATCTTAAAGGGAAATAACTGCCATGTTTTCTCTCATCCACTCCTACATACATAGGGGAAATGGGATTCTCTTGTCTACTCATATATCTAGATCATTTCAAATCCAGATTATTTAATTTATGTAGGACACTTAGGAACTGGGACTTATATAATGTGAATCCCACACAACAGATGAAGATAAATACCACTAATCATAAAGAAGAGACCATTGATTCTATAATAAATAAAAACTCATCCACTAACTAGATTCAGTCTTAGCAAAGTTATTATCCTGCTTTGGGATTCAATTTTCCCACCCTTAGGTTAAGGTTAGATATCTTCTATGAGACTTCCAGCTCTACTAGTCTAAAGTCCTTCCTCCTTCCCTCCCTCCCTTCCTTCCCTCCTTTCTTCCTTCTTTTTTCCCCCTTTATCCCTTCCTTCTCCTCTTCCTCCTTTCCAGTTCCTCTTCTTTCTCTCTCTCTCTCTTTTGGTGGGGGGGTGTATTATCTGAATTCTCCTTCTCCTGCTTCTGAAAGATTTTCTTTCTGACCTTCTTTACATTCTATATACATTTTGTAATTTTGTCCATTTTCATGGCTTTAACTGTTGGCTCTATGCAGGTAATTCTAGTCATTAACTTTCTCTTTATTTCTAATCCACCATTTAGAACCATCTTTTAGAATTACCTCCAAATCCAAATTCTAAATTAGAATTCACCTCCTGCTCTGAGGAGCAGAAAAACCCAAACAGTAAACTTATTCTATGGTCTAACTTCCACATATTGGTTATTGGATCTTTATTCACCCTGCCTACCAGATTCAAAACTGCTAACAGCTTTATTTCTTCTTCTTTTTTAAATCTCTTATAGTGAATCAACCAGTAGTCAAATCCCATTCATTCTACTTATAAAAGAGCTTTCCCTTTCTCTTCTTTTCAGATTTCGTGGGTTCTTATTCGGTTTATTCTAGTATTTTCTTGTTTTACCTATGGGAAATGTCTCCTTGTCGGCCAGATCTTTCTAAAATGAGGCTCTGATAATGCTGTTCCTTGGCTTGCTAATCGTGAATACATTGCCATAGTCTACGAAATGAAGTCCAAACTTCATGAACCTTGTAATTAAGCCCCCTCCCAAACCCTTATGATCTGGCCCAACCTACTTTTCTAAGTTTGTTCTCATGGGAATAAAGCTAAAATCATGGATTTCATCTGCGTCTGGAAAAGTTAGCCTCATTCTGATTTGTGGTAACAGATTTTACCCCTAACACCAGCCGGTTCTTTGGCAAACCATTTCCGAGAATCATAGGGAACAGGGCAAGAGAAAATTAATGAACTCACATTTGTTGTTAGAACTAGAAAAATTGCCAATAGTATGTTCCCTCCAAATAGTTTAAAAGTAGCTTTTAATATAATGGAGCACAACATATTTGACCCAAAACCATTCTGTTTCTTATTTTTATCTGTTATTTATTATTGTTGTTGTTGTTGTTTTCCACCATGCTTGCAGAGTCATATCTTGTGTAATTTCTTTTAACCAGCTCTCATTTTAACACCAAGCATCCTAGATACGGCCTGGTTCGGTCACCTGTTGCATACACAGTGATGTAGAGTCCACCTTTGCCTCATCCTCTGAAACAGATTGCTTAATAAACACTCACAGTATCTCCACATTCACTGCTTTTCAAGTTATAGTATTTTAAACATTTTTGCTTTGCAATTTCATTATTATTAATAAACATTTTAAAAGATCATTGCAAACTAAATGGAAGCTCTGCTGATGGATGTCAAATGAAAATGAACAGTTTTAAGTTGTTTCTTACAAAGCTTTTTGGGGTTATTAGCTAAAAGCTTTGAATATTTGAAGATTTAAATAAGACTGAGTGAACAGACAGAGGGAGGCTGTAAACAGAAGTTTACACTTTATATGTAGTGCCACGATTACAGTGAGAATGGAGAAAGTCAGCTAAGTGAAAAGGAGTTGTTGAAACAAATACTTGAGCAGAGTGGGAGAAGCGCTATGGGTTAGGAGCAACTAAGGGAGTTATTTCAAGGTGAGATGGGAATTTGAAAATCAGTGAGAAGCCAGAGATGGAACTTAAAGCAGACACAGATAAGCATTAGGGAGGAAAACTATTTTTTTCCAAGACACTTCAGACTGATTGCAGGGGAGAATGGTAGAGACCAGGGGGGAGAATAAGGAGGAAATTGCAGTATAAGTCAAAGATGAAAAATTGTCAAAGTAAGTGTGAGGGATTTTTTCAATAGCAAGAAGGTGCTAGTATTGAAATGGTCCACCCCAATTGGCTCACTCAGGGGAGCTAAGGTGACAGGCTAATGTGCTGGTAACAGATGGTTTTCCATTCCCTTTCAATAAAGCGTGAAGTGGAGCTCCCTGATAGCAAGTCAACACATATAAGGGCTCTGAAATTTATTTGTATGTATTGGAATCTGCTCTATATGCTTGTACCTTTGGATACAATTAAAGATGACTTATAAGTCTATGGCTTGTACATTTTCTTTTATCCTTGTAAAACAAATTGCAAAGATGATAATGGGAATAAAAATAATGTGAGGCTGGTACTTTCAGCTATCTTTCTGCTTTCCTAGGAAATATGTGCAATAGCAGATATGGTCTTAGGTCCAACATGGGATCGACAGGGTGAGATAAGATTTTCCTTAACTGGCAACTGCAAACTGGTTTTATTTTCTCAAGTTTAAAGGATGAGAAAACTGAGATTTGTAGAAGTTCCATAACTTGTCTAGAGCTCTATGGCTCATAACATGGGATCATAATTGCCATCCCTTTCCCTTTTACTCTTCTCCTTTATTTCAAAATCTCCTGTAGTGTCGCCAAACAGCGTTACTCTTGACGTTTCCGCCATCAACTTATACCATCTTCCCTTGGTTCTTGTTACTAGGAGTTGTTGACAGTGAAGATACTTTCCACCTTTGTAATGAATATTTTAGCAACTTGTTAATATATTTACACTCCACTATCACTATTTTTCCACTTCAGTGATTGGAAATTCACTCTGAGCTTTTTAATACCTTGATCTTATACATCCCTAACTTCTCACTTTCAGTAATTTGCTGAGTTCTGTTGATTTTTTTTCAAAACAAACCTTATTTTTTTAGAGCAGTTTTAGGTTTACATCAAAATCGAGTGGACGGTACCAAGATTTCCCACATAGCACCTGCCCCAACACGTGCAGAGCCTCTCCCATTACAAGTATCCTCCACCACAGTGATGATACATTGACTACAATTGATGAACCTGCACTGACACATCATTATCGCCCCAAATCCACAGTTTAACGTTCATTCTTGGTGTTGTACATTTTACGGGTTTGGACAAATATATAGTGACATGTATCTACCATTAGAGTATCATACAGAGTAGTTTTCACTGCCCTAAAAATCCTCTCTGTGTTTCTCCATTCATCCCCCCCACCCATACCCACCCCTGGTAACCATTGATCTTTTTACTGACTCCATAGTTTTGCCTTTTCCAGAATGTCATATAGTTGGAATCATACAGTATCCATTTCAGGGTGACTTCTTTCACTTAGTAATGGGCATTTAAATTTTCTTTATGTCTATTCACAGTTTGATAGTTTGTTTCTTTTTAGCACTGGATAATGTTCTGTTGTCTCGAAGGACCACAGTTTCTTTATCCATTTACCTACTGAAGGACAGCTTGGTTGCTTCCAAGTTTTGGCAATCATAAATAAAGCTGCTATAAACATCTGTGTGCAGGTTTTTGTGTGGACATAAATTTTTAAATCCTTTAGGTAAATACCAAGGAGTGTGACTGCTGGATCATATGATAAAAGTTTTTTGTTTGTTTTTTCTTTTTTGATTTTGTAAGAAGCTGCCAAACAGTCTTCCAAAGGGGCTGTACTCTTTTGCATTCCCAACAGCAATGAATGAGAGTTTCTGTTACTCCACATCCTCGCCAGCATTTGGTGTTGTCAGTGTTCTGGATTTAGCCCTGCTGATTCTTCTTCTCTTCTCTCTGTACATGATTCATGAATCCTTCTCTTCATGGACAGTGTCACTACTGTACTTCAGAATAAAATTCTCTTTCCTGAGAACTTCAGGATCTATTAACAGTTTACCTCCCTTTAATAGGTCTCTCTCTCTCTAATCCAACTTCTACAGGGCTGTCAGATTCATTGCTAAATATCAGCTCTGGAATTTTGCTTTTCTATTCAACAGCCATCAGAGGTTTTGTCTAATAAATAAAACTTCTTAGCTTATCATTTTAAACCCTCCAAGATCTGACTCCAACCTACTCTTCAGACATAATTTCCTTTTACTACTACCCTTCATGTTCCCTTCTTTCCAGGCGAACCAAATTTTTATCCATTTTTGATGTCAGCCTGATTTTTCTTGCATTTGTCTCTCTCAAGATTTTCCCTCTGCCTTCCACCATTATTCTTTGTTCAGAAAACATTTTATATCTAATCAGTCTCCAAGCTACTATCTCTCCCTCCTGTCTACCTCTATATCTGCTGCTTCTTTCACCACTTCTTCAGCTGACTTTGGGCCCCAGCATTTCTCTAGTGTTCTACTGGAGGACCTTTCATCTCCCTCCCTGCAAACTGCTGTTATGATGATTTTTCTCTTGTGGAAATCGTTAAGCAACCATTTTCCACCTTGGAAGCTTTTGCCTGCTTTCCATTTGCTTAAGCAAGTTCTTCAGCTTGATATCCAAGACATATTAAGGCATTTTTTAAGAATTGAGATATAATTGATCTATAACATTAAATTAGTTTCAGATGTACAACATAATGATTAGATGTTTGTATATATTGTGAAATGATGACCACAATGTCTGATTAACATCCTTCACCATATATATCATGGCATTTTTTATGTCTTACCTTTTGCTATACTGCTTTCTTTCACTATGCACATTTTGTTCTATGAAACATGTTAGATTGTTTACACCTCTTTGCCTTTCTACTCTCTCCTGGAAATTTCCTGCTTTGTCTACCTGACAAACCCCTAGTTTATCTTTTAATCTGCCATTTAGACATTACCTACTGAAGCTCTTCCCTAAGCACCCCAAACAGAGTTAATCTGTTCATTTTCTACATGTTACAGTGTTACTTCTTTTTCTTTTTTTATTGAAGTATAGTTGACTTATTATATTAGTTTCAGGTGTACAATATAATGATTCAATATTTTTACATACACCATGAAAAGTTATTATAATATTATTGACCATATTCCCTGTGCTCTACATTACATCCCTGTGACCTATATTTTATAACTGATAGTTTGTACCTCTGAATCCCCTCCATCTAATCTGCCCATTCCCCCCCCACCACCTGCTTCCCCTCTGGCAGCCACTAGCTTTTTCTCTATATTTGAGTCTGTTCCTATTTAGTTATATTTGTTTATTTGTTTTTTCTTGTATTTCACATATAAGTGAAAACATAGTATTTGTCTTTCTCTGTCTGACTTATTTCACTTAGCATAATACCCTCCAGGTCCATCCATGTTGTTGCAAGTGGCAAGATTTCATTCTTTTTTAATGGCTGTGTAATATTCCATTGTATATACAGTTGATCCTTGAACAATGTGGGTTTGAACAGGTTCACTTACATGTGGATTTTTTTTTTGATAAATATGTACTACAGTACCACGCTATCTGCAGTTGGTTGAATTCATGGATGTGGATCTGTGGATACGCAGAGTGGACTATAAAGTTATATGTGGATTTTTGACTGTATGGGGTTGGTGCCCCTAACCCCCACATTGTTCAAGGGTCAACTCTATATACCATATCTTATTTAGCCATTCATCAATTGATGGACACTTACTTAGGTTGCTTCCATATCTTGGCAATTGTAAATATTTGTGTATTTAATAATCTTAATTCTTCTAATCCATGAACACATGATATCTTTCCACTTATTTGTGTTGTCTTCAATTTCTTTCATCAATGTCTTATAGTTTTCAGAGTACAGGTGGTTCACCTTTTTGGTTAAATTTATTCCTGGGTATTTTATTCTTTTTAATGCCATTGTAAATCGGATTTTTTTTTACTGATTTCTCTTTATGATAGTTCATTATAAGTGTATAGGAATACAACACATTTCTGTATATTTATTTTATATCCTGTGACTTTACTGAATTCGTTTATTAGTTCTGGTAGTTTTTTGGTGGAGTCTTTAGGGTTTGCTATATATATTATCATGTCATCTGCAAATAGTTATAGTTTTACTTCTTCTCTTCCAATTTGAATGCCTTTTATTCCTTTTTGCTGTCTGACTGCTGTCACTAGGACTTCCAATATTTTGTTAAATAAAAGCGAGAAGAGTGAGCATCCTTGTCTTGTTGCTGATCTTAGAGGAAAAGCTTTTAGCTTTTCACTGTTGAGTATGATGTTAGCTGTGTGTTTCTCATAAATGGCCTTTATTATGCTGAAGCTTGTTCCCTGTATGCCAACTTTGTTGAATGTTTTTATAATGAATGGATGTTGAATTTTGTCAAATGCTTTTTCTGTATCTATTGAGATTATCATGTGATTTTTTTTATCCTTCCTTTTGTTAATATGGTGTATCACATTAATTGATTTGTGGATATTGAACCATCCTTGCATCCCTGCAATAAATCCCACTTGATCATGATCTATGGTCCTTTTATATTGTTGAATTCAGTTTGTTAATTTTTTTTTGAGGATTTTTGCCTCTATGTTTATCAGGGATATTAGCCTGTAATTTTCTTTTTTTGAAATATCTCTGGCTGGTCTTGGTATCAGGGTAATGCTGACCTTGTAGAATGAGTTTGGATGTATTCCTTCCTCTTTAGTTTTTCAGAATAATTTGAGAAGAATAGGTATTAACTCTTCTTTAAATGTTTAGTAGAATTCCCCTATGAAGCTATCTGGTTCTGGACTTTTGTTTGTTGGAAGTTTTTTGATTGCTGATTTAATTTAATTAATATTATTGGGTCTGTACAGATTTTCTGTTTCCTCCAGATTCAGTCTTGGAAGATTGTATGTGTCTAGGAATTTATCCATTTCTTCTACATTGTCCAAATTTTGGCTTATAATTGTTTGTAGTATTTTCTTATGATTGTATGTATTTCTGGGATGTCAGTTGTAACTTCTTCATTTCTAATTTTATTTATTTGGGCCCTCTCTCCCTTTTTTTTTTTTTTTTTTGATGAGTCTAGCTAAGGGTTTATCAATTTCATTTATATTTTCAAAAACACAGCTCTTAGCTGCATTGATCTTTTCTTCCTCTTTTTTTGTTCTCTATTTCATTTATTTCTACTCTGATCTTTACTATTTCCTTCCTTCTACTAACTTTGGTCTTTGTTTGTTCTTCTTTTAGTAGTGCTTTTAGGTGTCAAGTTAGATTGCTTCTTTGACATTTTTCTTGTTTCCTGAAATAGGCTTGTATCACTATAAATCCCTCTTAGGACTGCTTTTGCCACATCCCATAGATCTTGGAAAGTTGTGTCTTTATTTTAATTAGTCTCAAGGTATTTTTTGATTTCTTCATTGACACATTGGTTTTATAGTAGCATGTTGTTTACTCTCCACGTGTTGGTGTTTTTTTCGGTTTTCTCCCTGTAACTGATATCTAGTTTCATATCTTTGTGGTCAGAAAAGATGCTTGATATGAGTTCAATCTTCTTCAATTAATTGAGACTTGTTTTGTGGCCTAGCATGTGATCTATCCTGGGGAATGTTCCATATGCACTTGAAAAGAATATGTATTCTGCTGTTTTGGGATGGAATGTCCTGTAGATATCTATTAAGTCCATCTAGTCTAATGTGTCATTTAAGGCCAATGTTTCTGTACTGATTTTCTGTCCAGATTATATGTCCATTGCTGCAGGTAGGGTATTAAGTTCCCTACTTTTGTATCACTGTCATTTCCTCCCTTTATGTTTGTTAATATTTTCTTTATGTATATAGGTATGCCTATGTTAGGTTTATACATGTTTAAGAATTCTTCTTGGATTGACTCTTTCATTATTATGTAATGTCCTATTTTGTCTTTTGTTATAGACTTTGTTTTCAAGTCTATTTTGTCTGATATGAGGATTGCTACTGAAGCTTTCTTTTTGTTTCCATTTGCATGGAATACCTTTTTCCATCCTCTCACTTTCAGTCTGTGTGTGTCTTCAGCATTGAAGTGAATATCTTGTAAACAGTGTATGGATGGGTCTTGTTATTTTTATTCATTTAACCACCTTATGTCTTTTGATTAGGGCATTTAGTCCATTTATATTTAAAGTGATTATTGATAGGTATGTACTTATTGCCATTTTGTTCATTCTTTTCTGGAGGTATTTGTAGTTCTTCTCTGTCCTTTTCTTCTTTTAGTCTCTGCCGTTGTGGTTTGATGATTTTCTTTAGTATTACTTTTGGGTTCCTTTGTCTTTGTTTTTTTTGGGCATCTATTGTAGGTTTTTGGTTTTTGGCTACCATGAGGTTCATATATATAAATATAGATATATATTATATATATAATATTTGTTTTACATTTTCAGATTCTTTGTTAAAATTCTCACTGTGTTCCTATAGCCTTCTCCTGAGTTCAGTGAGCTTTTATAGGACTGGTACTTTGAACATTCTATCAACTAAACTACTTATCTCCATTTCATTAAAGTTTGCTTTCTGTTGTTTGTCTCTATAAATTAGGTGAAGCAATTACCTCTCCTACTCTTGAAGGTATGTCCTTGTCTGGGAGTATCCCTATGCTGACTGTGTGTGCCCAGTGGCTTTGGCAGGAGGACTGGAGCCGAAGTGAGCATGGGCCAGGGCTTTTTCTGGGGTTCTCTGGGGCTGTCACATTGGCAGGGTGGGCTGGAGCCTGGTGTGGGCCAGGCCTTTTCTTAAGGTGCATTTTGATGTTTTGAGGGGTTGTTTTTTCTTTCCTTCTAGATTGTCAGCTCTTTTGGGGAAAATTCAGTTTCTAATCTTTTATGTCCTATAGCATCTAATACATGTTCTTTGCAAATATTGGAACAAAATAATGATGGTTTAAATAAATGAGTTGATGCATAATTCCTATAATTCTCATTCATGGAAAATTTTTTAAAAATTTAGAACTTTAAGGGAACTTTGGAATAATTTATTCTAAGTTCTTCATTTTACATATAAGAGAATCAAGTTTTAAAAAGTTCTGCCACTGTTTTCAAGATCTCAGCAATTAAGAAGGAAAAATTAGGACAGGAACCAAAGTCTCCTCATTCTCAGGCAATGCTTTTATGTATTTTTAATTATCTGACTATGCATTTTTAAATATATGTTATCTTGTGAATCTTTTTTGATGCTTTACATGGTAATGTGTCCAATTAATTACTTAATTTTCAATGATAATTACATATGAAGATCTTTACTAGATAAGTAGTATTAAAAAATAAAATTTTCAATTCTATAAATGATTTTTAAAAAAGAGACCATAAGTAACACCCTTGAAATCAAACCAGATTGAGGAAAAAGATATACAACTATTACAAAATGAGATCTTATATAAAAATATTTATTGCCATTTCTAAGAAAGCATTTTAAGAAGAAAACTACCCTTAGAACTCATATAGAAATGGACCACATATTCAGTAGCAAACTGTTTTATTAAAAAATTAGTAAAAGTAAGTAATTAGTCATATATATGGATATAAACCATAAATAATATCTACTTTGATTAAATAGTTTTATTTATACAAGCAGGCTAGTTTATTAATGTAGTTCTCTGATTTTGCATATATGTTTTTATTCGTGTATTTTCCACTTGCATGCATGCAAACTGTATAAATGTGTATAGCATCAATTTATTATGGCTGCCATTTTATACAGATAATTTGATTCCCTTTATTTAAAAATTAACAAACATTGTATGTCTTAAAGGTTATTAGTGTGGTATAAATAAGAATATGTCATTGTTTTGGACTCTAGTGAACATTACATCCTCAGAAAGGCTGGAGCATGGTTTCTAACTGTCTTTAATATTTTCTATTTAAAAGGTAAATAAGATTTGCGGCCGTCCAATCAGAACACCCACACAAAGCCCCCGTTGTTCTTTTGATGGGAGCAAAGAGAAGCATGGAATGAAGATCTTTATAAGAAATGGGGAAGAGACACTTGCCAACAGAAGAAAGTAAGACATTTGTTTTACAACCAGAAAGAGAAAAGAAAGTAAGCTATTAATTTTACAACAGAATAGAATGTATTCTATTCTGTAGGGGTTGAATTAAGAATTACATAGAACAAAATACACTCTTGAAGAACAGAAGATCAACATTAGTTACCTTTAAAATTCAGTGCTTCCTCCTATTCTGTTAATTAGGAAGATAGGTTCAACTCAGGAGACCGAAAAACCTTTCTATGATAAGGGAACATTTTTTATGTTACAATATGGCAGGCCTTACATACATGTGATCATTGTATACTTCAAATGCAGCTAGTGTACAATGTTGTACAGCAATCTATAACACTTAGTCATCTTGCTTAACTGAAACTATGCCCGTTGAAGAGTAACTCCCCATTTCCCCCTCCCTGTAGTCAACAATATTGCATTGTACACTTCAGAATTTATTAAGAAGGTAGATCTCATGATAAGTGTTCTTACCACAATAAAATAAAAAATTTTAAAAATGTAGCTAGTGTGACTGAGGATTGAATTTTTAACATTACATAATTTTAATTAGTTTTAGTCAAAATTTTACATGTAGCTAATGGCTACTATATTGGACAGAATGCAACACAGGAAGAGTATTCATGTAAATGATGTGATAAGTATTAGTGAATGTTAAGTACCTGTTAAAAAATATAAAGTGTCCATACCTCTTACCTGGAATGCTGAAAATTACAATCTGTCGATTCAAAATGATAAGCATTGAGTGGCTTACTTCTATAACTCACATTTCTACCACTGTGCCCATGATTAATTGTTAAATTAATTGCTAAATTAAAGCCTTCATTAGTGTCCAGTTGCTTGAGAATTGGTGATTAAACTAAAAACCTTTTAATACTGAAGGAAACTATTATTTATTTATTTTGGTATTCAGTTGACCAGTACAATGGCAAATACTAGATTCTCAGTAGGTATTTTTTTATTGACCTGAAATTCAGAATTCTGTGTTTGTTTATTAATTCAAATAATTATTTCTAAAAATACCTTATGGAGAATTCAGTATTTTACATACCTTTACTCTCTATAATGTAAAATCTGTTTCATTTTGAGATAGTGCTCTTAACTGCTCCATTCTCTCCTCAGTTGGGTTATTAGCACAGGATAAAGAACTGAGCTATTACTGGTTATGTGCTACAGCTGAAAACAATTAGCACACTTTGCAAGTAAAGTAGCTGTGTTTCTTTGTTTTTTTCAATTTAAACATCTATAGTGATCAGTAGTTATTTCTTGCATTTGAGAAATCAGTATGCCTTGGCTATGGTGGTTCTTATAATAAAACCCAGCTAAGGAAGATCTTAACTCCTAAAGATCATGTCAGTTTCACCACTAAAACAACCTAGTTGCTGGAAAACCAAAACAAAACCCGGTACTTAACATGGTTTATTCCCTTGCAAAACTAAGACCATGCAGGTGAAATGTTACAGAATGGCTCAGGAGCAATGAGGGGCTTATCTGAGTGGAAAGTTTTATAAGTATCTATCCTGGCCATTGAATAGAACTCCATGTCACCAACCTTGCAAACTCATTATTTCTATGCCCTTGACTGATCAGCCACCATTAATCATTTCCCATGAGTCAGGGTAGGCTCAGCACCGGCCAATCTCATGCCACACAAAGTGAACAACCAGAGGTCCTGCACTTGAGCCAGCTTAAGCATTTCACTTTTACACATTTTTTATTGCCATTCCTGAATGGAACTTAATTTCTGTGGCAGTATATTTCCCCTTGATGCCTATATATTGTGTAGACCTATCCATAAAGTAGACCTGAATTTTATCTATCCTTTCCTATCATAAAGTAGACTTTGTCATCCAAGCAGTGCAGAAGGCTGCAAATAAGAGTTTATTTGGGCTATTAGGAAGTGCAATTCAGAAGAGAGATTTGGGTGAAACTGAAAGAGTGTTGGAGCAGAGGAAAGAGTCAGGGGCTTATAAAGATAAAAGCCACAAGGTTGTTAAAGTTGTCTGGCAAGAATTATGATTGACTCTGATACAAGAAAGGAAATATTTATTCTTAAGGGCAATTTTAAGGTAAGGGTTCAATAAGTAGATAGGCTGTCACAAGTTATTTGTGGTAAGTATCCGATAAGTATCATTGCGCAGGTGTTCTGAGTGCCTGCATTAAGACAATAAGTGGTCAAAGGTCAGATTCCATCCAGGTCCAGATGTACATAAGTCACACTTCCTCAGTGGACTCCCAGCTGCATTTTAGAAAGCTCTCTTAGCAATACTATTTTGATTTTCCTTTTATAACCTGAATTTTATTTATCCTTCATCAACTTATCTTTCCCCATGAGGTCATAAATTTTGATTTAAGTAGGTGGGGCAGTGTAGCAGGAATAGGTGCTTAGTGAGTCTGGGCTAATTTCCATGCATCTTAATTGTCCTTTTCCCACCTGCTTGAGCCTGATTTCCAATAGATCACGTCCACTTGATGTTATATTGCTTCTATACAAGCCCGATCTTATAGCCTGGCAGGTCAGATAGTACTTATTTCCTCATGGGCATCTCAGGTTGCAGAATCATTTGCTGGTTTATGGTCAAGTGTGCAGGTTCTGCCAGAGCCAAGTTGTAAACCAACCAGCTGACTGACCTACTGAATGACAGATGGACCAACCAACTGACCAACCAACTAACCAAACAAACAAAAATAGTGTTCAGTAAAAAAATAAATGACTTTACTCTAAAACCCTTGGTGTCTATACTGTGATTCTTCTCATGGGGCTTTCTGGAGTCTCTGCAGAGCATCTTTATTTGCCACCAGTACTTCAGTCACCATTGAATAGATGAACTGGGTCATCTGGACTGAATGTCAGAGCACCTTGGTGCTACTTTATAAATGGGTCGTAGCAACACGGTATGTTGTAATATGTGCGTAATATGTTTTCTCTAAGATGCAAAGGGATCCCAAAAGCTCTGTGCGTCTTCCTGTGCTTTAGGTCATCTTAAGTGTAGAAATTTGTATTTTGCATGAGAAGAATAGGCCAATCAGATTCAGACCACTAGACATTTAGAAACCCTGCTGAATTGTCAAGCACTCAAAATGTCGATATTTTTCCCCACCAGAATCATTCACTTGTCTACTAAGTTATCTAGCATAATGTGATCAATATTTGATTATCAGCATGGTGTCCTGTAGGATGTCTAGATGATCATGGCTCCTGTCTGTCATGGAGTGGGAGAATTGCCTTGAGGTCTAACAGTGAAGGGGTTCTTGCCAGCTGAAAGTGAAATGTTTCTAATTGTCCTTACTAATTGGTAAAGAGAGAAAAGCATTTGTCAAGTCATTAGCTGGATAGCAGGTGGCAGGACATGTATTGATTTGCTCTAGCAGACACCACATACAAAGGAGTATGTAATTGGAGTCACCCTCTGACTCCAGTTATGATAATCCAACCACTATCCATGTCCAAACCATGTGCATAGACCGGCCAAACAAGTGAGGTCAATGGTGAAGTGTTAAGATCACCACCACTACAATTTTCGTGTCTGATGATGACCCTAAACTCAGCAGTTCCCAAGGATATTGTGATAGTGTGATTTATAGTAAGAAATATGTATTTGTTCTTTGACACCATTCGTGGCATAGACTCCTAAAACCCTTGGATTTTCCTAAGTGATGGGAGAAGAACGGTGTCTTTTGTTATGTTAATGAGGTGACTTTTGGGTCCCACCTAAGGATGGGGCTGGCTGCCTGGAGAGCCAAACATGTGATTAAAAGGCTGGAACTTTGAGTCCCACCTCCTAATCTCCAGTGAGGGGCGAGGGGCCACAGGTTGACTCAATCGACAGTGGCCAGGAGTTAATCAATCCCACCTGTGTAATGAAGCCTCCATAAAACCCCCGATGGTTTGTAGAGGGTCCTGGTTGCTGAGCACGAGGAGGTGCCGGGCGAGGGGTGTGGCTGGAGAGGGCGTGGCTGTAGAGGGCGTGGCTGTAGAGGGCGTGGCTGTAGAGGGCGTGGCTGTAGAGGGCGTGCCTGGAGGGGGCGTGCCTGGAGAGGGCGTGCCTGGAGGGGGCGTGGCTGGAGGGGGCGTGGCTGGAGGGGGCGTGGCTGGAGGGGGCGTGGCTGGAGAGGGCGTGGAAGCTGTGTGCTCCCTCCTCCGATGCCTTGCCCTGCGCAGCTCTTCCATCTGGCTGGTCCGGAGTTATATCCTTTTATAATAAACTGTTGACCTAGTAAGTAAAACATTTCTCTGAGTTCTGTGAGCCCCTCTAGCAAATTAGTCAAACTCAAGGGGGGAGTGGGCAGTGGGAACGTGTGATTTATAGCCAACTGGTCAGAAGTACAAGTAATAACCTGGACTTGAGACTGGCACCTGAAGTGTGTGTGTGTGTTGGAGGGGGTGGGACACAGTCTTGTAGGACTGAACCATTAACCTGTGGAATCTGATGCTATCTCTGGGTAGATAGTGTCAGAATTGAATTGGATTTTTAGATACGCTGCTGCTGTGGGAAAATTGCTTTTTGTTGGTATGGGGACCCTCACTTCCTCTCCACATACTGGAATTGGTACCAAAACAGCTGTGATATTCTCTTGTTTTACTATTTTTGTACAAGAGGTAGTTTTAGGGATTTCAGTTTGGCCCTCACTCCACGAGTTGAGGAACCACTGTGGGGACTGTGGAAGGGATGTGTATGTCTCTTCCAAAGACATATGGAGAAGCGTGAAACACACACACTTCTGTGGATTCACTGGGCCCCGTGTGAGACAGACTGAGCCAAAAATTTAATTTTCATTTTGTAACCGGAAGTGGGGTCCGGGTGCTCGCCACTCAAAAGTCAATAAAGAGGCAAGGTTGGTGGAAAGGAAAGCTTGCTTTATTTTGGATGCCGGCAACGGGGGGAGGGCGGAATCCTGTCTAAAGGTCGACTGCCCCACCCCCCCTGACAATCAGTGGGCAAGAGCTTTTGTAGACGGAGGGAGAGGGCTGCATGCAGAAACAGCACAGTCAGCTCTGATGGTCATCTTGAAATTGGTCATGTGGTGGTCTGACCAGCGTCATCTTGATGGCTTTAAGTACAGTTAATCTTCAGTTCCAGGGCTGGTTTGTTCCCATTTCTTCGAGGCCAGTTCTCGGAATTATGGCAGCTTACGTCATGGCTACAGCCTGGTCATCATGTAGTTAACCTCTTCCACCTGGTGGGGCTGTCAATATCTACAAAACAGCTCACAGGATACCGCTCAGAATATGATCTATAGCCCATGAAAAGGAACTAAAGGTCCTTAACTATGCTTAATGACTAAACTATACTATTTAGTCTTGTTGGACTGTTTTCCTTTGTTTCTGCATTTTCTCACTTCTCTGATTAAACTTATTCTTTGCGCAAAGTTTTTTCACAGACAAAAGCTGGACTGAGGACATGGGGGGCAGGGATCATAGGGTCCTGCTCCGTTTCAGTTTGACCTCTATGAGCCCCATTTAGACAGACAGAGTAGAATGGCATTTTGGGTCTTTAAGATTAAAGTTAACTGAGAGCTGGTCTCTATTCCTGGGAAGCAAAAGGGCCACAGGACCCTTAAGGAAAGATGGGAAGAAAGCTTTATGCTACATAATTGTTGGGCTTGTGCAGGGATCTTTCTCACGAGAACCCAGCCTTAGTATAGTGAAGGTACTCAGAAGCTGGGATTAGGAACTAGGTGAGAGACTGAGAATTCTTTTTGTGGCAAAAAAAGTGACATTTCTTTTTCTTGTACTTTATATTTTTGTTAATTCAGATCTCACTCTTATTTCATGGGTGAGCTATTTTCTTATCACTCTAATCAATTTATTAATATAGTTTAATAATAGTTATATAAGTTAACTAATACAAACTAATATAGTTTAAAAATTTTTATTTCCTAAAATTTTGTTTCTCTGTTTTCTCGTTTCCTTTTTTTCTGTTAGCTCAGTTTCCTACTAGATTCCTTTTTAAATTTAACTTAATCATTTGTAGGAGTTTCTTTTTATGTTCTATATATTTGTCAGTTTTAGACTTTGCAAACATTTTCTATCTAAGATGATAGTTCAGTTAAATGTAAATAAGTGAGTTGATGTGTAACTTAAGATGATCCTTGTTAAACAGAAATTGAGTTTATAAAATGTTTTCTTGTTTAAAAATTTCTTGCCTGTGTCAATTCAAAAGGATATACTATTCTTTATCATACTAGCATTATAGTTTTGTTTCTCACATTGTTAATATATGTAGAGACTATATCTTTATATATGTTATATATGAGGTAAAGTTCCAACTTAAATTTTCCAAATTCTGAGGCAGATTTCAAGGTCTGCTCTAAAACAATCCGTCCTTTTCCTTTCATTGATTTTTTTTTTTTTTTTTTTTACTTCATACTCATTCCAAGTTCCCATAGATAGATACACTGGCCTGTTTATAAGCTCTCTCTGAAATTGCTCTGTTTACTGAGTTTTTTTTTTTTTTTTCTGTTTTTTCTTTTTTCTCTTTTGCTCTTAAAGATTTTCTTAAATCTTGTAAGCCCCTTTATCTACTGTTTTTCAAAATTCTCTTAGATGTTTGTAGAATTTTTTTTTCAAATATATTTTATAATCTCTTGAGTTTTGATTAGGGTTATATTGAATACAAAGATTGATTCAGACAAAGATATGTTTATAATGCTATATGTGGCTACTTTTTTGTACTCCATTTCTAATGGTCAGTCTGTTCATGGGACTGGGTTTTCTCTGTGGATGATCACATGGTGCAGTGGTACAGCTGTTCTGGCAAGAGGCTTGCTGTACCTGGTAAAACCCATATACTCTATGCACTACCTACCTTAATTGTCTACCTTTTTAGGATGTATCCGAGAGAAACTCTTGCTCATATCCAGTATAGTTGTTCTAGTTGTAAAATGCATCCGTGTCTCTGACACTGTCTTACCATGTAAATGAAAAATAAACACTGTTCTATTTACTAAAACTAAACTGTTTTTACATATAAATGTCATAGTCTTTAAAAATTATATTGTCATAATTTACTTTAGATTTAATTTGTTTATTGGTATATCTTATAAAAATTTCTGTTTTAAATTATGGTAGATTTATGGTGCCTGACTTAAAACTTACATATTTTCAGGTCTTTGTGGCAGAGTAAGAATTAAGTTTATAAAGTTTCCTTTATTCAAACAATTCTTTTGAGGTTTATATAACCATTGTTGACATAAATAATTTGACTTTTGGCAGGGGTAACCAACAATATTTATTAAGAGGTGATTAATCAGTTTTTGTTTTCTAATTGGAATGTCTAGTGTATGGTTCAAAAACCAAACTCTACTGAATTAAAAAAAAAAAAAAAAGGCAGAAAGATGAGTTTATTGCTAGGATTTCAACCTGCAAACCGGGAAACTCAAGGCTGTGGGAGTAGTGAGTTCTGATTTGCTCACAGAGTAAGGGATTTTTATGGTATAAATATGGAAGTTATTTGGCTTTTTCAGGTAATTGTTTGGCTACTGGTCTTCTTTCTTATTTGGATCAGGGTAGCTGAGTTAGGGGAATAGGAAGTCCAGAGATGGCATGGATAGACTTGGTGTTTGGGGATTGGCTGGTGTCCGCTGCCAATTTCTGAGAAGAGCTGTAAATTCCTGTAAGGTTAGGTTAAGTTTCCTTTATGCACCTACATTGACCATCTTCATTTTGTCCTTGACATAAATGACTCAATTTTAGGTTGGTTCTATACTGTTTTACAGTGATATATAATATACTGAAATAGTAGTTGGATTTAAGGATACCATCTTGTTCTTTGTTATCCCTTTATACCATTTTTTTATATTCCTCCTTTCTTGCCGCCTTTTGAGTTTAGCTGGTATTTATTATTTTTTTATCTTCAAAGCTTTTTAGATTTGTGTTTCTTTAGTATTCTCAATGGCTATCATAGAGATTACAATATGCACTTTTAATTTTTTACCATCTACTTTAAAAGTTTTACCACTTCATTGAACAATATAAGTACCTCAAAACAGTTTCACTCTATTACTCTCTTCCTAGCTTTTCTGCTATTTTTGTCAACAAATCTTACTTCTACCAACATTTTAACAACCCCCAAGACATTACTGTTATCGTTGTCTTTAAGTAGCCAATATTTACCTATAATTACCTATTTTGTTCTTTCTGGCACTTTTTTTTTTTTCATTTCTGTGTGTTCATCTAGAATCTTTGCTTTAGCCTTAGTACATCTTTCATTGCTTATTACTAGTGATGAGTTTTCTCAGCTATTGTTTGTCTGAACATATCTTCACTTTTGAAGAATATTTTCATTAGGCCTAGAACTTCAAGGTGTTGCCATATACATTTTTTAAAACTGTAAATGTCCAAGTCATAATTAAGTTCATGGCATGACACTGTGTTAAGGAGTATGAAGGGTTTAATGGAAACATTTAATGTGAAAGGTAACTAAGGTAGTGGATGTTGCTGGTGCCCTGCTTGCATCCCTTTACCTGTCCATTTTATCTGCTTCTTGGCTGCTGTTTCCTGGCTGCTGATAACGCACAGCTGCCTTATTATCTGGGGAATTGACCTCAACAGATAGGAGCCTTCTGTTTTTATTATCTATTGCTACCTAACAAATCATTCCAAAACTTAGTGGCTTAAAGCAAAAATAAGCATTTATTATGTAACTTTCTGTGGGTCAGGAATTTGGGAGCTGCTTAGCTGTGGGGTTTTGGCTCAGGATCTCTGGGAGATTGCTGTCAAGAAGTCAGCTGGGGCCATAGTCATTTGAAGGCTTTAGTGGAGCTGGAGTATCATCTTCCAAGATAGCTCACTCACATGGCTGTTGGCAGGAGGCCTTGGTTTCTTGTCACAATGACTTCTCCATAGGACTGCTTGAGTTTTCTCACCACACTGTGGCTGGTTTTCCTCAGTGTAAGCAATCTGAGAGAAAGCAAGGCAGAAGCTGTAGTGTCTTATAATGATCCAGCCTCTGAAGTCCCACACTGTCACTTTTGCAATATCCTAAAGGTTATATAAATCAGTTCTATTCAGTGTGGAGGGGGCCTACACAGAGACAGGAAGGGAAAGATTACTGGGGCTCATCCTGGAGAGTGGCTATAACACCATCTTGTCTACATGGGTGAAGGGGGTAAACTCCCACCTACCTCACCCTGTCAGTGGCAGCTTGCAGGCAATGACTGACTGACACAGGAGCCTACGGGGCTTGCCCCTTGCTCAAGGTGGTAGGACCGAATATGTGAAATTCACACTGCAGCACTCCTTGTGGAATCTGGCTGAAGATGAGACAACATCACTGCTTAACTTCTTCCTCCCCAGTCTATCTGGCTTCCCTCACTACCTCTCTCTTAAAAGCATCCCTCAGTGAGTCACCTGCATCCACATTGCTGTGCCAGACACTGCCTCTAGGAAATCTGACCTAGAGATGTCTGAAGAAGTTCCTAAAATAAATGCAGAATAAGTGTAAACTAAGGCAGAAGTATAGTCTCCTATCATAAATATAGATATTTCTCTATATATTCCTAAGTTCCTAACTTCTTTTGTTTTGTTTATTTTCTCCCACTTCTTCTTCTGAATTCATAGAGAACCTTTCTGTTGAACGCATTGCCTTCTTGTCCTATTTGTAAAATTTAAAGAAGGAAATTTACTTATTAAAATCTGTCTCCGGATCTAAGGGTTGTGCTAAACTTGTTGATAGAGTCTGGAAAAAGGAGCTAAACTATAGTTTCTTATTATTTTAATCACATTTTGGAGATGTACTTATTCAGTCTACCCAATTTTTCCCATGTATGTAGCATGCTGGTAATGAGCTGATTGGAGACCTGGGGTGATTGATACATACCAGTTACAAAGGTCTCCGAAAGTTGAGAAAGGCAAGGAAAAGGCTTTAAACATCTAGCAAAGCATCACTATTTAGCCTTATTTTGGGGCAGAAACCAAGTCAACACAGCTGTAAAGGACACTGCCCTCATATAGCTGTCTAAACCAGCCCAGGCAGAGTGCTTTCCCTATGGCAGTTCCTGCTCTCTGCTTGATTGCTTGAAGTTAGCTGGTAAGAGTAAGCTATTAGCAAGCTTAAATCAGTGATAATTAGCTGCACATTATGATTTCAAAGCGGTGTGGCTGTGCCAGTTAAGTGGGTAATTAGGAAAACCCCAGGACGATAAATTAAGACAGAGTCTCAACATCAGTGCCCCATCTGTTCTCCAGCTAGCATTCCAATTAGCCAAGCCTCTCATTTAAGAATATGCCGATTAAGGGGTGGGCTGTATGCATGAGTGTGTATTGGGGTAATAAAGACTTAGGTCTCAGTAAAAGTAAAATATTTTTAATGTCAGAGGTGATTTTGATGTGAAGGTGGGGAAAGGAGAATTTTTAGAAGTAATAGATTTTCAATGTTGGAAACAAAATATAATTTAAATTGTTTTATAAGTTTTTGTTTCTCTCAGTTTTCTCTTCAGAACTTATTTGGGATATTGTATCAACAGGAAGTTCCATTTTATTCTAATGTGATTATTAAATCTTGATTTGGATGAAAATTTTACCACTTGGAACATTAAGAACTTTATTTTTTGAGGATGGGAACTAAAGAGGACACTTGAAATTGCATAGTTTAAGGAGAGGAATGAGTCAGGGCATCATTCTTGTTCAGGATGGGTCTGTCTATGAAAGCAAATTAATTGTTACCCTGTACATCACAGAAGAACACAGAGATGTTAAAAATAATTAAATTACAATAGGAAAAATCTTTAAACATATACTGAATGAAGAACAGTTAGTATTATTAAGGATGACTGCCAAGATAGCTCAAAAGGTTCATATTAAGTAGAATCAGTTGGCTTAAAATACATGAATTCATAGCTACGTTGTTAAACCTTATTTAGTAAAATAATTTCTTATTGAAACCACAATTAATTTTGAAAATTCTTGATGTGCGTGTGTTTGGGTAAATGTATTTGTTTACATGGGTAAATCAGTATTGATAGACTGGGCTTATTGAATTGTGTATACACATACTCAGTGGATGAAAATATCCATGGGTCAGGGAAAAGTCAACTCTTTGAGAAAAGTTTAAGATCATTTGTAGGACTGGAGAAAGCAATTTCCAATCTGTTTCCTAAAAGGAAGTTAGTGCTTCTTTGAGGTGCCATTGTTATTTATTATCTGTAAGTTTAATTTACTAGAATAAAGGCCATGTTCCCTTCAATGAGAACATTTCTGTTTAATTTAAAACAGTGCTTAGTGAGTGGTGGCAGTGAGGGCACCCAGGGCAGGGCAGGCCAAGGTGAGGCTTTGGATGAGGGGCCAGAGCAGGGCTAAGACAACGTGAGCGCAAAGCAGGCTAGCATCGGTCAAGCCCTACATGAATAATGCAGGGCAGGACCCCATGGGTCAAAACCCAGGCACACAGGAAGAAGGAATGCCAGAAGGCAGAGCAAACATGTGGCAAAAGTTTAGGCTAGTGGTGCTTAACCTTTTGCGGGTCGTGTATCCCACTGAGAATCTGATAAAAACTTCCCAGAACAAGAAAGTTCATAAACAAGGACCTGAAACTGTGTTTGCTCTTATTTTCTAGATGTTCGTGGAAAAAATTAATGACCATTTCATGAAATATCTGAAACTAAATCCAAACAATGGGCAATTAAGCTAATATTCCACAGTATTTGTGTTGAAAGGAGAGATGGCTCCAAGTACTTGGTATAAACTAGAAGTTGAAATTGTGATGGTCTTAGAGGTTTGGTGTCCAGCGGATGACTGCTGTTCACTTTTTGTTTTGATGGTAACAATTATTGAAAATGACAGAAAGCAAACTTACGTGGTTATCAGTGTCTGCAATTAGCACTCTCATAGCTTGCTTGCTTAGATGAGGATAGGCTTATATCAGGGAATATGAGATTTATTCTAAATTCTTCAAGTTATTTACATCAATGGTCCATAATGCTCCGGACCTCAAGTTAATTTGCGACATCTGTAATATTGAGACTGTCAAATTTAAGTTAATGTGAGTCAAAATAAATCTCCCCAAATTTCTCACTACAGAAAGAATAATAAAATCTATTTCTCAGCCATAGGAAAAATGTCCTTTTAAATTGGACATTTTTCTAACTGGTTCAACAAAAACCTTCTGTTTCCCAGTAAACAGCAGCTTTGCTGGATGAGCTTAGAAGGTTTTCAATAGTATTTATAATCATGACCATAGGATTATCTCATTTATATGGCTCAAGATATCCCTCATCAAGAAAACCAAACTGTGAATGCAATTTTCCCTGTCTAATATACCTGAAAGCAACCTTCCTCCCTTCCTCCCTCCCTTCCTTCCTTCTCACAAAAAGTGAATCTTTTATCCATTTTCCTTTGGAAAGTCAGTGAACATCTGCAAAGTTACAAAGAACCCCAAATTCAGCTCACATTTTTTTCACTCAAATTTTTTAAGCGGTGAGGAGGATTTTAAATACGTGTCATACTGAATTTGATGATTTTTATAGAAGTGTATAAAAGATACTTCAGAATTTTTAGCAGAATCTATGGGGCCTACATCAGGATAATGAGTGAGGCTCATTTCTTTTACCAAAGTAGCAAAAGTGATTGTACTTAGAAGCATCATGAGTGCTTCTACAGCAAGAGTACCAAGCACTTTCTTTCTCTTGGTTTTCTGTTGCAAAGAATATTCCATCAGTTTAAATCTATCATTGGCATTTGAAGTGTCCAAATCATGCATACAGATAAGAGGAAAAAATGGGGAGCAGGTAGAATCAAGAGATATTCATATTTTTTTTATCCAGTTGTATGTTGAATAGAAATAACAAAGCTGCCCATTTCTCCATAATTGTGCTCAAAATAGAAGAAATGTGTTTCTAGAGTAGATTATATCATTTAACAGAGGCTCTGCTTTTTTTGATTTTTCTCATCTTCAAGATACAAATTTATGTCAACCATTTCCAGGCCATACCATAGTCTCCAGAATCACATGTGGAATCTTTTGCTTAGAAGTGCAACTGATGAAAGTTTTAAGGTAGTTTTGGGATGATTCTTTTTGTTTAGGCCCATATTCATAGACTTACAGACTTGCAGATCAAATTGTCTTCTAACTGATTGATTCTGTATGATGACTTTTGAAGATTAACAGTCTAAGGTGCTCCTTTGGCTGTGTTGGTTTGACCCTCCTTCAGCAAGAATCTTGTTAGATGTGCAACACTGCAACTTTGGGGTCCTGCAAACTGAGTGAATCCAAAGGATTTATAATCTTTATTGTATTTGGTTTGTCTACCTTTCCCAATGTAAGCTAAGCCTTATATACACAAAGTACATATGAATAATCATAATGGAAGCATGGAATTACTTTAATTCTGATCATAAGGACAGTATTTTATTTTATTATTTTTTTTAAAGAAAATTTCTGGTTTATTTGTTACAGCATGGTTTGTGAGATTTGAGGGACAGTATTTTAGATGTCATAATTGGGTAAATGTGATTATGTATAATAATGATGTATTGTTCAACCCTGGTCAGCAATAATCTGTGCCACCTTTCAGAAGTTGGGCATACACTAATACCTGGGTTACATGTGATATTCAAGAGTAATTTTTTTCCCCAAAAGAGAATTACTAGAATAATAGGAATATAATTGAAGACTAAAAGAACTCATTTTCTTTGAAGCTGGTTAACTATACATTTCTTGACTCTAAAGCCTGTCTTAATATCAGAATCCAGGAACACAAATATATGCATTGAGAGGTATACAGTAAGTGAAAATGCAAATGAGAATAATTTGTACCAGGCATATATTGTCTATCAGTTAGACAAGTTTGTGGATGGAGGTAGCCAGGAATATCTGACTGAAGTCATTAAATAAAAAGAAAAGAAAGAATGAGGAGGAAGCCCATTTATTGGCAGACTATCAAAGTGAAAGTAGTTCATTAATGTTCTGATGCTGAGAGAGGAAAATATTATCCAGAATGTTTTCTTATCCCCTAAGTCATGGAGTTTATAGTTAAAATGTTAGCAACCACAGAAAACATCTTACTGCAAAAGAGAGTAACATTCAGGATTTGACCTAAAATCCTGAATCTCAAAATACAGGCATAATGTTTCTTTGTATAAATGACCTATATTAGAATCATTAGATTTGCAAATATTCTGTTTGGCTAAACCTTTTCATTGGTCTTGACCCAGTCAGGTCCTAGACACTTTTTCTATTGGAAGATTAATAGCATGCTTCCTGAAACTAGTATAACTGAACAAATAATTATATATTTTAATGAAAATGAACAAAGTTATGAGGTAGGAGAGAACATCACACCTCCTTTGGGATGGATGCTCAGTTTAATACTATCTGATTTGTTTAAATATTGGATGTTTGGTTCTGTGCTTTTTTTAGAAATGAGTTAATGTCTTTGTTTAAAGTCCTTTTTAATGGAGAACAGAGTCGGTGCTTTTTGAGGTACTTTTTTACAACATGGGAAAATGAGGTGAGAGCTTGTTTTGAAAACCTAGTTTTGACATCAGGTTTGAATCACTCTTTTTAGAGGAGGATGCTTTCAGAAAGGGTGCTTTTTACTGGGATATTAAATGGTAATGCGTTGGGTTTGAGGGATATTGAAAAGTGAGAATAGAAGAGTCTATACTAATTGTATAGATGGTTATGAATGTCCAGCTCAGGGCTGGTATAAAATCACCACTAGGGAGCCTTAAACACACAGCACCTGTTGGAAAAGAATCCTCTGCAGAGAGGATGGGAGGATGTTAGCATGTTTCCAGTACTTTTTCCCATCATTTTCCCTGTGCCCCCGCCCCAGTCTACTGCCCATCTTAACCATCTTAACACCTTCAGCTCTGTTGAGAAAGCACAGTAAATCTGTGAAGGAAGGGAAATCCCATCTCATGAACAAGAAGACTTCCTACCAGGAGGGAAAAACCTGGAATCATTTAGTCAGAAGAAAAAAAATCCTTCTCTAGGAGAATAGTGCTGATTCTGAGGTCACAGCTTCCATCCTGAGCAGCGGTTCAGGTGGGGTTCAGAGAGCAGACTTTATGAGTTAGTCTTTTAGAAAAAACAGCATTTTCTTTTTTAATCAAATATGAATGCAATGTGCTTGAAACACATTTCCATCTGTGATAAAACTCCCTGGTGCCATTTATTGCTTTGCTTCTTAGGGCTACATTCACCCTCTCCCCGCGTCTCTTCAGGAATCATGAAGCCTGTATAGAAAGGGACAAAGAAGCTAGATTTCAGTCTCCCTATAGCCCATCTGCCTGCATGTATTTAATTATTTTCAAGAATTTACAACGAGAACCATTATTGCCATAGAACAGAAATCTAAAGAAATCTTTAGAAATCCCTTCTCAAGATCTATACAAATATTTTGTCAAATAGAATGACTTCGTTGAGAATTAAGTCAAACGATCAAATATAGATTCAGAATTGCCAGAGAAAATAGCCCTTATCCAGAAACATGTGATTATGTATTTCCTCTGCGGGGCAGGAGACTGACACTTTAAACGTCTCCTGTTTGACAACCGTGGTCAGACACGTCCACAGGTTTGAGCCTGTTCATTAGTGCCATATTAACCTTAACTCTGCCTCAGGCCATTAACCAGCAAACTGCACATTTGACCTTTGTTCTACAGATATTTTCAAACAGTGTGTGCGAGGCACTGCTTTTAATTTGGGTTCTGTATTATGTGTGGACTGATGTGAGGGCTGAAAAAAATCAATATATGTCATTAAATACAGAAACGTGTGGTCTGAAACATTCCACAGAGAAAAGTTCCATTCGAAAATCAGATTCTTCTCCAACACTTTTCCAGATCATCAGCTTTGCTCAAAATTAGAAATAGTTTTTTATATCATGTTCAAGGGGAAAAAGGCGAGGAAGTGTTCTATGTAACAGTTGATAAATGTTTTAAAATTGGAACAAATGCCCACTAGATGAAGACCTAAGACTGAGAGGTATGACTTTTGAACATAGCTCGGTTTCCAGCAACGTCTCATGAAATGAAACGCAAAATCAAATGTAGATTGGAGCCATATGCTTAAGTGAAAACAGCTCTCTAGAAAATCAGCAAAGTTTGAAACATGCTGTTGTCACCCTTTAAACCATACGTATGAGAAACATGTCAGCCTTATAAATTAAAAAGTAAAAATTGGCTTAGTGGACTATTTTAATAAATTGTGCTAGAGTTGCTATATCCAGGTTTTGGAATAGTATACAGCTGTATAAAAATAAGTAACTCTAGATTTATTAACCTGAAAAGGGTTCATGATATATTGTCAAGTGAGAAGAGCCAATTGCATGTACGTGTATAGCTTGGTCCTCGTTTTGTAAAGCCAAACCATTTCTGTCTCTGTCTGTCTGTCTGTCTGTTTTTGGTTATGTGTTAGGGTGCACATAGAGGAAACTGAAAAATAGCACCCCAGGCTGTTAACATTTGTTACCTCAGGAGGGAGGATGGAAACACTGTGGAGGGACAGATATGAACTTATTCTTTATGTGCCTTTTAGTTATTTAACTGCTCACCGAAAGATATGTTACTTTTGTTATTAAAAATGATTAAAGTCAAATGGTAATGGTAAGCCAGTCGAAAGTGTCACTTGGTTTTAGAGTAGTAACTGGACATTCCTGTGTCAACCAAACTACTAGAAATGATTACTTCAGGGTGAATTGCATTTCCTTTCTTTCTTTTTCTTTTCTTTTCTATTCTTTTTTTTTTTTTTTTGCCACGTGACAGATCAGGAGACTTTCTGGCACTGCAGGCCTCCAGGGCATGGGAAGCAAGGAGGCACTAACTATGTTGGTCCATGTTCCTCTCCAGTCAGTCAGCTCAGGGCAAGCAAGGCTGGAAGCTGTGAATGAGCAATTGTGTTCCAGCCTTCTTCCTCTTTCCTGTGCTAGCACAGTGCGCAAAGCTGTTCATTAGCCAGCGATCAGAATTTTCTCCACTCCCTGCTTCCTGCACCAGATCTTTCAAATTGGTAAAGAGATACAGATAAATCCTGTCTAAACATGTTGCTTTCTAAGTGCAGATTTTGGCAGGAAGAACTGATGTATCTCTTTTCTAGTCCACCAGTCTACTACTGTGTTCTGTGAAAAGTGTGATTATTTCTGTAAAATTTTAAAAACAGAGGGAAATATTCTTTTCTATAAAGAGTCATTCAACTTTGATTTGTCAAATATCCAATATCTGCCTGATACTGCAAACTGATGGCATTTTTATTAATTAATGAAACAACGATGTCAAGGTCTGCATGAACTAAATGCTTGACTAAATAATGAACTTAATAAATAACTGACTTAGTCACTTTTCACAAGTCCTTCCACTTCTTTGGTTTTAACTTTCCTTAGTTATAAAATAAGAGGCTGCACATTAGTATCCTGTAGGAAGCTTTCAGAAAAACACAGATCCCTGGTTCCTACCCTGGACACAAAATCTGAAAGTCTGAGGGAGAAATCTAAGCATACAGTTTATGTTTCCTTGGTGATGATAGAGTGCATTTAAGACAGAGAACTACTGGATCAGATCATCTTTAAGGCTCTTTCTAACTCTTGTCTTTATAATATAGTATACCTGTGATATATTAATTATAATGGCTATCTTACACCACAGTGTGACTAAATGTTAACGTGTCACTACATGTTGACTTCAGCATCACATATATATTGGGTTGGCCCAAAAGATCATTTGGGTTTTTCTGTGAGATTTTATATATTCTCTCCATAAGAATATATATATATATATTCTCTCTATATATGTTCTATACATAATATAGAATCTGCCTTGAACCTGTTTAGTAGAATCTGGCACAGCTTGTAGTCCTGCCCTTTAGATTTCTTCCATTTTCTAGGAAGGTCTTTCTGATATAGCTCCACAATCTAGGAGTGGGTCCCGTAATTTAAGGTTCCCCAAGTCAGCTGTGCTCTTTAAGGACTTTAAATTATCATTATCGTTTTTTAAAATTGTATTTCATGTAGAAACGTCTAATTCTGGAAGTTGTTAAAAAACTAACACCGCATCTGGGGCCAATTCAACAAGAATTTGTTAGGTGCCTGTGGGGTACCAAACTGTGGTCCAGACCCTGGGGATATAAAGCAGACATGGCTCTTGTCTTTAGAGAATGCACCCTTTAATCAGGGTGGCAGATATACAGACAGCGAAATATAATACCAGATAACCAGGGCTATAAAACAGATGGCAAGTGTGGCGTGAGAAACGGATAGACCAACAGAAGCGTCACAGGCTGGTCAGGCAAGGAGTTAAGGAGGAGATGAGGATAAAGCTGGATTTTGAAGGATGGGTAGATGGTTGACAGAAGTGGGAGGGAAGGCCATTCTGGGGAGAAGAAAAGGTGGCATCTTATGCAGTAAATACTGAGATTTCTGAGGCAATATGAGTTTGTGGTTTTGGCTGGGGTGTGAGACTAGAGGGAAGGGGGACTGTCATGGGCAACTAAGGGGCAAAGAGTAGAGAGATGATGAGCAACGGTAAGACATTTTACCTGAATGCTTAGGATTTTAAAGCAGGAAAGTGTTATGGCTGTTTTCTGGAGCAAATTCTGCTAAGAACTTGGAGCATGCATTGAAGGGAAGATGGGAGGGCAGACCTAGTCAGAGAAATCATTTGTTAGACTGTTGTAATCCCAAATGAGAAATTATAAATTCGCATGTGGCTCTGACATATAGGCTTTGAATAAATATTCTGACAAAGAATGTTTTCCTCTTTAAAAAATATTTTCGGAGTGTTACTCTTAATAATTATGTTTGATTTCTGTATTCTTGAGATGTCTTAAGACCAAGATGAGCAAACAATATGTACGTAACACAGCTCTTCAAGGATAAGTAGCTGGAGGCTCTAACATCTTGAATTTATTTTTCTCCTAATTTTAACTGGAAATATTCTCATGACGGTAGAAAAATAAATGTATGGATATAGTCACCCTTCCAGCAACTTAAATTTTGAATCATCCGAAGAATATAATGTTTTATTCACTGTGACATTTCATGTACAACTGGAAAAGGAGGGCCTGGTGCATTTTTTTTTTTTTTTAAAGTAGGCTGAGCATTAAGCTGGGAACTGAAGTATGGATTCTTTTCTCATGATCAACATTCACTGGAGCTGTGGCAGTAGGTAAATGTTTTTAACCTCACTATGGCTTCTAGTTATTTGAGCCCTTCATTTCTTACCAATTCAACTCTTATTATTATTTTTCTATATCCAGTATAGATCTCCTGGTCCTTCAACACAACCACTTTTTTGCAACACTAGTCTCAATTCCTGTGACCTCAAAACTGCCAAACACAGAATATAGAGTTCCAAAGTACGTTCTCTGCTCAATTTCTATCCTCACAAATCAAACCTTATTTCAACATTCACGTGGACTTTCTTCCATTCTTTTAGTCTCAGGGAATTTGCTCCAAAGCTAACCACCCTGTTTTCCATAATCCTTCCCCTCTCTTCTTTTCAGAACTTATGATCCATCAGTTATTCATTTGTTTTTCTTATCTTTGTATCAATTAAGAGAGACTAGGTTGTGATGTGGTAGCAAACCACCTCAACCTATCATTGGTTTAGAACCAAAAAAATTGTTTTTGTTCCCAACCTATGCCCATTTCAGACCAGCGGGGCTGCTGCTCAAGTTGCGGTTGCTCTGGCTTTAAGCCTCAGAGTTACAGAGCAGCTGCCATCTGAAACACTGCCTGCCATCAGGGGAGAGGGAAACAGAAGCTGGCAAAGCCGTGTTGGTCCTTAAAGCTTAAGCCTGGAGGGAACAAACATCACTTCTGCGTACATGACTAGAACCCAGGGCAAGTCACAAAGACAAAGCTACCCTCAAAGGGTAGTTCACCTGACTGGGGAGGGGAAGACAATTAGAAGTTATCTTAAAACCTTTGCTTTACCTGTCAATTCTAGATTCCTAATGTTTTTCAAATCTATCATTTTCCTGATGTTGACTGGGAGGTTTTTTTCCCCATCCTCATACCTCTCCCTTTGGACTTGCTTATCGTCCCCTAAGTGACCTCACTGCTTTTCTGTTTCCACAATACTGCGATGATGATGATGTCACTTGCTTGCTGGAAAAATTAATGGCTCTCACCACCCGAATAAAACTGAAACATCTTATGACGATCAACAAGGCCGACTATAATCTGGCCTCTTCCTGTCTTTGACTGCGATTCCCATAAGCACACTCCTTACTAGCTAAACTAGCTGTATGAGTCTCTGAATACACAGTGTTCCTCTTTACCTTTGTTTATCCTGGATTTTTGTTGGTGTTGTTTGCTTCTTGGTTTGTGGGTTTTTTTTTTTTTTTTTTTTTGCATGGAACACTGAAATGTTATCTTCTTATTTCCTGATTCTTTGTCTTCAAATGTGACACTACTTATTAATACTGTACTATTATTGTGGATTTTTACCAGACTGTGCATTCTTAGAAGGCAGGGACTGTTTTCTTTAGCTATGAATCGCTAGCGCCAACACACAGCTTGGCACTCCATAGTGTTTAGTATTTTGTGACAAATAATTGATAGCCGATGGTTTATGGAATGAGTGGAAATCTTCGAGGAGACGATCCTTTCGGAGAGAACGCAGGCAAAGGCATGGAAGTAAGTTTGGAGAAGAGCAAGCATCTCACTTTTGTGGAACCCGAAAGTGTGGTTTGGGTTGTTGCTGAAATTGAGATGAGAGGGTACCTTATATAGCTTTCTAAGAAGTTTGGGTTTCATGCTGTAGAGAATAGAGAGCCATTGATGGCTTTAAGCAAGTACGTGGCATAATCTGTGGACTACCAGATTTGAATTTCTATAGGTGGCTCTCATGGAGGATGGGAGGTGATTGTTAAAGGGACCGATGGGAGGTATGCTCTCCTGGTACAGTAATTCCAGAGAAAGATGATCAAGGCTTGAGCTAAGGCAACGGCAGTAGCATTGGGAAAGGGGACTGGAAAAGAAAGATGTGAACTTTCCCCCTTATGATCGATTGGTTGTGAAGGGAGAAATGAAACAAAGGCACCATTTACCAAGAGTGAAGTAGGAGGTTTGGGGGCCAAAAATTATCTATTCAGTTTTACACAATCAATTTGAAGGTCTCAACATTTGCAGCCGTTTGTGCCAGGCCTCTTCATTTCTAAAAGATTCTTTGATTCCAAACATGTGGTCATTTATAGTGAATAGAATTCAGGACAGGAGCCATACATCTTCCTGTTCATTAAACCCCACCTCTCTAAGAAAGAACCAGGCAATTTCATCAATTATGTTTTCATAGCTGCAGCATGAGAATTGATGTTTGTTCATGCATTCCAGTTAGTGGAACACAGCCATCAAGGAGAGACTTATTTTCTAGTAGAGGAAATCGATAAAATATAGATAAGCATTTAACTGTGCTAGTGAGAAAAATAAAGCATCATTTTTTTTTTTTCTTTGATTGAGCATGAGTTAGAGATTTGTGATTCCTGCAACCATTTTGTTATCACTTGTCCGGTCAAGCTTTGCTAAAAATTTGATTAAATACTCACCAGACACTTGCCATGGGAACTTCTGATCTTCTCTATGATCGCAGATCTTACATATTTGAAAGTTATATTTATCCTTCCAACAGAGTAGTGGTTATTTACAACTCCATCAGTTTCTACAGTTAGTTCTTTGAAAACCAATAAGAGAATTACAAGTTGAAACGGTTGAGCATTAGTGCTGTCAAAATTAGATTTAATTTAAAAAAATTGTTTATTCCAGCTATAATTTATAGACACCCCTGCTCTTTAATTTCATTTTTAAAGAAATCATTTTAAAAGTATCAATGGAGAATGCAGTTTCATGATGGCTATATTTTAATTACTCATCCCACGAATTTCTGAAGTTTGCTTTCCTGCCAACGTTTCCATCTCCTGTCCCTCCCTGCCTTTTAGTCCAGAGGGGGCATTTCCTCTGGATCAGGCTAGTGGCTTTTCATTTCTTTTCCCCCAAAACAATTGTTTATGTTAAAAAGTTCAGAGCTAAAGTCTTTAGGACTTGGTCTTTTGAAATGTTAAAACTCAAGTTTTTGAGACCTCAAAGCCTTGGTTTTAAAACTCCAAAGTCTTGGATTTCTAAATTGAAAAACTTTTTTGCTGAATTTTCCCTTTCCATAATTGATGGTGAAAGGGGAAATGTTGGGCTGGCCAAAAAGTTCGTTCAGGTTTTACAGGAAAAACCCAAACAATCTTTTTGGCCAACCCAATAGTATGAGAGGGAAGAAACTTAATAAATGTATTAAATATTACTCCCTCCAATAACTTTTATTTTCATGCTTCTGAAGTATGTTACATACCTGGGTTCTCTCATATTTAGTAAAGACATATTGTTTGATGTTCTTAGACCCCAAAGAGAAGACCCAGATGGGAAAATCACCCAAGTCTACTAAACTTTTAATCAGTAAGCAATCAGTCAGCTTGTTATAAGCGTCTGACATTTCTATATGCAAAAGAAATTAGTTAATATCACTGTGGTTTAGATGCCAGTAGGTAGTGAGGGCTTTTAGGGAAGCTAAAGTGGTTTTGTGTGTATGTGTGTGTGTGTGTGTGTGTGTGTGTGTGTGTGTGTATGTGTGTATGCATATACTATTCACAACTTCTTGGACCTGGAGTTATATAAAGTTCATACCCAGTGAAAACTTCTATGTAAAGAATAAATTTGAATACATTTTTAAAAAAATGTAGTTTTTGTCTTGTTAGAAAAGTATTGAAAATATATGAAAATAAGTAGAGAAAATTTTAAAAGTTGCATTCTAAACATTATGCATAACAAATTATGCTATTTATTATGGATTTTGGGGTTTAATTGTTTTCTTTGTTTTTTCCATTCAGAGAATTTATCAACAGCCTTCGGCTGTACAGGACATTCTGTGGAGGCCTGGCTGATCAGCTTTGTGCAAATGAATTAGCAGCTGGCGATGGACTGCCGTGCTGGAATGGAGAAGATATAGTAAAAAGGTATTTTATGTGTAGTGGTCTGTGAAAACATAACGGCCACTTTCATCCTTGCTATCTTTTCCTAGTTCTTGAATGCATTACTTCAGTTTTAACTTTGCCACACAGGTTAGAGGATACATTAACTCCTTCTCTTTAGTTTGTCAAAAATAAGTTTGATTCTTTTTGACATTTTAGAAATATGATAGCATTCTGTGATGTTCTGAAAGTTCTCTTGTCTTTTCTATCTATGGCTTACCCAACAATCCCACTTTTTCAGTGAAGTATTACTTAACTTCTAGCCAATCTGTCTTGTTTCTCAGGTATCTTTTTTTTTTTTTTTTAACTTTATGAGTATTAGAAAGAGGACATTCGGTGAAATGTGAATACCTATGCAAAGATTTGTTATGTGGATATATGTCACAGCAGCATTAATATGTTCATCCTACAATTGTCTCTGAGTGTATGAGTGTGTGTGAGAGAGAGAGGGAGAGAGGGAGAGGGAAAGAGGGCTGGTACTTTTACGTATGTCTGTTTGAGGCATTGTTTATTTGTATGTTGTCAATTGTTCTCAAGCTCAGGAGTGAAATTTTTCACCTTTTTTTTCTCACCATCTAGAATTTCTAGAGTTTATTTTCCTTTACTTCCTATAACTGGTTGTGCTCGCAAGTAATTACCTGAGCTTGAAAAAGTCCTAGATTCTCCCTCTGTAACAATAGTGTTGGTCAATACAATTGGCCAGGAATTAGTCCTTTGATTTTCCAATGCTGGTGATTATCATAGATTGTAGACCTGTGCCGTGTTTGGATTCAAATGTTTTAGTGTATTCTATTTTGAGCAATCTGCTCAAAAGGTAAGGTGATAAACTTTCTGATTTATAAACACGCCTACTCTGTATAAAGATAGGTAGTTTAGTTACCACTAGAATGATGAGTTCATTTAAAGTGTCCTTTAGCAAATTCAATTTACTATGATAAACATATACTGTGATTAATATTAATATAAATTTATGTAGTAAAAACTTTATTTCTGTGTGATCATATTCATTATAGTTAAAGGTTGCATTCCTGATATATTTAATGATTACTTGTAGTTTACATCCAAATATCTCATAGGGAATCTTTGATTTCACAGAAAATAATTATTGAAGGCAGGAACTATACTTAAATTTAAATAAAAAATTTGGCTGACATGGCTAGTGTTGTTTTTTCATTATGCCCCTTGGATGCTGAAATGTATTCTTAAATATATTTGTCTTGCCTTTACTGAGAGCAATCATAGCATGCACAGTATTTTGAATTCTTACAGTATTCATGTTAATAAGATTTCTGCCACTTAGACCTAGTAATTAATTCTACTTTGACTTATACTTTCTCTTTTCACATTGTTCAAACTGGAATTGAATATTTTTGTGTATTAACAATTTTTCTACAAGGGCTAATGAGAATTTCATGATTAATGAACAATTTAGTATAGAATATAAATATATTTAATATATCACATTACATTATACATTTGATTCTAGAACTGCAGGACTCTTAGTTTCAGTTTGTCCCATTCCTCTCTATTTGGTCTGAGGTTTGTATAATAGGAAATACTGTTGGAGAAATCAATGATTTGGGAAAACTTTTTAGAAGGAGAGTATTTTCAACTGAAAAATATATTTTCTTCTACATGATATATATTTTAAGACCTCATTCATGGTTTATGAATAAAGAAAGCTCATCTTTAGCAAGAACCCTCCTTGGGAAGTGTGCACATTTCTGGTAAAGAAAGTGAGCAATTCTCATTATTCTCACTTGCTTCCAGCTCCTGTCTTCTCTTTTCTATACCACCCAGCCTCCTGTTTGTCAGCTGCTTCTAAGGGCCCTATGTGACTTCACTCTCTTGTGAACACCTTTCACTTTGCTTAATTTTTTCTCAAACAGCCCTTCTAGCTCATCACCTTAGCTGACATTTTCCCTTTTTTGAGAGTGTTTTTTTTTTTTTTTTCCCCTCTTTTGTCCCTATCTCATGGGTCACCAACCTTCTCCCTTGCTTCTCTGGGCCAGCAGATGAACCTCACACACTGGTTCCCTACCACCATCTCTAGGCTACTTCCCAAATGAACATTTTTAGCCCTAATTATTTGCTAGCACTCAGCTGAGGTTTCACAAGAATCATCTCATTGAACTCTCCCAAAACTTTATTCCCTAATGCTTCAGAGTAAGTTGATGGGGTGTTATTTCTTTTCTGTTTGATCTTGAGAAAACTCTCATGTGTACTTTGACATTTTTTAAAATATAATTTAAATTGTAATTTCATTCGTGGCTCAGCCAGTTCTTGAAATAAATTTAGAAAAGAATTTGTTTTTTCAGTGCAAATTCAATGCTGAAATATAAATATCCATCATATCTAGTTAACTGATCATGGTATATTGACAATGGAATATTACGTGGCAGTCAAAAATGATTCATATTTATATCTGCCAAAGTGGAATAATTTCAAGTAAAAATAAATACAGACAGAGAACAAATGTATGGATATCGGGGGGGTGGGATGAATTGGGAGATTGGGATTGACATATATACACTACTATGTATAAAATAGATAACTAATGAGAACCTACTGTACAGCACAAGGAACTCTACTCGGTGCTCTGTGGTGACCTAAATGGGAAGGAAATCCCAAAAAAGGGGATATATGTCTACGCATGGCTGATTCACTTTGCTGTATGGCAGAAATTGATACAGCAGTGTAAAGCAGCTATACTCCAATAAAAAGTTAAAAGTTGGATATTAAATATTTTATCAACAGATTTGCATAAATAAAAGTACTGACATTCATTGCACATAGAATATTTCTGGACAGTTACATGAAAACTGCTAATATATTTAAAGTACTGGGGAGGCTTTATATTTTATTTCCATTGTATTTATTTATATTTAATGGAAACAGATGTTATAGTGATATTAGAATTATGAGCCCTTATTGCTTTTTTTCTTTTTATAATTCTTTTTTGAAATAAAAGCACTAGTTTTACATTTCATTTCTAACCAAATTGGATTTTTGTAGTAATTTTGTGATATAATTTTTTTCAAATCATTAATGGATATGTTTCAAAAATTCAGTAGTTCAGTAATCTAAGATGGCTTCAATGTAAAGTCAAGTTCTAATGAATGTTACAATCCCGAACTATTAGCTGCTTTTTCCTTGAGAATAAACAGAGTATAGCAGCGATCAGTGTGTGAAAACGCTAAGATCCCCATATAGAATATTCATTTCAGAGACCTGCAGTTGGTTGATACAAATAATGCCTTCAAATTTTGAAGAAATGAATATCAAGTGAATTTATACCACATTTGGGGATCATAGGGGTTCTTTCCTTTCTTATGCTGGGTTATAATACTCATCAAGTTCATTCTAGAGAATTTATGACAAACACATCAATAGGATAAATTTGTGGCCAAGATTGAGCATATCATTCATTGTTAAGAACGAAGTGATTATTTTGGCAAGATTTCTTCCCCTGGAGGCATTTTTTAGGAGATGATTGGTCAGATTATTTATGTGCATAGACGTGCTGCCTCAAAGAACAGGAGAACCATACAAATTGTTTCAGTATTATGACAGGCCTATAAACTGGGTCAAATCACCTTTGTGCTCATCAAAAGAGGTGGAATTCCTCTGTGGTTGTAGATAAAATATCTCAAATAGTTGTAGCATATTAATTCATGAAACAAAATCTATTTTAATTCAAATGATTTTAAAGAGTGCATGCATACCATATACACTATCACGACACCGAGGTCCACAGTTCAGATGATTTCAGATGATTTCTGATTAACGATGAAAATGTATTACTGAAATCCACATAGTCTCTAACTCTTAAAGTCCCTCTTATCTACCCCTCCTGTCTCTTCATCGCGAAACAAAATTGTTCTCTGAAAGGCCTGACAGTGCTTACTCTGTTCTCAGATCCTTGTGATTGCAAATTGATTGTTTGATGGCTTGCGCTCATCTTTCTGAGTACTGAAGTTCAGGTGACAGCTACTTAATTACCAGGGCTTCCTTTTCCCTTTTGATTAATAGACAGATAATCCAGTAACTCTCCCTCGATCTCCAGGAATTTATAACTTCCGCAACAACTCTTAAACTAGCCAATAGCTGTTAAGTATCCCCCCAAAATTAATAATCCATGTGATTTCTACTTCATCTTGATGTAGTTAATGTTCTGTAATGCTTCTTTCCTAACCCAGTGTTTTCTTTTTGAACTCTTACGATAAGGTGCCCCTTCTCAACATATTAGAATCAAATTTTTAAAAAATCAGATAAAAATATAATACCTTAAAAATCTGAGATTTTATACTTATCTATTATCAGTTTTCTTTCCACCCAGACAATGACATTTTTTCTGGCCATAACTTTTTTTTACCTCACTTTTTTTTCTCCTTTACCCATTATTTATCTGGAAAGCCACTTCATCTTCAAATTTTCTTTTTCTTCCTGACCTTCCTACATATTATATATTTTTTAAACACCTGGCTTAGTTTCCAAATGTCACGGACTACATTTTAAACCCAACCAGGTCTCAGGATTGTTCTGAATTTTATTACTGTAACAACTGCTTTTTTTTCCTATGTTGCTTATGCAAAGGCAGTATGTTCTTTATGACTTAAACACTAGTCTGTTTTCTATTTTTTTTTCCCCTTGCAATTTCTACCTCTTCAATCAGGTTTATAATACTGAATTAAACCTTTGTAATAATCATCATTGTTATCATACCTATGGCCTGTCTTACTTGGTTCAGAATTGGAGGTCACTTAAAAGGGGTGACTACAAGGCGTCCCCATTCCTACCCCATTGCAACAATCTGCCATGGACCTTGATATTTCCACTATTAATGAAATATTTTGAACCAAATCATTTTCTCCATACAACTGTGTATACAGTTTTGCCAAACTCCCACTTTTATCTTGGGTCCTAGTGGAATGAATTCCCTCATTTGTGTTTTATTGTAACCTCTAAATCCACCATGACACTTTGAATACTTTTTTGCATTTATATGTCATATATCTTCCTATCTACTGAAATTTATTTCATAACACAGCTTCTATATCTGAGAGGCTAAGAGCAATGTCCTTGAACACCTATCAATAATTTTTTAAAGATAACAGGACTCTGAGGAAAAGGAATTTTTATAAGTGTTAGTGAGAACTAAGTTATGGTGATTTGGGGATGTGGCTTGGTGATAATATTTTGGTGGGTAATATATGGTTCCAAAATGAAATTGAGTGTTGGAAAAATGAGAAGAAGAGAGATGAATCATGAAAGTTTCTACCTATGGCTGACCCTGGATACTGATTTTTTTTTTTTTTCTATCTTAACCTTAAGATCATGCCTGTCCCATTGTGTGTACTTCCATAGACATTTGGTGAAACCAGACTCTAAAGAACTCTAAGAACCTCCTGTCTTAGAGACATATTATGTCTGATTGTCTTTATCATAAATGAGGCATCTGGGTTGGGGGTGGGTAAAAATGCCAAGGCCTGCCCAAGGTCAAAAGCTGAGTCTGCTATCTTCAGCATGGGAAGAACTGAAACATTTTTGCTCTTTTGTGGCAGAAATAAAAAGTGTGGTTTTAGATATATTATCAGACTGTCGAATTCCTCATGTTGTAGAATACACAGTCTAGGTCCAATGGGACGAGTATCAGTATGACTGATGTATTATGTTCTGAATGAGCATAAAATGTGTAGAGTTCTTGGCTGTGTACCATCTTTCTGCCTTACTATAGTATACTTGCTTGGCAGATAATTTTTATTTAAAAGATAGTGTCTAAAATAGTTATCCCATAGTTTGGTTCTGTAGAAAATAAGAGAAGGTAGCAAGGGGATGCACATTTTATCAACTTTTCTCCAAGTTCTGACATTCTTAACTAGTATTAAAGCCTAGGAAAATATCCATTCTTCTCAGGTCAATATACACATTTTGTTATTTTCTAAGAAATGCTCCATTAATTTGGCAATAATTGCATGGTGTCTCATCTTCTGAACCGAGGCATTTCTTTTGAATCTTTCTTTACTGGCTTATTTGCTTCGTAGTCAGTTGTCTCCTATTAAGCAGTACAATCATTACATTTAGGGAGCTGGACTCAAAGGTGAAAGTAGAAACTTTCACTAAACCCACTCTGAAGGCTGCTTTTCCCTGTCTCTAGAATGAAATCACAGCCAATTCTCAGAATTTTTTTTGTCAAATGTCTGAAGAGTCTTTTATTGTCATTAGTTCCATAAACAGTCTAAATTCAGTAATCAAATTCAGCCCGAAGAAAGTCTAAATTCAGTAAAAAGGTCTAGGCTGACTTGATACTCAAAACTTCACTTAAAGCGGCCATTTCTCTGCATTGCCATGAGGTACTGCTCCAGTCTCAGAGGCACCTGTAGTTGGGGGTGAACCACTTCAGGTCCACGTGCCAACCTTGACTTCTCCTTGTTCTCCAGCCAATGTTTCTGACTCCTGCATGTTTGGAGCTGGCAGGACAATGGGGCAGCAGTGAGAGAGAAGGAGTGAGAGAAAGGAATATTCTTTTTGGCTGATAATTTTGTATCTTTCATTGATGATTGCTAACTTGGTGGCTATTAAGACTGATGTTCTAGGGCTTCTGTGTGCTCAAGATAATGCCTCTTCTAATCTTTTCCATCTGGCTTCTTTCTGCTGAGATCTTCTGGTTGGGTTCTTTTCTCCTGCATGGTCCACTCTAGACCACAGAAACTTTGCTTCTCTCTCCTGCTTTTGGTGGAAGAACAGCCTGTATTCAGTGGAGCTGCCTCTCTTTACTCTGCTGCAAGGCAGGCAACTTCTGCTACAGGCATGGACCGCCTTCCATTTTCTTAGGCATGGATCAACCACCAGTCCTTTTAATCCTTCAACTTCCAAGGATCCCTCAGCCTTTCTCACTTAGGATGAATGAATGTGGGGATGACACAGCAGTCCAAGTTTCTTCAAAGAAATTCTCTCCCTTGGCCGCTTCAATCTCAATCCTTCAATACAATTAAGATGGACGCCAAGATGAAGGACTCAAAACCAGTTTTCAGCCATCTGCTTTTTATGTCTAGCACCTCAGTTTGGAACACTGTCTATCGTCTTGTTCTCAGCTGAAACGGAAATGGAAAGAGTGCTATTTTGGCATCCTTTTACATGTATTTGGAACTGGTGGGAAGGAGACAGAAAACTAGATTCCATGTTCAATACTGCAATTGACCTTGAATGGGATACAAAGGTAAGACTTTGTCCCCACCTCAGGGACTTAGATTCCAAACACAGTAGAGAACATGTTCACAATATGAACACAGTAAGACAGATACTGTGAAACAAGAGAGACACAAAAAAAATCCCACAGACTTTCAAGGAAGGAGGAAATCTCATTTGTTTGAGGAGATTTGAAAGCTATTTAATAAAAGAGGTAATATGATATGGGTCTCCATTCATTTCAAATAAATTCTCTGAAATATATATGGATGAGATGAGCTAAGGTGATGTCTGGAATTTGCTTTAAAATAATTCAGTGAATGGGGGGAAGAGGGTAATACTATATGTGAAACAAGGTTTTCTGTGTGTGGATAGTCATGGAAGGTGTATTGTGGGTTCTTTGTATTTGTATGTTTGAAAATTTTATAATAAAACATAATAAATAAAAAATATAAGGCATAATAAAAATTATGTTGTCAAGGGTCTATTCTGTCACATATGCTTTTCTGAATGATGGGGATACAGTGATGGACAAGACAGACATGAGCCGTTTCTTATCAGATTCAGATAAAGAGGAGATGAACACTGTTCAAAGGATTACAAGTATGAATGGTTTACAAAATCTTTAAGGTTGGATGGAATTTTCATCAGCTGACCTGGAAGCAAGAAGCAGAATGGGAGCAAATGCATTTTTGAATGAAGTGCTCCGAGTTTGGTGACCTCTTCAACAGCATTATTTCCATTTGTGTGTAACCTTTCAGATTTTCTCTTCTCCTTCTCAGCACTCTTTCATTTGGGCTTCATGGGCGTGTCCTGACTACGTAGTATTAAGCTTTCCATTGTTCATTATAGTGTAGCCACTTATTCAGAAAGTCGGTAAAAGCTCAGAGGTTAGGACCATAGGCTGAAGAGCCAGGCTACTAAGGTTCTTAATAAAGATTAGCCACTATAGCTCTGTGATTTCAGGCACGTTTATTAACTTCTAATTGCATCAGTTTTCTTATCTTTAAAATGTGGCTGAAAATAATACCTATCTCATATTTGAGAATTAGATAAGTTATTCACATCAACATTTAGAATACTGGCTATCACATAGTAAACATTCAAAAACTATTAAATCTTCTTATTGAGCAGTTTATATTCCTTTACTTCAGTAGGAATGAAACACTATTGTATTAAGCTTCTCTCTTCATTGGAGGTTTTCTATCATGGATCAGAAAACTTCCATTTGGAAAACAGACCTGTGAAGGTTGGTTTATGAGTCAGTAAAAAGTAATATCAGGGATTTTGGATTGGAAGTAGGAAATAGTGCCTTATTAATAGTTGAAAGAATTATTTCATTGAGGATAGAAGTAGAGAAAATATATCTTAATAGGCAGTTTATCAAATGCTCCAGTTTTTGGAGAATTTGGAGAGTTGTGGTCTGTCTTGTACCCACGCAATACATCAGTTTTCTCAAGGGAGAACTAAACGTTAAGATACAAAGAAAAAACATTATAAAGATAAATGAAAAATATTTTACTCCCAAGCAGTAGTTTGGGAACAGTCAATCACTGTCTTAGAGTTGATCATAATGAACTACCCGTTGACTGGAAATAAATGTCTGAAGCCATGCTAAATATCAGTACATCATACAACAGATTGTTTTGGTGACATGATAGTTTTAAGGCTGCTACACTTAGAGTCATTTCTCTTCATCCATTGAGTTCCCAAAGGAAATACATATCATAAATAGAATCACTAAAACAAAATGAGGTTGAACATCAGTCATCATGGTGTGTCTAACTACTCAGGTTCCTGCCAGACTGACATGGTACAAGGAAGCTATTTTTAGCTTGTTACTTGCTTCCATCAGAGATTGTGTGTAGAGAAAGATGAAAAAAATAAGAGACAGCAAGATAGAAGTTCACTGAAGTGGAAACCTAAAGGACCTTTTCCCATCTGTTTGGCACAGAAGTTGTTATCTCTTTAGGGATACAGATGTCATCACAGTTCCATAGACTTGTGAGTGCAGGTTTTGTTATTGCAAAGCAGCAACAGCCCTCAAGGGCTCCGGGAAGTTTATTCTTACCTTAGCCTGAGCAGTTCCTTACTTTTCCTTCATTTTCATATTGAACTTAGAAGTGAAGGACTCTTCCCTTTTTACTAAAATAGCTGTAAGTTTGCTTATCTGTAAAGATGGCATATATATTTTTTCTTAGTCTAGTTCCTACGCTTCCATAACAGAGGATATAAATTCATCAGTGAATGATTTATCATATTTTAGAATAAAATGCCAGAAGAGATGAAAGAGAACAGTCATTGATTTATGATACTTTCTTCTTCAAATAGAGTCTAGTTTAGTCTCACTTATTTTATGAGAACAGCCCATTGGTTATCAGCACATTTTCTTGACCAACCATCAGGATCCTTATTTTCTGATGCATTCCTCAAAACAAACGAGTTCCCCAAATCTGATTTGAAATTACTTGCACATTAATGAATGTAACATTTGAAGGGTATTGACCTGTATGTTTTGACTGGCATGATTACTATAATTATGTATTTCATTGTTCTGAAGATTTCATTTTCTCATGACTATACTGAAATGAGGGAATGTTTTAATTTTTTTTCTCCTGGGAAATAAATGAATGCAAATTATTTTTTTTTGAGTATTTTTTTTTGGTATAATCCACTTTCAAAGCTCTATCTTTAATCATTTTTATATGTAATGTAGCCACAAAGAGTTCAAGTTATAAATCTTTGGAGTATTAAATAAGAAACCCAAGAGTCTTAGAATCATGAAGGAAATGAGTCTCAAGTTTGGAAAGTAGCCTAAAAACCAGTTCATCCGATACAGTACAAAACTCTGAATAATGGTTGTGAGAAGGGAAAAACCAGTAAGAAAATTTTGCTCTCTATACACTTTCAGGATAGTGCTTAAATTTTTCATAACATTTCTATGTAAAGAATGGTATTTTCATTTTAAGAAATGCCATTTAATTCTTGAGTTCCCTCTATCAGCCTCAGCCAACTTGTACCTAAATTGGTACAAAGCTGCTCATTTCTTTGCCTCATTCTATGCAGTTCTGACAGCAAGAAAGCCCTCCTCCTAATAAAGTGAAGACTCTTTGCTAGCCAGGAAGGCATTAATATATGATGTGTGATGATATAAACATTTTCATATAAATTTTACATACATTAAATATGAAATGACAATTAATTATGGATATGGATGAAATAGTGGTCCTTTTTTAGATTATTCTAAACAGGACCTAGGCATTTTTAGGGGTATTGAATCAGTAAATCACCATTTTAGAGTAATATATTTAAATTATTTTGTATCAAACAAAATGAATGTCTTCTTTTAGTGAGCATGGAATATTTAAATATAAGTAGCATTGCAAAATAGTTAAAAATGTATGGCACTGTTGGTTTGGAATTGAGTCTTTGCCATCTAATTTGAAGTCATGCTTCTCAATTTTCCATATATGTTTCTTCAAAAGTAAGTGGTCATGCTCTGTGGGGTAGAAAGAGGCACAGTATAAACATAAAACCTGCAGTGAGACGGCTTCCTATGTGATAAATATATAGTAATGTATTTGATGTATTAGGGTTTCCAGAGAAATAGAACCAATAGTATCTATCTACCTCTCATCATCTGTCTTCTATATTTAGAAAGAGGTTTTCAGGAATTGGCTCATGGGTTTGTCGGGGCTGGCAAACCTGAGATCTGCCGGGCAGCTGGCAGGCTGGAAATTCTGTTGAAAGTCAATGTTACAGTCTTGAATCCAAAAACAATCTGGAGGTAGAATTTCTTCCTTTTCTGGGAACGTCTGTCTTTTCTCTTATGACCTTCAACTTGATTGGACGAGGCCCACCTACATCATGTAGGTAGTCTGCTTCACTCAGAATCTACTGTTTGTTTTTTTTTTTAATTGGAATATAGTTGATTTTCAATGTGGTGTTAGTTTCTGCTGTACAGCAAAGTGAATCAGTTATACATATACATAAATCCACTCTTTTTTAGATTCTTTTCCCATATAGGTCATTACAGAGTATTGAGTAGAGTGCCCTGTGCTATACACCAGGTTCTTATTAGTTATCTATTCTATATATAGTAGTGTGTATTGTCATACTAAGTGAAGTAAATAAGTCAGACAAATATCATATGATATCACTTATTTGTGGAATCTAAAAAAAATGGTACAAATGAACTTACAACACAGAAATAGAGTCACAGATAGAAAACAAACTTACGGTTATCAGGAGGAAAGGAGGGGTAGGGGGAGAGATAAACTGGGAGATTGGGATTGACAAAAACAGAATCTACTGTTCTAAATGTTAATCACGTCTAAAAAATACCTTCACAGCAATATCTAAATGAATCTTTGGCAAAACTATTGGGTGTCGTGGCCTAGCCACGCTGGCATGTAAAATTAAGCATCACAAGTAGTGTTCTAGGTGATGACTGAGATGGCAAGTTGGTGCTCTCCTGGAGCTCTTCTAAAGATGGTGTGTTTTAGATTAAGTCTCCAGGGAAAACCTCTCTGGGGAAGTCACATTTAAGCTGAAAATGTGGGAAGATCTGATTTTTCCACGTAGAGAGAACATCATCCCTCATGTGTCTACGGAACAGAAGGGAAATCAGCATGGGTGGAGCATAGTGAGGCAAATAATGCAAGAGGATTGTCTGGAATGAGATTGTAGACGGGCAAGTGTCAGATTGCATGGGCCAGAGAAGAAGTTTGGATTTTATTCTAGGTGCATGGAGAAGTCACTGGAGGCATCGAGCCAGGACTGATATAATCTGGATGCTTCTTGGAGAGTAATTTTGAATATAAAGTTGGAGAGAAACCAAAGAGAAACTTACCATTCCGTACTGGCTGATGTGTGTGTTTTGAGAGAGAGAAAATGAAAAAGAGAAAGAAACTGATCATGTGCCTCTGAAGAATAAACCATTATAATTCACAGTGAATGAAAATCTGTCACACTTGTTTTATCTGGGAGATTTGTCTTCTTTGCAGAGCAATACATACTGTAAGGAAACTACAAGTATGTAACCACACTGAGGATAAAACATGCACAATCTATATCACAGAGGGACTTATCCCCGCTGAATATAGTTCTTCCTCATAAGAGTTATAAAAACACTGAACATCTAATAGAAAATTGCATCAATAAACAGTTCACAGAAATTTATCAGAGGTTTTTAAACATATGAAAAAAATAGCCTCAACCATGCAAGTTAAAGAATTTCCAACACAAATTAAATAAGTGCAAACGAAATTAAAAAACAAGTTATTTTTCTCAGTTATTATACTGATAAAGATCATTAAATTTTATAATTCACAGCATTGACCAAAGTGTGAAGAAAAAGGTATTTAAATACCTCAGTAGAAGGAGCAATTATTTCTGACTTCTGTGTCTTTGAAGGACAATTGGATGACACATATCAATATTTCAAATGCATATGACCTATGGAGCAGCTGTTTCACATGTAGGAATTTATCTTCATACATACCAACATATGTAAACAATAGAGATTGCATTGTACATAGTTTATGGTTGTGTAAGGAAAACCAAAATGCCCATTAATAGGAAAATAATGAATTGTTATGGTATGTTAAAAATGGAATATAGTTTTTCGATTTTTAAGAAAGATGTGCTTGTACCTGTAGTTATATGGACATACCTGCAGAAGAGAACTGGAGGACATGTATAGGAAGGAAAGAATGATTGCTCACCATTCTGTGTGCTTTTATAATTCACCATGTGCTTTCAGTCCTTTTCCCAAAAAAAATTAAAATAAATTTATTCATATAAATGTTAAAGGAAAATTTTCATATATTTTTCTCACATATAAAAAGATACCTTGCTGAGGAACAATATCTTGGAAAGCCCATGCATTTCAAATAAAATACAAGTGAATCGTCAAATAAAATAAAAGCAAATAAAGGTTTCTTAAATAGTCTTTCAGTGTAAGGTTTAGAATTATTTGAGATAGGAATTTTGTAAAACAGAAAATGGTAACTGCTGCACTGAACGTCAGACTGGTGGTTTGGAGACCATAGAGTGGTAGGGAACTGATTAGAACACCCTGAACGCTGCTCTCCCAACTGAGTAGAACCCACACCCAGCCTGGCTCTCACTCTGCACCCTGGATGGCGAGGTGTGGTACAGACTGAAGGTTTGTGTCCACCCACACCCCCCAAATTCGTATATTGGAACCTAACCTCCAATGTGATGATATTAGGAGGTGGGGCCTCTGGGAGGTGATTAGGTCATGAGGCGGAGCCCTCATGAATGGAATTAGTGCCGTTGTAAAAGAGACCCCACAGAGCTCACTCACTCCTTCCCCCATGTGAGGACCCAGGGAAAAGACAGCCATTTATAAACGAGGACTGAGGCCCTCACTACTGTACCTTGATCTTGGACTTCCCAGCCTCCAGAACTGTGGGGAATAAGTGTTGGTTGTTTATAAGCCACCAGTTCATGGTGTTTCTGTTACAGTGGCCCAAGTGGACTGAGTAGGGTGGATTGGGATAAGGAGAGAACTTGGTCATTGGTAGTGAATGTTTTTCTTGCTTGTTTATTTTACTACAGTTCCTGTACATCCATATCAGAGCAAATAAGCTTATCAGGGGATGATTTCTTATATTTTGAAATAAAATACAAGAGAGATGTGTCATAATCATACTGGAAATTCATGTATGGAGAGCATGTGAGTGGTATAAAAAATTAATTCCAGATATTAATATAATCATAGCTTTTAATCTGTTTCTTTATATTAAAACCATACATTCAGGTATGCTATCATCCAATACATAGTTGATTATACATTTGCTTTTATTTTTCTGAAATTTATATATTGGTTTGCCTTATTTTTATTTTCATCTAAGCACTCTACTTTTCACTTAAAATATATGTATTTTAAATTTTAGTCAGGAAGAAATTTTTTTTTCATGACACCTAACCTATTAGTGAGGAAGAAAGATGTTTATTTAAGATAAATACTAATTATATTACATAAAGATGTCACCTTTAAGGTGTAGGGATACATAGTTAAGGAGAAATGCAGTGTAATGTTCCCTGAAAAAACATGAAAGAACTTATGCCATTGAGATATATATTTTTTATTTTCCAAACTTTTAGTACAGTCACTGTTCCCAAAGTGTGGTTCCCAAATTTTCAGGCCTCCACCCCAGGCCTCTACTGAACCAGAAACCCTGGGGCTGGGGCCCCAGAATCTATGCTCTCCCAATGATTCTGATGCACAATCAAGTATGAAAACCACTGCCTTAGGGCATTACAATTTTTTTTAAGATTTCTTTATTATTTATTTATTTTATTACATATTTTTGGCTGTGTCGGGTCTTAGTTGTGGCATGGGGGCTTCTCTCTCGTTGTGGCGTGCAGGCTTCAGGGCTCATGGGCTCTGTAGTTGTGCACGTGGGTTCTAGAGCACGTGGGCTCTGTAGTGTGTGGCACACAGGCTCTCTAGTTGAGAGACGTGAGCTCAGTAGTTGTGACGCCCAGGCTTAGTTGCCCCACGGCACGTGGGATCTTAGTTCCCTGGCCAGGGATGGAACCCGCGTCCTCTGCATTGGAAGGCGGATTCTTCACCACAGGACCACCAAGGAAGTCCCTAAAATTTTTTTTTTTTGAGTAATTATTTTTTTCCAAAAATTTAGACTTGACTTAAAAAATTTTTTTGGCCGCGCCGCTCGAGGTGTGTGGGATCTTTGTTCCCTGACCAGGGAATCGAACCAATGGCCGCAGCAGTGGAAGCGCAGAGTCTTGACCACTGGACCGCCAGGGAAGTCCCTCTAAGACTTTAGACTTTTTAAAGTGGGAAAGGGCCCATTTCTCCTCATAAGGAAGTTTAGATGTCATGATGTGGTCAATCTTATTGTAGAAAATATATAACTCTTGTTTGGATAAAGATTTTAGAGCAGAGTTGGTATCTGATGGAATTCCATGTTGATATACAGAGCACCTTCTACATAATGAATTTTGCATATCAGATGGTTGAAGCCTTTACACAGCCAGACTTTTAAGTATTGCATATTTCTGGAAGAAAAGCATTGATTGTATCCTCCTTTCATATTTGGTATCACCAATGGAAATTAATTATTTAAGCCATGTGTGGATCTGTAGCTGTGCTCAGGAGGTGAGGCATTTAAAATCACTATTCTTTCATACAAATATACATGATATAATATGTAGAGTTTTGCATAATAACGGCTATTTGTCTATTTCTAAATACTGACCATAATAGACTGCTGGCTAACTGCAAATAAATATTAGGTAAATATCAATCATACTGTTCTTAGTATAGCATCTCCAGAAAAAAAATTCTGGAAAGGAAATTTATGATTTATTAATGATAGTATTATTTCCTTTAAAAGAAATGTTAGAAATGAAATGATCTTCTTTACACAAGGTGAATATATATAATTTTTAGTGTACGTATTTTGGATAAAGATTTCTGTTTAGAACATAATGTTTTCAATATTATATAGTTCTACAATTTAAAAATATTCTTTGGCCAAAATTCCATGCATTGTCCAGGCCCTCAGATCAAGCTGTTTATAAATTGGAAAAGCTTCAGGACTGGGCAGCTAATTAGGAATTTATTCATGCAAGATGCAAGTCAGCTTCTCTTTGGGACTCCATCCAAGTCAACATAGCAAGCCTCAAGAAGCATACCCAAACCCGATCCATTAGTGCTTGTACTGGCATAATTTATCATGCTTTTTAATGTGTGTCTTTCGGGAACTATTCACTAGCAAACTTTATTATTATTTTTATTATTTACTTATCGTTACAAAAATTTTAATGCCGTTCCTGGGAAGACACATAGTTGTTTGGGGATGCCTAATTAGCAGTTTCTTGTTCATTTTACTTGCAGATGTATTGCTTTCCTTGCTAGAAGTTTTGTAACAGTCCAGATGACAAATTGTTCAGCTTCTTGAAGATTTCACCAACTAAACACACTGTTTAGTTTTTAATTCAAAAGAAACGGGAGAGCAACTTACAGGTGGTACAGTGTGGAGAGGAAACACCCCTGTCCAGAGGGTTCTTAATGAAAGAATGTGAAAGTCAAGAATCTTTCTCTTGTTTATCTTAATGAAGGAGATGATTTCTAGTTGCGTACAAATGAGTACAAATAACTTGGTATCTTAAATTTCTATTAGGGGATTTTAGCTTTCTCACTGTTGAACAATGTTGAACAAATATTTATTTGGCACCTACTGAGTGCAAGGCCTAGTTACAGTGTTAAAATTCGTAGCAGTGATCCCTGCCTTCTTGAGAATTATAGCACCTGTGGTAGCCTGTAGTGTGTGCCGGCATGGTGATGTGCAGTGTGCTATGGGATTCCAGTTGACCTTGAACAACACGGGTTTGAAGTGCAAGAGTCCCCTTATATGCAGCTTCTTTTCCAATAGTAAATACTACAGTACTATGTGATTCCAAGTTGGCTGAATCCTCAGATGCAGATCCTTGGATACAGAGGAACCATGGATACTAAGAGACCACCAATACGGAGGGCTACCTAAATTCTATGTGGATTTTCTACCGTGCTGAGGGTTGGCGCCTCTAGCCCCTGAATTGTTCAAGGGTCAACTGTATATTGGAGAAGCATCTGGAAGTCAGGCAGTAAAGGGGTCTACTGGATCCTGCTGCTTCTGCTCTACTCCGCCCTCCCCTTGACCTGCAGCTCATCCGTCCCCCCACTGCTGGAGGTGTTGGCAGTTAACAACTCACAGCTGGCATCCTCTCCACAAATCTGCCCCCCAGCTCAGAATCCATGCACCACTCCTCAACACCGACCCCCTCCCCAGGCCCTAGCCAAGAGGCAATGACTAAGGCCCAGGAGAGCGGCATCATCGCCTCAAGGTGGAGTGAACTCCATGCTGCGGTTTGTGTTTCAGTGCATCCTGGTGGGAGCAGAGGAAGCTAGATGCCAGCCAGCCGAGACCCATTCTCACGTCTCTTTTATCTCTGGCCATGGCCCGCATCCCTCACTCCCCTTTGTCAGACAGCACTTCTCTACTAAATCTCTGGGCCAAGAATCTGCTTCTAAGGAACCTGATTTAACAGAATGATGTTCACAGAGTCCTGCAGGGTAAGTAGGAGCTCTCTAGATAAAAAGGGGTAAGGAGGAGAGAGAACGTCATGCAGAAGAACTCCAGCTGTGAAGGCATATGGGGGAAAGAGTCTTGGATAAAGAGTAGAGTGAAATGAGTATGGGGCAGGGTTAGCGGGGTGGTAGGAGATGGGAGAAAAGTGGTGGACATGAGAGGAGAAGCTGAAGAGGTTAAAAATCTTTGTAAGCCAAATTGCATCTACATCCAGTTAATGCCAACAGTTGCGAAAAATCCAGAATATCACCTATATTTTAGTCTCTATAAAATATGTGATACTTGAAATAATTTATGTATTTGAGATATTTCAAAATAGTATTTCAAGTTATTTCTTTTGAATATACTGCAGGAAAGAGGGGGCTGCTATCATGGAATTACTTCTAAATTGCCGTGTTCAACCTTGCTGATCCCAGCGGCAGTTATAAGGCTGTAGTAAGCCTACGGTAGGCATTGTTACCATATTGTTGAAATTCTCATTCTCTTTTCCAAAGGAAAGTCTCCAAAATGCAGTATGAAGAGCATACTGTAAGTCTCTAAGGCATAATTTTTAACAATCAGATGGAAAATGTATATTTAGCATAACATTTTCCATGATAGGTGTATGATAACTCAGGTTTTAAACATGTTTATTCTGATATATTCTATAACCTGGCAGTTACCTGTGAAGGTGAGTCTTCAAAAGCTGTGGATTTCATTATTATGTATGTCACTAAGCACAGATGTGTATTATAGTTCCAGTGAAACACATTTTAAAAATTTATATGAAATATGGAAATATTACTTTTGAGTTATATCCAATTGCCAAACATGGGACTAAATTAAGGATTATTTTATCAAACTCAACATTTCTCTACCATTTGAGTTGTAACTAATGCTATATTTCTGTTTGGACCTGAAATTGCCATAATTTGTGACTTTCCCCAAATCCACTGATCTAAAAATACATACAGAGGTGGAATACTGATGGGGAGTTTAATTTGCTGTTGTTCCTCCTGTCAATATAATTCTTGGATCAGTGTCTTCATTCTACCATCATTCCTATTGCACTCAGGCCCTCATTTTTGCCCCCTAGATTTTTGTGACAGATTCCTACCCCATCCCATCTGCCACTTCCCTTAGAGATTCATTTCCTATTCAGCTGATTATTATTTGAATAAATCAACAATGCAATTCCTTCTTATAAACCTCTTCACAGTATAAACTTTCTCTGCAACTCTAGATATCTCTTTCTCTTCTGTCCGGCGTATCTTCAATTCAAGCATACCAAATATCCTTTCACATCTCTGTGGTTTGAGGCAAGCATTTCATTCTTCTTGGAGTTTTCTCTTCCCCGTCCATCAACATCAAGAGTAAATGTTACCTTTTTATAAAGCTTGATCAACTGGCCATTTCCTTCTCTGGTATATGCCCTTACACCTATACTTGGTGTATGCTCCTGTGATAGCATTTGCCCAAGACATACTTTAATCACTCACTCAGGTGTTTATCTCTTTCACACTAGACTATTCCATGAGTAAGAGTCCCAGGTTTCATCTAAGTGAGGTTCAGGTATGTCTGGCAAAGTGAAACTGGAAGCATGGGTGGCTAAGACTAACTTACAGGAAGAATCATCTAGATGTAAGGAGCATAGAGAGGCTGGTGGACATAGAAGAGGTCCGATTTCACATGCACCCTAGTGTCTGTCACTCAAATTTATTTCCCAGTTTAGTCCCCATTGTGTCCCAAGTCAATGGAAATATGGGAGTGTGGGCACCTCTGCATTCTGCCTCAGACAGTCAGACAGATTTTGGACTGAGGAGCAATCCATCCATGATAGGTGATGTCATAGCCATGATAGCACCCAGAAGATAAGTGGTGAACCCAGGAAGCTGCGATCGTGGTCCCTGGCAGAGACCATGATGCTGGGGGCCACAGTATTATTAGTGTAGTGGCTTTGATGCGTGCCTAAGCAGGGGTTGACTTCAGAGACACCTTTTGGGTATTCTCAGAAACACCTGATTTCAAGGGCTCTTTAGAAAGCTCATATCTAGCGTTTTGCAGGCAATGATCATTAAGGTGAAAATTAAGTTGATGTAACCTTGTTTGTTTATACAGCCTTTAACATCTGAGGAGGCCATCTACACATCAATATTAGGATTATGTCTGGTAAATTACAGTAGAGAATATTACTACTCAGGCCATAACTAAGCACTTTGTATTATCTCCTATTATTACCTGTTAAGGAGGTATTATTATGGTCTCTGTCTTCAGAAGAGGAAAGTAAGGATTGGAGACATTAAATCACTAACACAAGATTCTGTCAGCAGCAAGTAGCAGAGCTAAGGCTGGAAATGATGCCAGGTCTCATGTTATTTCCATTGTTGTGCTCTAGTGCCCTAATAAATTACATGTGTGAGTGGTGAGCAACTGAATGAATGAATGTAAGAATAACTAGTGTATTTTTTCATTCAAGTAACAGCATAGATGTCTACACTGAAAGTGTGAATAGTTTTCAAATGCCTGTGGTATGACCCGCATGAGCAATAAGACAGTGTTGAAGTCCAGTTTACCGGTCAAATCCCAATGCAGTGCCAAAAATACCATTCATGAAACCATCAGAAAATAATAAAATCTTTCTCCATAATCCTTCAAAGCTTTTTAGTCCCTGATAACACACACCTACGTGAACATTATAATGTGTAATTGCCCAATAAAATTGCTTTTAAAGCCCTTCCTGCTAACCTTTAACCCCAGGACTGTGTATAATTTATTATCCTATAAACAATCAGATTCTTTCTCATTTTTTGGGGGGATTTCCTTTCTTCCTCCTCCACCAACATTGCTTCTTTACTGGACAATATTGTATCAAGACATTTTTATTATTTTTCATTTTCATTTAAGGGATATGCTCCCTGTTCTTAATTAGCATTTAATGAAAGTAGAATATGTTATCTGTAACAAAATCATTGCTTGTATTTTTTTTTTTCTTGTTGTACCCTTTGTTGATTTCTCTCTCGTCTTTGAATTGATGTCTATTGTAAAAAAGAAGTTTCTTGCTTCTGTTCTCAGCTATGTTGTTATGTTTTGGGGATGTTGTGATCTGAAGCAAAATATAGCTAGGTTTTTCATCTCCATACATGGGCAGTGTGGAGCTATAATGTGAAATCACGTGGAAACGTGAATCCATGCTAGGTGGGAATGACAGAAGATTATAAACTATCAAAGGCTAATTCCAGAATTCTGTTAACTCATTACTTATGTAATGAGGAACAATTACGTATAGGAACGATTATGTTCTGAGGTGGCCTCATAAAGTTGTTAATATTATTTCTTAAATTTCCAGGCTCTATATAACATTTCTTCTGTATTAAATAAGAAATTATCTTGATATAAAAATAGATCTGGATTTTTAAAAATTTAGATCTCACATAGGAACCTGAAAACTACGTGCTTTACTCAACATCCTCACCGTGTTTCACTTACCTAAAAACACTTCCTAAAATCTCATTTCCTTCATGACAATTTCAGACTATGGTCAGGTGACTTCCTCTTCAAAGTAACATCTCAGAGTGGTGCATGTTTGACTACTGGGAGGTCAGGGGCTCTGCTTGACTCCACACCACAATAGGCCACCTTTCCTGAGAGTCTCAGAAAGTCCCGTCAAGTTCTGCCCCCAACATCACTTCCGGAAGCTCATTCTCATTAAGGTGCCCCAAGCGCTCCTCAAGTGGTGAGAACATCTAAAAACACCCTCTCAAATACCCACCTCATTCCATCATAGTCTGGAACTCCAGTAAGCAAGATTTTCTTAGAGAAAATTTCCAGGATTCTTAAAAGCACAAAACATGCCTTGGCTGTGAAAAACTTCCCCAGGTGGCCACATTGGTACTTTTGTTCTCTTCATCACATCTTAACAGGACAAAAAGAGCAAAATCTTTAGGAGTGCAGATACTTCATATTATTACAGATTTGGCTGAGTAGCAAGTTCAGTGAAGCATATAAACCAAAAGTTAAACTGAACATTCCAACCAAAGATTCTGGAGTCAACCTCCATCTCCTTCACTTTCAGATTCAACTGGTACCAGAGTCACACACTGACAAGGTATTTCTGGGCCTTCTGGTCCTCCCCATCTATTCCTTCTGTATTAGACTGGAATCTCATTTATCTCTGGGCTCCTTGCCACCCGCTTGGTTCTCTACTCCATCCCACAGTAACTTACACAGTGGTTTTCCAAAAGTATAAATATGATCATTGAACTGCGATGTTTAAAATTCGCTAATATCAATACCTCCCCACCATCTTCCAGATGAACTTCAAGCTTCTCCATTTGACGTTAAAGGTCCCCCAAGATATGGTATCTACTTATATGTGTCTCAAACCTCACTTCCTGTCCTCCTTCATCCACCGCATGTACTTTACACTCAGCCATCACATAACTAATCATAATTTCCCATGGGTACCATTTGATTGCACGCCTCGTGACTCCCAGCTTTCCCTTCCCTCAGGCGTGCCCTTTACCTCTTGTTTGTCTTTAAAATATCCTATTTCTCCTTCAGCACCTACTTTACAAGAGCATTTCTCAGAGAACGTTTCATTATATTTTAAATTTTATTACTATTTTTTGACATTTCTCTCATTTCATTTTTTTCTTTAAGCTTCTTATTTCAGAAACTTTGTATTATACATCAGTGTTTCCCAATGTATGTTGTGGAGATTTGCTAAAGTGTCAAAATTGCGATTGAGGGGGGTTTCTAGGAAAATTCAGCTCTGGAGTTGAACAACAGCAAATCAAATTTTCCATTTTTTTCTGGTAAAATTTTTACTTGATCAATTACATATAACTTCATCTGTTTATAATACAACAGTACTTTTTTTCCAGGTCAATGCCACAAACACAATGAATGTTAGAAAAACAAATCACTTTTCCTGATGAAAAGAACATATAAACCTTCTTAGTCCACCTATAACTTTCCCCCTAACCCCCATAATCTTCTATCACTCCCTGCTTTAGGAGCAAGAATCACTTTTTTAAGAATTGGAAGTGAAGAGTATAGGAAGACAAGTGAAGAGAGGACTTTTTCTAATATTTGAGGGTATAGAATCCTTTTATTTTTGTTTCTCCGGTTGATTTACAGAGGCTATAAGCTTAGGTGCCTCTGAACAAGCTTAATGAAGACAGAGTGATGGGTTCATTTTCAGTCATTTGTTGTCATGACCTTGTTTGTTGTTCAGCCTCATCCGCCACTGGCTCTCCTAAGAAAATGTGCTTGTCACAAGGCGCTGATTGTTGTCGCTTCAAAGCTGGGTTTGCTTGTCCAACCCTGACTTCCAATTTAAAGAAATTAAAGAAGTCAATCTATCAAAGCCCATGCTCTACTTATGTGGCCATTTTACAGAAAAGATAGTACAATGATGTAGTTTAATACTAAACAAGTCTAACCTTTTATTTATAAGGTATTTAGGAAAGCATCATACAGACAGAATAAGTAAAAGGTAATATGCAAATCCTTTTGCTTGCAATAAAGTCAAATATAAACAAAACTAATCCATTTTTATCATCGAATAATTAGCAGCTACCATCTGCTTTGTGTCTGTGATATGCCAGCCACAACAGTTGAGACCTTTGCCTGAATTGTTCATTTTTTCCCTTTTGCTGACCCAGTGAAATAGGTATACTTCCTCATTTTATATATGAGGAAACGGTAGCAGAGCTAGGTAGAAGAATCCACCCCAGTTCAGGTCATTATTAAGTTTCAGAGTTGTGGGTTGAAACTAATTCTGCCTGTTTTCAAAGCTTGTGATTTTTAACCTTGGCAATCTCACATTCAGTAACGCGCTGTAAGCCGTACCCTTCCCTGCGCCTCACTTCTTCTTTCCTAAGTGAAGGTACCATCAAAGGAACACCTGAGAAGCTAAACTTTAAAAAATTTATTACATTCTGAGCTAGCACTGCTGAATAAGAATGAGATCATCGTCGCTAGCTTCAATAATTTTGTCTGAGGATGTATTAAAATATGATTTGCTGAAAGACTATATTTTAAATTATATAATCATAAACTATAAGTATATATTTTCTTTACGGCAGAATACATTTTTTAGTAAGATCCTCTTAAATTCCTTTTGAAATGCTGAGACTCTAGGCTGTGAGTCTCCAGCATTCCTGGTGTTTCTGTATCTTTGATTGCCATCCAGTGGTGGCAGTCATATACTTCTGCTGGGAAGAAGGCAGAAAACCCCTCGATTTTCCAAGCAGACGGTCTCTTATAATTCAAAAGCAAATAATCGATGCTAATTTTGTGTAGCTAATTTATTAAAGTGTTAGCCATGGATACCATTGAGTCCAATAAATAAAAAATCTATCTCGATATTTAGATGTTGTCAAAAACAACTACTTCTTGGTAAGGAGAATTTGTTCTTTTACTTTTCTCCGAAAATGTATAACCAACATTTCTCCCTTCAAAAATTTGTTAGAAATAAAGTATTTGTGTTAAAATTCCTGCCAAAGTCAGTAAGTAGCAAATCCCTATATCAGTGATTAATGCAGTCAAATCAAGTGCTGGATTTCTAACATTTTTCTCAAATATAATGTCTCACCAGTGGGAGGAAGCACTAGTATAATCCTTTGAATAAAGAATTTAAGATAGTGAAGTGCATTTAGATTATTTCTTCCCAGATGGCCAAATGGTAGTCTGTGGCATGGATATAATTTACAGGAAGTACTTTAAAGCAATAGCTTCCAGAAATATCATAGAAATTCTGAGAACAGAGATGAGAAACGAATATTTCTATAAAACAAAATGGGATTGTATTTAAGCCACTGAAAATAAGGAAATAAAATAGACACTCTCAGTAATTAAAAAGTACAGTGCTCCTCTGTTCATAATATGGAGTACTTTAGAGATTGTATTTTTTTTAAGTTCGAAGATGAGAAAATTTGGTATCAAAATAATTATTAGAAAAATATCCTTCATCTGAGTAAGAAGTTGTGTGTCTCTGGGAAGACCATTTTATCCTGATTTCACAAATTGTGGATTGGAGAATGGATGGGTAAAAGTAGAGAAAAGTTATCCCATTTAAAACTACTTGTTTAATCTCCAAAATATTTTGATCTAAATAGCAACAATGTAATTTTTCAACACATTTTTCCATCATTTTTGTTTACAAATTTCAAACTTACAGAAGTACAGTGAATATTAAATCCCCTTTGTCTAGATTAACCAACTGCTATCATTTTGCTGCATTGTATTTACTCTCTGTGTGTGTGTGTGTGTGTATATATATATATATATATATATATACACATATATACAGATCATATATATTATACATTGTATATAATATACATTTGTTCTCTTATCTCACATATTGTGTACACACACATATGTACTTGCACCCATCCTCTTAATTTCCTCTGTGGAGCCATTTGAAAGTTGTCGCTAACCATTAATACTTTACCCTGAATTATTTATAACTTAAGAACTTTAATACCTGTATGACCTAAGAACAACAACAAAAATCCAACAAGTAACGAGAATATTATACAATAAATGTAATGTATATGTGATACCTAATATACAGTCCATATTCCGGTTTTCCCCACTTTACCAAAAATATCCTATATAGCTTTCTTTTAAAAAAAATTCTAGGATCTGGTCAATATTAATGCATTGCATCTGGTGGCCATCTAGACTGAGTCTCTTTTTATATGGAGCACTCTCCCCATATCAACTATTTTTTTTAACTTAACACAGACAATTTTATGTTGTATGTAGTTGTCATACAGAATATGCTCCGATATAGATTGTATAGTGGTTTCCTCATGATTAGGTTCAGGTTAAACTTACTTAATGAGCATCCTACAGAGATGCTATGTGTTCTGCTTATCACATCACATCAGTAAACACTTCATGCCCATTTGTCATATTACTGACAATGTGATATGCATGATGCACACACACAAATCTGGCGTCTGCTAGTTCTTTACATGTTAGTGGTACTCTCTGCTTTGTTATTAATATGTAATCTGTAAAGTAATACTTTTTTTTTTTTTTAATTTTTATTTATTTATTTATTTATGGCTGCGCTGGGTCTTCGTTTCTGTGCGAGGGCTCTCCCTACTTGCGGCAAGCGGGGGCCACTCCTCATCGCGGTGCGCGGGCCTCTCACCACCGCGGCCCCTCTTGTTGCGGAGCACAGGCTCAGAAATTGTGGCTCACGGGCCCAGTTGCTCCGCGGCACGTGGGATCCTCCCAGACCAGGGCTCGAACCCGTGTCCTCTGCATTGGCAGGCGGATTCTCAACCACTGCGCCACCAGGGAAGCCCCTAAAGTAATACTTTGAAATCATATAAATATTCTATTTCAATACAATACTTCCCCCAATTATTTTAACTATAATATAATGCTAATTTTTAAACAGTAAACTTAAGAATTGATTTCAGTCGTTTCCAGTAGAAAGAAGATATTTTGGTGATCCTGAAACTGAAAGAAATATATACCAGCGGAAAAACGAAGTTTATGTGTATCAAATGGGCAGGGAAAAGTACATTTAAAATGCCACAAAGTTACTTGAACTTTGTGCAATAAAGGACATCAACATAGTAAAAGTGGAGCCATCTGGGCTGTCCCTTTACATTGTATAAACATAAGGGAGAAATGCTTTTAATTGTTATTTTTAAAATTTATTTTTACCTGCATGATTTACCTGTCACTATTTATTAGTAGATTACAGTTTTGCCAAAATTAATTAAGCAGCAATATCACTAAAACAGTGAGAAATATTGACACACTGAGAACATTAATCAGTGTCTTGGTAATATGTCTTGTAAAATTATTAGTTGGAGCATAGCACTAAAATTCATTTTGCAACCAAAGTAATTAGTTTACCACAATTTGCATCGTAGGATCAAAACTGAAGACACATTTTGATGTATCTGGATCTACTGAATCATTGTTTCTAAGAAATTTTAAAATAATTTTATAATTACTCATATATGATAGAGGTGAGCATTATAAATAGCGAGGAGAGTTTTACTTAAAACAGCATGGGTCAAATTTAGAAAAAGTGAAAAAAAAAAAGATTTATTTAAAAGCCCTGGGTTTAAATGAATTGTGTGTTCATACCTTACAAGAAAATGGGTATGTAATCATTAAACAGCAAGACCCCACAGAGCCAGTTAGTAGACAGATTTTAGGTTCAGCTATTGCCGTTTAGTCTGCTGTATTTCACAGTGACAGGCAGTTAGCTAATAGAGAGCAAAGGAATTTGAGAAAAGGGAAAAATATTCCAACTAACATTCTTCCCAGTATCATCATTTCCTTCACAGATACAACTGTCATTTTTAGCAGCTGGTTTTTCAAAACAAATGACAAAGCTCGTTGCAGTGATGGAGAACCAGTATACCTAACATTTATAGCACTTGCATAGGTGTGGTCTTTAGAAGTTACGTGCAAAATAATCATATCATTAGAAATATATTGGAACTTAACGTTTGTTGAGCAAAGCACAAAGCCATTGAGAAATTGTAGAGAGGATGACTCAGAGCTTTCTGAATATTACCTATCAGGTCAGACCCAAGGGAGTGAGCCATGGGCTGGAGTGTGATCTGATGTAGAACAGAGCAAGGAGAATTCAGATGAAGACCAGAAGCAAAACAAAATGTGTAGGAGCCAGCTCATACTGTCTTGGAAAGAGCTGGGTTTTAAGTTTTCGCAAAATTTTGAGAGGTAGTTTACTTTACGTTGTTAGCTTAAAATTACCATGGAGGGAGTTTTTATACCACAGTGATTAGCAATTGTTATAATTCAAGCCTGCCTCCATAATGTTACAGAGCTAGTTGTTAAACATTTACCAGCTTATTTGGGTAATAAGCTGGTTTATTAAATAATATATAATTTATATATATTAAATATAATATGCTATTTATAAATATTATTTGGATAATTATAGTAGTAACAATGGTAATAGTTTAGTTGGCTAAGGAGGTCAGAGAGTAGTTGATTAACCATACTATGGTTTAACCTTGTAGGATTTTTAGTTTGTATTCTGATTAGCAATAATCAGATTAGAAAATATATCCAATGTTGCTGGTCATAAAGAAGCACCTTTCACCTTCTATCACTCTATCAAAGCTGCTTCCTCTAATGCAGCAGTCCCCAAACTTTTTGGCACCAGGCACCGGTTTCGTGGAAGATAATTTTTCCACGGACCGGCAGGGTGGGGGGCTGGTTTCGGGATGATTCAAGCGCATTACATTTATTGCGCATTTTATTTCTATTATTATTACACTGTAATATATAATGAAATAATTACACAACTCACCATAATGTAGAATCAGTGGGAGCCCTGAGCTTGTTTTCACTTGCCATTCACTATAGGGTTTCGATATGAGTCTGCAAGTAATTGATTTATTATGGTCTCTGTGCAGTCAAACCTCTGCTAATGATAATGTGTATTTGCAGCCACTTCCCAGCGCTAGCGTCACCGCCTCAGCTTCACCCTAGGTCATCAGGCATTAGATTCTCATAAAGAGTGTGCGACCCAGATCTCTCGCAAGCGCAGTTCACAGTAGGGTTCGCGCCCCTGAGAATCTAATGCCCCTGCTGATCTGACAGGAGGTGGAGCTCAGGCAGTAAAGTGAGCGATGCGGAGCGGCTGTAAACACAGATGAAGCTTTGCTCTCTCACCCGCCACTCACCTCCTGCTGTGCGGCCCAGTTCCTAACAGGCCACAGACCAGTACCGGTCCGTGGCCCGGGGGTTGGGGACTCCTAATGTCACCAAGGACCTCCACTTTGCTAAATCCTAGGGTCAGTTTCTCAGGTGTCCTTTTTTTTTTTTTTTTTTTTTTTTTTTGGCTGTGTTGGGTCTTCGTTTCTGTGCCAGGGCTTCCTCTAGTTGCGGCAAGTGGGGGCCACTCTTCATCGCGGTGCGCGGGCCTCTTCACTGTCGCAGCCTCTCTTGTTGCGGAGCACAGGCTCCAGACGTGCAGGCTCAGTAGTTGTGGCTCACGGGCCCAGTTGCTCCGCGGCATGTGGGATCTTCCCAGACCAGGGCTCGAACCCGTGTCCCCTGCATTAGCAGGCAGATTCTCAACCACTGCGCCACCAGGGAAGCCCATTTTTTTTTTTTTTTTTTTTTTTTTTTTTTTTAAGGATTTTATTTAAAAAATTTTTTTGGCTGCATTGGGTCTTCGTTGCTGTGCACAGGCTTTCTCTAGTTGCAGCAAGCAGTGGCTTCTCTTGTTGCGGAGCACAGGCTCTAGGCACGCGGGCTTCAGTAGTTGTGGCTCGCGGGCTCTAGAGCGCAGGCTCAGTAGTTGTGGCGCATGGGCTTCGTTACTCCGCAGCATGTGGGATCTTCCCGGACCAGGGCTCGAACCTGTGTCCCCTGCGTGGGCAGGCGGATTCTTAACCACTGTGCCACCAGGGGATTCCCTCAGGTGTCTTTGTAGTTGACCTATAAGCAGCATTTGAGACATTTTGTTTCTCCCTCTGTTTGGTACACTTCTGCACATGGCTCTAAAGAGACCACATATTCTTAGTTGTCATCCTACCTCACTGGTTGTGCTGTCACCATCTCCTTTGCTAGTTCCTCCTCATCTCACTGCCCACTTCATACTGAAGCCCAGGCCTTGCTTCTTTTCTCCATTTGCATCAGGGTTGGTCAAAAATGGTGCTACTGACATTTTGCTTCAGATAATTCACTAATTCTTTATTGTGTGGGGCTGCCTTGTGCACTTTAGGATGGTTAGCAGCTTAAACCCACTAGATGCCCACTGCTAAACCCCTGGCTTACATAACAGGAGAAATTCAGGGCCCCATCAGTCACCATGTACATTGCAAACTCTACACCTTGATCTAGATGATGTATCAGGTCTGGATGTGGTTTCTCATGTCTGGTGACTTATAAACCAAATATAAAATACAAGAATGTCAAGGGGAAAATAGTAATTGTTTAAAATATGCAGCTATATTCATAACTCAAATTTGTGGTTCCAGTCCTTATTTCTGTGATTGGTTACAAGGTCATGTTGGTAACTATCACTTCCGTATTTCATCACCCATTTCATGTTCTCCTTGCTCTCAGAGAGAACCTCAGAGAATAAGTTTTTTCCTGGTTGGATGACTCAAACATTTATTCCTGAAGGTTCTTAATCCGCAGTGCTCCTGTTCTTATTGTATTGCTGTAGTCTTTCATTAAATGTTACCATTGAACACAAAACGAATAAGACGTACCCAGTGAAACTCGTGGTTACAGAAACAGTCTTCCCTGAACCAACTGTGTAACAGCAATCCAGTCATCTCTTGATAATCAGCATCAGTCACTCCATCTAGTATAGCAACACATGCTTGCTATGACTAGTGGCTTAATAGCATGAGAAGAACACAAAATAACAAAATGGCAGTTTCAACTACCAACTCATTAAAACCTTTGCATGTCTTTTGGTGGAAGCGTTCCTCCCTTGGAGGAAGTTAATTTCTGAGCCTGCTCAAATAGAGAAAAGTTGGCCACTTTTATTTTTTTGGAATTTTGGAATTTTATTTTTTTTATTTTTTATACAGCAGGTTCTTATTAGTTATCTATTATTCATATTAGTGTATACACGTCAATCCCAATCTCCCAGTTTATCCCACCACCGCCACCCCCTCTGCTACTTTCCCCCCTTGGTGTCCATATGTTTGTTCTCTACATCTGTGTCTCTATTTCTGCCCTGCAAACTGGTTCATCTGTACCATTTTTCTAGGTTCCACATGCATGCGTTAATATACGATATTTGTTTTTCTCTTTCGGACTAACTTCACTTTGTATGACAGTCTCTAGGTCCATCCACGTTTGTACAAATGACCCAATTTTGTTCCTTTCTATGGCTGAGTAATATTCCATTGTATATATGTACCACACTTCTTTATCCATTTGTCTGTCGATGGGCATTTAGGTAGCTTTCATGACCTGGCTATTGTAAATAGTGCTGCAATGAACATTGGGGTGCATGTGTTTTTTGAATAATGGTTTTCTCTGGGTATATGCCCAGTAGTGGGATTGCTGGGTCATATGGTAGTTCTATTTTTAGTTTTTTAAAGAACCTCCATACTGTTCTCCATAGTGGCTGTATCAATTTACATTCCCACCAACAGTGCAAGAGGGTTCCCTTTTCTCCACACCCTCTCCAGCATTTGTTGTTTGTAGATTTTCTGATGATGCCCATTCTAACTGGTGTGAGGTGATACCTCATTGTAGTTTTGATTTGCATTTCTCTAATGATTAGTGAACTTGAGCAGCTTGTCATGTGCTTCTTGGCCATCTGTATGTCTTCTTTGGAGAAATGTCTATTTAGGTCTTCTGCCCATTTTTTGATTGGGTTGTTTGTTTTTTAATATTGAGCTGCATGAGCTGTTTATATATTTTGGAGATTAATCCTTTGTCTGTTGATTCATTTGTAAATATTTTCTCCCATTCTGAGGGTTGTCTTTTTGTCTTGTTTGTAGTTTCCTTTGCTGTGCAAAAGCTTTTAAGTTTCATTGAGTCCCATTTGTGTGTTTTTGTTTTTATTTCCATTACTCTAGGAGGTGGATCAAAAGAGTTCTTGCTGTGATTTATGTCAAAGGGTGTTCTTCCTATGTTTTCCTCTAAGAGTTTTATAGTGTCCGGTCTTACATTTAGGTCTCTAATCCATTTTGAGTTTATTTTTGTGTATGGTGTTAGGGAGTGTTCTAATTTCATTCTTTTACAGGTAGGTGTCCAGTTTTCCCAGCACCACTTATTGAAGAGGCTGTCTTTTCTCCACTGTATATCCTTGCCTCCTTTGTCATAGATTAGTTGACCATAGGTGCATGGGTTTATCTCTGGGCTTTCTATCCTGTTCCATTGATCTATATTTCTGTTTTTGTGCCAGTACCATATTGTCTTGATTACTGTAGCTTTGTAGTATAGTCTGAATTCAGGGAGTCTAATTCCTCCAGCTCTGTTTTTTTCCCTCAAGACCGCTTTGGCTATTTGGGGTCTTTTGTGTCTCCATACAAATTTTAAGATTTTTTGTTCTAGTTCTGTAAAAAATGCCACTGGTAATTTGATAGGGATTGTATTGAATCTGTAAATTGCTTTGCATAGTATAGTCATTTTCACAATATTGATTCTTCCAATCCAAGAACATGGTATATCTCTCCATCTGTTTGTGTCATTTCTGATTTCTTTCATCAGTGTCTTATAGTTTTCTGAGTACAGATCTTTTACCCCCTTAGGTAGGTTTATTCCTAGGTATTTTATTCTTTTTGTTGCAATGGTGAATGGGATTGTTTCCTTGATTTCTCTTTCTGATCTTTCATCATTAGTGTATAGGAATGCAAGAGATTTCTGTGCATTAATTTTGTATCCTGCAACTTTACCAAATTCACTGATTAGCTCTAGTAGTTTTCTGGAGGCATCTTTAGGATTCTGTATGTATTGTATCATGTCATCTGCAAACAGTGACAGTTTTACTTCCTCTTTTCCAATTTGGAATCCTTTTGTTTCTTTTTCTTCTCTGATTGCCATGGCTAGGACTTCCAAAACTATGTTGAATAATAGTGGCAAGAGTGGACATCCTTGTCTTGTTCCTGATCTTAGAGGAAGTGCTTTCAGTTTTTCACTATTGAGAATGATGTTTGCTGTGGGTTTGTCATATATGGCCTTTATTATGTTGAGGTAGGTTCCCTCTATGCCCACTTTCTGGAGAGTTTTTATCATAAATGGGTGTTGAATTTTGTCCAAAGCCTTTTCTGCATCTATTGAGATGATCATATAGTTTTTATTCTTCAGTTTGTTAATATGGTGTATCACATTGATTGATTTATGTATATTGAAGAATCCTTGCATCCCTGGGATAAATCCCACTTGATCATGGTGTATGATCCTTTTAATGTGTTGTTGGATTCTGTTTGCTAGTATTTTGTTCAGGACTTTTGTATCTATATTCATCAGTGATATTGTTCTGTAATTTTCTTTTTTTGTAGTATCTTTGTCTGGTTTTGGTATCCGGGTGATTGTGGCCTCATAGAATAAGTTTGGGAGTGTTCCTTCCTCTGTAATTTTTTGGAAGAGTTTGAGAACGATGGGTTTTAGCTCTTCTCTAAATGTTTGATAGAATTCACCTGTGAAGCCATCTGGTCCTGGATTTTGTTTGTTGGAAGATTTTTAATCACAGTTTCAATTTCATTACTTGTGATTGGTCTGTTCATATTTTCTATTTCTTCCTGGTTCAGTCTTGGAAGGTTATACCTTTCTAAGAGTTCATCCATTTCTTCCAGGTTGTCCATTTTATTGGCATAGAGTTACTTGTAGTAGTCTCTTAGGATGCTTTGTATTTCTGCTGTGTCTGTTGTAACTTCTCCTATTTCATTTCTAATTTTATTGATTTGAGTCCTCTCCCTCTTTTTCTTGATGAGTCTGGCTAGTGTTTTATCAATTTTGTTTATCTTCTCAAAGAACCAGCTTTTAGTTTTATTGATCTTTGCTATTGTTTTCTTTGTTTCTATTTCATTTATTTCTGCTCTGATCTTTATGATTTCTTTCCTTCTACTAAGTTTGGGTTTTGTTTATTATTCTTTCTCTAGTTCTTTTAGGTGTAAGGTTAGATTGTTTATTTGAGATTTTTCTTGTTTCTTGAGGTATGCTTGTATTGCTATACACTTCCCTCTTAGAACTGCTTTTGCTGCATCCCATAGGTTTTGGATGATTGTGTTTTCATTCTAATTTGACTCTAGGTATTTTTTGATTTCCTCTTTGACTTCTTCAGTGATCTCTTGGTTATTTAGTACGTATTGTTTAGCCTCCACGTGTTGGTGTTTTTTACGTTTTTCCCCCTGTAATTGATTTCTAATCTCATAGCGTTATTGTCAGAAAAGGTACTTGACATGATTTCAATTTTCTTAAATTTACCAAGGGTTGATTTAAGTTGGCCAATTTTTTTTTTTTTTTTAAAGATTTGGGCTTTTACTCTGAGGTAGGGACTGGATGGTTTTGTGCAGAAGAGTTAGTGATCTGCCTTATGTTTTTTGTTTTTTTGTTTTAATTATTTATTTATTTATTTATTTATTTATTTATGACTGTGTTGGTCTTCGTTTCTGTGTGAGGGCTTTCTCTAGTTGCGGCAAGTGGGGGCCACTCTTCATCACGGTGTGCAGGCCTCTCACTATCGCGGCCTCTCTTGTTGCAGAGCACAGGCTCCAGACGCGCAGGCTCACCAATTGTGGCTCATGGACCCAGCTGCTCCGCAGCATGTGGGATCTTCCCAGACCAGGGCTCGAACCTATGTCCCCTGCATTGGCAGGCAGACTCTCAACCACTGTGCCATCAGGGAAGCCCAAGTTGGCCACTTTTAAATGGCAGTTTTTTAACTTTTTCTAGTGAGGCACTCAGTGCTCAAACATAAAGCTGTTTTACTATTTTACAGATTTATTATGATTACTAGTTTATAGGTATATCTTCCACATTATCTAGTCCGTTAATTGGGATCAGTAGTTTACATTATACATCTTTGCATTCCAGAATCTAATATAGCGGGTGGCCACTGAATACAGAGTAGGTGAATCACAGAATGCATATAAGCATGAAGGAAGGAAGGGAGGGAGGGAGGGAGGGCGGGAGAAAGGGAGGAAGGAAAGAAGGAAGGAAAGGAAGGGAGGGAGGGAGAAAGGAAGGAAAGAAGGAAGGAAGAAAATTGGTTTAGTTTATTGAAGGAATTTGGCAAGATCTAAAATTGCTATCTCTTTATGTATCAACCATAGATGTCTGCTTGGATTAAATTAAAGCAAGAATGCTTTTACGACAGGTCTGCCACCATCTATTTAATTTTATTCTTTTTTTTTTTTTTTTTTACTGTCATAACAATCAACACATTGATTGGTAATAATTTGCTTCAGGCATCAATTGTTGAGATTTATGGAACAGATTTTATTTCTTTTAAAAAACGTACATGGCTTGATAATTTTTATTTATTATTTTAATCTTCTCAAGTAAGCGATACACTAAAAAAGTGTGAAATGTCATCAAAGGGTTTATCATGAAAAGTAGCAGTTCCCCTGAATTACCTCCCCCTCATCCCAAAGACAACAAACTGTAGCTTTCTGTTTGGGGATCTTTCTGTTGTACCTTTATGTCACTCAATAGATACTTTCATTGTTATTTTCTGGTATATCTGTTCTAGACACCATGTATTGATTACTGTTTTGATGGGTGCCAATGAAGAACACTCAACCTCCTCACTTCCCCTTCCCACTGTTGCCCATCTAGTGATAGCGATATGTTTAGTTCTTCTAGGATATCCTAGTTACTTTGAATAAAATGTTCACTCCTTTCATTTCTGACTTGTCACATCTTGTGAGTATACCTGGTAAATAAGCTGCTTATCCTGCCCTCCCTCCCATCCTCTCTGAATCCTGAGAGTTGACCCACACCCCTCCTTGGCTGTAGCCCATTCTCTTCCCACTCCAGGCTTCCTCAGCCTACATCACCTGACACCACTTTTTCCATGTGCTTTCTTTCAAAAATGTGTTGACATTTTTTCTTTGATGTTAGTGCATTCCTGATCTCTGTATGTGTGGGCTTAAACCATTACTTCTATATCCTCCAGAAGGAGAGGAAATAAATGTCTTCATTTGACTAGGTTAAAACAGAGTATCGTTTATTTCTTTTGTTTTTAAGTCACTATTTTATAGAGCTGTTTAGGTTTTGTTCTTTAGTCTACTTTTCTTTTCTTTTTCTTATTGGTAGATTTTGACTTGATTTTTATCTTCTTCCAGGGGTATGAAACTTAAACTGCTGATTTTTTTTCTCATGGTCTATCAAATTGTAAAATTTTTATTTGCCCTTTTAACTTTTTACCTATGTAAACTTCAGTTTCATCTCGTGTGTCATAGTATTGCTCTACTTTAATAAGCTGGGCTATACTGTCTAACAGTAATTATAATTTCTTAATATAGGTTATGGTTTATAGCACAGGCTCACATAAATTATCTGATTTTTAAAATGACAGTTTTGATGTTTGTCTAAAGAAAAAATTTGTACTCATCTTTTTCCTTCAAAATTAAGCTTTGATAAAGAATTATAATTAACTTGCAGAATCCCCATTTCTAGATTACTTTCCTTTTCCTGGTATAGTGTCATTTTATTATAACATTTAGAGAGCACTTATTTGAGCATAGTATAGGGTCAAACACTGTTAAAAGGAACATTATTGCTAAAAAAGTGGTGGCATTTATATTGATATCAAATCATTAATTTTTAATACTGAGAACACACTTTCTCCTCCATATTCTTTATTAATAAATAAAAGCACAATTCCCAGTATTTATTTTTCTTCTTTAAATGAATCATCTGAGGTCATTTCAACAAATCCCTGTTCTTTCAGAATTCCTCAACTAAGGCAGATAAAATTTAGCCAAGATGTTTGGAAAAAAAAATTTAATATCCAGTTTGTACACTAGAAAACAGATCCTTGAAAGGCAAAATTAAGAGCTCTTCATCTGCCCCTAAAATAGAATCAACAATTGAATGTGTTTCATTCGCAGCTGATGTTGACAGAGTGCTTTTTCTGCTACATGAGCGGAACAGAAAACAAGGAAAACTGTGACCGTGAGGAAAGCAGGTGGCAGGCTGACAGCTGAGCTGTTTGCAGTGCCTGAGCTGGCGCTGTGGTCCTGTTGTTGGGTTGTGTTCACATCAAAAGAGCACCCGTGAGAGTCGCTGGATTGACAGCTTGGTTGACACATAATTACAGCTTCTGTAAATATTTACCTTAGGAATCAGGGAGAAAGATAAGCACACATTATGGGGTGCTGAGTAAATAGGAAGGTATGTGTTAGGGAGAGGTTGCTTTTCTAAATAACAAGAGAAGGGTTTTTCTAAAAGGAGTGATTTAAAAGTGTAGGATAATCTTAAGGGAGTATGATGAGCACATTTTCTCAGGAATGTAAAGATGTGTTAGTATCTTAAAATGTTACTTTACACGTGAGTTCCTTTGAAACATTTCCAATTTTATTCACTTCTTGGTGAGTATTTTTGTGTGTGTCTATGTGTGTGTGTATACATCTTCCCCCCACCCCCGGTTATAAAGCATTTAATGGCAGAACCTATAATAATTGAGGCCTGGATGTATCATAGAGTCTATCCTAATTATGACATATTCTATATTAAATATATATACAAAATAGGATTTAAGCTCGTGCTTTGAACATTGTAGGTCCTCCAGAAGTATTTGTTGAATAAATTTTTTGGAGATAACATGTTCTCTGTAGGAACAGCAACAGCAATATGATTAAAGTTTAAGAACAAATTTTATTCATTTATATTGCAGATAGTGGTTTATTAACTGTCACATACAAAAATGAACACTATTGCTACCAAAAGATTGCTATCTTTTATTAATATTTGAGAATTTATTTTTAACAGTTTAAAGGAAAGAAATATAGGAAATGTTAATATTGGGAACACAAGTCCCACACCCATATTCTCTATTAATGATAAAATGAAAGCACCAACTCTAGGTTTTCATTTTTTCAACATCTTAGTAATTAAGGTCATTTAAAATTTTCTGAACTAATTTTATTCAGTACATAATGAAGTCACATGTCTTTGAAATGGAAAGAATTTGACATTTTCATTTATAGTTTATGAATGCCTTAGAGATGATACTAGCAACCTGATGATTTCTACATTGTTACAAAAATAAACCTAAGTTTAAAAAAAAAAATGACACCAAAACCAAACCAAAACAAAATGGTTCTATGAAAACCTCATTCAGACATATACATCTTGATATTATTTGAAGAAAACTAAAGATATAACATTTGTAAATTTATGAATCTAAAACTGAATGATATTTGTTTTATATTTACAAGAGGTGAAATTAATCCATTTAAGGTGCTATTAAACTGTCTTACTTAGCTTGCTTTTCCATTCTGTATTCTTTCCACGTAAGGAAACAAGCACTCAAATCTAAAGGGTCAGAAGTTTAAAATAGTAAACATATGTCACTCAAATCCATGATACTCTAGTGAGATTCAGAGGAAGGAATTTGTAGGAACCCTCTGGATCATCCCATTTCAGCTTTATTCATTAGCTCACAGAAATCCAATTTCCTCTTACAATATCTTCATTGATTTCATTTCCTATCATCTCATCACTCATGTGGCTATTTTCACGTAGAGGTCAGGTTATGCTCAGTCTCTTTTGTTAATAGAGATAAAAATAAAACCACATGTCTCACTCTTAGGGATACGAATATAAGTGAGTCAAATGGCAAGCATTCTGCCAGGAGAATTTTTAGAGATAGGATTGATTTTAAGAGTAGATTACAAAATTTCTTTTCTCTATATATTTAAAAGTATACACTAATCTTCTTTGTTTCTAGTGGTCTGGATATGGTCTGGCAGATTTTTAGATATGTAGGTCTAGAGATGTATTTTAATTTGATTTTTTTCATTTTTATACATTCTTTATTTCAAAGTTATTACCTCATGTGTTTCTGTAGGATCTTTACAAGATAAAATGGACTGAGACATCTGGAGCTCTTAACTATAATGTTAATGTTTTTCTTTTTATTTTTTTAAAACCACATTAACTTTTTATATATATTTATTATTTAAGTCTGGGACAATCTACTTGTCTGTTAGGTTTTAGTCTAGAAGCCACTCTTGCTGCCATTTTCTCTTTGAATTTCCTTGTGTTGAAATAATGTGGGAAGATTTAGATAGCCTAGTCATTGAACAAAAAATGTCAAGACTGTTAATAGTAAGAAAGCAGTTCTTTATGGTTTTATCTAAATCTAAACCAGATTTTGAGTAGGAGTAAATCCCTATGACATCAGGTCTATGTGGGGTTTTTATTTTTCTTCAGAAATAAGTGTGTTTTGTTTGTTTGTTTGATTTTGCTTTTAAAACCTCAGCACTCTGAAGTGGTAAACAGATTTCAGGGTTTACAATTGTTTGCTGACTTGAATTAGATCAGATTTTACCCAGCATTGACAGTGTTCCATGACACACATTTTTGTTGTGTTCCTTAAATGTGTGGGTTCCCCTCTTTTTCTGGTTGTCTCAAAAAAAAATGTCTCTAAAAGAATGAATTATACCATATAGCTGATGACATAAAATCAAATTGACAATTCACAAAGAACAGAAACAGAAGTGATTTAATAGCTGTATATCTTCATGTCACAATTTTTTTAATGCCGCATAACCACATCTCAGCCGTGGAAGTATTTCTAATAGCTAACATTTATTGAATGCTTGCTTTGAACTAGGCATTGTGATAACATTTCTTGGTGAAGTACATTATTATTATCAGCACTTACACACTGCAGAGCTAGCATATGCAAAGCCACATACCTAGTCATTTGTTTCACTGGGATTTGAGTCCAAGCAGTGTCACCCCAGTGCCCACATTCCCAATCCTTGCGTACCACTGTGCCCCAGGCAGGCCATGGTCATCTGTGCTTGGGTGCTTCAACACCCCGCATCCCGGAACAGGACACTGCTCTCCTTGGATGCGCCATGGCTCCTTGGCTCAAGGGCATGGATTAAGCATTTGACCCAATGAACTAAAACTATAGATATTCAAACGCAGAACTCTTTGTGTATTACTATTTACGTTTCAGATCTTATAGAGCAATATGTAAATTATCAGAAGCCATAGCAAGCAGCACTGAGTTGTAAGTAGCATGATATTAAGAACCCTGGACTTAGAAGACCCGAACTGATATTCTGTCTTCTACTTGATATATGAGTGGTTCAGGCTGGTTAGCTGAGCATTGATGAGTCTCATTTTCCTCATTCAGAATAAGTAGTAATAAAACTTTTCTCTGACTGGATCGTTGTGGAGATTGTGAAGTAATTAACATAAAAGTAAGAGTAAATCAGCTGACATATGGAAGGAAATAAATATCTGATAGTGTTTTTCTTTTGCTTCCTTCTTACATAGCAAATGGTTTAAAAATAGTTAAAATTCTCTGTAAAAAGTATTTAGAAACACAAAATGTTTAGCAATGGGTTGTCTAATTTTTGGTAATTGTAATTGAAACCAGAATGTTAATTTTTAAAACTTTGTTTATAAGAATTATGGTTGATATATCATTTTAATACTGTAAGTATTGAGATGTTAGCCTAGATGATTCATCCTGACCATAAAATTTAATAATTGGAGATAGTTGAATATTTTTCAAATTGTGGAATTGTGGCCCATCAGAAGGTTATGAAATCAATTTTAAAACCATCTTTTTATTTTAATTAAAAAAGAGAGAACAGAATAAAGCAGAGTGTATCACTCAGTAAACATAAATATTATTTTTGTGAGACTTTTCATTTGGTTTTATTACACACACTCGCCTATACCTGGTTGTATGTACGTATGTACTGGTTTGTGATATACATGTTACTTCTTACCGTGGATTTCAGCATTTTAAAAAGTCACTGTTTTAAGGGCCAGTTAATCTCTGAACAGTATGTTTGTTTGCTTGTTTTCATTATGGAGATGAAGTTATAATGCCATTGGTATTGTTTGTCCTCAAGCCCGGTCTTTTCTCTCCTATGGTCCCAGTGCCACGCCAATGTGCCAACATACACTTTACAGTTATGACACTGATTTTCATCCCAGGGCTCACCAACCACCTATCATGACAAGTAATTTAGAAGAATTTCTTGACCTCTCTTGCTTAAGGCTAATGTCTTACTTAGCTGATGCACTCTCTTTGCTAGTAGTTACTGTTAGCCATCAAAAGGCTTGGTGAATTAAAAAAGAGATAAATTATTCTTTTTCTTATTTGCACTTGGCCTGATAATTCTTGCTCACTGTAATGGTTTTTGATGTGTAAAAATGATCTCAAAGAACTGTTTAATAATTCCATAGCCCATTAGGATAACAAGTCATTATGCCATCTTGAGTCCCTGAGAGAGGCAGGTTCAGCCGGGCAGAAGTGCAAGAAAGACCTGCCAATTAGATTGAAATTTTCCGGGAGCTGTACGCATGTGAACTTCCGTTCAGGCTGAGGCAGCTAAAGAAAAGGAGATAGAATCTCAGTACAGGAGCTGGCAGGCCAGGTTGAAAGGAGGGCCATCTGCTTCCTCTCACGGATGTCAGGTACTGGAATGAGCGGAGAGGGAAAGCATGGTCCTGAGTTGTGTTTCATTGTGGATTTTTTAGAGCTTGGAGGGAATCACCACTTTTCTGAACCACATGACAAAGCATAGCCTTCACTGTCTCTGTTTCACTCACTTCTGCCTTTAGCAAACTGGCAGAGCAGTGTGTGGCTCAAAAAATAATAGGGCCGGGCTTCCCTGGTGGCGCAGTGGTTGAGAGTCTGCCTGCCAATGCAGGGGACACGGGTTCGAGCCCTGGTCTGGGAAGATCCACGTGCCGCGGAGCAACTAGGTCTGTGAGCCACAGTTACTGAGCCTGCGTGTCTGGAGCCTGTGCTCCGCAACAAGAGAGGCCGCGATGGTGAGAGGCCCGCGCACCGCAATGAAGAGTGGCCCCCCCTGCCGCAACTAGAGAAAGCCCTTGCATAGAAACGAAGACCCAACACAACCATAAATAAATAAATAAAAAATAAATAAACCCAAAGTTTAAAAAAATAAAAAAAAATAATAGGGCCATGAGAGAGAGGGTGTGATATGGTTGCCTTTTTACTTTAAAAAAATTTTTTTTTTTTTTGGCTGCATTGGGTCTTCGTTGCTCCGCACAGGCTTTCTCTAGTTGCCGTGAGCAGGGGCTATTCTTCGTTACGGTGCGCAGGCTTCTCATTGCGGTGGTTTCTCTTGCAGAGCGTGGGCTCTAGGCATGCAGGCTTTAGTAGTTGTGGCGTGTGGGCTCAGTAGTTGTAGCTCACAGGCTCTAGAGCTCAGGCTCAGTAGTTGTGGTACACGGGCTTAGTTGCTCCGCGGCATGTGGGATCTTCCTGGACCAGGGATTGAACCCGTGTCCCCTGCATTGGCAGGCAGATTCTTAACCACTGCCCCACCAGGGACGTCCTCAAAAATATTTTAATAGTACAGCTTTACAAATTCTTTCACTGCCAACCCTCTTGGTCTACCCTACAACCCCGTGCAAAACTGAGCTGATAGTACTTAAATATAAAGCTGAAAATGAGTGGCAGGGAAATATTTTGCATGTAAATATATGGTTAAAGAATCTTTGTGATTTCTTTTAATCCCTTGATACTTATTTTATGCATATGCTTAAGAGCTAATGGAAGGGAAGATTTAATATTTTATTTTCAAATTAAAGAGTTATATTTTGCTGCCATTAAAATACCCTAGGCTTTGCTTTATTGGATCATTAATTACCACTTTGAATGGTCGAAGGGACTTATTCAGTTCACATGTATCTTGCAATACACAAGAGGCGTACATTAATGAAAGACTAAAACATGCCCAAAAGTCCCTTATTGCTATATTAAAACATTTATAAATGGGACTTTAAAGTGCTGCTAAAATAAAAATGAAATGCTATATTGATTCTCAGGCCAGGTGTTCTTTAGAAAATGCAGAATGTGTATTATTCCCACTCCAAATTATAATTTCACATCTGACCTGGACACACTTAAAGATAATTCTCTAAAGACCAGATGCAAGCATGTAGGGCAATTAAAGTAAGGATCCCTAGGATGACTTTTGTACACCAGGTGGCAGAGGTTTCCAGGAATATTCCTTTTGTATCAAGTACTATAGTTTTGTTCAGCTTTGCAACTGAAGACAAAAATTCATTAAAATTTTGTTCCTCAAAAGTGGACTAAGGGCTGTTGCTTCAGGAAACCCTCTCAAGTGTCTCCCTTTTGACTTGAGCTGGCACAGTGGCCAAGTCGACTGGCCATGGCGAGACTAGCCTGTGGCTGAGGTGATCTGAGGGAGCGTGAGAGGGATTTGAATATCAAGTCATCAGGGTCTGGCTGTGTAAAAGTCCAAAATATTGAGTGTGATAATTGCAAAATTGAAACTGAGTGGGGGACCAGCATCTTACAGTCTGTTAAGAGTTGAAAATTACATATTCAAACAAAAGGAGGTAAAGTGATCTGCCTGGGAACAGTTTATGGAAATATAGATATTCATGCATCAGAAAAGAGTGCAATTGAAGGATGAGTTTCGAAACTCAACTTTCTTCAGTGTTTTCCACAAGATGGCGCAATTAGACAGTGTTACTGTTCTCCAAAAGCTTTTATTAGCCATAGGAATTTTGATTGTTATAAGACAGTTTGCATTTTTTCAATCAACTTTTGTTACTTTCTGTGATTTAGCATAGTATTAAGAATAAAGGTATAATTTTGCCAGAACTTCTGCTGCCAATGTCCTTGTCCCCGTGGTGAGCCACAGCCACCCTCTGCCTCTGCAGGAGACCTTCCAACACTAGCAGCCATGGGGCTGAGAGGGTCTTGGTGCTCTGGCCTGGTGTCAGGCCTGAACCTCTGAGGTGGGAGAGCCGAGTTCAGGACACTAGACCACTAGAGACCTCCCTGCCCCATGTAATATCAATCGGTGAGAGCTCTCGCAGAGATCTCCATCTCAATGCTAAGACCCAGCTCCACTCAACGGCCAGCAAGCTCCAGTGCCAGATGCCCCATGCCAAACAACTAGCAAGACAGGAACACAACGGCACCCATTAGCATAGAGGCTGCCTAAAATCATGCTAAGTTCACAGACACCCCAAAACACACCACTGGATGCAGCCCTGCCCAAAAGAAAGACAAGATCCAGCCCCATGCACCAGAACACAGGCACCAGTCCCCTCCACCAGGAAGCCTACACAAGCCACTAAAACAAGCCTTACCCACTGGGGACAGACACCAAAAACAACAGGAACTACGAACCTGCAGCCTGTGAAAAGGAGACCCCAAACACAGTAAGCTAAGTAAAATGAGGAGACAGAGAAATATGCGGCAGATGAAGGAGCAAGGTAAAAACCCACCAGACCAAACAAATGAAGAGGAAATAGGCAGTCTACCTGAAAAAGAATTCAGAGTAATGATAGTAAAGATGATCCAAAATCTTGGGAATAGAATGGAGAAAATACAAGAAACATTTAATAAGGACCTAGAAGAAGTAAAGAGCAAACAAATAATGATGAACAATGCAATAAATGAAATTAAAAATTCTCTAGAAGGATTCAAGCAGAATAACTGAGGCAGAAGAACAGATACGTGACCTGGAAGATAAAATAGTGGAAATAACTACTGCAGAGCATAATAAAGAAAAAAGAGTGAAAAGAATTGAGGACAGTCTCAGAGACCACTGGGACAACAAACGCACCAACATTAGAATTATAGGGGTCCCAGAAGAAGAAGAGAAAAAGAAAGGGACTGAGAAAATATTTGAAGAGGTTATAGTTGAAAACTTCCCTAACATGGGAAAGGAAATAGTCAATGCCAGGAAGCACAGAGAGTCTCATACAGGATAAATCCAAGGAGAAACATGCCAAGACACATATTAATCAAACTGTCAAAAATTAAATACAAGAAAAAATAATAAAAGCAGCAAGAGAAAAGCAACAAATACCATACGAGGGAATCCCCATAAGGTTAACAGCTGATCTTTCAGCAGAAACTCTGCAAGCCAGAAGGGAGTGGCAGAACATATTTAAAGTGATGACAGGGAAAAACCTACAACAAAGATTACTCTACCCAGCAAGGATCTCATTCAGATTTGACAGAGAAATTAAAACCCTTACAGACAAGCAAAAGTTAAGAGAATTCAGCACCACCAAACCAGCTTTACAACAAATGCTAAAGGAACTTCTCTAGGCAGGAAACACAAGAGAAGAAAAAGACCGACAAAAACAAACCCAAAACAGTTAAGAAAATGGTAATAGGAACATACATATCGATAATTACCTTAAATGTACATGGATTAAATCCTCCAACCAAAAGACATAGACTGGCTGAATGGATACAAAAACAAGACCTGTATATATGCTGTCTACAAGAGACCCACTTCAGACCTAGGGACACATACAGACTGAAAATGAGGGGATGGAAAAAGATATTCCATGCAAATGGAAATCAAAAGAAAGTTGGAGTAGCAATTCTCATATCAGACAAAATAGACTTTAAAATAAAGACTATTACAAGAGACAAAGAAGGACACTACATAATGATCAAAGGATCAATCCAAGAAGAAGATATAACAACTGTGAATATTTATGCACCCAACATAGGAGCACCTCAATATATAAGGCAAATGCTAACAGCCATAAAAGGGGAAATCGACAGTAACACAATCATAGTAGGGGACTTTAATACCCCACTTTCACCAATGGACAGATCATCCGAAATGAAAATAAATAAGGAAACACAAGCTTTGAATGATACATTAAACATGATGGACTTAACTGATATATATAGGACATTCCATCCAAAATCAACAAAATACACTTTCCTCTCAAGTGCTCATGGAACATTCTCCAGGATCCATAATGTCTTGGGTCACAAATCAAGACTTGGTAAATTTAAGAAAATTAAAATCCTATCAAGTATCTTTTCTGACCACAACGCTATGAGACTAGATATCAATTACAGGAAAAAATCTGTAAAACATACAAACACATGGAGACTAAACAATACTCTACTTAATAAACAAGAGATCACAGAAGAAATCAAAGAGGAAATCAAAAAATACCTAGAAACAAATGACAATGAAAACACGACAACCCAAAACCTATGGGATGCAGCAAAAGCAGTTCTAAGAGGGAAGTTTATAACAATAAAATCCTACCTCAAGAAACAAGAAACATCTCAAATAAACAAGCTAATCTTACACCTAAAGAAATTAGAGAAAGAAGAACAGAAAAACCCCAAAGTTAGCGGAAGGAAAGAAATCATAAAGATCAGATCAGAAATAAATGAAAAAGATATGAAGGAAACAATAGCAAAGATCAATAAAACTAAAAGTTGGTTCTTTGAGAAGATAAACCAAATTGACAAACCATTAGTCAGACTCATCAAGAAAAAAAGGGAGACGCCTCAAATCAACAGAATTAGAAATGTAAAAGGAGAAGTAACAACTGACACTGCAGAAATACAAAGGATCATGAGGGATTACTACAAGCACCCATATGCCAATGAAATAGACAACCTGGAAGAAAAGGACAAGTTCTTAGAAAAGCACAACCTTCTGAGACTGAATCAAGAAGAAATAGAAAATATGAACAGACTAATCACAAGCACTGAAATTGAAACTGTGATTTAAAATCTTTCAAGAAACAAAAGTCCAGGACCAGATGGTTTCACAGGTGAATTCTATCAAACATTTACAGAAGAGCTAACACCTATCCTTCTCAAACTCTTCCAAAATATAGCAGAGGGAGGAACACTCCCAAACTCATTCTATGAGGCCACCATCACCCTGATACCAAAACCAGGCAAAGATGCCACAAAGAAAGAAAACTACAGGCCCATATCACTGATGAACATAGATGCAAAAATCCTCAACAAAATACTAGCAAACAGAATCCAGCAACATATTAAAAGGATCATACAACATGGTCAAGTGGGGTTTATCCCAGAACTGCAAGGATTCTTCAATATCGGCAAATCAATCAATGTGGTATACCATATTAAATTGAAGGAGAAAAACCATATGATCATCTCAATAGATTCAGAGAAAGCTTTTCACAAAATTCAACACCCATTTATGATAAAAACTCTCTAGAATGTAGGCATAGAGGGAACTTACATCATAATGAAGGCAGTATATGACAAACCCACAGCCAACATCGTCCTCAATGGTGAAAAACTGAAACCATTTCCTCTAGGATCAGGAACAAGACAAGGTTGCCCACTGTCACCACTATTATTCAACATAGTTTTGCAAGTTTTAGCCACAGCAATCAGAGAAGAAAAAGAAATAAATGGAATACAAATTGGAAATGAAGAAGTAAAGCTGTCACTGCAGATGACATGATACTATACATAGAGAATCCTAAAGATGCCACCAGAAAACTGCTAGAGCTAATCAATGAATTTGGTAAAGTTGCAGGATACAAAATTAATGCACAGAAATCTCTTGCCTTCCTATACACTAACGATGAAAGATCAGAAAGACAAATCAAGGAAACAATCCCATTCACCATCGCAACAAAAAGAATAAAATACCTAGGAATAAACCTGCCTAAGGAGACAAAAAACCTGTATGCAGAAAACTATAAGACACTGATGAAAGAAATTAAAGATGATACAAACAGATGGAGAGATATACCATGTTCTTGGATTGGAAGAATCAACATTTTGAAAATGACTATACTACCCAAAGCAATATACAGATTGAATTCAATCCCTATCAAACTACCAATGACATTTTTCACAGAACTAGAACAAAAAATTTCACAATTTGTACACAAACACAAAAGACCCTGAATAGCCAAAGCCATTTTGAGAAAGAAAAGCAGAGCTGGAGGAATCAGGCTCCCTGACTTCAGACTATACTACAAAGCTATAGTAATCAAGACAATATGGTATTGTCACCAAAACAGAAATATAGATCAATGGAACAGGATAGAAAGCCCAGAGATAAATCCACGCATGTATGGTCACGTTATCTTTGATAAAGGAGGCAAGAATATAAAATGGAGAAAAGATAGCCTCTTCAATAAGTGGTGCTTGGAAAACTGCACAACTACATGTAAAAGAATGAAATTAGAACACTTCCTAACACTGTATACAAAAATAAACTCAAAATGGATTAAAGACCTAAATGCAAGGCCAGACACTATAAAACTCTTAGAGGAAAACATAGGGAGAACACTCTTTGACATAAATCACAGCAAGATCCTTTTTGACCCACCTCCTAGAGAAATGGAAATGAAAACAAAAATAAACAAATGGGACCTCATGAAACTTAAAAGCTTTGGCACAGCAAAGGAAACCATAAACAAGATGAAAAGACAACCCTCAGAATGGGAGAAAATATTTGCAAACAAAGCAACTGGCAAAGAATTACTCTCCAAAATACACAAGCAGCTCATGCAGCTTAATATCAAAAAAACAAAGAACCCAATCCAGTAATGGGCAGAAGATCTAAACAGAGATTTCTCAAAAAGATATACAGATTGCCAACAAACATATGAAAGTATGCTCAACTTCACTAATCATTAGAGAAATGCAAATCAAAACTGCAGTGAGGTATCACCTCACACCAGTCAGAATGGCTATCATCAAAAAATCTACAAACAGTAAATGCTGGAGAGGGTGTGGAGAAAAGGGAACCCTCTTGCACTGTTGGTGGGAATGTAAATTGATACAGCCACTATGGAGAACACTATGGAGGTTCCTTAAAAAACTAAAAATAGAACTACCATATGACCCAGCAATCCCACTACTTGGCATATACCCTAAGAAAGCCATAATTCAAAAAGAGTCATGTACCACAATTTTCATTGCTGCATTATTTACAATAGCCAGGACATGGAAGCAACCTAAGTGTCCATCAACAGATGAATGGATAAAGAAGATGTGGCACATATATACAATGGAATATTACTCAGCCATAAAAAGAAATGAAATTGAGTTATTTGTAGTGTGGTGGATGGACCTAGACTCTGTCATACAGAGTGAAGTAAGTCAGAAAGGGAAAAACAAATACCATATGCTAACACATATATATGGAACCTAAAAAAAAGAAAAAAATGGTTCTGATGATCCTAGGGACAGGGCAGGAATAAAGATGCAGATGTAGAGAATGGACTTGAGGACATGAGAAGGGGGAAGGGAAAACTGGGACAAAGTGAGAGAGTGGCATGGACATATGTACGCTACCAAATGTAAAATAGATAGCTAGTGGGAAGCGGCCACATAGCACAGGGAGATCAGCTCGGTGCTTTGTGACCACCTAGTGGGGTGGGATAGGGAGTGTGGGAGGGAGACTCAAGAGGGAGGGCATATGGGGATATATGTTTACTATAACTGATTCACTTTGTTATATAGCAGAAAGTAACACAACATTGTAAAGCAATTGTACTCCAATAAAGATGTTAAAAAAAAAAGTGGACTAAGTTTTTCCTTTTTATTAATATATGGAGAAGTATTTAGTGAAGTTTTTAACTGCATGTTTTGTTTTGTTTGAATCATCGACAAATGTAATGCATTTTGGTTTTAGTGAAGTTTTTTCCAAACAATAGGAGAAATAGGGTTCTGCCGTTCTTAATTTTTAATTTAATTTAATTTCACTTTGTTTAATTTCATTTTATCTTTATTTTAAATTTTATTTTAAAACAACCAAGAATTCATTCCTCATTCTGAAATAGCGTGATTCAAATAAGTGCATGACAGGGGAGAATGCCTCACATTCTTGCAACACCTGTTTATTTTTCAAAGACCTTTCATATTAATTAATTTGTGGGATCCTTACAATAACCCTGTGATGTATTATCCCATTTTTACAGAACAGGAAATAAAGTTCCGTCAAGGTGAATTACTTCTCCAAGATTAAGTAGTAAATTATAGAAGTAGACCAAAATGGTGTTGCCTTTCTTTTTTTCTTTAATGCTTGGTTTCCTCATGAGCACAAGAAAATTCAATAGAAAATTTAACTATCAATGAACTAGGCGCTGTATGTATATTAATTTGTGGGAAGGGGAATGGAAATGTAAAATGTTTTTTTATTTTTGTTTTAAGTTGGTGTATATGTACGATTTAGTAGGAAAGGGAAAGAAAGAAACCAAAGAAATGAACTGACTTATCTAAAAATATTATCAGCATTATCCCCAAACTACCAGAATTTTATATTACATCAAAATATGTATTTGCATCATTTTGTGGAAGTATTTATAATAGGGTTTCAATACATTCAATGCATTTTTTTCAAGTGCTCAAAGAGCAGTGTACTTTTTGTTAATAAGTCAATGCTTCTGCAAGCCTGCTTCACAGACCAATATCAAATTTACCTAGAGTTTATTAAGAATACAGATTTCTAGGTCCTCCTCTAAACCTAATTAATCGTAGTCATTGTAAATTGACACAGTTATCTTCATTTTCAAAGAGCATCCAAGATTTGGCCACTAAGTTTTGAGAAACAATAGGTTTTACTTTTTTGACATAATATAAATACAAATAGACATTATCTGAACAGGGTTATAATCACTCTAAATATCCTTTTCAAATATAATAAATTTTTATTCCATGTAAAAAGAGGAGATTACATAATAAATTAATAAGTAATGTAGACTTGTAAATAAAAGAAATGGACACACATACACACACTCACACACATGCATAGAGAAGGTACACTGCAGTGGAAAGATTTCTTTTCTAGGTAAATGACTGTAAATGCCTTCAATCAAATATTAGTTAAGAAAGCAACATTATACTTTGGAAAATAATTTGAGAAGTACCAACAATTTTGTTTCTGCTTTTATTTTTTTATATCTGACTCCTACGTGGTCTAAGAACTAGCCATTTTATTTCCCTGATTTGCTTTAGCGTAAATTTGGCAGATTTAATTACTGGTGATAATAGTAGTATTTTTGAGGGATGATGATCTGCTATGCATTTTTGTGAATAATTTTAAAACCCCACATGTCAAATGAATTGATCAGCTGAACAGTATAGGCATGAGTGTAAAGGGAATTAATCAAGTGGAAGACCAATCATATAGAGAAATATTTTCCACTATTTGTTTTGAAAGACACTCAGAAGAGCAACAAGGAAGGAAAACTTTCTAATAATTTTGGAGACAGTATATTTTTTAAAAATATTACATGCATTTTCATTTGTTTTTAACTGTAAGAATTCTTAAAGCAATGAATAGGCCAATGCACAGCGAGTTCCTTGGGGGCAATTGTATGGTTCGTTGTTTCTTGACAGTATTCGGCAACTAAATGTTCTTGCGTAGATACCTTGTGGGGCTCGCGGAGTATGGAACAAAGTTTGGAAAATCTGAATGTTAGATACACAGCACCAGTGAACCATGTGTATTCTTTGTAGCCTACATAAGATAGCTCTTTCTAGGGAAAAAAAAAATGAATTGTGGATCATTTGAATATAACTTATTTTAAAAGTTTTAAAGCCACTTTCTATCCTCCTTTCTTCCAGGAGCATAGCTATCCCTTTTACTGTAGGAATGAATTCTGCTTTTTTCATGACGTCAAACATGATGTAACAACCTAAGAGCAGCGGTCCCCAACCTTTTTGGCACCAGGGACCTGTTTCGTGGAAGACAGTTTTTCCACGGATGTGGGGCGGGGGTTGGTTCAGGTGGTAATGCCAGTAATGGGGAGCGATGGGGAGCGGACCCTTACCGGTCCACGGCCCGGGGTTGGGGACCCCTGCCTAAGAGGACCTAAATACAGTGCGAAAGAAACAAGCTTGCACCAGTTCACTGGGTATTGATGATAGCTCTGCCGGCCTTGATTTTGTGCCTTCCTATCTTTGTCATTCTTACGGATTCTGATACATCCCATCTATTAAGAACTGAGCTCTCCATTTGCCTTTGAACTGACCCTGATCACATGGTCTCTGATTAGTTCTCCTACAGTTTCCTGGACTGTCCTCTCATTTGCCTATTTGAAATCTCATGACTTCATGACAGCTCTTCACTGAGCATCTATCCATGATTCAAAGACAGAGATGGCAAGACGGGAAGTCTAGATCTGCGAACTCATACTACAAAAGAGAAAACCGAAAATATTTATTATGCATGCATATTATTTTCTATCAACTCCTGCCCACGAAACCTTGTATTGTAATGATGATTTCTTGAAGCCTCTGATTCTTACTGGGTCCTTGGACCTAAGTTAGTTCTCCAGAGTGGTGCCTTCAGGCTCTTCATGCTTCTGCTTAGGACATGGTATGCCACTGGGCGAGCCTGAGGTAGCTCCCCTCATGGAAATATTCGTGGAAGTAGGACTAAGCTAAAAATTCCATGCAGCAATAAACCACTTCAGAGCCAGTGCTAGCATTGTTTTATATCTCTGTATTCCAGTACTTAGCTTCCCAGGTTTTAACTAATGCAAAGAAGGCCCTTGGTAACTTCATCTTAGAGGAATGATTAGAAAATATAGATAAATGAGTTGAAAGTAATGGCTAAAGTAAATTTTATAATCATGGCTAGTTGTCAGCAATGCAAACTGTAAACCCAAAGGACATGGTCTAAGATTTAAAATTTTAATGTTGTAAAAAGGGTAGCTTTACTGTATCTCTAAGGAACGTGATTCACTCTCATCCATTTCCACACCTGTTTAATGTGCTTTGGCATTATACTTGTGTGTCGCCAGATATTTTAAACTTACAGTAATTAGCTGAGAGTTTTGCACCTTTAATCTGGTGCTTTACTGTCAGTATTCAATAGTCATTTTAGCCACTACTGAAATATTTTAAATCCACTGCTGTTTAATCACAGTAATTGTCCTGTCTGCAGAGTTTCCAGTGACAGACAGCGACCTTATGACTGACAACTGGTGATGAATAAAGTTTCTCCTGACACTAAGTTTGCCTAACAAATAAGTGAGAGTCCTTTCACTTTGTCTTTGCCTTGCCTCACCAGTGTCAAAACTGTAAGTAACCTGTCCACTGGCTGACATTTGACTTGGTGAAACTATGATCATCTTGTTGGTTGTGGCCCTGTTAGAGAAAATATGTGTAGTCAAGCAGAATGTCGGATCAGATGAATTCCTCAGCTATTCGGCTCACTTTTGCTCATTATGGAATTAACTGGAAGTTTAGTATTCTTTTTTGATTTCCTCAGAATATAATATAGTAATCGAGCTCATTTCCCCACACATTACAATTCCCATCTTCTGCTTTTTTTTCTTTAGTAAAGAGAAACTTTTAGCAGAGTGTACATGTCCCAAAGACATAGTGAAACATAGGTTAAATTTTTATATTGAATATATATCTCATATATATGAAAAAGTATACATATATGACAAAAATAAAATGGAAACTAACTTTTATAATATCAATCTGGTTTCTGTTACGAAGCAGGCATTAAGAAATAATTCATTCGTTTTGGGGGTATATCTGCCTATGAGCCTTTAGGGAAGGTTACGGTGTAAAATCCAAGACTCAGGGATGCACATTTTTCTCAGGGAATTATGTGCAGTTAAAAACCAGCACTTTATTTAATGGGTGGTGGTGTATAGTGGTCCTAAATTGTTACATTACAAGGGGAAAAGTCATATTTTATTCCACAGTGAAACTAACAGAAATTTGGAGGTAATTCATAAAACATTAAAAATTTATTTTCAGGGAAGTAATTCGTGTAATAACAGAGTGCTAAACCTGGCACTGTGAGTTTGTCATATAGGATGACTAAGTCCTGTGACCTAATTGTCCTCATCTTTTGGTAGGATAGCAAATGACAATTATGGACTGTTTATTATGTTCTAGAATTTCTCTTAGATATTTAATATAATTACTCAATGCTTTCCTACACGTCGAAGAGACATTTATTATTTCCTTTATTTTGCAGATGAGGGAGCAAAATGTAGAGATTAAGTCATTTAACTAGTATTATAGAGCCAGTGAATGGTTGAGCTTAGATTTAAACCCAAATCTGACTACAAAGCCAGTGTTATTTCTACAAACTTTACAATTGTATCATTACAACCATCATTCAGTTGCTATCTACTTTATAATCACCACTAACCTAATACCATAAACGTAAAGCAACTTTATATTTAAAGTATTTTTGAGAGATTACTTCTTTTAAAAACTGTGATAGTAGGTCATTTATTTCTCTGGTGCAAATTGCCTTGAATAAAATGCTCCTATGGGCAAAACAGAATCATTATTACTATCCACTAAAATAAGGACTGTGTTAAATAAGTCTCCTCCAAATGGGAAGCCCCAAAATGTTGGTCTCTGCATCTGAATCTGTATATAAAAAATTGTGGCACATCGCTAACATCTTCTTTCTTCAGTGATGGTCCTTCATCACAGCCAGCGTCGAAGTACACACAGCCACTTTCACTCTCAGGACCTTTTCTCAGTGTAGCCACAGCGTGGAGCTGCTGTGTAATGAGACTGAGCCAAGGCTCCCAGACGGTTTGCTGAGTCTAGTGAAACAGAACAGAGCAGACAGTGAATAAAGCAGAAGCGCAGCACCTGAAAGCTGGCTTTATGGGCTGAATAACAAAGATCTGTACTTTCAGTGAAGAAAACATTTGCGAATGTGCTACGTGAGAGGAAATGAACTAGCATAGACTCCGACTGATGCTTGACGTCCAGGTGGTCAATATAAAAATGTCGTTGCTTTGGAGTCTATTAAATCTTCCTGTCCTGTTTCTTACTGTGAAATCATGCCCCACTATATTCATGTGCCTCTTTCTTTTTAACATATGCATTTTTGTTGCTTTGAAACTACAGAATAAAGGGACACTGCTAGGAATATGAAAAAATAAGAAAACCCAGAATATTGTTACTAAGAAAAAATATTTATGAAGCGCTGGAACAGTAACTCATTTATACTCTACAACAAACTTGTGAAGTGGTCTGAACGTGTATTATCATTACTTATGTTTTCCAAGTGGGGAAACAGAGACCCAGAATCAACATTAAGGTTCAAGTTTTCCTCTTCTAATTCTTGCATTTCTTCCATTTTTGTTGGGTGTATTGTCTAACATTCCACAATTTGCTGTGTTGTTTGAGTTCCTCTTCTGTACTTATTTATTGCCCCCTTTCGGCATTCCTAGCCTACTCACCAGCAGAGAGAGGATAACTTTCTTGATTTCTGTTAGTTCTGTATCACCAATCACTTAACTGTTAGAATAATGTAAACTTCAATAGCAGAAATGGAGACAGAGGTTGAAAAATCAGACAACTCTTGCTTTTATTCCTTCTGTCCGAGTTTCCAAGAGTTGTTGGTAAAAAATATCTTGACCTCTTTGGATTGCTGTCAAGAAATACAGAGCTTAAATGAAGTCTATACTTCTTGTTTCCCACACATGTTTTACCTGTTAAAAATATACTTTGTACAGTTTAAGACCACAATGTTATATAGCTACTCCATTTCTGTGATTTGAAGCAGAAATTCCAAAGTGAGGCATTTCAATCTATGGATATGTACGTTTGTTCTTTAAACCTGAAAAAATTCGGATACTTATGACCTCTTGTAGTTTGTGCAGGTCTGTTCTGATTCTCTTGCAGTTACCTGATGAATATTGAAAGGAGCTTTTTGACATATATAAAACATGGTTTATGTGGACATGTTTATTTTTATAGTTTTTATTTTTGGGGGGTCCTCGAAGCCTTCTTTTTTCTTTTTTGTCCTTTTTGGATTACTTTGATGCACCTGTTATGATCCTGCTGAAAGCTCTCTTGCTTCTCAGGAGCTATGAGAAGAGCTTTGTACCTTTGAAATTTTCATTAGCTTTTGACTGGCTGCCAAGATTTTGGCTGTTGTGGTGTGGTACAGAGGCGGCCGTGCATCGGGCTGCCAAGTCTCAAACTCTTGTTTAGCATGACAGCGAGAACCTCCAGACTTCACTAAAGTAAAAAGCTTTTGCAGAACAGAATCATATTCTTTGGTAGGTGGTTGGTACCAAGATGGGGTTAGTCCTGGGCGATCCAGGAGCAAGTAGGGTCCATATCAGAAGCGTTCTCAGGTCAGGGAAGGGAGGGTGGGGAGGAAGGGGCAGATGAGGTTTGCCAAGTCTTGGATATAAAGGGGGATATTTAGAAAGGTGCCAAGCACTGATCCTATTCAATTTTCTTCCAGTATCTCCTCTTTGTGTGAAAGCAAGATGTTTTGGATTAGAAATAACCTACTGAATTTAGGAAAACAGATTAATTTAAAAACAAATAGTGCATTTTTTTTTTGAGACTTAGCTAATTCAGCATTTAAAATACCTCCTCCCCCTAAGAGTTAAATCCTATCAATGCGTACATTGGTCTTGATGATCAGTATTTAGGCTAAGGTTTTTAAATTATCTTAACTGAAAGATTTAATATCGCTTTCAGGGTTACCTATATGTACTCTTGAAATTCTATCATATACACATCGATATTTGTATCTATTTCTCTTTATGGCTCTGTATACATAGCTCCATATCCATATCTATCTACTAATCTCCCACTTACAGACTTTATAAATTCAGTTTTAACAGAGTATATGGGACAAGGAGCCTGACACCACCGTAATATTCAGTATTTTTACAAAAATAATACTGAAATTTGTTCTCAAGTTTTTGTTGCAAAGCAATAGTTTTTAACTGCTTGTATGCTATTGTCACTTTAATTGTTGACCAAATGCTGTTATACATGAGGATGGTAAACACCTGGGATCTACTTTTTTCTACGGCAGGCATTTGGAAGGTTTCAAAAACATCGTAGACATGACTTGCATTCTAATGGTCTTCAATGCTGATTTAAAAAGACCAGCAGAAATGAGTGTGCGATAGAATAACTAGAAAGGCTACCACCTTCGTTCAAGAGCGAGACCACAGAAGCCCAGAGTGTGCATTGCTTTGGTGGATCAGTGAGGAAAAGGAAAAGCTATGTGACTCTGTTTATTCTCCTATGTTCCTTTCTTTCCTTGAATCCTTCTAATACTTGCTTTGTTACAGTATCATTTCCCCAAAAAATGATGCAGGAGGGCTCACAGGCCATGTGCTGGTCCCACAGGCACCTGAGTCAGGGGAGCCACGGTAATGAAAATCTGCACGTGGTGATTCCTAAGTGGGCAGGACGTGATGTGCCTTCCAGCTGTCGCCACCACGCGACTCTGGCTCTAGCAGTGCCTCCGCCTAGACTTCTGGTTTTCTACTCAGGTTCCACCGAAATAGGAAATATTTTTTTTCACAAGGTAGAGATGTTTTCTTTTTCCTAAAGCAAAGAAAAATTCAAATGAGATGCCCCCTTTCTCCTCCTCCTTCTTTTCTTCTTTCTCTTTCTCCACTTCTTCCTCCTTCTCTCATCCCACTCCTCCCTCCCACTTCCTCTGCTGCAACCAGCACATCATGAAATCCTTGTTGAGTCCTTACTTGATTATACCAGGATAGCAAAAGAGTATAACTCACTGCCCCATTGCTCCGGAAGCTTACCTAGCTAAACAGGGTTACACAGTGTAAGTGCTGTGGACCTCAGGATGATCAGAGAGAGAGACCAGTAAGGGCTGAATTAGCCAGAAAGGGCTTCCTTTAATAAATATTTGATGACTTATTGTGTGTAATTTATTTGTGTTTGACTGTACCGCCTCCTACACGTATCCTTCTGCTACTGTAAGTTCTCTGTGGGCAAGGACTGTGTCTAGTGCAAACTTGTATGTCCTCTGCCTTTGACACAAGGCGGGCATTGGGAAGTATCTGTTGAATGGATGCAGGCATATGCAAGGAAAGCCTCAGTGAATGGCGTTGGGAGAATTGTAGGAGATGCTGTTTCCTTTCAAGACGCTTCTTTCTTCCCATGATAGGGAAGCTATGACTAGACCAAGAGCATGAGTTAGAGGAGTGTGACAAGCATGATGGATTTAGTTTCAGAGAGAGAAAAGATGCTGTCAGTTGGGGTTACTCATTGCATGCTCCTATTCTGTCTAGTTTAAGAAAGGGTGAATTCACCCCCCATTGAAATCAAGGGGAAGGTAATTAACTGCTTAGTCATTTATATGCCTTCATCCCTGGAACCAGCTGTTTCCCGGATCATATTTTATTACAATTTTTATTTATAGTATATCTTTGCAAGGAACACATCCGGTGCAACAGAGCCCAGCAATTGGTGTGTAATAATGCGTATTTTAAAGCTACACAGAAGACACTTTCTGTGAGTTACCGTAGAAAAGCCGGGGTGCCAGACACTTTTAGCCCTTTTTAAAGCTGTGGAGGATTTCCCCTGAGGTTTATGGTTGTGGTAGAATGGAAAGAGGATTAGCCTTGCGGTTAAATCTCATGGATCTGAATCCCTATGCTACTGCACATTTTAGCAGTGGGGCCTGAGGAAGTTAATTTGGATGTGGCCCAGTTAACACCTGCCTCACAAGGAGAGGACGTATGAGAATTAGAGAAAAGATGTCAAGTAAGTGTACTCAGCGCATCTTTTTTTCCTCCTATGTCTCCAGTATAAATGTTTGTCTGTTGTTGTTGTCTGAAAAATCTACTCACACAATTTAGGAATTAATTCAGTTCAAATTATTCTACCTGTGCTAATTTTGAATTTTAGAGTGATTTTAAGCATTTTGCGGGAAGTCCCATATCATATACCTATTCCATTTTATTTGGTAATTTACCTCAAAATATTAAAATTTAATACCATCTCTAGATATATTGTTCTGTCTTTAGGCATAAAGGTCGAACTCCTTTGGATTATAAATGCATGGATTTTGAATTACATTTTCATGGCACATAAATGAAATGAGTTGTTTTTATGATATACTGTAGTCCAAAAAGAACAAATGTTACAAAATGTAAAGAATCAGGGTTAGAACTGCAGCTTTTGGAATCCTTCATTTCAGCCTTTAGTTTGAATCTTTTCAGAGGCACCTGTGGAAATACGCAGTCACGTCTGTAGATGGCACCATTGCACCAGATGGAATAAGACCGCAAATAAGTATGCGCATTCTTTCCCAGAGCAGTCAACCTGTTTAGCGTCAAGCACGTGCTTAAGAATCCACAATACCAGTTTTTGGAACTGGAAAATGATGTGTGGGAAGAAGACTTTTTTTTTTTTTTTTTTTTTTGATAAAAAAAGTGAAAAATCAAATACACCCTGATGGGTTCTATAGTAATTGTGTCAATTTTTAAAAAAGTATTTTAGAGGAGAAAAGAGAAGTTGATAAAGGTCCACATGGAAGGCTTTACTTTTATTTTCTGGAAACATTTAATTAAACTATAGAGGACCACAAGTAATTGGACTTACAGTAATCAATGTCAGTTCTAAGCCACACAAAATAAAATTCTGTAGTCTTCCCTATTTCTTCTATTTCCTGTACTTTATGTGATAAAGGACTTCTTATGCATCTATATTTCTTTCATTTTCTTTTGATTAGTTTTCTTTCTGGATTATGTCAGCAGTTCACTTATTTTTTTTACAGATACGTGACTAGATTTATGTGTTGATAATCTTGGCCAGAATAGTAATATTTCATTTTTTACACATACTTTTGTGGCTTATGAATCATTAAGAGAAATTTCACCTGAAAGGGTGTTTGAATAACTGAATTATTGGGGTATATTATTGGAATAAGTTGTACAGTCTTGTGGTAGAAATTAGTATCTGGGGAGCCCTGTTACCAAACACAATTAATATATGACATGGGGAAGTTGTTTATTTTTTATTCTAAATTGCAGATGATGGAGCGAAATTTGAAGACAAGGCACATGTTGTTTTTTCCTGAGATCTGTAAATTTTTTATTTGTTCATTGTTGTGTCCTGGAACATCCAGTGGCCTGTATAGCACAACTTCTGGGCCATATTCACTTTCAACAAATCACAATGGGACAAATACTGCATCAGACTTCATTGACACAAATAGCTACTACACTCAACTTTACATCTTTCTATTTATGAATAATGATATTTATATATTATTGATGTTGTTAATATTGTCCTAATAATTTTTACATAAATGAAATCATAGCTACAATTATGTAAATGTAAATTATTTATATTTGTCATTAAACATGACACATAGCATGAAACATATGTGCCATTTAATGAGTGCGTATAAAGTAAACTTCATATAAACACAATCAAATCAGAAGGTAGAATTTTGCCAGTATTGTAGAAACATCTCTTCCAGGAAACATGGGCCTCTTGCCAGATTACAAACCCCTTCTATTTTCCCAGATGGGTCTAATATTCCTGACTTTACTGAGAATCATTCCCATGCATTTAAAAATAAATATTATATTTTCATCCATCTATGTATCCTTAAATAACAAAGTTTTGCCTGTTTTTGAACAGTATACTGTGTGTATTTTTGTGTGTGGGTGTCTGACATCTGATGCTCAAAATTATGTTTGTAAGTTCCATCTATTTTAATATATGTGGCTGTGGTTTATTTACTTTAATTGCTGAATATTTTATGACTGTAACACAATTTATTGATCTATTCTGCTGATGGACATTTGGGTGTTTCCAGGTTGGGGCTATTAAGAAAAATGCTGCCAAGAGCTGTCTTATACATACATACATATATATATATATATATATATATATATATATATATATATATATGTATGTATATATATATATACACACACACACACTGTTGCACACATATATGTTTCTCTACAGTATATACTGAGGAGTGAAATTGCTGGATCATAAGATTTTCATACACTCAGATTTACTAGATAATGCCACTTGGCATTCCAGTATGGTTGTACCAGTTCATACTCCCACCCCCATGCAATGAGACTTCTTGTTGGCCACATCCTCACTAACATATGTATTGTCAGACTTTAAAATTTTTGCTCAGTCAGTGAGTTTGTAGTGGAATCTTACTTTCTTTAATTTACTTTTCCCTCATTACTAATGGTCACTGGCTATTTGTATTCCCTCTTTGTAAAGTGCCCATTTTTCATCTAAGTTGTCTTGTCTTTTTCTTAATTCTTATAGGAGTTTTTGTGGTTGTTATTGTTTTTGTTGTTTTGGTTTTTCTAGTCTTTCTTTAAGTATATTAAAAAAAAATCTTCTTCCAAACTGTGGTTTGTATTTTCAACTATTTTAATGGTGAATTGTGATGCACAGATTTTCCCGATTTTTATACAGTAGAATTTATCAGTCATTTACTTTATGCTTAGTGCTTTGTGGTTTAGAAAATTAGTCCTTACCCGGGGAAATATATGCTCTTGAAAAATTTTCTCAAAATATTATAGACATGTATTTCACATAAAGGTGCACCTTGACATGAATTTTATACACAGGACCATGTAAGTTCCATTCATTTTATTTTCTGTTTAAATGGGTTCTCACTGGCTCCAAACCATTTTCTGCAAAGCCTGTTTTTCTCCACTACTCTGCAGTGCTAAATATCTCATTTATCAGGTGTCCATAAATGAATGAGTCTGTTTCTGAGCTTTATACCCTGTTCCGTTGGTCCACGTGCCTGTCCTTGTGTCAGTACCATAGTTTGTTGATTAGTAGATCTTTATAAGAAGTCTGTATATGTCTGCTTGAGCCTTGTTCTTTTCAAGAGTGTTTTGATGCTTGAAATTCCATATGTGTTTTTAAATCAGCTTGCCAAATTCTACCAAATTTATTGGGATTTGGAGTGGGATTACATTGCTTTCACATATCCACAGTATTTCAACTTTCAAACAATGAACATGGTATATATCTTGATTAGTTAACCCCTTTTAATGTCCTTAATGTTTCTTAGTAAAATTTATAATTTTCTTGGATGATGTCTTACACATATATTTATAGTGTAAGACATATAATCCCTAAGTATCTAAATTGATGCTATTATAATGTATTAAAATTTTGTTTTCCTTACTGTTGCTGGTAAGTAGGAATGTAATTTATTTGTATGCCAGTTTTATATCCAACAACCTGGTAGAACTCCTTAATTAATTCTACAAATGTACCTGTTAGTTCTTTTGTATATAATGGTATTACCTGGGAAAAGGTCATTTTTTTCCCCTTCCTTTCCAATCCTTATGCATTTTATTTATTTTTTATTACCCTTCTGCATTGTCTTAAACTTCCTATAATGTTAGATAAAAGTAGAGATAATGATTCTTCTTGTCTTGATTCCAAAATCAAGGTGATAGGTATAGTTATTTACCCATAAGTGTGAGGGTTTTCTGTAGATTTTGCATATCTTATATCAGATAAAGTTCTCTTCCAGTCTTAGTTTGCTGAGAATTTTTATAATGAATGAATATTGAATTTTATCAAATGGATTTTCTTAATGTATTATTATGACCATGGGATTTCTTCTAATCTGTCAACATGATTAATTATACTAATTAATTAATACTAATCTCCATTCCTAGACTAAATTCAACTTAGACATTACATATGTACATTGCTGAAATCAATTTGTTAATATGTTTATGAGATTTTTGCATTTGTGGCTATGAATAGGAACTGACCTTAAGTTTTTAAATATGCAAAAAATATTGGAATTGAAAATCAAGGTGTAATGTGTCATATACAAGCAAATAGAAAATATTTTTCTTTAGTTGTGAAATTCTCTATTTTTTCCTAGTAAACAAAAAGAGATTTTTTTGTGGAATTTTAGTACTATCTTGTTATTCTAAAAATCTATATAACTTGCCTCACTGGAAATATTCACAAAGTGTGTTCAAGTGTGAAGTTGAATGTTTTACTTCTCACCTCATCCACAGCTTGTCTCTTTTCTATATGCATGGTTTCAGAAGAAAGTGAAGCAACTTAAATTTCATCCTCCCCAACTCCTCCAAAAACAAAAAGTTGAAATTCATTGGCATCGAAGTTTCACTGTCTGTCCATCTTTTCCTGACAAATGAATTAGGGACTCAGGTGCTATAACGTAGCTCTCGTTATGATTGATGGCTTGTAGTTGACTGTGACATGAATCACTTCTAATGCTGGGATGTCTGGAGACTACAAACTTGCTCTTCATCTGTGGTTTGAGAAAGACATGTACGAAATCCCACTCTGTGTTTCACCAATTCAGTTACACTTGTACTCTGCAGTGTGGACAGAGGTGTGGCAGAGGATTAAATTTTTCCCAAGAAAGTCTAAAAACACAAAAGCAATATAAGAAATCTTTTCTCTTAAGAATGTTGAAAATGTATTGGAGATAAATACCTATATAAAATATTTTTAACATGGTATAAAATAGTGTGTGATCTCTTTCCAAAACAGAGAGTACAGTAAACAAATGTTTGAATGCTCAGAAAAGTGAAAGATTTGTTATAAGTGGTAGTATTTAAACTAGGGCTTGTTGGATTTGTCTGAGAAGATATATACAAGAGGACAGTAGAAGTGGGGGTAAACAGTATTTGTTTTATCCTCTCTCACTGTTAATTTTCTGGATCTTCAGAGGAAGAGTCTACCTAATAACAGACATATTGGGTGATTAATATTGTCCCAGCCCTGTTCTAGCCTTTACATGTATTATCTCATTTAATCCTTGGAGCAACCCTTCAAAACAGCACTTGAATATCTTGATGGCACTTGAACTGAGGAATAGAGACCACAGGGAAACTTGCCAAAGGCCAGACAAGAGCTAAGGGATGACAGAGAGTTGATGCCAGGCATTCACCTCAAATACTGATGCTCTGAACTATCATGGTATATTCCTGCTAAATGGTGATCGTGAGAAAAAGAAAAGTTTATTCTTGAAGGGGAATGAAAACGATAATCACTGGTACCTCAAACCTTTAATGTTCCCTCACTCACTCTTATCAAATTACCTGATTCTCACCCTAAGACTAGGTAGATCTCTTTCTCTCTTATAGGTGTTAGAAACTTCATGTTAGGATACATATAGTCAATCAAAGATCTTTTTCAGCTTAATATATTCCCCTGTGTTTGTGAAGTTTTCTTAGAATTACTAGCAGTTATAAGAGTCATAGTTATTTACTTAAACAGGAATAAAATTTCTTAAAATATAGTTTCTGACATCTACTAACCCAATGCAGAGATTGGAGTCAGTATTGTAAGGGGATAATGGTAGAAAAATAAGAAGGAAGGTGACAAAACAACAAACTATGTGTTAGTTGAAGTAACACTTAACACAGGTTTTAAGTCACTGAATTATAAAAGTGAGAGCTAAGGAAATGTGTTCTATCACCCAGCTCTTTCAGTGTATGTTGTCAAAAACATTATATGGTGTGCCATGGTCCCCTGAACTGCCAATACATGGAAAAGAACTATCATGTAGAGACCCCATAGACTTAGAGGGGCACTCACCACAGCCTGTACCTGCATGTAATAGACACATTAAAAAAAGTCATTTTTGTTTACTTGATGCTCCACAGATATGAACTGTGACCCCTGAAAACCAATCCTAAATTAGGGTACAATAAAAAAAGAGTATAAGAAATGGATGATCCTCTTCAACTTGGTAAAAGAATTGTTAAGTAATATCCTTAGATGTTAGAGGCAAAGCTGAGAATAGAACTCATTTCTTCTCATTCCTGATCTGTGATGTATCTTCTTTGTATCTTTTTTTACTTTCTGCAAGTTGAGATGGATGGTTCATTTTGATCCCTAATTTTTTTATTAATCTTTAAAAAATTATGACCTAAACTGTACAAAGTATCATAAATTGCATAAAACCATCTTTAGTATTAAAAAATGAGTACTTTTGAGCAGAATCCAGTGTCATAATCACCCTTCATCCATTATCATTGTATGTAAGAGTGTCCCCACCCCCTTGATTGCTGTTTCATTTCTGATGAATCAGTCCTTTCAGTACTTACAGAGCTAATGTTTATAACCTTACATATACTATCTGACATTTATTCTCCTATTTCTAAGACCATCTTTCTAATGGTTGAACCACTTTAAAATATCAATATGGTGTACCTTCTGCAGTGTTCTAATTGAAACCATTCTTCAGGACTGCTGGAAACATGGGCCAGTACAGAATGCATTAGCTAGGTAAAACAGTAAGTGGTCATATGAGATTTAATAAAATCAATGCAGTTAAAACCTTCAGAGAAAGGAAAAGACTGTATAAGTAATTTACTTTCTCAATGCCTAAAACAGTATACTATGTGATTATGTACTATGTGAAAGGTTTTTGAGGAACATGAAACTACGTTTTGGCACCAATCCAATAAAAATGAAATAAATGGATACAGAGAAAGACAGTAGGATCAAGTTACAGTTGAATTATGTTGGCATGAAATTTTGAAGGAAGAAAATTAGGACAGTAAATTAAGAGAGGTAGGAGAGAGACTGAGGAAAAGAAGTTCAGAAAGCATTTAAACAACAGGCTGTGTTTTAATTACAAGCGTATTAGAAGACTCAGTACTCACTCTAGGCTTACAGTACTCACTACAGCTCAAATTTGTAACATGGGGAAGTGAAATGTGTTAAGCAGACTAAGGTTCTAATAGTATCTGAGATAACAGTTTATGTTGTTAGATAAATTACTTTAAATTTTCTAAATTTTAACCTCCTTATTTGTGAAAATGAAAGTCATATTTACTTTACAGTGTGCTGTGAAAATAAAATACAATAATATATTTTAAAATGCCTATCTCAGTGTTAGGCATATAGGACACCTCCAATAAATTTTCATTCCGTTTCTTTTCATTTTGTATTTTATTGGGATTATTTATCCAGCTGTGATAGATCAAGTCTGGTATACAGATATCATGAGACAGTTTTATAAAAAATTCTTTTGCAAAAAGATTAAATTCTTAGTATCTTGGAATAAAACTCTGATAGTTATTATAAAATCTAATATCTGTTTGGCACTTTCTATATATATTAGATAGTCTGCATGAAATATCACATTTAATCGTCACAGCAGTTTTATGCTATTACTTTCATCCCCTTTTGTAGATTTGTTCATTACCTGTAGGGAGTAGGTGATGAGGGAGGACTAAAAACCAAGTTTGTCTGATTCTGAAGCCCATGACCTTAACCACTAAATTATACTGCTTAACTGGTAATCATCAATGGTGTTGACATTTTCAAATTACAGACTTAAGATGTAGTTGCTTGAAAGGGGGGTGTAGAATGAATAGAAATAGAATGTGACATGACTATGATTGATTTTTACTGTACCTAACTTTTTGAACTTGCCCAAGCAACAATGTTTCTCAGCCTTACTTTTGGCAATGTAAAATGCAATAAATATGCTTATCGCCAATGTTATTTTCAGCATTAAATGCAGTTATATTCTTGTGCATGGTGTTGAGGTGTGTGGCTATGTATAGTGTATAGCATAGCACTATTCCTGGCAGAGTAAGAAAGAGAGCTGCCAGTTTTTATAGATTGAAAATATTTGAATCATAATGCCTTATGATGACTGAAATAAAAAAGGAACTACTTGGTTCCAATTCCAGGAATAGCAGCAAAGCTGGAACTACAAATTATAAACTCTGGGGAAAATATAAAACAGGCATAGGAAAATAATCAAAAGAGAGCTGAGAGGCTGGTGGGGATTTGACCCTTAAAGGAAGAGAACTGTGCTGGGTGAGATTCATATTTATAAGGCTTTCTGTCAGAGGGCACTCCCAGCTACGTGACACCAGATGGCTAGAACTAAAGCCAAAAGCCACGATCTTACTGGCTTGAAGAGTCAGATGTTGAAGTTTGAGTCTATAAGAGAAGCCTGAAAGTAAGAGGGGAATCCAATAAAAGAGGGAACCATGGAGGGAGGGAAGAAACCTCAAATCTGCATATAAACTCTTCTTAAATCTTTGGCTAATTCCTGAACTGGGAGGGAGGGAGGGAGACTCCAGAAATCCCAGCACAACAGACAGCTGGGAAGCTAAAAGAACTGAGTTAAGCTTAGCTGCTGTCCACCAGAAGGGAGGAGAATGCTTGGAGTCAGTCCAGCTATGTTAGCTGCTAGCCCTAACTAAAAATGTTCTTTAGAGGAAAATAACAGAATCTAAGTTTATGATATAGCCACAAAATTTCGTTTAAAAAATAACATACATGCCAAGAACAAATGAGAAATGGGACCTAGAGTCAAGATAAAAGAAATAGATACTACCAAACGTAAAATAGATAGCTAGTGGGAAGCAGCCGCATAGCACAGGGAGATCAGCTCGGTGCTTTGTGACCACCTATAGGGGTTGGATAGGGCGGGTGGGAGGGAGACGCAAGAGGGAGGAGATATAGAGATATATGTATATGTATAGCTGATTCACTTTGTTATACAGCAGAAATTAACACACCATTGTGAAGCAATTATACTCCAATAAAGATGTTTAAAAAAAAGGCGGTATTAAAGAAATCATAAACTCGAGATGCACATGTTTTGCAATTAGCAGATAAGGACTTGAAGTAGCCATATTAAATATGTTCAAGGACCTAAAGAAAAATATGTTTCTGTTGAGAGAAGAGATGTGAAATAATATCTATTTAGCTATCTATCTACGTATCAAAAGTACCAAAAGGAAATCGTAGAATTCAAAATAAAATATCTAAAATTAAACATTTACTAGGATGATTTTAACAATATTGGAGAAAGCTTGGAAGGAGCAAGTAAATTTGAATTTACATCAATAGCAATTATCCTTACTTAATGAAAGAGAATGATTTAAAAAAAACCCAAACTCAAGAAACATGTAGGACACAGTTTGCCAAACATGTAATTAGAGATGCAGGAGAAGAGGAAAAAATTATGTAGCAGAAAATATATTTGAATAAATAATATACAAGGATTTCTGAATTTGGTGAAAAACAAACAACTTCAAGAACAAAGTAGATCAGCAAACTCAAAGCATGATATAAAGAAACATCAATGACCTAAATGTATCAGAGTAAAACATTCAAAAACCAAAGAGGAATACAAAACTTTGAAAGCAACTAGATAAAAAGATACATTAAATATTGGGTAACAGTAACTACTTTTCAGAAGCAATGTAAGAGAAAGACAATGTAAAGATATTTTTAAAGTATTTAAAGAAAAATCGTACCTGTCTAACAAGAATTCTATAACCAGTGAAATATATCTAAATAATTGGAGAAAAATACCATGTCAATGGATTTTAACAGTCAGTATTGTTAAGATGTCAGTTCTCCCCCAGATTAATGTCAGGACTCTGTGCAATACCAATCAAAATCTCAATAGCCTGTTTTATGCAAAAGACAAATTATTTTTAAAATCTGTATGATAATATAAAGGACATAGAATAACCAAAAATATTGAAAATGATGCTTATGATTGCAGGGCTTACACTACCTGACATCAAAATTTAAATTAAAGCTACAGAATTCCAGACAGTGTGGAACTGGCATTAAATTAGACAAATAGATCACTGAAACAAGAGTGTAAGGCCGATTAACGTTCAAAAGAGTTGCTGAAGCAATCCAATTGGTAAAGAAAAGCATTGCTAGCAAATGGTTTTATAAAATGTTCAGTTGAGTGTGTATTTTTATGTGCATGTGTATATGTGTCACACCATACACAAAAATCAATTCATGGGTGGATCATAGACTTAAACATAAACATAAAATCTATAAAGCTTTTAAATGAATACAGAAGTATATCTACTTGACTAAGGCACAGAAAACAATAGCTAAAACTTTAAAAAATGCTATTAAAATTTGCTATTTGCTAAAAATGCTAATAAAAATTTTTAAATTTCATCTAAAGTTAATGTATGTTTATTAAATAACGTAAAATGAGCACAAAGTCACAGACTGTAATAAATATGTGTAAAAACTATATTGGGGACTTCCCTGGTGGCACAGTGGTTAAGAAGCCTCCTGCCAATGCAGGGGACACGGATTTGAGCCCTGGTCCAGGAAGATTCCACATGCCGCAGAGAGACTAAGATCGTGCGTCAAAACTGCTGAGCCTGTGCTCTAGAGCCCGAGAGCCACAACTACTGAAGCCTGCATACTACAATTACTGAACCCGTGTTTCCACAACTACTGAAGCCCATGCGCCTAGAGCCCGTGCTCCGCAACAAAGAGTAGCCCGTGCTCACCGCAACTAGAGAAAGCCCGCACCCTGCAATGAAGACCCAATGCAGCCAAAAATAAATAAGTAAATTTATTTTTAAAAAAAACTATATTGGACAAAGGTCTTTTGTCTAGACTATAAAAGGAAGGCCTACAAATTAATAGTAGAAGAAGACAACCTAATAGAGTGGGTAAGAGATTTGAATAGACACATTACAAAGGAAGACATGTGAATGGTCATTTAGCACATAAAAATTGCTCAAAATTATTAGTCATCAGGGAAATGTAAATCAAAACCATAATGAGATACTATGTCACACATTTGAATAACTCAACTGAAAAAAGACTTAGCAAACTAATTGTTGTTGAGCATGTGGTTTAACTCATACATTCTGATTGACGTTTAGAATGGTATAATCACTTCGGATTGTGTTTTGACATTTTCTCACAGAGTTATAAATACCCCTCCTCATTCACTTGGCAATTATACCCCTACATATTTACCCAAGAGTAATGAAAATATATCTCCATATAAGACTTGTTCATAAATATTCACAGCATCATTATTTAAAATTGCCCAAAGTGGAAAAATACATATATCCATCAAGAGCACAAAGAATAAGCAAATTGTGGTGTAGTTATACAATGAACTCTATACACTAATAAAAAGGAACAAACTGCTGATGCATGCAACATGTCTGAATCTCAAAAATATTACACCTAGTGAAATAAGACAGGATCAGGAGTACCTACTGTATGAGGCCATTTATAAGTGTTTGAAATAGCAATATAATTCAATGGTGAAAAAACTAGAACATTGGTACTTGGGGGAAAGTGGGCAAGTGAACTTTCTGGGGTAATGGTTATGTTCTATATCTTGATCAGAGTATGGATTATGAGAGTTTATGTTTGCTGAAACTCACTGAATGGTACCTTTAAGATTTGTGCATTTCACTGTATGTAACCACTAACCACGCTCCCCCACCCCGATACACACATGATCAGTAACTATACACAAATATTGAACACAATTAGTATGATTTATTTTTTGGTAGTGCCATGTGTTCACAATCTTGGAAACATTTTCTCATATTTTAAGCTTGATCAAATGAAAAATACATTGAGGATAATGGGAGTTAGTTCCCAGCTGTTATATATTGTACTACTAATGTGGAAAAGGGAAATATTAAAATGACCTTGGTTTATTGTATTGGAATTGGAACTATAAATGTTAATTCATGGCTTTTCAATATAGATAGATATACAGATACGTACATGATATTTAGATAGATAGACACACACACACACACACACTTTCTAGCTCTGTTTAGAGTATGTAGAAGCAACAGCATATCAATATCAATTGCTATATCTATTGCCCAAATCCTGGTTTTTAAATATGATTCTCCAGTCAACGTAACCAGGGTTCCTTAGAGAAATGGAGGGTCCCAGGGTCTGGACCGGGAAAGTAAGGATAAGCCTAGAATATCTTGTCTAGAAAGTAAATAATTTCTCAAACAATAATAAGGAAATGTTAACAGCACCCAGAATCCAGACTGAAGAGTCTCCAAATGGACAAATCTAGTATAATTTGAGTATCAGAAACAAGAACAGTAAAAGATCAAATCCATTTAATATTGATAAAATGGGAATCCATGAGTCCAAACTGATATAAATGAATGAATGAACAAATAAATGGGAAAGAAGGAATAACTCTTCCTTGCAATAGAATATCAACAAATAAATGCAGACTAAATGAAGAGGTCAGAAGATCACCATGTTGTAGCTATCAGAGGAATACTTCAGTCAAGAATTATCAGTTTTTGCTAAAAGTAGTGGGTAAATTTTTGATAAAGAGCATCATATTGACATAGTGTCAAACTATTGATGACATAGTAAGCAAATGTGAATTTTACTGGATAGATACAGGGTACAACACTTCAAACCAGTCATCAACATTATTATCATCAACATTGGGATAAACTGACAGCATGTGCATCCTGATATACCTAGAAGGACACATATGACTTCTGTGGCGTTCTTGCCGTAAGGACATAAACTTACTGTAATCATGAGACAACAACAGTGAAACTCAGCTTGAGGGGGATTCTGCCAAAGAAGGAGGCTGTACTCTTCAAAAATTTCAAGGGGAGGAATGGTAAAGAAATGCTGAGAAACACTGGCTTCCAGATTAAAGTGGGCTGAAGAGATAAGGCAACTAAATGCAGGATCCTGGATTCCATTCTGGACTGGGGACAAAGACAAGGTATGAAAAAATCATTGGGATAGAATTATATTAATGTCAGATTTCCTGATATTGATCATTGTTGTGTGGTTAAATTAGAATTTCCTTGTTTTTAGGAAATATACACTAAAGTGTGTTTATCTGGGGGACAACGAGAATGAAAAATCAAGTGGAGCTAAATGTAAATAATTAGTGAATCTTGTTTAAAAAGTATACTAGAATCTTTGTATGTTTTTGCAAATTTTCTATACATCTGAAATAATATCAAATGAAATAGTTAAAAGATAAAACCACATACCTAAACTTCTGCGTTACCATTTATATCCTATTTGTTCTGTTTCTCTGGAGAACCCTGAGTATTAGTCCCACGATTTTGAAAAATATATATATACTGGCATCTTTAGAAAATCACAAATAATGTTAAGGAGGAAATTAGCTAAAATCTCTTATAGCAGAGGAGAAATGAGACTTTGAGCATAAATGTTTTAGATCTACAATTCCTCCAGTACATCATTTACTAATGTCTTAACCTACTGTGGTTTCACTGCTTTGTGGTTTCCTTAAAGATTAAAACAAATGCATTTGAAGTGGTGGTGGGGAAGCCAGATGGAAGAATATAATATAATACATATATATATATATATATATATATATACACACACACACACATATATATATATATACATATATATATAAAATAGGTAATACTACCAATATAAAATACAATAATTGTTAAAAATGTACTTAAATATTGACTGTTACTATGTGTTCATTAGAAAAGCATTGCTATATCTTTTAAAAGAGTAAATACTCTTTTAATGTTGTAGTTTGGAAATATTGAATAGTGATATTATAATAGGGGAGGCTGATGTTATTATGGATAGTGACATTATTATATAGGAGACTGATGTTATTATTATATTTTTACTACTCCATCAACATCCAAGTAGTTATTTCTCCAGCAATCATTACTTTTTATACAGTTGACCTCTATGACTTTTCATTTAAATGTTTTAGTTTTCATTCCTTAATGGTTTACATTAAATTTATGAACTTTTTCTTCATCTGCAGTACAGTACATTTTCATTCTCTGTTTCAGAAACAGAGGCATGCATTTTGATTTGGTGCCACTGCAGATTTATTTCTGGCCATATATACAAAATTATTCTCCCCCAAATATATGCCTTCATATTACTGTTAATTTCTTATGCTGAGTGATTCATAGATTATTTCTTTTTTTTTTTAAACGTCTTTATTGGAGTATAATTGCTTTACAATGTTGTGTTAGTTTCTGCTGTATAACAAAGTGAATCAGCTATATGTATACATATATCCCCATATCTCCTCCCTCTTGCATCTCCCTCCCACCCTCCCTACCCCACCCCTCTAGGTGGTCACAAAGCACTGAGCTGACCTCCCTGTGCTATGCAGCTGCTTCCCACTAGCTACCTATTTTACATTTGGTGGTGTATATATGTCCATGCCACTCTCTCACTTCGTCCCAGCTTCCCCTTCCCCCTCCCTATGTCCTCAACTCCATTCTCTATGTCTGTGTCTTTATTCCTGTCCTGCCCTAGGTTCATCAGAAACATTTTTTTTTTTTTTTTTTTTAGATTCCATACATATGTGTTAGCATATGGTATTTGTTTTTCTCTTTCTCACTTACTTCGCTCTGTATGACAGACTCTAGGTCCGTCCACCTCACTACAAATAACTCAATTTTGTTTCTCTTTATGGCTGAGTAATATTCCACTGTATATATGTGCCACATCCTCTTTATCCATTCATCTGTTGATGGACACCTAGGTTGCTTCCATGTCCTGGCTATTGTAAATAAAGCTGCAATGAACATTGTGGTAATTGACTCTTTTTGAATTATGGTTTTCTCAGGGTATATGCCCAGTAGTGGGATTGCTGGGTCATATGGTAGTTCTATTTTTAGTTTTTTAACGAATGTCCGTACTGTTCTCCATAGTGGCTGTATCAATTTACATTCCCACCAACAGTGCAAGAGGGTTCCCGTTTCTCCACACCCTCTCCAGCATTTATTGTTTGTAGATTTTTTGATGATGGCCATTCTGACTGGTGTGAGGTGATACCTCATTGTAGTTTTAATTTGCATTTCTCTAATGATTAGTGATGTTGAGCATCCTTTCATGTGTTTGTTGGCAATCTGTATATCTTCTTTGGAGAAATGTCTATTTAGGTTTACTGCCCATTTTTGGATTGGGTTGTTTGTTTTTTTGTTATTGAGCTGCATGAGCTGCTTGTAAATCTTGGAGATTAATCCTTTGTCAGTTGTTTCATTTGCAAATATTTTCTCCCATTCTGAGGGTTGTCTTTTCGTCTTGTTTATGTTTTCCTTTGCTGTGCAAAAGCTTTTAAGTTTCATGAGGTCTCATTTGTTTATTTTTGTTTTTATTTCCATTTCTCTAGGAGGTGGGTCAAAAAGGATCTTGCTGTGATTTATGTCAAAGAGTGTTCTGCCTGTGTTTTCCTCTAAGAGTTTTATAGTATTTGTCCTTACATTTAGATCTTTAATCCATTTTGAGTTTATTTTTGTGTACGTTGTTAGGGAGTGTTCTAATTTCATTCTTTTACATGTAGCTGACCAGTTTTACCAGCATCACTTACTGAAGAGGTTGTCTTTTCTCCATTGTATGTTCTTGCCTACTTTATCAAAGATTAGGTGACCATACATGCGTGGATTTACCTCTGGGCTTTCTATCCTGTTCCTTTGGTCTATATTTCTGTTTTTATGCCAGTAACATACTGTCTTGATTACTGTAGCTTTGTAATATAATCTGAAGTCTAACAGCCTGATTCCGCCAGTTCCGTTTTTCTTTCTCAAGATTGCTTTGGCTATTCGGGGCCTTTTGTGTCTGCATACAAATTGTGAAGTTTTATGTTCTAGTTCTGTGAAAAATGCCATTGGTAGTTTGATAGGGATTGCATTGAATCTGTAGATTGCTTTGGGTAATATAGTCATTTTCACAATGTTGATTCTTCCAATCCAAGAACATGGTATATCTCTCCATCTGTTTGTATCATCTTTAATTTCTTTCATCAGTGTCTTATAGTTTTCTGCATACAGGTCTTTTGTCTACTGAGGTATGTTTATTCCTAGGTATTGTATTCTTTTTGTTGCAATGGTAAATGGGAGTGTTTCCTTAATTTCTCTTTCAGATTTTTCATCATTAGTGTATAGGAATGCAAGAGATTTCTGTGCATTAATTTTGTATCCTGCTACTTTACCAAATTCATTGATTAGCTCTAGTAGTTTTCTGGTGGCATCTTTAGGATTCTCTATGTATACTATCATGTCATCTGCAAACAGTGACAGCTTTACTTCTTCTTTTCTGATTGGGGCTCCTTTTATTTCTTTTTCTTCTCTGATTGCTGTGGCTAAAACTTGCAAAATGATGCTGATAATAGTGGTGAGAGTGGACAACCTTGTTTTCTTCCTGATCTTAGTGGAAATGGTTTCAGTTTTTCACCATTGAGAATGATGTTGGCTATGGGTTTGTCATATATGGCCTTTATTATGTTGAGGTAAGTTCCTTCTGTTCCTACTTTCTGGAGGCTTTTTATCATAAATGGGTGCTGAATTTTGTTGATACCTTTTTCTGCATCTCGTGAGATGATCATATGGTTTTTCTCCTTCAATTTGTTAATATGATGTATCACATTGATTGATTTGCGTATATTGAGGAATCCTTACATTCCTCGGATAAACCCACTTGATCATGGTGTATGATCCTTTTTTTTTTGGTTTTTATTTTTGGCTGCACTGGGTCTTCGTTGCTGCTTGAGGGCTTCTTGTTGCAGTGGCTTCTCTTGTTGTGGAGCACGGGCTCTAGGCACACAGGCTTCAGTAGTTGCAGCACGTGGGCTCAGTAGTTGCGGCACACGGGCTTCAGTAGTTGTGGCGCACGGGCTTAGTTTCTCCGTGGCATGTGGGATCTTCCCGGACCAGGGCTCGAACCCGCGTGCCCTTGCATTGGCAAGCGGATTTTTAACCACTGCGCCACCAGGGAAGTCTCGTGTATGATCCTTTTAATGTGCTGTTGGGTTCTGTTTGCTAGTATTTTGTTGAGGATTTTTGCATCTATGTTCATCAGTGATATTGGCCTGTAGTTTTCTTTCTTTGTGACCTCTTTGTCTGGTTTTGGTATCAGGGTGATGGTGGCCTTGTAGAATGAGTTTGGGAGTGTTTCTCCCTCTGCTGTATTTTGGAAGAGTTTGAGAAGGAGAGGTGTTAGCTCTTCTCTAAATGTTTGATAGAATTCACCTGTGAAACCATCTGGTCCTGGGCTTTTGTTTGTTGGAAGATTTTTAATCACAGTTTCAATTTCAGTGCTTGTGATTGGTCTGTTCATATTTTCTATTTCTTCCTGGTTCAGTCTTAGAAGGTTGTGCTTTTCTAAGAATTTGTCCATTTCTTCCAGGTTGTCCATTTTATTGGCATATAGGTGCTTGTAGTAATCCCTCATGATTCTTTGCATTTCTGCAGTGTCAGTTGTTACTTGTCCTTTTTCATTTCTAATTCTGTTGATTTGAGTCTTCTCTCTTTTTTTCTTGATGAGTCTGGCTAATGGTTTATCAATTTTGTTTATCTTCTCAAAGAACCAGCTTTTAGTTTTATTGATCTTTGCTATTGTTTCCTTCCTTTCCTTTTCATTTATTTCTGATCTGATTTTTATGATTTATTTTTTCTGCTAACTTTGGGGTTTTTTTGTTCTTTCTCTAATTGCTTTAGGTGTAAGGTTAGGTTGTTTATTTGAGTTGTTTCTTGTTTCTTGAGCTAGGATTATATTGCTATTAACATCCCTCTTAGAACTGCTTTTGCTGAATCCCATAGGTTTTGGGTCGTCGTGTTTTCATTGTCATTTGTTTCTAGGTATTTTTTGATTTCCTCTTTGATTTCTTCAGTGATCTCTTAGTTATTTAGTAGTGTATTATTTAGCCTCCATATGTTTGTATTTTTTACAGATTTTTTCCTGTAATTGATATCTAGTCTCACAGCGTTGTGGTCGGAAAAGCTACTTGACACCATTTCAATATTCTTAAATTTACCAAGGCTTGTTTTTTGACCCAAGATATGATGGATCCTGGATATTGTTCCATGAGCACTTGAGAAGAAAATGTATTCTCTTGTTTTTGGATGGAATATCCTATAAATATCAATTAAGTCCATGTTGTTTAATGTATCATTTAAAGCTTGTGTTTCCTTATTTATTTTCATTTTGGATGATCTGTCCATTGGTGAAGGTGGGGTGTTAAAGTCCCCTACTATGATTGTGTTACGGTCGATTTCCCCTTTTATGGTTGTTAGCATTTGCCTTAAGTATTGAGGTGCTCCTTTTTTGGGTGCATAAATATTTACAATTGTTATATCTTCTTCTTGGATTGATCCCTGGATCATTATGTAGTGTCCTTCCTTGTCTCTTTTAACATTCTTTATTTTAAAGTCTATTTTGTCTGATATGAGTATAGCTACTCCAGCTTTCTTTTGATTTCCATTTGCATGGAATATCTTTTTCCATCCCCTCATTTTCAGTCTGTATGTGTCCCTAGGTCTGAAGTGGGTCTCTTGTAGACAGCATATATACGGGTCTTGTTTTTGTATCCATTCAGCCAGTCTATGTCTTTTGGTTGGAGGATTTAATCCATGTACATTTAAGGTAATTATTGATATGTGTGTTCCTATTACCGTTTTCTTAATTGTTTTGGGTTTGTTATTGTAGGTCTTTTCCTTCTCTTGTGTTTCCTACCTCGAGAAGTTCCTTTAGCATTTGTTGTAAAGCTGGTTTGGTGGTGCTGAATTCTCTTAGCTTTTGCTTGTCTGTAAATGTTTTAATTTCTCCGTCAAATCTGAGTGAGATCCTTGCTGGGTAGAGTAATCTTCGTTGTGTTTTTTTTCCCTTTCATCGTTTTAAATATGTCCTGCCACTCCCTTCTGGCTTGCAGAGTTTCTGCTGAAAGATCAGCTGTTAACCTTATGGGGATTCCTGTGTATGTTATTTGTTGTTTCTGTTGCTGCTTTTAATATTTTTTGTGTGTATGTATTTAATTTTTGATAGTTTGCTCAATATGTGTCTTGGCATGTTTCTCCTTGGATTTATCCTGTACGGGACTCTCTGCACTTCTTGGACCTCACTGACTATTTCCTTTCCCATATTAGGATAGTTTTCAACTAAAATCTCTTCAAATATTTTCTCAGTCCCTTTCTTTTTCTCTTCTTCTTCTGGGACCCCTATAATTCGAATGTTGGTGTGTTTCATGTTGTCCCAGAGGTCTCTGAGACTGTCCTCTGTTCATTTCATTCTTTTTTCTTTATTGTGCTCTGCGGTAGTTTTTTCCACTATTTTATCTTCTAGGTCACTTATCCGTTCTTCTGCCTCAGTTATTCTGCTATTGATTCCTTCTAGAGAATTTTAAATTTCATTTATTGTGTTGTTCGTCATTGTTTGTTTGCTCTTTTCTTCTTCTAGGTCCTCGTAAAACGTTTCTTGTATTTTCTCCATTCTGTTTCCAAGATTTTGCATCACCTTTACTATCATTACTCTGAATTCTTTTTTAGGTAGACTTCCTATTTCCTCTTCATTTGTTTGGTCTGGTGGGTTTTTGCCTTGCTCCTTCATCTGCTCTGTGTTTCTCTGTCTTCTTATTTTGCTTAACTTACTGTGTTCAGGGTCTCCTTTTTGTAGGCTGCAGGTTTGTAGTTCCCATTGTTTTTGGTGTCTGCCCCCAGTGGGTAAGGTTGGTTCAGTGGGTTGTGTAGGCTTCCTGGTAGAGGGGACTGGTGTCTATGTTCTGGTGGATGAGGCTGGATCTTGTCTTTCTGGTGGGCAGGACCACATCCAGTGGTGTGTTTTTGGGTGTCTGTGACCTTATTATGATTTTAGGCAGCCCCTCTGCTAATGGGTGGTGTTGTGTTCCTGTCTTGCTAGTTGTTTGGCATAGCATGTCCAGCACTATAGCTTGCTGGTCGTTGAGTGGAGCTGGGTCTTAACTTTGAGATGGAGATCTCTGGGAGAGCTTTCGCCGTTTGATATTACGTGGAGCCGAGAGGTCTCTGGTGGACCAGTGTCCTCATCTTGGCTCTCCTACCTCAGGGGTACAGGCCTGACACCTGGCCGGAGCACCAAGACATTGTCTTCCACACGGCTCAGAAGAAAAGGGAGAAAGAAAGAAAGAAAGAAAGAGAGAAGGAGAGAGAGAGAGAGAGAGAGAGAGAAAGGAAGGAAGGAAAGGAAGGAAGGAAGGGAGAGAGAGAGAGAGATAAAGGAAGAAAGAAAGAAAGAAAGAAAGAAAAGAAAAGAAAAGAAAGTTATTAAAATAAAAACTGAGATTAACCAAGATGGCGGAGTAGAAGGACGTGCTCTCACTCCCTCTTGCGAGAGCACCAGAATCACAACTGGCTGCTGGACAATCATTGACAGGAAGCCCCTGGACTTCACCAAGGAGGATACCCCACGTCCAAGGACAGAGGAGAAGCCACAGTGAGACGGTAGGAGGGGCGCAATCAGAGTAAAATCAAATCCCATAACTGCTGGGTGGGTGGCTCACAGACTGGCGAACATTTATACCACAGAAGTCCACCCACTGGAGTGAAGGTTCTGAGCCCCACGTCAGGCTTCCCAACCTGGGGGTCCGGCTACGGGAGGAGGAATTCCTAGAGAATCAGACTTTGAAGCCTAGTGGGAATTGATTGCAGGACTTTGACAGGACTGGGGGAAACAGAGACCCCACTCTTGGAGGGCACACACAAAGTAATGTGTGCATCGGGACCCAGGGGAAGGAGCAGTGACCCTGGGGGAGACTGAACCAGACCTACCTGCTGGTGTTGGGGGGTCTCCTGCAGAGGCGAGTGGTGGCTCTGTTTCACCGTGGGGATAAGGACACTGGCAGCAGAGGTTCTGGGAAGTTCTCCTTGGCGTGAGCCCTCCCAGAGTCTGCCATTAACCCCACCAAAGAGCACAGGTAGGCTCCAGTGTTGGATTGCCTCAGGCAAAACAACCAACAGGGAGGGAACCCAGCCCCACCCATCAACAGTCAAGTGGATTAAGGTTTTACTGAGCTCTGACTGCCACAGCAACAGTCAGCTCTACCCACCACCAGAGCCTCCCATCAAGCCTCTTAGATAGCCTCAACCACCAGAGGGCAGACAACAGAAGCAAGAAAAACTACAATCCTGCAGCCTGTGGACCAAAAACCACAGTTACAGAAAGATAGAGAAGATGAAAAGGCAGAGGGCTATGTACCAGATGAAGGAACAAGAAAAAACCCCAGAAAAACAACTAAATGAAGTGGAGATAGGCAACCTTCCAGAAAAAGAATTCAGAATAATGATAGTGAAGATGATCCAGGACCTCGGAATAAGAATGGAGGCAAAGATTGAGAAGATGCAAGAAATGATTAACAAAGACCTAGAAGAATTAAAGAACAAACAAACAGAGATGACCAATACAATAACTGAAATGAAAACTACACTAGAAGGAATCAATAGCAGAATAACTGAGGCAGAAGAACGGATAAGTGACCTGGAAGACAGAATGGTGGAATTCACTGCTGCGGAACAGACTAAAGAAAAAAGAATGAAAAGAAATGAAGACAGCCTAAGAGACCTCTGGGAAAACATTAAACGCAACAACATTCGCATTATAGGGGTCCCAGAAGGAGAAGAGAGAGAGAAAGGACCAGAGAAAATATTTGAAGAGATTATAGTCAAAAACTTCCCTAACATGGGAAAGGAAATAGCCACCCAAGTCCAGGAAGCGCAGAGTCCCATACAGAATAAACCCAAGGAGAAACACGCCGAGACACATAGTAATCAAAGTGGCAAAAATTAAAGACAAAGAAAAATTATTGAAAGCAGCAAGGGAAAAACGACAAATAACATACAAGGGAACTCCCATAAGGTTAACAGCTGATTTCTCAGCAGAAACTCTGCAAGCCAGAAGGGAGTGGCATGATATACTTAAAGTGATGAAAGGGAAGAACCTACAACCAAGATTACTCTACCCGGCAAGGATCTCATTTAGATTTGATGGAGAAATCAAAAGCTTTACAGACAAGCAAAAGCTAAGAGAATTCAGCACCACCAAACCAGCTCTACAACAAATGCTAAAGGAACTTCTCTAAGTGGGAAACACAAGAGAAGAAAAGGATCTACAAAAACAAACCCAAAACAAATAAGAAAATGGTCATAGGAACATACATATCTATAATTACCTTAAACGTGAATGGATTAAATGTTCCACCCAAAAGACACAGGCTTGCTGAATGGATACAAAAACAAGACCCATATATATGCTGTCTACAAGAGACCCACTTTAGACCTAGGGACACATACAGACTGAAAGTGAGGGGATGGAAAAAGATATTCCATGCAAATGGAAATCAAAAGAAAGCTGGAGTAGCTATACTCATATCAGATAAAATAGACTTTAAAATAAAGAATGTTAAAAGAGACAAGGAAGGACACTACATAATGATCCAGGGATCAATCCATGAAGAAGATATAACAATTATAAATATATATGCACCCAACATAGGAGCACCTCAATACATAATGCAACTGCTAACAGCTATAAAAGAGGAAATCGACAGTAACACAATAATAGTGGGGGACTTTAACACCTCACTTACACCAATGGACAGATCATCCAAAATGAAAATAAATTAAGGAAACAGAAGCTTTAAATGACACAATAGACCAGATAGATTTAATTGATATATATAGGACATTCCATCCAAAAACAGCAGATTACACGTTCTTCTCAAGTGCGCACGGAACATTCTCCAGGATAGATCACATCTTGGGTCACAAATCAAGCCTCAGTAAATTTAAGAAAATTGAAATCATATCAAGCATCTTTTCTGACCACAACGCTATGAGATTAGAAATGAATTACAGGGAAAAAAACGTAAAAAAGACAAACACATGGAGGCTAAACAATACGTTACTAAATAACCAAGAGATCACTGAAGAAATCAAAGAGGAAATAAAAAAATACCTAGAGACAAATGACAATGAAAACACGATGACCCAAAACCTATGGGATGCAGCAAAAGCGGTTCTAAGAGGGAAGTTTATAGCTGTACAAGCCTACCTAAAGAAACAAGAAAAATCTCAAGTAAACAATCTAACCTTACACCTAAAGAAACTAGAGAAAGAAGAACAAACAAAACCCAAAGTTAGCAGAAGGAAAGAAATCATAAAGATCAGAGCAGAAATAAATGAAATAGAAACAAAGAAAACAATAGCAAAGATCAATAAAACTAAAAGTTGGTTCTTTGAGAAGATAAACAAAATTGATAAGCCATTAGCCAGACTCATCAAGAAAAAGAGGGAGAGGACTCAAATCAATAAAATCAGAAATGAAAAAGGAGAAGTTACAACAGACACCGCAGAAATACAAAGCATCCTAAGAGACTACTACAAGCAACTTTATGCCAATAAAATGGACAACCTGGAAGAAATGGACAAATTCTTAGAAAGGTATAACCTTCCAAGACTGAATCAGGAAGAAACAGAAAATATGAACAGACCAATCACAAGTAATGAAATTGAAACTGTGATTAAAAATCTTCTAACAAACAAAAGTCCAGGACCAGATGGCTTCACAGGTGAATTCTATCAAACATTTAGAGAAGAGCTAACACCCATCCTTCTCAAACTCTTCCAAAAAATTGCAGAGGAAGGAACACTCCCAAACTCATTCTATGAGGCCACCATCACCCTGATACCAAACCAGACAAAGACACTACAAAAAAAGAAAATTACAGACCAATATCACTGATGAATATAGATGCAAAAATCCTCAACAAAATACTAGCAAACAGAATCCAACAACACATTAAAAGGATCATACACCACGATCAAGTGGGATTTATCCCAGGGATGCAAGGATTCTTCAATATACGCAAATCAATCAATGTGATACACCATATTAACAAATTGAAGACTAAAAATCATATGATCATCTCAATAGATGCAGAAAAAGCTTTTGACAAAATTCAACACCCATTTATGATAAAAACTCTCCAGAAAGTGGGCATAGAGGGAACCTACCTCAACATAATAAAGGCCATATATGACAAACCCACAGCAAACATCATTCTCAATGGTGAAAAACTGAAAGCATTTCCTCTAAGATCAGGAACGAGGCAAGGATGTCCACTCTCACCACTATTATTCAACATAGTTCTGGAAGTCCTAGCCATGGCAATCAGAGAAGAAAAAGAAATAAAAGGAATACAAATTGGAAAGGAAGAAGTAAAACTGTCACTGTTTGCGGATGACATGATACTATACATAGAGAATCCTAAAACTGCCACCAGAAAACTGCTAGAGCTAATTAATGAATATGGTAAAGTTGCAGGATACATAATTAATGCACAGAAATCTCTTGCATTCCTATACACTAATGATGAAAAATCTGAAAGAGAAATTATGGAAACACTCCCATTTACCATTGCAACAAAAAGAATAAAATACCTAGGAATAAACCTACCTAGGGAGACAAAAGACCTGTATGCAGAAAACTATAAGACACTGATGAAAGCAATTAAAGATGATACCAACAGATGGAGAGATATACCATGTTCTTGGATTGGGAGAATCAACATTGTGAAAATGAGTATACTACCCAAAGCAATCTACAGATTCAATGCAATCCCTGTCAAATTACCAATGGCATTTTTTACGGAACTAGAACAAATCATCTTAAAATTTGTATGGAGACACAAAAGACCCCGAATAGCCAAAGCAGTCTTGAGGCAAAAAAATGGATCTGGAGGAATCAGACTCCCAGACTTCAGACTATACTACAAAGCTGCAGTAATCAAGACAATATGGTACTGGCACAAAAACAGAAACATAGATCAATGGAACAAGATAGCCCAGAGATTAACCCACGCACCTATGGTCAACTAATCTATGACAAAGGAGGCAAAGATATACAATGGAGAAAAGACAGTCTCTTCAATAAGTGGTGCTGGGAAAACTGGACAGCTACATGTAAAAGAATGAAATTAGAATACTCCCTAACACCATACACAAAAATAAACTCAAAATGGATTAGAGACCTAAATGTTAAGACCAGACACTATAAAACTCTTAGAGGAAAACATAGGAAGAACACTCTTTGACATAAATCACAGTAAGATCTTTTTTGATCCACCTCCTAGAGTAATGGAAATAAAAACAAAAATAAACAAGTGGGACCTAATGAAACTTCAAAGCTTTTGCACAGCAAAGGAAACCATAAACAAGACAAAAAGACAACCCTCAGAATGGGAGAAAATATTTGCAAATGAATCAACGGACAAAGGATTAATCTCCAAAATATATAAGCAGCTCATTCAGCTCAATATCAAAGAAACAAACACCCCAATCCAAAAATGGGCAGAAGACCTAAATAGACATTTCTCCAAAGAAGACATACAGACGGCCACGAAGCACATGAAAAGATGCTCAACATCACTAATTATTAGAGAAATGCAAATCAAAACTACAATGAGGTATCACCTCACTCCTGTTAGAATGGGCATCATCAGAAAATCTACAAACAACAAATGCTGGAGAGGGTGTGGAGAAAAGGGAACCCTCTTGCACTGTTGGTGGGAATGTAAATTGATACAGCCACTATGGAGAAGAATATGGAGGTTCCTTAAAAAACTAAAAATAGAATTACCATATGACCCAGCAATCCCACTACTGGGCATATACCCAGAGAAAACCGTCATTCAAAAAGACACATGCACCCGAATGTTCATTGCAGCACTATTTACAATAGCCAGGTCATGGAAGCAACCTAAATGCCCATCAACAGACGAATGGATAAAGAAGTTGTGGTACATATATACAATGGAATATTACTCAGCCATAAAAAGGAACGAAATTGAGTCATTTGTTGAGAAGTGGATGGATCTAGAGACTGTCATACAGAGTGAAGTAAGTCAGAAAGAGAAAAACAAATATCGTATATTAATGCATGTATGTGGAACCTAGAAAAATGGTACAGATGAGCCAGTTTGCAGGGCAGAAGTTGAGACACAGATGTAGAGAATGGACATATGGACACCAAGGGGGGAAAACTGCGGTGAGGTGGGGATGGTGTTGTGCTGAATTGGGTGATTGGGATTGACATGTATACACTGGTGTGTATAAAATTGATGCCTAATAAGAACCTGCAGTATAAAAAAACAAACAAAACAACTAATACTAAACTTTCATTGGGTTATTTGTATGGAAATATGTTAATATAAATGTTTCAGACATTACATGATATTTCTAAAAATCTTATATTTGTATTTGTATGGAAATATGTATGGAAATATGTTAATATAAATGTTTCAGACATTACATGAAATTTCTAAAAATCTTATATTTGTATTTGTATGGAAATATGTATGGAAATATGTTAATATAAATGTTTCAGACATTGAAAAAATAAAAAAATAAAAAATAAAAAAATAAAAAAATTAAAAAAAACTAAAAAAATTACTGAAAATAAAAAAAAATTAAAAAGTAATAAAAAAAGAAAAAAAAAAAAAAAGAAGAGTGCAACAAAACCAAAAAACAAATCCACTAATGATAATGAGTGCTAAAAACTATACTAAAAAAATAAAATAACGGACAAACAGAACCCTAGGACAAATGGTAAAAGCAAAACTATACAGTCAAAATGAAACAAAAAGGCATACACATACACACTCACAAAAAGAGAAAATGGAAAAAATATATATATCTATATATATAAAAAAAGGAAGAGACATCCAAATCAATAAACCAATCTATCAATGATAATAAACTCTAAATACTAAACTAAAATAGACATAAAACCAGAAACAAATTAGATGCAGAAAGCAAACCCCAAGTCTACAGTTGCTCGCAAAGTCCACTGCCTCAATTTTGGTATGATTCATTGTTTATTCATGTATTCCAGAGATGCAGGGTACACCAAGTTGATTGTGGAGATTTAATCCACTGCTCCTGAGGCTGCTGGTAGAGATTTTCCTTTCTCTTCTTTGTTCGCACAGCTCCTGGGGTTCAGGTTTGGATTTGGCCCTGCCTCTGCGTGTAGGTCGCCTGAGGGTGTCTGTTCTTTGCTCAGACAGGACAGGGTTAAAGCAGCGGCTCATTAGGGGGCTCTGGCTCACTCAGGCCAGGGGGAGGGAGGGGTATGGAATGCGGTGCGAGCCTGCAGTGGCAGAGGCCAGCATGACCTTGCAACAGCCTGAGGTGCGCTGTGCGTTCTCCCGGGGAAGTTGTCCCTGGATCATGGGAGCCTGGCTGTGGTGGGCTGCACAGGCTCCCGGGAGGGGAGGTGTGGAGAGTGACCTGTGCTCGCACACAGGCTTCTTGGTGGCGGCAGCAGCAGCCTTAGCGTCTCATGCCCGTCTCTGGCATCCACGCTGATAGCCGCGGCTCACGCCCGTCTCTGGAGCTCATTTAGGTAGTGCTCTGAATCCCTGCTCCTCGTGCACCCCGAAACAATGGTCTCTTGCCTCTTAGGCAGTTCTAGACATTTTCCCGGACTCCCTCCCAGCTAGCTGTGGTACACTAGCCCCCTTCAGGCTGTGTTCACACAGCCAACCCCAGTCTGACCTCTGAAGAAGTTGGAACCTCAGCTCTCAGCCCCGGCCCGTCCCGGAGGGTGAGCAGACAGGCCTCTCGGGCTGGTGAGTGCTGGTCGGCACTGATCCGCTGTGCGGGGATCTCTCCACTTTGCCCTCTGCACCCCTGTGGCTGCGCTCTCCTCCGTGGCTCCGAAGCTTCTCACCCTGCCACCCCTGTCTCCACCAGTGAAGGGGCTTCCTAGTGTGTGGAAATCTTTCCTCCTTCACAGCTCCCTCCCCAAGGGGCAGGTCCCATCCCTAGTCTTTTGTCTCTGTTGTTTCTTTTTTCCTTTGCCCTACCCAGGTACATGGGGAGTTTCTTGCCTTTTGGGAGGTCTGAGGTCTTCTGCCAGCGTTCAGTAGGTGTTCTGTAGGAGGGTTCCACATGTAGATGTATTTGTGATGTATTTGTGGGGAGGAAGGTGATCTCCATGTCTTACTCCTCCGCCATCTTGAAGGTCTCGATTATTTCTTTTTGATATAACAAATGTATTTATAAAAGCACGGGTGCTCTTTAATCATGAATTTTATAACATCAGTGCTAGTTTAATCTTAAGGTAAATTTTATTGCACTCTTAAATTTCACTTAATGTATCTTGAGGTTTATTTTATGTTTTAAAAAAAAGACTCTTTGTGTTCATATTTGCCACCATATTTATATTCACACTCTAGACTCCTTAGGTTTATGCCTGGTGGTAGATTTTAACTGACTGGGACAAAATATTTATATTCCAACCATTTTATTTACTACTTAAAATATTTTTATTATGCTCAAATAAAAGAGGAATCTGCTTCCTTGATAGTTAGATTGTTTGGTTTCTTGAAATAGTTTTGCAAATATATTGCCAACTTGAATTGTTTGACAGTTTTTAATAATTGAAAGTTTTTTTAATAATTACATCAGAAATTAAAACTATGGTATATTGATAATTTGACATTTGAAATAAAATATATGTATTTCTCTTACTCCTGAGGCAAACTTAAAATGTCCATAATTGTTTGTATCCGTCATGAATTTCTGAGAAATAAAATGACTGTCTAAACGACTCTTTATTAGAACCCCCTATTTTAAAAGAAGATTTTTGTCAAGATCCCATTCTACAGGAAAGCAAAATTAACCAAAAACTTCTTGATGTGATTGCCCTTCATGTGTGAGACTCAATTATGGTTCTATTTTTGGGAATCAGGAAAGTTATTCCCTGAATGACAGTACAGGTCAAGACCACCTTTATGCTTGTTAAAGAAGATACTCATCCAGAGACCTTTAGCTTAATGACCCAGTTTCTTCTGCATAAGTTACAGTCTGGGACCTTGGTGGGAACTTTTGAAGCTTCATTAGCCTTTTAGACCTCAGGGGAAACATTAAATTAACAAAAAAGGAAAGAAAGAAACAAAATCTCCAGTCAGTGATTCCAGAGAGACCGGAGCCAACAAACTGTGTTGACTTTCTTGCTTTCCTTAGCTGTGGAACACTGCGTTGAGTTGTGTTTTGATAACTTTGTGTAATTTCTTCTGCCATTTAACATTTGCACCTGTCTGACTCTGTTAAACAGTGTTCCATATTAATAACTTTTGTGTAGTTAGACCATTATTATGCCATACTCATCACATTCTGAAGTAGAATCACCTTCACTGCAGAGTGGAGGCTGGTTCTAATAAGATGAACAGGGAGTCAGGGATTACGAGTCAGATTCTCTAGAGAGAAATGAGAGACAAAGCTATGAATTTGGATGTCACGATGAGAGGTGAGAAAACGACATGGATGAGGTCACCCAGGGAGAGTGTTTAGAATCGAAATCCAGAAAGCCAAAAATATGACCTTTGAATCACCAAAGCAGAACAGCAGGAGATATAGTAGAGGAACCTGGAGAGAATAATGTACTGAAACTAAGAGAGGACACATTCAGCAGCAAGGTGACAAAGGGAGCAGAGAGGCCAATCTTCAGATATATTCAAGAGGGTAGTTTGGGCAATTAGAAGATTCAGTGGATATCGTCAATGAGAAATGTTTTGTTGCTGATCTGTGGATTAAATTGGATAGACCTGAACTGAGGGATAAATAGGAATTCAGAGTTAAAAAAAAATTTTTTTTAAAATAGTTTTAGGTTCTCAGCAAAATTAAGAGGGGTGTACAGAGATTTCCCTTCTGTCCCTCTCCATATGCATAGCTTCCCTCATTATCAGCACCCCCCAACACTCCACCACAGGGGTACCTTTGCTATTACTGATGAACCTACACCTACACATCATAATCACACAACGTCTATAGTTTACCATAGGGGTCACACGTGGTGCTGTACATTTTATGGGTTTGAGTATCTATAATGACATCAATCCATCTGTACCGTATCATTCAGAGTAGTTTCACTGCCCTAAAAATCCTCTGTGCTCCATCTATTCATCCCTCCCCCGACACACCTTCTGACAACCAGTGATCTTTTTGTTTTCTTTTTCCAGGTTTGGAAGTTTCTTTTGTTTAAGTTTAATTTTATTTATTTGTTGTTTTATTTTATATTGGAGTATAGTTGATTAACAATGTTGTGTTAATTTCAGGTGTACAGCAAAGTGATTCAGTTACACATATACATGTATCTATTCTTTTACAAATTCTTTTCCCATTTAGGTTGTTGCAGAATATTGAGCAGAGTTCCCTGTGCTATACAGTAGGTCCTTGTTGGTTATCTATTTTAAATATATTAATGTGTATATGTCAATCCCAAACTCCCATTTTATCCCTCCCCCCTCCCACCTTTCCCCTCTGGTAAACACAAGTTTGTTTTGTAAGTCTGTGGGTCTGTTTTTGTTTTGTAAATAAGCAAACAGTGATCTTTTCACTGTCCATGGTTTTACCTTTTCCAGAATGTCACATAGTTGGTCTCACAGCATATGTAACCTCTTCAGACTGGCTTCTTAGTGACATACATTTAAGTTTCCTTCATATATTTTCATGGCTAGATCGCTCATTTCTTTTCAGCACTGAATATATTCCATTGCCTGTATGTGCCATAGTTTATCAGTTCATCTACTGAAGGATATCTTGGTTGCTTCCAAGTTTTGGCGATTATGAATAAAGCTGCTATGAACATCCTTGTGCAGATTTTGTGTGGACATTAGTTTTCAACTTTTGGGGGGAAGTTCCAAGGGGTATGATTACTAGATAAAATGGTAAGAGTATGTTTAATTTGTAAGAAAAGCCAGACTGTCTTCCAAAGGGGCTGAACCATTTCGCATTCTCACCAGCAATGTCTGAGAGTTCTTGCTTCACATCCTCGCCAGCATTTGGCATAGTCAGTGTTCCAGATTTTGTCTATTCTAATAGGCGTGTACTGGTGATAAATAGCAGTTTAACAAATCGTTGTAATTATAGACCGGTGGACTTTTATTTCAAGAATTGTGCTGTGAAAGATAAGTAAGAAATGGGATGGTAAATAGGTTAGAGTCAGCTAATATACAATGGAATCCCTTCTTCGTTGTCAAAATTTTAACAAATTTTGAAACTTTAACTTTCAAAATTTGGCAACTATTAACAATGGAAAATGTGATGAATAGCCACTGCCCAAGCTTTCTTAATGCCCCCTGCCATCCCAGCTGTCCTGGACACTCCACAGGAACTTAGTAACCATCGCAAGATCCAGTAACTAAGCGGAGCTCTTAGTTCAATGGGAAACACAGGCCCTGACTCAAACTTTTGTATGATAGATGCTGTACTGATTATTAAATAATTTTAATAACATTCCAGGAGGGGGACATTAGGTCAAAGGAGGTTGTGAGCTTTTTGTCTTGTTTTTAAGAAAAGAGAGACTTATGCATGTTCACAGACAGGGAAGGTTTGCATGGAGGTATAAATGTTAAAATCAGTCAGAGATAGAGTGGGAGAAGAATCCAGGGAGCACAGAAGTAGGCATTAGCTTTGGGTGGGGAGGAGACTGTCATTCCTCTGGGGTGGAGGAATAGACTGGGAATAAATATGGACAATTTTGTACATTGGTAGGTAGAAAGATGAAGAATTTCCTAGTCAGGGGCCCTTTATTTTCTGTGTAAATTGGGAGACATTGTCATCAGTATGAGTGGTAGTGAGTCAGGAAGCTTGAGGAGAATTGTAAAATTTTCTGTCAGGCTCTTTCCACATGCCTCCTATTATTGAGTAGATTTGAAGCTCAGGGTACAATGCTGGTATGTGCTTTATCCTTTTTTTTTTTTTTTTTTTAATTTTATTGGAGTAAAGTTGCTTTACAATGTTGTGTTAGTTTCTACTGCAAAGCAAAGTGAATCAGCTATACATATACATATATCCCCTCTTTTTTGGATTTCCTTCCCATTTAGGTCACCACAGAGCGTTGAGTAGACTTCCCTGTGCTGTACAGTAGGTTCTCATTAGTTATCTATTTTATACATGGTATCAATAGTGTATAGGACTGCCCTGGTGGTGCAGTGGTTAAGAATCCACCTGCCAATGCAGGGGACAGGGGTTCGATCCCTGGTCTGGGAAGATCCCACATGCCGAGGAGCAGCTAAGCCCTTGCGTCACAACTACTGAGCCTGTGCTCTAGAGCCAGCGTGCCTAGAGCCTGTGCTCTGCAACAAGAGAAGCCACCGCAGTGAGAAGAACGCACACCACAACGAAGAATAGCCCCCGCTCGCTGCAACTAGAGAAAGCCTGTGCGCAGCAGCAAAGAACCAAGGCAGCAAAAATAAATAATAAATAAAACAAATTTATAAACACAAAACAATAGTGTATATATGTCAATCCCAATCTCCCAATTCATCCCATCCCCCGCCTTTCCCCCTTTGGTATTCATATGTTTGTTCTCTATGTCTGTGTCTCTATTTCTGCTTTGTAAATAAGATCGTCTATACCAATTTTTTCAGATTCCACATATATGTGTTACTATATGATATTTGTTTTTCTCTTTCTGACTTACTTCACTCTGTATGACAGTCTCTAGGTCTATCCACGTCTCTACAAATGACCCAATTTCATTCCTTTTTTGGCTGAGTAATATTCCACTGTGTATTTGTACCACATTTTCTATATCCGTTCTTCTGTGGATGGACAATTAGGTTGTTTCCGTTCCCTGGCTATTGTAAACAGTGCTGCAGTGAACATTGGGGTGCATGTGTCTTTTTGAATTATGTGTTTCATTCTCTTAATTTTAAAAAATGTATCTCAATAGCAGTCATGCTAATAGCAAGAAATATAACTACCATGCCTTCATGCTCCTACATACATATATACTCATAATAAGGTTTTTGTTAGTGATAATATTTACAAAGACGTGATTATTCTATATACTTACTACCCACATTCAACTCTAATTTTTCTCTCTCATCATCATGTTGTAGTCCGTTCATTAGCTGATGTGTAAATATTCCACTAGTTTTTTTTTTTTTTAGTAATTGCGTAGTATTTGATAATATGCTTTAGCCAAATTGATTCAGTTATTTCCCTCTAAATGAATACTTCTGAAGGTTTTTTTTTGCCCCTACAATGTGCAGTGAATAACAGCATACATCTTTGTATACATATACTGGAATTTCTATAGGGATTGCTCAGATTTTTATATTTACATTTGCATCGCTTGGACTTTTGATATTTTAATACATTATTTTCCAAAGGGTTCGAGCAATTTTCACCCCCCTGGCAATTCATTCCCCATTTTTTTACATCTACATCAGCATTGAACATTACTGCTGTTTTTTGTAGGGGGGTAGAAATGTGGGGATATTACTCCCTTTTTGTTTATGTATGATTGAAAGTTAATAGAAATTTCTTAAATATTATCAAGCTAATTTTTTTTCAAGAGTCTCTTGACTCTGGAGAAAATTATTTGGTTCACACAGTCCTTCATCCTTCACTCAGTGCTTTGGGAAGATAGTTCAGTTTTTCTCTTTAGCAACTAGCTCATACACATTAGCCTACTGTGCTGGTCTGGGCTGAAATAAGAGCTTCAGAAATGTTTGAATGCATAATTTTTTCATCCCATAGTTTTGAAATCTGTACCAAAACGGTCTATGTTTTGTTGCCCTGGATACTGAAAAGTTCTGTCAGTTTATTAACCCTGCCTGTTATGATGTGTTATGAGAGAGTAAGATAATTATAAATCATCAAAAAGGGGTGGCTATGATTTCCTTTGAGATGGTACATATTTAGTATCATCAGGAAGGTCTCAGAATTTGCTGAAACAAAGTTCACACACAACTCAATGACAATGAATAAAATCTAGTTTAGAGGTGATAGTAACTAAGGGCCTCTATCATGGTCTGGAATTTGCTTTTTATAATTTCTCTCCTTCTAGATTCTTCTTTCCTTATGTGCTAGCAATAGTGAATTATTCATGGTTCCTGAGATCTGCCATACACATACATTTATTTCTGTAATAAGTCAAGCCATTTTATTGAATTAGAATTCCTTTCCCACATCTCTGCCTGCAAAAATCATATTCAACTGACAAGATTCAGCTCAATGGCAACTCTTTCCTGAAGAGTTTCCCAAATTAAAAAATATATATATTTCCCACTTTTATCAATTGGGTACTACATTTTATATTATCACTATAGTTACACATCGCTGTCTCCTTTGCTAGATTTTAAGAGTTTTGAGATTAGAGACTTTGTCTTACTCATCTTTTTATTTAGCAGTCATTTGTATTACTTGACATCTAGCTCAATGCATCACACGTAGGAGATACTCAATAAGATTGAATGAATGGAAGTGTGTGCAGGTGATGGAATAGGCTAGCTAAACCAGGTTAGGGAAGGTGCAGCTGTCAATGTCCACTGCTGGTTATAAATCCTGAGAACACTGTACTAAGGGCTTCAGGATATAATGAAGCTTGCACTGGGTCAGAACACCCTTTCATAAAACCCTCTGAGAATAAAACAGACCAATAGATTACACAAACAACCCGTGGGATGATGAGCAAAACTGCCCTTGTGTGTTCTTCTCCCTTGAGAGTTAATCACATTTGACCATGTGATTTCATACTTACAGTGTATTTTATATTCAAACAATCCCATATATTTAGCTGGAGAAATTTTACCCAATTTTGATAATTTATAATGCTAGCCACATAATAATTTATATATTCTTATTTTTCTGGTTTTAAAAAGGATATTTAGGTGCTTTTAGGTGTTCACCAATACTCAAGTATCAATTTTAAATACTTGGAGTATATTTGTGAATTAAGAGTAAATATTGTATTGGTTAGAAAAATTTCTGCTGGTAATAGCGTAGTGTGAGTCCAGAGATATCTGCTTCATTTTTAATGCTCTGGTAGTATACTCTCTTTTATAAATTCTTTCATCTCATAACTGTAGATAAATCCCTAAGAACCAGAAAAAATATGATCATAATATTCTGAATTGATTGTTATCTACTACTTTTGGAACTGTAAAATATATATATATATTTAATTTGTAAAGAAGTATGAAAGCTACTCTCTGAAGATGCTAATCCGTACAGAACACTCCATATATGAATTCAGAAGGAGCCTGGAGGAAAGCTTTCTCACATAGACAGATGAATTAGGATACTTAGCTGACAGGGTCATCACTACATTTCTTATTGGAAAAATGGATTTCTACTGCAGGGCTGGAAAATATTAAAAAATTCTCAAGTAGGCTGTAGCATTCAATGAATCATGTCATAAATTGAATGGGAAGAGACTTTGAGCATGTCTCGCAGAATATGGAGTGAGAAAAGGGCCTGCAACATCAGGCCTGCTAGATAAAGAAAAATACCTATGCCAGCAAAGAGAGCTTTTGGGCTTAAGGTAGAAAATTGAATGGTTATGTTTAAGTGAATGCTTCGATAGCATTTTACATAAAAAAAAATCATCTGTTTTTCAGAGTAATATACTGTGCTAAATGCTGTGTATATCATCGAAATTATTTTGCCCCACTTAAAGATTATGGAGAGAAATGCTATCATTGTAGAAGCAGTCATTTTTATGAAGGTGGCCAATGCATAATGCTAATGGTATTTACTCTTTGAGAAATAACTTAGGCATTGAATTTATGCTAGTAATTTAGAGTAGCTTAGAAAACCTAAGGAAGGAAAGAAAGGAGGAAAGAAGGAAAGTCAATGAGTTATCTCAAGTAGAACAAACATAAGTACAACTGGCAAACTGTATCAACGAGTTTTAGAGCCCATGCATATGCAGACTGAAGTTCTATTTAAATTTGTCAAGAGACACGATCTTTTTGGGATATTTTAGTGTCAGCTGGACTTAGTGATTCACACTCTTGTTAGTACAATAAAAGTTTCAGTTTGTGCTAGCAAAGAACAACCATTTTGAAGGAGTATTTGAATTTTGATTCTATGCTTCCACTCTGTGTAAACATGACCTTATTTTGTGCAGGAATTTTGAGACTTTCTTTGATTTTTGTACATACCATGCATCTAAGCCTTAAAGACTAAGATTACATTCTAAGATTCAAAAAGGGTTTCTTTCCTAGTTTAGACATATTTGGGTTTAGAGCAAATGAATGTGAACATATTTAGAAGCAAGGAATTCACTTAACATTTATCTAGTTGATGGTATAAAAGAAATAAAGGGTGGAGGAATAAAAACATTTTGTTTCAAAAGTTTATCATTTAAAAATATATTTTGTTTTTTCTTAAATGTTTAAAATTTCTGTGATTTGAATTACACTGCTGCCAAAAGGGAATGCTGTTTTTTTTAAAGAAAACTCATGAGGCAAGTTTGACTCATAAGAATGATATTTATTTTATATTCTCAGTGACAGCCTGTATTTTAATTTTATGCATGTTGCTCAAGATTTTCAAAAATCTGAGCTGAGGAAGTATTAAAAATGTTGGATATGAGCTTTAAAATTTGAATTATCTTTAATGGACTCCTCCTAAGACCTTAACATGAAAATAGATTGATATAACTTGAATTGCATCACATGTGTCAACTAATGCTTTTCTAGTACTAGCTGTGTTAACTTGTTTGACAGTATTTCAATGACTTTTATTTTGGAAGTTTATTATCCCTTTTTTCTTATTATATTTTTAAGATTTTATTTGAATAGGAAACATAAATCTGCTGAAGCCATGATTGTTGATTGATTCTGTAGTTCATAATTTTAGAAATGAGTTCCAACATTTACTGAGCTACTATTTTGTGTAATGCCCTATGCTACACACCAGAATAGACATAAAAAGTGATGATTAATGATCTTCATGTTTCTAAGTATTTATAGTCAGCCTTCTAGGAAGAAAAAATGTATACATAAAACTATAAATGTGCCAAAATGTCCAACCTTAATAATAAATATATAAAAATGTATTTATATACATTTTTGTGTTCATGAGGGAGGGAGGGAAAATGCATTGGTTGAAATACTGCATAAAAGGTGAGTCATTGGAATTTAGCCATATAAGGAGTCACATGAGGTAGTGTGTGAAGGAGCAGGGGCATTACAGGAAGAGAGAGGAACATGAACACAGCCACTGATATATGCAAATGTGTGATGTATTTTTGGAGTGGCAAATTGACTGGTATTGGTAGACCATGGGTTTTCAGAGGAAAGTTGGCAGAAAATGGGATAAAAACATAATTTTAAATTTCTTATAAAAAACGTGGAGATCTGCAAAGTTCTTAAATAGGGAAACTATAGAGTCATAACACATTTTTAGAAAAACAATGCTAGCGGCTATATGAAGCACATGTGGCTGGCCCGGCATATTGAGGGAAGGGAGATACATTTGGTTGTATCTGAAATAATTTTTGGTGAAAGATAAACTTTCCAGATGCAATGTTAATAAAAAGGAGAAAACATCTGCAAAAAATAAAATGCATTTCCTATTGCCATGACTTGGTGACTGACTGGTATGAGAAGTAAGGGAGAAGATAAAGGATTAAAGATGAATGAACTCACGATTTCAAGCTTTGGTGGCTTCAGGGAGAGTGATGCCTTCCATAGATAAGGGACACAGACACTTTTTTTGTGGGGGGATACTCTTTTAGGCATGGGAAATTAATATATATTTGGGAGTTTTATATCTATCTAATATTGAAGCTTCATGGTAGATTTTACCAGGATAAGAAATAAAGTATAAGAGAAGGGAACATAGGCTTTAACAAAACACAGTGAGGGGCTTCCCTGGTGACGCAGTGGTTAAGAATCCGCCTGCCAATGCAGGGGACACGGGTTCGAGCCCTGGTCTGGGAAGATCCCACATGCCGCGGAGCAACTAAGCCCGTGCGCCACAACTATTGAGCCTGTGCTCTAGAGCCTGCGAGCCACAACTACTGAGCCCACGTGCCACAACTACTGAAGCCTGCATGCCTAGAGCCTGTGCTCTGCCAGAAGAGAAGCCGCCACAATGAGAAGCCCGTGCACCACAATGAAGAGTAGCCCCCGCTCGCCGCAACTAGAGGAAGCCCGCACGCAGCAACGAAGACCCAATGCAGCCAAAGAAAAATAAAATAAATAAATTTATAAAACAAAACAAAACAAAACAAAACAAAACAAAACACAGTGAGAAAGAATATACTGAAAACCATGAAATAATCTTATTTTAATTACTTCGGAAAAAATACAATTTCAAGAAGGGTAGTGACAATCAACAATTTTAGAAGTTACATAGAGTCTTAGAAGGATGAAGATTGAGAAGAGGATGCTGGGCACTTCCCTGGTGGTCCAGTGGGTAAGACTCTGTGCTCCCAATGTGTAGGGCCCAGGTTCAATCCCTGATCAGGGGACTAGATCTTCCATGCATGCCGCAACTAAGAGTTTGCATGCTGCCACTAAGAAGTCCACATGCGGCAACAAAGATCCCGCATGCCACAACGAAGACCCGGCACAGGCAGAATGAATTAATTTTTTTTTTTTTAAAGATATGATAAATTGATGTCCTTTAAAAAAAAAAAGAGAGCGAGAAAAGGATGCTGGATTTGAGAAGCAGATCATCAGTGATCTTTAAGACTGGGTTCCCTGGAAGCTGAGATTCTAGTGCGTGTGATTTATTGAGGGATTGCTCTCCAAGGAAACTTCTGAAATTATCAGGGAATCATGATACGGGAAGGAAACAGGCTCGCATGGAGTCTAGCTTCAGCGTGATTCCAGGGGGAGCTCTAGAGTAGAGATTGCACCAGAGTCTTGAGAAGAATGGCCTGGGCCTTTATAGCCCTACATCAATCAGTCATTGGTATGGGCTAGTGATTGCAAGTATGAACCTCCAGGCAGGAGGTTTCCTTCAGCCAAGCGCATTCACCCAGGAAAGGTGTCTTAATGACCCCTCAGCAGCCAACGGCACAGCAGCTAGGGGAGGACTCTGGCCTGGTCAGTGGGATTTGGTGTGGTGCACACAATGTCTTCCACAATCTTTAAGAGAGCAGTCTCATTTGAGTTGTGGTTGCAGATACTAGACTGCAGTAATCTAAGGAATGAGACTAAGGGGACACAGTAGCTAAAAGGGATATTACAGGGCCAATCTGTTTATGTTTTTTAGATTTAAGAAGATTTGGTAATTTTTGAGAGACCAAGAGTAAAACGGAGAAAGAAATATGGCTCCTATCAGGGCAAAAATGAACTGTAACCAAAGATGGCATGAAGTGTTCAGCTTTGGAAAGTCAAGGTTCCTTTAATAGACGGTTAACTTCTTGTCAATAGAGTAATATGGTAATATGGTAACATAAAAATTTTTGTTGTGATTGTTATTTGTTTCCTTTTGTCTTAATAGAAAGGGTAGGTTTAGAACTGCGGTGTGCCAGTAAATTTTTAACTGTCTCTCTAGAGAAAATTAAAAAGCCCTGATTTGTAGTGTTTGTCAATTTCTGTAGTATAAAGGTGTAAATATTCTCACCACAGCCAATTTCAAACTACCAGTGATGACCTCAAGTGGCTTGCAAGAGTCCTGAAAATGTAGCAATCAACTCTGCTTTGGAATAACCTTTGATTACTGTGGGAACTTTCAAATTAACCTTAGTGAGAAAAAAGTTAAGGATGCTCTTCTTGAAACCCTTGCCTCTACCATTGAAAAGTAAAAGGTTGCAATAGTTCATCTCTGAGAATAATGGAGAACCTAGGATTTATTCATAAAGCCAAACATGATACAAGGCTGTTATTTTAGGATGGCTCTGATATTGAATATACAGTGATCATCCACACAAAAGAATGCTAGTAATAAACTCATGGATTCTATTTTTATGATACAATAATTAATGTCTTTAATGTTTGACCTTTGAGAATTTTTTAAAGTGTGTTTCTTTGTTTTAAATCAGTGAAGCTTATTTATTGGGTTCTAGTGTCACATCTCAACACAGAATTCTTAGATATTTCTAAACTGAAAAATTTGGTAAGAGTTTGCTTTTTAGTTCATTTAATCTTAATGAGTAAATTCAATTTTGCCTCAACCAGGAAGGCACAAACAAAAGGCCTTTGCTCTTCTCCTGCAATTCTGTTCTGCCTGCAGGGTTTTATGAAGAAAGGAACTATTCCATCAATAGACTACAAACTATTAATAAAAATAATAAATATTATTTACCTGTTTGAGTGCTTTTCCTATATTTTATAACAACCCTGTAAGGGGATATTGTTATTATTCTCCCTTAAGAAATAAAACTTGGTTAAAATTCAAGATTTTTCACTTATAAGATGCATGATTTGCAAAGAATATTTAAATTCTCTAAGCTTCTGTTTTTTCATCAGTAAAGTGGAGACAGTGGTACATACCCCATAGCAGTTTGTTAGGTCATGGCTAAATTAGACCATGGTTAATAATACTTTAACTGAAGCATTAATCATCGTCATTCATTTCAGTCCCCATTATCTTTCCCTCTTGGCTGAAAGAGGCACAGTGGACAGTTAAATCTATGCACAATTGAATGGGCATGTGGGAAACTGTTTCTTCCTTCTACACAGAAGGATTTGTGGGGCTCCCCGTACATTCCACGAAAGTACATGTGTGGTCGTGAGAAATTTTAAACATTACCTAGCCTTTCCCTGACATGCACATGCAATTTACTAAATCATGTAATCAAACCAAATTCTAATATCATTAGATTCATTTCACAACCTCTCAACTTAACTTATAACCACAAGCTTCATGTTTTATCTTGAAGGATAAAACAACACCTCTTGAACCATATTTGTAATGCACTAAATGCTAAGTTCACCTAGGGCAACAATTTCAAGTTTTAGGGTTTTATTCAAAGTTTCACTCTTTTATCAGTCATGGGTTTAGTAAATTAGTACTTCCTTGGAATAGAAGTAAACGTGTAAACTGAATGTGATGTTTAAGTAGTAACTTTTGGAGTAAGTGAAGCAGCTTTAGGACATTTGTATCTTTTGTGAAGTGAAAATTCACAGAGTGAAGCACAAATTCTCAGAGTAAAGCACTTGTGTGCTTAGGCTTCCCATCCATTGACTGTTTTTTTTTTACTTTAAAAAAAAAAATTTATCTATTTATTTATTTATTTTTGGCTGCGTTGGGTCTTCGTTTCTGTGCGAGGGCTTTCTCTAGTTGTGGCAAGCGGGGGTCACTCTTCATCGCGGTGCGCGGGCCTCTCACTGTCGCGGCCTCTCTTGTTGCGGAGCACAGGCTCCAGGTGCGCAGGCTCAGTAGTTGTGGCTCACAGGCCCAGTTGCTACGCGGCATGTGGGATCCTCCCAGACCAGGGCTCGAACCCGTGTCCCCTGCATTGACAGGCAGATTCTCAACCACTGCGCCACCAGGGAAGCCCTTTTTTTGACTTTTGAATGGCTCTTTACTGAAGACAAAATGGAGAGAGCTAAGCGTAATTCTAAACACTTGGATACCCCTGCAAGTGTGGTCAAATGTTTTTTCTCCTCCAAGCGCTCTCCTGTTTCCTTTTATCAAATTGGCCAATCTTATCTCAGTGCTCTAAAGAAAGCTTTGGAAGTACCCTAGAATGAGAGAAAGTTTCTCAATGTTTGTGGGAATCAAAGAGACTTTTGAGAAAATGGATAATATTAATGGAAAAAACGTATATTTTTCCCTAAATTAGAGAAGTCATTGAAGTGAAGTCTAAGTTCAATGAAACAATATATGCTTCATTATAATTTTGTGCGGTTGAAATAGGTATGAAAGTATGATTGACAATTAGAAATACAATTACTGTAAGTAGCAACTCTTTTAAAACAGACTTCATTTCTGTTGGCAGTTAAATAGGTTTCTGCATGACATTTATTATGTGTGTACATATACATACACACTTAGATTAGAACAGATTATTGCCTTTACGGTAAGTGTGTCATAGATCAATGAGGAAAAAAATGCTCTATTCAAAGAGAAACTATGTACAGTTAGACATGGTCTCCTTTCTTTCAGCTGTTGTGAATTATGATCCTGGTTTATTATTCAGAGGGGAAAATAATCGTTTTCCGTAAGATATGATGTAATATTTCTGCTTTGGTTCCAAATTTCAAAGTGAAGAAAAAGTTAGTAACATCAAAAGAATAATGAGAAATATTTTCCCTGGTTAAAATATATCTTATAAATATAAAACGAAGGAGATAAGGGAGTATTTAGAACTAGTGGTACAACTTAAAAAAATTCTCCTAATCTTGTTGATAGTATAATTGGAATTACATCTCCTGGTTTAATTATCGCTGAGATTATTTTTTAAATAAAGACATATGTTGGCAAGAAATTTTATCTCATTTTCAAAATAAATGCCCTTTAATGACCATATGTCTGATTGTTTAATAAAATAGTTATTCTTTGTAGACTTGTAATAGAAAATACATTCTTGGGTGCTATACTCTTTCCATCATTTTGGAGAACATCATTCTAGTTGAGCAAAATACTTTTTATATTTAGATATAGAAGTAGCCTTCTAGAGTAGTAGTAACAGTAGTAGTAGTATACTATAGTAGTAGTACTGTAGTAGTAACAGTTGCTGTTGTACATTTATTTCATGTACCTGTTTGTTTTTTGGATAGTGAATAAATCAGTTCACAGTGAAGAAATAAGCTGTTTCTTTTCTGTCCTAAACTTTTCATCTAAGAGTCATGATTACTGATTTGAACAAGTTTGATACTGAGTATTTGAATGCCAGTTTTTATTTGATTGTCCATTTTATTCCTTATTTACTTCACCCAGAAAAGTGATTTGCTCTGTTTTGTTAAGGAGGAAGCTCAGTTCTTTAGTGTGGCCTCTCAGTTTGTTTGTTGGATGACCTGGACAGAAATTATTTATTCAGTTTTTTAGTTGAAAGAATATTTATTGGATGTTGCGACATACCACAAACAATGGTAGAAACTAGGAATGAAAGCTGTAAGTAGGCTTATCCCTGTCCTCAGGAGCTATGATGAGTGGAGAGGGTTGAAGTGGATACAGTGAGAGAGGGGTGCATTTAGGAATGTGCCACAGGTGCCTTGCCTACAGGGAATGTTTTCTGGAGAGGGCTGTGCTTTCGAGAGTCAGAAGAGAAGGAAGTAGAAATGGAGGAGAAGGAGGAAGTAGATGCAGCCAAGGACAAAGGTAGAAAGGAAGGTGTGTGGGAGAGTTGAACTTGTTTCATAAGTGAGGTATACGTTGATAACTAGATTAGAGAAATACAGTATTTGAACTAGTCTCTTAAACCGTAGTGGTCAAGATTTCCAATATGTGTCTTCTACAGAGATTTCCAGAGTTTGATCCATTAAAAGTCCTGTGTATTTGAAAGTGAATTGTTATGCAAATAATTTACAAGATATTATGCCAGTAGCCTTGTATAATGAGTAGCTTTAAAAAAATCCAAGTATTTCTTAAAAGATGTTTTTTGTGCAGTATGATTATTTCCAAGGCTTAATCACAATGGCTATGGATATTTTATTATTTTGAATCCAGTAATGCTTAAATGTGATACAATTTTTAGAGATGCTGTGTAAAAATTAGCTCTTGGTTTATTAAAAGAAAGTGGTAAACTCCTCTTAGCTTTTCCTGCTAGCTCTGCAATTCTAAAATCTCTCCCTTCCACCCATGTGTTACAAACCTGTAGATCTTTCCTTGGTGTGATTATGCATGCGTTGCTCCTATTGGGTCTTCATATCATATACATGCCTGTTTCAAAACCATGCAACTTTCAACACACTGCCACCTGCCCCTTTAGTAGGATGACATGACATATATTCCTACATTCAGAATTACCAGTGTTTTTGTGTCTGACTTTCCAAGCTTGTTTACCCCAGACAATGCTCTCTACCGAAGCACCATCTCCCCTGACAAGACTGCTTTGAAAAGGAGTGAGTGAAATTTGCAATTCATTGTCAGTGTACCACACATGGTTTAATAGCTCTACAGACACTTGCAAAAATGCATATATATGTGTGTGTGTATGTATAGATATATATGCATACATACACACACACACATATATAAAAGCTTTCAGTGTTTTTCATATCTAGCCAAGTCCTATGTTCAAACAGTTTTCTTGCTGAACTTTAATAAATAAAATGATGAAATCTTCTGTATTCTGTTTGAATTATTGGAGGGAGTCTGGAGAATTACCTGCTTATCTGCTTATCTGCCCTGTAATGTATACCCCTGAGTGTCTATAGTGCACAGTTTGAAAATTATTGCCTTAAGTCAAAGAACAAAATATCAGTTTCTAATAGTAGAATTTCAGTCATCTTCAACTAATATCTTTTGATGAAGGGAAAACTCCAAAAATCACACAACCTATAAAAATCTTTTATGTTTAATGTCAGGTGTGGTGCAATACGATGCATATATCAAGAAGGGAGTGTTTGTTTTTATTCAGTTGCTTCTGAAATATACATGAGATGATGTCATATAATTATGGAATATTAGATCTGAAAGGGACTACAACATCAAGTCATTCATGCCTTCAATTTAAAGATGAGGATAGGTCTTCCCTGGTGGCGCAGTGGTTGAGAGTCTGCCTGCCAATGCAGGGGACACGGGTTCGAGCCCTGGTCTGGGAAGATCCCACGTGCCGCGGAGCAACTGGGCCCGTGAGCCACAATTGCTGAGCCTGCGCGTCTGGAGCCTGTGCTCCACAACAAGAGAGGCCGCAATAGTGAGGCCTGCGCACCGCGATGAAGAGTGGTACCCGCTTGCCACAACTAGAGGAAGCCCTCGCACAGAAACGAAGACCCAACACAGCCATAAATAAATAAAAAAACAAATACTTAAAAAAATAAAAAAATAAAGATGAGGATAGTGAGGGAAAAAATTTAAAGAGGATTGCTCAAGGTCTAACAGGGTAGGGGCAAAGATGAGTCAGGAATTTAGATTTCTTTGTTCTCTCTTCCTATATACCAAACTGAGCGCTTAATTATATATTGTTATTGCTGGATTTTCTATCTTGCAACAGAGGGGTTTCAGGTCAATATTTGTTCGAAGTTACAATGCAGTATTTTGTAGGAATATCATATTCAAAGTTTAGCAATGCAATATAAATATCATCAAATTGACTACAAATCCATCACTTTATCTTCTATGCTTTTAATTAAATCTGCCTTAATACTATAGAACAACCAGGGGCAATTTTGCCTCTCAGGTGTCAGTCTTCAATGTCTGGAGCAATTTTTGATTGTCATAACAAAGAATTTTCCAGCTCAAAATGTCAAGCGTGCCAAGGTTGATAAGCTTACTGTAGGGGATTTAATGGTGCCCTCTGCAACATCTAAATGTAATGAATGACATGTTTTCTATATTAGTTAAAAAGAAGCCTGGTCCTCCCTATCATACTAGATTTTAAACTTTAGGGTTGTCCCTACCTTACAGTATTTCATATTTTGGTGAAGAGTTTCAAATGTTGTCATCTTTATTTTATAGACTTTGATCCTCTTGCCTTTTGTTCTAAGTTTTTTGTTTTTTGTTTTTTTTAAGTCTAACCTCACAAGAATGCCAGTGCTTTTCCGTTTTGACTATTCAAGTTCCATTTGTCAGATATATCTCCAGCTCTATAGAAAAATCTGTTGTATTTTAGCTGGGGTTCCACCATAGATCTGCCCTAGAATAAACTTGTGTTTTCTGTTTTTGTGTGTCTTCTGGTATTTATTTGCCTTTTAGGTTCTGTCCTTATTAATGATTTATGATTTCATGTAATGATTAATAATTCTTTTTTATATATTGAAGAAATATTTATTGAGTCCAAGGAATATAAGCTAAATACCTACCTGCCCTTTTGGAGCTCAGTCTTTTGGAGGATGTACATAAATGAACTTGTAAATAAAATGTGATATGATGATAAAGAATGTGGAAGCTGCAATGGATGCACATAATAGGGGCATCTAATCCAGGCTTCAGCCATCAGGAAAGTGACATTTGAGCTGAGACCTGATGAATGAAGTGGGGAAACGTATTGTTTCTGGCAAAGAAAACAATACGTTTAAACACTTAAGCCATGAGACACAGACAGTGCCCCACAGGATTTAAAAGGCATTTATGAAATAATGTAGAGCTTGGAGAACTCATTTCATATGTATTCACTCATGAACAACCATTGATAGAATGTCTAGTCCAAGACTGTCACTATTCTAGACATCAGAAGAACAGCACTGAGAAAGCAACTGAAGGCTGCCCTCATGTAGCTGACATTCTAGTGCGGTAGCTTATTAGTATTATTTATCTGTATAGGTTACTTTTCATAAAAAGGTTTCCCTCTGTGTACAAAGTTGTGAATGCAGTATAAATCTGTAGGCTGAGCAATGCACTGAGTGGTAAATTAAAGGAATATATTTTGAAAATCATAAAAATAATGTTAAGTTGTTGTTAATTTGAGAAACATTACAAATTTATTGAAGAAAATTTGATATCCAGTTTCTAATTCTTCAAGCTCTCCTTTCAGTGTTTCTCTTTCTCTTGGAATACATGGCTTGTTGTAGATGAGAGTTTTCCTTTTGGAGAGGGTTTATTCCTTTGTTCAGTTAAAGTATTAGAGTTGATTCTGCAGATATATTGATCAACAGTACTTACAGGGGCTTCCCTGGTGGCGCAGTGGTTAAGAATCCACCTGCCAATGCAGAAACATGGGCTCGAGCCCTGGTCCGGGAAGATCCCACATGCCGCGGAACAACTAAGCCCGTGCACCACAGCTACTGAGCGTGCACTCTAGAGCTCACGAGCCACAACTACTGAAGCCCGCGTGCCTAGAGCCTGTGCTCCGCAATAAGAAAAGCCACCGCAATGAGAAGCCTGCACACTGCAACAAAGAGTAGCCCCCACTCACCACAACTAGAGAAAGGCCGCATGCAACGAAGACCCAACGCAGCCAAAAATAAATTAATTAATTAAAAAAAAAAACAGTACTTACAGAAGGAACGTATTTTAAAGCAGCATAGAAATTAAAGCACCTTTTAGAAAAGTGATTCCCTGCTCTTACACTAAGACCTACTAAAAAACTTTACACAGGCGTTGCAGCATGAAGAGACTTAACAGTGACTTCCATTGGGTTAGATATGGCTAAAGAATGAACAGAGGATAAGTAAGTAGTATTCTGTAAAAAAAACTGCATTCATGGGAAATTTAAGGAATTTCTAGAAATATAATCAAGCAATTGTATTATTTTTTACCACACTTCTAACTGGTGAATATTTCTCAACAACAACATTCATGAAGTCAACTTTGAAATATAAAAAGATTTTATAATTCTTTGAAACCATATTTCAAGTGTCCTGATTTCAGCTTAGTCATGTTAGAATAAAAGTAAAGTCATTCAAGAAGCTTATACTAGAGAGAGCTGTTTCGAAGTCATAAGATTTTATTAGATACAAACAGAAAATGTGGTGTGGTTGGCAAACCCTACATTGGGTTTTGAAATTACTGTGCTACCAGTGTGTTCCAATCAATGAGAACTTTTCAGCCGTGAACTTTTATTGATTTGTATTCCTCAGAGTAACATAAATAGCTTTCCTTAAGTCTTCCAATTTCACTATCATTATTTTTTTTCTGAAATCTCTGCTTTTAGAAGGTATATCTATGCACTTACTTTTTTGCTTTCCAACTCCTTCATTTTTTTTTTAACATCTTTATTGGAGTATAATTGCTTTACAATGTTGTGTTAGTTTCTGCTGTATAACAAAGTGAATCAGCTATACATATACATATATCCCCATATCCCCTCCCTCTTGCATGATCTCCCTGTGCTATGCAACTGCTTCCCACTAGCTATCTAGTCTACATTTGGTAGGGTATATATGTCAGTGCTACTCTTTCACTTAGTCCCAGGTTACCCTTCCCCTTCCCCTTGTCCTCAAGTCCATTCTCTATGTATGCATCTTTGGTATCAGTGTTCTATATAAAGTAAGGGAAAAAAGTTATGGTATAACCAATTAAATTATTCCAGAACAGTTAAATTATACTATTAATACTTTAATGGGAACAATACTTTTAGCTTTTGAGGAACAAATAAGTTTACTGAAAATTTCAAACAGCAAAGAACTGGAATGTTTCAACTGCTTCTTTTCACTTTTAAAAATTTATGTGAAACCCAGCCCTCAAATCCATGCTATTGAGAGATGTATTTTCAAAATTTGTTGAAAAAAATAGGAATTTAGTTTTTAGACTTACCATTTAATGGTCAGAATAAGAATTCAGTACTTGCCAAGACATGCTTGGTTTTTCTCTACTCTCTAAGATGTTAATTATTATACATTGCCTAGAAATGTGAATAAACATATTAAAGAGCAGTCACATTGCACACTGAAGCATAATTACATTGAAATATTTATGTTGCTGTTTTAAAAAATCATCCATTTGAATTGTTTTTTATCGTGTTTTCAAACTTTATATTTCAGAAAATATGACAGTAACAATTGATAAGGAAGGCTGATAATAAATGTTGACAGACTTTATCTTCTGTAAGGTGAGTTTTAACATGCTTTTCTAACTAGTTCCAAGTAACTATGGAAGAAAGTGAAAAAAATGTAGCTTCACACTTCATTGACTTTTCAGCTCTTAACATTATAGTCATATCTAAGCAGTGAAATCTTGCTTAATCTTCCTTTAAAATATCTATAAAATGTGTATTTTGCCACTAGCCATTACAACCATGAAAATCTACATTCAAACATGCATATAAAAATCAGTCACTCTTTCCTGATATAATAGAGTTGTGGAAAATTAGTCCTAATGGTGTAAGGACTGCTTACTTTGTACTAATCATAGTACTTTCTACTGTAAAATAATAGTACCATTCTAAATTGGATATATGAATGAGTCAAAATTGGCAATAATCCCTAATAACTTAAAATTAACATATAGAACCAAATCCTTGATTAATGCAACCAAAGCAATTATTACTAGGACATGAAAAAGGAAAAGCATGATTGTTTTTCTTTATATAAAGCTTAGGTTTAGTGGTACTCCAAAACTCTGAAGACTTAAAATAAACTCTGTTGCTTCTATCTCTAGTACACTTGTAAACTACACTTTAGATATTCTACTTTCTTTGATGGTTCAGTTTAGCTACTGAGTTTTCAATCTTAGCTTTTCGTTATTTTTTAACATTATTGAAACATTATCTTACTGGGGGAAATTTACTTATATTGAAATGTGTAGATTTAATGTTAAATGTACAAGTCAATGAGTTTTAAGAAACATATACAGCCATGTACCCAAAGCCTAATCAAAATACAGAATATTTCCACACCCTAGAAAGTTCCCTGTGCCCCTTTCTAGTCATCCCCCAACTCCCATAGGCAACGCCATTTCTTTTTTTCTTTTTTATAAATTTATTATTTATTTATTTATTTTTGGCTGCATTGGGTCTTTGTTGCTGTGGATGGGCTTTCTCTAGTTGTGGCAAGCGGGGGCTACTCTTCCTTGCCGTGTGTGGGCTTCTCATTGCGGTGACTTCTCTTGTTGCGGAGCACAGCCTCTAGGCACGTGGGCTTCAGTAGTTGTGGCATGCAGGCTCAGTATTTGTGGCTCGCGGGCTCTAGAGAGCAGGCTCAGTAGTTGTGACGCACAGGCTTAGTTGCTCTGCGGCATGTGGGATCTTCCTGGACCAGGGCCCGAACCTGTGTCCCCTGCATTGGCAGGCGGATTCTTAACCACTGCACCACCAGGGAAGTCCGGCAATGCCATTTCTGAAGTCTATCTCCATGTATTAGTTTAGTGTGTTCTTAGACTTTATGTATTTTGCATCTGCCTATTTTTGTTCCACACATATTCTTGATATCCATTCATGTTGCATGCATTGGTAGTTCATTATTTTTATTAATGAGTATTATTCCATTACATGACTATACTAGAAGTTTTTTATCCATTTTCCTGTGGATGGACATTAATTTTTTTCATACATGTCAATTACTTTTAGTAATGCTGCTATAAACATTTTTGTAAAAACCTTTTTCTGAACATATTTCTATTTCTTTTGTGTAAATGCCTAGAAGTAGAATTGCTGAATGATAGAATACTTCTATATTTAACTTATAAGTAACTGGAATAGTTTTCAAGAATGTGTACATTATTTTAGTTTTCCATCAGCAAATTGTGAGAGTTTGAGTTTCTTTATATATTCATCAACATTTAGTGTTGTCATTTTTTCCATCCCAGTGGGGAAGGAAGTATTTCTTTGTGGTTTTAATTTACATTTCCCACATGATGTAAGATGCTAGGCGCATTTTCATTTGTATCTTGGTCGTTTGTATTCTTCTCTTTTGAAGTATCTAAGTCCTTTGGTTATTTCCAAATTTGCTTGTCTTTTTATTATCGATGTGTAGAGTTTCTTTACCTATATAGGATACAAGCTCTTTGTCAGGTATGTTTTAAATATGTTATCCCAGTCCATGGCTTGTCCTTTTATTTCAACAGAGTCTTTTGGCAAGAAGTTTTTTTTTTTTTAAAGGAATTCTATTATTAATTGTTCTTTTATATTTATTGGTACATATATCCTGTCTAAAAAAATCTTTCCTTTCCTAAAATGAGGAAGATAGTCTCTTAAGCTTGAAAGCTTTATTCTATAATCTCTGTAGTTTTAGACTTCACACTTAAATCTGTTAGAGACCTGAAATTAAGTTGGTGTATCAAGTGATGTAGGACTTAAGCTTTTTTTCTTCCTTTGTGCTTATAAAGTTGTTTCATCTCCTTTTGTTGGAAAAATTTGTCCTTTCCAATTTGAATTGTCTTAACGCCTTTGTTGAAAACCAAATGACAAAATATGTGTTCGTATTTTTTTTTTTTTCTGCTTTGTTGACCTACGTATCTTCACTTACCCTGCTACCACACTGTCTTGATTATGGTAGCTTTTTTTTTTTTTTTTTTTTTAATATTTTCTTCATTCATTCTTTTTTTTTTTTTAAATTTTATTTTATTATGGCTGTGTTGGGCCTTCGTTTCTGTGCTAGGGCTTTCTCTAGTTGCGGCAAGTGGGGGCCACTCTTCATCGCGGTGCACGGGCCTCTCATTACCACGGCCTCTCTTGTTGCAGAGCACAGGCTCCAGACGCGCAGGCTCAGTAACTGTGGCTCACAGGCCTAGTTGCTCCGCGGCATGTGGGATCTTCCCAGACCAGGGCTCGAACCTGTATCCCCTGCATTGGCAGGCAGATTCTCAACCACTGCGCCACCAGGGAAGCCCTATGGTAGCTTTTATAAGTCTTGAGCTAGGAATATTAAGTTCTCCAACTTTTTGCTTCTTTATCATTATTTTTATTTTTCTACTCTGGGTCCCATATATTTCCATATAAAATTTTAAATCAACTAGTCAATTTCTTCAAAATATCTGATGGGATTTTGATTTGGATTAAATCTAATAACCAAATTGGCTAAATTTGGCACCTTAACACTATTGAGTCTATTCAGTCTTTTAATTCATTAATATGGAGTTAGGTCTTATTTAATTTCTCACAGCAATGGTTAGTGGTTTTCAGAGCAGGATTTTTTGTATATTTTTGGTTAAGTTATTTTTTTTGATGCTAGTAAATAGAACTGCATATTGAAATAAAATTTACTTTATTTTTACATATGGATTGTGTGTCCTCTATTATAAATTTCTTATGAGTTTCTACATAAATGATCATCTCTGTTAATAAGACACTTCTTTGGCTTCTTTTCCAAATTTTGTATTTTATTCATTTTTCTTGCTTATTGTGCTGGTTCAGACTTCCAGTACAGTGTTAAGCAAAAGTCGTAAAGACAAGCATGTTTGCCTCATTTCCAGTATTAGGGAGAACTCATTCAATATATAATCATTAAGTATAATCGGTAGTATTATATATTGTAGATGCCCCTCTATAAGACTGAGAAAGTTTCCTTCTACTTTTAGTCTGCTCTGAGAGCTTATCATGAATACTTATTTAATTTTGTCAGAAGTGTTTCTCCATCTATTGAGATCCTCATATGGGTGTGTCTTTTTTATTCTCTTAATAAGTTCAAATACATTGACTTATTTTTTCGGATATTAAAGTACCCTGTCATTAGTACACTAAGTCCCATTTACTCATGATGCATTTATTATCTTTCTTATTTGCTGAATTTGATTTTCTAATGTTTTAAAAGAACTTTTGCATGAAATCTCTCTGCCAAATTTTGATATTAGGGTGGTACTGAGATTGTAAATCAAGTTAGTATGTTTATCCCTTAGTCTACTTTCTGGAAGAGTTTATATACAATTGCCATTATTTCTTCCTTAAATGTTCGAGAGAATTCATCAATCTATGACTGAAATTTTCAAACTATGAATTTAATTTATTTAATAGATACAGAACAACTCAGGTTATCTACTTCTTATTAAATAAGCTATGGTAATTTGTCTCTTTGAAGAACTTTACCTAATCTGTCAAATTTATGAGCATGAAGTTGTTCATAATATTCAATTATTATCATTTGAGTACCTGTAGGATCTGAAATGATATTCCATCTTTCATCCTTTTTTTAACATTAGTCTTGCTAAGGTTTAAAATTTTATGAATCTTTTCCAAAAAACAACTCTTCAGTTTGCAAATATTTCCTAGTATTTTTAAATTTCATTTATTTCTTCCACTGCTTCTATTACTTTATTTTTTCCACCTTCTTTTTATTTAATTTGCTTATAATTCTCTTGTTCTTTAGCTGACTTTTAAACATGTGGATGTTTTTCCAGTAGAAACATTTTATATGATCGAACTATCAACACAAATTTAATTTCACCGCATAAATGATGTTATTTTATGATATTTTCATCATTTTGTATTATTTTCTAAATTATCTTTTGATGTCTTTTATGAACTATGGGAGACAAAGTATTTTCTTTAATTTACAAATATTTGGGGAATTTCTAGGTATCTTTTATGGCATTGATTTCATATTAAATGCTACTCTGGTCAGAGAATATATTATGTAAGATCTAAAACCTGAAATTTGTTGGAACTTAATATTTGGCTCAGCATATGGCCTATCATGGTGAATGTTACTGTTGTTTTTATTATGGTAAAAACATATAACATAAAACTTACTATCTTAACCATTTTTAAATGTGCAGTTCAGTGGAATTTAGTATATTTATATTGTTTTGCACCCATCAGCACCATACATCTCCAAACTCTTTTCGTCTTGTGTAAACGAAACTCTATACCCATTAGACAGTAACTCTCCGTGACTCCCTCCCCTCAGGCTCTGGCAATCACCACCATTCTATTTTCCTTTTTTTAAAAAAAAAAATCTCCCTTTTCCCCCCATCCCCCAGCCTCTGGTAGCCACTGTTCTACTCTCTATTACTATGAGTTCAACTTTAATTTTCTTTTTTTTAATTTCACATGTAGTGAGATCATGCAGTATTTTTCTTTATTATTTGCCTGTTTCATTTAGCCCAATGTCCTATAGGTTCACCCATGTTGTTGCAGATGACAGGATTTCCTTGTTTTTTAAGGCTGAATGATATTCCACTGTTGTATATATGTCATTTTTTTTATCCTTTTGTCCACTGACAGACATTTAGTTTGTTACTGTATCTTGACTAATGTGAATAATGCTGCAATGAATGTGGGACTGCAGGTATCTCTTCAAGATCCTGATCTCAATTCCTTTGGATATATATCCATAAGTGAGATTGTTGGACCATATGGTAGTTGTATTTTTAGTTTTTTGAGGAATCTTCATTCCATTTTCTATAATGGCTCTCACAATTTACATTCCCACCAATAGTGCACGAGGTTCCTTTTTCTCCACGTTTTTGTTCACACTTTTTCTTCGTTTAATAACAGCTATCCTAACAGGTGTGAAGTGATGTCTTACTGTGGTTTTGATTTGACTTTCTCTGATGATTAATGATGTTGAGCACCTTTTCATATACCTGTTAATCATTTATATGTCTTCTTTGGAAAAATGTCTATTGAGATCCCTTGTGCATTTTTCAATTGTGTTACTTGCTTTTATGCTTTTAGGTTGTAAATTTTCATTATATGTTCTTATATATTTTGGATACCTTAACTTCTTATTAGATATATGGTTTGCATATATTTTCTCCCATCACATAAGTTGTTTTTTCATTGTGTTGATGGCTACCTTTGCTGTGCAGAAGCTTTTCAGTTCGACATAGTTCCGCTTCTTTATTTTTGTTTTTGTTGCAAGTGCTTTTGGTGTCCTGTCTGGAAAAAAATCATTGCCAAGACCAATGTCAAGAAGCTTTTTTTCTAGGAGCTTCACAGTTCCAGGTTTTATGTTTAAGTCTATAATCCATTTTGAATTGAATTTGGTGTATGATATAAGATAAGCATCCAGTTTCATTCTTTTGTATGTGGATATTGTTTTTCCAACACCATTTATTAAAGAGACTATCCTTTCCCCATGATGAATATTTTAATTGCACAAAAACACACTGTGCATTTTTCATTTGTTTGATGTAGTTTATAAATGTCAATAAGCTCAAGGATCTGTAACCATACTGAGTTTTCTGTCAGTAAGTCAAAGAATTGTTCTATCAATTACACACAAAGGTTTTATAACATTCAACTGTGATTGCCAATTTACTTATTAAACCTTTAGTTTTGTTTCATGTATGTTGAAGCTCTATTATTAGGTAGATAAGCATTTTGGAATAATACTACTTTTTTATGCATAGTCTAGCTTTGTCCACATGTTTGCTTTCAATCTATCTTTCCTTGTATTAAAAATATGTCTCTGGTATACAACATTATTTGGGTCTCACATTTTTATCCAATGTGAGAATTTTTGCCTTTTAATTAGAAAATTTAGTTTATTTGTATTTAACGAATTTACTGTATATTATATACGTATATTTCTATCTTTACATGTGTATCTATTGATCTATCTATATCTATATATTTGAGTTAAATGAAACATATTCCTTTTTTTGTATTTGTTCAATCTGTTTTTTATTTGTTCATTTTTTATTTCTTCTTATTTTTTCCTTATTTTTGTTTTATTGAATTTTCAGTATTCATTTTTAATTTATCCATTGCAGAGTTAGTTGCATGTCTTTATATTATTTATGATTAACTTATTTTTATTGATTACAAAAGTGTTCAATTTATCCTTAACTAATCTAAATTCTGCATAGTGGTAATTTTTTACTACCTCTCACATACTGTAGAAAACTGGGAAAAGTACATTTCCTTTATTTCTTCTCTGTCCTTTGTGATATATTTTGTAATATAATTTTATCTATATAATCATAAGCCCCATCATGAAATTTTATTTTTTCTTTTAAACAGATAATTGCCTTTCAAAGAAATTGAGAGATTAAAAAATCTAGTCTTTTATATTTGTCCTCATACTTATTATTTCTGTATTCTACTTCTAGATTAGAATTTTGATTTGATATTTTTTCTCTTCGTTTGAAAAACTTTTGTTAGCATTTTTTGTGTTGCAAGTTGGCTGATAACAAATTAACCTTTTTTTTTTTTTTCCTGAAAATGTCTTAATTTTACCTTTCTCTTTGAAGGATATTTTCATTGTATGTAGAAATCTTGGTTTACATTTTTTTCTTTCATCATTTCACTGTTTTCTATCTTCATATTTTATGAGAAAAAAGCCATCATCTGTATTATTGCATCACGGTGTATTTCTTTATTTCTCATGTTTCTGTTAAGATTTATCTGTATGTTTTTTGCCATACTGAGGAAGCTGTTTATAGATTGTTTTCTCTCTGTACATTTTCTTCTTAAACTTTGCTGAGATTCTTTTGTCCTGAACCATTTTATATTAAGCTGTCAACCTGATGACCCATTATCCCCAAATACTTTAGTAGTGGTTCTTAACCCAAGGGCAATTTTGCCCTCTAGGAAACATTTAATAATATCTGAAAACATTTTTGGTTGTTAACTTGGAGCAGGAGGTGGGGGAAGAAGGGGAAAAGTGCTACTGGCATTCAGTTAGCAGAGGCCAGGCATGTTGCTCAATATCCTGCAGTTCACAGGAAATCCCCACAACAGAGAATTTACTGGCCCCAAATGTCAATACTGATAATGCCATGGTTGAAAACCCTGCTTTAATGTGTTTTTCCTACATATATACAACAAACACACACACAAAATATGTGTACATCATACACACGTGTATGTGCACAATACATGTGTAATACAACCATCAAAACCAGGAAATTAATATTAATACATTCCTTCCGTCTAATCCTCAGACCACTATTAAAGTTTCAACAATAGTCCCAATAATAGCAAAAAGATCAAGTTCAGAATTTTGCATAGTTTTTAAAAGTCAAGTGTTTTTAGTGCCTTTGTGTCAGGAAGAGATCTTCAAACTTTCCTTAACTTAACCATGGCATATTTGAAAATTTCTGGCCAGTGTTTTCTTTACTTCCTTTTTCCCTTCCTCCCTCCCTCCCTCCTCCCTCTCTCCCTCCCTCCCTCCCTCCCTTCCTTCCTTCCTTCCTTCCTTCCTTCCTTCCTTCCTTTTTTCTTTTTCCTTTTTCGAATACCTCAATTTAGGTTTCCTAATGTTTCCTTGTGATTAGCTTCACTTAAACTACATTTTGACAAGAGTATCACAGAATTGATGCTACATTGTTTTCATTGCCTCCTACCAGGTGGTATATGATTTCAATTTATCTCATTACTGATGATGCTTCTTTTGACAGGTTGTTCAAGGTGGTATCTACCAGTTTTCTACCCTGTTAGTCTCTATCATTATACTCTGTTCTTTTATCTTTTGTCACTTTTCTTAAAAGACAATAAGAATTGTATCTGTTTCTTTACCTGTTTGTCTATTATCTCAAGCAGATGGTTTTTATTCCTTACTGTGCTTATAGTTATGGTACCTAGTGCACACCTCAAACATATTTGTTACCAACTGAATCTATACTTCTAACACAAAATTGTCTCCCAGTAATATTTTTCTCTGTAGTGATACCACCAAATACCTAGTTTTTCAAGCTGAGAGTTCTTAGTGGAACAGACTAAAGCCCTTACATCCTTTCTTATTATCCATAGCCTATTATATTAGTGAACTAGAGATATAACAAGGGGTTAACTAGTCCTTCTTGTTAGAATATGAGAGTAAAAATTGTTACTGAACCAAACTTGGGTCCACCCGCCTGCCACGCATCAAAGCCAATCTCTTGACACCAGGTTGTGGTGAAGGAAAGTACAGCATTTATTGCAGGGACAAGCAAGGTGGATGGGCAGCTCATGCTCAAAAGACCCAAACTCCCTGTTGGCTTTAAGGGAAGAGTTTTTAAAGGCAACATTAAGGGTGAGGGTTGCAGGGTGCATGATAAGCTTGTGGACTTTTTCTGATTGGTTGGTGGTGAGGTAACAGGGTGATGTTTTGGGAATCTTAATCATCAACCTTCTGAGTCCATCCAGTATGGGGTCTACATGCTCGTGGTCAGCATGTAGTCACCATCCTCCACTTGGGTGGGTATGTCTTAGTTTCTGCAGAACAACTCAAAGATAAGTGTCAAATTGTTATATATATCCCTTGAGGAGGAACTAGGACTGTTTTATGGCTGAACTATTGTTTAAGCTATCATTATTTTTCTTGATTGACTGCTTTTCCTTTGTTTCTGTATTCCCTCACTTCACTAATTAGTAACTGCTTGTGCCTGCTCCTTGAACTCAGGGAAGGCCTAGGAGACTAAAGCTTTTTTCTACAAATAAGAAATGGAGGGCACCAAGGGGCTTCTGTACTCAGGAGGCCCCTGCAGGGTCTTGCTGGGTTTCAGAATCATACAGCAAGGAGATAAACAGTGAGGGATCAAAATAGAAACCTTTTCCTTTTATTTCTGGCACAAACCCAGCCTGGATTCATCAACTCCTCTTTCAATTATGAGTGAATGGAAAAATTCCATCATTGGATAGAGTTAGTTTCTATTACATAATAAAGGAAAATGCCTATAGCTCACAAATCATAGAAGAGAAAACATCATGCTTTATCAAGATAACTGCAGGAAGCAGAAATGAAGTGTAGAAAATATTGACTTTGTGCCATCATTTTTTTTAAGAAACATAAGAAACAAAGATGGGATGAAAAGATAACAGTGTAAGATGTTTTCAAAAAAAAGCATAGTGTGCAAGGAACATTGAGAAGACAAATGAATGGCAGAATTCTCAGATGTGAAAAGCCTTGGATAGTAAACCACTTTTGTTACTATTCCTGAAAGATTTATGTAAAGTAGTTTTTTAGCCAATTAAACACATTAATCAAAAACTAAACTTTCGAGAAGAAATATAAATGTTCTGTCAACAAGGCATGGGAATAAATGTAAATCAAGACTTAATTCTATTATTTTTTTAAATCATACACTGTAAATATAAATCAGAATGTCATTGCCATAAGAGAAGATATATGATCTAAAAGGAATAACTTAACAATTACAACCTGAATCCAAAATACAGGAGGATTTGGCAGGAAGATTTGGTAAGATGAGTGAAATTACAGTCTTTAAAATTCCCCTTCTTTTATAGAGCATATAAGATAGATTTGGTGTTATTCATTAGGAAAATATTCAGGAAATATACAGGAAAATGTACATTTAAGTATCTCTAAAGCTTTAAGGCATTTAAGAAAGAACATGTACATTCTGGATTACAATGAGACATGGCATAGAGTTTGTTCAGCAAAATATGGCAAATATATAAGAACAAAAAATATTTAAAATAAGATGACAAAAGTAAAGCTAAACATATCATTTAGGAAAGTAATTTTAATAGATAATTGATCTCTCATTTGGGTAAAAAAAACTGAAACTGAGTAGAATCCTGTGGGGCCTCCCAAGTACAAATTCTGTGTCCGCCATTTCTTGTTTGTAGGAAATAGGCTCCATTCAGCCTCCTTTACCGTCCCTGAGTTCCAAAGAGCAGATTCAAACATTGCTAATCAGGGAAGGCAGGAAATGCAGAAACAGAGGTCAATCAAGAAACAATAGTGCAGCCTTGGGGCAGGGTCCTTGTTCCTTCTCAAGGAATATATATAACAATATCTTTGAGTTCTTCTGCAGGAACTAAGGCCCCCATCCGGGTGGAGGATGGCAACTTCAGGCTGAGCACGGCAACTTCAGGCTGAGCACAAGATTTCTGGAACACTGCCCTGTTACCTCACCACCAACCAATTCAAAGAAAGCCACACACCTGGTAGCCCTTACCCCAAATTTTGCCTGCAAAAACTTCTCCCCAGATACCATTGGGGAGTGTGGGGTTTTTGAACATGAGCCACCTGCCACTTGCTCTCCTTTCTTGGCCCTGCAATAAACCTTTCTCTGCTCCAAACTCTGGTGTTTCAGTTTGTTTGGTCTCACTGTGCTTCAGGCACATGAACTTGTGTTTGGTAACAAAACCTTAATAACCAAATATATACTGTGTCAGGGAGGAAAACATTTTCTTCTGCCCTTCTAAGTTCTTCTGGTTAGTCTGAGAATTAAATTGACATGAAACAGATTACCAGGAGAAAATCAAAAAAAGTTGAATAACTTGTATATATGACAGAGACCTAGGAAAATTGAGTAACTCACCAAAATGGCCAAAATCCTTACTATAATTAAGCTAAAGACAAAAAAGGATGTTGGGCTGGAGGGCAAAGTGGTTTGGGACTTCACAGGGGAAGAAAGCAATTCACCTGGAGATGGAAAAGCAAATGTTTGATAAATAAATGTTTGCTCGACCATACAGAGACATGGGACTTTGGGTAGACTCTGATCTCGAGGCCTGTCCAAGTTTCCCCCACCACATAGCCTATATTCTTTGAAGATATCTCTGGTAATAGCTGTGTCCTGGGAATGTTACCAGAAGTGGGACCCCTTCCAGGGCCCAAGAGTGGGCTCTTGTTTAACACTCAGAAATGAATTGTCCAAGGAGACACATGTACCAACAAAGCAAAATGCTTTATTGGGAAGGGGTGTGTGGGTGGAGAGCAGTGGCATAAGGGACCCCAGGAGAACTTCTCTGCCACATGGCTCACAGTCTCAGGTTATATGGTAACAGGGTTAGTTTCTGGGTTGTCTCTGGCCAGTCATCTTGCTTGTGCCCATATTTGGTCTGACTCAGGGTCCTTCCTGGTGGTGCACACATCTCTCAGCCAAGATGGATTCCAGCAAGAAGGATTCTGGGAGGTTGGTAGGACATATTATGGGCTGGTGTCTCCTCCCTCCTTTTTGTCTCTCCCTAATTCTTCTGGCTGGATGTAGCTTGTTAGTTCTGTGTCCCTTATTGGGACCTCCTGTTGTGAGATAACTCATGCAACAGGTCATTATCATGCCTGGCCAGGGCAGGTGGTTTGGGTCAATGGTTCTCTAACAGGAACAGGCCCTTTACCTAAATTCTTATAGGCAGGTAAGAGGAGATAATAAGCAAAACTTTCTGAGTCTTCTGTTTCTTAAAAATAATCAGCTTATATTAATCCTTATGTCAGACATATTTTGGTGTGGCAAATCTTGCTCCCCCTACAACCGTTAATATGAGAAAAACCTAAAATAAAGGGATTTAGAGAATCCAAAGAGAGAAGATAGAAAAAAGATACACTAGGTAAGTAGAAGCAACATTAAAGCAGTGATGAGAATATTAAAATTAAGCAGTATAATGCTTAGTTTTTAAAAGCATTAAAAATGGACCACTCTTTATTGTTGAAGCATGCAACTGGCAAGTTAATCATACCAACATTCAAACACTTTTATGTGCTAAATAATGTGATATTTAAGTGTCCATTTAATCAAACTGTTAGCAGCCAACATATAGGGGCATAAAATTCAAATAGTAATAGGAGCTGTGAATGCATTGCTCAGTTTTTCCCATGCCAAGAAGACTAAATATGTAAATATATTATTAAATATATAAATGGATGTGGAGAAGCTAAACAACATAATAATTATGGTTGATTAAACAAACAGTGAACTCAATACCCTCCAAACATGTATTGTAACTAGGAGTGTCCCTGGACATATATAAAATATGTCTGCATATTAAGCCTCTGCACAAATGTTTGTAGGAATTATGTAAGGCATGACTGTGGTCACACTCAAATATAAAATAAAATAAATTTATAAAAATACACAATTTAACTTCCTAAGGGAAAATCTGAGATGAGAACAAAGCTTTTGATATATGAATATTAATCACTGCAGTACTTATAATAGCAAAATGGTGACCAGAATGACTGATTAAAAACAGTCTGATTTTACTACTATTAATATTTGTCATCTAGAAGTTGTTGAATATTATTTGTGTATATACTGATGCAGATGTCTAAAGATTATGTCTGAATACAAGCTTATACCAAGGATTATACTAATTTCATTCTTATTAATCTTGATTTTAATTCTCATGAAGTTAATGGTTATTAGAGTAAACACTAATAGGAAATTTTGTCTCTTATTGAAGTGTTTTTGTTTGTGTAGTTATAACTATATGCCAAAATTTTGGAAATTAAGTGAAGGGTTGTGTTTAAATAATTTTATTTGCCATCTCAACAGTTGAATTTAAGATGTTACCTTTCTTTGTAAGATTTGGAGAATTTCACAATTACTTTTACTTTTGTTAGTCATTGATATTTTCATATATAAAGAAGGTTTACTTGTATAGGCGCAAGCAAATCACACTTTTGCTCATGCTAATAATAAATCCAAAGATTTCTTTTTTCTTTAAAGAAAATATTCATTATTGTGTTTAAATTATAGAAGCTTTTGTGTCCTTTACATGTAATAGAAATTTGTGAGGTATTGAATGTAAATGTCTCATGGTATATATTGTATAGAACTGGATCCATGTAGCAACTTCTGCCATACTATTTATAAATAATAGTAGTATAGGTTATCTTTAGCAAAATAAATGTAGGAACTATAAACTATGGTTGAAAATGAGTACAATTTTGTTTAAATTTTACTTTTAAGTAACGTTAAGTACCATTACAATGTTAAACGGTAGCACATTAAAATTAAGTACTGATTAAAGAATAAAACATTTAAAGGAGATAAAATATCCAATTTTCAAGTTAAACAGAAGTGTATTGGGAAAGTATATTTGGAACGACTGTTTTGAACGTTTGTTTCTGGGATTCTGAAATCAAAGCTATCTACACAAATTACATCAAACACATCTCTACAGTTCATTTTGTCTTAATTTTCAAATAAAATGTCAATGAATTATTTGGATATTACTTTGTTTGCCAAACATGTAAAGTATCCAAACAAATTTTTAAAAGTTTTTTTCTACCTAAAAAATGATTTGAAACCAAAAAAAAAAAAAAACAGATCTGTGGAAGAAGGATACTGAGAAATTCATTTTTCTTTTAGGGTTTTTTGTGAGAAAACATTCCCAGCTTGATATTCTTATAAATTCCAGAGAAATCACTCATTTGTAAAAAGGGACAAAAAAAGGAAAATAAATGATCATTGTACTTATAAAATCAGCAAATAATTAAGAAAATAAAATTACAAATGGTTTCAAGATATTGATTTGTTAATCCACAATCATTATTATTTTATAGTTTATTTTATACCAAAAGGTGGGCAAATAGATGCAGCATTTTCTTTTATGTTAATAAATTACAGATTCATTTAAAATGTTTTTCTTTTGAAAATGATATGCAATTGGCATAGACAGTCTAGAAAATTTTGAATCATTTAAGAAAGCATTGCAATTTCTCCAAATTCAGTCTCCACTGTTAGTAGTTTGGTGTGTTTCCTTCCCGTGTTTCTAGGAAGCATTTTGCACAGTGATTAAAAGCATGGACTCTTTAGCCAGGCTGGCCTTAAATTCAAACTCGCCAAATTGGGGCAAGTTATTAAATGCCTCTGTGCCTCAGTGTATTCACCTATAAAATGTGAATACTAATGTTATCCACATCCCTGTGTTCTCATGTGGATTAAATGAGATTAAATGTGCAAACTACTTGAAACCCTGTCTGGAACATAGTAAAACACAACACAGGTAGGGTGAGACCTGTCCTGTGACTCTAGGAGATTCCCAATTTAGACCTCTTGTCCTAAACTATTTATTAGTAGCCACTTTTTCACTCTTAGTAATGGCCTGGATATCCAATAAATGTTATGGTCACCATATACTTGAAAATGTGTTATTAATTATTCTAAGCATAATTTTCATACGGCTGTGGTAATATTATATAAACAATTTTAATTTTGCTTTTGTCACCTAACATAGTATAGCCAGAATTTCTCCAAGTCAACTTTTTATAAATAATTTTATAAATAATTTTTAATGTTTGTATGTGATTCCTTAGAATGAATGTGACATAATTCGCTGATGTATACTTCAGTTATTTTTAATTTTGCCCACCAAAATAATGCCATGATGAATTTCTTTCTCCTGGTATTTGGACTACTCTTCCGTGGATTTACTCACCATGGCAAAATTTAAATTATTGAGTCAAAAGTAATAAACATTTGTTAGGATTTTGATGATGGTTTATATCTGCAGCCATGGAGAATTTCAAAGTATAGCTTAAGCAAGAAAAAAAGACAACCAAACTCTGTTTGTCCAGACTTTTGCTGAAACTGCATTTCAGAGTTGACATTACATAGAAACTTAGGTTGCTTCTTTCATTTGACCTTTATTTGCTGACTGCCCTTCTTATCTTATGTTGGCAGTAATATTCAAGTTTTTCATCTGCTTGGTATTCTTACACCGTACCATAGCTGTCATTTTGTGCTAATTTTCCATAAATTATCTAGCAAAAACAAACCACTCAATAACAAAGAATGAATTGAGTGTATGCTCCTTTGACTTATGATTTCTGGAGCTGGAGATCTCCTGTGGCTAAAGGAAAATATTCAACACGTCAGTGTTATGTCAAACATCAGTTCTGAAATTATTGGGTAATCTCAAATCTCCAAGTGTGTTGCTGTGGGTTCCAAGAGATTTGCAGGGTTGTTTTAAAGGAAATAGAAAATGTCAGACTTGTGTCTCCAAGGTTTGGTCTCCTGAGTAATGGATGGTATGTGTCCTTTATTGGATGCCCTTTTGTCTGCATAAAGTAGAAATATTCAGTCTGTGTCAGGAATCTTTACTCTCCTAGTTGATTCTAATTAGCCTTGACAATTTCCTATCTTCCCTTGGTTTGCATTTTCCAAGAATAGTAACCTTTGTTTTTGTAGCTGCCCTTAGCATACAATAAGGTTCTTTTTAATGGTAATTGATATTTTATAGTACCACTAAATAGGTATGTTAAAGGGGCTACCTTGTTTTCAAAAAGAACTGAGATTTTGGAAAACTTCAGATGCAGTGGATTGGTAACTATAGGGGTTGATGCTGCTTAATTTCATCGGATTTTTTTCAGTAATAAATTTGTATTTCATTTAATCATATTTTTTTAAAATGTTTTTCCTCAGGTAAGAGTTCTGTTTGTTCCCAATTCTTTCATTCTGAAGGGTTAAATTCACTGTTTCTAAGGCACTCTCTAATTTGTCTTCCAACTTTTCTCTCTCTTCTTGAATCACGTTCTCTAGGATTTCAGTTTGAATTTTTTTTAACTTTTTATTTCAAAGTAATTATAGACTCACAAGAAGTTACAAACAAAATACAGAGAGACCCCCACGTACCCACTACCCAGTTTCCCCCAAAGAGGACATTTTATATAATTGCAGCACATTATCTAAACCAGGCAATTGATATTGGCATAATAAAACTCACTAGATGAGTTAGTTCCTCAGGATTTTGTATTATTTTGAAGCAGTTTATGTAAACTTCTATCTGCAGGAAATGTTCCTATAAGAAATAACTGACCTTCTTATTTCAAAAGTATTATTCTCAGTATTTTTTCCCTTTGATTCTGTGTATCCCTTTTATATCTATGATTAGAGAAAAGTGAAGCATTCTAAAAATGAATAGTTTTTTTTTTTTTTAACTAATTTATTTATTTATGGCTGTGTTGGGTCTTCGTTTCTGCGCGAGGGCTTTCTCTAGTTGCGGCAAGTGGGGGCCACTCTTCATCGCGGTGCGCGGGCCTCACAATCGCGGCCTCTCCCGTTGCGGAGCACAGGCTCCAGACGCGCAGGCTCAGTAGTTGTGGCTCACGGGCCCAGTTGCTCCGCGGCATGTGGGATCTTCCCAGACCAGGGCTCGAACCCGTGTCCCCTGCATCGGCAGGCAGACTCCCAACCACTGCGCCACCAGGGAAGCCCCAAATGAATAGTTTTTAATTCTTTTTTAGATCAAAATAATAGTACTAATATTTATTAAAATGCTTATTGTTGGCAGTATACATATATAGTTTCACTTAGTACTCAAGGCACCCTGAAAATTAGACCACATCACTGATATTTTAGACATTAAGGCACTTGAGGTTCAAGAAAAGTTAATAAATAACCAAATTCGTGTTGTGAGTTAAGACTAAAATAGGACTCAGAGTCAATCTTTGTGATGATGAGATTCAATCTCTGGGATGAACAGTTTGAGATTTTTCTATACAATGATATCGAGTGTTTTGGGTAGGTAATATAACCCACATAATTTCTACTTTTAAAAATATAGTGAGACTTTCTTTGCAGTCTCAAATATAATCCATTTTTCATCTTCAGTGGAGACCTGAAAGAAAAATATTCTTCATGGTACACAAATTTTTGAATATACATATTAAAAAATCTTATACATTATGATGGTCAAATTATATTTTTAATCTTTTAATCTAATCAGTTATAACTGAGAGACATGCTAATTCTATCACAATTAAATATCTTCCAATTATAATTTTATCTGTAATTATACATTCATGTATCATTAATACATTTTACCTTTTAAATGTTCATGGTATGTAACTCATTGAATAAAGAATTATTGCTGCTATACCTTTAATGACTATCCTGCCTTGTATTATTAATATTTTTATTTTTTCCTGTGAACATTTCCACTTAAATTCTACTTTATCTGAAATCAAAGCGTTTTGATTTTTATTTTTCTCATGGATTATTTCTTTTATTATTTTTCTCATGGATTCTTTAGGTTAGGAAATTCTAGCAGGATTCATCTGGGTAATTCTTCTGCTCCCATGTCATTAACTAGGGTGATTCAGTGGTGCTCAGCTGGCAAACAAGTCAATGTGCAAGGTCCACGGCTTCTTTTCTATGTCTTGTAAATTGGTGGGAGTGGCTTAGCTGAGAGGGACTCTTCACTAGAGGACCTCTACATGGCTTATATATGGCTTCTCCATCATGGTGGTGTCAATGTGGTTGAACTCCTCATATGGTAGCTGGGTTCCCAGAGACTGAGCTTTCCAAGGGAACCAGGCAGAAGTGTATGGGCTTTTACTATTTAGCCTTAGAAGTCCATAAAATTACTTGCCATACTCTCCTGGTTATAGCATAACAAGCATGACCAGATGAAGGGAAGGAGACACAGATCCATCTCTTGATGAGAAGAATGTCAGCCTATTTTGATGCCATGTTTAAAACTGCCAGACATGCAATTATATATCAGGTGGAAGGCATTTGAGGAAAGACTTGAAAGAGATGAGAAGCCAGATGAGAGAACACAGCTTGTGCAATAACCCTGAACCAGGAGCCTGTGGACTTATTCATAGAGTACCATCATGGAAACCAGTGTGGTTGAAGCATAATGAAGGAGAAGAAGAGTATTAGTAGATGATGTCAGAGAAATAAAGGAGAAGAGGCAGATTACAGAGAGAGGGCCTTGTAGGCCATTGTAAGGACTTTGGAATTCCCTCTGACTGAGATGGGATCTATTGAAAAGTCTTAAGTAGAGAAGTGGCATGATCTGAATTACTTTTAATAATATCTCTCTGGCTCTTGTGTAAAGAAAAGGTGAAGGGGATCAAGGTGAAGCTGGGAGTCCAGGAGGGAGTCTTTTGCCATAATCAGACAAGGAAAAAGGTATGGTCTAGACTAGAATGATCATGTTGGAGATGGTCACTAGTGTTCTGAATCTGGACACTTTCAGTAAAGCCTACAGGAATTTTTAATGCTATCTCTTGAGTTCACTCAATGTTAGATGAGGGATATTGAATGTTTTTCCTTCCCTTTGCCCCTAACAATCCTCAATATCTAGTAGTATAACTAGGAATGTGAAATATTGCATTTATTAAATACTTATTTTATTTTCTTTTGAAATTTTACTTTAATCATAATTTTGTGGTAAACAATTATAAAACATGTAAAATGAACTTTAATCGGATCAGTTGTCTCCTTTCAGGATTTTGGATTCACAACTTCCTAATTCTTGAAAGTTTAATTTTGATAATTTTTCCCCAATATGTACCAATATGACCTTGAGCAAATTATTATTGGAAGAACAGATCAGTGGGATATATAGAGATGTCATCCCTTTGCATTCAACCTTGATACAGAACCTGATAGATATGATGTTTTTGGTCATATTCTTATTAAAGTCTCTACGTCTTCTAATATAGTCACACAGCAGAAGAAAGGTATAAAGGAAACCTGATATAGTTTATTTTTAACTAACTTTTTTTTTCTATATATATATTAGTCTGATATTTTCTTTATTTTTGCAGTTTTGGGGTTTGGCTAGTTTCTGTCTACATATGGGTAAGTCTTCACTGTTTTCCCACCACAACCACTAGAATCTGGTTAGTCCTTTTCTTCTTCATATTAAGTTATAGCTTTGATTATTGTTTCATATCAAGTTACTCTTGTTTTTTTCTCAGGTTCACAAATTATTCTTGAGTCAGAACTCCCATCTCTGGCATTCCATCTACCATCTTTTCTGTCATTATTTTATGCCTTTCTCTTTCCCCCTGGGCCCTGATTCAATTGCTGCTTGAGCTTTTCAGTGCATCAGTTTTGTTCTCCACGGATCCCATTGTGGATGGAAATTTTGCTATTGCATTTTAGTTTTCATATAAACCTCCTAATCTCACCCATCTCCCATTTTGCCATTTAGGCCCATTTTGTCATTATAACTTTCGGCTCCTGTTTCATAAATGACCTGTCTTTCTATATACTCTTCATAGTTTAAGTAGTTTAAAGCAATTTTCTAAATATTTCTTCTTGTTCAACAGTAAAATCATTTTTAGGAGTATTCTTTCCCTAAGTCTTCAACATGATATTTCCTTTCTTGTTTTTGCAGGATGATTTTTAGTTGTGTGTGTGTTTTCTGTTATATTTTCCCCATTCTCTTTACCTAGAAGGTAGTAATATTTATCTAAAATCAGGTTTTTGAATAAAAAATAAATAACCACATTACCATCTCACTTACCTTTGAGATGATGGCTGAGCTTCTTTTTACTTCTAAACTGGAGGAGAGTAGGTTGATATGCACATCCTCTCAGTAGCCAGCAAGCATGTATTGGAATAGCTCAGCTAGGCTAAGGTGGATACCTGTCCTATGCTGTCTCGTTCAAGGCACAAGATGTATTGCAATGTTCAGCACACATGTAGAGTGGGAGGCAAGAATGAGTACTGTTTGTAAATGATATATGTTACTGATTTCTGGGTGGGGATTCTAAAGAAAGGCTGTATTTTATTTTGAAATTAATTTTAAATAGCCCGTTGGTATGGCACAGGTCACATGTTTATCAGGAATTTCCTGATTTGCTTTATACTCTCTCTCCATTGTTCCCTAAACTTCATTAAAATCTTTTTGTACTAAATAACAAAGTTGTAATGTGGGAAAAGGAAGGGAAAATAGGAAAAGAGGTTGAATTCTTGCTAGGGGGAGCGAGATCAGGGAGGGGGCAGCGGCAGAGGGAGCGAAGATGCTGGGAAGCCTATGTGATTAAGACCCGAATCACTTGGGATGTAAATCGCTTCAGGTACCCAGGCTCCTCTGTTGCTTCACCCAACAAGGCTTTTCTTGAGGGAAATATTCTCCAGGTCCTGGCAGGATCTTGCTGCATCTTGTTCTTTTATTGTAGCTTCAGTCTCTCAAGGAGTCTATATTAGGGCCCTCAAAAAACAGGACTGGGGCTGTAGAAGAACAACTGCTCCTTCTCAGGGCTCCTACAGGAATGACTCAGCAACAGGCTAGGGAGAGCCAACTACCATCTTACCTGATTTTATATAGAGGAAATTCTTTCCTCCTGTGAACTAAAATATGGATAGAAAGGTTTAACTTAATTGTTTTTACAGTTAGTTTATGTATTGAGTGTCAGTTTTAGGATTTAGTGTTTATGTTGTTTGTTCTTTTTTTTTTTTTTTTTTAATTTTATTTATGGCTGTGTTGGGTCTTCGTTTCTGTGCGAGGGCTTTCTCCAGTTGTGGCAAGCGGGGGCCACTCTTCATCGCGGTGCGCGGGCCTCTCACCATCGCGGCCTCTCTTGTTGCGGAGCACAGGCTCCAGATGCGCAAGCTCAGTAATTGTGGCTCATGGGCCCAGCCGCTCCGCAGCATGTGGGATCTTCCCAGACCAGGGCTCGAACCCGTGTCCCCTGCATTGGCAGGCAGATTCTCAACCACTGCGCCACCAGGGAAGCCCCTGTTCTATTTTACTAATTTCTTTTTATTTCTAATGAGACCTTGGATGAGACTCCATTAAAAAGTGCTATTCAGAAACTAGTTAAAACTGGACCAAATCAGCATTAAAATGAAATTACAGATTCATGGGATTTGTTACCAAATTCAGGAACGTTGAGGAATTTCATAAGAACCCATTCTGGAAAAGATAACTTATCTCTTGAAAGTTATTTTTTGGTTTACTTTTGTATCAATCATATATGCACTCAGATAGCAAATATGTGTTAAGCTCTAACATTCAAAGCATTTTGTCAAGCCCTGGAACTAGAGGATGATTAAGACAGACACACTAATTGACCTCAAGAAATTATAGTCTAGAAGGGAGTTATAGGCACTAACTATTGTGCAGTTAATTACTTAATTACAATAATGATACATGTATCCCAGAAAAAAAAAAGTGTTAGCAAGCAATAGTTACAAGAGCCAATAACCTAGAAGAGACACCCTAGTTGGCAGTTAGTTGTATTAGTTTCCTGTGACTGCTATAGCAAATTACCAGTGAGTGACTTACAACTGCAGAAATGTGATAGCTAACAGTTTTGGAGGTCTGAAGTCTGAAATCAGTATTGCTGGGCCCAAATCTAGTTGCACTAAGGCCGTGGTTCTAGGGGAGAATTCATGCCTTGCCTCTTCAAGCTTCTAGCATTCTTGGGTTTGTGGCAGCATCACTTCAGTCCCTGCCTAGTGGTCCTATTGCCTTCTCCTTTTACTTCTGTAAAAAAACAAAAACCAGGGGCTTCCCTGGTGGTGCAGTTAATTAAGAACCTGCCTGCCAATGCAGGGGACACGGGTTTGAGCCCTAGTCTGGGAGGATCCCACATGCAGCGGAGCAACTAAGCCCATGAGCTACAACTACTGAGCCTGCGCTCTAGAGCCCACGAACCACAACTACTGAGCCCGCATGCCACAACTACTGAATCCTGCGCACCTAGAGCCGGTGTGCTGCAACAAGAGAAGCCTCCAAAATGAGAAGCCCGCGCACTGCAGGGAAGAGTAGCCCCCGCTCACCACAACTAGAGAAAGCCCACGCACAGCAACAAAGACCCAACGCAACCAAAAATAAAATTAATTAATTAAAAAACAAACAAACAAAAAAATCCAAAACCAAAAAACTCCGTCTTCCACTTAAAGGGATACATGCCATATGGGAATTTGGGGCCCACACGGATAATCCAGGGTAATCTCTCTATCTCAGAATCTCAGATTTAATCACATTAGCAAAACCCCTTTTAAAGCTTGGTGTAGTGACTGGGCAAAGAGATAGAATTTCTAGGCAGGAGGAACAAAGTGTAAACCGAAGGACCTTGCAGAAATCATTTAAATGACTGAAAGAGGGGAAGTAGAGGGAAAGCACAGAGAGTGAGGGAGAGGTTGGCCAAATTTGCCTCGAGGTACAGAATCTCCAGGTCATCTGGACCAGAAACACCCATTCTGTTTGGACTCTTGCCGGCCATCAGAAACCTCCTGCCTTCTGTGTATGCATCTTTTTCACATGCTGAGTCAGCCAAGTGTGTTCAGAGAGGAATCACAACTGTAGGAATCTGAAAGTCCATAGGCACGTAGAGTTCTGTCTATGGAACTAGGTCCAACTGTTTTTTGCACCACATAACTGGGTTTGCCAAGAAATAGCTGGAGAAGCAATTTTCTCATATATGCAAGTGAACACAAATTAGAGTCCATTACACAGGTGGATTGTTTTTTCAGGACTGTCTGATAGTAGAAATTTGGCTGTGGTGTAGTTAAGATGAGGCACGGACAGAAAGCTGAGTTATTTCCCCACCTCCTCCAGCTTCCTCTTCGTAATAACTGTGATTTGAAACCTATCAATTTTTATTTTTTGAGATTCAACAGACCACAAAATGGACAGAACTTTAAGTTGGGATTGGAGACAGGGTTGAAACTGGGTATTCAAACAGATGTGTTATGCTCAACTTCTAATTGTTTTCTATGTGCTAATTAATTACTACAGGCTTACTTTCCTTAAGAAAAATTATTTACAAATCTTTTAAAATTTCAAATCTCTTTTATGGGCCCAGGAAGTCCACTTTTTTGCTATTGAAAATGAATGTAAAGAAAGTGAATACGGGAACAGTAGGGTATGTGTGTGTATGTGTGTATAAGTACGTATAAATAGATGCATATATATTATTGTGTATATAAATGTTTATTTTATGTATATATAAATGTTTGTATGTATATACATTATATACTATATACTATATTATTATATTATATATTATGTGTATGTTATATATAAGCATTTTTTCCATGTAGTTCTTATTATGTTATTATGTCTGACTTTCATTAATATTCTAACCAATTTATTTGATCATGCCTAAAATAAGAGCAGACAGAAGTATTTACAATAAAAGCTACATAATACTGAGCTTGTTGGCTTCCTTGACAGACTCCCACCCCCAATCCAAAAATACATGTACCAATCACATATCAAAACTGTCCAATTAATAGAGTATTGATGATGGATTTAAACTTTGAAAACTGTATTTGTCAAAGAGTGTCCTTTATAAAAAAAAACAAGCTACAAATTTCCAAAAGTAAAGGAAGAAAAAAGAAAATGATTCCATTAAAGGTAGGATTAATAAATATATTAAAAAATATTTAATTAACTGTCCCTCAGTTAAAATATATCTTACCATTATGACTGCCCTTCCCCCTCTCATTGGTGTTTATTTGCAAATTGCTCATCTGTGTTTCTATTTGCTGTGTAAGATTGTGGAAACAGCTACTTTGTGGTAGTTTGTTATTGTGGCCCTAGGAAACTAGTATGCTCTGAAATTCAAAGTTTCTTTCTCTCTGATTTTATTGTGTTATGTATTGGTAGGAAATACCTGGGTGGTTCATTTGCATGGTATGTTGATAATCTGAGAATTATTGTATCTTGCAACTAATTTTAAAGTATATTTTAATGCAGTTGTTAGTTTCATGTCTGAAGTTTAACTAATGTTGGTGCCAATTACATTTGGAAAACAATACAAAAAAACTGTGTAAGATTCTAGGGACTTTTAGGATTTTGTAATGTCTCTAAAAAAATGTTGGTGAAATGAAATTTATATAACGTTATATGCAGTGATCTGCTAAAAATTCTTTGTTGATTGCTATACAAAGCATGATATTACCTTATTAGAATAATGTTAATGAGTGTTTTCCGTAAGATATCACAAACTGTGATATCCTCAGTAGGTACTTAGTTATCTATAAATAATAATAAAGTCCATAATAAGGTTTCTATCAATTCTATTTATTTTGACTTCATTATTTAAGGTCAGAAACATATATTTCACACTTAGACATTATTATCTATAATTGTAAAGTCAAATAAATGGTAGAAATTAACTTAAAAATAGTTTGTGGCTCAACAATTGAAGTGAGATAATGGAATCACAGAAGGTTGAATCTTTTTGAATTGATCCTACAGATATCTGCATTCTCTAAATCCCCTCTAGGCCTCTTACCTATCATGAAAGGTTATTCTCTTAAACCTGGCACATAAAATCAATCACATGACTCCTATCTGTTCTGAGAGTTTGAAGATTAAGACCTTCACTGTCAAGGAGAAGGGCTGTATAGAAGCCGCATGTGCACAAAACAGCATTCAGCAGTGGCATCCAGTGTCACCCAGGTATTTGAGAAAAAGTTACAGAAAACAGATCACTAGTACTTACTTCCCATTTGCTACCAAAACCAAGAAGGGGGGCCCAGAGATGGTTTGAAAGAGAAATTTGTTCTGGAGGAAGGGGTTCACTGATGAATACCTACACTGCGCTTCCCAGACCTTTAAACCAGAGACAGCAATGCATTTACCAGAGTCAAAGACACTCCTAAAACTAGGAGACACAAAACTCTGGAAATGGAAGGAATTTTAATATACAATCACCTAACCAAATCAGAAGAAAGGATATAAACAAAACATCTACTACTGCTGCTATTATTACCACCACCACCAACATGGTCCCTATTCTCAATCTTGAATCTCTAACAGAGATAGCAGTAATGGTAGAAAGAGAAAGCCCCTGATAATGTGTTTTTCTCATCTCTGATCAATGATCATATTCTTATATCTTGTCCCAGTGAAGCTATCAAAAACTTCTAAGACAGATCACTTTAATGATTCATAACGAATTCCAGGGTCAGATTTTATATATTTTTCCACCTGAAATTGTATAAGTGCACATCAAAATACCATACTTTTGATGTGAATCTGAAACAAATTCTATTGCATTCCCAAGAAAATGAAATTAATATCAGCCAAGAGAGCATGGTGTGTTTCAAATAAGAAATGTTGGTAATGTCAGGAGAAATGACTTCCTAATGACATACCGTGTGTAGATGTATTAGCACTTCTTTTTAATATTTCATCTGTTGAACACAAAGAGAACTGGAATCTTGTTAATCATCATTTTAAAACATTTTTATAGAATGTAAATATATCCGTACTTGCCTTTTGCCATGTTAATGAGAAACAAGTCATACTTGTGGAATGAGTATTCCTATTAAACTGCTGTCATCCATTCCCAGACCTGCTTAAAAGAAACAGGCACAGATGGTGGCTCTATTACTTCTCTAACAAAAAATTTGCCTCTTTTTTGTGTGTGTTTTGTTCCCGCCTTCTCATTGAAATGTGAGCAGTTTTTCAAGTCAAGAAGCCTCTGTAGGGTTCCTTGAAATGTTTTATCCATTACTTGTACATTTGGGAGGAAAAAGAGTGATTAATGATTTATTAAAATTTCATAATGAGAAAAACTCATATAAGAAGTCTGTTGGAAAAACTTTGATTTAGTAACTGTATTTTTTGCATGCAAATTAAAGTCTGCAGGGAGTTTTTGTGTCAAACTAGGAGCCTAAATTACTAATTTTATGATGACAAAACCATTTAGCCCATGTTTAAAATACCTATGTTGATCTTTTATTTATACATTGTTCAATGCAAATTTGTCTGTTGTATGCATATTAAGAAAAAGAGCACAAGAAGTTTTCAATGTAAATGTTTCGTTTAGGTTGAAAATACATGTATACAGTGAGGTATCCAAATTTTAACTCTGCAGTTCAATTCTTTTTTTTTTTTAATGTAAAATGAGCACTCTTGTGGAACCAGGATACAAATCAAGAAACATATTACTAGAACCCCAGAAACCCCCTTCAAGCTTCTTCACACTATCTCCTAGAGTAGTACTTATGGTGATTTGGAACATCATTGATTAGTTTTTAACTTTTAATGAATGGAATCATAGCATATGTTCCATATCTTGCTTCTTTCATTTAATATTTAGCTTATAAGATTTGGAATATAGTTATAATTCATTCATTCTTATTGCTATATAGTATGACATTATGTAAATATTCTACCATTTATTTGCCCATGCTAATGTTTAGGGATATTTGGGTTTTGTCCAGTTGGGGGCTATTTTGCATAGTACTTCTCCGAAAATTCTATACCTTTCTTTTGGTAAACATTGTTTAGTATATACCCGGATACATGTCAAATAGTGGTTTATATCAGTTTAAACTCCCGTCCACAAGGAGAGAGGGTTCTAACTGCCCTACATCCGTGCCAACGCTTGGTATCATCTTTTTTCATTTAAATCATTCTGGTGTGTGTATATCACTATTGCATTGTGGTTCTTCTTAACCTTACAAAAATAGAAAAGAATAACTAATTTTTTAAAAGTATGTTTCACTTAAAGTATCTTAAATGCCCTGCTTTGCAATATATTTTTGTTACTTAAATGATACCTAAGAATAGTGATCCTGAACTATTTGATAATATACTAGCTGGGAAGGAGATTATTGATCAATTGTAATTCTGATAAATTTAACTAGTTATTAACTGTAAAAATTAAGAACAAAAAATAAGCAATTCTTTGGATTAATGTGGAACAATATTCTTGAATGTTAAAAGAAAGTTTCATGGTCTATAAATAAATCAAGACGTGAACCAAGTAAGTGTTTATTTAAAGTTAAGAGAGGAGTCTCAGTTTCCATTGTTGGCATTATGTCTGTATTTCAGGTGAAACAAAGGAAAATCTTAAGGTAAACTTGCAGTCTATTAGTTTAGTCTCACCCTGCCAGCAGCTGTTATTTCACTCTTTATCTAGTAATATACAACTGTTCGTTGAAGAGGTTTTTGAAGAAAATAGTGTATCCCTTTTAATTAGAAGCAGTGAAGACTTTGAAATGCTGTAGTTACAGTAAAAAACAAATCAAGTCAAAACAAAACAATTAAAAAAACAAACACTTTGCACCAAGCTAATTGGATCTTTATGTTAGTTGGTTTCAGGAGTTTTCATTCATAATTATTGAATGATTGTATCTAGAGCTCACATTCCCTGTGTTTGTATCCTTGCTCTATATTTAACCAACAGTGTTGCCTTGGGAAAGTTACTTAACCTATTCAAATCTTAGATCCCCAATCTACAGATTGGGAATAATTATCGTATAAATATTATATGGTGTACTTTTCTGGGTCCTCCAAGAAGCAAGTGCCAAAGAAGGACTAAACACAAGAGGAGTTTTATTAAGGGAAATGCCTATGAGTGAAAATGGGGAGGAATCTGGGTAAGGCTGGAAGAGCTGTTGGCCATGACGCAAACGTGACCCGGAGTGAAGGAGAGAGGGAAGCAAGGTAGAGTGGAAGCATTCTGGCATGAGATGCAGTCTAAGGCAGGTTTAGCAGGGGCTGCAGGGCCCCTGAGCCATTAGGGGAATGCTATGTCTTCCAGTGATGGGTCTGCTTTAGTATCTCTGCTGCACTCAGTCATTGGTTGGAGGAGACATAGAAATAGATTTCAGAGCAAAGCAGCAGGTGCCCTGGTCAATGACACTTCCATTATTTTGAAGTCTATGCGGCACGTTCTCATGGCTACAACAAATGATTGTCACTGAGATGAACTGACAAACTCCAAAGAAAGTAATTAAAACAATGCCTGAATCATAGTCATCATTTATCCATTTATTTATTCACATTATTCATCATTATTATTAATAATGATCACACTAATAAAGGAGCCACATGTGTAATCTACTTGAAATATTTGGAAGAAAAATATAACAGTGCTACAGAGAAGTTAAGAGAAGCCTAATATTTACAATTTACTTGATTCTTCCTAACTAAAGAATATTAGTACACATTAATAGTATATGCATAATTGTTTTCCTTCTACTATTTGTTATTGGTATATATTGCTAAGTTACTAACTTACACTGGAATACCTAACTTTAAAACCCTCTATTTCTGCATAAAGAAATGAGTTCAAGGTTGTTTTAAAAATAAAAAGATTTATTAATATCATTATTCTTATCACATCCAATTGGTATTATCCATATCAAAGAGTTCCATCATTTACTGTCATTGGAAGGACATAATTAGTAATTGTTTGATCTACTTTTGAAAATTGATCATTGGGTATGCATAATATTGGGAATAACTGGATATTCCTTGAAACTCCTTTTGTTTGGCCATATTCTGAACAGTGGAACCTCTTTTTATCTTTTCAAAGAGTTTCCACTGCCGTAGAAAATGCAGAAGGTTCACGTACATAATTGTGATACTCTGCTCAAATACAGAGAAGGGATATTACATTACAAATTATGTGAAAATGCTTCCTGAAAAGTCTGTGAGGCCACTTTATCATGATACTTTAATGTAAGCAACATTTTACTCAGAGGAGAGTCTTAAACATAGAGGGGATGGAACCTCCAGGGCATGTCCCCCATCTCTTACTTTCCCCCATTTGTTCTCTCCCTTTGTAAATAAAAGCCTAGTTATGCTTCCCTGTGTGTGTTACTCACGTGCCTTTGTGATTTCCCCTGCTGGGATGTCATCTTTTGCCCTGGAGTTCACATTAACTACATCATCCAAGACCTATCCTTACCTTAATATTTCAAGGGCTGCCTCAAGCTATAACTCCTCCTTTAGTTTTTCCCCAAGTGTGTTGGTCCAAATAAACTTCTCCATATGTTCAATGTTTACTACTTGTGTTATCCCTACCTCTCACTTGGCATATACTCTTCCTTCTTGCTATCCCTACCACATACTGAACGTCTCCTTCATTCCTAGTGCTGTGCTTTAACTGTTCACTTGTCATTAGGCTACACCACACTGTCAGGAAAATAAAGATAGTTATATTGCTGGAATCTAGTAAGAACTTTTAAATATAATAAAATGTAATGAATGAATGCATGAATGAACAAGTTAATTGATACATTATATTCCCAGGTATATAATGAGTACTGTGAGGACAAGAATTGAGTCTTATACCTCCTTATAACCCCAGTCATGTAGTATAGGACTGGAATATAGGAGGGGGCACTTAATGCATCTTTGTGACTGATGAATCTAAATATTTGTTTGAATACTAAGTTGACATGTGACATATATATGTGTGTATATGTGTATATGTATATATATATTTCTTTTGTAGTCCAATATGTAAAAAAAATTACTGTGATTCATCTAAATACTGTATAAAATGAAGTGAATTGACCCAGATGATATGGATTCAGACATGTATGTAATTCAGCAAAAATTGGTAACAAAGTGAGATGTATATTAACTTTTTTTGGAATATTGGTAAGTAGTATTAAAAACACAATTTTTGGTTGGGTCTTTTGAGGGGATAACAATAGAATAGTTTGTATTTGCATGCTAAGTGTTTTACCAGGAAAAAACATTGCAGCTGTGCCAGGTTCTGGTCCAAGAAAAAATACATTATTTTATACTCTTGAAGGAGTAAGATTCTGAACTCGAATCTGTTCAAAAAGTTGTGGCAGATAATACTGTGACCAGGTTATTAAGTCAGGTATCTTTCACTTTTCACTTTGTTAGCTATACTCAGCGTGTGGTTGGAAATGGAATCAAAGCCCAATATGGAAATCCCGAAGTCAAAGTCAAAGGAACCGATCCTGTGATAAATCAGATTATCGATAAACTGAAGCATGTTATTCAGGTAAGTGCCAATGCTCTATTTATTGGTATACTCAGTAATAACTAGTAAGTGATGACTTTCTATTATATGTGATCAACCTGTTAATCCTATCTGATAATCCTACCTGAAACTGAGTACTGGAATAAATTATTTGTATCTAGAGTTTTGGAAATATTTGGTTGAGTGATTTTCATATACAGTCAATGTGCAGCAGTATTTTAATGGATAGACAATATCTGTCTGTAAAAGGAACCATGGCTTCAGGGTTTCAATGAATAATGAGAATCTCAGGATGAGCTTCATCCCTAATGAATAAGCTTTAGACATGGGAACTACTGTCACCATCAAAGAAAAAGCATAGAAGAGCATGGAAGGTGCCAAAGTCACCTTCCAGGCAACTTTCTGAGCCTTGCTGTGAAGGTTTTTGCTGCATTTTCAACAAAAGTTAAGCCATAAATGAATCACATGCATTTCTTGTATTTATTTCCTGTATCACCTTTTACATGTTACCTAATGGTTGTTTATGAAATACTTGTTTTATCTTTAATAATATTATTTAATTGAGTATATACTGCTGTTTTTAATACATGGCAAGTAAAGCATGAAGGTATCTGTCAAAGGAATATTTCATCAAACTATTTGATTAATGAAAGCCAAATATTATATGACATGTTGTAAAAACCACCTTCCATTCTGCATCTGTTGGGATTTGGGGTAAGAAGGGCTATTTTTTAAGTTATTAGTCTTTTTATAACAATTTATATGTGCATATATTTTAATTTTTTCTAAGCAAAACTTTGTATGGATAGTTGACACTGACTTCTAGTATTCTATGTCAGAATCTATACCTAAACATAGTACTGAGTTTTTATTGATATTATTCCAGAGTGGTTGGTATGCTTCTCATAATTGTTCTGCAAAACTTAAGTTTATATGGGGCCAGTTCTTAGGATTCCATTTTTATGGGAGTCTCTACATATTGAACAAAGCAAGATAGGGGGGCTTGTGTCCAATACCATAGATTTCTCCTTTCCAGGAGGCAGTAATGGCTACTTTGCTCTTTCTACGGCTAGTACATTGAGAAAACAGAGCTTTCACCCTGGAGAGCAGAATCAAAAATAAGTTCCATTAGGAAAAGTATAAGAGAAAAGTGGTGCCATAATTACTAGTGAGTTAAACCAGTTCCCTCAAAGAGGCACCTCCAAGGTAATGTAAATAGGTGCCTTATGCTGCTAGTGGGGCAAGTGCTGAGACATTTCTTGGAACTGAGTTGCTTGGGAAAAGGGCAGGAGCTAAAGTGACAGTGTAGGAGGGAGCAGTGAGCCGCAGAAGCTGGGCCAGAGCCCGGGTCAGAATGGCTGAGGTCATCAAGGAGAAAGCCTGTTGTCCTCAGAAGCCAGGATGATAAGCTCATCAGTGACTGTCACTCAGGCACTCAGAAGGATGGAAGTCACTCTTCCTGCCAAATTTTTGGAACCTTGCTTCCCTATGATGAGAAAAAACAAGGAAGACCTCGAGGTGAAGTTAATCTGGACTCAGTGAGACCCTAATGAGAATTCAAGAAAATTTAGGATATTTTTAAATTCTTAAATTTCCAGTGGGCCAATAAACAATCTATTAGGAACTTGACACATAAACAGACTAGATTCCTAAGTATATGCCGATGTATATATGTTTTTGTTGGAGTTCCCCGGGAAAGAGACTCTGAAACAGAGATGTGCGTGCAGGAGGTTTACGGCAGGGTGCCCTGCAGTCAGTAAGGGGCTGGAGGGAGGAGCACAGAACAGAGGGAGCAACTGAACTGTGTTGTAGCTTTAACAGAAGCCTCGCCTGGACCCAGTAGGACCTCAGGAGCTGGGAGGCCTGTTTCAGGTTGTCCTGAGTTGAAACAAGGAGGTGGGTCTTCATTGTCCCACATTGACCAGTGATTGGATGAGGGCTACTGGGATGGAGGTAGGTGTGTTAACTCAGCTCTGAGTCAGCACAGCTCTGAGTCATCAGCAGCCAACAATATCATCTGCAGCTGGAGGAACAAATGCCTTCATCTAGGTGGCACCTCACAGCATCATGGGCTATAATGTGGTATGTAGATCTGTATTATTCAAAAACTCCAGTGCACAATGGATCATCAAATCAAAAGAGCTTTAATAAGAAGTGGTTCCTCTCACTGAGAGACAGCAAAACTTAGTGGTCTCCAACGTGGGGTAAGCATTCCCCAGGGAGTTCACAAGCTGAGCCACTGGAGGGCAGAATGGAAATATAGAACTTCAATGTATATTTATTCTGTCACATTCTTTTAATTTTTTTTTTTTTTGGTTGTAGGAAGGTATATAAAATATGTAACAGTGCAATAGCACATGCATATAGTTTAGAAATACATAAATATGTGTTGAGTGGGTGTGTGTTCAAACTGTTTTAATGGTATATGTATACACACACACACACACACACATATATACATTATAAAAACAGATGGAAAACCCTGTTGTAGGCAATAAGGATGGAGCTGCTATATACAAAAGAGTACATGTAAAAAAACCATATTCACAAAGAAATAAGTAGATACTGAAAATGTAGGGTTTATTAAAAATTCTTCACAGGAGGGTTCACTGATACATTGCCCATTTGGCATACCATTTGCCCCTTCTTGCTTCATAGATTTCAAAGCCATATCCTTTTCAAGGTGGCAGAGGGAAATAATTCCACTTTTTTTTTTAGCACCCATGTTAAATTGAGTCCCATTCTTTCATCTTTATATTAGTGTGCAGATCTCCAATTATTCATGCTTAAGTTTCCTTCCAGAGTTACAAGAGAATATGAAATAAAATGCTACCTTTGAGGTCTATCTTTTTAAAGTCTACTAGGATGATATGATTGAAATTTAGATTTTTACAGAAGATAGCAGAAAGTCATATTTTGTACAATATTCAACTTTAGTGTCTTAGAACATGTTCTTTCCTAAGACAGCTGTCGTGGAGATGAAGAGAAATTTTTGACTTTGCCAGACTTCTGACTGCTGGTCATATGTGTGTGTCCTAGCGGGAACAGCTGCTGTGCTGTAATATCCAGGGGCAGTTAAAAAGACCCACCACAGGGTCAGGTCTGAAAAGTTTCAGAAAATCGTCTTCTATAAGTGAGAATTTATTAATTTGGGAATAAGTATGGAGTAAGGGAGGAAGTAGAAGAAGGAACATATTTCAGAATCTAATCTGTAGATTTAAGTGATCACTTATTTGTGTTTGGAGTTTGTTTTTTATTGTAATGGATATTAAATGCATTTGTCGACAATACAGTATACTATAAAAATGCCATCTCTCATCATAGGGGTAAGCAAAAGTTCCTCTTGTCCTTTTTTTCCGTATCTAAGTATATGGAAATAAGCCAGCCATATTTATTAGCAAAAACTGTCTCCATATGTTAGCCCCCAAACATCTTTCTTCTAGGCCTGCCATTGAGCACACCTCATTTTCTACCCTGTAACCTCTGCAGTTAGAGTCATTAAACAAGTGGGTAGGGATTTTACTTTGAAAATGCCACTTTGTAAATGTCTTAATCATTAATTTATTCAAAATATTCCACTTATACTTATTGAATTCCCACTATGGGCCTGGTTCTGCACAAGGCACTGAGGTTACATGGGTGAACAAAGCAGACACAACCCTGCTCTCATGGGATTTATATTCTAAGGAAAAGGAAAATACAATGCCTGTAGCTGACAAATGTGAACAAATCAAGAACACAGAACAGATGAGGTAGGGAAAGGCACTCAAGAAGAGAGAGCTAGTGGAGGCCATTCCAAGATGGGGAGCTGCTGGGTTGATACTGATTGACAAGGAATCATAGGAAAGGGAGAAGGAATCATAGGAAAATCTGGGAGAACTGTGTTTGAAGCAGAGGAAATAATACATTCAAGGACTTGTGGCAGGAGTAGGTTAATTGTATTCAGAGAACAAAGAGAAAGCCATGTGTCTGGAACAGAATGAATACAGAAGAGAAGAAAACATAAGATGAATTAAGGGGAAACTGGTAGGCTCTGGTAGGGCATTTCAGTCTTCTCCTAAGTGGGAAAGGAAGCCACTTAAAGGCTTTAGGCAGAGTATGATGCAATTTAATTTATGTTTTATAAAGATAATTTTGGCTTTACTATGGAAAATGGACTTGAAGAGCAAGGGTAGAAATTGATTTGGACTAGAATAAGAAGAGTGGATAATATGAGAAACAGATGGATTTGGATCGATATGGCAAGAGGAGTTATCAGGAATTGTTGATGGATTGGAAATTGGGACAAGAGAAAGAGTATAAGGAAGATAACCAGGTGGAATGATAATGTCATGAAGTGAAAAAAGGAATTCTGGAAGTGGAGTGCATCTGGGGTTTGGTTGTTGGAGTTGACCAGAAATTAATAAATGAATGGTTGTCTTAAATTTGAGATGCCCGTTAGACATCCCAGAGGCATGCCCAGAGTTCATTGGCGAGCCTAGAACTAGAAATGCACATTTGGGAACATCAGTATACAGATACTATTCAAGTTCTGAGACTGTATGAGATTGCTACTTTCTTGTTAGAATTTGTACTAAAACAATTAGAAGAGAATATAAAACAGCAGAATTTTATGAAAAATGTATACTGTACAAATCTACGAATGGAGAAATCATTTATTTAATGTATGTGGTACCTTGCAGATACTTAGAGAGTTGATCTTGGACAGACAAGATATTTAGTAACATTAACTTTTTCTTACTGAAGAATTATGTGTCTCTTATAATAAACCAAATTTTATTATTTTACCAATAGAGTAGAAAATAAATGTTATACCACTTATGAGACAACAAACAAGCCTCAGGAAATAAGCCTTCTAGACTTTTTTGTACTTATGTATACATTTGACTTTTTAAAATAAAACAAAGAGTACATTTGGTTTTGTGTCCCAAACTACTCACCTAACAACACATAAATTTGTTTTCACAGAATTAAATATTCTGCAATATGGTTGCTAGTGCCTGAATATTATTCTATCATATGGTAGGACTATAATTTTATTTAATCCAGGCACCTTGAGTTAGACATTAAGGTTATTTCCAATTTTCACGATAATAAAGACTACTAATAGGTATATCCCCTAGACATAGATCTTTTTGCAACTTTTTTCTCTTGTGATAAATTTCTAAATGTTGTAACCAAGAATCTATTCATTAACAATTTTAAGTATTTTGATAAATATTGCTAAATTTTTCTCTAGGAAAATTATAGGAATTTATATGTGAAGTAAATTATATATTTCAGTTTTCCCTGCATATTGAGGGTGTAGGTGAGAGATGGCAGTGACCACGCATCAGTGTTAGGGAATATTATGGAGCTCTAGGAACCAAAGTAGTCAAACCAAAGTAGAAATGTTAGCCTGAGCTCCTGTCACCTGAGAGTACACCAAGGATGGCCAAAAAAAAAAAAAAAAAAAAAAAAAAAAAGGTCATGAAGAACCTAGGGGCAAGAAGGGAATAAAGACGCAGACCTACTAGACAAAACAAATATTTTTAATTAGAAAATAGTTTATAAGATTTTTTGGGACTTCCCTGGTGGTGCAGTAGTTAAGAATCTGCCTGCCAATGCAGGGGACACGGGTTCAAGCCCTGGTCCAGGAAGATCCCACATGTCATGGAGCAACTAAGCCCATGCACCACAACTACTGAGCCTGCGCTCTAGAGCCCGCGAGCCACAACTGATGAAGCCAGCGCACCTAGAGCCCGTGCTCTGCAACAAGAGAAACCACTGCAGTGAGAAGCCCGCGCACCGCAACAAAGAGTAGCCCCCGCTCGCCGCAACTAGAGAAACCCCGCGCGCAGCAATGAAGACCCAACGCAGCCAAAAATAAAGATAAATAAATTTATTAAAAAAAAAAAGATTTTTCAAGTCTTCCTAGAGAAAGCGAAAACAGCTTTAATTTTATTTGTTTAGGACGAGCCCTATCTTTAAGTCCTGCCAAGAACAAAAATGCCAAGAAAATTCAATATAAATGGATAACTATGGATTATAGTTTGGCCTCAGGGAATATTTCAGGTACTTTGAAGTCCCCTCACTGTCTCTGCAAGTCCTTCTGAACTGGGAACAGGGACCTCGGAAAAAAGAGGGAAGTCATTCCCGGCTCCCCTCCATCTGTGATTTTTGGCATCTTTCTCTAGATAAGCCACCGTACAAACCCTCAGAGATACATTCCTGCAGTTTCCTACATTCCAAAACCTGTGCTTAAGGTGGACATTGCCTGTACCTTTGAAAACGACCTGTGATAAATATAGGGTAGCTATTAGCCCTCCAGTGAGGAATTGTGTAAAGGACGGAATTTTAAAAGGTTAACATGAACTTTCTTAGATGTTTGCATCAGCCTGAATTGCCCTTCGATAATAGATAGGAAATAGCACTTGATTCCTCTTAGTACATGTGACAGAGGAAATGTATGAGCATTTTAATTCAGATTGTCTCTCCTAACAAACTTATTTTGAAACTTCTCGTTCATATTGACTAAGTTTGTTCAGGGCAAAGCTGTCAACAAAAAAGTCACAGTTATGCAGCAATTTATCTTTAAGCATTAAATAACATCTATCATTTTTCAAAGAAAATGATGTCAGCGGTTAAAATCCTAACTGCTGAGCACTGTTATTTGTGGACGGTAATGACCCACTGCTTAGAAATTACTTTACCTACTTTCAGTATGAAACATAAAAAGTAATATCACAGCAATTTTCTATAATTCTTTTATTGCAAGACCAATAAATGTTACAGTGTTGTTAAAAGTAGTAGATTTAAATAACGTTTTATTTCTTCAAACAATTCCAATACATATAAGATATTACCAGTTTCTATCAAATATTCATTTTTATAGAGAGACTAAACTTCTTTAGAAAAATGTCTTCATGTATAAAATAAATTTGATTTTTAAATGTGAGAAAGAGCAATCATCATAACCATTTGCTTAAAACCACAAAATACATAGATATTTTATAATGTGTATTTCAGTAATCGCAACCTATGGGTTCAAGAAGAGATTAGAGACTTTCTTATTTTATGTAGGGAAAACTATGTTAAATTGCCTCTTTTCTTTTATCTCATTCTGTTACTAGGATACCAATATGATAAATAGTGACTTAATAGCTATGGTAGGTTAAGAAGAGATTCTAATTGAAATCTCAGTGGATGGTTAGTGTTTATAAATACAAAAAAAATGACACAGAATTTTAAAAAGATATTAGTATCTCAAAATTTCTGAATTATGAAAACTGTCCAAGCTTTTTTCATTAAATCACCTACTATGAAATGCATTTAGGAAGACGTTTCCTGTTGTTAATAGCTTATAACTGACAAAGAGCCAGTTGGTCAATTCCTGATTGCAAACTATTTGACCATGAGGTGTCAGCTGACTATGAACTTCTTCCACTTCTACCAACTCATTTCCTTGCTTAGGAAATCACTACAGCACCCTGACTCCTTCCTCCTGATCTCCACTACACACTAATATCATGCCCCCAAGCCTACTTTATTAATATTCCAGAAAGACAGTCACTTCTTGATTTTGTATTAGCAATGCAGTAGTGACCAAAGCCTGTTTAGTTTTTGGTTCAGAAGAAAGTATTTGAAATGCACTCAATAACATTGAATGGTCATCTAATTTAGCAATTAGTTTGGTCTGAGTAAAGTCAAGGGTAGGTTACTTTCTGGAATATGTGGTATAATGCATTGACTTCACTATTGGCCATTTCATTAAAAAAATCAATGGTCAGCATAAAACCAACCTTTTAAATTAGTGGACAATCAACTGGAAATGCAAGTTTCAAAACTCTTTTTGAAAGTAATGGGGTTTGGGTTGGCCATTGATCATTTATTTTCTATTATTTAAAGAGTATGTAGCTGTTTGATGTTGGGTAAATATTTGACTTTATATTTACTCTGATGCTGCCACATCATTATTACTTTTTAAGATTTGAGCCATTTATCCAGCAGGTTTTCTGTTTGTCAAACATATTGAAAGAATGTTGGACACTAAAACTTTTATATTTTTTATTTAGGTGATTTTTTTGTACATTTGTACAAAAAATCTTTTCTTAATTTTGTACATTTGTACAAGAAAAATTGTACATTTGTACAATTTTGTGCATGAATGTTGACAGCAGCATTATTTGTAATATTCAAAAAGTGGAAATAACTCCTTTTTCTCCCTTGCTGTCTAAAGGTGTTTTCTGGGGGGGTGGGGGGGACTGTAATAGGAAGATTCCTGGCTTATAACTTCTGCTAGAATATAGAACAGAATGAACCACAAGACAGGAAATAGGGGAACTAAGTGAAAAGTCACTTACTGACCTGCTTGTTTTCAGAATGCTAGCATTCAGGTACCAGCTACTCATGTAGAATATTAGATGACTCTTCTTTGAAGAAACTGATCAATTCTAGAACAAATAATTCCACATACTGATTGGGCTTATACCCATTGAGAAGTCAACTTATCATCTAATTGAATGGTGGTGAAATCCTCTATTATACCCTATATATATACAATAATTTCCAGGTGGCTTCTGATGCCCAATATCAATGGACAATCAAAGATCACTGTGCATTGAAGTAAAATGGGAAAAAAATAAATATAAAAGAAAAAAAGAAATGGGAAAATATAGATGAGTATGAAGAAGAAAATACACAAAGCTATATGAATATCCTCCAAAAAATGAGAGAATAGACTGTATCTTAAAAAAATACTAATATATTGCTTCTAAAAAATTAATGAAAGAATAAGAAGGAACTTCAAAAATTGAAAATATATAAAAATTTAAAATTCAATAGAAGGGTTTTCAAGATATAGTCAAAAAATATTCTATAAAATAACACAAAAAAGAGAGAAGGAAATAGTAAAATGATGAGATATTAGAATTTTACGCTAGGAGATCCTTGTAATAAGAATTTCAGGGAAAAGAACCAAACTAATAGAGAGAAGGAGTTTATCATATAAATAATAAATCACCTTTTTCAGAAATGAAGAGTCTTGACTCCAGATTGAGCCCACCAAATGACCATTACAATGAATGAACACACACACACACACACCACACACAACAATAATTATGAAATTTATGAATATTGAAGAGAAGATATTAAAACCTTCCAGTGAAAGAAACAAACCAAACAAAATACATACAGATGCATACAAAGAATGGGGATCAGATTTGTAGTTTCTTACCGACAGGAGTACTAGAAGAAAATGGAAAAGCAGTACCTTCAAATTATGAGGCAACTGATTTCTGACCTGAAATTCTATACATAGCTAAAATGGAAATCAAGTATGAGGATAGATTAAAAAGCTTTTCAGATAAGAATACACAAATTTATATTTTATAAACCTTCTGTGTAAAGCTGTTGGCAAAGAGTGATCAAGAAATGAGAAGATATGGGGTCCAGGCAACATGCTGTTGAATACATCAGATTAGGGAAAAGGAAGACTGTGGGAAGGAATTTTGCAAGCCAAAAAGAAAAAAAAAATTGCTAACTTAATGTGTTGGAATATATGAAAAAAAACATTTGACAGATTTACTAGAGCATTTAAGGAAAAAATTGGATAGATACAAGGCAAATTATGCAAATTGATAGATACCATGGCAATTGTAGATTATAGGAAAGCAAAAACCTTTATATGAAAAGATATATAATCATAGTACACTATTTCCCTGAACTGAATAAAATATTTGTAGATAAAACTATTACTGTTATCACAACTTTGCTAAAATTAAATTAGTTGTATGGGAAAAAGGAAAGTGGGATGTGGTGGTATAACAGAAAATCAATAAATATTGCCAAGAATTGATAGTAAGAAACAGAAAATAAATGCCAATTTAATAAAGGTTTAGACATGTAAGGTTAATGCTAGAACAATCAGTCAGGTTGATTATTACTTTCCCCAAGAGCAGGAAACATGGTCTATAAAGTGCCTTTGGGAGTAGAAATGCTTTTTTTTTTCTTTTAAATAGACCTTTTGGTACTACTTGTTTTTTACTAAATATATTTATTACTGTGATAAACATAAATATAATTTTAAAAACTAAAGACAAACTCTGCATCATGTTTTATGTGGAGCTGCATCATCTGGTCTTCCATGTCTCAAACCTTATTAGCTAATTCCTCCCCTTCTTACACTAATGTTACATCTACTCTCCCTACATACACACTCATTGTTTCAGTTCTTTAATATCTCAGGTTCTTTCTTACTTCTAGTTCTTCCATTCCATTTTTTTTTAAGAAAAACACATTATTGTTAACTTTTACTTGGAAAAAAATTCTCTTTTTTTCTGTATCTCATAGTCATCCATTATGTCTCAGTTTCCCCCAAAGAAGGGCGCGTGTATTCCTGTGTTCTTCCTCGCACTCTGCAACTGACTTATGAGAGCGCTTCTTTAGAGAAGAAAAAAAATCAAATTTTTCTGTACCCAAATATCTTGGTTAGTCTGATTTTAGTGTTTTGAACCATATCTCGCAAACTTGGCTAATTTTTCTGTTTGGACTTGGCCGATCTTTTTGCTCTGATTAAATGTTGCAGAGAAACTCCTCCTCTAGCTTTTTCTGGATATTAATTCAGGTTCATAGTTCTACCACCCTCATTGAATTCTGGGAACCTAGGGTTATAGTAGTTCATAACACTTCCCAATCAAACAACCCAGCTTTTCTCCTTGTTATTCACAATTTTCTGGGCCATGTGCCGTCCTCTCCTGGCAACTGTCACAACTTGATTCCAAATACCCCAAAGTTTGGCATGCAAAAAAGAATCCATCTAATGATCTTCTGTAGCACTCTTTTGCCATATGAGTGGCTCATGCATATTCTCAGCTTTCTGCAGGCGTTATTATGGGTCCATAATGCTTTGCAGACTCAATAAATGTGTACTCCATAATCACTTGAATGTCATTTTATGAATGTGCCTTGAAGACATAATTCGTCAGAGCAGAACAGTTTCTGGATATATTTCTTGCAATTCAGATGCCATCTTAACCAGATGGCCCCCTATGGTTTTGAAGCAGTGAATGCACCTTGAAAGTAGGCTGACTTATGAGAGGAATATGGTCACTGAGGATCATTGGGAAAGTTTCTTAGGCACAGAATATTGAAGAAGTGAAATAAATACTGTATAAAGATTTATTAAAAACTGAACTAAGTAAAAGTCCTATGATAAAATGAAAATATGAATTGTAATAGCTGTAAGAAATGTGGTAAGTCCTATGAATATAAGTTCTGCATCTATTATGTGTTTCACATTGATGTGGTGGAAACTTAATTGGTTTCATTAGAAATAAAACAAATCACGAGTTTTATAGTAATGAGTTTGAATAGGCATTTATATACCTTTATACAAGGCAGGTCAGTTACTATTTCTGAAAATGATCATTTTGAAATTTTATATCTGGAAATATATTATCAAACCAGGCCTGAAACTCATTAAACAGATGGTAAAATCTAATTTAACTTCCTTTAATGCTCCTTTTCTTTTTATCTTATAAAAGCAAATGAGCTTGTCAGCTTTTAACTATAAAAGAGTAATTTGAATTTATTAGGTATATATAACAAACCAAGATATTTACTATATCCTAGTGACTTCCTATTGTGCACATTCATTTTTAATTTAATGATAAGAAAATCTTCTCAAGATTTTTGTAGAAGAATCACATTATCAGAAGAGCAGTTAAAATTTCTAGAAAATAAATGTTCTTAAGGCACTTAATAGATGTTGAAATGAGACCTAATTCTTAAGAGTTTTCAAAATATTTGATTTGCACCCATTAAAATAGGTACAGAGTTTAAATTTCATAATTTCCCATTTAAAAAAATGTGAAGCATGCCTCAGACATTTCAAAGTGAGTTATTTATATACTTCAATTATGAAGTATATAGTTTTGACTGTATTGTGTTTTTTCATTGACAAAAGTTGAATAGCAAAATTATTATATGTCATCCAAGGACACAATAACTTTATTAGAAGACTAATTTTCTATGTCTGTTTCACAAATACTCTCATGACTAGTGGCTTTTTCCTGTTTCTGTGCTAATTCATTATAGTGTCACCTTTTACCCAACCTTAAAAATACCTCTTTTTCTGATATTTTAAGAATGTATTGCATCTCAACATACAAATGCATTTCTTGGATTTGTAACAAGGGAAAATATCCAAGGAGTTATCCATTTAAAATAAACCTTTATGCTTAATGCCGCTTGTGATGCCTTTTGACTACCATCTCCACTATGTTATGGGCCATACTTGTATTTCCTCATTGTGTCTAGCAGAGAGCATGGGAACATAAACAATGTTCAATATATATCCATTGAACAAATGAATGAAATTTATAGTTAAATTGATCACTATATGTAAAATTTAAATGAAACAGAAAAGTGAATCTTCCTAATGATCAAATACTAACAGTAACTATTTAATATCATTCTAATTACAAATAATATGCTTTCAGTCTTGGATTATAATTTTAAAATTCCTGTACTATTTTACTCATTTGTCCACTCATTTATTCACTGAATAAAGCGGTTTAGTATCCACTAGGTGTCAGGCATAATAATAGATACAGGGAGTACACAAAATGATTTAAATGAGGATGTTGATGAGAAACAACGTGTATTGCATTTATGAACTAGTCTGCTTCTCATCAAATAAGGGAAGGGAGTCTGACCATGTCTCTTTACTTTATTCAACAAATATTATTGAGGCTGTATTATGGATCAGGAGATTTCCTAAGTAGTGGGCATACAAAATTGAATAAGAACGTACCTACTTGTAGTAAAACATTGTCATAAAAAGGTAAAGGAATTCATTTTGTAAGCTTTATAGTAAGATTTCTGATCTAGCTTCAGAGAATTTGTCCCAGTTCCAGGAACCTAGAAGCTATTCAACTGAGATTGAATATGAAATGAATGAGAGGATATTTAATAAAATACTGTGGTACCATTTACTTCAATTAGAATATAGTTATAACTTATTTTTTTTTAATTATGATGTGTCCATAATAGATGTGATGACTGAATAACAGAAATGTTGGACAGTGACACCTTTGAAGCAGTCAAGCTATTGCCATGATAATTTTGTGTTTAAAAACCAAGTAAAACTTAGTGAAATACATCAATAAGTATCTTTTTTTACTTGTTCATGCATCTGTGGTCAGCTGTGACTCAGCTGGTCTCTGCTGGGCTGGGCTGGGTTTTGCTCAAAGTCCAGATCAGTTGCACATGTTGGTCATCTTTCTCAGATCACAGAACCAGAAGCATGTTATTGTTATGACAGAAGTCAGGAGTTCAAACCCACCTGTGCAAAAACATACCAAGCTGCTGCTGCAGTAGAGCCTCTAAGATAAGCCTTTGGCCAAAGCAAAGTCATACAGCAAAGACCAAAGGCAAATAGTGAGAAGTACATCCCTTCCCACCCTCAATCCCCCGCCCAGGGATGGAGATGGGGGAGAGAGTGAACAACTGCCCCAAATGATCTAATCTACCAAAATCTTGAAGATTTTCAAGTCATAAAGTCATCGGCATTGTTTTTCTTTTTTAGAATAAAGCTTTGCATAGACACGTACAATAGAAAGGTCCTATTTGAACTCTTCCTTCATATTCATGAGATTGCTACATATTTTCCACTCTGATTATTTTTTTCTTTGTGTACAAATCTGAAAACTGTATACTTAAATTTATTAGATCAGGAAAGGCACAACAACATAAATCATCACATAAGCAATATTTCTCAATATTTTTAATGTTTCATGCAATTAGTATTTTCACAGCAAAATACTTGGAATGATAGAATTTATCAATAGGTCTAAGTCAGATATTGATTTATTTTAACAAACTACACAAATCAGAATAAATTACAAATGAATAAATTACACTTGAAATATTTATTTGAGCTGCAAATGAGATTGGATTTTCATGTTAAACATTTGGATTTTAATTATTTTGTTAGGATTTGTTTATTAAAACATAATTAGTAACATTATCGGTAGAAAAACATGAGCTATAATTAAATCATTTAAATAATCACGTCTTGATGTCTTAATAGGCTAGATTTCTCAATTCATTAAAGCAGATAAAAGTTCTCTGTAAGTGCAATTTATTATCAGTAAGTTTGCTTTTCTAGAAATGATAGAAAATTTAGAATTCTGCATTAACATTTAATAACAATATGCTATTCTGATAGTGGTGCATTACAGTTATCTACAAAACATGCTACAAGGCAGAAATATAGGTAATTAGAATGATTGCAACCTGTTTGCCTTTGACAATTATCAACAGTAGTAGAATTTTTTATCTTTAGAAAAAATATAGATGATTTTAGAAATGGACTATTTCCATTTTCTATCTAGAAAGAACTACTTATATACTGAGGTTGTGTTTACAGAATACCAGTGTTTTCAAACATAATGTGTTATTTTCTGTTTCTTCTATTCCACACTGAAAATTTGTTCAACCAAACAAGCTATTAAATCTAATAGTACAGAGAAACTAGTATAGACATCTCAGACTGTTTCTTGTATTTTCTTAAAGGAAAAAAAAAAAATTATTAGCAAAGCATCTACCTTCCCAATGACTTCATTTCCATCTCTGTATCGCAGTGATAAATTTTATGGGCTGGGAGGAACAGTCTGAGATATCTATACTGGTTTCTCTATACTATTAGATTTATAGCTTGTTTGAGATTAATTGGGAGATTGGGATTGACATATACACACTACTATATATAAAATAGATAACTAATAAGGACCTACTGTATAGCACAGGGAACTCTACTCAGTACTCTGTAATGGCCTATATGGGAAAGAATCTTAAAAAAGAGTGGATATATGTATATGTATAACTGATTCACTTTGCTGTACACCTGAAACTAACACAACATTGTAAATCAAGTACACTCCAAACACCTGTTTCACTCAAGGACCGTAGTTGTTGTAAATTACTTTAACAAGCATTTACTCTACCTGCTTTTATCGTAATGTAATTTTATATGACAGTCCCCATGGGAGCAAGCAGAAGGGCTTGTATGGAGTATCTTTATGTGACTCCATTAAGTAAAGAAAGAAAAGTTGTGTTTGGAAAGTGATCAGGTTGATAAACTTTCTCTCTATTAAACAAGTGGCCATGCATTATGTTTTAGTATGGGAGGTCAGAGAGAAGAATTCTCAAAGTTTATTTGTTTTGGCAGCCAACGACTGGTCACACTGCACGTTTCAAGGTTACAAAGGAACCTCGTGGTGGTACAAATGCAGGTCAGGAGAAGACACTTAATTGTGCTCAAGGCTTTAAAATGAAGCCAGAGCAAGAGTTCCAGAAGTTGGCAATATCAGGAAAGCAACCTCTGGAAGCAGACAGCCAGGGGACTCCAGAAAGCTCTTTTCAGACCCTACACCCCTGGACTTTCAGAAATCATCACCCTGTTCTCCTTTACTAAAATGTAATTCATGGTCACAACAACATAAAAAATCAATTAAAAAATAAAAACAAAAAACACCAAGTTCATAGATACAGAGAACAGATTGGTGGTCAGAGGTTGTGGGGTGGGAGAAGTGGGTGAAAGGGGTCAAAAAGTAAAACAATTTTACAAAGAAAGAATTTCAATACTGAAAGCCTATTTGAATTCACCGCTCTATGGCTCATCTTGATGGATATAAAATATTGTTTATATGAAATAACATTAAAAAGAAAAATGGAATATAAAATAGTAATTTTAATAGAAAGTAATAGATTGACTATAACCATAATGAATTCTGATATGCACATTAGTAAAGATAGATTATTTTGAATAATATAAATGGTTCAATATTTATTATTTTGGTAAGTTTAAGTTTGGAAGGAAGTTAGAATGGAAGAATAGATGTGCAGAAAGATTCAATACAACTTAAGAAAAACCAGTTTGCTACAAGTGACCCTCCAATACTAGCCCATAAAAAGCCCCCTTAGAAATCTCTGATGTTCTGAGGGTCAAATGTCCACAGTTCAGTGGCCATCACTTTATCTAAATCCATTGGGAGCCATCCTAGTCACATGCTCCACCATCACCTTTATTTTTGATCAGATCAGAAGCTACAGGTCGTTAGAGAACCAAAAGTGCAGCCTTACTGGAGAAAAAAATGAAAAAGTTAGTAAAAGATAGATCAAGGGACTTTATAGCCACAACATGTCTGAGGTTTGAGGAGCAAAACACGAAGAGAAGGAAAACAGTGAAAGCTAGCAGGAAAGGAAAGGGGCATAATACTAATTTCTTAAATTCTGACTCCAAAGAAATAACAGTATTTCACAGACTCTCTTCTAAACACCAATTTCACAAATGTAAATTTTTTGAAAATTTCCCTCCTTAATCCCTTTCCTTGACAGTGAAGCCCAGAGGAGGATACTTGGATTCAATTTCCATCACAGCCACCCTCCCAATCCTATTCTGAAGGATTCAGAAATCTTTCTTGAGTTGAGCAGGCTTCAGATTTCTTTCTGATGGTTCTGGCAATTTCTATTTAGATCTGGCTCCATCTAGTCTTAATACTCTGTAATCACTTGAGCTTTTTGGTTATTAGTGGACTGCTTGTGCTATTATTTTAATATTAACGATGTAACGGATAATTTGACAGTTTGTTCTTAAATGTCTATGAATTTTACTCATTAACATTTCTAAAACATTCACCAGAATTTAAGTATTCCAAGTCAAGTGGTCACTAAAGTAGGGAAAAAACCCATGTTATGCATATGCCTTTCAAAAAACAGAAACGTACCACTTACTTTTAAAATGAATATACTTTGTTCTTTTTTTCTAGAGTTTTGGCTGGATTGTTTGCTGTATTGCAGAGAATCTTATCAAGCACAATCTTAATTTTCTTCTTTTTGAGGATTTCAAAATTAAGATTGGCATTGATCCACCAATTCATTCTTTTCTCCTTATTGGATGAGCGCACATAGATTGCTTTACTTATATCTTAATTTTCAACATAAACTTTTAGCAGAATCTTTCGTGTTTCATCACCATGTAAAAAGATGTGATTTTTTTTTAAACTCCACATCTCTGCTTTTAATTATATAAAGATAACAGCATGACTGTCACAGAAAAACAGTATAGAGAAAGCACAATACTGAGCCTATGATAGAAGCTCAACAAATACTTAATGTATCAGGTCTGCTTTCAAAATGTTATTTCATTATTACATTCATCACAGTTGCTGGGTATGGGCCCAAAATCATTTAGTACACAAAGAAAAATTTTACAAAGCTTTCAGCATTTATTAAAATTAGGATAACTGCTGTATTTCCTCTGTAGAATAAGTTTAAGTAAAAAATAAGGTTTCATTTCTAGAATGTTGAACTGAAAATAAGTTTAACAGAATGAATTATTTGTATATGGAAGATAAATTAAAAAAAAATCTTGCACTAAAGATATAGTACATAAATCAATACATTAAAAAATTCTATCAGTACTTAAGAAACAGAACATTCTTGAGTAATAAAATCTTTGAGATACAGTGAGGAAAAGTTCCTTTCAAATTTTTAAAAACAAAGATCACACGACTCTTTGGCTACAATCTTAACTGAATAAAGAAGCCAGTATTTACTAATCTCTAAATCATAATAGTAAAATCATAACTAATAACTAGAAGGATATGTTTTCCTAAAAATTAACCAAATCAACATTTCTTTTGTGTATTTAACATTAGTTACAAAAGTTAACTTTTCATTGATGACAGTCAGAACATTTGCATATGGACCAGTTTCGAGAACCAAATTACAAACCCCAGAATACAGAAACAAGCAGATGTGATTTTTTTTCTTTTTCCTTTTCATTGAACAGTTACCTCATTTGAAATTTTTCACTGATTTAATTTAACTTTTTTTTGGTGGTAGATGCATCTGTTGCTATCTATGTCTGGTTTTCATTTTAATGGGTTGCCTAGAAGCTGTGACCATAATAGTGGTGCATTTTCCTGCTGTTCGTTTATTCTTTGTTTCAAGAATACCGATTTTCAAGAAATAGAATTGTCATAGATTTGTGTTTTGCCTCTTCAAAATGTTCTTCCATTATTATTTCTATTTATACCTTTGGAAACATTCTATGGTTAATTGATGCATAGAACACCAAAGCTCCTTTAGAAATTTTTCAGTTTCCCAAATGCACATAGACATACACTATTTAACAGTTACTACAAAATGATCTTTGGAGCAATACATTTTGTTATACAAGGACAATTCCCAATTGTAATTTAAAAGTGATACACTAGCTTTTGATGGCCTAGAATTAATGTACATTTATCTTGTTAATCTTCATGCAAATTGAAGAAGACTGTGTATTCAAGATTGGTTACACAATTTTCAAAGTCCGGTGCCAAATGAAAATGCAGATTCCTCTGTTCAAAATTTACTAAGAATTTCAGAATGATCACAGTGGCACATGGATGGGGCCTTAGTAAGCAGGTTGTATGCCCATGAAGACGGCCCTGTGTGTAATTTGAGAAAACCAACATCTTTATTCGAATGTTTTAAAACATAAAGAATATTAGATTAGTAGAAATAAAAGCTGTAATGAAAGATGACATAGCCAATCTCAAAATCAAAGCATGGAATTCTTACATGAATTCTCTGATAGAATTCACCTTTAGAACCTAATATTTCACCTATATTTCTACTTTTGAACAAATCTAGATAGAATTTCTATCTTATTTTTGCCTAATATCTAACTTTTATCAATTCTAACTGCTGTCCCAAGTTCTGCCCTAATAAATAATTCAGAGATGACTGTATTTCCTAGTCTATTAGATGGAACCATATGAAATTATCAATATCCAGCCCTCTTTGATTTACAAAGAGGGCAGTTTTATGTGTTTCCACCTAAGACGTAGCAGCTCATTAAATATGTGAAGTCAGGAACTATGCAGACCCCACTCCCCCTTATGAAACACATTCATGTACTCCTCCAAAAACCGCAATCAATCTTTTCTTACCCAAACTAATTATTATTTGAGTCTTCGCCATTATTCATATGAGAAATTTTCCAGATTCTTCAACATGTTGGCTGAGTGACTCTAATAACTAACTTTATTAATTTTCCTCTTACAGTTTGACATTCTTTATTGAAAAGAATGATCCAAATGTTGACTAATAGAGTCCATAGTGAAACATGTTTGCCAGTCCAATGACCTAAATAAGTCTAAACCCTGACTCCCAATTTTTTTCTTATCAATTTATGAGCAATATGTTTGCTAGTATAAACTTGTGTAATTTTATGTGAAACCTGAAGAACCTTATTTACGTATATTCTTTTTATTTTTTATTTATGTTTTGCCAACAAAGAACCCCTTTGGTAATGTCCCATCTTCCATTTTCTATCCTATTTTTTCCCAAAATTCTTTCTGTTAAAACTGTAACAGTTTCTGTGGAGAAACCTAGTTCTTACCAATTCTGAGATCTGGGAAGCATTCTTGCAATAGGTCTCATAAACTCTGTCTGACATGGTGGGCAATAAAATCAATAATATCCGTATAATGAATAGAATTGTGAGTTCTGTTATGCTCATGTGTAACATGAGAAAGCAAATCAGTAAAAATAATTCTCCTGTAGAATATGGCCTAGATATGTAATTTTCTGCTGGTTTCAACTGACATGAAAATGACGTAGATATATTGTAGAGCACTGGATTTCTAAAATTTTCATCTGCTGAACATTTTTCATCAGCAAGTTTTATACAGAAGTCCAACATGAGAAAACCCTAACTCAATGGAGATTTTCTCTCCACCTGGGCTCTGTATTAATCCCACTGTGTTGCCCACCCCCCAAAAACCCAAAACCAAAACAAACAAACCAAACATTAAATCTGAATTCTCAGTGGCTTTACCAAACCAAAGCTTGTTACACACATAAAGTCCAAAGTTGGTCAGGCTAACAACCTCCATGTTTAAGCTATGGCACTCATTACATGTAACCTTGGGGTACCCAAGGCAGATGAAAAGAGAGCTTAAAATAAGGCAGAAGTGTTTTCCTGCCTTAGCCCCAAAGTGATACATATCACTTCAGCTCATAGTCTATTAGATATTTTCATAAATGAAGTCTCAACCTAACTAGAAGTCTCTGAAATATCTGGAAGTGTGTGGATATTTACTGAGCCTGAAATGTCTGTCATAGACTCTCTTTTGCTTTCTCAGATGCCCCCTGACTCTTCTCCATAGGAACTCCTAATGCCTAATATAATATAATATAACACAATAAAAACTCTGATCTTAAGGAATGATTTCCCTATGCTTCAAGCAATTCTCCATGAAATATTGTTCTATACCAAACATTCCAAGAGAAATGGGCTGCAAAGAACTCAAAATTTTATTTTCTGAAACAGACTGGAATGCCCAAATTTTGTGTAGCAACAAAAGGACAAAGCCATGTGCTTTGATAGACTGCCCAGTGTGAGGTAGGGATGGTGTCCTTCTTTGAAAGTTGGGTCTCTCAAGGATATCTGATGGGGACACCTGACCAAGTCCCAGATTTCCCCCTGAAAGCTTTCTGGGTCTGCTGTAATGCGGGAGTGAGTCCAGAAAATCTACGACCCCAAGAGCAGAGGTAGTGCCTTATTCATCTTTTGGTCCTGCACATGTAGTCCTGAACCTGGCACCTGCTGGGTTTTCAATTACGTTTGGTTGATATAAAATGAAATCCTCAGCTGCCCGCTATACAGTTCCAAAGCAGGTCCTAAAGCTGAGCACTTCCAGGCTCATTCCTTTTACTCCAAATCTTGGTCTCCCTTTAGAGTTTCCAATTTTGATTATAGATACCTCCTGTCATACAGTCTTTTGAGCTTAACATTTTAGAGTCTCTATTGGGTCTGGCACATTTTTTACTCTTTATATAGTCAATCATATGCCAAGGGTTGTTGCCTCTGATTCATGCCTTTCTCTCAATTTCATTTCTAAATCTAAGTCGTTCACATATTAGCTTGCAAGGGAGCTATTTTAATGGGCTCCTAGCATCCAAAATCTCCTTTTCCAACTGAGAGTTCTGCCAGAATTGTCTTCTTAAAGCAGAATTTAGACCACCTATTTCTAAGTACATTCCAATGACACCCCAAATAAGGGTTTTTAGTAGGTGCTATATTCAGGGAAACAGAGATGGAAGAGTTTGTTTAATAAATAAGTTTATAAAATCTGGCTTGAATAAAGTTGAATAGGATTTACTTTTTGTTGTTACTGTGTTAGCGTATATGAGAAATTTCTAAACAGCTTTGCATATACAGAATTTCTCTAATATTTTTAACAAAAGAATATGTTTTCTTACAAGTATTCTTTCAGAATTGCCATAGACTAAACTTTCAGGGATTCCTCATTATCAACAGAATCACATCCAGATGGTTTAGTATTATATTCAAGTGTTTCCACGACAGGCTTACTTACAAAACATTTTTTTTTCTCAGACCAGTTTGTACTCTTCAACTTGTGCATCTTCTACTTTATGTGTTTGTTCTTACTGTAGTTTCTATGTGGAATCTCTTGCAACACAATTCAGTTTCTCTTTTGAACACTGAACTCACTTATCATTAAAAAATCCCCTTCCTTCTCTATTGAGATTTCCCTGTCTTTACAGGTCACAATAGTTTCTACACAGATGGAAGAGTTCTAGTTTAATGGAATATTTCCTGTGTACCCAACAAAGTACTAGGTGTTTAGATATACTATTTTGTTTAATCATCTCATCAATCCAATGAAGAAATATTAACCAACCCATTGTACTAAGACATGCACAATTAATGCCACGTGTGTTGGTTTTCTCAGCTATTAGCTAGGGAAGCTGTGATTTAAAGAAAATTCAGCTATCTTCAAAACTTCCCTGAGCTACTTACACTGCATTCCACATCACTTGGCTTTTATTTGGTTTTGTAGTGCTTACTGTATTGTACCATGTTTCATGTAATTTGTAGCTAGAAGTCATTCCCATTAGAATGCAAGCTCTATGAAGAGAGACACTATATCTTGTTCAGTGTCTAATTATTATAATTGCATGTTATACAGCTGAACACATATTAATATGAATTTGACCAATTTTGTTATATTAGCTGCCTTTGCGATGTTTTATCTGTTACTGTATGCTGCATCAGGGTTTTCTTCATTCAAATTTGTGTTAAGATATCTCTGGGTACAAGATCTTACTGTATTACTTGTACTATATGTGTGTCCTCCGAATGCCTGTGCTGTGCTTCCCAGGAACTCTTTCTGACACTCTTGGTCAGGGCTAAGCTTTAGGATTTCAAGTTTATAAAGCAATTTACTTTAAAAAGTGACAATATTGCCTCCTAATCAATGTCAGTACACAGAAAAGGAAGAGGTTTCCTAGGTCTGTACCATAATGGACAAAATCAAAGAGAGGCTAAGAGAGAGGTCAGCAGTAATCTGAAGGCAGAACTTTTAAAATAGTTAATGGAAAGCATTTTTACACATGCCTTGCTTGTGACCAGAAGTGAAGTACTATGAAGAATGGGCTAAGTATCAAGAAATGCTCAAAAGTATTTTTCTTTTGTAGGCCCACACCTGACCTTAAACAGTTACACATTGCAGATTGCTCTCTAAATTATCATCCTGAGAGTAATATTTGCTTTTAAATCTGTATTTTAATGTAAATATATTCTGTGACTGATGGTGGCTGCTTGATCATCACTGAAAATAGGAAGGCTTCATTTTTATCTTAAAACCTGGGTATCTTCCAAGGTCAAACTTGGGATTCAAGTCTTATTTCAAAACAGACTAGATGGCAGCTGGAGAATTTACCCTGACTCCTGGGCAAGCCCCACCCCTTTTTGGTCCATAAACACTAAGGGTGTCTCAGAAATGATTTAGATTATTGAACAATGTGTTTGATCCTATTCACTTATTAGGAAAAATATAGATGGTTGGGAGTCCTCATAATTCTTTCCAGGGGCAAGTCGAACCCAGATGTTTTCGACTCCTTCAAGTTTCAGGGGTCATACCTCACTTCCAGCTAAGGGGGCAGTACTGGTGTTGAGCAAAAGACATCCAGTCTTCTACCAGGTTCTTGTGTCCAGACATTTATGGAAAAATCTTGAGAAATACATCAGTGGACTGAAAGCTGTCCTGATCGCTTTTTACCTGTCACAGTAATCTTGCAGTAGAAGTATGTTTCATTCTGTGTAGGTCAGCTTTTGCCATCTCAAATCAGACTTCTCCAGAATGACACTGCTCTATGTTTCTTCCATTGTCCCAGGTAACAACACAGGTCTTTCACTTAATTCCTCAAAGCAGATTTCATACCAGGCTCTTATATTGTCATTATGTTTCCTGGGGTTTGACTACACCCAGGGGAATGCTTTAGATGATGTCTTCCAATTTCCATTTCAAAGAATAAAATTATTTTCTATCACTCCCATCAAAAGTCATCCTCTTCTATAACTGTAATAACCTATGTGAAAGCAATTTTAAGCATTAAAATAATAGTCACCTTTTCTAATATTAGACAGAGAGGCTTACAACCTCACTGTCTCAAACCTTTTAATTTCAGAATTAGATAGTTGTTTGCCCTTCTTTATTCAAAAGTCTCACTGATGTGTGTTCTTCCCAAAGGAACAAATCGTCACAGTGTCTCCCCACCAGGTTCATTCATTTGTTCAAGAAAAAATGTACTGAGTTCCTCTTCTTTGACAGATATTGTTGAAAATTCAAAGGCTAGGAGAACTAGCCATAGCCTTTGTCTTCATGGAACTTAGTGTAGTTGGAGTGATGGATATGAATCAAGTGATAATATATATGATTACAGCGAGGTTATATAATGTGAAAGAAGGGAACAGAATGCTACAGGATTATAACTCACTGATGAAGTCACCCTGCTCTGAGGGATAATTAGGAGTTCATGAGGTAAAAAAGAAAGTGGCATAGACTAAGAATACCAAAAAGAAAAAACGTAGAGAGACAGCATATGGATGTAGTGTGTGATGAGAAGAGTGTGAAACAGTAAACACTGAAAGAAAACTGGTGAGACTGAAGCTCAGAGAGCAAGGGGAGGAGTAGAAATAAGATGATATTGGAAGTAGGCAAGAATGGGACCACACCAGACCTGGTGGTAGATGATAAATGATTTGATGTTTATCAAAGAATAAAAAGTTATAAGAGGGTTTTAAGCTGAGGCATGTGTTAACTAGATTTGCATTTGAAAAAAAAAGTCCCTCCAACTGCAGTAGGTAGAGTAGATTGCACAGTAGGTAGAGTAGATTGCGGAGTAGGTAGTGTAGATTGCATGGAAGCTAAATAAACTTGGGAAGATGATACAGTGGATTATAACAGCAGTTCATAGAGTACTATGGATTAGGATAGTGGAGAAAAGGAGAGATAGATGGATGTGAAGGCCATGCCAGAGGTAAACTTGTCGGAATTGATCATTTGGCTCTGAAAAGCACGGGGCACCATGGTATCGGGAATAGCTCCTACTCAACTAGATCGATGGTGTTGAGGTTTCCCAAAATAGAAATCAAAGGAATAAAACTAATACATGAAAAAAACAAAAAACAAAAAAAAAACTAATACATGAGAAGGAACATTAGTTTACTCTTGGATATGTGAAGTTTGGAAAGTTTTTAAGAGTTGATATCATGTAGAAAATTGACTTTCCTGCTTTAAACTTCAAAGGATCAGTCCGAATTCGAGATATAAACTGTATCATCACCAACCAACAGAGGTAATAGATTTCATAGGTGTGGATAAAATTTTCTAAGGGAATACTCAAAGTGGTAAGAGAATTGGATGTAGAAATTCTCTGAGCACTGAGGAAGAAACCCAGCATGTAATATGGCCTGTTAGAGGATGATGGTCCTCTCCAAAGAATCAGAATAGTCAGCCAAAAATTCCGGTGAATTTAGATTTTCAAGTCCAGAAAAAACCAAACCAAAAAAAAAAAAAAAAACACCTAAAAACAAAACAACAAAAAGACCTGTCTGTCTCATTTCTCTACTTATTAATCTTTCTAAACAAGTACTTATGTCATGGTTACAGTGTTCCAAGTACTGTTCTAAGTTCTTTACAAATATTATAATCTTGAAATAGCATCCTCTCCATTTCCTACTCCTAACTCTACTTCCCTATACCAACAGACTTTAGTCATCAAGGTGTAAATGTTGTAGGCATAACAGCAATTGTATTAATTAGGATAAGTAAACTACTCTAATAAGCAATATCCAGATCTCTGTGGCTTATCATAATAAGTTTATGTCTCACTATAATAGCCAGTAAAGATAGGTCGTAGGGGTTTGCCTTGAAGAGTGATGCAGGGATCCAGGGTTCTTCCATCATGTGGTTCCTCCCTTCTCCATGTTAATGGAGTCCTCTCCATCCAACTATTGGTTAGAGAATGGGGGAGCTTAATCACACAGGAAGTTTTAATGGGATCTTCTGGGGAGTAACCTACAGCACTTCTCCCCATTTCCCATTGACAAAAACTCAACAACATGGTCACTTAACTGCAAAATAAGCTGGGGAAAGTGGTCCTACTATGTGTCCAAGCTGAGATGACCACAAAGCATTATTTTTGCCACAGAAATCTAGCCAAAGTTAAAGAAACTTGTAACCAAAGTATGTTTGTTTTTATTTTTCATAAACCATGCAGTCTTCTTATTACAGAATTCAATCCACCACATAAGGAGATGCACCCAGCATGTCCCATTGTCTAGGAAAAATAGAAAACAAATATTCACCTCATTAGTCTAGGACTTTCTTTGCTCCAGGATCTCAAATAGTACCATACTGTCTCTCCTGCAATTGGCTCAAGTTTCTTAGAAAATATATGGAAGAGAACAAATTTAAATCATGGAAGTCAATTTACTTATGAGTCTGCGTGGCCTCCTTATGGGGCCTTGGGAGCCACCTACCAAGCAGCCCAGGGATGAATTCCGTGGCAGCTTTGACATTTACATGCCAATAGTCCATTCTTTCCTGCCTACCACCAGGGTTCTCAAAATTATGCAAATTTAACCACTGCATGGGAGACCATCTTCTACACTGCTGATAACTTATCTTTTAAGCACAGTGGTGGAGAACTGCACCACACATTGCTTTCTTCAGCAGATGTGAATGCATTCTGGATTATTCATTGCTCAAGTTTTTACCCAGACATACCCACAACAGAAGCAATACAGTACATCTTTTCTTCCCTAAATTAATTACAAATTTTTTATTATCACCACTTTTTCATGACTATGACCTTTAACAAATACAGACAGTTGGGTCAACAGTCATGTGACAACCACATCAAGTAAAGATGTTCCATTGGTTTTGGAGTCCCTCTTTCTCCTGTAATTTTCATTCAAATATCTTTACTTTGATTAATATAGACATGTTTTGTTTGATGAAAGAGAAAGGTAGTGCAACTCATTTTTTTTTTCAAATGTTGAAAATATTTTGGAAAATAAAGATCTATTTTTATGTGAAGTGTATGATTAGATTTAGCTCTGTTTCTACAGAACAGCAAGTTCAGAAAGTTAAAATCTATGGCACAATGTTGAAATCCTCACAGGTAAATGCCTTAATATTGATTTTTTATATGGGTTTGGAGATCTGCCATGAAAATCTATTGACTTATGTGGCTTGTGGTGAAGGTCACAGATACTTTTCCCAGATTGTATTTCTCTACACAAGGTTTTACAAAAATATAGCTGGACTTGTTTTAAAAGATACATTAGGAGAGAGGAAGTGTATTTTCTAAGACTTGATATACAGAAACACTAGGTTCAGCTTCTGACTTTATGTCTGAATTGTATATAGGTTTATTTAGACTGAACAAGAGAATGAAATATAAGTGGAAACTAGAAAGATAAATTTGGGAGGGAAACAGCCATGACTCGAAAGATCTAGGGCATTATGTTGTCTAGGGAAACCCGGAGTCCAAGCACCTGCCATTCTCCTGCAGTATAAGGGAGTGAGGACATAGTGGTAATTAGCCATAACCCAACTCCCTTATATAGCCCAGATGACTGATGTCTATTTGGGGGATATTTTATGGACTGAGAATTCTTGAGACCACTGTGAAACACAATGAGAGTCCTTGAAGCTTCTGGAGCTAGCTCAGTCCAGATTTGCAGCAGCTCACAGCTCAGGGATCTGTACTAAGATTAATTCCTTCCAGCTAAAAGTTTAGTGATGTAATGCTTGTTTACAGAATAGGGGTCATCACCATTGCCTACTGGTACATGTTAGAAGAGCATCCGGTAGCCAGAAGGTTTGGGGATAGAAAGTAATGATGTAAGCAACTCATTTCTTTTTTTAAGAAAGGCACTTAATTCTTCCATGGTATATTTTATCTATTTATGTAATACTTGTCTCTTAATGACTTGTTTGCTATCAACATTGACTAATGTAAACATGTAAAAATGTTCAAATAAAAATTTAATAATTTAATGTTGCTGAACATTGACCAAAAAAATCAAAGATACTCAAACATTGTATAAAATGTCCTTGCAATGAAAATCATCACTGTTCAAAATAACAGTGAAAAAGAATATCATTGTACTCAGTTTTCAATTTACTATAAATACACAAAAATATAGTACCTGTAGCAGTTGAACTCTTCGAATTATTTAAATAACTATTGTCATTACTTAGATGTTACAATATTTTAGGAGTTAGTTAAAAATATAACTATTAGAAAAACAGCTGCTTTTTGTTCTTGCCTTTCTGATGATGCCTATCAATAAATATTTCTGTCATTATTCATTGAATGATAGAAAAATATTTTACAGCAGGACTTAGTGACTTGCTTCAAACAATAAAAATGGAAAAATGGTAAATTACAGTAGAGAAACCTGGTAGATACTACTTTAATTAAGTGATCAAGGTAAATATCACCAGTGATAAGTCATGTTATCAGTACCCCCTGATATGATACAAGGAGAAAGGCACTTCTCCTCTGTATTATTCTTCACCTAAACCCATAATTCCAGTCTAATCATGAAGTGACTCACACAAACTCAAATTGAAGGAAATTCTACAAAATATCTGTCTATTATTCATCAAAACTGTCAAGATCATAACAACAACAACAAAAAAAAGGAGAGACTGAGAAATTGTCAAGGATTATAGGAGGCCCCAGAAGGTACAAAGACTAAATGAAATGTACTATTCTAGATTTGGGTTAAATCCTAGATAGATAAAGGACTTTAGAGAAACAAATGGTGAAATTTGAGTAAGTCTGTAGTTTAGTCAGTAGTTTTATACTAATGATAAATTCTTAGTTTGGGCAAACTGTGATTGTGTAAAGTGTTAACATCAGGAGAAGCTGGTGCATATGGGAACTCTCTGTATATCATTGCAATTTTTCTATAAATATAATATTATTTCAATGCAGAAAGTTTAAAAATTCTATTAAGGAATGCTGTCTTGTACAGGAGAAATTTTCCATGTTCATCTTTTATGCAGACTCACCTGCTATGGCATTTTATCTACATATAACTGATAGTAAATTAAGAAATCACAGCATTTACAAACTGGAAGCTATGTTAGAAATAATTTAACTCTCTATATATGAAGATACCAAGATTCAGAGACAATATTTTACTTGTCCTGAGAGTGCTGAGCAATTTATGACATAGCCAAGGCCAGAACTCAGAACATAGCCAAGGCTAAAACATAGCTAAGGCTAGAACTCAGATGTCTGAATTCTCTTTCTATCACACATAATACTGAGTGAATCTGTGTGCCAGACACTACTACCCATGTTACCAATATTAACTCTTTTAATTCTCTAAGCAGTCTTTGAGTTAGCTATTTTTCACTGTGCCTGGCATAGGGCAATTGTTCATGTTAGTTATTTTTAACATGGATATAATCAAGCAAATGACCTCATTAGATTTACACCTTAGAAAGTTTGCTCTGGGATCTTAAAGGATCTCTTGGTTTGAGGGGAAGTGGGATTGGAGACGGAGGCTCTTTCAAAGGCTCCAGCGGAAGGGCCCACTAGTATATAAGAGAATTGACGCATCAACCAAGGCTTTGCCACTGGAGCTGAAAAAGGAGTAAGTGAAGGTGGGACTGACGGGAATTAGTGATTTATAGGACACATGAGATAAAGAAGCTAGAAATACTCTACCCCTGAAATCAGAAATGCAAAACCTCTCTTTCCTTTCTAAGCTCTTTCACCCTACTGGTTCCACTACGTTGATTTTTGCCCCAATATGCTTGTGTGGCCTCCTGTTGTGTTTATCTTTCCAGCCTAGATGCCATACCCTCTCTGGGGTTTGAACACTAAATGAGCCTCTCCTCTTGTCTGAGGCCAATTCATCCACCTCCACATAGACCTGGCCTTACGCATTAACTGTTTTTTGTCATCAACATTTTTCTATACTGGGCTTTTTTTTTTTTTTTTTTGACATAGTAAAGTCTCTCTAAGCCTTACATCCAGTCCTCCCTCACCTCTTAGATCCCTTCAGTTACCGCCCTGTCTCTATCTTCTCCTTCCCAGCCAAGCAGTTGAGTCATCCTGGTTTTGTTAGTTTCCCTCAGGATTAGGTCCTAGATCGTCTCTCAGCTCAGTATGTTTGGCATTTCTGAACAACAGTCTGTTCCCTGTGCCCTCCTGGGTGGACTGAGAACCTTACTCCTCAATATTGGTGCCTCAGAAGTATGAGTGCAGCCACAGTGGAATTCTCAAGTTGGCTCAGATTTCAGTGAGTGGGGAGGGATCGTGTTTTATCCAGGTTTCTGTCTAGAGTCTGGTGCCTGGCTCCGAGTGGGAACTTGACATATCTTTCCTGAACCACTTGAATAAAGAAAATGAAATAAATTTCACTATTAAAGCTAGAGAGTAGTATCCATTTGTAATTTGATTGATTCCAGATGTGGTTTGCATGCATATTTTCTAGAACATCTCTTTGGTAAAGCAAGGCAAAGTAATATTCTTAATCTCGTTTAGGAATGTTTTGACTTATTCTTTCCTATGAGGATTGATTTAAGTGTGTACCTGACTTTTTCAAAAAGCACCGTTTCTACTCAGAATACTGTGATTATTATTCTAAAGTTTGGTCTCTACCTCTAATTTCAAAATAGACTCAATTCTGATATATCCTGACTTGCTACTTCTCTCATCCTAGTCATTTTATCATTTAAACTGGTGCAAATGGTCCATCAGGTCTAGAACAAGAGAACAATGACACAAAAAATGGAAATCTATACTATGAATAGGTCCTATATCAACCCTTTCTGATTAATTCTCCCTTTCTTCTCAACGTCCAACTCATCCTGACTGAATCAATCAAAAAGCTATTACTTTCATACTTGGAAGTGTTGGTTTCAAAATCAATAAAAACACAGTTCATTTTTAATATGCAATATATTACAAAAATGAAAATTCCCATTTACTTGAGGTAGAAAGTTTTGAAAAAAATGTATGGTTGTTGGAAAACTTGTTGGCTGCATATATACATGTATATGTGCATATATATTTGTAATTCTTCATTACAGTCTTTATATTTCATTTTACTTAAGATTTTCATCACTGTTAACTTTTTGTATGTATATATGTGGATGCATGTTATATATTTGAAGAGAAAACAATGGATTGCTTCATGGTGAATTTCTGCTCAAGTCTTAATGCATCTGAATTGTAGGCACTGAATAAATCAGCATCTTCTATAAAGCTCCAGCTGCAGTGGGTAATTCTACATTAAAAAACTTACATGAGCCATCCAAAGACATCTCTAGCAAAAATTGTGTTAAGTTCTTAATGGGGACATTAAAAGCAGCCAGTTGTGTAACTAATAATCATATTATTTATTAATAGGGAATAAATAGAAGCTCTGGTTTCTATTTGAGAATAATTAATTGTATTGTACATCTGTATTCAGGAATGTCTATTTTCTGATATGCTTCAATTGCCATTCATCTGTATGTCTGTAATAATTACGCATGTTTGTAATATTGAACTAGAGACCATGATTTCAGTCAATTTCTGTGTAAGATTCTTTTGTTCTCTTTGATTTGTTTCATTTGAAAACGTGCGATCTGGTATGAGATTATATAATCATATATAAAACTTGCTTAACAGAATACCTTGATATCAGATTATGTCAGTAAAATGAGTGTTATAGTATGTAATGAAAGTTATTATTTTGCTATTTTTATATTTATTATTGTGTCACTACAGCCTTTTTTTACTGCCCATCCATGAACTTTCTGTATTCTTTCTTTGAATGTAATCAAATGGAAGAAAAGTTTCTAGATCATCAGAAGTTGACAGTTTTCAATGTGGTGTGTGTGCTTAGTCTAAGATAGAGTTGAGTTTGGTAGATGGGTGATGGATGAAGTTTTACTGAGTGATGGATAACTCCTCATTCTGTTAATGGCATTTCATCTATCAACTACTTTTGATATGGTTGATCACAAGATGTTGCTGACTCAAATTTTGTGGATTAACTGAGGTGAAAGTGGTACCTGTTTGAAGTTTCACTAATACAAAATTTCCCCTCTTGGGAGTAGGATGGATTATATTATCTGTTGAGATGCTTTTCCATGTGAGTTCTTTACTGTCAACTTTCTTGTTCTCTCAACCATATCTCTTCTGTATTAGCTGAAATAGAACCTATGTTGTTAAATGATTTTTCTATGGCGTGGAAAATTTATGTCTCCGAATCTACATTCCTTCCTACAAGTTACAAATGGGAAATAACTTCTTTTAAGAAAATGAGGTGGATTTCTGGTCCTCTGTGCCAGGGTAAGCTCTCTATAGCCCATCCTTCACATTGATTGCAACTGAAAACTTGAAACACTACAATAAACAACTAATTGAGGTCTCTGAAAAGTAAACAAAAGTGGGAGGATTATGAAATATCGTCAAAATTTAGAGAGGCAACCTGCACTGGTACGAGTTTCCTGTTGTTTTTCTGTCAGTCAAAAAAGAGAATAAAACAAAATCAACAACAACAAAACAATCCAGGAAAATAGATATTATGAGGAAACAGGAAAAAAACAAGAAACAGAGTTAGAACTCTAAAGTTAGAATTATCAGAAAAAGAATATCAAAGAAGAGATTTTTAAATATCTTAACCAAATTTTAAAAGGAATAAAAACATAAGCAAAAAAAAAAAAAAGTGGTGTAAAAATAAACTGATTAATTTATTTGTTTGCATTTGCCTTGTTTGTATTTATCAACTCTTTTTAAAGACACTTTTGGGTCTCTTTTATTAAAGGGATATTTCTTGTATCTATCATAAAATTGAGTACTGCTTTCTAATTAATATTATTAGAATTTTTAAAAGTAAATGATCATTTATTTTTGTTGACAGGACAGATATATTTTTATAGTCATTATTTTTAAAGTTTTACCTGTGTTTAAATTTCTTCCCATTTCTTTAGACAATATCTAATGGCGCCATACTGTGAGTGGCAATAAAATTAGACTAGGTGCTGTGTCTAATTTCTCTCCTCCTCCTGTGCTATTCAGTTTTTGTAACTGGGCATTTATTAATATTTGCCTTGTAATTTTAATATGTTTATATTATTGTAGGTGAATTGTGAGCCTTAAAAATATTCTGTTTCTCTCAGCTGTAACATATGAGACGATCAGGGAGCTAATTCTGCTTTCTACATCTTGTACTCACTCCCTCCTCTTAATTTTTATGGTTGGATTTTGGACATTGTCAGAACTGTCAATAAAAATGTGTTTTCACATTTTCCACACCATTTTCGCCTTAAATCTACAGATGAATGTATTGGATTCTCACTGCTAGTCTTAATGATAGTAGTTCTCCTAATCAGCACTGGGTTGACTGAAGTTTGACCTCTAGTAAATTTCTCAAAAAGATTTTACTTGCCTGAATTTGTGGGTGTTCCTAACTGTAGACTTTATAGTTGATGCATATCTTGGGAGCATAAAGATAAAGCCATTGGCTTCATTCTCTTCTTGATTATTTTGTAGATATTGCCTCCTATATTCTGGTGTCAACTTGTTGCTGTGGAAAACTCTGATTCCCCATTGGTTTTCCTTTCTTAAAAAATGTCTTGACCTTTGTACTTAACCTTCCAAATAATGCTTTCTTAATCATTAAAGTTCAATTATTATACAAGGATTTATCTTAGATTTGAGCCTTCTGACAATATAAATGTATATAATATGGATAAGTATACCTATATGGTTTACCTTGGCCTAACATAATGTATATTTTTTCTAATTCTGTTTTATTTTCTATATTTCTGTTTTTTTAGAGAGAGGAGAGGGTTTATTCAATATTTTGTTTTCTTCTCTCATTTCTCCTCTTTATGATTCTTACTTTCTTTGCGGGCAAATCTTTCTTGTTTTCTTTGTATTAGTCTTTTCTAAAATGATTTCTACCTTTAATCCCATTTCTTTCATGAATCCTGACAGTTTCAATTTCACTCTCTGGCCAACTCTTCCCCTAGAACTTGTATGTCATCTCATGGTCCCTTTATGTGTTTTAAGTTGTTAAAGTTTACGTTGGCCTGTACAAATGTTCATTACATTTTTCTTCTGTTTCATAACAACGTTTCTGATGATTAAAAGAGTTGATGTGTTCCTTCTCATCTTTGTTCTTATAGTATCTTTCATGGATGCTAAGCAAAGTCCTTTAGTGTTTCTCATATGGGAATGTTGAATTTTCTTGACTAGCTCACAACAGGAGTTTCTTGTAGGAAGTGGGAAAGAGGTTATAGAATTGTGCAAGCATTGTAGCTCAAGGGACCTCTCATAATTTTCTATAATGATAAACTATTGCCTCACGGTTTGAGATATTATAGGTCCATGACTGTTCTGGTTCCCAGAACCCAAAGTGGTTTGGGACACTTTCCATCTGTAGGCTTATCCTCTCCTGTTTCCCACTGCCCTGCTGCAAGTAAACAACCCTTGCCTTCCAGAATAGTCATTCAGTGTTAGAAGTTATATTCTGTAGGTGTTTTCGGAGGTTTTCCACCTCTGAGTTCCACTGAACATTGTTCAGTATTCTCTCTCCACTTCCCTGAGGACTCGGTCCTATTAGTTCTTAATTCTGCTCTAGCATTTCTGTCTCTGGCTGGGGCTTCTCCTCTGGGTTCATATACTTGCTTGTGGATTTCTAGTGATCTACCACCATTAGCTGCTCCCGTCCTCTCAATTCTTTCTTCTACTGAAGCGTCACTTCCCTTGGGTACTTCTTACTCAGTTCAGTACGGTTTATGACAGCATGCTGTATGATTTGGAGTTAGAGGGTCTTTCTTTGTTTCATGCACTTGCTGAAAATAAAGTTTATAGTTTTTATTTTTGTTTTAGTTTGTTTTTTCTCTTATTGTTTCTAGGAGAAGTGAGATGACTAAGCTGCTGCTGTTGAAGTGTACAAATCTTTGCACATGTTTAAATGATAGAAATGTAATATTGAAACTTACCATTACTCTGTATGCTTCTATGTCTGCCAGTTTTAGGAAAATTTAGTTTACCTGTTTTGGGTTTTATATTTTAATATAGTTATATATAAAATTTTTTTTAAATTTAGAAAAACAATTTCAAAAAATAATCAATTAAAAATAACCTACATTCTTTTGCAAGGAAGTACTGAAGCCCAGTATCTTCAGAAGATTTTTTTTTTTTTTTGGTCCTCATTTCTGAGTACTTCCCTGTGTTATATGCTTGACTTTATTACCTGCATAAGTGCAAAATTATCCCCAGTCCCTCAGATCACCTGTTAACGTGGCAGCCTTGGTAAATCTAGTGAATGGACAGCAGATGTCACTGTTGGATGAAATGAGCCATTCTGCTAACCCCACCCTCTCTCATCTGAAAGTGCCTCTCTAGGGTCCAAATCCTGGGGTTTACTATAAACAGAGAGAAAAAATTAAACTGAGAACCTGAGTCAGTCTCATAACTTGGCCTGGCACCTTAGGGCATGGGATGTAAGCCAGTTTTGCAATTAACTGAACTTTTTCATTTGAAACGAAAGCATACTTTTTAAGAGTTTACTCTGCATGGTGGAAAATGACTTGTGATGTTAAGATTCTGAATTCTTGTGTCTTACTTTGTGCAATTGTTTCCCATTTTCTTCAACACATACCTGCAGATTTGACTCTAACAGCATTCCATCTGTTCACATGGTGCTTTTAAATCGGATGTGACATTGGGAATCATGGCACACAGCAGAGCCATTTAGTACTAAAGTGTAGTATTGAGCACAGAGTGCTTTATTTTAGTATATCCATCTCCTAAAATTCACCTCCTAATATCTTTTACTGTGCATTGTTATCTTTTGCAGGTGCCCATATTTCAGTCCTTATTCACATTGAGGATTCAAAGCTGGATACTTTCATTTTTCAGATAGCTTTTATTCTTTGTAAGAATAAAGAAAATAACAGCATTTCCCGAATGTTTCTAAGATATTTAGGCTCTTATTTGTGTCTATTATCTTGCTATGTCGACCTGCTGACTTTTTGAGTGATTTCTCACTTTCTGGGTCAGAAATTCTTCTGGGTTACACCTTATGTCCAACTAGTGTACTGTTTGTTACTAATTAATAAAGTTCAACTTTGGTTTTTAATTTTAAACTTCATAATATATTGCTACTCAACTGTTTTAATTTTCTTTCACAATCCTTTTATAGAAGAAATGCCAATCAAAGTAGCATGGCATTTTAATCTTAATTTTATCAGCTCCTAATTGGCAAGCTTATATAATTCTTGCTGCATGATGTACCGGTAGAGTGGTTAAGAGAGTGACTAAGAAAAGGTGACATATAAGGCACATTTTGTCTTTGGGAAACACTGCAGTTAAAATTATTGAATGGATTTCTGTCACTATTTGCTTTGATCCCAATTCTACATGTAAATTTTGCTACTTGGGAATGGGATAGGGGAGGAGAGAGTCTTTTTTTCCTCCCCCCAGCAGTGAGCACAATACTTGACCAACAGTAGAAACCCAGTAGTTGTTCAATTAATGAAAGAATGATTGAAGCTATATTAAATACTCATCATGCTTATTCCTGGCACTAATATTTTGAGGTTAATAACATGAAACACACAAAAATAGAAGAAAAAAGTGATATTGATTAATTGAGATATTAGGATAGAGATTTATACATTCATTCATTAAATAAATTTCTATTGAGCACCTACTGTGTGCTAAGCATTATTCAGGGTTCCTCTCTTGTGAAACTCACAATCTAATTTGGGAATGGATCTAGTAAATATTTTTGTGGTTTTGTTTTGTTTTGTTTGAAAATAAAAAAGCAATCAACTAAAGTATTTCTCCAAAAAAGATCACTTTAAAAAATATTAAAAATACCCCAGAAATTCATGAAATGTATGTTGAGACCAAATCAATATAATTTTAACAATATAATCATTTATTCAACTTCGTAATTTCTCTGGTGGTTAGCTTTTGGCAGACATGATGTGGTAGGTATTAAACTTAAATCCATATTGTAACAGACTGTGTTACAACTTATGTTCTAACTTATGTTCAAATACCAGCAACTGAAATGCTGCAAAGTCAAAGTGAATTCTCCATGCAATGGCACAAATGCAGTTTTAGCATGCCTCGTTAGTATACATGTCAATTATGTTTTGTTTTTTTCTTTTTCCTACACAGTTATTACCATCTAAGAGAGACATATGTTGTGTCAATGGTACAACTTATTAAGGTGTTTAAGGAGGAAATATTAAGAATGTGCACCAGATGGCGTTTAGCTCCATAAGAGCACAGATGATTACCAGGTAGTTGCTACCATCTTTTCTCCTTGATATTCATATATAACTCATAGCACTTGTGGAAACAACATTTTAAAAATACCAATGTATTATCTTTGAAGAGCTCTATGTATGTTATGGCACATTTGTTTGGTGTTAACTGACTACATTATCTCCAACTGTAAAATAACCCATTTAGGGTAGAAGGAAAAGACACCTATCCCCATGTGTTTCCAGTATTCTAGTTAGAAAAAAACCTGACGCCACCTCCCGATTTAACTTGGGCCCCCATTCATGTGTGTGCACACAATGAAGCTATACATATTGCAAATATTTTACTGTTAATTCACAACTATATTATTCAACAGTAAAGGAGGAAAAAGAGAAATGCAAAAATCTAAAATACAAAATCTACTTCAAAAAGTGACATACAGGAAAGCCTGGTAAATGAGTTGTTAAAAAAAAAAAAAAAAGAAAGAAAAGACTATGGGCTATGCTGAATGGTTTAGGAGGTAGATCCATATAAGGCAAACTACCTGAAAAGATGCTAAGGGTAGTGGCCTGCCGTAGATTGTTGGTAGGAGAAATTAACATGGAAGAAAATCAGTAATACCTCCATTATGTGATGGTAGCCAGCCAAAAAATAATAGAAAGCAAGTAAAATGTTTAGCATAACCACTTAAACTACTAAATTAGGTTTGTGAAAATGGGAAAGCCAAATGCCTTAAGGCCAACTGCAGATACAAAAGCAACAGATCAGAGGTCAACCTAATGATATTTTTAATATAAAATGAGTATAACTGCAATTGTAAGCAGTATATGTTCTTTTTTGTGGTTCTTTTTTTTTTTTTTTTAATCATTCTATGATAAGCATGTGCATTCTTTGCTGTACTAGATTCTCAAGTCATTGTCAATCTTTCAGTTTGCCTTCAGATAACAGGAATCCTTTGGTTCACCCTTTGGAGAATCTGATACCTTGTAATGTGGAGTGAGATAGGGGTTCAGCCTTTGTTTAAATCACTTGTTGAGGTAGAGTCACCATCAACTGAAAATATACAACTTGCCTAATCTGTAAGCACTCGCGTGAACAGCCTACCTAGAGAGAAATGAAAAAAAACTTGGTCCTATAGCAGGTTCAGAGTTGGGCCCCATTAATTTCACTGAAGTTGGGATCAGCTGATTCTGTAACTTTTCACGGAAACACTCTCTTGTGTGATTTGCCACCACAACTTTCATACCCTATTTCTCATCACGCAAGTAACAGAACTGTTCTCTTGTTACTAAAACTGCCAAATTTTTCCATGGATGAATGTCCCTACCCTGCTATTCCTTCAGCCGGGAATGAAATGCTCAGCTTTTTTTTACTCCAGCTAATGCAAGCTTGAGTTTGTTTCCAACCCAAATGACCCACCTCCAAAAAGTAGTTTGCAAATTCCAAAGAAAACACTTGCTGCTCCGTTGTCTGTGCTCTCAAAGCACTTGGTTCAGAATGTGAGTAACTGGATTCCACTCCTCCAAATGACTCAATTGTGTGACTTTCAACAAGTCACTAATATCTTTAAGTCTCATTCTCTCTTCTTTAAAATTAGAATAAGAATGGGAAACTCACAGGGCTTTACAAGGGTAAAATGAGATGATGTTTGTTAAGTACCCAGTGTAGTATCTGTATCCATAAGATGCTGTACCCTCTGTTTTATGGTACTGATGCCAGTGGATACTTCTGGTACTTGCTATATGCCAAACGTGCCTCTAAGTGGTTTTTATGTGTTCTAACTCATTTAATGGTTACTGTTGTTATCGCTATTTTAAAAATGTACACTGAAGCGCAGAGGGACTTTAAAACTTGCCCGAGGTCACATGTTAGAAAACAGCAGAGAGAGAATTTGACCCAAGGGATTTGGCTCCAAAGCTACACTCCCCTTGCTCTCTGCTGCTGCTTCGCCCACTATTATGACAATTCCTGCTCTGCTTTGGTGCTTCTCAGATTGCTTTATATTTTATTAATTTATGTGTATTGCCCTACAACTAGTTTAAGAGCTACTTGAGGGTGATTTATTTATCTTTTCTGGCCATCTAGCATGCCTGGACCATAGTAAAATCTCATTAAATATTTACTGGAAAATGAATTAACAAAGCCCAATAAACATGAGAAAATTTTAAAAGTTATAAATGACCTAGAAGATCCTTTTTTACAGCTCTGTACTGATCTCCATTACTCTATAGATGTGTTGTGTATGGTGAATATATACATTTCAAGAATTACTAAAATTGACACACTGTGTGGAAACATATATATGTAAAGGTATAAATGTATGTATATATAGAGAAAGAGAGAGAGAAAGCCTTGTTCTTTTGATTGAAAATTCTCAGTAGAAAATACCAACAACTAATCTTCCCTGTTAAAGTATGTTGGTGGTTCTGTTCCCTTAAGCTCAATCAGTTTACTTGATTTTAGCATGTCTGAAAGTTGTGTCAGAAGAAACAAGTTTTCTGAATACCTAAATCGGATTTTGGTGACATTTTTAAAGTATTAATGACAGACAAGCAGAGGATTCTTTCAGATATTAATTTCTGCCAATTAACTACATGTTTACAAACATAATGGCTATTTTTTAAATAAGTGTCATATGGTTGACTACAGTAGATAGGCTTAAGGGGTAAAATTAAGAGGTGAATTTAGGCTCCTTCTCTTATAGTTTTCAAATGCTGTGATGAGAGTTGCACTAACCCAATAAACAAATGAGAATTTTTCTAGTTTCTGTGGCATATTCTCTAGCATATACCCAAAGTACTAAAGGAAAATATAAAAAATAGTTAATAGTGAAACATAATTAATTTGGGCCTAAAAACACATTTTGCTCAATGATTTGGGCCATGTCTCATTGACTCAACATTTCATTTATCTAATTAGCAATCTATGGTATAAAATATGTTTATTACTTCTACCAAGGAAGATTTATATATAAAATCTTTCCTTTATGAAACTGAGTGCTGGAAGATGAATGAGGAAAAGTTGTTTTGCTTGAGTAAGAGAGCTTTTCCTCATTAAAAATCAGGACTAAATGAATTATCTGATTTAAATAAGTTTAGGCATAATGTAGGCAATTATGCAATTGAAAATAATAAATACTTTTGAATGTCTACTCTGTTGCATCTGTCTACTAGGTATTACCAACATGGAAATTAATCTTATTATTATATTATTATTCATTTTAATGATAGCTATCATTTCATGATCATCATATCCATCAAAAGTGGAATAGGAAGATAAATTATGGAATATTTGTAATCATATTCATAAATATTATACAGCAATGAGAAAAAATAACTATTGCTTTACACAGTATAGATGGATCTCACTAACATAATTTTGAACCAGAGAAGCCAAGCAGAAAGAAACATTATTTGTGGTTCCACAAAAGTTCAAGGCAGATAAAATTAAGAGAAGTCAGGATAGTGCTTTTAATTGTGGAGGAACGGAATTAGTGTTGAGATGGGAGGCATGATGGGGGCTTCTGATTTGCTGGTGATGTTCTATTTTTTGATCTGGTTGGAAGTGAGTCAGGTGTGTTCACTTTGTGAAAATTCATTTAGCTGTAACTTTCTATAAGTATACAAGTCAGTCAACTTTCAACATCAAAGACAAAGTAAAAGTAGTAAGTGAATCAGAAAAGGGATGACCTTAGGAAACTATGGAGAATGTAATTAATATGTTCAAATTCAGTTGAGAATTAAGTTTGGATGGGCATTAAGAAACAGTTATGAGGGGCTTCCCTGGTAGCGCAGTGGTTGGGAGTCCGCCTGCCAATGCAGGGGACACGGGTTCGAGCCCTGGTCTGGGAAGATCCCACATGCCGCGGAGCAACTGGGCCCATGAGCCACAATTACTGAGCCTGCGCGTCTGGAGCCTGTGCTCCGCAACAAGAGAGGCTGCGATAGTGAGAGGCCCACGCACCGCGATGAAGAGTGGCCCCCGATTGCCACAACTAGAGAAAGCCCTCGCACAGAAACGAAGACCCAACACAGCCATAAATAAATGAATAAATAAATTAAAAAAAAAAAAAAAAAGAAACAGTTATGAAATTTCTTAATTAGAAGGTCATTGGTGACTTCCATAAGAGCACTTTCTATGGAATGGTAGGGGATGAAATCAGATGGCAATGTGCTGAAGAATGAATGGGGGAGTTAGTGTTAGGGAATGCCTTCTTTTTGAAACTTCAAGATCTTTTTGCAAGGCATAAAGAATTGTGTTGGAGAGACCCCAGAGATTTTTTTGTTTTTGTTTTGATTTTTGTTTTAATATCTTGTTCTCTTCTTCTGCTAGCATTTTATTTAAATCATTAGAGAAATATATAACTTTTTCCTGATTTAAATACAATCACAACAAATGGTTTTTTTGCTATCTAGCATAGGCTGTATGAGCTCTAGAGTAGTTTGGTCATTAAAAAATAGAATGCTTTTATATGTTTTTTGACATTTATCTAATAGACTTAATTACTAAAAGTTGAAGGAGGAATTTTTGTATATCTTAGTAGCAGTTTAATATACCTATCTATTCCGACCCATGACTCCAAACATACATTTGTAATCTTCCCTTATAACTCAGCCAGCGCAAATAAAGTGTGCTCACAGTAGCTGTAGCTGTAGCTATAGCCAATGCTTAACTGACATTCCTCATTGTGAAAAAAATAAGGTGGACTCTTGAATCATGATAGGAGCTGTCTATTAACCATTGGCTGTAGCTACGGAAAGCAGGTTTAGGAATGATTCTACTGATAATGAAATCATTATATAGAGTAGAGACTATATAATGATGACCTTTGAATCAATTCAGCCCACTGATGAATTTCATTTGCCACATTCCTTAGTTATTATTTGTAACTATTATGTTTAAATGCCATAAGACAGTACCTGTGCTCTCTAGATTGCCGCAGTCTTGGTGCTTTACTATTTCTGCCTTCTAGGGTAGCCGTGTAATACAGTGAATAAAAACATGGGCTCTGGAGCCAGCCCACCTGGGTTTGAATCCCAGTTTCATCACTTCCTATGTGAGCTCGAGCAGTTACTTAATACTTCCGTACTTCTGGTTTCTCTTCGTCAAGCTGGGAATAGTATAATTTTGTGATTCTTAGGTATCAGAATAAAGTCCAAAATTATAGAGCTAGATTGGACTTAGAATTGGACTGATATGATGATATAGGGACCCTAATTCCTTGCTGCCTGGATCGGTTGAGCCATTGCAGCCAATCTAGAAAGCAAGGTGGCAGAACTTAATCTATTTATGTATGTGTACATGCTTTAACCTCAATTTTATGCTCCTGTGTATACCTAACCGAAAGAAATTTTAACATAAGTACATGAGGAAACATGTAGCAGGACATTTATTGGAACATTTGGAACAAAGGGAACAATTGGAACAAGAATTAGAACATTTGTTTTGTGAAGCAGCAGTAGGGGGCAACCTAGATATCTATCGCAGGGGGAGTGGACAGGTAAAATGTAGCAGATACACATCACGGAGTACTTTGCAGCAGTTAGACACAATAAATTAAATGCATGCCTAGCAAAATAGGTGAAATTTAAAGGTCTAAGGCAGACTGAGAAAAGTTAGAGACAGAATGAATTATAGAGTATAACATCATTTACATGAATGAAAAATACATGTACCAAAATACATGTTTTGCAAATCACCCCCTAAAAAGATATAGATTAAACACATTAGAATCTTAACTCTAAAGGGGGAGACAGAAAGGAATGGCAGTGGAGATATAAGGAAAAATAGGAATAATTGAATAAAACACAGAGCGTAATGTTGATATGTCACGATCTGAGGATTTTGAGCTCATTCCTCTGCACCTGAAGTCCAACGATGAAATTAAGTGAAATATGGGTCATATAGTACTTTCCTGATAAAAAATTCAGTGAGGATTAAATGAGTTACCACTTAAACACTTCTAATACTGCCTGGCACATAAATACTCAGTAATGTTTTCTATTCACTCACATATGTAACTTGCTAAGCTCCAGAAGGCATATTAGTTGTGAAGCCAGGTATAAAAGAGTGCTCATTTGGAAAAAGTAGTTTAACTTAAATTGCTTGTTTATTTGTTTTACCATGATGACAAAAAAGAGTTAATGATTAGATATTTATAACATTTCTATTTCTTCTTACACCCTCTTTTAACCAGTTCTTCTCTCCCTTACAGATACTCACATGTAATAAGAATTTCAGATACTCACATGTAATCATATCAGGTGCATTGCAAGAAGAAAAAGACACATTTGCTTAGAGCATAAGGGATTTTAGCCAACGTAAATGAATCAGAAGGTTTTAATTCACAAGGGTTCAAATTCATTTAGGCCTGTCATATCCTACAAAGGAAAATCATCAACCAGAAAGGGGCAGTCAGGCATGATATTAAACAGCTGAACGTGTCAAAATAATCACTCTGTCGTTGTGGAGTCCCATTCAGTACATCCAAGCTTGAGCTCTTGCCATTGTGAGAGGTTTTCTCCCTTCTTGATAAATTGGTCTGTTTCTTTTTTTCTAATATAATTATCTTGAAGTTTTCTCTAGAATGCAAATTTAAACTGAATAAATCCACTGCATTATAATTCCTGGAATATTTGATTAAAATATTAAATAACTTTAATTTGTAAAGTGGGTTTCCATATGGTGGGAGAAATGCTATTTTTTGTGGTTTATTGTAGAGTACAAGGTAGAATTGGATGTACTTCCTAAAGAAGGATAGTGTTCTTCCTAACTGCCTGAACATCTAAGTAGGAATAATTTCACAGCTACAAATAATTACACATCACAGAGATGTGAAAGCCAGTGGTTTTTTTAAGCTCAGTGGTATGTTTCTAGAAAGGTTCATTTTCAGATCATTCAGTAGCCTGACAACAGTGAACTCAAAAATTCACTGAATTATTAATAAAGAATGACTTACTTTAATGTTTCCATTTAGAGTTGGTGAGGTAAGGCAGAGCAAAATAATAATAAACTTCTGTTATGTAATAAAAAACATATCTTTGGAGTAGTATATGATCAGAAAAGAGATTCGTTGTCAGTTTTCACAGGGCATTGTTTTATCAAGAGACTTGGAAGTATTTTGTTTTATTTCAGCAAGTTAAGAGGAAGACAACCTAACAAATTGCTTCTTAGCAAAGTCTTTTAGTTTGAATACTAAACGCAAGATTTGTAGGTAGTCATTGAGATAGGTACATGTATATCCACTTTTGAATCATCTTTATTTGTAGGATATATTTGCACCAAAATATTTCCTTGCAAGTTGGATATGTTTATTCTTTGTTATTTATTCTTATTTGATGAATCAAAAGTAATCAATAGTCTAATATCCCACTAACTCTGGCAGCCAAAAGTTTAGTTGATAACTGTGTGTTCATGCATTAGTCATTAGCTGAACTATTATGTAAGTCATAAAAGGCTTAATGAATTTAAAAACTGATAGCAATATTTTAAAACAGGAAAAAAAGAGGAACAATGCATCTCTGCAGAAATGCATTGGTTACTGCCGAGAGTTTAGATAAGAACAAAATATTGAATGACTAACATGTTATAAAAGCTTGAAATTAAGTCTTTGAAAAAACCCCACTACTTCCCATATGCTAAAGTAACATACTTGCTTTTCATTTTTACCTTGGTTATTTTTGTACTTTAAAATCATTCATATTTTTCATATTATAAAAGTAAAATATGCTCATTTAGAATAAATTTGAAACTGTTAAAATTATCCAGGAAAATATGAAAATAACCCATAATCTTTTAAAACGGTTATTTTTTATATTTACTTTTCCAGTCTTTTTTCCCTCTGTGTCTGTATTTTAAAAATTAACTTAGAATAATTTGCTATTTCCAATTATATATTTCATGAAGGATTTCTAAAGTAGAAATGTTTTTAAACATAACACTTTCATGACTACATATTACTCTATTGTGTGCATGTTCCATTATTTGACCATTAACAATAAATATTTAGATTGGCTTTAATTTTGTACACATTTTCCTAAGAAAAATTATAGAATGGAAATTTCTGGAATAAAGGACATACTTTTTAAAGTATCTTAACATTATTAGCACATTGTTTCACCTAAAGTTTGTAAATTTGCAACTCCCTCAGCCATACTAAGTGCCTCTTTCATCACATGCTTGCCAACATCATTTTAATTTTTTTATTGTTTTCATTTTCTTTTCTGTAATTCCTATTGAAATTCATTATTTTTGTCAAATGTTCATCAGTTATAATTGTTCTTTTTCTAAATTTCTTCTTATCATAATTGTGGACTATTATTGTTTGGAGGCTTTATGCTTCTATTATAATCAATTTGAATGAATTCCCTATATTAATGATATTAATATTTTGTTCATTGTATTTGTAGAATACATATTTTTAATATTTTTACCTTTTATTTTTTAACAATGTTTTTCACCTTTATAAATTATTATTTATATATAAGAATGTTTTTAAGTTAGTCTTGATTGCTTGTACACTTAGAAAATCTTTTCTCTTTCCAAAATTAGAATTATATTCAGTTATGTGGTTTTTTCCCTCCACTTTAAAGGTTTCTATTTTTACATTTAATCCTTCAATTTTTCTAGATATAATTGTGGTATATAGTGTGAGATAAAATATCTAAGATTTCCCTCCAAATATGTGTTGTATTGTCTGAGTATTACTTTTTTACCCACAGATTTCAATTTTAATATAAATATATATGAAATTTAATATGAATGTAGGTTCTTTATAGACTATATTTTTAAATAATCTTTCTAAATATTCTTTTAACCATAATACCATACTGGTGGCATGTGCCTTAATATACTGTTGAGACAGTTCCCATCATCAACACTACTTTTCATTATTTTTTACTTCCTTTTCCTTGTCCTTCTCCTCTTTCCTTCTTCCTCAAGCTCTCTCTTCCTGTTCCACCTTCTTTCTTCCCTCATTTTCTTTCTCATCCTCTTCCTATTTCCCTTTATCTCCTCCTTCTTCTCTTTCTCTACTTTAAGGTCTTAGCTTCTGCTTGCCAGTCTTTAATTTTCTAAGTAGCATGCAGGTCTGACATTATCTCCTTTAAAAATATGCAAATAAACATGCTATGTTTCTAAGAAGCATGAAAGCAAATATGAGATTTCTTTAGAATATCCCCATATATTATACTGTTTTCCTACCTCATCACTTCATGCACATGTAAGGACATGTGAGTGGAAATCAGTGCTTCACAATGAACACTGTACTAAATATTTTTTCAACTTGGAAAAAAAAGGATGAAAAGTCTATTATAATTAAACAGTTGAGAAAATGCCCTTTGCAGATGGATACTCCTTTTTTTTCTAGCTCAATCTCTGTTTTACAGCTGCCCAGCAGTTAAAATAAAAAATCCCACCTTCAATAGCAGTGCACATCATGTTCTGATAATTGCTATTTTTTCCAAATCACATTACTAGATATCAACTCTGCTCTGAACTTTCATTTAATTATTAATTTATTCACTCATCATACAAATATTTATTGAATGCCTCACATGTACCTAGGATATAGGCCCCACTTTCATTGGGTGGTGTTTGAGTAGGGGTGGGATGGGGTGAGGCTAGACCAGTCATATGTAACAGATACATGTTTAAGATCAATACCAGTTGTAGTGAGCATTGTGGTAAAAATAACAAAGGCAAATATGTGAGAAAGAGAGTCATTGGGTGAGGCTACTTTAGATGCGGTAATGAGGGAACACCTTGCTAGTTGTCATTTGATTTGTGACCATGTGACTTACAGGGAGACACCAAAATTCCCCAAAGTGGAGATGGAGCGTAGGGAACTAGAGGCTATTCAGCCAAGCCTGTCCACCATGGAAGGAAGTTTGGTTTTATTCTGAATGCATTACGAAGTCACTGCAGGATTTTAAGAGAAGGACAGACATTATTTAAGTTTGAAAAATTTCGTCTCCCAGTTCTGTGGAAAATGGAAAATATAGGGAGGGGTCAGATGACTGATTCAGTGATATAGTAGTCCAGGTGAGATATGGTGGTGGCTTGGAACAAGATTATGTCAGTAGAAATGAAGAGGACTTTGAAAATTTATGATCTATTTTGAAGAAAGTATTGACATAACTGGTTGATAAAATGAAAGCAGAGGATGAAACGAATAGGCGAATTGGCATCTTAAGTATTTTGCTTGATGTGATGGTTGTGCCATTGACTGAGAAGGAGTAGGCTGAAAGAGAGAGAGATTTGGATCATGCTGGAGATTAACTGTATTGTTTTAGTTATAAATAACTAAATAGCCATGCAAGCAGAGATGCTTGTCTGGTAGTTGGATATTATCTTAACTCAAAGAATGTTAGAGCCAGAGGTTAAAAAGAATAAAAGCAAACAAACAACAATGATTTTTTAAAGAAATGCTCTATTATCATTATCGTCATCAAGGAGGTATTCAAAGCCATGTGTCTGGATAGGTCCCTTAATGGAAGCATGTAGGTAAATAATAGGGACTAGAATCAAACCTTGATACGTTCCATTCCATTACAGTATCTCATATTTTTCAACTAATATAAAATATTTTTCAGCTTCATTGAGATATAATTGACATATATCATTGTGTGAGTTGAAGGTGTATACATAATGATGTGATATATGTGTATACTGTGAAATGATTACCATAATAATAATGAGAGTTAACACATCCATCAACTTCAGTTGTCAACTTTCAGATATACAATACACCACTGTTAACTGTCATCACCATGCTGACCATTATAGCCTCAGAACTTATTCAACTTATAACTGACAGTTTGTACAATTTGACCACCTTCATGCATTTTCTCCACCTCCCATCCCCCGCCCCAAGCAACAGCAATCTGTTCTCTGTTTCTGTGAGTTTGTGTTTTGTTTGTTTGTCTGTTTTACATTCCACGTTTAATTTATATTTCAAATTTATTTTAGAGCATTTTCTTTCCATTTCCCAAATGCCCTGCTGGTAATCTGTCTTCATATATGTATCAACTGCCTTGAAATTATGTTTTTCCCCTCTATGCACATAGCTTGTTCACAGATACTGTGCCTCAATGACCTTTGATTCAATTCAACAGATTTTGATGAAGACTCATTTCTGTGAGTACTATGTTTAGTTTAATGTTTTCTTGTATTGGATAATGCATGATAAACCTCTCCAAACTTTATGAGGAATTCATGTGTCTCAGCCATTGAGAGATTTAGGCATGATCATAATTCTGTAGCCCTTTAGTAGGAACTTGGTTAAAATGTGTATCAGCCCAAAGACCCTGCATTTGGGACTCTCTTTCCTTGTAAACCTGTCCTTTATGTCTATAGACATTCCTACAGACACACATGTAATATGACTGCAGTAGCAGTGTTTATTATCTCTTGAAACGACAGAACCTGGATGCTTTCTGTTTGTGATCAGAAACATTTTTGCATAAAGGAATTCATAAATATGATTATGTTAAGTGATGACAAATCACTTATACAATGCTTTCCACTTTCAGGACACATCCTTACTGTTTCTTTTAACCTTCACACTAAAGCAGTCAGGAAGCAGAGATATTACAGATTAGGAAACAAGCTAAACGAGAATAGTGTAGGTACTGGGGTCCCATGTTTATTGAAGAGTAGAGCTATGATTGTAAAAAAAAGTTTCCAAAGTTTAGTCCAAAACCTGTTCAGAAATACAACACTGTATTTGAGAAAGAGAGCGAAAAGTATGCTTAAGGAAGAGAAAGCAAAGTACACTGAGAAAGAAAAAGCAAAGTACACTTGTTTAAAAGTGTAGCATATTTATTAGAAAGAATTCTAAAATAAAAATTAGTATATATGTTGTCTAAGCCTGGATCTGCCACTTAAATTAGCTAGCTATATATAATAGAAAGCTAGCTATATATAATTATATATAGCTATTTCCTATAATATAATAGAAAATAGCTATATATAGTAGAATATAATAGAAAATTGATACTTTATATCCAGAGGCCTCAGAATGTTTCATCTGTAAATGAGGAAGAAATGAACTTCATTCTATCATTTATTTATTCAATTGACTCTTAATTTTGTGCTAGGTACAGTCCTCATCACCATAAAACTAGTGACATAGGAGACAGATTGATTAAAAGGAAGTGCTATTAGGATATTGAAAGAAATGGGCACCAAGATGCTATAATAATATGAAGATGGGCATTTAATTTTGGCTGATTCACTCATTCATTCACAAATGTTTTGGACTGCTTTTTTATGTTCCAAGAATTATACCAGTTGCTGGAAATGAAAACGTGAATGTTGAAGGATTGTAAAGGGTAAGAGTTAGCTCAATGAAAACAGAGTGACAAGAGACTGGAACAGGATGTATCAGGCAGAAAAAGAAGCAACTGCAAAAGCAAGGTGACAGGAGGTGGGACTGGAAAAGAAGGTAGGAGTCTTTGTGAATGGCCCTCTCTAGCTTTGCTCAGCAGAAGATACTTAATTTTAAAATTAGGGAACTGGAGAAGTAGTTAGGAAAATGCTCAGATCTATAAGAATCATGCTGGCAGCATTGTGAATATTGGGTTAGAGGAGCCAGGACCTGAGGCAGAGGGGTAATTTACGAGACTGCTGTAGGCACTACTCACCTGTTTCTTTGATTCATTTCTTTGATAATGTGGTGATATCCATAGAGATTGAAAATACTCATTCTCTTAAACCAATTAATTCCATTTCCAGGTATCCCACAGATATGTTCAAGTGTGTTGGGGGTTCAGTACTATTTGAAATAGTAAAACATTATTAAAACAAACTTCTTCAGTGCTACACTAATGGTTAATTAAGTGATGAAACATCCATACTATATAGGAATAAAAAATATTACATATATATGTAGTAATATTTCATATGTATATATAATGAAATGTAATCATCAAAAAGCTTTGTTAAAAAAAAAAAAAAAAAAAGCTTTGTTGAGTGAGAAAGGAGGAGCAGGGAAGGTATCTATAATGAGTTGATGCACCATTAGCTGAATAGCACCAGCATACAAAGACTGAATGGAATAAGAAAATCTAGGCAAGGGGACATAAAATAAGTCAACAGAAAAGAGAATTTGAGACAAACATGAAAGTGAGTTTCATGAATGGAAGAATTCATAAGTGATGTTAGATTCTACAGAGACACCAATCAAGGTAGGGCTGGAAAGTATTCCATGAGATTTGGTACTAAGGAGGTCATAGGGAGCTTTGATAATTGTTCAAACAGTCTTGTGGAGTTCCTAGCTTTTCATATTTTCATCAACTTAAAGAAGAAGTGACCTTCTGGTCAAAATTTCCTTTCAGTACAAGTACATCCACTACTATCACCGTATGGCATAGATATAAAATAACCCCACATCTTGGGGTTTAATATATTCATGACAATCAATCAAAGTGTGTCATCCCTTTTTGAGAATGAACCAGATACTCTGTATTTCATCTGGAGTTGTGAGTTCCATAAGGCTTCAGTAGATTGTCACTTTGTCTTCGTAAGCAGTCTCTCTAGATGGGTGAGGGTGGCCAGAGAATCACCTTAGTGAGACTAAGTATCCAAGTTCATGCTTAGAGATTTGTCCTCCATCTGAGCAACATGTTTGTCAAAATAATTTCTCTGGGGTCAATTGTAGGTCCTTTTAGGTGCTAATACCCTTGGTGGAGTTAGCTATACTTTGTTCTAAAAGCTATAGTAGAGATATGATGGTTGTACTATTTTGATTGGCTTTTGCATTCCAGATACACATTTAGATTTTGTTATACTATATGGACATGTATATGGACAGCTTAAAAACTGAACTTATGACTAAATTATTGTTTCTGTCTTCACAATCATGTTTCAGTAATAAAAGGGCATGCTGTGGATGTGAGTAATTTGACAGTCTTCAGCAGCCATCCACTTTGATGATGTTAACTTGATGACAGTCAGTGGCTCTAGGTTAAACTTCAGAGGGTACTCTTGGCCTTAGAGCACACCATCCTAAGGACCAATTTAGGCTGCATGGCTAAGGGCACATCCATGTGGGCATCCCCCATGTGTAATATAAATATTGAGGCAGTGATTACGTTATTGTATTTTTTATCATGAGGGGGCTGTCTTTTACTTTTAGCTCTCCTTTTCACAACTAGTCTTATCTAAGTGTTGTTTTAATTTGCATTTCCCTGATAACTAATGCGCACACTAGGCATCTAAATATCCTCTTTTGCAAAGTTCTGGTTTAAAGTTCTTTAATCTTTTTGTTCATTAAAAAGTTTGTGAGTTATTTAACAATAGCCATTTTGTGTTTATCTTTGCATTCTTGATTTCAAGTTTAATTATTTTGAGTTTGGAGACCAAGTTCTCTATGATTTTAATAATTTGAATGTTTTAAAATTTTCTTTATTGTCCAGATTATTGTCTATTTTAGTAAATGTTCAAATGTGCACTTAAAAGAATGTGTATCATGCATTCATTTCCACAGTTATAAATGTGGCAAATTAAGCCAAATTGACAAATTGTACATCTTATAAATTGTCTTTATCATCACTGATTTTTTTTTTTTTTGGTCTGCTTTTTTTTTTTTAAGAAGGTATGTTAAAATCTTCAGGTACTTTTATATATTTGTCTATTTTTCCATCTGCTTTTATCAATGTTTGCTTTCTATAATTTAAAGTTGTGTTATTGGTTATATACACCTTTACAGTTGCTTTCTTTCTGTTGAATTGTCCCTTTTATCATCAAAAAGAAACCAATTTATTACTTACAATGTTCTTTTTTAAAAAGCTACTCTGACTGGTATGGATATAGCTACTTTCTTTTGGTTAATGTTTTCCTAGTATATTTTTATCATAGTATACTTTCATGTGTTTTGAGTTCTTATATGTGATATGTGTCTACTATAATATAAACAGAATATTTTTAAACAAGTGTGACAATTTTTGTGCTTTAATCTATCTGTTTAGTTCACTTATATTTAAAGAAATTATTGTTAGGTTTGGTTTTAAGTCTTTCATCCTGCTATTCGTTTTTAGTTGTTCCATCTCTTCTTTCAACCTTTGTTCATCATTTCTTGACTTCTATTGAATCAACTGAGTTGTTTTAGAATTGATTTTGTTCTTCTCAATTGGCTTTTTAGTTATTGATTTTTATTGTTATTTTCATAGTTCAGCTTGATATCAACATACATTCTTGATTTATTATAGTCTATTTTAAAATTGTACTTTTACTGCTTCCCAAAGAGTTCAAGAAACTTTCTACTATTTAACTTTATTTCCCTATCCCTCTTGCCTGTTGTGCTATTTTATCATATATTTTATTTCTATATATATTTTAAACCCTACAGGGGAAGCACAGCTTGCAATGACTAAAAAAAACACATCATATTTTTCCTTAAAAATAAATTAGTAAAGTTGTATTCTGAAAATTCTTCAGAGTCACAGCCAAAAAGATGAAAAAAATTCAAAGTGTCACTTTTCAGTATAGTCACAGTTGTATAGAACTCATCCTGTAAATCCTTGCAATTGTAAAGCTGAAATTTATTACCCTAGTAGTCAAGAGCTTTATAAATGTATTCTTCTACTTTATTCTTAGCCTAAGATCCAATTTATTTCCCACTTTTTTTAACCTTTAAACATTTTAGGGATGCTCAACTGTAATTATTCCTTTAGATGCATTGCACTTGTCTGCTTTTCTGCTTTTGTTTTTGCTGTTTCCTCTTCCCAGCCTTATATTTTCATATATTTGAACCGTACGTTTACTTCAAGTCCTCTCTTTCTGTTCCCTCCAGAATGCCTCACTTGACTCCTCCTCCTGGCATCTCCCTCTTGTCTGAAGTTTAAGACTAACTCTCTTACATTTTCTTCAATCATTACTTGGTATAATAGTTATTTATGCATGTATATAATCTTCCTCACTAGACATTAGTTCCTTGAGGTAAGATCCCAAATATGGTTTCTTTATATATTATCAATATCATCTGTGGCAATGTCTCATGTAGAGTGAAAACACAGTAAAAAATAATCAATTGTGATGGCATTGCCTGCATGGTGTAGTCTAGTAAAAACAATGGTGTTGCTGCAGCATTTTTAAACCAAAGCTAATTTTCAAGACTGCTTTGTCAATGGATTCTCGTGTAAATACAAAGTGACTGAAGCTGAATGCTTTAGGAAGCAATGGGGGTTGCATGCTAGTGGCACTGTTTCAGGGATTAATTATCAGTTGGTAAATAAATTAGATAACAATCAAGGTTACACAAAAATTACACTGTTTTAAGGATAAATGTTAGCAGGGAAGGTATAAATGAACTGATAATCAGGTGGGAAGACATTGTGGCAAAGGAATGGATTTCCTTGAACAACTTTTATAAATAACAGAATTTTAATAGGATATTACCCCTGGTCAATAAAAATCTACTGAAAAATAATGAAATCTGCAAGGGTGATGGCTGCAATACTGCAGGCGCCCACGGAGCCTCAGCGGGCGGTTCTCACAGGCTTCTTACCTGCCTCTCCCACTATTTACAAACATAATTAAAATGAAAATGAATATGCTGCTTCACTGCTACTGTAACAAGGACTGTGAGAAGAATATCATTTTAGTTTGTCAGGGTGACCTTTATGAATTTCACTGTGGCTAGAAAACTCAGGCAGGTTGGACAACATTCTCATTCCTTTAAGGAAGATTTGAAAGTGTTTAACATGGGCTACTTTTCAGATTACTTTTTGGAAAAGTGTTGCTTTTTTTCATTGGCATTTAGTTTTCCTTGTTTTCTTTTTTATTATAACCTATGACTAATTTATATTTATGACAAATGAAGATAAATAAAGGGAGATTGAGTATAATTTCCCAGCAATTGTTGACTGAAATATTCGGGAGGTGTTGGTCCATTCTGTTGTTTTGTGACCAGCAGGAATCATCCACTTTCAAGCTTTTCTTCACAATACTCTAAACCAGGTCAAAAAACTTTGAGGTGCGTATTTTCAATCCCATTGTTATATTAGCATTTCAAAGAGAGGCAGAAGCCTTCACATTTCAACCCAAGATCAAATTTTTTTATCTTCTAAAATAAACATTTCAAAGGCATCATGTTTTCTAACACACATAATTAAACATTTGGTTTGGAATATTATGAATGTCCTTGTATATGAGAAAGCCAGAAGGTCAAGGAGGCACAGAAAGAGAACTCAGGATTCTTGATGTTAATCTATCAACAATGTATTATTCTGGTTTGGAATTTTGGCCTTTTCCAACGATCCCTACATATGGAAGTCAGGAAGGCTCTCAGCCTGAAATCTTTGTTTTGACTTTTCAGAAAGGCCTTCAGATGCTAACTTGAAACCTATGGAGCGCACAAGATTCTAAATAGCCAGGTTATCTGATTTCTCAAACAAAAGCTCAGTAGAACCAGCAAATTGGAAGAAGAGTGCTGCCAGAGGCAGGCTTGCCAGTTGCAGACCATCTTTCAAAAACAAATCAAACCTCCTGTATTCTGGGCTAGCACAATTACTGATGGTTATGCTTATGATTTTCGTTATTACGGAAAAATTAAGATATGTCCCATATGCCAGGAAAATTAAAAACTTAGACCCATGAACAGTAGTTCATTTTAGAGATACATTTCCATCAAAGGTTAAGCTCTGTTATCTGGAAAATCCATTTATGTGGGATGCACTGATGATGCTGAAATGATGATTTCCTTCTTTGCTTAATTAGCCCTTGGTCAAAGATTCAATACTGGAGTTCTTACGAGATTTGAAGTGGTCTCACATGCGTTATATCATTTGATATCTGCAATAACCCTAGGAGGTAGACAAGGCAAGTGCTCATTGTGTAAATAAGACACTTGAAGTTCAGAATAGTCAGAGACTTGCTTCATGTCACAAAACAGTAAGAGGAAAACCAAAGATGATATCAAGTCTCCTCTTTAATACTGCTTCCTCTACCTTCTGCTGCCTCACTGCTTCCATTTGGGAGCTTGTTCCATTGGAGCCTCAAAGGCCATACCCCTTCCTATCCAGACAGTTTTAGAAAATAGTTTTTCAAGTGGGTTCTTTCAGCATTATCATGTGTAAAGAAGTTAGGATTTGTTAGACGTGTTATATAAAGTAAATTAAATGTAGCCTCTGTATTCTGTAGACTTTGGTTTCTACATCTCATGTGTGATTCCCACTAGTATATAAGATGAACATGATTGCCTTTGTTGTATAATGCAATGTTGTAATCAAAAGAAGAACTTGAATTGATACTACCTGCTTAAGGAAAATACCTATTTTTGTATAAAATATTTTCTTGGTGATTTAAAACTGTATAATCACAAGTTAAAACATTGAGGTGTATTGGTAATGAATTGATAAATATAGCCCTTATACTATCCTACCTTATAACATAAAATTACATACATATGTATTATGAACACAGTAGCTGCACATGTGAATATAAATGAACGTTTAAATTTCTCTTTATTGGGAAGTAAAAAAAAATCCACAATCCTCAACCACACATCGATGTTGATAGAAGTTTAGTATGATTTCGTAGCAAATCTAAGATATGGAGAAATTAACCATCTTGTGTTACCATTCACATAGCGTGGAAGACAAAAATAGAATTCATTGCTTTGGTTGAAATTCTTGCATTCAAGGGTTATGTACAAACTGAACACCTTAGAATGCCTATTATATGCTAGATACTTTGACTAGTATGTTAAATATAAAAAGCATGCCATCTATTCTTTTAGAGCTTTAAAGCATAGTAACTTGGTTCCATAAGCAAATGCTATTAATAATTATCATTAATATATACTAACATGCAATTATCACTTTGAAAGAATATCAATAATTATATTATAACCAATATACAATCATTTTGATAAATGATATGTAAGTGGTGTGTTTTATTAATATGAAATTAGTAATAACATTATTAAATATACAACTATTATTAATGTAATTTAAGAACACATGTATTGAATTGGGTTGACAATGGATACCAAAGAAAATATGAAGATAAATAGAGAAAAAAGAACAAAACAAACCCAACTTTCTTTTCTTTCTTTGTGTAACACATAAAGTTATAACCTGTGCAATTCACATACGTAACTGTAGTAAGGTAATTGAAAAATACATCAGATGTAAACATCATCTCTTTTCTCAAAGGGATGGGAAGATAATGTCAGAGTTTTCATCTATGGTGTGACTGCATAAATAATAATCTTGGTGCTTTCAGTGGTTCAGATTTAAAGAAATAAACTTTTTTTTTTTTACATGTTTGTATGCAACATCCATTATACTACTAGGGCTGCAAGTTAAAATCTATTTGGTAGCAAAAATATTCACAATTCTTAAACTTGTGTAAAGTGAGCAAAATGCCAAGAGAGGCAGTACTGTGTCTTTAAATGGTAGGAAATGTAAATTTGAACTCAACCCCAAGATTTCCAGGCCATGTGACAAATAGACCTCAGTTTTCTCATTGGTGAAATGGGTGGCCCTGAGAATTGGAGTGCTAAGGTAATTAAACAGTGCAGTGCAGTTCCTGGCACACAGTAAGCACTTAATAAATGGCAACAACATGACAAAGGCATATGAAGTAGGGAGATGGATTTTCCTTTTTTCTCCTTAAGATTTATATTACCTAGTGGTATTTTCTTGTACTTAACTCTTACTATAACACTTTTTAAAATATTTTTTCCTCTTATATTGAGCTCCAGAAATCAATCATCATCTAGTAGCTGCTGTGCACAAGAGATTGTTCCGCAGGCTGAGATGAAGGGGAATGGACCGTGCTCCCCACACTCACAGAGCTGTCAGGGCGAGGCATTTCCATTGACTGATCAGCAGCTCAAATGTTTCCATGAGGGTCAATTGTTTCAACAAAATAAAAAGATAAAAATATATGTCTACTGCAAGTGAAAGCATAATTTAAATTTCAAATTTTCCACTTATGGAGTTATACTCATGGATTAATAAGATATTTCCCAGTGTAGCTTACTTAATAAGAATTGTGTCTGCCAGAATTATGATGTTCTCTTTCACTATAGCTATGGTCGTTAAAAATGGTGGGAGAAAGTTTGATTTTGTGAATGCAAGTTTCACACCTAAATTGTTACCATTCATAGTAAAAGCCCTGGAGCCAGCCTGACACATTAGTCAACAACAAGGCAGTCTAATGAGGACGCACTTGTGACCATCATAAACAATGGTTTTATCTGGCCATTTGACTCTTAAAACCTTGTTTTTATAAAGCTCACCATCTTTTACAGCCCTTCTGGTGATTGTATTTTTGCAGTTTCTTCATCTCTAAGATAAAGGAGCTAAATAAGAGAGTTTCTACAGTTTGGTGACTCCATTTTTCTTGCGTGGAAGATTGCAATGTCCTTGTTGTCAGAGGCACAACCTGTTTTGTTCATCTTTGCACATTTCATAATGCTCAGTAATGATAAATGAATGGCATTTAAACTGTATCTGATTTTCCCTCTTAATGGTAGTTATACCTAATAATTAGGGTATTCACATAGGCTCATTTGAATGAGTGGGTGCTATCTTGGATGTTTTCATAAAACTTATTTTTATGCATCTAAGTGCAAAAATAAAAGATAAAAGGAAGAATTTCTTTTTCGCTCTCTCACTCTATCTATAATATATATATTTTACCTAAGCTTGTGCAACTGATGGATAAGTGTGTGTGTGTGTGTGTGTGTGTATGTTTTGAATACCTAGAATAGTATAGTGAACATTTTTTTTTTTAGGTAGGAAAAAAGAACTGTAAGGAAAATATTAATGAACTTAATATAATGTTCCATTTTGGTTAGAATTGTATCATGATTTCTATTTTTGTCTTCCATGCTATGTAAATGGTAACACAAGATGGTTAATTTCTCCATATCTTAGATTTGCTTTGAAATCATACTAAACTTCTGTCAACATCAATGTGTGGTTGAGGATTGTGGGGTTTTTTTACTTCATGATAAAGAGAAATTTAAACGTTTATTTATATTCACATGTGCAGTTATTGTGTTCATAATACATATGTACGTAATTGTATGTTATAAGGTAGGATAGTATAAGGGCTATATTTATCATTCTACCAGTAGCCAGTGAAAACCATTACTGCCATTCTTTAAAAAGGTTTTAAGTTAATTAGATTGTTATGGGAAAAAAGTGGTTTAAGAAATTGGACCTTTAGGGACTTCCCTGGTGGTCCAGTGGTTAAGACTCTGCATGCTTCCACTGCAGGGGGCGTGGGTTCGATCCCTTGCTGGAGAACTAAGACCCCGCATGCTGCACGGCCAAAAAAAAAAAAAAAAAGAGAGAAAAGAAAGAAAGAAATTGGACCTTTAAGCACTTTAATAAAGTTATTTGCCTTTTAATAAAGTTCAAAGCAATTACACCATGTGTAAACCTCAGTAATCAATGTTTGTTCGATCTTGTTAATTGTAACTACAATTATATTTGTGAAATAGAAGACTTCTGATTGTAGTTCTAAGGAGATGTATTCATGGCCATCTAAAGAGGCAAAGTTGTCTATGCTTGCAGAAGTAATGAAATAGTTGGGACACAGAGAAACAGAGTTAACCAATATTTATCCAGTTTTAAAGCACAGGTCATGACGTAGCCTTGGTTTCAGTAGTGACTTGGGGACCATGTTAGGATCAGAAGTAAAATAGTGTTTCTGGTAAAAGTTTAAACCATTGGAAATATATTGTTTGAGTCTCTTTCCTTTAATAGTCCTTCTATTTTAGGAAGTTTAAAAATTTTCCATAAAATATCTTGTGCTGATTGCGCTCTGTCTGAGTCAAACACGTATTGTCCATGTGCTTTTGTAATTTTAGCAAACAGTTGTTCCAAGTGAACAATTTCTGCTAAAGGCTACCGCTCTGCTGGGTGCCTTCATTCTTCCGTTCTGAATTCTCTTCAACCTACTTAGCTCAGCCTTTTCCTGCTGCAAATCCTTCTTTTAGGTTCACATCAAGCCATCTTACTGCCATTCTACATCTTAAATATGTCACATGTTATGTTTGCTACAGTAATTTCTTTGCTGCATAAAATTAAGCCTTTATTATGGCCCTCTTTTGATTTCCTGTCTATCGATTTGGCAGTGATGATTCCAACGGGAGCACGTAATATCCAAGAATTTTCGTGTGTTCAAATGAAACAGTTGAGAATAGAATGATAATTTCATCCAAACTTACCAAAGTATCAATAAAAATCCAAGTTTTTCCATCACTTTTCATATCATTTTAGCAAGTATCAGGCTGAACTTGTCCGTTCGTGTGTGAGAGTTTGTGTGTGTGTGTGTGTGTGTGTGTGTATGTGTGTGAGCTAATACTGCTTCATGATTTACCCCAATATCATACTGAATATTCCTTTCATGAAAATGAAATACCCATATTTATTGATGAAAGCCTAGTTCCTTTCTCATTTACTTAATTTCAAAATATCTCATATACTTAATAATAAGTCCCCACCTCACTTGCAAGTGTCTGGTGTAGAGCTGAACCTTAACAATCAATTTACCTTAGTTCTCTGCTAGGAAATAAGAAAGTGACCAGAATGTCTGTAACAATAATATATCAAGTGATAGTTGATACAGTACAAAGTCCAAGAGCTGTCAGGAATGTGCAGAGAAAGTAAGCCAATTTAATAAAAAGGGACAAGGAAATGCAATGACGTAAATCCCAGAAGCAATTTTATAGTCAGTATGGTGTTTACCCAGAAACCAGGGAAATGCCTACAAGTTGAGAATGTTTCACTGAATCTCTCAACAGTATATGTCACTTTGGATCTATTGCCAAGATGTTGCCCATGAATTAGCAGTGGGTCTGGAGGAATTAAAAACACCAGCAAGAAAAGGCCAGTATCTTCTAAATTGCAAACTGAAAGTAAATATGCATTTATACCTATTGAAGACTATCAGATAAACTAGCCCCTGAAAAGGCAATTTTTTTTATGGTAGCATTTAAGACATCCACTTAGTCCTCCCTACTTTGTTTATTCATAAATGTGTCTGACATATTACTAATGCATCATCTAGGCTGCAAATAAATATGTCATTCAGGGCATCACAAGAACCTGTGTTAGACCATCTTAGATTTGCCTGCATTCATTAAAAATCCAGCAAATATTTGTCGAATGCCTGTTATGTGCCGAGATAAAACAGAGAAGGAATCAGTTTTAATTGAGAGTTATCAATTGTTAATGATTCTTAATTAAACTCTAAGTATAGGCTATCAATCATATAAATCCAACTAATGCTTTGTCATCAAACCCATACTGTCTCACCTCTCGTAAACCAAATAGCCAAGGGCTTTGCTTTGTCCAAGTCCTGATGTAGAGGGCTGTGCCTCTAGGAGCTCACTGAGCTTCATGGAGATTACTGGACCAACATAACAGGGCACTTACTATTCTAGGGCTCACCAGTTCCACCTTTAAGTACAGGCAGCAGATACTGCATTCTTTTTACAAATTGAAGGTTTGTGGTGATCTTTCCTCAAGCTATTTTGTCAGTGCCATTTTTCCAACAGCATTTGTTCACTTCATGTCTCTGTGTCACATTTTGGTAATTATCACAGTATTTCTAACTTTTTCATTATTATTATGTTTGTTATGGTGATCTGTGAGCAGTGACCTTTGATGCTACTGTTGTAAAAAGATCATGCCTCGCTGAAGGCTCAGATGATGGTTAGCATTTTTTAACAATGAAGTATTTTTTAATTAAGGTCTGTACATTGTTTTTTTAGACATAATGCTATTGCACACTTAACAGACTACAGTACAGTATCAACATAACTTTTATATGTACTGGGAAACCAAACAGTTTGCATGACTCACTTTATTGCAATATCCACTTTATCATGGTGGTCTGGAACCCAAACCATGTTATCTCTATGGTATATCTGTACATAAAAGTCACCTGTTTAACAATCTGTTCTAGAATTTTGTCCGAATCAGCCTTGATTTCCATTTCAGCAACTGTCTCTCTTATGTTTTAAAAATGAAGCTACCACTAGATCTTTTGGAATTTCTTTTATTCTCTATTAGAACTTCAAATTTATGCATTTGCTTGGTCTTTAGTTGACAGTGTTATGACCCAGAAACTTAACTTCCTTTAAATGAGTTCGGTAATACTTTGCAGACTCCATATCAATTTTGAATTTCACTTCTTCTTCTTCTTCTTCTTCTCCTCCTCCTCTTCTTCTTCCTCTTCCTCCTCCTCTTCCTTCTTTTTTAAACCATAGTCTGGCTATCTTTTGAAGTCTGAAGATGATTATTCTAGGTCCAAAAATATTAAAAAGAGAGTGAGAGTTAAGTTTGGGGACATACAGTGGATACTGAAACATGTCCGTAATTCTTTTTTTTTAACTTTTATTTTATATTGGACTTTAGTTGATTTACTATGTTGTGTTAGTCTCAGGTGTACAGTAAAGTGATTCAGTTATACATATACATATAGCTATTCTTTTTCATGTTCTTTTCCCATTTAGGTTATTACAGAACATTGAGCAGATTTCCCTGTACTATACAGTAGGCCCTCGTTGGTTGTCTATTTTAAATAAAGTAGTGTGTATATGTCAATCCCAAACTCCCAATTTATTCCTCTCTCCCACCTTTCCCCTTTGGTAACTATAAGTTTTTTTTCTCAGTTTGTGAGTCTGTTTCTGTTTTGTAAATAAGTTCATTTGTATCTTTTTTTTTAGATTCCACAGATAAGCGATATCATATGATATTTGTCTTTCTCTGTCTGACTTACTTCACTTAGTAGGATAATCTCCAGGTCCCTCAATATTGCTGCCAGTGGCATTATTTCATTCTTTTTAATGACTGTACTACCCAAGGCAATCTACAGATTCAATGAATCCCTATTAAATTACTAATAGCATTTTTTACAGGACTAGAACAAAAACGTTTAAAATTTATATGGAGACACAAAAGACTGCAAATAGCCAAAGCAATCTTGAGAAAGAAAAACAGAGCTGGAGGAATCAGGCTCCCTGACTCCAGACTATACTACAAAGATACAGTAATCGAGACAGTATGATAGTGGTGCAAAAGCAGAAATATAGATCAGTGGAAATGATAGAAAGCCCAGAAATAAACCCATACACTATGGTCAATTAATCTATGACAAAAGAGGCAAGACTACACAATGGAGAAAAGACAGTCCCTTCAATAAATGGTGCTGGGAAAACTGGACAGCTACATGTAAAAGTATGAAATTAGAACATTCTCTAACACCATACACAAAAATAAACTCATAATGTATTAAAGACCTAAATGTAAGATGGGATACTATAAATCTCTTAGAGGAAAACATAGGCAAGACAGTCTTTGACATAAGTCACAGCAATATCTTTTTTGATCTGTCTCCCAGAGTAATGCAAATAAAAACAAAAATAAACAAATGGGACCTAATTAAACTCAAAAGTTTTTGCACAGCAAAGGAAACCATAAACAAAATGAAAAGACAACCAACAGAATGGGAGAAAATATTTGCAAAGGATGAGACTAAGAAGGGATTAATCTCCAAAATATACAGACAACTCATGCACCTCAATATCAAAAAAAAAAAAAAAAAACCCAATCCAAAAATGGGCAGAAGATCTAAATAGACATTTCTCCAAAGAAGACATACAGATGACCAAGAAACACATGGAAAGATGCTCAACATTGCTAATTATTAGAGAAATGCAAATCAAAACTACAATGAGATATCACCTCACATCAGTCAGAATGGCCATCATCAAAAAGTCTACCAACAATAAATGCTGGAGAGGGTGTGGAGGAAAGGGAACCCTCCTACAGTGTTGATGGGAATGTAAATTGGTACAGCCACTATGGAGAACAGTATGGAGGTTCCTTAAAAAACTAAAAATAAAGCTACCATATGATCCAGCAATCCCACTCCTGGACATATATCTGGAGAATACCATGGTTCAAAAGGATACATGCACCCCTTCATTCATTGCAGCACTGTTTAAAATAGCCAAGACATGGAAGCAACCTAAATGTCCATCGGCAGATGAATGGATAAGGAAGATGTGGTACATATATACAATGGAATATTACTCAGCCATTAAAAAGAATGAAATAATGCCATTTGCAGCAACACAGATGGACCTGGGGATTATCATATTAACATGTCCCTAATTCTTACAGGTAGCATGACATTTGCTAATTGCTTAAGATTGATGTGTTTCTGTTCCCTTGTCTGTAAAATAAGGGAAATAATAGTACTTTACTCATGGAACTGTTCTGAAATTTAAATAAGTTTATTCTTGCAAAGTGCTCAAAACACTGCCCTGTAGATAGTAAACATTCAAAAAAATCCTAAGTATTATTTTTTATTTCTAATAACATCAAATGTTATACTTATGTTATTTCTATGTAAATAATTTTAGAACACTTTTTTGTTGGCATTATTATTTTTGCTACATGTTAACTCATTTGGGGTTGTAAATTGGTCAGTAAGTTCATACAGGTCTAGGTCACTGGTACATAATTAACTTTCATCATATGTAAAATTCTCAGCTCCTTACACAGTCTCCTGTACAGTAAGTCACATCAGGTATGTGAATGCAAGAGAGACATTAAGGGATGTGGTTAAACATGTAGGCCCTGAGTGAGACCGACAGGCCCTACCACCCACTAAATGTGTAATCTTAGAAGATTGCTAACTTTTTTGTGCATCATTATCCAGACTGAATTATGGGCATATCTACCTCCTTGAGTTGTGTCATTTGAAGGCTTTTTAATCCCAAATCTTACAGATTCAGGGTCGGGATCCAAGATTCCTATTCATTCCCCCTCACATGTTTCTTTTTCTCTTGGGGACCAAAAGTAATAGCCTCACATCCCTGGGCTATGTAGATTTTTATGGTCTATCAGTCCCTATAGTCTCATGTGTCTGGTCCACCAGGAGGCTGTTCTTCATGCCCTCACCCTATCTTGCAAGAAAAGCCAAAAGATCAGATCTCTCCAATCAGACTCCAGTAGGATTAAAGGTCCTGCTTGCAGCCATCTTCCCTCTGGCTCAGGCCATCGTTAGCATTTGAGGGTAAGGAGGCCATATTCTTGTTGCCAGAAATGCAAGAGATTCTGTTTATTCAGGAAAAAAGCATGCTCACGGGACATAGAAGGACTTGCTGTATTATAGTCTTGGGCTGTAACAGAACTAGACTCTTAAGAATGCTTGATTGATTTCTGCTAATGCTACATAACTGAATTTTTTAAAACAATAAAAATATTTGATTATGAAATATACAAAAAGTGTAAAAACCAAAAATGTATAGCTAAATGAACTATCACAAAATTAAAACCTGTGTAACTACCACCTAGGTCATGAAAAAACATCAGCAGTACCCATAGAAGCCCCTACATTTTGTTTCCTTTCAATCACTACCCCTTACAAATTCTGTTTTAACTCTAATACTATAATTTAAATTGATCTGTCTTAAAACTTTGTATACATGGAATTGCACATAGTGTATTGTGTTTTTGTCAGCTTACTTTCATTGAACATTTTGTTTGTGGGATTCATCCGTGTTATAGCATGCAACAAAACTTAAGTCACTTTTTTTGCTCTATAGTATTGCATTGTATAAATATAATAACAATTATTTATCCTTTCTACTATTCATGTGCATTTGGTTTGTTTGTGTTAGCACTTATTAAGGATATGGATAATATGAACATTTCCTTTTTTTTTTTTTTTGGTACACGTGTGGTCACATATTGAGTATATGCAGAGGTAGAATCACTGAATTATAGAGCCAATTCCTCCCAAAGGGACTGTACTCATTAGCAAATTCATCAGCATGTATGATGGTTCCAGTTGATTTATATTTTCACCCATAGATGGGACTGTCAATTTCACTACGTTATTGGGTGTGGAGAGCTGTCTCATTTTAGACGTAGTTTTTATTTCCCTGTCTATTTATAGAGTGAAGCATCTCCTCATTTGTTTATTGTCCACCTGGAAGCCTTCTTTTGTATTAATACATTCCTGTTTAATTCTCTGGCTCATTTTATGTTGGGTTTTCCTCGTTCTCCTTGTTGGTTTGTAGACATCCTTTCCATTTTGGATGCCTGACCTTTATTAGTCAAATGTAGTATAGATTTACCTTCTTCCACTGTGGCTTTGCCTTAGCACTCTCTTCTAGGTCACTTTTAATAAAGAGAAGTTTTACTTTAAATGTACTCAAATGGAACAATAATTTTCTTTATGGTTAATTTTTTAAATGTTCTATTGAAAAATTCTTTTCCTACCTCAAGATCATGAAGTTATTCTCCCTTGTTATCTTGTTGAAGCTTTATTGTTTTACCTTCACATTTATTTTTACAACATTTTATGTTTGGTGTGAAATAACAGACGGAATTTTTTTCTCTATATGGATATTCCATTGCCCAAGCACAATTTATTGAAGACTGTTATCCTCTATTGCTCTCCAGGGCAACCTTTGTCACAGATCACTTAATGCTTGTATAGGGCTGAATCTATTAATACTTCTAGACCCACTATTTCATTCTGTTGTTCTGGTTTTCTATCCCTACAATAATACTATTCTGCATTAAATGCCATAGATATAGAATAACTCTTGACATCTGATAAAACTCCTTTCACATTGCTCTACAAGATTATCTTGGACAACGCATTTCCATACGTAACTTTCATAAACCATGCCAATCCCCCCCTTCCACTTAATACACACACCCTGTTGGAGTCATGATGGGGATTACACTGAATTTATGGATTAATTTTAAGAAAATCAACACTTTTGAAATGTTGAAACTTTCAGTCTGTAAAGATGATGTATTATTCTATTTATTCAGATCTTCTTTCATTTCTTAAGGCACCCCAGCCATCCCACCACTTTTTACCATACAATCACCTGTTATTGTAGGTTCCAGAAAATTATCAGTTATAAAAATGGGACCCAATATACCTGCAAAAATACTGTTACCAAACAAAACTTGGGTCTACTCACCTGTGCACAGTAAAGGCAAACTACTGACACTGGGATGTGGTGAAGGAAAGTGCGGCATTTATTGTAAGACCCCAAGCAAGGAGTCCAGGGCAGCTAGTACTCAAAACACCCGAACTCCCAGATGGGTGTTTTTAGAGGCACTTTTAAAGGCAAGGTGAGGGTGGGGCATCCCAAGGTATGTATGTGATGGGCTCATGCACAATTCTCTGGTTAATGGTGCAGTAACGGTGGTGTCATAGGGATTAACATTATCAATCTTTAGGTGTCAGTCGATCTGGGTGCTATGTGCTCATGGTCATCAAGTAGTTAATTTCTTCCATTTGATGGGGGTTTTGGCAACTATAACACAATTCAGGATATGTACATCAGATACTGTTATCTAGGTACTTCAGAGAGGGCCTAAAGCAGAGGATATGGGGGAGAGGGGTCTGTCCCCAAAAGGCTCCATAGGGCCATAGTGTCCTTCTCGGTTACAATACTAGTGATGAGAAAACTGAAAAGGAGAGTGGCTTACTTGCCTCTTTAGTTCAAGGGCGTGCTTTTCTCTTGATATGGTAAGTTGCAGTTTAATAGATGATGCCTTGGTAAGACTGTGGTGATGGTGAGTCAGTCTACTTTCTGATGATTTGATGTTGCCTTGTTTTATAGGAATTTAAAAGTGGCATCTTGTTTCTTTCTTTCCTTTCACTACCAACATCCCAGGGGACAGCTTCCCCTTCCAAATAGCCTCTCTCTCCCAGAAGCAGAGCATTGCTGAGACAACCAACAGTGGTCCTGCCCGCTTGCTAAGCATTTTCTGTGTATTCTCAGTGTTTTCCCCAATTCCTTTTTGGGATGACCTTGGCTGATGTTATCTCTGTTTTTCACCAGTAGGACCTTGCTGCACTCTCTTTTATTCATGTAATACTCCTGGCTCTGTTTTGGTGTGGTCTCTGGAGGTGCTGCTCCTTTCAGATGTTTGATTCTCTACTTGGGTGGGAATTGAAATTTATAACATTTTTTTGCATGTTTCTAGTTTCCAGTGGGCATGGAAATTTCTTTTTATTTTACCTGATTTAATTTTCTTTGCTATCCTTGTTGATCTGTATTCATTTTAAATGAAGAGTAGTGTGATTTGTATTTAGGTGGTGTGATGGTTAATTTTGTGTGTGTGTGTGTGTGTGTGTGTGTGTGTGTGTGTGTGTGTGTGTGAAGGTTAATTTTATGTGTCAGCTTGACTGAGCTAAGCTATGCCCAGAAAGCTGGTAAAATACCATTTCTGGGTGTGTCTATGAGGGTGTCTCCAGAAGACATTAGTATTGGAATCAATAAACTGAGTAAAGAGATCCACCCTCACCAATGCAGGTGGGCAGCATCTAATCACTTGAGGGCATGAATAGAACAAAAAGGCAGACGAAGGGAGATTTTCTCCCTCTTCATGAACTGAGACATCCATCCTCTTCCCCTGCCCTTGTTCATAGGTGCTTCTGGTTCTCCTGTTTGGACTCAGACCAGAACTTACACCATTGGCTCCCTGGTTGGTTCTGGGACATTTAGACTCAGACTGAATTACACCACCAGCTTTCCTTGTTTTCTGTCTTACAGAGAGCAGATCAGGGGACCTCTCAGGCTTCATAACCACATGAGCCAATTTCTAAGATAATTTTCTTCTTATAAATACCTATCCATTTATATGTCCTATTGATTCTACTTCTCTGAAGAACCCTGGCTAATACAGGTGGCCACCACTACCCTACAAGAACTGAGAAATTTTCACTTTTATTCTTCAAAGATATTTTCACTAGGTATAGAATTCTAGGTTAATGGTAACTTTCAATCCTTTGAAAATGTTTCATTGTCTGTTGGCTTCTGTTGTTTCCATTGAGATATCATCTATAGACTATTTCTCCTTTGAAGGTAATTGTTTCTATTTTGTTTTCTTTGTCATTAGATTTCAGCAGTTATAGACTAAAGTAAGATTTCTTTTTTTAACCTACATGGAGTTTCTGGAATTTTAAAAATCTGTGACTTTATGTCTAATTAGTTTTGAAAAACTTAAACCTTTATCTCTTCAAGGTTTTCTTCTACCTGATTTCTTTTCTTCCCATTCCCCGCCCCCCCACCCGAGGGCCTTAAGTGCATGTATGTTAGACTTTCTCACTCTTTTCTTTCCTTTGTTTTTTTCCCCAAGTGTTTTTCCCTCCATACTTATGGATATTCTAATCTTACAGTTTGCTCTTCTTTGACAACTTTGCATTCTTTTTTTAATCTTTTTTTTTTTTAGTATCAATCACAGTTATTTAATCTCTGTCCGATGGCTATGTTATTGAACCCCTCTGACTTTTCTTTCATTGTGTGTTCTTTCTGCTCATTTTAATCTCCTGTTTTTTGGACCTGTTAAATTGTTTTTGCAAGTTGTTTATTTGGAATATTTTTGAAGTGGTTTTAGGCAGTGGTAAATTTTTTCATCTTCCAGAGAAGACTTATATTCACTTGTAGAAGGTACCTAGAGATATAAGCAATCCAGGATCTTCTTAATCTGCTATGATGGGATCACCTAATTAAAGATGGTCTTCAATACCCACAAGGACTGTGTAGTTCTATGTGAGCCCAAACCAAAGATTAGCTTAGATTGCCCACTCCTCATTGGCCTTGTACGACAATTTTTGAACTCTATTCCTGAGAGTCTGCCAAAAATTCTTTTCAGCCTCTCAGTGCCTTTAAGGAACTCAGAAAAGGGCCCTAGGAGAAAAGTGGCTGACAGACCAGGTTCACATCCTTGAGTTTCTTTCTTTTTCCTGATCTTGGTCTAATACTGTTGTTCACTGCATTAACACTTTGGTGCCTTATAAATGGTTTAAAAAAAACAATTAGTCTAGGTTTTCTATTTTTCTTTTTTTTCCATCAAAAAAAGTTTGGTCTGAATTAGCCTAGTTCACCATTACCAGAATTAGTAGTCCCCAAAATGAGGTTTTACATGTAATTACATGACATGAGCAACACATAAATGGGAAAAGGCTTAAATTGGATTCTGTGATATATAAAGCTTATATAAATCCTCTCACTCTTGGTTTCATAATTTTTGAGTATGTTGATCAGGTAGCTCAGTTTTTAGGTAGGTGTATATATAGGCTGACTTCTAGAGAGGATAATATTTGTATATTTGACTTGAAATTTATGAAAATAGCAATATAATATATTGATAATGACTGAGGTCACATTCTGTAATGAGAACATATTATTTTTTGCTGGTCCTGATGTAAGAAAAACTAAGACCACTAAGCATCACAAAGTTGAGTGTATGACTGGACTATCCATTCAAAGTGCCCCATCAATCTAAGCACAGTCTAAGTGATTGTTTGAGGAATAGGCACATGACCCAAGTAGAGTCAAATAGAGTCTCCCCTGAATCTTTTTTTTTTTACTAGAGCTATCAAGAACTTCAATAAAAGACATATTTTAGTCCAGTATGCTCTGCAAATTCTAATTTTGGCAATACTTATTATTCCCCTTTAACCTAGACTTTGTATCTTTGCTATGGCTGGCAGTTGAATTTTCTCTATGAGATAAGTTATCTTCTTTGATCAGAGACACAATTAATCCAGTTTCATGAAGAATCTCATTTTTCTCAAGTGCATCAAAATAATATTTTATTTGTAATGCCATTAAACATCCAACTAGTCAAGCTTAATTCAGGAAATTACCATTTAATTTCATGGTGCCTAATATCAGATGATCTATAAACACATTCAATTTCAGAAGGTACCAAGGTAAAAATATCACTTCAAAAGATATTTTAAAGTTAATTAAATTAATTAAATTACTGTGAATACAATTACATTATCAATTTCAACCTCAAGGAGGGAGAAATGGGATAATTTCATTATCTTGATTTCTTTAAAAAGTTACTTCACAATTATATTTTCCTTAGTTGGTGTGTTCACATCTTCTCCTTTCCCTTGGGATCAGAGGTATTATTTACTTGGAGATCGGTGATGTTTTTGTATTTCAAATAGATTAGGTGGAGACTGAAACCTTTACCTAGAAGCAAAATGAATACCTAGACAGCAGAATCAGTAAGTAATGTGCTCCCTTTTTATCCATTTGCTGTGAAAATCCATCCCAGCCTCCTTATTCTGTAAGAGTAGTCCCTAGATTGCCAGTTTCATCATATTTGCAAGAATTTACTTCTTTTAATTTAATTGTATTTTACAATTATGTATAAATGAAATGACATGATCATAGCACCAAAACATGTAGATTACATCCCTGCTCTTTTTTCTATTGGGGCAACATTGGACAAATTACAGTTTTTTGTTTTTTGTTTTTTCCTAAATCCTGCCTTATGCACTTGAGCAAGAGAAAAATTCAGGGAATTATTATGAAAATTAAATTATAAGGCATATGAATGTACGTCCAAATGTAAGTTATTTTTACTGGCCAGTTATCTTTATAAAACAGGCTTAATTTTCAAGGAGCTTATATTCTTGAAGATGAAATCAGACCTAACATTTTCAAGAATGTAATCCATGAATAAAAAGTTTTAAAGACAATAATAACAACCATCTGTTCCAGTCTGGTGGGAACATGCTTAGGTATACTGTTGCTATTCCTGTGTAGTCATTTTCATTTCTTTTACTCTCAAAAGAAAATTCTCAAAAGTGTGCATTTACATAAAGGTGTGGTTTTTCCAAGGCACTGAGTGCAATCACTGACGTGCACATGTGAGTTTTTAAAATCTACTATTATACCTGGATAGAAAAAAACAGGCACTATGAGATATGACTACTAGCTTTATATTTTTGAGATTCAACTATTTTTCAAATAGAAATATTTTATTCTTTAAGCCTTTATGTAAGACTCACATTTTCCAGAGTTTTCTCCAAACTGGTACGTTGTTCAAATATCTTTATTACTTAATTTACCTAAAATTGCAGTCACTGTTTGAAAGATTATAAGAATTTCCAGTATTGTTGATGGTATTGTGCTCAGCTAGGTCTAGAACAGCTTCAAATACATATTAGCTCCCTAATGGAATGTGCTGTAATTCACTTTCTTTGTAACACAGACAAAAGTGCTGTTTGAGTGCTCTGCTGGTTGGCTGGAATCCTTTGGGGAGTACGTAGATTGTAACCAAAGGGAGATGTTTAGCACATTTTCAGACACTGGTAGGTAGCAAGAATATTAAGCGGCAGGATTTCCTGATGTTTAGCATGCCTCTGAAACTTAGAGGAGCTACAAATTTCATAAATTTTGGACTTGAGCAATAGAGAACAATGTATGTAATGCTAGGCAATGTTACACTGTACCATTTCTAGATGTTCTCATGTTAACCATACCATGTGGTTAATCATAGCACCGAGAAAGCTGTACAGGGGGAATGGGTGACAATTACACAGTGTTGAGGTTGTAAGTGTTCACCTCACCCAGAGCAGTGCCTTCCACATGCTGTCCTTTTAGTACACGTCTTCCTTGATAACCAAAATATAACTCTGTTTGATCATGTTCAGCTTTGCAACTCCAGAATTAAAGTCATATCATGGCTTGCTTATTATAAGCAAAGACATTGAAAGTGAAGTTGTTAGTAGTATTATATGATTTATATTCATCCTCCTTGAAAGAAATTCTTGACTATACACAAGTGAGTTACTTGGAAGACAAAAGTCTTGGCAAAATTAACTCCTTCTATGCTTATATTACCGGGGAAGACATTTTGTTTCATTCTGTAAACTTTATTACGCATTTTGGCTTTGTGCTAAAGAATATCTATGCCAAGAGTTATTTGAAAGCCAATGGTGATAATTAAATATGTGATTGCAGTTAATATGTCAGAATTCTAATACTAATTAAATAGTTTTATTTAATATTATTATTCTTAAATTTTTTTCCAAATCCCTGTATTTTGGAAGAGATATCATAATCCACTAGGACATAAAAATAAAAGAAATATGTTGCTATTAATAATGAAATGCCGAGAGATCAATTTAGAGTACATTTTTAGAAAAAATTGGCCATTGTGGTAATTAAAAGTGTTTAATACTTGATATAAAGAAAAATGAATTTAAATTTGAAAGGTATTATATAAATTCAATTAACTTAGATTTGATGATATTTTATTTTTATGCCCATAATAAAACATTTAAATGAAGGTATATGACCTTTTAAAACAATCAGTTTTACTTATTGCAATAATGAATAGTTGAAAGTAAAATTAATTTATAAGCACATTTAGGGATTGAATTCTAATGACACATACTTTTCTACCAAATGCATCTTAGCATAGTTGCTCATCATTCAGATTGGATAATGATGATCTTGAATTCATTCACATGGTCAGCCTGATATCAAAATATGAAAATATATGAAAATATACATATTCAAATTATATATATGTATATACATACATATATATGTGTGTGTGTGTGTATATATATATATATACACATATGCACATTCTATGGAAATATTTCCAGCATTTAATCAACCTGATGTGAATTATCTTTGCCTTCCTACTTTTGACATCCATTTTATACATTTGTGAGATTTAGAACATAGGTCTTAAATTTTTTGCGTAGGTGAAGACATGGCATAACATTCCAAAATTAGCTGTGGACAAAAAAGAATACACATTTTTGTATCCTGTGTCTGTTTTCTTCCCTAAAATTTTGTACTGATATGAAAGGTGGTAGTTTTTCTTTTTCTTTCCTTTTTGTTTTTCTTCCCTTATTTTGCTATGAATGCTTTCTGAAAACTCTGGAGCAACTGACAAAATACTGACCCTGTTGCTGGGAGGGACTCACAGATAGAGGATACCTGTGTATTTTCTAAGGACACAAGGAAGGAGGGGTTAAAAAAGGACTGCTTCTGCACAGCAAGAATCAAGAGGTCTGCAGGATGGTATACTATTGTCATTACCCTACAATTCTGCTCCAGAGCAAGTAATTCATTTTCACATTGACTCCCAATCAGAAATTTTATTCTTGTAATCAAAGGAATTAAAATACCCTCTTTTTAATGAAAACTCATATCAGAACACAAAATTCCCAGAAAAGGGCAGGAATCAGTAAGCCATAGTGTCCTATAAAGATCAAGAGATACTACTGCGGGATGAAAACCAACACAGATACCACCAACATTTTGTTGGGTATTTTGGAGGGGAAAATAAGTCTTCATCATAACATGTGATAAAGACTAGAAACAGAAAGATAAATCTAAATAAGCACATAAAAAGAGAGTAGGAAAGTATTGAAAGAATAATAAAAGTACCAATCCAAATAAGCAGTGTTGTATTTAAGGTAAACAAGAAAAGAAATAGGAATGGAACACATAAAAGAGAATCAAAAAACTTTCAAAAAGGATCAAAACAGAGGCAATTCCACTGGCTGATATTTCTCTCAATGTCTATAAAAGCAAAGATGGAGTCTTTCTCTACTGGGTTTCTAGGAGCTGAGAGCTCCTCCTTGTACCCCGTTTCCCTAAGCCATCCAGAGGCAGAATCTACCTGGTGGATGGAAGGGTGACGCCCTTGCAACCACAGTTGTCTGCTTTGTTGTTACTTAGTAACAAAGTAAAGCATTTAAGAACATTGACATGGAACAGTGGGAAACTCTGAGGTGTTTAACAGACTTTAAACGTGGCAGAAAAAAAAATGACAAAGTCTGACATTGTACATAAGCACCTAGTTTTCACTCCAGTCCATAGAACATCAGAAACTTGCAGTGTGATCCCGATTTCTTTTTCAGTGTAAGGACGTTTGTTTTCTCTACTCAGCCATAAGAAAGAATGAAATTTTGCCACTTGCAGAACCATGGATGGATTTGGAGGATATTTTGCTAAGTGAAATGAGTCAGACAAGGAAAGACAAATATGTATGATATCACTTACATATGGAGTCTAAAAAATGCAACAAACTATAAATAGTGAATAAAACAAAAAAGAAGGAGACTCACAGATATAGAGAACAAACTGGTGGTTACCAGTAAAGAGAGGGAAGGGTGAGGGGCGATATAGGGGTAGGGGATTAAGAGGTACAAGCTATTACATATGAAATAAGCTACAAGGATATATTGTACAACACGGGGAATATAGCCAATATTTTATAATAACTGTAAATGGAATATAACTGTTAAAAATTCTGAATCACTATATTGTATACCTGTAACTTATATAATATTGTACAGCAACTATACTTCAATAAAAATATTAGAGAGTGCAATTTTATATACAGAAGTTTGTATTCCAAACATTACATTTGACAAATTATAGGCTTTCAGTGTATCAAATCCAATAAGGCTAAATTGTACATTAAATGGATGCATTAAAAAGTTTGTTTCAATCGGTTTAAGTATTTAATCTTTATTGCAATAGTGCACATCAAATCTGTATTTTATTACTTTTTTTTTACTATAATTCAATTCCCTCCTTTCCTTGGTTATTAGACAAGTAGGAAAAAAAGAGAGAAACAACAGCTATCTTTCACATTTACTGTGAATAATAAAGCAATAAGTCATGAGCAGTCTTGATCCATATTGATGAAATGTTACACCTCAGAATTCTGGTAATAGGATCACAGAAGGAGAGAAAATTAAAATCACTAAATCTGATCTGTGAGAAGATTAAAAACAAGCCTGTCATAATCTCTTACTGCTGCCAGAAGTGGATTATGAAATTAAAAGGCTCTCCTACCAACTCACTAAGAGTTTCATGAACTATATACCATAAATATCATTAGAATTTTGAACAACAAACTGATAATTTAGCTGACTCAGTTTTTTGTTTTTGTTTTTTGTAGAGCACATACATCTCAGGATTGCCTTAATATAAAGACAGTGTTGAATCTATTTTCTCAAATGTTTGATTTTTCTTATTCCCTTAGTAGTGACAATATGGCTGGCCATGCAAATATGACTGCTTATCTACAAAGGTATATGTGTCTGTATACAATCAAGGAGTCATTGTTTAAAACAGAGTTTCTACTCAAAAGAATATTGTCACAAATTTAGCATAAGTTACCTTCATGTACAAATCCTGCAAAGGAAAGCAGAGCTCCACTGGGCTAAGATTTCCCTTCCCTGGCTTCCACAATTCCATCAAAAGGGATAGAGATGGAGAGCCAGAAATTTCTTGTACTTGACAAAATACTGACAACCACATACCACTATGAGCCTTGAGACTATCAGGAATAATCTAACCTTGATTTTTATTTGTGTTTAAATCCATTGCAACTAGAAGTTAAATACTCACTGTTGCTCAAACTACTCCCCTGTCCAGCTTTCTTCCACCATAGAGTCTTTGCCTTGGTTGTCTTTCCCTTCTGCCTAGAACCCTCTTGATTCCGCATTTCCTACACTTATATCCTCAAGCTCTACAGGTCTTTACCCCAATATAGCATTCTCAGGGAGGTTGCACATAACCACACTTTAAAAAATGTTATCTCCTCTCCTCTCAATATTCTTATCCTACTCTTATCCCTTATTTTTATCTCTAGTATGTATCACCCTTTACATATATGTGTGTGTGTGTGTGTATAAAATCTTATTATTATAAATAAGTTCTACACATATGTACCTTATTTGATTATTTATGTCTCCTTACTAGAATATAAGCTCCAAGAAAGCAGGAACATTGCCCATTGTGTTTACTACTGCATCTTCTGCACTGAGGTCACTCTCTAGCCTAGAATTTGTAATCAACAAATAGTTGTTGAATAAATGAATGAATGAATGACAATGATATTGGGATATTTGGTGGGTTTATGTCACTCATAGGAAAGAGCTTTTAAATGCCACTGATTTAGTTACTAGCAGCCAGTAGAAAAAAAATCACTCTCAAACGGTGAACACACTTGTGTATTCCCAGTGAAACTAGAAGTGGTCTGATAAACACTTCTTATAGCTATGGAGGACCCACAAAGGTCTATGGTGAGCAACCATATCATACCTGAGGGAAAGGCTTTTTCCTTCTAATTTTGTCACACTGAGAAATACCTTGTCCAGTGCCATCCTGTGAAGGGCAAATTTTAGCCCACTGAATCTGTGTTTTATAACTATGTAATGTTTATGGCTCATTATGAAAAATGTGCAAACACCGTAGAATAGCGTTCTCTGTCTTCTTTGTGTTCAAAAGGATGCCATATTCTGGAGCAATCATCAGAACTAAAATTGGAAAGAATACCAAAATAATTTAAGTGGACAAATGATAACTAAATATATAGAAATGGTGCAAATATACATTTTTGCTAGTCTTTGCCTCCTAAAATGATTTCTGTGAAATGTAGGAATGTTTCCTAAATAAACTATAGTTGGTTCATTTGGAAAAGCTGTCTTTCTGTGATAAGCTATTAGCACTCTCTAAGGTTAAGAAATTGTGTGTTTTTAAAAAGTAAAAAGGTATTGATTTCCATTTGGCTTGAAGAGTTCTTGAAACTCTATTTGTCTAGTACAAAAGTGCCTTGCTACTTGCTTTTGTCTTCCACCAGGCTATGATTTCTCTTCCACTGCAGATCCATATCCAAGTAAGCTCTTGATCTGGTGTCAAATGTAGTGGAAAGCATGTTTCTCTAAGTTAGTTACAAAGAGAACTTCCTTGATCTAGAAATGTCTTACTATCAAAGATCCCTGCATTTTTCAGCGGGCTTTACACCATTTCAGATTATGAAAATTAAGGGAGTGAGACACTCACACACGGAGACACAGCCTCATACACAAATGTGCATGTGCACATGCACACACACACACACACACACACACACACACACACACAGGTAATAGAGTACATCCTTTGATTAATTTATGAGTGTCATATAGCCTTATCGAATGATTAAGTTGACTGACTTTGCATGATCTGCTCATTTGTTAATTGACTTTGTTTTATCATACAGAATATTTTTGTTATCATAGCATAAATAGTTTTGGATGTTATGAATTTTATTTTAATAAAATGACTTTAATCATATTGTTTAGTCAAGCATTAATACTCGAATTTGTCTTAATTTCTTTTGACATATTTAATGTGATAGAGGGAATTTTTTATGCTAGTGTGCAATTTTATGCCATTTTTGACTGTTAAACCATAAATGCAATATGTGTACATTTCATGCCAGAGAAACTGTACTTAGCAGTTTTCACAGTCTACTCTGTATATCCATATATGATAGGTTTTTATTTATTTATACACTACCTAACGGCCAGGTTAGCACATATGTTTTAAAGGGAAAAGGAAATATTCATTGACACTACACTTGTATTTGTTACCATGTTATCACTTGCTTTCTAATTAATAATAATAAAAACACTGAAATTTTCTGGAAAAAGGGGACTTACCCATTATTTTCATTGCTTTTTACAAACTAGTATAGGCATGTGGTTTAAAATTCAAATGATACTAACATGCTTATAAAAAAGTATTCTTTTTCAATAGGTTTAGCTGTTTTTCATATATGTGCTTCAACAATTTAAGCTGTTTTTCATATAGTTAGCTATTTTTCATATACGTGTACATATATATGAAAAACAGTCAAATATTTGTATTAATTTTTATAAACTTTTTCTTAATTATTTATTTTAGAAAATATCAACCAATTCTATACTGGGGCAATGAAGAATTAGCTCTCTCACATTCTACCTTTCTCCTCTTTTAATAAAATAATTTAATACTTTTCCTTCTAAGTGTGGCTTTGGCTTAATTCTATACATTTTGATGTCTTTTCATATTCATTTCAACATTTTTTGTGTTTTCCTTATAATCCCTCTTCATTTATATTTGCTTAGAAAAGAACTGTTTTCAAATACTTGGGGATTTCCTAGTAATCTCTCTGCAATTAATTTATTTTTAATTTTCTTGTAGCCATACAACATATTCTGTATGATATCAATCCTTTCAGTTGGTCAAATGGCCCTGCATATGATCCATCTCAATGACTGTCCTGTGTGTTCCTGAAAACAACATGTATTCTGCTGTCTTCAGGGGAGTGTTCTGTAAATAGCTATGAGGCCAAGTTTTTTATATCTTATCAAACCATTTTCTATGTTTTCTATCAATTAATGAGAGAGAAATGTTGAAATCTCCAATTATAGTTGTGGTTTTGTCTGTTTGCTTTTTCAATCATTAGCTTTTGTTTTGTGCATTTTGAAGTTCTAATATTAGGTTCATACAAATTTAGGATTGGTATGTTTTCTTGATGAATTTACCCTTCCATCATTATGAACAGCCTCTCTTTATCCCTTCTAATTTTCCATGTTTTGAAGTATAATTTGTCTGAAGAGCTGTCCCAGCTTTCTTATAATTACCTTTTCACTGATGTTTAACTATTGTTAATACTAGACTTATCTCTGTCTCTATATTAGATTTTATGTATTTTAAGCAGTATTTTGTTTGTCCTTTAAAATACAATTTGCCAATCTCTGCTTTTTAACTAGCATTTTAAACCATTAATTTTAATGTAGTTATTGCTATAGCTGAGTTTAAAATTATAATCCTCCTATTTGATTTCCCCTTTTTAATTTATTTTTGTTGTTCTTTTCCTCCTTTTCATTTTTCTACACTATTAGCTTTTTACCTACACAACTTAAAAAATATGTTTGTTCAAGAAAAAAATAGACATTTAAACTTATCCCGCACTATTTTATGTAATATATCACTTCACAAATAATATAAGAGATTTATAATTGAGTTATTTATTTCCCCTTCCTGGCCTTGGGATTGTTCTTGTCATACAATTTCCTTCTATATATATTATAAATCCCATAATACATTGCTACTAGTTTTTTTTTGTAATTGAAGTATAGTTGATTTACAATGTTGTGTTAGTTTCAGGTATACAACAAAGTAATTCAGGTATACACATGTGAATATATATATTCTTTTTAAGATTCTTTTCCCTAATAGGTTGTTACAAAATACTGACTAGAGTCCACTGTGCTATACAGTAGGTCCTTGTTGGTTACCTATTTTATATGTAGTAGTGTGTATATGTTAATCCCAAACTCCTAAATTATCCCTCCCCATTGCCATTAGTTTTGCTTTAAACAGTAAATTATCTATTAAAAGACATAATAAATTAGAAGAAAACCTTTAAATTTATGGTCAGATTTGACATTTCTGACTCTTTATTCCTTTGTGTAGATCAAAGTTTCCATCTGGTATCATTTTCCTTCCTCATGAAGAAACCTCTCTTAATAGTGCTTATAGTGTTTGTTTGATGGTAGTAAATTCTCCCAGCTTTTATTTGGCTGAAAAAAATATTTTTTTGGCCTTAATTTTGGAAGGAGTTTTTTACTTTTTTGCTAAGAATAGGATTCTATTTGATTACATACTTCCATTTTCTTCTGGCTTAAATTGTTTTCTGAGAAAGAAATCTGCAGTAATTCTTGTCTTTGTTCTTCCTCATAAAAAATGTTTTTGTTTTTTTCTGGTTGCTTTCAAAATTTTTATTTTCTAACTGATTTTCAACAATTTGATTGTGATGTGCCTTGGTAGTTTTTTTTGTGTTTATTTTGCTTGGGGGTCTGCTGAGATTCTTGGATCTGTGAGCTTATAGTTTTCATCAAATTTGGAAAGTTTTTTCACATTACTTCTTCAAATATTTTTTTTTGTCCCCCACCCCACTTCTCCCTCTGAAACTGCAATTTCCACACATGTTGTACAGTTTTATATTGTCTCACAGGTCAATGTGCTTTGTTCACTTTTTTTTTCTTTTTTCTCTCTGTGATTCAATTTGGATAGTTTCTATTGCTATGCCTTCAAACCCACAAATCTTTTCTTCTGTATCTAATATGCTTTTTAATCTAGTGAATTATTTATTTCAGACATTAATTTCATCTGTGGATGTTTCATCTGATTACTTTTTTGTATATTCCATTTCTTGCCTAATTATGTTCATGTTTTCCTTTAACTACATGAACAGTTTTATAACAGCTATTTTAAGGTTCTTGTCCGTTAATAATATTATCTTTGTCATTTCTGGTGTTGATTCTACTGAATGAAATTTCTCTTTATTAAAAGTCACACTTTCTTGCTTCTTGGCATGTTTAGTAATTTTTATTTGATACAGGTTGTTGTATTTGATGCAGTTGAGTGCTGAATTGTCTTTTTTTTTATGGATAGGTTTTGTTTGGGAAGCAGTTCATTGCTTGGAGATTAGCTTGATTTTCTTCAAACCTTGTTTTTAAGCTTTGTTATTTTGGGTCCTAAATAGCCTTTACCCTGAGGCCAGTTTAATTCTACAACTAAGGTGACATCTCTGGGGACTCTACCAACATTCAGTGAGAACTCTCCTCTGTGGAAGGTCAGAATGTGGGGATTGCTCGGTTCACACCTCCCCAGTTATTCTTGCCCAGGCAGGTGGATTTCATCCTACACACATGCACTTAGTATTCAGCAGCTGAGTCAAGGGGCTCCCTATAGAGGTTTCTGGGGGTATTTCTCCTTGGATTGCTCCACTTTCTGACCCCTCTATGCAAATTTCAGAAACCTCTACCTCCCCAAACTATCATCTTTGTCTCTTCAACTCAGTAAGGTTATCATACTTCACTTGGGAAGCACATTCCTGAACCACTTTCTGGAAGGTTCTTCCAGGCAGAGAGCCAAGCCAATCGCAGGAGTCACCTTTCAGTTTACCTTTTCTTAGAGATCAAAGTCCTGTGTTGTCTATTTTTTAAGTTTAAAATAATCATTTCATAGATATTTTTGTCAGGAGGACTATTCCGGGTCCACTTACTCCCTCATGGTCAGAAGTTGAAATTCCCTTATATAATTTTAAAAACATAGAGTACTTTATAGATACCAGCAAATGTAATAGACAATGTAGAGACATATATATGTGTATGTGTATATATATATATATATATATATATATATATATATATATATATGAAAGCTTAGAATATTTACTCATCTTTCTCAGATCTTTATCAAATACCACATTCTTGGTGAGGACTAACATAACCCTATTTGAGATTGCACCCTGTCCATTCTCTGTCTTAACTGGCTGTTTTAAAAAAATATTTCCATAATATTTATCACTACTTAACATACTATACATTATACATATTTATTTTCTGCCTCTCTAAGTAAGTTTAAGCCACATAAATGTATAGCTTTTTGCCTGTTTTATATACTATTATTTTCTAATACATAGAATAGTAAATTCTATATAGACATTGAATAAATATTAGTTGATTAAATAATGAACATCAGGATAAATCTTTCATCTAGTGAGAAAAAAATGTTGATTGGGGGAGGATTAATTGGAGTTTGCAACTACACCTTTGTTATGAACTGAATTTTACCTCCCCTCCACAAGTCATGTGTTAAAGTCCCCAGTACTTCAGAATGTGACTATATTTTAATATAGGGCCTTCAAAGGAGGTAAATAAAGTAAAATGAGGTCATATGATGAGCCCTAATTCAATATGACGTGTCCTTGTAAAAAGAGGAGGTTAGGACACAGACATGAGCAGGCACAGAAGAAAGACCATGTGAAGACACAGTGAGAAGGTGACTGTCTACAAACTAAGGGGTGAGGCCTCAGAAGAAACCAAACCTGCCTATACCTTGATCTTGGACTTCTAACCTCCAGAACTGTGAGAAAATAAATTTCTGTTGCTGAAGGCACTCAGTCTATGGCATTCTGTCATGGCTGCCTGCGCACATAAATACAACTTGTAATACTTTATTTCTTAAAAATATATCAGAGGGCTTCCCTGGTGGCGCAATGGTTGAGAATCTGCCTGCCAATGCAGGGAACACGGGTTCGAGCCCTGGTCTGGGAAGATCCCACATGCCGCGGAGCAACTGGGCCCGTGAGCCACAATTGCTGAGCCTGCGCGTCTGGAGCCTGTGCTCCGCAACAAGAGAGGCCGCGATAGTGAGAGGCCCGCGCACCGCGATGAAGAGTGGCCCCCGCTCGCCACAACTGGAGAAAGCCCTCGCACAGAAACGAAGACCCAACACAGCCATAAATAAATAAATAAATAAATAAATAAATTAAATTAAAAAATATATATATATCAGAAACAAATATGTCAAAAAGTTATTGTTGGTTTTCTGGAAAGACATCCATAGCTCTTTATTATATCTTCCTTTAACAATTTTATTTTTATTTACAATATATAGGGTAAACTTTTGTCACCATAAAATACATTCTAAAGCATACTGTTCTTTAAACAGATTATATATATAATGGGCAAGTTATAAGCAAAAATCTCCCATCATTAGATGGCAGAATATGTGCAAAACATGGCCTTGTATCCAGGATGTGATTGGACCCAGTAAGTCGTAGTTCGTTTCTTCTCTTCTCCTCCGCTACCTCTATTCAGTAGATGGATTGGTCAATGAGTATAAATATATTAGTGTGTGATCAAAAATTTGTAGCTGTTAACATGTAAAAAAATCATTATCCAAAATAAAAACTATACCATTCCCTGTCTGTAATACCTTAAACTTTCCTGAACGGAAAAGTAAAAGTCAAGAACTGCCCCTTCCTGATAAATATGACAGAACATAAATCCCCCATCATGTTTCCCAAGGAAATCTGAACTTTGTAAAATATTGAATTTTGATTTACATTTTGAAGGCTGTGTGAGCTTGTTATATATTAGTAGCCATCTTAGTCCCAGATCTGCCTCTAGGCACTAATGATGCTGCCAGTCGGGAAGCAGTAGGAGATGATAGAATAACTTGACATCGTATAACGAGGTGTTTATCTTTGTTGTTCTGATTGTGTTTTTTTTTTTTTTTTTAGTTCATTCCTGTAACAGTTGGATTATGTTATTTTCTAATGTCCACTTATTCTTCCCTCCATTCCCTCCATTGAATCCATTCATTAAGTTCTTTACTTCAATTATTGTATTCTGCTATTGTGCAATGTTCTTTTGGTTCTTCTTTATATATTCTCTTTCTTTTCTGAGACTTTCTGTTTCTTTGGTGAGACTGTATGTTTTCATCTCTTCAAGTATCTTCATAATTGTTCATTGAAACAGGCTTAGGATGGCTGCTTTAAAATCCTTATCAGATAATTGTACCATCAGTGTCATTACTACATTGTCATCTGTTGATTATTTTTTCCAATCACTTTGAGACTTTTCTAGATCTTGATATTGCAAGTGGTTTCCAAAAACCTGGACTTTGGGGCTGTTATGCTATGCAGAGCTTACTTAAATGATCTTTTTTAAGCAGGTCTCCTTTGAAACTACTTTGTCAAGGGAAGTGAAAGCTGCCTTATTAAGGGAAAGTGGAAGTATACTGTCCCCTCTCAGCCTCCACTGTCTTCTGTGGTGTGATAGTGTTATAGAATGAATGTTTGTGTCCCCTCAAATTCCTATTGTGAAGCCCTAATTGCCAATGTGATGGTATTTGGAGGTAGGGCCGTTAGAGTATAATTACCTTCAGATGAGGTAATGAGGGTGGTGGCCTCATGACGGATGGGATTAGTGTCCTCATAAGAAGAAGAGGCATGAGCAGCTCTCTGTCAGCCATGTGAGGACATGGTAAGGAGGTTGCCATCTGCAGGTCAGGGAGAGAGGCCTCACTACGAACCTAAATAAATCTGCCCACACCTTGATCTTAGACATTCCACCCCCCAGAACTGTGAGAAAATACATTTCTGTTGCTTAAGCCATCTGGTCTGCAGCTTCAGCAGACAAAGGGGCTCCTTCTTACTTCCGCCTTAGGGATGGGAGTTCTAGATGTCACGAGATTTCCAGTAATATCACCCTGGCTGGGAGGGGCAGCAGTGCCTCACTACTCTCTCTGTGGCCTCCACTTTCATCATGGGGGTAGGGGTGGCTTCATTACTTCTGGACAGTGGTAAAAGTCCTGACTCCCCTAAGCCTTCCCTGACATGACCCTAGAAGGGTGAGGGGAAGGTGGCATGGTGCTGCTGGTTGGTGGGGGGTTCCCAGGGCATCCTATGGGGTCTTCTCTTACACTGTAGCAGGGGTAGTGTTGGTGGTAGGGGTGTAGAGGCTCATTCCTTCCTGGCAGGGATGAAAGCTCGGCTTCCCACTCAGCTTTCTGTTACACCATCAGGACCAGGGTAAGTGGTAGGTGCACCTCACTACAACCTGGCAATGGGAGAGATCTAGGATCCGATTGGCCTTTGCTGGTGAAGCTGTTATTATCTAAACATTTTCTGTCTTGTTAGGCTGCCTAAGTATTGTCCTTCAGTAAAGAGGCTTTTCTTGGGACTCTGTGTGTGTGTGTGTGTGTGTGTGTGTGTGTGTGTGTGTGTGTGTCTGTGTTGTCCGTTAGCATTTCTGTTTGCTGGCATTTCTGCATTTTTCAGCAGTCAAGCTGGATAGGTGAGGCCAAAAGAAAACCCAGGTAGTCACCGCCATGGCATTCTTCATAAGTGAAAGTCCCTAGACAGTCAACTATCTCTTCACCTTTCAAGGTCATCTTATGCTGGTTTTATATATAATGTATGTCCTTCTGAAAGCTGAAGCCTGCCAACTCAACTTCTTAGAATTCAAAGTAATAACGTGAGATTTTTTGTTTCTGTATAGAAAGATAATTCATTTAAAGAACATGGTTCAGTGGATGGCATAAAATCAGTGTGCAGTGACTTTTACAAACCCCAAGACACACAGGCACACATATACTCCACACACATGCACTCACACACTTTCCCAAAGGGCCTGTGAGGGTTGGCCTAGGCTTTCTGCCCACAGAACTGCTCTCTGAGAAGAGCATTCAGAGTTGCCAAAATCAGTGCTAATGAAATGCAAACCCCAGTGGAGCAGCTCTTTGAGAATGGAGTTAGTTGTTTGTTAAGCATTTATCTTTATAAAAAATACATGTTTTTAAAAGTTGTTTCTATATCCAGTTGTATGCCTGGATTCCACAAAATCCTCAGGATCATAAGGAAGTGAAAAACAATACAGTTGACCCTTGAACAACATGGAGGTTGGGGTGCTGGCCCCTCACGTGGTCAAAAATCTGCATATAATTTTCAACTCCCCTGTAACTTAACTTATAATAGCCTGCTGTTGACCAGAAACCTTACTGATGAGTCGATTAACACATATTTTGTATGTTATATGTATCATATGCTATATTCTTACAATGAATAAATCTAGAGAAAAGAAAATGTTATTAAGAAAATCATAAGGAACAGGAAGTACATATATACTACTGTTCTTTATCCATACTGTATTTATCAATACTGTAAGTTTACGTCCTCTGTTTACAAGATGACTCGTCTGTCTGTCAGTACCTACATCAATATTGTCTTATAGAATGTAAATCACTATAGATGTTTTGCATATTACTAACACTAGAACTCAAAATGAAAAGAGAATGTAAAACAGATATTCATATTTATTTACAGGTGTAACAATCATGCACTGAGAACAGAGAAGCAGCAATATGATTGCTTTCTGGTAGCCTAGTGTGGTGGATACCATTGCCTCGTGGTTGATGGTAGCCTAGCCTATACACTAATGAATGAATCATTATAAAAATTTTATGGCATACAGTATTACAGTAATATTCATAATATAGTATTAGAAACATTTTTTTAAAAACACTCACCTGTGATGACATGGTGAGCTCATACACAGTTTCTCCAATTATGAGATAGTATACAGTAATGTAATTCTTTGAAAGCTAAGTTATAAAACAAAACTAACACATTATTATTTTTTATTAAATATCACTCACCTTAGACCTGTGTAAGGATAGGTGATCCACTTCAGTGCAAGTCCTGCATACGATGTTCTACACAGTGAATACTTAGGGGATGATGATGATACAAAACCATCTCATACAGTTCTTGCTGTAGTTATTAGATTTTCACATGAAGACACATACACAACAGATAAGTTTATTAACTGTGTAGTGTGATGATTACTCACTATTCATTAAATGGAAGTAGCTCATCATAAATGTGTTTATTCTCATCTTCACATTCAGTAAGCTGAGGAGGAGGAGGAAGACGAGGGCTGGTGTTGCCACCTAAGGGGTGGCAGAGGCACACTAGGTGGAACTTTACAGAAATACATCATAATTTCTGTCTGACTTTTTGCTTTTTCATTTCTCTAAAACTGTTTCTGTACAGTACCACTCCTTCCGCCCTTTGCTTTAGTTTCAGTGCTTGTATCATAGAAGGGTCCATGTTTTAAAAGAAGTCACAAGCAGTCTTGGATAACCAGAACCCTTCCGTCAGATTGTCTAGTGTCAATTTGTTTCTGGCACTGCTTCTTTTTATGTCTTCATCCTCTTGTGTGGCTCTGGTTCAGAAACATGCATCTCCATCAAGTCATCTTCTCTTAATTCCTGTAGTGGGGTGTCTATCAGCTCTTAAATTTCTCCAAGATCTATATCTTGAAACACCATACTTTTTTTTTTGCCATATTCACAGTCTATTTCATTATTTCATTAATTGGCTCTGTCGTAAATCTTGTGAAGTCATGCACAACATGTGGACAGTTTTCTGCAGCAGGAATTTATTATTTTGGGCTTGATGACTTTCATGGCTTTTTCTATAACATCGATGACATCTTCAATGGTGTAAGCTTTCCAGACTTCCATGATCTCTCTATCAGGGTTCTCCTCATAGTGTTGACAATCCTTTCCAAGAAGCACCATGTGTAATGAGCCTTAGAGGTCGTTATGACCCTCTGATCTAGAGGCTGTATTAGAGACATTATGTTTGGGGGAAAGGAGGCCACTTTGATGCCTTCATTGTTCAACTCATGGGGTTCTGCGTGGCCAGGGGCGTTGCCCAATATCAAAACTGCATTTTCACAAAACAGTAGAGTTGCCTTTCCCTTCCTGCCTTAAGTCCTGCTCCTCCCTTCTCTTCCTTACTAATAAATGTCCTTTGTAGCATTTTTTTTTTTTTTTTCCAGAATAGGGCACTTTCGTCTGCATTAAAAACCTGTTCAGGCAGATAACCTTTCTCCTCAATGATTTTCTTAACGGTGTGTGGGAACTCATCTGCTGCCTTGTGGTCAGCAGAAGCTACTTCTCTGGTTATCTTGACGTTTTTAAAGCCAAACCTCTTTCTAAAATTATCAAACCATCCTTTGCTGACATTAAGTTCTCCAGCTTTAGATCCTTCACCTTCTTTTGCTTTAAGTTGTCATATAATGACTTCACTTTTTCTCGAATGATATTAGTCTATAGGTATACTATTCTTACAGCAATCCTGCACTCACATAAAAGCTGAATTTTCAGTATGAGATAAAAAGGTATTTCATAAAATGTGCAAGGTTTTCACCCCTGCTGGTGTAGCTGCCATAGCAGCTTCATGATTTCCTTTTCTTTCTTCTGCTGGATTCATTTATCTTGACACGGCGGGCAACTGAAGTCCACATTACATATCAAGCAAATCAACTTTTCCTTGTAATGTTTTGACTTTTCTCTGCTTCTTGGGAACACTTCCAGCATCACTAGTGGCACTTTGTATGGGTCCCATGGTGTTATTCAAGGTTTATGGTATTGCTCTAAACATGATGAAAGATACTCGAGAACTGCAAAAGATCACATATTACTGTGATGTGCAATTCACTGGAGAGATGAACTGAACACGTAGAGATGATGAGCCTACACAGCGTCTTAAGTGGATACTCACAACACTTGAGCTCAGCACAGTGGCAACAGGAAGTGGCTACAAAATTATGACCGTAGTACAGTATGTACTACAGTTAATTTTATGCAGTTAGGATTTAATACTACATCTTTATATTTGTTAACATTTCTCTGGACTGGGAGTGACACCATGTACAGTCTGTGTGTCCTTGTAGGTTTTGATAAATTTTAACTTTCTATGATAGATTAACATATATTATATGGTAGTAAAATAGACTAGTGTTCACATGTATTTTATGCATTCATGACATATCTAACTTTTTCTTAAGTTTTTCAACATTTCTAGGTTATGTGGTTCAACTACAAGGTTTTTCAAGTTGCTGCAAATCTCCAAAATTTTTTCAAATATATTTCTTGGAAAAAATCCACATATAATTGGTCCTACACTGTTCAAACCCCTGTTGTTCAAGGGTCAACTGTAGATAATTTTAATATCCATATTTTTCAAAAGATAGGTTCACCTAAAAGTTTATTTCAACAACTTTATGTGGATATGAATAGAGCTTTTTGGAAGTTTGCATATATGAGGGAGAGGGAAAATGAAGGAATCTATTATTATCCCTTTCCTTAGGACAGCACCAAAACTTTAAATATGAACTGATCATAGTTTGAAGTCTAATTTTTATACTGAGAGAAAATACTATCTATTTATATTCAACATACTCTCTGTATTTGTGCTTAAATTATTAAAAAAAAATAAAAACAGGAAAAAAAAGCAGGAAAATCAAACCCATACATGTTATGATTTGATTATCCCCAAGCTCTGAGGAGGGGACACTTTTATGCCATTTTACATTATGGTGGAGATGAAGAGAAAAGCTTGAATCCTGAAGAATTCTAAAGATGTCATTAAAAACAGACAGCTAGAAGTTAAGATTTTTGAGTTCCTCAACATCTTTAATATGTACTTTATAAGTGTTTTAATGATTAATTATTATCATAAATAATAATAATTCTGGCTCTTCTTTTACAAGAGTATATGCCAATGAATATAAAATTTTCTTTTTGTAGCAAAATCATTTTTATGAAAAATATTTCTTCTTTGAACCCTCATACAAAACTCAAAAGAAGTAGAGCAACCACTGATGCTGGACAAGATTGAGTTGGTTGAAGGCACACACTAATGGTTTCACCAATATTTTTCTAAATATTGTTAGATTCTTTGGTTCTTAATCAATAATGAAATATTGGTTGTATATTAAATATTGATGTATATTTCATTTTGTTTCCATTGGAAGAGAGAATTAGAAAACATGTCTTGGAAAGACATTACATCTATTATAGATAGATAGGTAGATAGATAGGAAGAATCAAATGGTTTTAAAGAGTTGTTTAATTTCACTAATCTTTTACCAATAATATTTTCCTTAAGTTATAAGATATTTCAAATAAATATATATAGCAGTTTAAAATGCTTTACTATAATCTTATTTAATGAACTAACCCAGAAGTATTGGCTTTCAACATGGAAAGCACAGCTTACATATGTGATTTTAACTTCCTGAGTATAATATAGGTACACATGCATATGTTTGTGTGTATACAATCTAAAGGGAAAAAATTTTTTAATCTTCCTTTTTCTTTTTTGCTAAACTTTATGTAACTATAATATATGAACCTACCATTAGGAGTGCAGATTCAGATAGAGTATGAAGATCTGTTGCTTTGTGTTCTCAATGGCTAACTGATGATTATGATCAGGTTGGTTGCAAATGTCCATTAGAGATTTTTCAATCTTAAAATGAGAGAGGTTACTGTGATACATGTTTATAGCCATTGAAATACCTTAGGTTTATCTGGAATCAATAATAACCAAAAGAAATTCATATGAATAAGGGAGATGACATTTCTGGACATTCCCGGGACTCTAAACAAAAATGAAGAATAGAACTAGATTTTTTTTCTCTTTCTTTTGCCTTTGACTACACCTCACTTATACAGGGACAAATTTTCCCAATTTGAATTGTGTATTTGTTTTCTATTTGCTGCTGTAACAATTTGCCACAAACTTGGTGGCTTACAACAAGAACTATATTATCTAACAGTTCTGTAGGTCAGAAAGTTCAGCATGAGCACCCCTGTGCTAAAATCAAGGTGCTGGCAGGGCTGCATCTCTTTCTGGAAGCTCTAGGGGAGAATTGCTTGCCTTGCCTTTTCCAGCTTCTCCAGGCCAACGACGTTCCTTGTCTCATGGTTTTCTTCCTCCCTCTTCACAGCCAGCAATGTTGCAGCTCTCTGTGGCTTCTTTAGTACATAGTCACATTTCTTTCTCTGACTCTCTTACTTTTAAGGGATCTTGTGATTATATTTGGCTCACCTTGATGGTCCCAATTTGATCTCCCGATCTTAAAATCAGCTGATTATCACTCTTAACTTCATCTGCAACCTTAATTCACCTTTGCCAGGCAACCTAGCACCCTCATATGTTCTGAGGATTAGGATGGAGACCTCTTTAGGAGTCATGATTCTGCCTACTACAAGTAAGTTTGGAGTTTGTTGTCAAGAGAAAAGGTGATCTCTGCTAAACCATTCAGGAATTTCATTTCTCTCTTTCTAAGTTCCAATAGTACTCTTCGATTTAGGTCACTCCATTATTCATTTTCTTTAGCACAGAAACTTTTGCTATAATACGTAACATTGATTTATTTCAGAAATCTTTTAATTATGTAGCAGTGGTGGGGGAGATATTGTAAAGCTGATTTCAATCCATAGGATTAAGCTATTCAAAGTAAAATTAGATATGAATGAATGAATTGGGTGTAGTTTAAGAGGCTAAACACATCTAAATATGTTTTTGCTTTCTTTGCTTGTAATTACCTCAAAGATAGAAACTATCTTATTTACCTCTGTCTACGCATGGATTTACAAGCACATCATGAATCCTAATAATTGTGTGCTTAATAAATGAAAGCAGCTTTTAAATTATTTGAATAAATGCTTTGAAATCAACAATTAAATAATAGAATGTTAAGTCCTGTGGTTTTTCTAAAAAATAAGATGGGTTAGTTTGTATCTTTTAATTTCTACCACTTTTTGTTTTTAATACAACTCCTAGAATTTTCAAAATCAGAAATAATGAAATAATAAATTTTAAAAGCCCATGAATTCCTGTGGGTGTAGGATAATCATTTAATTATTAGTTTTTGTTCATTTAAAGAATGTTGTAAAATATGGCTTTATATAAATAGGGCTAATGAGGTCTTAAAAATAAACGTGTGACAATAGTGAGTAATCAAATAGCACTCATTTGTTGCATTACAGAATAAATTAAGAGAGAGAAGTGTTCCTCTATTCGTTTCAATTAATTTTTATTTTAGTGCCTATTTTTGCAGAGAATAGCAATATACTTTCATAAGATACTATTCTGCGGACTCATGGAATGTTAATATTATGCTGAATAAAATATGTAACTTGTGTTTCATTTAACTTAGACACTCCTAGTGCCTCCCAGAGTATTTGGTAACCAACAGTGTCTCAGAATTGTATTTGAATGAACAAAGGGATGACAGTATTAAATTTTCTAAGTGCTTGAAAAATTATATGTCCAAGTTCCTTTTTCAGTTTCCTCTATTTGCTCAGATACTTCTGGTATGGATCTGAGGCCATTTTTTGATGTTGTCTCATATCAAATTACATCCTGAATAATCAGAAGAAACCATAAAACAAGCAGAAGATAAGAAAAAGGATCCTAAAAATATTTTTTGAAATAAAAATTTTATCACTTTTATATATAATTTTCTTCATCTGTCAAGGAAAAATGATGCTATCCATATAACATTGTTACAAGGAAAAATAATGGTCAAATATGTATACACTAGAAGTACTTGAAATACTTAATGAATAATATGAGTGTATTATACAAACTTGAACATTTTATACCAGAAAGATGGCTTGTTTTTATCCCCAGCAATTGAGAACAGGGTGTATTTTAATATGATTTTAGGGTTGTTCAGCCAATATCAGGGTCTCACGCTTGATGTGTCTATGACATCTTGATTGAACCATAGATCTCTTTGTCCTTAACAGTGTTCCTTTGTTGGGAACACACATGCACACACAGCAAATTACAAGTGTATTTTAGTCAAGGAGAGAAGGACACACACTTCACAGAAGCACGTTGGTTGCAGAAGGTAGGAGCAGAGGCAGCACCTTTTCCAGCTTCTCCTGTACCCAGACTATGTAACAGAGAGGTGGAAGGTAACACAGCTGGTGATGCACATGAAAGTTGCGGTCTTGACCGCTGTGGAAGAGCTGATTCTGTGCCCGCCACATTCCTTTTTCACTTGGGCCTTTCAATACTACTAAGGAATAATTTATGAAAACAACCTCTATGCTTAATGACTTTATTTAAGAGAAGGATTACAGATACTGGGCACTCCTGGTTTTGAAACCAAAATTAGCATTGGTGAGACGCCATCCTCATCTGGGGCAAAAAGAAGATTAAATGCCCTACTGGCCCTTCATACTACTGATCTGCCTCTAGATTACCAAAGTACTGGAACAGCCATTTGCCTGCTGAAGCTATTTGGGGCCCATTATTCTGATGAAGTTGAAATAAGTGAGTAGATTGGTCTGCCCTGTGACCTGGAGGCTTCAGGACTCCTCAGTTCTGCGCTGGTGAATTCAGGCATCACAAGCCTTTCCATAGGCGTGACACCTCCAAAGGAACAAGCAAACACTTTTTAACTTTACAAAGGAGAGACAAGATTTTGCATAGGAATATCCTTAATAAAATCACAGAGTGAACTATGAGTTAAGAATAAATACCTGCATTTATATATTAAAACCAAGAAAAAACATGAGAGACAGCACTTAGCAGAACCATTGCCACCGTCTCTAATGAATGCTTTCGGCCTTCCTGTTTCCAATCCCCTGTTCCACTTAGTGTAACTGTTACTTGGCACAATTTAAAGCTTATTCTGAAATTGTCTGGTATTGATCAATAATGGCAGAACTGGTTTACTGCTCACTACTTCAAAAACTGCTCTATTTATCTCATATCCTCAAATCATTTTAGTCAATCTTGAAGTCATAGCCCTCATTTTACATGAATTCTTTGCAAAATTTTCCCAAGGCTTATATATAGTATTTGCTCAGTAAATAGAGTTGAATCACTTATTGACAATAAGTTCTGGGCACTTTGTGAAGTGTTTTTAAAAATTAATTGATTTATTTCCCATATTCATCCTGTGAAGTGACATAATTATACCCATTTTACAGGTGAAAAAAAATGGCTTAAGAAAGTGAAATGATTTACCAAAGATCATATAATGACAGAGCCAGAATTTAAGTCTGTATATGTCTAACTCCAAATCCCATACACATAAGCATTGTGTTATAGTGCCAAATAAATTAGTGATCCCTATTTTTAGCTTCAGAGAGAGAGTTTCTATCCTTCTTTGATTGTTTTCTCCCCAATTTAGTGGTGCAGTCCTGTGAACCCACCCATTTCTACTCATATTAACCCGTAGACCTCTTGTAGATGAAGTCATTTTTATTTCATGGGTTTTTCTGGTTTTTAAACACCAGTATCAGTTCTGTTGTTTCATCTGAATCCATAGATAAACCTTAATGATTTCTGATTCTCTGTCCTTTGTTCATTTATTTCCAGTCAGAATATGGTTTCCAATCACAGTAACTGTTCCTTCATCATCCATCTCTCTCTCTTCATCTCACAACACACTTGCCCACATTAAGGTTCTACACTAAAAATTAACTTCCTAGAATGCTTCCCTCTTTTCTCTCTCAGTTAAGTTTCAAAAAGCTTTAAGAAATCAATATGATCAAACATAAACTTTCTTAACATGTAAAACTATTTTCATTCTTAATGTAGTTTGAAACTTCAGTGGCATGCAATATTGTCCTGACTCCCTCTTTTTAGGGTAGAATTTATTAAAATTCTTGCTTCAGGTAAAACATTCCTTTTATTGTCACCTCCAAATAGATATTTATCTACTTAAGTACTTCCCAGATAAAACTGTGCAGGAATATTTCAAATGGCCAAATGCATAATTATCCATGTTTTTTTTTTTTGCCCCTCTTACCTCAAATGATTTAATCTTCTGTAATAAACATAAATCATACATCTATTGCATTAGAAAAGAACCTAATCATTTTATGTATTTTATGGCTATGGGTATAAAAATTATAATTGTGAACATTAGCATTTCATTTTCACAAAGCAGCTGCCAGTTTATGATCCCTTAAGATTTTATTAAATTTGTGAGTAGAGCTGAAAATCATCATGCTTACTCAGATCCATTCCCTGTCATCATACATCAGAACCCACTCTTTCTAAAATGAAACCATCAGTGGCAAATGTATTTAGGAACAAACCTCTATCCTGTCCTATGGTACTGGCCTCACTTATCATATTTTGCCTCTTTTTTTGGTTCCTTTCATTCCATAAGCCCCCTTGTGGCCAGAATATGGCCATTCTCCACTCCATTATTTATTATACGCTCTTTGTGTTATGTTTGATTTTTAAATGAATTCTAATTGAGATTCTTAATTTATTCTTTTGATATTTTCCCCAAGACTACATAGGGCTCAAGAACAAAAAACAGAATAAAAGGCTTCTAAAGTGATTTTTTTTTCTCTCCTCCTCCACTCCCAATGCTCCACCCGCCACCCAAACACTTCCATTTACACAGAGAAAGACAACAAAGTTCAAAAGGAGGAAATGAACTGCCTAAAAGTTTTGCTAGTTATCTTTCCTTCCCTTGCTCATGCCCAGCTGGTGGAGAACGTCCAAGCCATTGTCTGGAGCTCATAGGCAGGTGAGGGAATAGGAATGCACTGTCAGAATTCCACATCGGAAGTGGTCAGTGAAGCTGGTCCCGGGGCTGGCTTGCTGCCGGTCATGTAGCCTAATTTATGGAATGGAAATCAGGAGCTTCAACTATTGGACCCGTCGCGTCAGTACATGCTCAGCGTGTGCACGAGAGAGGGGGTCTTATATCCCTTCTTCTGTCTGTGAGGCACTTCCATCATCTTTCGTGTAGCATATATATGCCTATCATATTGTTTGGTTTTTATTTAATATTATAGATAATTATCTCCTTATATAGGACCAAAGTTCCATATTATGCTTGATATTTCAGCTAATGCATAGCTAAGCCATTCTTATTAATACCTCAGGCAGTTTATAAGGTAAACTAATACTATCTATATCTATCTATACCTATCTGGTTAGCTGTCTGTCTGCATATGTATATTTGCACACAAACACATGTGTGTATGTCTGTGTGTGCATATATACAATTGTACATGCAACATTGAAAAAGCTGCACCCGGTCAGTTTTTGTGAATTTCTTTGTTTTGGGGCTTGTTGAATCAAAACTGGTGCCTCAAAATAATTTTGTTTTAAAAACTGATGTAATAAAAATCTTGGTTCCCAGATAGATTTGGATGATCCCAAATTAGAAACAATATTCTCACAGCACTTCTGAGCAGGAAGTGGAATCATAACAAAAATTGTTGCTTTTAGAGAAAAGCAAGAGGCCCAAGGAACAGAGAATATTTTCCCCATACACCTGTCTTTCATTCTTAAAGTATTCTAAATCCTTGTTTTTCTCAAAAAGTGCACATTATTGTGGAAACAAAATTTGTATTCATATATTTTACTCATAGATATGCAAATATTTATTAATAATTAGTCTCCATTTTCTTTATATATGTTTTTCTATGTTTGTACATTGTGACAATATATGTATTAGATAGTAAAAACCTAAGTCCAGAACCAGACTGATTGGCTTTTTAAAAAATGTAAACTCTTTGAGCAAAGTAAGGTTCTCAATATTTTCTCTAAGGTAAACAGAGATACAGTCTTAAAGGTATCTTGTGAAATAATGATTTTCTTTCTTTTTTCTTTAATTTAGTCAAGCATCAAGCCAAGTAGATATTTAATTGATTAAATAATCATAGAAGCTACAGGTTCTGAGTGCTATAGAGCCATGCAGATAATGAAGTCCAAATATCTTATAATTGAATTATATTAATACTTCAGTTTCTATAAGCATTCCTGCTCTAAGGGTAGCCAAAGCCAAACTTAATATCTAGTGAGAAGATATTGTCTTAAAAACTCTTCACTTTTATTAGGAATATTGAAAAATTATTTTTGGTGAAAACCCATGTAAGTAGCATACATTACATGGATGGCTTGATTTATGGATTACTGTATTTTTGGAGTTGAAGTCCATAACCAAGATTCCTTTTATTAAAATGTTTCAAAACTATGTGACTAAAAGATTCAAATGGCTAGGGGTTAAGTGATTTGTTTTAATTCCATGGCTATGTAGCAATTTTGACAGACCATTCTAAGAATTTTAAATCTTTCAAGTATTTGTTTGAACTATCACCATTGTAGCCTGCCAGCCTTCACAGCTGGCTGTAAGCATAACTTGAGCAGAATTGCTAGGATTTTGCAATCATCAACTGAATTAAGTTATAGAATAGGTCTTTATTGAAAACATGAAGGATTCATGTGAAGATAATTGAGAGTCATCGCTGGTATTTTATCTCTGATGTTAATAAACATATAATTTCCTTTTAGGAGAAAAGGAAATAAAGGTGTCATAAAGTTATAACTGAGAGAGAAAACTTTTTGGTAGATTTAATTTCTACATATGCCATTTTTTTACATAGAGGCTAAATCGCATGTTATTCCTTCAGAAATTGGTCACAGCATATTAATGCCACACATTGTTCAGTGCTTAAAATGTGCAGAGCAAGTTCACAAGCTTTTTATTCTCGAAATGTCTCTCTAAGGTTGGTGGCTGTGGATCATTATGGCTATTTAACACTTTAAAGGACTGTATCTCATTACATGTCATGTCCCATGACTGCGTGGACTCTTCTCAAGGGAATTTCAACAGTTTCTCATGACGTAGTCACTAAACCCACCCATTCATTTGACAACCCAATGAATTCATAAGAGCAGTGAATGGACTTACCTGACATCACCAATAAGGGATAGATGGGAAATCCAACACTGGACACAACAAGGGCAACTACTCCAAGAAAGACGACCTTCCTTCCACCCTGAAATACCAATATTCCTTATCCCCTCTCACCTAAAACACTGATATACAGAAGTTTTGTCATCAAAATGGACACACGTAAGAATGAACAATACCATAGTTGAACTAATTTTTCAAATTTCTTTTGGAATGTAGGTGTCAATAAAAAATAATAAACATCGATAATGATATGTGTCTATATGGAAGGAAAACATCTAGGTACTGCTGACAGATTCCTAATGGTAACTAGTGATGCTTAGCTGACTTTCTGTTGTAAGCCATGTTTCAAAACCAAACAAATACTACATGATGATTAACATTTTTGAAATGTTTTATACCTGTTTGTATTGGGGGGGGGGAATCTCATTAGATAAAAAATGAACTTCTTATGACTCATTAAATCAGTAGCACTACTATAAATCATAAACCTGTTATAAGGAAATAGTTTAATATAAAAACAGCAGGTCCAGCTGTTTAAATATCATATGGCATATGGGGCTCAGTAATTGGACTCAAATGCTATCTGCTGAGTCATTTACACTTGTGTTTGAGTGCTATACTTCTATAGGGAAGGACAAAGTCATTCTTGAATTGCTGCTAGACTGAATAATATTCTCTTAACTTCAGGTGACTGTCTCACCAATTAACATCTACTTGTTGAATTCAGTAGGTTTCCTTTGAAGTAGAATCTGATATGTGCTTATTCTGGCATATCTCACTGTGCCAATTATTATGTGCTTTATTTGGCTTTGAATTTCAGCCTAACATTTGCTTTACATTTTTTGTTTGTACTTTGTTTGTTTCTTAATACCTAAGGTGTCTACCTTAAGACATTTTTCACTTAGAATATAATCTTGTCATGTTAGTAGCCTCTGTAAATATCTGTGGTTGAGATTGGAATGGGGAGAAAAGGAAAACAAAGCAAAATGATTTAGTTTTCAAGTAGCTATAATAAAAAAGCAAGTCCCTATAATAAAAGCTAAAGTGCTGCGCCCCAGTATTTAGGATGTGTGAAAACTACTAACAGAGCCAGAAAGAAGTCGAGAACCATATTCCATGATGTTGATGGTGAGTAATTCATATACAGTAGAATGTGTCCCAGTATGACTATGTTACCTGCACATGGATTCACTAAAATACTCTTTATCAGAATTATCTACCTGTTTTCATTTTATTTAAATTCAGACTTCTGAGCATCACTCCAGACTTCCTGATATGATCCAGAAATCTCTATATGTTTATTTCCTCAGTGAATTCTTACTTAGCCATATCAGCGTCAGCTTTTGGAAATTATTACACAGGTTGTTGGGGGTTGGAGGCGAAAGCAAAGAAGGAGGAAAGTACCTTTGTTTGAGCCTCAACACTATAATGAACATATGCTAGGTGAGGAATTTACCCCTAGCAATGTCATCTAGTCCCCAAAAGTTGTGTTTTGACCCATGCCGTCAGATTCATTCGTGATATTCTTCTGCCCTCCTCTGAGCCAGGAAGTGGAGGGGGAAGAGTCTTCTGCAGGCTTCATAATCCAGGCTCCTGTGGGAAGGAGGAGGGAAAGAACCAGCCTCTTTCTCTCCTGTTGCCTTGTGTAGCCTCTCTGGATGCGGCCGCATCTAGATCACCTCCAGGGCTCCAGCTTCTTCTGGTTAGGCCCAGTGTTTGCAGCTTTTGGTAGGTGACCCCAGCTCCTAAACCCTGGTAATTCTGCCTCCCCCAGGTGTTTCTTTAGTTTAGGGCAGAGCGTGGTTTCTCATGCTACTAATCTGTAGGTTTCTCAGGTTTTCTTCATCTCTGTAATCAATTCCTTGGACTTAATTCCATTCTGTTTTCCTGGATGGATCCTGACTGATACAGTCTCAAACATCACCTTGAAGTTTCCACAAGGACATAGTAAAACCGATGAGGTATGCCAGTCTCCCTCACATTAAATATCAAATGTGACGGCTTCAGACACCGTAATGCCTCTATAGAAAATTAACCGTGAATGATTGCTTACTGAAAGAAATTGAAAGAAAAAGTACTAGGGAAGTTGGGTGGAACCATAGAGATTACAGACCCTATCAGAGAGCAAAATATGCACCAGACCTCCTGAGAAACTTCACTAAAACTAGACATGCATCCAATTTAAACACAGTGTGGCAAGCGTACACTATCATTTTGCTGATTGAACAGGAAAACAACAGCAAACATATTGAAGAGTAAGTAAACAAGTGTCTTAATTGAAGATACTTTGTAAGACTTTATTGGAATAAAAAGTAGTTTTAGCATAAGATCGGAGGAAAATGAACCTCTCAGTTGAAACCCCATCCCTTTCCTGTTATAAACAGTCACCTATTAATTTCTCCACCATTGTCTCCTTTGTTTCTGTTGAGTTAGTTGAGGTAATGCCTCATTATTCCTCAGTCCCATCTCTTTACTTGTTTTAGATCCTACCTGCTTCTTGGCAACCTTACACTTTTTCTAAATTACAAGTACGCCCCCCGCTATCTTACCACCCCCAGACCTGTCCATCTGGGTTAAGTTACAGCATCACAATCATCCCCGAAGTTCCTGAAGGTGTTGTCTGTATGTACTCTCTCCACCCATCTCCTCCTTCCACTTACTCCACACCCTCTGCAATCTGCATTCCGCTGAAACCATCCTTAGTAAGGTCACCTGGGACCTCTACAGTACTGAATCAAATAGACATTCTCAGAATTCAATTTTCATGGCCTCTCAACAGATTTTGACCTTTTTATTGACTTGCGGCACATTTTCTTCCCTTAGCTTCTATGTCACCACGGTCTGCTACTTTCCTTCTTACCCATTGCCCACTGCAGGCTCATGCACCTTACTCAGCCCTTACAGGGTGTGCTTTCTCAAGGCTTAGCTTTCAAACCTCCTTCTCTTTTAACTGGGTGTTCTCTCCCTGAGGACTTGTAGACCCCAGTACAATCTTCATTGCAACTGTAGACTGCATGTGCTTGATTTCCGAATATCTAACTTCAAAGGTGACTGTACTTTGAGCTCCAGACTGGAGGTCACAATGGCATAGAAAACCCAGCATTCTGCCTTCTCCCTGCACTGGTGTAAATCCCTGCAGTGTTTCCAGCCCAGTGAGTGATACCTCCCCGCGCACGTCCAGTTTCACGAGACATATCCTCTCCCTCTCCCTAACCGCACATAGCCAATCCATCATTAGAATGTGTTGATTTTACCTCTTACTTCTTTACTCCATACCTAAGGCCACTCTTAGATGTGTCTTGTACTGCAGATAAAGCACAAATTTGTATGTCATCTGCCCACTTTAACAATCTGATGACTTCTGTGTCCTCTTCCCTTCCAGCAATGGAAGACATTAAAGTAGACAGCCTGGCCAAGGAAGCCCACGTTGTCTGGTTCTCTCAAGATTAATGATCCATGATTTCCTCCTCATTCTCTGCCCATCTGTTTCTTCACACATTCAGTTCCTTGATCAGGCCAGAGTTTGTCTGCCATAGCCCTTTGTCCATGCTCTTCTTTGTCTCTGGTTTGGTACTTACCACTTGCCTATATTAACTCATGATTTAATCGACCTCCAATACTACCTTTTTGGGAAAACAGTTCTTTTTCCCTTCTGCCCAGTGGAGTTGTCTTCTTTTTTCTGTATCTCTCATTGAATCATATTTGTTTCCTTTAGACCACTTATCAGTGATTATATATTCCTTAGTGAGATTATTTGTTTAATATATCTTTACTCCAAAAGCCTCTAAGTTTCATATGAACTAATTGCTTATCTGGTTTTGTTCAACATCATATCTCACTTTATACTTATTGTGTTAAATTATATACTTTGTTTTGTGCACTTTCCTGATTGCATATTTTATGTATGATAAAATGTTGATTTTTTGAAGAAAAATATTTTTAAAGAAAAATTTATAACATGTTAGAGCTTCAATGGATCTTAGATTAAATTTAAGACCCATTGAAGTTCGAACACTACATGTATCTATAAATTTTTGGGGAATTATTATTATTTTTGGTCAGATTATACAATACAAGCAAAAGCCTGTGTATACTCTCTCTGTAGACTAACACATATAATAGTCTTCATATTCTGTTATGGTAAATTTTAACCTTATATCTGGGGTTTAAAAAAAAAAAGAGGGCCACTCAACTGAATTCAGTCAAGAATCATAGTCTATTTGCCCCACAAAACAGTGGCTTGCACAGTATATATTTTAGTACTTATGAATTTATGACCAACATTCAAAGAATTGGGAAGTTTCACATTAAAAAAAATCCAGATGGCTTTGTGTTAAAAAAATTTTTTCGAGATGAGCCAAAACTGTAATCCTATTCCCAGATGATAAGAATCTGTTCCCTCTTCAGTGGAGCCTGGAACATTCAGCCCTCTTCAGTCCCAAATCTCCTGTCACTCCCTGTCACTGAAAGTGTCAGTTTCTATTCAGCATTGTGGTGGAGTTGTTGGTATAGATACTATTTTGGTTTTTTGGGTTTTTTTTACAGACAGGGTGTTGGATCATTTGTTAACTTATTTTGTTACAATAGGCATTTTCGTTGTGATCACTACCCTGAACTTTCTTTTGTGCCAATCTGCCACTTGTATTAATTATGACTCTTATTGTTCTGCCTTTGGAGAAAACCATCTATTTGTACATTTTGGATAAATCATCTCATCCAGGAAATGAGATTAACAACTTGGAACTGCAAAACAATCCATTTATTTAGAAGTCTGTCTTTTCAATGTGCTGTAGAGAATGAGTATTAAAAAGTTTAAGCCTTCTTCAAAAATTTTCTCAAAATATATCCTTATCATGGCAGATGTTTCTTTCTAAAGAAACATTAAAAAACAATGTTCTCCAGAGCTACTTGATTTAGTGAGAAGCTTTTGTCTTTTCTGCAGAGAGCTGAGCTCAAGTCTTCTATTCAGTTCTTAATCTTACAGTATTTATTCTTTCAAGACTTTCCAATTTGCCAGTTCATTGGATTTTGTTTATCACCTTTTCCACAAAAGCCCATTTGTTCATTGACAGTTGCATTCTATGTTAAATCCAAAGTTGGGCTGATTAATGAATATTCAGACTGGCCCCAAGGGTTCTTGTTAGCTTGATAGTTCTATCACATTAACCATATGTAAAATCTATCTTCAAGTTAAATGTGGCTGCTTTTCTATGTCAGAGATTATTTATTAGTCTATCCTCTATTAGTCCTGATTGACAGGAAATTTTTGATCAAGCAGGGCCTTCTCATCTCTGACTGCTTATGCATCAAACATTCTTTTTCTGTGGATTTGACATATGAATGGTTTTATAGCATTGCTATTTATTTGCTTCATGTTCCTTATATAGTTTGGTACAAAATAAATGAAACCAAGCTGGACAAAGATCTTATTTTATAGGATAGTTTTACAAAAGAACAATTCTGCATTTACAAAAGGTACTTTGGATGTCTAATTATTGGGCCAAGATACACAGCATGCTCTTGTTCATGTTGTAACAAATACCATAAAATTAACAACTCTTAAAGGGCTTTCTTGGTTTCTCTTCTATGTCCATTGTAAAGGTCATCCATTATAAAAACAGAAGCCGATTTCATGCTGTTTGAATTAAGGCATGAGAAGAAAATTAAGGTAAACTTTAGTCTTACTGTAAAATAGATTTTGCTTTCAACTTCATTTTGTTTTCCACACAATATTTACTAACCTTCCCCCTGAGCTTCTGTCTATTCCTCTCTCAACTTGGATGTCAAAGTACAAACTCGAACTTAACGTGTCTCCAACACAACTCATGATTTTCCCCTAAACCTGCTTCTACACCAGTCTTGAACATCTCTATAAATGGCATGAGTAGTTACACAGTTTGTTCAGACAAAAAATTTATTAGACAAAGACCTTTTAGACTCCTTTCTTTTTATTAGTTCATCAAAAAGTTCGTTCAGTATATGTCAAATATTTAACAATTCTCTCCCAATTTTCTGTTGTACACTAATTGTATGCATCCCTCCTTCCCAAATTCATACGTGAAGCCCTAACCATTAATGTGATGATACTTAAAGGTGAGGCTTGTAGGGGGTAATCAGGGTTAGATTGGATTATAAGGACAGGGTCCTCGTGATGGGATTAGAGACTTTACAAGGAGAAGAAGAGAGAGATCTGTCTCTCTGCAACATGAGGACGCAGTTAGAGCCATCCATCCACCTGTAAGCCAGGAAGAGAGCTCTCATTAGAACCCAACCATACTGGCCCCCTGATCCAGATTTCTAGTCAATGAACTTTGGAGAAATACATTTCTGTTGTTTCAACAAACCCAGTCTATGATATTTTGTTATGGCAACTTGAGCAGACTGAGATATCTTCCCTTAATGCTCTAGTCTAATTCTCTACCATCTCTCACTTAGAACACTGCAGTGACTTCCTCAGTTCATGCCATCTCTTTCTGCTCAGTTGTTCCAATGACTTCCCATTATGCTCAGCTAGAACCAAACTCTCTTTTCTATAAGGACTTTTAGGTTCTGGCTGTTGCCTAACTCTGACCTCATCTTCTATTTCTTTCACGGTGCATGCGTGCACACACATGTTCGTGTACACATATGCACGAACACATCTTGCTTACTTATGTATAATCTCCTGGCTCTCTAGCTGTTCCTCCAATTTATCAAGTATATTTCTACCTAAGGGCCTTTACATTTGCTGCTCCCTCTGCTAGTAAGACTACTTCCCTGGACTATTCATGGGACCTGCTCTCTCACTTTATTCAGATACCTACTTGAAGACTTCCTCTAGGAAGTCTTCCCTGACTATTTAAGATCACCCCTTGGAGACCCCACCCCCCATTATTTCCCTACATTACCCCTGATTTATTTTCTTCATAGCATGCATTATTTCCCAACTTTGTAGTATATATTTATTTGTTTGCTTTATATCTTCCCCACTGTAATGTAAACTCCACGAGGTATAAGACTTAGATATTTTTTACAGAATTGCTAGGGCCTAGAACACACAGTGCCCACTGGCACAGAGAGGGTCTTTAATAAATATGTATTCAGTAGAAGATTACATAAATCTCAGCAATCTATAAGCCAATTATTAAAAACCCCATAGTATGAACCATGACCTTTCATAACAATTTGATGGAAAATATAAGTCCCTCCTGCCATAGTGGACTTAAAACCCTCATTTGCTAATATACAGGGTATTAAACCTCAGGTCTTTCATCCCAAGTAGGTGCAATCTGAAATTTTTTTTTTTTTAATAAATCATCTTTAATTAATTAATTAATTAATTTATTTTGGCTGTGTTGGGTCTTCGTTTCTGTGCGAGGGCTTTCTCCAGTTGCGGCAAGTGGGGGCCACTCTTCATCATGGTGTGCGGGCCTCTCACTATTGCGGCCTCTCTTGTTGTGGAGCACAGGCTCCAGACGCGCAGGCTCAGCAATTGTGGCTTACGGGCCCAGCCGCTCCGCGGCATGTGGGATCTTCCCAGACCAGGGCTCGAACCCGTGTCCCCTGCATTGGCAGGCAGATTCTCAAACACTGCGCCACCAGGGAATCCCTGAAATTTTGTTTTTTAAGAGAGAAATTGATTTTAAAATCACGTTTTTTTGGTATGTTGTCTGTTGTAGGAATAATAATTGTTGACACATATTGAAGACTTAATATCTTCTGGTAGTATTGTAAATACTTTGTATGTTTTTATCAATATATATTAAATTGGACTATTGTGAATGTTTACCTGTATAATCTCATTTAATTATCCTGAAAACTCTATAATATAGGTACTTTGCTTATCACCAAATTTTTGTGAAGAAACAGAGGCATGGATGTGTTAAATAATTTAACCTGGGATATAGTCAGTGATAAAATAAGAACTAAATATATTCAGTCTGACTCCAGTGACCATAAAGCTAAAAACTCTGTCTACTTCCTCTGTATCCAAAATAATCTAAGTATTAATCAACTAGAATAATTTACCCAGAGCAGTTTAAGACCTACAATCTCATTATCTTTTATTGGCTATTTACTACTGGGTTTTTTGTTAGCCTCATAACTACTCTCCTATTGTTAGGCAGAATCAGATGAATATATTTCTATAATCTAAATTCATTACTTTTGGTTATTATTTCAATGAAATAACAGGGTTTACATGGTCAAATGCAATATAATTACAAATCTTTTCCCCAATTAATAATATAATGAATTACTGGCTTGTTAAACAGTATAATTAGAAAGGGAAGACACATACAGAGAAACCCTTTGACATTCATCCAACAGACATGCCTTTAAACACCTACCGTGTCTGAGTCTCCGGAGACACAGTGGTAAATTAGATACGGTTTCTTCTGTGAATGAACTCACCATTTAGTAAGGATAACAGCCACATCAGTAGATAATTCCAATAAATTCAGTATAACTAGAAACCTAATGAAGACCCAGATTATGGAGAAACCTATATATTATACAAAAGACAAAGTTTGGATTTTATTCTAGAAGCCAGTGGTGTCTAAAGTGGGGGGATGTGACTAGGAACAGGTGCTTAAGGTGATCCATTGAAGTGTGAAAAGGAAGTGTTAGAATTATTGTTGACATTTATTTTGAAAGTATCATTTTTAATCTCTGTTTTTAGTTCTCTCATCATAATCATGTAAAAGAGGTGCTAAGAATCCCTGTTGGGATCTGGGAATAAAACCTTAAAAATGTCATTTACTTTAATTTCTAGTATTATTTAAAATTTTCTGTTTTGATATCTGTTGTATGAATTATATATAAATATATTAAGGGGTACTTATTTTTAAAAATTTAGTGATATAGATGCACATTAAAAAATATAACTACTGCGATTGAGAAACAAAGATTTTAAGCATTAGAGCTCAAGAGTAATATTGGAGTTTTAGATGAATTACCCTAGAGTGAACTTGTTATTAAGGGCACTGGAAGAAGCTATTGTAGTATTTCAGCAGAGAGATGATGGGAACCTTAACCAGGAAAGTAGTAAGGAAAAGGTTTGGCAACTGTATAGTATTTAAATTGGCAAGATTTTGTGACTCATTAAATACGAAAGTGATGAAGAGGAAGGATGCAAGAATGACTCCCAAATTTCAAATTTAGGAAGCTGGGGAGAAATTAGCAGTACTAAACAAACAGGAAATCCAAAGAAGGAAAACCTTAAGTAGGAAGCTTCTAAGTCCATTTTAGACATGATGATTTTGAGCACACTTTGGAGCATTTAGCTTTAGGATGTCTGAAATTTAGGGACAAAGTCTGTTTTGCAAATACACTTTTGGCCACCATTGGCACAGGTGGAGAGTAGATGGACTGACCCACGTGGATCACATATAGTGTAAAAAGCAGTGGTTCAAGAGACATTTCTCAGACACACCAATATTTAAGGGACAGAGGAAGAAGGAGACACCCTTAGAGAAAGTCAAAGAACAAGGGGTCAAAGAGCATGAAGAGAATAAATATCCTAAACACAATCCATGGAGCAGGGAATCCTCCCCAAAGTTCTCTGAGTACTATGGTCCTGTTCTCAGGCTGTCCATATAACAGGCTCTCTTCTTCCGGCACCATTAAACATTCAACATACAAATCCATGTTGCTCACTTTTATATACAGAGAAAAGCTCAGGTTACCTCCAGTAATAGGGGTTTATTGTTCATAGGAAAATAGAGAAGACTGGGAAACCTTGTCAGCTTCCTTCAGAGCAGGTGGAAGCTAGTTCACTGCTACATGTTGGTGTTCAAATGTTATTCATGCAAACCCTAAAGTCATTTCTGAAAAATTGCATATCCTCTTCTCTCATTTGAAATAAACACCTCAGAATTTATTACAAATTTAAATATTTGCTAAGTCTATATTTTCTGGATAATCTTATTGTATGCCTGATTTACATTGAAACGTTAGACTGGCAGTTTAACTCTTTCAATCTATAAATGGTATCATGGGAAAACAGCCCTCATTGTCAAATTCAACAGCAAATTAGATGAGGCTATATAAGAAAAAGTCCAAGTGTATTTTTTTGTTTCAAATAAATATTTGTATTAACCACTCCTATTAACCTACCAGGTATTCTGAATTCTAATTCTGAGCTATATAGTTCAGAATATTGCTAGATAAGATATAAATGCTTCCATGATATTTTGCTCCCATGGGTCTCACTCTCAGGAGTTTTACACTCCAGGGCAATGAATTACAGAAGATGGCGAGGGGCTTGCATTTCTTTTGTAAAGAAGGGAAAAGGAGAATTTAAAAGAGGAGTTGAAAAAAGAACTCTGAAAGCACAGATACAGTTTTAGCCAAATTAATTTTTGGAAAGCATACATATGGAGAAACTGAGGATCTGGAAACTGATTGACTTAAATTTATTCATGCCTATATAGCATCTGTTCAGTCTTTGTTTTCCCACAGGGTACCGTGCTCCAGGAGACTCAGCTATAATCATCTAAGTGAGACACCAGTAGCTAGCAGCCTGATTTGTCCCTCCATCTCCACTTTTCTCTGCCTGCTATGTCCTCCTCTGCTACTGTCCAACTTTTCCCCTTCCTCTAGGTCATCTTGAATTTAATCATTATGATAGGGTTGGATTATGAGGTAGGCTATTGCTGAATTTTGTCTCCCTCAAATCCATCAGGTGAAGACCTAACCTGCAATGTGACTGCATTTGGAGATAGAGCCTATGAGGAGGTGATAAATGTTAAATGAGGTCATAGGGTGGGATCCTAATCTGATAGGGCTGGTACTCTTAAAGAAGAGGAAGAGGCACCAGAACTCTCTATTTCTGCCATGTGAGGACATGTGAAGACACAGCAAGCAAGTAGCCATCTGAGAGCCAGGAAAAGAGCTCTGACCAGAATCTGACCATGCTAATCACCTTGGCTACTAACCTTCAGAAATATAAGAGAATAACTTTCTGTTGTTTAAGCAATCCAGTCCATGGTATTGTGTTATGGCAGCCTGAGCAGACAAATAACAGGCATGTAATGTGCAGGCCAGGTACATGGACATTATCTGAGATGACTCTTTAAGCCTAATATAGTCATCTCCCTTTTCTCAGGGGTATCTTTCTTACTGACTACCTGGCATAGTGTGTGGCTTTATTAGCTTGGTCACAGCTAACTGGGCCAGGTATCACCCTACCAGGGATTGCCTTGGCTAAAGAGAGCTGCCTTGCTAAGGACCCTCCCCAGGTATCCCCCATCTAATGACTGATTTACTTGGTGACATAGGGTCCAGCTCACTTGCCACAACTCAGGACCATTCTGAATGGTCATCCGAGCTTCAGAATTCCCCAGTGGTCATCTGAGACCGCTGTTGAGGTGGCATTGCAGCGTGACTTCTCCCTCTGCTTCGCCACCTGCCCCTGCAGTTGATGACCCCAGAGCATGCTCTAAGAAACCTGTGGCACGCTCATCTCCATCTCAGAGTTTGCACACAAAAGCCAGTGCACTGGCACCCACGTTGTTTTACCAGATTCTATTGTCTGTGTGTGCATGGTTGGAGAGACCCAAACTGAGAAAATACATACTAAATTTTATTGTAATTTTTCTATTTATATCCCTCTCTTTCTTTACTTCACCATTAGATTGTACAGGGCAGGAAGCATACATTACTCATATATCTACCCATAACATTTAGGACTTTGTCAGTCAATAATAGTTCTCGACAAACATTTCCTAAATAAATTCTACAGTTGATTTATCATTTCTCCAGAGGCTAGATTAAGTCCAAGATAAAAATTAGTATAAACATTTGTATAATTAACTAAAGGCTTCAAGTTGTATACACTTTGCTTGAATTCCCTGAGGGCCATTTTATTTTTAATCTTTAATAAAAAGAGTCTTTCTAAAAGAACAAACAAGAATTACTTTGCACACAATGATATATTTGTGAAGTTGAGAGGGCATCTCAGCCCTTTAATATTCCCTACTTAAGGCAAGTGGGATATTGAATACATACATGTTTAAAGCAGTATTAATAGCTGTATAATGTGAAAAATGACTTATTTGTGATATAAATTTATCATAATTATACAAATTAGAGCCATATAAATTAAGATATCAAATAAAGAAGAATTTAGTTTTTACTTTAATGTTTTCGTGATAATGAACAATTTGCAAAAGTATTTGCTGCTTGGTCCAATATGGACTTCTGTAATTCCTGGATTTTGCTTTCTGCTTATGTAGGAATGCAGAGTGAGCATATCGATGAAGTCAAGACCTCCAGTTGTATTGTTTTGCTAAGTGTAACCAAGTGAGTTTTGTTTGGGGCTCCTCTGCTTTATGAACCGAGATTAAATGTTATCTAACAACTTTTCTACCTAAAAATTCTATTTTGCTATCTCAAATGAACCACTTCTAATCTCACACGTTTGTTGAAATAATAAGGAAGACAATCAAACTAAACATAAATTATAATAAAGACACTGAATTTTTTGTGTCCATATTTGTGTCCAAATTGTGTCCATATTTCTGTTGGGACTTCATTAATTTTTTCCAAATGGAAGCTGAAGTTATGTTATCCTCATTTATTCCCAGCTTCCCTGTCCTATACTTTAATTATGCTCTTTTCATTTATTCAATAAGTATTTATTGAGCACCTCCATTTTATCAAGCACTTTCTAGTTGTTTGGGGATACATGAGTGAACAAAACAAAGATCCCTGCTCTCATGGAGATCACATTCTTCTTTGGTGATACAGTGAACATAATAAATATATAAACTATATTGTAGGGGTACGAGAACTATGAATGTAGACGTGGAGCAAAGAAAGGGGATACTGAGAATGTTGGGGTGGAAATTGTGGCAGCTCACAATATTCTAACAGGGTGTTCAGAGTAGTCTTAATTGAGAAGCTGAGATTTAGCACTATTTAAAGAAATGAGGGAGTTAGCCATGCTGATACTTGGGGAAGAGAACCCTGAGCACAAGTAACATCTAGAGCAAAGGTGCAAAGGCTGGGATGTGTCTTGAATGTTTAAGGAAGTATAAGGATACGGTGTAGCTGAAGCAGAGTGAGTAAGGAGAGGAGGAAGAGAGAAGTTAGAAATCAAAGTTAGGGCTGGTGGTGAAGAAACAGATCCTCTATGGCACTGTGGGCCTTTGAAGGACTTTGGATTTTACTGAGTGAAATGGGCAGCCTCTGGAAGGTTTGGGGCAGGTTTTAGGAGAGTAACGTAGTCATCCTTGCCTTTTGAAATGATCACTCTGGCTGCTTTGATAAGAATAGCCTAACAAGTGGGAGTGTCAAGAGTTGAAGCAAAGAGACCTCTTAGGAGGTTATTGATGATATTCAGGTGAAAGATGATGGCAGGTGGCAGTAGGTATTAGCAATGGAAATGGTGAGAAGTGATTGGCTTCTGGATATATTGAAAAGTTAGTGACAAGAAGAATTTCTATTGGATTGGATATGGGATGTAAGAGAAAGAGAGGAACTAAGGATTAATTCATATTTTTGGTTTGAACAGCAGGAATGATGGTGCTGGCACCAAATAAGATGGGAATGCTGTGGTGGAATAGGTTTTGGATTGGCAGAGATTGGTACGTGAGAAAACTCAAGTGTTTATTGTGTATGTAAAGAGAGTGCTGAGCAGGCAGTTGGTGTATAAGGCTGGAGTTCATGAGCATGATCTAGGCTGGAGATAGATAGATAGATAGATAGATATCGCATGTAACACAATAACACACATTCGGCATAGGTGTTATTCAAAACCTTGAAAAAGAATAGGTTACCAAGGGAGTGAGTATAAATAGAGAAGTGAAGTGAAAAGAAGAGGACAGGATACCAGGGAGCTCTAACATTAAAAGGACTACATGGATGGATCTTGAGGGCATTATGCTAAGTAAAAAAAAAGCTAGACAGAGAAAGACAACTACTGTATGATATTACTTACACGTGGAATCTAAAAAAGCCAAACTCATAGAAACAGAGAGTAGAATGGTGGTTACCAGGGGCTGGAGGGTAGAGGAAACTGGGGAGATGTTTTAAAGGGTACAAACTTGCAAGTAGAAGATGAATAAGTTCTGGAGCTCTAATGCACAGATTAGCAATTATAGTCAACAATGTTGTATTATAAACTTCACAACTACTAGGAGACTAGATCTCAAATGCTCTAACCATTTTAAAAAGTAGTGATAATTATGGGATATGACGGAGGTGTTAGCTAATGTTATGGTGGTCATCATATTGCAACACATAACTGTATCAGCTCAGCACATTGTACACCTAAAACTTATACAACGTTATATCTCAGTTACCTCTCAATTTTTAAAATATAAAGACTAAAGTGTGAATTGGAGTGGGATCCTTCCCAAACAAACAAACAAACAAAAAAAGGAAGGTGAAAATTGGAGATGTAAGCAAATTAGCCTGAGAAGGAACCACTCATGAGATAGGAGGAAAACCAAGCGAATGTGTTTCCTTGAAGTCAAAGAAAGAAAGTCAAGGGAAAGAATGATTAGCTACCTAAAAATCTTGCTAGTAATTCACTTACTAAGAGGTCTGAAGTTGAGTACTTAATTTAGCAACCAGGAAATAATTGGTAACTTGATCAGAGCAGTTTAGGAGGTGTGGTGGGAGTGGAGCTGAAATGGAGCGTGTTTAGGGCCAAAAGAGAAGGGGCTTGGAGACTGTGAGTCTGGTCAATCTGCCTGAGGATTTTTGCCAAAAAAGGGAGTAAGAAACTGGATGGAAGCTGATAAAGGAAATGGATCGGGACACGTTTTTTGTTGTTGTTGTTGTTTTAAGCCTTTTGTTTTGCTTTGTTTTTTAAGATAGGGAAAGTAACAGCATGTTTATGTGCCAGTGGGAATTATCAGTAGAGAATGAAAAATGGAAGATGGAAGAGAGCAGAGGAGGCAGGAGGGCTTCTGGGTCATGGAATGTGGATACACCAATTCCTCTCCTCAGTGTAACAACAGTGTAACTGTTGAAAATTATAAAATAATAATAAAAGAATCATCAGTCATTTATAATTTCTGCAAAGTGTCCTAAGGCCATAAACAAGTACAGAAATATTAATTCAGAAAACTCTACTAAATTTCCATAGATGTAGCCAGTATTGATGCCTGCATTGGTTTGCTAGAGCTGCCATAACGAAATACCACAGACTGGGGGGCTTAAACAATAGACATTTATTTTCTCACATATATGGAGGCTAGAAGTTCAAGACCTAGGTGTTGGCAGGTTTGGTCACTTCTGAGGTCTGTCTCCTTGGTTTGCAAATGGCCACCTTCTTGCTTTTTCCTGCACATGGTCATTCTTCTGTGAACTCACATGCTGATGATGTCCTAATCTTCTTCTAAGGGCACCAGTCATATTGGATCAACCCCCCCTCCCCTGCCCTGGATGACCTCATTTCATCTTAATCACCTGTTTAATGGCCCTATCTCCAAATACAGTCACATTCTCAGATACTGGGTGTTAGGACTTCAAGATACGAATTTGGGGGGGACACAGTTCAGCCCATAACAGTGACATTTAAACCACATTCTGTTCCCTAGCTCTGTCTGAGGCCACTAATTTTATTTGGAAGATAGCATGGAGAATTCTTTGTCTAAGGGTGTTTTTGAAAACAATTGAGATGTTGGTAGAGGACAATTAAGGTGAGACCTTTAGCTCCAATAGTACAAGCAAAATGGCAGAAAACCAGAAGAATCCTCTTGGGATCACAGTTAACTCTGGGGTTCAAGAGGGCTGTGAGCATGAGCTGGGCTGCACCAACCCAAGAGGAATAAGAACAGGGTGTGAGGCAGACTTTAAGCATTTCCCAAGCCTCATGCAGACCCATCAACACAGGACAGAAGCCACACTGGCACTCAGGGCTTAAATACAACCTCTGTCAAAATACTGACTGAACAATAAACAACTCTCACCCAAGGGTTCTAAGAAACCAAGCTTAAAAATAAAATCACACTCATCTCTGGCAAACTCTGGAAAACCGTGTGCATGCCCAAGGCTGTATCCACTCAAGATCCACTCATGGCATCTCATCCACTCATGAGATGTCATGAGCTGAGCTTCCAGGTGTTGGAGTTATTGATTAGGACAAGTCAAGAAGAAAGTAATGATGAGACTTTATTCACTTGTTGGGATAATAAGCAAGAGATTAGAAAGAAGTTGCCAGCTCCCAGAATGTTCTATTTTTCTCCATAGAATGGCACTGGACAAGGGATAGATGTATCAGTACAAATGGGGGAATAATCTCATTGCTGAGCAAGCTTCAAACAAAAATCTCCTGCCATTTTATGAATCTGGGTTAGGAGGGCAGGGAGAGGGGGGTGGGTGGAATTGGAAAAGTACTGAGGGCTGAACCACAGTGGAGCAAAATGTCTTCAAGTTTTCCCCCTCCTTTTTCTGAAAAAGAGATCTGGGCAGAGCCCCTGGGGAAAGGCACCCCATGAAGAGTCCTCCAAAAGGAGGCATCTATGCTGGGAATGCAGAGATACATAAGAGCATTCTGGCCAGGGGTCCTGAGTCCTTGATGACAACTCCCTTCAAGACTGTCCTGCACTGGCTGTGCACCAAATCTGGTGCAGGGAGGTCAGCATTCCTCCGTGAGGCTTGCCAGGTGAAGCCTTTTAATTGCCTATCCTTGACCTTAAAGGTCAAGAAAGGGAATCATCAAGCTGTTAGCTATTGGACCTTGACTGAAAGAAGGGCTAAAAAATGTAAATGCTCTGAACTATGAGAGCAGCCTCCAAGACATCTGTCCTTCAAAGAATAAAGGGGCTTAAGCCCAACCTTTCACCCATATGTGGCTTATAAATTTAAGGGGTGACCCTTAAATCACTGGCTAAAAGATACAAACAAATGGAAAAACATATGAGTAGGAACACATCTGAGAGGCTACACACTGCTGGGAAAATAGACTTTGCAGAATTAGCTCAGCCAAACCATTAATCAAACAAATGACTAAGCAGACAACAATGAGAAACCCTGTGGTGAGGAGGAAGAGTAAACATGTTTGCTACAATATATTATTTAAAATGTGTAATTAAAAAAAAAGAAATTATATATATATATATATATATATATATATATATATATATATGACATGAAAATAAACAGCAAAGTGTGACCCATACATAAGAATAAAAGCTGATGATAAAAGGTGCCTTTTAAGGGGCCCACTTGGTGGACTTAGCCAACAAAGATATCAAAGGGGCTATTATAAACACATCCAAAATATGTTCAAAGAACTAAAAGAACCATGTTTAAAGAATTAAAGGAATGTATGATAATAATGTTTCATCAAATACAGAATATCAATAAAGAAACAAAAATTATTGAAAGAACCAATGGAGCAAATCCCTATCAAAATGCCAATGGCATTCTTCACAGAGCTAGAACAATTATTCTAAAATTTGTATGGAAATACAAAAGACCCCAAGTAGCCAAAATGACCTTGAGAAAGAAGAATAAAGCTCCCTGATATCAAACTATACTAAAAGCTACAGTCATTAAAACAGTATGGTACTGGCACAGAAACAGACATGTAGATCAATGGAACAAAATAGAGAGCCCAGAAATGGACTCACAATTATATGGGCATTTAGTTTACAACAAAGGAGGCAAGAATATACATTGGGGAAAAGACAACCCCTTCAATAAATGGTGTTGGGTAAACTGGACAGCTACATGCAAAAGAATCAAACTGGACTACTTTCTCACACCATGCACAAAAATAAATTCAAAAATAAATTCAAAATAAAGACTTAAATGTAAGACCTGAGACCATAAAACTTCTAGAAGAAAACATAGGCAGTAAGCTCTTTGACATTGGTCTTGGCAATATTTTTCTGTATCTGTCTCCTCAGGCAAGGGAAGCAAAAGCAAAAATAAAACAAATAGGCCTACATCAAATTAAAAACCTTCTGGGTAGTGAAGAAAACTATCATTGAAGAGGCCATCTACCAAATGGGAGAAGATATTTGCAGATGATATATCTGATAAGGAGTTAATATAAAAATATACAAAAACATATAACTCAACATTTTAAAAAAACAATTAAAAAATGGGCAGAAGATATCAATATATATTTTTCCAAAGAAGACATACAGATGGCCAACAGGCACATGAAAAGATGCTCAACATCACTAATCATCAGGGAAATGCAAATCAAAACCACAATGAGATGTCACCTCACACCTGTCAAAATGATTATTATCAAAAAAACATAAATAAGAAGTTTTGGCAAGGATGTGGAGAAATGGGAACACTTGTGCACTCTTGGTGGGACTGTAAATTGGTGCAGCCACTATGGAAAACAGTAAGGAGATTCCTGAAAAAATTAAAAATAGAACTACCATATGACCCAGCAATTCCACTCCTGGGTATTTATTTGAAGCAAATGAAAACACTAATTAGAAAAGATACATGCACTCCTATGTTCATTGAAGCATTATTTACAATAGCCAAGATATGGAAGCAACCTAAATAAATGACCATCAATATGAATGTGTAAACAACATGTGGTATACATACAATGGAATATTCCTCACCCGTAAAAAAAGAATGAAATCTTGCCATTTGTGACAACATGGATGGACCTAGAGGGTATTATGCTAAGTGAAATAAGTCATAGAGAAAAAGACAAATACTGCATGATTTCACTTATTATGTGGAATCTAAAAAACAAAACAAAAGAACAAACAGAACAGCACAGAAAGAGTTAGAGGTACAGAGAACAAACAGGTGGTTGCCAAAGGTCATGTGCTTAAAACCTGAATTTAGCTGCAATGGTAATTCTCAGTGCATAACATAATGTGGCCCCTTTGGCTTGAACTTCGGAGAGTTGGCAGCTGTGTTTAGTTTAATCCCCTTTGGCTTCAACTTTCCCATGTCTCTGGGCGTAGTTTTCTTAGTTCTGCCTATACAATATTTCCTGTGCAAGCTAAATTTCTATTTTCTAATCTATTCTTTACCTTAACTTGTCATTCCCATCCTGAATTATTTTACTGATGTATTAGTATTAACCAAGGTTCTTGACTACATGCATAATAGCCTGTTTTTCTTTTTTTTTTTTTTTTTAAGGTTAAAACTATATCACAGATTAATTAGCAGAGTTACAAAAACAAGACCCTAGGCTGAGATTCTGGGAAGAGCCTCCCGCTGGGTAGAATGTAGAATCTTGCCTCTACCTATTGACAAAGTACAGAATCAGAAGCTGCCGTGACAGCTGATGTCTCAAAACCTAGTCAGGAAACTGCTTAATCTGGATTCTGGTTAGCTGTTCCCTCCAAGCAAAAGAGTGTCTTTAGTTTGTCATGTGATTCAATTCTGAATGGAGATCTTCCACAGGGATATCTGATTGGTAAAACCTAAATTATATCTGAATCGCTAGCAACAAGGGATACTGGGAAGTATAGTTTTTGCTTTCCAGCCCCTGTGAGCTACAAGGTTGTTAGGATGGATATTGAGAGTGTTAAACTCCAGGTTATGATTTTGGCCTTTAATGTAACTTCAAATATCGTAAGGTGATTAAATACACTAAAAAAATCTGACCATGACAAAAAGTTTGTCTACATAATTCACCAAAATCTTGCTGTGTTAAATCCTAGCATCTTCCTGGGAGAGCTTTATAAAGAAAATCTTCTTTGAAGATGTCAGCTTCTGATAGAAAATTAAAACTCTGGGCTTGCCCAATTTGAAAGGGCTAGTGAGAATAATTTTATCATGATCACTACCATCACTCACAGTATTTTATTTGGTTAATTAACCCACCCATTTCTTTCCCTCATGTTTCTGAACCTATTTGGGAATATAGAACAGGAGTTCAAATGAGAAGAAATCATTTGCTTTATTACAGGTGAAAAACTGGATTAAAAAATATAGCTTGGACTTCAAAAAACATCTTCTTCCTTTTTCTTTTTCCTTACATAGAATTTGTACAAAAATATCACTAATAGAGCTGCTGAATAACTGAAAACTTCACTGCACAAAGTGTAGTCTGTTATCTTTGGTTTATTGTATGGAAAATGAAAGATTGGGGAGAAGAAAGTATAATGCTCACAGGCAGGCAATTTCCAAAACAGCGATCCAAGAGTGGTAGCTAGAAAGAGAAACAACACATGAACATGTAGGTTTAGGCCATTAACCTTCCCAGTTGAAGAACATGAGCAAATAGATATCAGACTCTTACCATTTCACCAATCAGATCCCTTCTACCAAAGGAAAAGGCTAGAGAGCAGTCAGGAGAACGGAGCAACTTTCTTCCTAAAATTTACCTGAGGCATTTTGTAGACTTGAGAGAAACTGGAGAGGGAGATGATGACTATCACACTGCCATCAGCACCACTGGCACCACCATCACGATCACGACTATGATCACCCCCGTCATCACCATGAGCCACCAATGTCATCATTCAAACAGCTGCGGGGTATCTACAATATATGGACCACTTTTATGTCACTTAAGATCCAAATTACTTTAAGAATGAGAAATAAGGAGGATTTATAATTAATGCCACAGAGAAGATGTGTTGTTGAGAGGAATAGAGTTTGGGGTGGGGAGCAGGAAGTGATATACAAGAAATGAGGTGTCTGGGGGAATTAAAGAAGGCTTCGTGGAGGTAGGTCATATTTGGGCCTTAGAAGAAATAGTGGGGCTTCCCTGGTGGCGCAGTGGTTGAGAGTCTGCCTGCCAATGCAGGGGACACGGGTTCGAGCCCTGGTCTGGGAAGATCCCACATGCCGCGGAGCAACAGGGCCCGTGAGCCACAATTACTGAGCTTGCGCGTCTGGAGCCTGTGCTCCGCAACAAGAGAGGCCGCGATAGTGAGAGGCCCGCGCACCGCGATGAGGAGTGGCCCCCACTTGCCGCAACTGGAGAAAGCCCTCGCATGGAAACGAAGACCCAACACAGCCAAAAATAAAATAAAATTTAAAAAAAAAAAGAAGAAGAAATAGTGTTACAAGGATTCAAAGTGTAGTCTTACTGCAGAGATGAGAGATACTCGTGAGAAAAATCATGATTTGCCTCATTATAAAGGGTATGAATATTCAGTTTTAAATTTCACCAATCTCTCAAGAAATGGGGTTGATCTTTCAAGAAAAATAATTCCCAACTACTTATTTACACATATAACACTAAATGACTAATCTTCCTGAAGTTTTCTTAGAATCTAGTCTTCTTTATACCATTGTGCTCTTCCAAAAAAGATGTCATCAATCTATTTACTACAAGTTCAGGAATGAACTGTTGTTGAAAATGAATAAGTCAGTCTGTTTTGTATTCTCCAAGTAAGGCCTGCCATCCAAAGTCCTTACATTGAATGCTTATTTGCTTCCCTATATTAGATTTTGGGAACTAAGAAGGATGTTGGGAGTTTCAGTTGGATACTATATGGTCTCTTACAATTCTGGGCAGTCTTGAAGGCAAAGCTGAGATTATTTGACTAAAGGAAAACAAACGACCTCATGTTTCTAGTCAGTTCATCTTCCAAGTAAATACTGATTTCCTTGCAGGAAATTCATTTTAATTTTACCTCATTCCCCCACAAAAAAAAGTTATCATTTTATTTAAATAAAGAGAGGCCTTCCAACTTATTCTGCTGATTAGTCACACAGTTTTGCATTTTATTAGAAAATCCTTCAAATATAAAGACGTTCTTCTGCTCCTCAAGTATTTGTAAATAAACCATAGAGTTAATGGAGATAGATAGAATCTCATATCATTGAAAAGGAGGGAAAAAATACATGTATGTCTTACCTCTGAGAAGCAAATAACAGCAAGCAGACTGCTGTCATTTTAATAAGCCTGTGTTTGTATTTTTGCACGGATTTTCTTAAATGCCCTTATGATGCCCATTTAATGTTTTAAAATCACTGATGATTTTGTGAAACAATGAGGAATAATTTTTAAAGGCACTTATGAGGTCTATTCTTGTCTCATTAAATACAATGGAGTTAAGTGATTTTACATTTACCTCCCTAGAGCAAAGGGAATTCCATTTTTAAACAAGGACCCACCGTGATACCATAGATCTGTGCATTATTTCCTTTTTTCTTTTTCTTTCTTCCTTCCATTTAGGGACCCTGATTTGCTATGAACCCAGCATGAAGAGAAAGGTAACAAACCCATGCTAACAACTATGTAGTTACAGCAAAATTAGTTTAGATAATCCCTAAACATTTTCTTCTTTTATCGCAGAATATATCACAAAAGCAGCACTAATTAAATTGTCTCAGACCTGAATTCTCATTAGGATAGCATGCATAGACCATCATCAGGGAAATGGTTACTGATCATTAAAATGCACCTAGAATCTTAAAGGCAGATTTCTTCCTCAATTGCATTTTTTTCTCATTCTTTTTGACTTTCTTTTACCCCATATATATATATATATTTCCCCCTATTTGCTACCATCATCAGGAAAGCCTTGTGTCTTCCACATATCGTGATACATAATGTGATGACTTATATTATCATTATTATTGCAATTACTTCTAACCTTTATAAAGCCACACTGTCAATATAGGGCTTGTGTCAGATATACAGATATTATTCTGCAGTAGATATGTTTTAAGACTTTTAACCCGTATTTTAACTAGCAGTTTTAGTTCCAGTTGTTAACATCTGTTCAACAAACATTAATGAACGAGGTATTTGATCAATTTTTTTAAAAAAGCTTTTTCCTTAATAGTTAACACAGTGTTCTAGTAGTACATAGTAAATGCTCAAGATAAAATTTTAAATCACAGAATTTTAAAACTATAATAGAATTTACTAATCTAAGTTATTTGGGGGGGGCAGGAAACTGAAATATAGAAAATTTAAGGGATTTGACAGAAACGATTTGACTGAAGCCAATTATTGACAGTAATAAGGCTGGAAGTCAAACGTCCTAACTCAGTCAACTTTTTATTAGAAATGTGATGATACGTTACAAGGGAGCCTGTGATGGCATTTGACTTGAAACAAAGCTGGGCATGAAAGGAGTCTAATATGTGGCTCTTTACCATACATTGAAAATATGTAAAATTAAAGAGATACAATTACGTACATTAAACACCTAGAGATCAAAGCCAAGTGATGTATATCTAAATCTGTCTATCTGTAAGCTCACAAAGGGATTTTAAAACAAATTTTTAAAAATGGTATTACTCTTTTCCTTCTGCTTTCATTTTTCATAGTGAATATGAGAAATAATATTTTCTCATTAATCACTAATTGAAATACAATAATTAAATTTATATCCCAGAAACACAGCTGTATATAATAAAGACCTTAGGTGACGGATAACATTATACTACAAAACTGAAGACATAGAACCAAGTAATCAAGATTCAGCCTTATTTTCCTCATAAATGTAATTGCAATAATAATAATAATACATCTGACAGGGCTGTTGTCGAATTATATATGACATATAATAATATTTTATTAGTAGTGTATATAACCAGATGACTTATATTCCGTTATATCATTATATATTATTGTATTATATATTATGTATATTTTTATAAATAAGATATTATTACATTATGTTATAAACATGATATTTGATTATATTAACTATGTATTCAAAATAGAGATTTGACTAAACTGTGATAAGATCTTGGCTGTTTATAGAAATCTTTTGATACATCCCATCAAACATGCCAGAGGAATTAAAACAAAAACAAAACAGGTTGGAAGACAGTTTCAGTATGAGAATATTAAAAGTCAGCCAAGAGGGCAAAGAGGCTTCTCACATGCTTGAATTAAGTCTACAGGAGCATCTGTCCAGAAGGCCAGTGAATCCATTGCTAAAGTATTTTGTATAAATTTTGAAAACACATGGTATTCATTTCTATTTGGCAAAGTTTATGTTCTGTACACTGACTTTTCTGATTCTTTCAACAGTATTTTATAACCTTTTTAGTATTGACTTTTTAAAATTTTTATTTTCCAATTGCCTGAATAAGTGATCGAAAATTTTAAATGCAGTTAATCAAATATATTTCCTCTATAATATCAAATAGCTCATAATAATTTTTTTCTCCATTTCATTGTTAAGTTGACCAACAGTTTGGTCCTAATATTGACAAAATAAATGACAGAAAATCCACCATGCATTTCTGGGTCTTTAAATTTTTTTAAAAAAGAAAACAAAACACCATTACAATTGTTAGCATAGTCAAGACATTTAATTGAAACACAGTTCACTTGGAATAGATTTCTTTCTACATGACTAAGATAAATTTCTTTTTTCTCTCACTCTTATCATGTAAAGTTAAAATAGCTGTGCAGATTTTCAGCAAATTTAGAGAAAAGTTTTGGTATAGTCTGAAAAATATGGGCCACAGAAAATCCATGGAGGAGTGCCTCATCAATAATCATTTCAGGAACAGCTAAAATGGAGCATTAATTTTCACCTGAATTGACAGATTATAATTGGGATAATCTGTTAATAGTTATATACTTAATATATAGCTGATCAAATATATCTATATTTATATATATATTATTTTTAAATTTTTTCTATCTTTTTTCATGGTCTTCTTGCTCCCCTGCCCAAATCATTTCCTGTTTAAGTGGCTTTATTTTTCCCCTCAATGCTTATCACTTCCTGACCTTATAATGTATTTTTTTAAACTATTTTTGAGTCCCCAAAATCTGGAACACATAATAAATTAATACACATTAAATTGGTATTTGATGAATACATATAGACGTGGAGAGAGCAAACAAGCATCACTTTAAAATCTGAGCTCCAAATAAAAAGCCACAGGGAAGCAGGAATTACAGTGTTTATGTACCACTGAGCCTCTTTGTATATTCTCAATTCTGCTTAGTTGTTTTCTTGAAGAAATAACCATAATGATGATTAATGGTCCCTTTGTGAAATGCTGGGGGGGGAGATAGTCCAAAATGAATCAGATTATTAATATTATATAAAATAAAGTTTTGTAATGTTTTAGCCATTAATTGACTCTGAAGCTATTTAAAATGATAGAATAATTACAATTTCAGGTGCTAGATGAAACTAGATTAACATCTTAACTATATTTTGTTATGATCAAAAAATGTATAAAACCATCAGCCAGGCTTTATTTTTATGATAGAAGTGAAGAGAATAAAGGGACTAAAAATGATACTTTTTTTAGCCAGAAAATATTATATCTGGAATAATTTGAAAACAAGTTCAGTAGTAGCTTGCATATTTTATACAAATTGTCCATGATAAGGTCTATGTGGAAAGGAGAGAAAGCTGGCTGTGAAACTCTTCATGTCTGTAAACCTTGCCTTCCTGGGCTGTGCAAAATTACAGAAAATATTTTAAAAGGCATACAAATAAAGAAATAACTGAGAAAGGAGCATGGGGCCCCTGATGAAACTATGTTTATAAAAGGAAATAGGAGCATGTACTAATGTTCCCATTTTTCCAAGTTTGGCGATTTCCTTAGTACATGGTTCTTCTTAATTCTAGCTGTCTGTATTTATGGGCGTATAGTCACAGAGATTGTTTTAGGTACAACATATTTGAATTGTAACAACAAGTGTCATTCTTTTTTATTGGGACAAGGCAATTTAAAGCCTAGATCTTCTCTATTTAAAAACAGGCCAAAAAGAATAACGTATTCAGGCAACTTCAGATATTACTTATCAGAGGATGGCTTTAACAAATTGTTTTTATGGTGGTATCTCTATTTTAGGAGGAATATAATGAAGACTCTTATTTTGATAAGGGGCAAGAGGAGGGAGAAATCTTGAGTCTGAGCATTCCAAATGTGTTGAATTCAGTGCCAAGTCCTGGACTCCAGCAGCCAGATTGAGTGCAATAGGCCTGGAGAGAGCAGTGGGAAGGCAGAAGCAAACAGCACCTATTTTTCAATTCAATATTCAGAGAACTAGGTATTTCACAGTAATAATTTTTGCAATGTTGAATTTTAAACCTCAAACAGACATGTTTCCTGATGTTTTAAAAAGAGTTTATGAGATATAATTTGACCATTTCTTCATAAATTAAGACACCTTTTTCCAAACTGTGTTATACAAACTCCAGTGTTCTAAGAAATATTAACAGATCACCCAAAGAAAACATGGCTTCACGGTCAAATATCTTGGAGAAATACTTCATATGCCATTTTTCTCTAGGATTATGACAGTGCTCAGGTGGGCTCCAAGCAGTCCCACAGAATGGAAATTTGTTTAGCTTTATTTAACTTCATATTTTAAAGTACATTTGGTTATAGAATTCATTTTTATGGAAAACATTTTGGAAGATATTAATTTTTTAAGGAGCAGGAGTCCACTTGGGAATTAAAACTATCATTATGAATAATCCTCTCAGTGCTTCTTGAACTTTAACATGCATGTGAGTCTCCAAGGGAACTTGCTAGAATGCGGATTCTGATTCTGCATTTGTTGGAGGTGCAGATGAGATTCTGCATTTCTACCCAGGTCTCAGGTTATGCCTAGGCTGCTGGTCTGGAGTCCACATTTCAAACAGCTTGGCTCTGCTGCATTGTGGTTCTTTATTGTGGTTCCACAGAGATTACTGAGATGTGGAAAGATGTATGCTTCTACATTAGTGGCTTCAGACCTTTAGGCTAATGAGGTGAAACAAATCATTAGAATGGGAATCTTTGTACTTCAGCCTTGATTGGCATCAGGATGACAAAGTAAAGGAAAGACAAAAGATTGAGAGCCCCACTCTATACAAATTAACAAAAAAAGTGAGTGAAGAACAGTCTGTCCACAACTCTAAGACCACTCTCCAGACAGACATGACAAGGGAGATGTGGAAAAAGAAGATTTCTAACAGTGCTCTTTTAAGCGAGCTAGTGCATCTGTTCTATTCCTTCTTTGATGTAGAGGTGGAAGTTCCATTCTTGGCCCCAAGCCTAGTGACAATTAAGAGGGAAACAGCCAATGTTGAAATACATTCCCTAAGGTTGAAGAGACGCTGAGGGCTTGTGCCAGACTCATTCTTAGGAACAGTAAAACAGAACGTAAACTAGATCTGATCCAGGCTCAGACTTATGTTTAAGTGACAGGCCTATTGAAATTGGCCTGCGCTCCTGGAATCTATTGGTGTTGGAGATATGTAAGTGTTTCCCACAGGCCTGTCATGGAATGCGTGGGAGAGAAAACCAAGCAGGTTTATTTTGGGTCATGTCCAATGTGGTTGCCTGTAGGGCAAAGAAATCTCAGCAGAAAGAGGCAGGTGGTAAGTCATGAGATTCTCAGAGATGAGCAAGAAGTTGCAAAGGACTTTCCCGAATAAACTCAGGTACCTCTACCGGAATCAAGGGAACTTTAGGAGAGATGGGTCCTGTAGGAAACCTCAGGTGTCCTGAGAAGGATAATATACACCCCCCCCCCCTCAAATACTTGTCCTCTAAGTTTCCAGATTAAAGTAGGTTTAAAGTGGGAAAACAAATTTAACAGTAAATTATGTATGTTTTGTTATTAATATCTTGGGCAGGACTTTTTGGCTTCTGAATTTAAATTTAAACTGTACTTAAATTTAAACTGGTACTCAAATAACTATAGGAGGTTCTATTAAGAATGAGCAGGAAAACCATGGTCATCTCAAAGAGTCCACTCGGAACATTTCAAAATGAGGCTTACTGAATAAAGTTTTAATTCAGGGATGGTGGAAGATGCAGTTAAGGGGTGTGTGTGTGTGTGTGCACGCCTGTCTGTCTAATGTTGGGTATCAGGCTTCTTCAACAGGCTGGTCACAGAGGATTAATACTGACCTAGTCTCCCCAACTGGTGTCAGAGCTCACTTCTTGCTGTAGTCAGTGTCTCTGCCACTCACCTCTAATTTGTTTCTTCTAATCGGTAGAGGGCTCAGAATACAAATGATCTGGCCCATCAGGGCGCTGAGCGAAGGCAAAAAGGGCTCTTCTTTGCAGTAAGAGTTTCAACTCAGAAAATTTACCTTTGTGCACAAAATTTCTCCTCCCTTTCCTCTCCTTTCCTCTCCTCTCCTCTCTTCTCCTCTCTTCTCTCCTCCTTTCCTTTCCTTTCTTTCTCCTTTCCTCCCCTCCCCTCCTCCCTCCCTCCCTCCCTCCCTTCCTTCCTTCCTTTTTCTTTCTCTCTGTCTCTTTTGTTCTTTCTTTCTTCTTCCTTATTTGGTTCCTTTATTGTTCCCTCTTTCTTTTTGTTTCCTTAGATGTTAATCAGATTGTTGTCATCTTATTTGTAAAAAAAAAACCTTTATACCAAATATCTGGAAATATGTACAAAATACATTGCTATACTTTGGTCTATATCAATAAAGAATTTGCATATTACTTTGATATGTTTTCATTGCTTCAGGGAATTTTCTTTTAAGGTTTAGATTTCACTTATTGAGGGAGGAATGAAGACAGCATGATACCTTAAAAGCAATAAATTAGTTTGGGTGTGTACGTATTCTCATTCAAGTGCTGAATAAATCCTGACTGTGTGCACTAAAAACACAAAAAATAAATAGAGACACAGGACCAAGACTTAATTTTGGTTCTTTTAGCAAAGTTATATACTTGCTTTTTTTTGGCTCTGGCAAATGGTAAGGTGGCTTTCCATCTCTGGAACCATCACCTTTTTATGAGGTGAAATTACATCCATCCTGTCTGGTTGCCCTTTATCTTGGCAACCATTTATTGAGCATTTACTGTGAATCAGAAATCATGCTCAGTATCTTATATATATTAATTTACTTAGTCCTCAGCCCTTCAAAATTTCTGATGCAGGCATTTTTATCCCTGTTGATAGGAGTAAGATGAGGCTTACAGTATGTTAGCAAGGCCAAGTCATAGCCTAAGTTATACGGAGTAATGAAACCAGACTTTGAACCAGTGAGCTGTAACAAGGCTTGTACTTGTAGCCACTATGACAAAGGAGAGTATAAACATTTGATATCTGCAAGGAGTTGACTTTGTCCTACAAATGAAATGTACATTTTGTGGGGATTTGTTCTCTATTTACAAAGCTATTGGAAAGATTACACCATAGTTCTTCCTTTGCCAGTTATTTATAATAACTGAAATTTAATATCATCTCAAGAGGTAACATTAAACTATACAAAATCCCCAAGATTAAAAAAAAATATGCTTTGATTTTATTTCTGATTCTTTTGGGAGGATGAGAATTTGAACTATTCTAACTTTTATGGGTATCCTATATATGTTCATGTACATAAGGTTAATTTCCTGTCTCAAGGGTAGCATAGACATAAAAAGGCCAATTACAATTTTATGAATAGGAAATATAAGTCTGGGGCTTCGATTTTCTCTATTGTTGCACTCTAAATAATAGCAATATTTCTAGGGAATACTTACATCCTTTCTGCAACAGAATAGCTAGGAACTTTCATTAGAGAAAAATCAAAGCAGATGCAGTGTGTATCCCCGTATATTGCAAGTAATGTTAAAATAGATTCCAAACTGGTGTCTTGTTTTGATGAAAACTCAGAAGACAATTTGGAGACTGTCTGTCAGACTCTGGAGACCGAGGCACAGATGGAGTTCTGAATTAAGCGACTTTGTATTTTGAGATGTGAAATGAGCTCTAGTCCCAATTGTATATTTTAAAGATTGTGGACTAATTGGATGTGGTAATTGATTATTAAAGGGTTTATATTCTTAAAATTGTAAGGTTCATAAATAGTAATTTAAACATTTATAACAAAATTCAAGATGTAAACTTTATCTTCAGATTAATATATGTAGACAGGATTGCATAAGCCATATTTCAGTTTGATTGGTAAGACAATGTTCTTGATTAGTAAATTTTCCATAATGCCAAAGAAAATTCCTTGAGATATCAAAAGTTTAAATATTTTAACTAGTCTAATAACAAAACAACAAAATATACTCCTTGATTCCCTATTACACCAAAAAGTTCTGAACTGAATGCTATTTAGAACATAGCATTTTGTGGTTGACCAAAAAAAATGTCGTGAATGCTAATTCATTCGACAAATATTCATTTAATAAATACGTACTGTGCCTAAAATGTGCCAGGGTCTGTTCTTGGTATTGGTGGTACAAAACACATCTCTGCCTTTCCACATTGCAAACCTTTTTAAGATTTATTCTAAGTCCTCAGAAATACCTTCCTAAGTGGTTAAGGTTTATGGGGTCTGGGGAGCACTCACATTTTATACCAATATCCTCTGAACATCTTACCAAAGAGGCTTGGGCTGAAGTGGACAACGTGGGCCAGGCTAGAGAAGTAGAGGAAATTTAAGAACATGATTCCAGGCTGTGTTTTTCACCCTTAACAAAAATATTTGGAGAATTGTAAATTCTAAATTAAGGTAAGGCAGGAAGGAACTTATAAAGACTCATTAATGAGCTTGATTTTATTCTGTAAAATGTAAAGAACTACTAAAGCCTTTTAGGAAGAGAGTGATCTTTTTCATTAGCATAACTTGAAAATATATAATATTGGAGCTCCAATATCAATTAAGATGGGAAATAGAACAGTGGCAGACCAATGACATTGGGCAGACTAGGCATTCAGTTTTATCATATGTAGAAATAGACCCAATGATGGCCAGTCAGTGTATGATAGAAACTGATTAGATCTCACATTTCTTGGCTATGCGTATTTGTCTGTTCTTTCTCCCCTTCATTGTAGTGTTGAAATGTATTTAGATTTCCCATATATGAAGATAATAAATGCTGACATATTCAATTCATATGCTTTTTCTTTTAATTGTAAAATAATTCTATAGCTCTACAGAGAAATGCTTGTTTCCCTCTCCCTTTCCTCCCCCAGGTCCTCTTGTATACTCCAATTAAGTTATGTAGGGGAACAGAGGGAGTACACACACACACAGACACACACACACACTTCACAAACTACAAGTTGACAACTAAATGACTGAGGTGGATATTCTATATTTTAATTTTCATAAATTCTATTACATTCTATTGTATGTTTAATTTCATAAGGGGAGAGAACCCTGAAATCATAAATTAGAAATTTCTTCCACATCCTACTGCATAGATTAGAATAAAATATATTTATTTTATTCAGATTTTATTTTTATAAAATATATTTATTTATACATAGGTTAAAATACTATAATTAACTTATCATCAGGTGTTTGTGTTTCCAAAATCTTAAAGTTGATTTGATAATATATGCCAGAAAGGAATTGCATATTTTCAACACATCTTTTTCAAAGCATATTTTACATCACTTCAGCCAATTTTATTGTTTAAACATCACGGTTTCTGAATTCCAGATGTCATAGTAGGATAACATGAATATAATGGACTACTGTACAATTAATTTAAATTTTTTTCTAAATGATTTAATTGGTGGTTAGCTGTCATTTAAGAGAAATAATTCTAAGTTCCATTTAAAAATTTTGGTAGTTTATTCGTTTCCTTTTGCTGCTGTAGCAAATACTACAAATGTAGTGGCTTAATGTATGGTGTTACAGTTCTGGAGGCCAGAAGTCTGAAATGGGTCTTGTGGGGCTGATATTGAAGGTGTGTCCCTTCTATAGGCTCTGCCTTTTCCAGCTTCTCGAGGCTGCCTGCATTCCTTGGCTCCTGAGCACATCGTTCCAAATTCATCACAACTCCTCTGACTCATACTCTTGCTTTTCTTTTTCACTGATGAAGACACATGAGATTACATTGGACCCACATAGATAATTTAAGTTAATGTTCTAATCCCCAAGTCCTTAACTTTAATCATGGCTGCAAAGTTCCTTCTGCCATGTAAAGTCACATACTCACAGGTTTGGGGGAATAGGGTGTGGAATTCTGTGGGAGGAGGGCGAGCTTTATTCTGTTTATTACAATAGTGTTGTTTTTTCTATTTTTAGCATATGTAGTACCAACCTTTATTTGTAAGTTTGGAAAAAACAATATTCTGTACCAGATATAATGGAATTATGTTTTTCCTCCAATATATATATATTTTCTGTAACTGTGTAAAAATATTTTTAATTGAAAAAAAAGTTAGTAGTCCCATGCTGTGAAAATTAAATTTGAATGACCAAGGCATGAATTTTGGGGTGCATTTTTGCTTGTTAGTTTCTTAATTCCATTACCATAATTTATGTAATTTTTAAGATATAAAATATAGCAGTATAATACATGCTACTTTATATTTCTAAAATACTGAGTTCATACCCTCATCCCCAACTCAGATGAGGAGGTAAAGAATCAGCTCAAATCTAATAAAGCAGTCCCAAATTTGATTAATCTTAATTATCAATTATAAATTAATGCTTTTGCCAAATGCCCTACTGAGATCTCTTCCTATGATTGATTAAAATTTGACCATCAATCCTTTCCCATTCCTTCCACTGAGAGGCAGGTCCCTTGCCTCCTTCCTTGAACCTGGGCTGGTTCTGTGAATTGAGGAGAACTGATGTCTGGGTGTCAGGAGATTCAAGGCTTCTACTTTCCCCTTCTTGGATCACTCCCTCCGTTTAAGAAATCCAACCCCAGTTAGAGAGGCATTTCAAATTAGCCAAACTGAAAGAGGCCATTATGAAGTAACAGAAATGTGAAGAAAGAGTTTTTGAAGCTTCTAGCCCAAAACAACCACCAGCAATATGCAGCCACTGAATGATTTCCTCTGCTGCCATGTGGAACCAGAACACCAAACTCAGCCAAGTCACGCCCGAATTCCTAACCTGCAAAATCACGAACAAGTGAAATCGTTGTTGTTTAAAGCCACTAAATTTGGGGGCAGTTTGTTACTCAGCAACAGATAAGCAATTACAGCCCCTGCTTTGTAAATTGAATTTAGGAATTCACTCCAAGCCTCTTGCTTTTCTGTGATGCATTGAGAAGTAGATTTCAAATGTTTCTTATGCATTTTGAAATATCTATATGATACAGCCTCTCCCGATGGCACAATGACTCTTTCTGTCTCTGGATATGTATCTCATCACTGTCTGCTGAAAGCTATAATTTAATTTGTCTATTATTGATTCAGAATGCTAGCACAATGATTTGAATTTTACTGCTTATTTGGAGGATAATAGCAGCCTTAAACAGATTTGAAATGCGGATAGCGAGGACTTGCAGCTCTCAACAACCTTTGTAGTCTTAAACCTACCACATTTTGTACTCTTCATATCTAGTCTCTGAAAAAAGAGAAAAATTGCATAGTAGAGCTGTCTCATTCCTTGCCTATACCTACGGAACAGCAGGTTGGTCCCGCATGAAGGGCTGCAGGCTCAAAGATTCTATTGGAGAGAATGATAGATGTGATTGAACATAATCTTATTGACTCCATCCCAGTCTACTGACTGTCCATTCTGGTGAGGCATTAGGAGAAGGACTGAATCTTGGTTAGGGTCCTCTGGGATGGTCAGAGAACATCAACTACGTAGGTTCTAGCAGCTAACTTAGCAGAGGGTCTTTAGAGTTTTTTTGTTAATAAACTTTATTTTTAGGGCAGTTTCAGATTCACGACAAACTTGAGCAGAAAGTACACAGAGTTCCTATACCTGCCTTGTCCTCACACATTCAACCCCTCCCTCACTATCAACATCCAGCGTGTGGTACACTAGTTACAACTGATGAAACTGCATTGAAACATCATTATCATCCAAAGTCCAGAGTTTATTTTAGGTTGGTGTTTAGGATATTTATTCTACTGCTTCACTACAGAGATGGGAGCAAATGTTCAGGCCTTCTGTCACCTTAGTTAGAAAACCCTTGACTCTGGACCTTTGCAATTTTGTGTGCTCTATCATGTTTTTCTAATTACCTTACCTCTCTTCATTTTTACTCATTTGGAACTTTTGGATTTCCTTGTTCCCCTCTCAAAAAACTGTATATTTTATGTAAGAACACTTGACCTTCGGCACCTGTGTTTGTTACAGAACTGCATTCTACTCCTTTCCTATTCAGATTTAAGGAGTAATAACTCAAGGATTACTTATTATTTGGCTATAACTTTTCAGAACATGTTCATATTTATATCATCTTAAAATGCCTCAGTGAGAAGACCACAAATAGTATCAATAATGAGGCACATCTGGAGGGTTATAAGAAGATTTAAAGTCATTGCAGAAAGATCATCAATGCTATTACTACTCTGATATAAAGAAGAAAATAAATACCAGTACAAATCTAGCTGTCCAAAGGCAACCATTGTTTATAAGTTAAAGATACATGTATAGACATCTCTCTCTGAATACATATATTCTAATATTATTTTACATAAAAGGGCATATACCATGTATGTTTTTGCTTATAACCTCCTTTATTCACTCAATAGCATATGGTTGAGGTTTTTTCATGTCAATGCCTAATAGCATGTATAATGACTGTAATTTCATTTATAAAGGTATACCTTCATTTATTTAGCCATGATTTATATTTAAGATGTTTCCATATTTTATTATTATAAATAATATTTAGATGGACATCTTCTTAACTATAAATTTGCTTACTGCTGAAGCATATATAAAATACATTTCCTTAGCTGTGAGACTCACTTTTGCATAAAGTTATAAAGACTTATTTAAGTAAAGTTCATATAAGTTGCCCACTTTACACATAGGAATTTTTTACATTTATCTTAGATTTTATTATTTTCTTAGTATTATAATATATATATTTAGTATATAATATATATAGGATATATATAGGTAGATGAATATATATAGGTATATATATATATATATAGGTAGATGAATAGATAGAAAAGAAGAAAGAAAGCAAGGAGAGAGAAAGAAGTGATTTTTATGTGATTTTTCAGATCTAATTTCCATTCCCCAATTTTTTTCATATATTGCCTTTTATAAGAATCACAGCCCTACACAAAGATGCCTGCAATAGTAAAGGAAGAGAGAACGAATATATTTTATGTAAGTGTAAATACATGAATTGTTGATTCAAATGTAATTATTGTCAACATAGTAGATGCCTTTTGTGTTGAATCTAATTCATTCTATCTTTGAAATTTAAAATAAATGTTACAATAATTTTTATTTATCCTAAAATTATTTCATTTCTTTATTCTCATATACAGTATAAAGAATGATGGTTTTGTTTAACTTGATTCCCCACTGCTTTACTTTTTTGCTACTTGATAATCTAAAAGAAAACTCAGAGAAAAAATGTCGGCATTCTTCCAAAACCTCTTTAACCGTAACTTAATTTGGGTTCTTATCAAGAAGAGAAAGATACAGAATTCTCAAAGTTTTCCTTGTTATTTGATAACACACAAAAAGAAACACATGTATCCAAGTAGCTTGCTCACATGGCTAGAAAGGAGCTATCCAGGATAGCAGAGCTATACAGATTTACTGGGAATCAATAGAAGTCACTGCACATCGGATAAAAAAAAAAGCAACCGGTAATTAATACAATGCATGTCACATTGCCAATGTCAATTTTAAAGGATGAATTAAATTTGAGAATGGAAATTATTAAAGAAAGCATATTTTAAAAATCTTTAAAAGGAAGTCAATCATGTTTAGCTCATTCATTGCAGCTATTCATAAACAGTAGAAGCAAACCACAAACTCTATGTTAATCGTGTTTACGTTCTAAGACATTGTACAGACCTTCTGCAAAGCATAAAAGATATATCAGTTTCTCCTCAGGAATTACTCCAGGGTTTGGAATAGGGTGAAATTGTATAGGTCCCTCTTTGCAACCACACTACTATTCAGATAATACATAACACTTTCATCAACAGGAAATGGCAGATCTATGGCTTTGGGGATGTGATCTCTCTCGGAAATGGATGATATATCACAATTATATAAACTGAGGGAAGGCATAACCTACCTATAGGCTGCATAATAATAATCATGGCAAGAAGAACCTATTTCATTTGCAAGATTAGAACCAACAGGTTTTGCAGAGAGTGCAATAAATCAGTTTTGAAAATGCCAAGTCAAATCAGGTGTGCTAAGCTATTAACTAGTATTCGGTTTACAACAAAACCAGAAATTGAGTTATAGAGTTTTAGACACTTCATGTGCGAAATACATGAAAAACACTAAGAGGTATGGCACATTTACATATGTATCTTCTGCACCTCCTAGGAAGGAGAAGCTCAAACCACAATGCAAAATATTTTAAGAGCATTAAATCAATTCATAAAATTAAGTTTTAAAAGTGAATAATCATTCCTGTAAGTGATGGTAGTTTTAATACAATCTAGAAATATTAGATAAAACATATACAATTAAAGCATAGCCATGCAATATGCTCTGCTATAAAAACTAACTCTGACCAAGGGACAGACACACCCTCTTGGGGAATGGGACATTTTTGCTGTGTCAGTGAAAAAAACATTTTCTTTCCTGAAGTCTCCATTTTCTATAGCTGCCCCTCAAGATGCATTACTAAAAGTGAAAGAATAAGCCAGCAGATAAGGCTGTGAACAGTCACCCACTTTTACTACTTTTACTTTATTTTCATGTACTGATATGTTGCATAATATTTTATTAAGGAGAAAAGTTCTTCCAAACAAACAAGCAAACAAATAATACTCTAGACTCCAAGGTCTTTTTTATTCTTAATATGCATTTTATTTTGCTAAGAATAGCAAGAATTTATCAATGTATTTAACATGATTTCAAGTTTGATGTCAGTGAAACCATGCTTCAGTTTTCATATTTAATTTTTTTCTACTTTCCATGCTTTCTTATCTCTAAAATATCATGTAATGGTGTCAGAGAAGAATGTTAAGATGATTAGGAAAGGAACACTTATGCATAATTTTTGTTTATTGGTGGGGATTTATACTCTGGCCATTCTTTACAGCATTTTGTTATTAATATCTGTTAACTAGATAACTGTTAATAAAGTGGTGGATCTTCACTTGTAAGATGTATTTACATACTTCATGGGACCTATTTATAATACTAGATGAGATTTTATCTGCTCATTTACACTGGTTTATTCCATATCCAATTTTTATATTTGGTTTCTTACAAGTAACGTTGTAAAAGTGAATCAGAGTGTTTGTTTTATACAAAGTTTGACTGTAAAGGGATGTTGTTTTTTAATGTAGTAACAACCAAATTTGCCTAATCCCACAAAGTACTTACTACAGAAAACTCCAATTTTATTTCAATGAAACTCTTGGCATTTAAGACATCTTCCTTGAATTTGAGATACATGTTTTCACATGATTTGAATATCCATACTGGTGCAAATTTGCGGAAGAGTTTTGCTTCGTAAAATAATAAAATAAACTTTTGAGTATGGTGAATAATGTGGGTTATCAAGTTGTACTTTTGTGATGTCTCAAATTCTGTATTGGTTTGTGATCTGATTCTGAAAGCATGTTGCAAGGAGAATTCAAACATTTTATTTTATTCTTTGTAGTTGAAGTACAATTGACATGCAGTCAAATACACACATCTTAAACATACAATCTGATGAGTTTTAGCAAACGCTCAAACTGTTACCCCACTTCCCCCATCATTCATTCAGCAAACATTTATTGAGCACCAAGTGTGAACCCCTAGTTGCTAGAAATACAGTTATGAATTAGATAAAATCACCACCCTAGAGGTATGGAGAAGAAGGCAAAAGAAAGTGATTTGCCATTAAGTGGTAAAAGTTCTTTAATATAAACATGCACAGGAATGAGAAATAGCAAGAGAGTGATCAATTCCATTTGAGGAAGAAGCAGATCCAGAAAGACTGACTAGAGGAGAAAATAATTTTGCCCTGACTCCACCTTACCACTTCATGAATTGGCATGGCAGGTGAGGTTCACTTAAAAAGGAAACACCAAATTTGCATTTTAATTCAGGTTCTAGCAGTCAGGTCTTTCTTCAAATTCATTTTCTGGTTTGGTTCATGGGTGAATGTCATAGAATCAAGTCTAATGTCATGAGATTCCCTGTAATCCCCAAACCAGTTGGGTTTACATCATTTTTAATAATCACATTCTCTTAAATTTTACTCCATAGTAACTCAAATTATCATATTAAAGTTTTTTTAATTCAAATCTCAAAGTTTGCTAGGTCACATTAAAGAAAATGACAAAGTAGTTGTCCTAATCAAATAAACTTATTGCCTAATGAAAGGGCTATGGTAGGGAAAAAAATTAGAGCAAGACTTTCTGAGAAAAGATGTCCTTATTATTGATGAATGAAAGATGTCTTATTACTCCTACCATGTTTGGGCCTGAGGAGAAAAAAATATTGAAAAATAAACTGAGAATTTTGAAAATTAACTCTGCAGCAAATTTCAAATAAATAAGTTAAAAGAGCTTGGAGTTGAAATTTAAAGCTGGGCTCAAAATAGAAACAGATGATTCTCTTTTGTGCTATTAGAATGAGCCATCAAAAGGAATTTTCCTGACTAAATAGTTAAAAATCTTACAGATATTGGAGTTTTAGGTACGATAAATGTTAACATGAAGAGATTAATACATTTGAGTTCATGCAAGTTACTAATTAGAAGTAATGCTCTTAGGAATTCTATATATTAATAAATTGCTGTAAATAAATGGCCTCTACAGCTTATTATTTACCTGAAAGTTATTAAAATTTTAATTATTTAAGAGTGACACTCTTGTTCAAAATTGTGATTTTTTTTTGTTTATGTATAATATATAATTAAATGGCCAAACTTTACTGAGAGCTGCCCTTTTTATTTCAGAAAAAGCATGTTCCTACTTTGGACTAAGTTTAGCAAAGATTATCAGAACTTGATGGCTCAAACTTCAGATTACAGGGACATGGACACAGAGGTTTTAAAAAAACCTCAGCAGAATTGGGACAAAACAGAGAACACTATTTTGTAACCATGCACGTTCACTGATGCCATTTTGCCACTTGTGATGTGTTAGTCTATTAATAGGAAAGGTGTAGGATAGCCTGAGGTCATTTCTCACTGTAAATAGTGTTTTTCAACCATGACTGCACATTGGGGCCACCTGGGAAGTTTGAAAATTATTGATGTCAGGGTTCTACCCCTAGAGTTTTTCACGTAATTGGTCTGAGGTGCAGGCTGGACTTCAGGGCTGTGCAGCCAAGGTTCAGCTAACTGTTCTAAAGAAACTTGAAATATGAGAAGCTTGGAGATTTTAAAGGAGACCCCAGAGACATTGTGTTGCAGAAATTATGGCAAAATAAGCATTGTACATTGATCAAAGATAGAACACACAAGTGTCAAGTAGGGTAGATACCCGGAGAAATGTTGCTTCAACTGTATAAAAGTGTTTATCATAGATTGAAAACAATCTATTCAGAGAACATCTTATAAGAACAACAAAGTAAGTCTCAATAAAACTAATTGTGTTAATAATTTAGTTCACAGAATTTTGAAGATGAAGGGAATGTAGAGCTTCTGAAATCAGTGATTTTGTTAAATATCAAAAAAACACTTTGAGAGCACCTGAAAGGTCAGTTTAATTATAACAAGTAATGTCTAATATGTGGTAGGGATCAGTGGTTTGCTTTTGCCCTATTTTTTAAAATATGTTAACCAAATAGTTATGAGTTCAAATTATAGATAATCTCTAGTCTCCACAAAAGTAAATGGGACCACAAAAAGTTTATTCCTGTTTTTGTGGAGCCCATAAATAACTGCTTTCAAGGGATTTAAATGAAATTATTTCCCTGACGGCAGAGGCTGGGGATTGGTGAAGATTTGTCCTTTGTGAGTAAGGAGAAGAGTATACTTGGATATAAAAATAGTAAAGAAATAATTAGCTTTAAAAAAGCTAAATTCCATGTTTAGCAAAGTTAATGAGTCCTTAAATTCCTAAAGCTGAATATTGGTGTGTAAATGAGTAGTCCAAACCAATAGAGAATAACCTTAATATTCATGGATATTAGACAAAACCTAATCTAATTTCTTCCTACCGAGGAAGGTGTCTCCTAGGTTTAAATCAAACAGATGTTTTGGCTCCTAAAAGGCCCAAAATAAGTTCTGCTTTTCTGATAATGTCCTTTATTAGTGGGTTACTTTTTTAAATGTCATTTATCAGGAAAAATATTAAATTTACATTTTCAAAATTGTATGTTGGATTAATTCACCAGATCTTTTATTTGGTTTGTGTTTCCAGTTAACTAGTTTGACTGATACATAAACGTTCAAAAATGTTTGTTGAAAGTACAAATTTTATTAACTGATTTTTGAGGGGACTGATGTAAGGTCAGTTACTCTTTAAGATGCTTCCATTTTGCATATTCACGCTATCTTTATAGTGTGACTAATTTGAAGGACTTTAGCTATATGATGGTTTCAGATAATGGTAACTGAATATGCAAGAGTTGAAAAGACAAGATTTTAAGTATGGGCTTAAGAGTTTCAACTTTAACTAGGGGATAAAGTAAAAAACACTCTTTTACTGGAAGATTAATTTTCCCTTTTTTTGGGGAAATTTTTATGGAACAGATATGAATTGAAAAAGGGAAGCAGAAGCTTAGGCAGAAAAGTTAGCTAGGTAAACTTGGATAGTTTTAGATCTAGGAGAGACAGAATACTCAAGGACATGAAATAAGGAAAAAGTTACTCTGTAATGTTAGAGGCCAAGGGCTGCCATATGCTAATTGAATTCTATGCTGTGCTAATTTCCCTGTCTCCGATCAGATCCTATAAAATGACTTGTATTTACTACATGAATGTTAGATGATGGAATCAGCAGGGGATGTGACTGAGTGAGAGTAATGAAAATGGGGAAATTAGAAACAAGGTTGATGATTGACTCAGATTTGGGTACATTAGGTTTTGATAGAACAAACCTGGAAAGAGAAACAAAAGAAATAGAAAAGATTAATGGAGCCCAGAGAAATCCAAAGCGCCCTACACAAGTGCTACTCACCCAGGATATCCACTGGCTTCCTTGCCCCACATGTGAGCAGCTTGTCCAGAGTAGATTTAAGTTTTCCAGAGCTGGGGAACCAGTTCTTCACGCTCCATTTCCCTAATTCCAGGTCCCAAGGCCTGAGAGGAAAATTAGCTCCTCTTCTGAGAGAAGGCGGACCAACTCTGTAAGCAAATTTTAGTATCATCTTTCAAATTACTCATTTTCACAAATGTTGACTAATCAAGCTGAGAAAATAAAATGAAAACAAGCAGACTTGGTTGGAGGGGCATGTGATTTAACCTCTTTCTGGACAGGGCTTCTTTCGCAGGCAAATGAATCCTGGTAGACATGTAGAGCATGCTCCTAATCCAAAATAAACAAGGTGTGTTTCACTGGAAAATTGCAGATGTATCAAAGGATAACTTGACAGCAAGTGTACAGAATACTATAAAAATATTTCCTTCTTTTTTACATGCATGTGTAACTCCTGCTTGAATGCAAGAGGGCTGAATACCAGCTTTATTTAATATATTTTGTGTCAATTTCTGTGTAAAGATTTTTTTTTTTTTGAGGTGAGAGTAGCGGAAAGAGGAGAACATTAATTCCAGATGGCTTTAAGCAAACATTAGAAAGGTGAGCATTCATAGGCTTCCAAATATCTGTTGGCTAGTTGACATTTACAAACACTGCATAGGTAAGCTTTCTCCTTCAGCTATATTAAGGTTCTGGCAGCAAGTAAAGAATGTGTGAAATGAAATATGCCATTCAAATATAATAAAGAAAGAGAAGACTATTTGTAACCACTATTGGGAGAAATCACAGAAACCAAATCTTTCTGTTCTTTAATATGTTCTGCTAAAGCACTGCAAAAATTTAACTAAACTCTGCTATTTAAAACATTTGGAACTCTTACCTCCATTTCCAAAATCACACTTTTAAGGTCCACACATTATTTTGAGCAGCAGATTGTCTATTTGAATGAGCAAGCGCTATGTTTTAAATTCCTGAGCATACTTAATAAGAACAGAAGGCAGTATTAATAGGAAGGATTGTATTTAAAAGGATTGCTTAAGGATGCAAGCTGGTAAGCTACTAACTGTAATTCTTTAGTTCTGGTATGTTTGCACCATCCAGTTGTATTGAAACAAAATGTGTATTTCCAAGCTGTATGTTTTAGAAACAGAAGAAATACAGCATAACAAATATGAAATTCCCAGATAGTATGCAAACACATGTCAATCATTACTTTAATCTAACATGGCAGCTGGAGGTAACAACTCCAAGCAACATATGTAGTTGATTGTGATAATGTTTACCTATACACAGATGTCATTTCAGAGATGTGAAAACATGCAGATAACTCTAGGGTTTTTCTAATTACTGTATTTATTAAGTTCTATTGTCTAAATTTAAAAAATAATGTACAAAATATGCATACTATAATTGACCTCTATCTCTCTCTTTCTATCTGACTTGTGGATATATATCCATAACCACATGTATGCATGCCCATGATGTAAAGGCATACATATATAAGGACATACACCAAAATGGTATAAGTGGTTATTGTTAAGATGAGTTGGGTAGATTGTCTTCATTTTCTACTTTTTACGTGTCTATATTGATTGCAAATTGTTACATAAGCCTGTGTTACTTTTTAAAGTGTAAGGGATAAAAAAGATTTGTCCATTTTGATAAATAAAGAAGAACACTTAGGAAATCAGGACATTCTTAGAAGCCTGTAATTTATATTCAAAAATGATCTTCAGTAGTGAGATATTCCTAGTACCAATGTGGATATCCACAGTTGCATGCAATTTGAATCTTTCTGTTGTTGTTGTTGTTGGCTAGATCTATTTAACATTATTAAAATGACTTGAAAATTGTTGAAATCTTCCAGAACATAAAAAAAGAAAAGCTTTCAAATTAATTTTATGAGGTTAACAAAACTGATCATAAACAATATATTTTTAAGATTTTATATTCTAATTGGTTATTCCTGGTGTAAGGAAATAAAAGTTTTTTATATGCTGATATTCTATCAAGGATCTTGCTTGCTACATTTACTTTTTAGTTCTAATATTTCAAATTTTCTACATATACAATAATACCATTTGCAAATAATGACCAGTGTAATTCTTTTTTGTCAGTACTTGGGCACTTTTTTTTTCTATCTTATTGAACTGGGGAATCTTTTCTTGTTTCTGATCTCAGAAGGAAATGTTTCAATATCTCCTTATTAATTATGGTATTTTTTGTAGGTTTCTATGGCTATCTATAATCAGATTAAAGGAACTGTATTCTATCCCTTGTTTACACGTTTTAAAAGGCATATAATTTTGTGCATACTTTGAGATAAGAATTTCTCTTTCAAATAGTTAATACAGTGAATTACATTAATTGATTTTATAGTATTAGAACAATCTTGCATTATTGGAATAAACCTAAGTTATTTTCATTTTTAATAGTTTTTATTGAGCTGTAATTCACATACCATAAAGTTCACCCTTTAAAAGTGTACAATTCAATGGTTAGATTCAGTGATTACAAAGTTGTGTAATAATCACCACAAACAAATTCTTACTCCTCTCTCCAACTCCTGACAATGACTAATTTACTTTCTGTCTTTATAGATTTGCTGTTTCTAGACATGTCATATAAGTTGAATCATATAATACCTTTTGTGTCTGGCTTTATTCACATCGTAATATTTTCATGATCCATTTATCTCATAGCATGTATCAGTAGTTCATTCCTTTTATGACTGATAAAAAGTGGACATAAAACTTTTTGTTTATCCATTCATCCAACTAATGGACATTTGTGTTGTTTCCACCTTTTGGCTATTATGGATAGTGGTACTATTGTTACGGAGCTCAGGTTTGGTTGCTCGCCACTCGAAAGCCAATACTTGAGAGACAAGTGTTGGTAGTAAAGGAAAGATTGCTTTATTCAGGAGGCTGGCAACCTGAGGAGAAGGTGGACTCCTGTCCAAGAACCAACTCCCAACTGTTGATTAAGGAGCAAGAGCTTTTAAATGGGAGTTTCAGGGGTTCACAGGTGGTAGGGGAGGCTATGTGTAGAAAAGTGTAAGGGATAAAAAAGATTTGTCCATTTTGATAAATAAAAAAGAACACTTAGGAAATCAGGACAGGAAATCAGAACAGCATAGTTAGCTCTATCATCTTGAAATTGGTCATGTGGTGGTCTGATCAGATCATCTTGATTGTTTTTAAGTACAGTTAATCTTCTGTTCCAGGGTCGGTTTTTTCCTATTTCCTTGAGGCCAGTTAATGGAATTGTGCAAGACAGAGCAGCTTATGCATGGCTACAGTCTGGTCATCAAGTAGTTAACTTCTTCCACTTGGTGGGGGTTTCAGTATCTGAAAACCAGCTCAAAGGATATGGCTTAGAATATTATCTCTAGCCTTTGAGGAGGAATTAAAGGTCCTTGACTTTGTTTAATGGCTAAACTATTATTATTTTGTCGTGACTGTTTTCCTTTTTTTGTCTTCTTTTCACTTCTCTGATTAAATTTATTCTTTGGTTAAAGTTTTTATATAGAAAAGAGGCAGGCAGAGGACACGGGGCAGGGGTTTGGTCTGTCCCAGGAAGGCCTCATGGGGTCCTACTCAGTTACACTATAAACATTTGTGTACAAGTTTTGGGTAGACATATGGTTTCAATTCTCATGAATACATATTTATGAGTGAAATTGCTAGGGCATTTGGTAACTCTATGTTTAACTTTGGTGAACAAATGGAAAACTGTTTTCCAAAGTGGCTGTACCATTTTCCATTCCCAGCTGTACCTTTGAGGGATTGTTTTCCACATCCTCACTCTCACTTGTTATTTTCCATCTTTTGATCATAGCCATCCTGGTGAGTGTGAAATGGCATCTCATTGTTGTTTTTATTTGCATTTCACAAGTGACTAATAATGTTGAACATCTATTCATGTGCTTCTTGCCCATTTGTATATCTTTTTTGGAGAAGTAACTCTACAAATTATTTTTCCATTTTTAATTGTTGGCTTGTAATAGTTATTTATGTATTCTGAATGTGAGTCCCTTATGAGATATATGATTTGTAAAAATTATTTCCCATTCTGTGGATTGTCTTTTCATTTTATTGGTTTATTTCAAACACAAAACAGTTTAATCTTGATTTAGTATAATGTGTCTCTTTCTTTTGTTGCTTGAAATTTGGTGTCACATATAAAAAACTATTGTCTAACCCAAGGTCATGAAGATTTTTACTTATATTTTCTTCTAAGAGTCTTACACTTTTAGCTGTTACAATTAGGTTTTTCATCAACTTTGAGTTATTTTTTTGTATATAATATAATGTCAGAATCTAACATCATTCTTTTGAATGTGTATATATAATTGTCCCAATACCAGTTGTCGAAAAGACTATTCTTTCCCTGTTGAATTGTCTTGGCACCCTTGTCAAGAATCAATCAACCATAAATGTAATGGTTTATTTCTGGATTCTCAATTTTATTCCATCCAATGCTGTCAGTAGAGTTTTTTAAAAATACAATTAGTGAGGTATTTTCTCCGTGATGGATTCAAGAAGAGAAGAAAAATACAGATGAGTATTCTCCGTAATCAGATATACATGTATTTTTTGTTCAGGTGTCTTAATGGATTAAATAAATGAAAACAACATTAAAAAAGTGTGTGTGTATGAAATTCAACACCCATTTATGATTAAAATTCTCCAGAAAGTGGGCATAGGGGGAACTTACCTCAACATAGTAATGGCCATATATGACAAACCCACAGCTAATACCATACTCAACGGTGAAAAGCTGAAAGCATTTCCTCTAAGACCAGGAACAAGACAAGGATGCCCACTCTCACCACTTTTATACAACATAGTTTTGGAAGTCCTAGCCATAGCTATCAGAAAAGAAAAAGAAATAGAAGAAATCCAAACTGGAAAGGAATAAGTAAAACTGTCACTGTTTGCAGATGGCATGATACTGTACATAGAAAATTCTAAAGATGCCAGCAGAAAACTACTAGAGCTCATCAATAAATTTGGTAATGTTGCATGATTCAAAAATAATACGCAGAAATCTGTTGCATTTCTATACACTAACAATGAACTATCAGAAAGAGAAGTTAAGGAAATGATCCCATTTACCATCACATCAAAAAGAATAAAATAGCAAGCAATAAACCTACATAAGGAGGCAAAAGAACTGTACTTGGAAAATTATAAGAAAAATATGAGACGTATATGGATGAAAGAAATTGAAGATGACACAAACAGATGGAAAGATATACTGTGTTCTTGAACTGGAAGAATCAATATTGTTAAAATGATCATACTACCCAAAGCAATGTACAGATTCAGTGCAATCGCTATCAAAATACCAATGATGTTTTTCGCATAACTAGAACAAAACATTTTAAAATTTGTATGGAAACACAAAAGACCCTGAATAGCCACAACAATTTTGAAAAAGAAGAACAGAGCTGGAAGAATCACAGTCCCTGATTTCAAACTATATTACAAAGCTACAGTAATTAAAATAGTATGGTAGTGGCACAAAAACAGACACATAGATCAATGGAACATAATAGAGAGCCCAAAGGTAAGTCCACACACTTACGGTCAAGTAATCTATGACAAAGGAGGCAAGAATATACAATGGAGAAAAGACAGTCCTTCAATTAGTGGTGCTGGGAAAACTGGACAACTTGTAAATGAATGAAACTAGAATATTCTCTAACACCATATACAAAAACAAACTCAAAATGGAGTAAAGACCTAAATGCAAGACTGGAAACCACAAAGCTCCTAGAGGAAAACGTAGGGAGAACACTCTGACATAAATCATAGCAAGATTTTTTTAGATATATTTCCTAAAGGAAATTAAAGCAAAAATAAGCAAATGGGACCTAATTAAACTTATAAGCTTTTGCACAGCAAAGGAAACCATTGACAAAACAAAAAGACAACCTACTGAATGGGAGAAAATATTTGCAAATGACATGTCTGATAGGGATTAATATCCAACATGTGTAAACTGCTCATACAACTCAACATCAAAAAAATAAACAACCCAATTAAAAATGGGCAGAAGAACTGAATAGACATTTTTCCAAAGAGAAAATGCAAATAGCCGACAGACACATGAAAAGATGCTCAACATCACTAATCATCAGGAAAATGCAAATCAAAATCACAATGAGATATTACCTCACACCTGTCAGAATGGCTATCATCAAAAAAGTCTACAAATAACAAATGTTGGCAAGGATATGGAGAAAAGAGAACCCTCATACACTGTTGGTGGGAATGTAAATTGGTTGCAGCCACTGTGGAAGTCAGTATGGAGGTTTCTCAGAAAAACTAAAAAGAGAACTACCATATGACCCAGAAATTCCACTCTTGGATGTATATCTGAAGAAAACAAAAACCTTAATTTGAAATGATACATGCACCCTGATGTTCATAGTAGCATTGTTTACAATCAGCAAGATATGGAAGCAGTCTAAGTGTTCATCAACAGAGGAATGGATAAAGGAGATGTGGCATGTATGTGTATGTATATATATATATGCACACACACACACACACACACATACATATATATGTATATGCACAATGGAATACTACTCAGCCATTAAAAAGAATGAAATTTTGCCATTTGCTGCAACATGGATGGACTTAGAGGTCATTATGCTAAGTGAGATATGTCAGACAGAGAAAGATAAATACTGTATAATATCACTTCTATGTGGAATCTAAAAAATACAACAAACTAGTGAGTATAACAAAAAAGAAGCAGACTCACAGATATAATAAAGGACAAACTAGTGGTTACCAGTGGGGAGAGGGAAGGAGAAATGGTGATATAGGGGTAGGGTAGTAAGAGATAAAAACTATTAGGTATAAAACAAGCTACAAGGATACACTGGGGAGATGTAGTTTAAGGATATAATCTTACAGTCAGTAGATAAATAAGTCTTGGACATCTAATGCACAGCAATGATTATAGACAATAATACTGTACTATAAACTTCAAAGTTGCTAAGAGACTAGATCTTAATTATTCTTAACACAAAAAAGAAATGATAATTATGTGATGTGACAGAGGTATTAGCTAACACCATATTGGTAATCCTATTGCAATATATAAATGAATCAAACTAACAGTTGTACACCTTAAACTTACACAACGTTGTACGTCAATCATAGCTGAATAAAAATAAATTTAAAAAAATGAAAGTATATGAACAAATGATGTCAGAAACACATGAATGCATGTTAAAGCATTTATCCTAAAACAACCACTTTATTCTTTCAATCTGTATGATCCCTCTGCTATAGTATTTTATACTTTTTGTTGTGCTTCATGGGTTTTATCCTTTTACTTAAAGATATTTTCTTACTGATATGCAAGAATTTTCTATTTAGTGTTTATTATGTCTTGCAAATTTTTGTCTAGCTGGCAGCACATCTTTTATTGTGAATGACATGATTTGATATTTTGTGAAGTCGTAATGGTCAGTATTTTCCTCTATGAATTTTTCTTGTATTTTAGTCTTTGAATGTGTTCTCCACCTCAAGGTAAGATAAATATCTATATTTTCTTCTGGATTTTTTTAAAGCAACAAATCCCTTGTCTTATATGAAATTATTTCAGTGTGTGAGAATCTAACCTTATTTTCTCCAACTAATTAACCAATTACCCTAGTTCCAGCATTGACTGCTGCTTAAGCTTTTCTTATCCCACTGACTTGAAATCCCAAACTCTGTCATGTAAAAAATTTATTGATTTTTGTCTATTCTTATACTTGTGCAGCACTAATTTTTTTTTTTTTTTAATTTTTTTTGGCTGTGTTGGGTCTTCGTTTCTGTGCGAGGGCTTTCTCTAGTTGCAGCAAGCGGGGGCCACTCTTCATCGCGGTGCGCGGGCCTCTCACTATCGTGGCCTCTCTCGTTGCGGAGCACAGGCTCCAGACGCGCAGGCTCAGTAGTTGTGGCTCACGGGCCTAGTTGCTCCGCGGCATGTGGGATCTTCCCAGGCCAGGGCTCGAACCCGTGTCCCCTGCATTGGCAGGCAGACTCTCAACCACTGCGCCACCAAGGAAGCCCAACTAATTATTTTCATTACAAAACTACCTCATCTCTCTGCAGAATTTCTTTCACTCTCTTCAATATGACTCTTCCAGGTGAAATTTAACGTTTAAGATCAAAAGCTGAAAAATTCCCCATTAAATTTATACATTACTTCGGTGAGCATTGGCAAATAATAAGTATTTATTTACTTAGTCTTTTAAATCCCAAAGGAAACTAATATACTTTTCTTCTTATATAATTTATATATTTATTTTTATAATTCATTTTAGAATTGTGTTTTGCTAATTTTATTACAGTTAATGTTATAAATAAATAAATAGGTAAAAATAATCAAGCATTAAAAAAAAAAAAAACAGTAGTTGCACTCATAATCATAGTAAGCTTCAAGGCAAAATTTTCTTTTATTTTGGATTTTGTCTATCCTTGTATTCTAGTCTTGTTTGAGCCTACTCTCTTTTCAGACCTGCCTTTCTCAAAGACATTTTTCTCTCTATGGCATATTGTTCTACTCTCTTGAAAGTCATGGTTCTGTATCTTTTTGTGAATAAAAAGGTGATTTTTCCTGGCTTTCTTCTGTTTCATATGTTAAATCCTTTTCATAAATGCGTCATTTTTGAACACTGAATATTTTGATGTTATGTGTTTGTGAAAAACAGTTAACTCATTCATAACTAGAGAGAGATCTAGATTTAAGCCATACTTCTTCCAACAGAAAAGAGAGATGTCCCATAGCCACTCTGAGTTTCTACTTGCACCCAATAGGCTTTTTCCCTCTCAATTGTATTCCTGAAAGACTATTTTATGAAGAGATCCTTAATCCAGTCTTCAGTTTCCAAATAATGTATGATCTCACTTATATGTGGAATTGAAAAATGCCTAATTTCTAAAAACAGAGTATAGAATGGTGATTATCAGGGGCTGGAGACTAGATTAAGAATCTCTACATAAAATTGTCCTTCAGGAATACAAGTGAGAGGGAAAAAGCCTATTGGGTCCAGTTTCCAAGGCATTAACCAAGCATGGCTTTACTGGACAAAGGTGGGTCCATCTGTGTTTTCACTCTGGACTCTATGCTATAGAGTCAGTGCCTTTTCTTTAGTTCTTATTTGTACTTGTTGTACCTGTTGACTCTACCTGGCTTAGATATAATTCCCTGCTGCAGGATGATGATTTTCCTCAGTGCAGCTGCCTGAACTCTGGTGTTAAAGGCAGATGTTAAAGTTGTAGATGAGTCAAAGCTTTTTTCAATCTTCTTGAGGCCTCTCCAAGCTGTTTTGGTTCAGATAATTTGTAGTGATCTATTGTAAACTCATTTACAATGAAGTCAGGAGAACCCTCCCCATTATACTGTTTATGACAGTGTATTGTAATTGCGTGTTAACATATGACTCCCCTGTTATTGGGCCCTGAGCATCTTGGAGGTAGGATATCCTATTTGTGCTTTTATCCTTAGGTTTTTGTTCTGGTTCTATAAAAAATTGCTCAATAAATCTTAATTGCTAAAGTATTTAATGTGGTTTTTTTTTTCCTTTTCTTCCTCAATTGAATTTTAACCTCAAAAGAACATTAAATACATATTTTCCTTATTTCATACTAGCTTTATATAAATATACTAGTATATTGTATACTACAAGTCCTAGTACAGTGCTATATATGTTTTGCTTAGTAAACACTGAATAAATCAAGGAAAGTTCTGGAGAGTTAATGCAGGCATTTGACCTTTATTTAGGGCACTGTCATTACAGCTGGCCAAGTTGTACTGGATTACAGAGCAAGGTATTTCTGAAAAATTCTTGCAACAAGTTCCAATCCCTACATTGATACCGGAATGAAAAACTGTGCTGAGGTGTGGAGGATGTCAGAATTTCCATCAGACTCTTCAGAGCCTCTAACATAAAAACAGCATGCTGCTCTGCAAACAGATTCAAAATTAAAAAAATAATAAAATTATCCTCCACTTCCAAAGAGTTTGTAAAACTTAACACCCTCTTATATAAGACTACAAAGATCACAACTGCCAGAAATGCTTTCCAACCCCAGCTTTCTACAGTTGCTCCCTTTCTTCGTTTCCTCATCTCTTCCAGGCTAATTCAATTCACCACATATTGTGTGAACAACTGGTGAGTGCTCAGCCCAAGGCGAGAACATCACAAGTGGAGACCTTGAGGAGAGAAACTGTGTGAACAGTGGGAGCAAAGGCCAGGTTGCTGCAGACAGAGGAGACAGCAAGAGTGGAAATCTTTCAGGAACTTGAACTCTGAAGACACGAGAGCAAGAAACCTGAGGGTGTAGGAAAAGAGAGGCCGCAATGGTGCACCGTAGATTTGGATGGGGGTGGATATAGGTAAAAAAGGCAAGACTGGAGAAGTAATACCTATTTAGAGGCATAGGAGAGATTTTAGAAGATCTTTGAAGAATATGTAAATTGAAAGACATGACAGGGAAAGTGTATTCCAAGGACAAGCTGTAGCATGTACTTGGAAAATAAAAGCAAAACACAGAAGGCATGAAAGTGGGGAAAATATGAATATGCCCACATTGACTAGCTCTCATAGTAGGCCGGTAAGGAAAATCAAAATAAACCAAGATAAAGCACCCTAGTACTCCATCGGATTCTGCTCTCTATTCCATTTTCTCTCCTCTCTGCATACTTGTTGGATGATCTCATTCCCATCCATGGCAACAACTCCCAGTTAAACTAATGACTTTGAAGCCTCTGCCTCTAGCTCTTTGCTCAGCTTCAGACCTGTGCATATAATTGTTTGCTAAAACCTTGACCTGAATATATTACTCATTCCTCAAACTGAAACCACCGCTACATGAAATCTTCTACTGCTGCAAAGCTTCTCCCATTTTAAATTTCTTATCTCAGTGAATCACCATGTAATCCAATCCTTATTATTCTTTCTAGGTCATTTCACTCGAATTCTGACAATTCTTTTTCTTTCATTTCCTCTTACAACCTTTGATTTTCATGCCCACTGCCCCAGCAGTGATTGGGACTTTATCCTCATCATTAATCTTCCTTGTGCCACTCCTATTCAAGTTCAATCTCTCTTTCACCTTACAAAGTACAGTCGTCCTTTTGCATCCGTGGGGGATTGGTTCCAGGACCCCCAAAGATACAAGAATCCGTGGATGCTCAAGTCCCTTACAGTCAGCCTTTCGCCCTCCATATCTGTGGTTCCGCATCTGCAGATACAGAGGGCCAACTATAATGTTTTAAAAATATAATTTTGATTGATAATCCCTTGGAAAAATGATATTCATTCTCCCTGTCCTTGATATAAACTCTGACCTTTGTCATATGAGATACAAATAAGTCCTGAGCACTTCTCCAGGCTCATCTACTGACTAGTACCCATCTTGTACACATTCTTCTAACCATATCAATTCTTTTAACTATATCCAACTTCCTGCAGTGCCCCATGACCCATGATGCCTTACACCACAGCACTTATACATATGCCTTTGCAGGAAGTGTTCTCTACAGGAGGAATATTCATTTTAACATTCTTCTGAATGGCTCTGTTTTTTATTTTCATAGAACCCTATGGATGCCTCTATTGTTAATTTAGTTGTCTATGTTACCCACTGGATAGCGTCTTTCATCTTATTCACAGAACATAGCAAGGAGTAAGACATAATAACTGCTGAATAATTCTGAATAAATAGCTTTTTAAAGAGTCAAGTATGAATGTCAGAAGTTTACTTATTTCTACAAAAATATGTGAATTTGGTTGTACTCTAAGGACCCCAGATGAGGATGAACTTTACAAATGGTTTCTACCTGTAGTTCTACATTCTCAGATGTAGGAAAGGGAGATTAAAAATTAAATACAGTAAGTCTCCTACATACGAACCTTCAAGTTGAGAGCTTTCAGACATGCGAACTTGCGTTTGCATGTCCAGTCACGTAAGTTAGTTCACATGTCTGGCATACAATGTCACGTGCGTGCATTCTCTACAAGTGGTTGTGCTTTTGTATACTTTACTGTACAATACTACTTTTTTCTGTTTGTTTGTTATGTATTATTTGTGTGAAAAGTATTATAAACCTATCACAGTACAGTACTATATAGCCGATTGTGTTAGTTGGGTACCTAGGCTAACTTTGTTGGGCTTACAAACAAATTGGACTTAGGAACATGCTCTCGGAACAGAACTCGTTCATATGTAGGGGACTTACTGTATTCTCTTTTGACCCTAGTAAGATATTGATATTTTATGTTATTAATTTTGTATTTTATCCCAAGGCATAAATAAAGCATAATTCAATATGAAGTATTATATATAGGAAAAGCATATGAAAGTTGAATTCACTCCTCTATGTGTTTGCTGACTAAACAATTCTAATGAAAATAGTTTTTGTGCCTAGACAAAGCTTAAGCGTTTCATCAATTATATAATGTCTATATTGTTTTATAAAACATAAGACACTGCAATGTAAACATACAGTGTAAAACAAAAAGTAAATGAAATTAGACATAAAACATTAGTATAGGGAAGTTATAAATATGTAGAAAACCAAGGCCAAGATAAAGAGAAATACAAGTATTCAGTCCAAAAGAAACTGGGTAGTAATTACAATGTTAGGTTTAGTTTCCTAGTAGTTCATGTTAGAATGAAGATAGCGTCGTTTCTCACCTTAATGAAAGGAGAAGCTTGCCTCTGAAGGAGAAAAGCTTTTCCCAGCCCTGAATTGGGATATAATGCCTTTCCTGAGATGTTATATATGAGCTTCTGAGTGACAATATTCCTCAATAATATTTTTGTATTAAGTGACAAAATAGATTTCATATGATTCCTTCTTGTATTGTTCTTTCATAAAAAAATTGGGGCATGACCTCAAAACTTAATTCAGAGAAGGCAGTTCTGTTAACAACAAAGGCAATATAGTTCAAGTTTGTAGCTTTCTGGTGATCTGATTTGACCAAAGCTAAAATTTATGAAACCTAGTACAGTGACCACCTTCAAGTGATTTTCTGTAATTATTACAGCAGGGTGTTTATTAAATGTCCACTTCTGTTTGGTGACACTTCAAGATGTTTTAGTTATTTTAAAGATAAAATTCTAAAAAAAAATCCTTAGTAAAATGTAGTTTACCTAATCAACAAGTATATGGCATATAATTTTTAATGCCTCAATATTAAGCTAACAAGGAGAGGGTATTGTCTTTCCTAAACTGTTGGTAATTAATAGACAACAGTTTCATATTTTTTCCTACAAAATTTTATAATTGTGCCATTTTTTTTCATTATGAGAAACGAGGAAAGTGAAGCAACATCTGCCAAATACTTACTATATTCTACATTCTAATGCCAGATTATTTTACACATTTTATATTATTAAGTTGGAATTAAACTTGTGAAAATCAAAGTGGGCTAAAAGTAGATATTTAACTTTTGTGGACTTATTGAAATCCAATATGGAGATTTGTCCACATGGGATCATGAAATCAAACATTAGGAAGAAATATATTTTTTTCAGCAACATTCTGAAATCAGTGGCTAAAACCACAAGACATAGGTGAAAAGAGCTTATAAATACTGATTCATTAAATTTGTTCCCTTGGGTTCATATCATGGATAAGCCTATAATATGTCAGCTAGAGTTTTATTTACAGTACTGCTATATACAAATATAATCAATTTCTCTTATATAAAGCTTCCCTTTAGAGGATAAAATTATTAATGTATGTGGTTAGTAGGAGCTCCTTCTTTCTGCTCCATAGAAAGGACTGTGGCTTTGCCTACTCAGGTTTTTTCCCATTCCTATTCTCCAGAAAATTACTGCTGGTGGTTAACAGGTGATTGGCATTTTTTTAAAAAAATATTTTTATTAGATCACATGCCCTCTCTTATTATTTTTTAATTTATTTTTTACGGAGTGAAAGAGTCTTTAAATTCTATAGTGCTTGGAACTTTTCAAAAGTTACACACACATAGTTGTATATAATCCCAAAATAACCTTTTTTTCCCCACCCCTATATTGCCCCTCCCCCCTTCACTCTCCCCTCTGGTAAACAGTAGTTTGCTCTCTATATCCGAGTCTGCTTCATTTCTGTTTTATTCACTAGTTTGTTGTATTTTTTATATTCCACATATAAAAGCTTGTTCTTTGAAAACATAAACAAAATTGATAAACCTTTAGCCAGGCTCATCAAGAAAAAAAAGAGAAAGGTCCCAAATCAACAAAATCAGAATGAAAAACAAGTTTTATCCGACACCACAGAAACACAAAGGATCATAAGAGACTACTATGAACAACTATATGCCAATAAAATGGACAACGTAGAAGAAATGGACAAATTCTTAGAAAGGTACAATCTCCCCAGACTGAACCAGAAAGACATAGGAAATATGAACAGACCAATTACCAGTACTGAACTTGAAACAGTAGTTTAAAAAACTCCCAACAAACAAAAGTCCAGAACCAGATGACTTCACAAGCGAATTCTATCAAACATTTAGAGAAGAGTTAACACCTATCCTTCTGAAACTATTCCAAGAAATTGTACACACTTTCGAACCCATTCTATGAGGCCAGTGTCATCCTTGTACCAAAACCAGACAATGGTTGGCTCTTTAGCGTTGCCACATCAGTGCAACTATAAGAGGAAATCAGGACTAGAAAGGCAGTAGGGAAGGGGGACGTAGGCTGAGAGATGCATTTAGATTAGGTCTGGGGGAGTTTTCTTCTAGCAGAGAAAAAATATGCATAGTTTGTGTGTGGTGGTGAAGTTACTCAGAGGGATTTAAGAAAAGAGGAAAATGGATGAAAGAAGAGGAATGTGAAGATTTGTGTTTTGTATTATGTATCTCTTTCAGATATTACCAAAATACAAGTAGAGCCTTGAGCTCTTTTAAAATTACTTTTCAACTTTTTTTAAACCAGGGTGCTATATCATGTCACATGTTTCTTAGTGTACATATTCTAATAAGGGGGTAAGAAAGAAAATGTTTAAACCGCTTGGGCTGGAGGTGATGTGGAAGAGTTATGGGGAAGTATGGGTCTTGGCTGGGAGTCAAGTCTAGTCTTTGATCCTAACTGGCTGTATGTCTATGGATATTTTCATTTGGAGAGAGAGAGAGGGGTGTGGACAGGATTCAGCAAAGGGTAAAGTGTGTGAGCACCAAACCACTGAAGTTTAAAAAATATATTCAGAAAAAATATATAGGGGGAAAATTTTTAGAGCATTGAAGCAAATAAAATATAGCATGAAAGTTTTCTGAAAATTCAGGTTTATTGAAAGCATATTTTGATGGTTTGCACTGTCTGAAACATTTTAGTTCTTATGGACCATGAGAGGAAGAATAAATCCTCTAAGTAGAAAAGAGAAATAGCTGACATCCAACACGTCTTTTGAATGAATGGATTATTCTATGCTAACATCTGGAATATAAAAGGTAAATAGCCCCCCAGGAATTCACACTGTGTCACCTTCTCTAAGGAAAGTGCATTAAAGGAATCATCTAAATTATCTGAAGCTCTGTGTGCATGTGCCAGATGTGGCTGGCATTCTCCTAACTCTGCATGGCTATATCTGAATCAATACTTCACCACCTCTGTGAGATTCGTGTCAGGAGGCTCTATGCTTCTCTATTTTTCAAAAATTGCTTACTTTCCAGGAAGTCACATCTGCATTTAAAGAAAACTCTGACCAGAGGCTATCAGGCATCCCCCCCACCGAGCCCCACCCTCCCAACCTCATCCCTCCCCGCCACCCAGCTGTCACTGTTAGTGAAGTTAATGCTTTTGTGAAAAATACATTCAACAGCCTGGCTCTGCAGCTTATTGATTTTTTCCTTATCTTCAGTAGCATGCATTCCCATTCTAATTTAGCCACCCACACTCACTGCCCTAACAGGAACCCTAACATCTTCTGTGGCTAGTTCACATCAGATTTTTAAATTCTGGTATTCTTCTCACCTTTAACTTCAATTCCTTATCTTTCCAGTTCTCTGAAAATTTTATTTTCTCTACACATATTATTTGACCTCATAGACAGCAATATTTTCTTGCCTCTTTGCATTTTTTAAACCTCACAGTTCTTTCTTGGCCTCAGTTATTTCCCACATATCACTTAGTCATTTTAAATTCTTTGCAACATGGAATGCCAGCATCCAATCGGAAGTACACCAGTTCCAAGCCAGAACATCTTCCATCCCTGCTTCTACACGCCTACAGCAGAGAAAACCACATTCATGTAAATGTGGCCATTTGAACACAGGCTTTCAAATAACACTTCTTCCTCAGTGCTAAGTGCCAACCTGATACTTTGTTAATTGGATCAAGAGATACAATGAAAAAATTTAGAGAGTGTGATGCTTTTAGACCCTAAAACCTGAGTGAGAGGTACCAGCAACTGAGGGCACAGCAAGAAGGCAGTTGGCTGCAAGCCAGGAAGAGAGCACTCACAAGGAATTCAAACTGTCGGCACCCTGATCTTGGACTTCCCAGCCTCCAGAACTGTGAGAAATAATTGTCTATTGTTTAAGCCACACAGTCTGTGGTATTTTGTTATGGCAACCCAAGCTAAGACTCATGACAATATAAAAATAATAACAAACTAAAACATTTGGAATAGTTAAATGATAATTTTCTCATTATTTACACAACCAACTACTTAACAACACAGAACTTAAAAAAGATGACTTCCATTCCAAGCAAATATTGCTTTTTTATTTCTTCTTAAACTTCCATCATTTTGAAGGTAAAGATCTCTTAGTGCATCCCATACATCGAGACATTGCGTACATTCATGTGAATAGGCATAAAGCTTCATTTCCTCAATTTCTTATTTTCTTTGACTCATTCAAGGATCATTACATTTATTTTATAAATTAACAATACATATTTGTATTATACCATTTTAATTCACACTGCTAAGTAGTTAACTATCCATTTAAATACATGTGTATAAGAATGTATAAAATGCTGTCACCTAATCTTTAGCAATTCTTATTATTTTTGAGCAGTAGAATTTAGAGTGATTTTTATAACTTTTGATTTTGAAATGTGATGGATTGTTCGATGGATTTTCATAAGGTCCATATTTATTTCAAGATCAAAGATATTCTAATAACATTTATTCACATTTTTGTGAATTGTTAGAATGAGGTGATATTCAAAAGACAAAAAATTTCCATGTATTAAATGTTTCTCAATAAATAGTTCACACCTACCTTTTCTATATTTAGTAATGAAAATTTTTTATTTTAATTGTATGTGATAGAAGAATATACAAATATCTCTTTTAAATTTTATCCCCATAAACATTTATAACCAGAAAATCAAATAAGCATTAAAATATGAAATAAAATACTAGTTTTCAGATCTAAATGTTGCTTGGGAAAGATACTTTTTCTTTAAGCAGTATCTGCATTTTTATCACTATAAGAGTGTAGATGAAATATCTAACTAGTATACTTTTAAATTAAAACTGTAAAAATTATGTACAGAATTTTGTAGTGCACATTGGATGTGTAAAACATTTTGCCTATTACATTCTTCATGTTGATAGCAACAGTGCTTAAAGTTTGTAGGTACTTAGTTACATTGGCTTTTATAGCCGCTTAGATTGAATATAATGTACCAGTCCCTGTTGACTCTAAACTACTTGGAGTTTTAAGAAGTTTAACAGCAGTGGAATAACACAGTACTAACAGACAGGCAAAATGATAGATGTACCGTAAATAACACAAAATCTTTTCTGTAATGTCATAAAAGGAGTCATGCTCTGTTTTGTCAATTTCCTTAATTCATTCAAGTTCCCAACTCATGAATCAGTCAGGTATCCCACCCTCCTCAGTGAACAGAAACATTGTGAAGGCAGTCAGCTTCTAGTCACTGGAAATCACAATTCCACTCCATCCAAGGAAATAGATTTACATTCTTCTCATTTAAAGTATGTGCAGAAGGATATTGGTTTATCATTCATTTTTAACAAAATACTCCATGGTTTGCTTTTTCACTTTCATTGAAACTTAATGATTAAGTGGCTCTAAATAAATATATTTGATGTATATGTCTACATCTATATATATATATAGTGTATATATATATAAATATATATCTATGAGGAGTATATATCAATACTATTGTCTACACATTGTAACTCTCTTTTATGAGACTATGCCAATATTGTTGCTGTTGATCTCTTAAATGGCATCAACTGACTCTATTTCTTACCTAAAATACAACTATGAAACAGACAGTGAAGAGGATGTAATGTATCCTCTACATACTTTTGAGGTACTTGGGCTCACGTATATATGGTATCTGATTACATAGTGGTACCCTTCTGAAAGTGAATAAATCATGAGTTATTTCTAGAAAATTTGATAAGACATTTGGTTACAAATTAAAATCATGCCACCAGATGTCTATACTTTGACTTATACAACCTCTTACTTTCTATAAAGGTAAAGAGAAAGTGTAGGAACTAAACTTCTACCTGGTAAAATCACCTGACTCCATAGTGCTATTGGAAAATGCTGACCTGGAGATTTAAATAAGTGAAAGTAATCAAGTAGTTGAAATCACTGATAAAATAATATTTGAGATCTTACATCGTCCTAAGATTATATAAAATGTACTTGAAATGTCATGGTTATAGGAGTGAGAACTGTTAAACATAATGTTAAACTTTTTATATAAAATTGAATTTTTTTATAGAAATGACCTTGAGAAACTTGATATCCACTATTTCTAGCATGTCTTAAGACTATGTCAATCCAATGTCAAAGGATACTTTAAAAAATAACTTCTTATACAAATGTAAAATGGACATATTAATAATTTTATTTAACTCCTTAGTTAATAAGAGAACCAGCAAGATGTTTCAACTGATTCAAAAGCAAATCCACAGAGTAGGCACATATATAGACAGTCAGTAATGCTGAAATGAATTTGCTTAATAGATGCAAAATTGTCAATATCCCTAGGGCCAAAGTCAAATACACTCCACTGGATAATTTTCATTTCTACGGAAAATTACTTGCAGCTTACAGAGCTGTGAAATAGATAAAAAACAATGAAAGACACAGAAACTCATAGAATCAGATAAACCAACAGTGTTGAGTTTTCCATTGAAAGTATTCAGCAATCTTTTTGGATCATTTCAACAATCTCAATTTTCCTATATACTAAAAAAAGTTAATGATTTATTTCTAGTAAACATTAAAAGAATTTTCCCGTGTTGAATTAGTATGAAAAATTTATGAAAGGAGATAAAACATAAAGCAATCCCCAAGCTTATTAAGTAAGTAGGTAGTATTAAAAAAACCTATTGAGAAGTAATTTTTTAAATTATGCTATAACTCTCCTAGAGAAACATAGCCAATGTTCATGTCTACATAATCTTGCTATTACACAGATATGTATTATGTGTATCTGTGTGAATATGGATACAGATATGTGTGTATCTGTATCTATATTCACACAGATGTATATGTGTACAGACACACGTGTCTATATGCATACACACCCACACAGTTATCAATTTCAGAGAATTACTTATGCAAATCCTTCTGCTTTTTATTATGAAACCATGTTACCAGGAAGTTATTTTTAATTTTTTATGTAATAAACAACTCTAGAATGCTCTAAGATATTTAGATTGTTTATAAACATTTCTAATATAAGATATTTAGGCTATTAATAAATATTTTCTTTTCAGGATGTCCAATGCACTCTATGGGAGGTAGTGACATATAAGACCCTATCGGAACAATTCTACTCTATTAATTAATTTTGCTTAAACACAAATTTTTAAGACCCACTGTGTGTCAACAGATATGAAAGTATACAAAGATGGATACAAGCTGGGCTTCAGCTATGAGTTACAAATAATGAATCACTGAAAGTAAAAATTGCTAAAAATAAGTGAATAACAATAAATGGTTTGAAATTAACTTTAGCAATTGATGATCAATGGCATAGAAAGGGTAATAAAAAGGAGATAATGAGTCACTCTTTCCCCCTTAATCCTGGTCAATATTTATTAAGGAGAATAAAACAATCAACTTCAAAGGATTGTGTGAAAGCTGATGGTCTTAAAATGGTTGAATCATGTGTCATAGAAATTAATCTTAGCTAATAATGCTACTATGTGAGGTCTGATTAATATTGTGGCCTATAAATTGCTGATTTTCATTAGGCACTTTTTTTAGTGAGCGATTTTCATACAAACCATATTGTTTTAGGGGGCTTCTATTTAATGTTTGTTAGCTCTTTGAATTTTAGACATCATTGAAATTTTTAAAAATATATAATCTGACATTGATTATCCTAAAATTCTTAGTATTTAGGAAACTTTTAGGCAAAAGAATACTTAGGTTGAAACATATTATTTTAATAAAAGAAAATTTAAATTGCTCTTTGTTCGAAAAATGGCCCCGGTACACAGAGGGTAAGGAAGGGCCAAAAAAGAGGCAGACCACTACAGATTGGTAGGTGGCAGTTTTCATCAGCAAGGGAACTTACATAGAAGCTTGTCTTGGGCAGCTTTGAGACAAGTAAACCTCCATGCCCACCTGCCAGTATCTTAAAGTTCATACAGAGGCCTTAACTGGGTTCAGTCTCATATTCAACCCAGATGGTGTCAATCACACCTTACTCCCGCAAGTCTGTGTCCTTGAAATGGCTCTCACCATGGGAACGATGGGCAGAATGTAAAATCCAAGGACGAGGTAGGGGTGAAGAGCCTTGTGTTGCTCGGGTCCAGCTCTCGGGTGAACCAGAGGTTACATCCTCTCAATGACCAACGCCAACAATTACTCCTTCAAAGAAACAGCTGGTAAATATAATGTAACAAACTCTGTCCTTGGTTTGGCTTCCTCACGTGTTTCAAAGTGACCTTTTAGTTTAGTATACACGTTCTAATATTATGAACGCTATTCAAAATTATCTTTAGTACATTTTTAGCAGACTGGACTGTTTCAAATTTTATTACTTTACCGCAGTTCATTTATATACCTTTTTTGGGTTAGAGTTTTTCATATTTTAAAAAATATTACTATACTGTGTATAGTAATATTGTGCTTGTATTTCTCTCCATTAATGTTTTATTTTGTTTCATAACCTTTAGCTCGTCCTCTTTTTTCCATATTCCCACTTGTAGATGTAGTTTTCAAAGTTGCTTTTCTTATTTACACAAAAGCAAGACTTTTGAACCAAGACATTCTGAATGCAATCAAAGTCAAGTCTCAAACAGTTCTTGAAAATGAGATTTTTCTGAGTTGGGAATCAGAGCCATCTATTGCCTGATGCAATTTGAGAACAGAATTTGTTACAACCCTCTGTGCATTAATAGCAGAAAGAAAAGAAATGGGATAAAATGGAAGCAAAGAATATACATTCTCAGAGCAAGAAGAAACATTGAGGGATTGACGTGAATAGGGTTTATTAAACTTAGCAAGTTTTGATACAACACTCTTCTTTCATTCATTTCTTAACAGAGTTCTTACTGCTTTCAGTTCTTTTTTCTCTATAATAGTATCCCCAGATCTTTACTTTGTAAATCCACATATGCAATTGTTATTTACAGACATCTCCCACATGCTATACGTTATTTGATTCTCATAACTCTATATGCCAAGTACGGACATAACATTGATGTGAAAAATGATATTACTGAGAGATACAGTGACTTTCCCAAGGTCACAAGGCTTGCAGTTTGCAGTATAGACTAGAATATAGCAGTACAGATTTTTTTCCTACTTTCCTGTTTCTCTATACCACAACCCCTCTGAAGCCTTTCGGCTCAGTCACTGCATGTCAGAAAGGCTTTTTTTTCTTTTTACAAAAGCAGCCTTTTCTTATTTATTAACATTTTGTTATGTATGACATAGAGCTTTGAAGTGCCTAAGTTCCCCCTGGCCCTTTAGTAGCCCAAGGTCCTGACTGTACAGTAACCCTCCTCACCAGGGTCACATTGTCACTATCTCCACCATTTTATCATAGGTATCCAACCTCTGGTAATAAGATCAAACTGTTTCACTAAGTATCATCAGAACACTACCTAAATTAGAATCACCTGGGATGACTGCTAAATACATATTCTTGGACCCTACCTTCTTCACGATGAATGTCTTGTAGTAGACCTTGAAAGTTGTATTTTTAAATAAGTTCTCTGAAAACCACTGCATGCAAGATGTTAAAATCTATATATTATGCATGTCTTCTTGCCAAATATTCAGACTTGTTTATTCAGCTGCCACCTGGACTTAGCCATTTGGAGGTCTGGATGCAACTCTTACTCAATCTGTCCTAAACTGAACTCATCAACTTTCTCCCTAGCTATTTATGGTAGGCAGAATAATGCTCCCAGCTCCCAAGATGTCTACATATTAATCTCTGGAACGTGTGAATATGTTAGCTTACATGGCAAAGGAGAATGAACAGTGCAGCTAGAATTTGAATTGTTAATCAGTTAACCTTCAAATAGGAAGATTAACCTAGATTACCCAGGGGAACCTAATGTGATCACAAGCGCTTTTAAAAATGGAAGAGACGGCAGAAGAGAGCCGGAGAGAGATGGAGCTATGTAAGAAAGGTCAGGGATTCAGTTACTGACTGTGAAGATGTCTGAAGACGATCCTGAGGCAAAGAATGTGCGTGGCCTCTCCAGCTCGAAGAGGCAAGGAAACTGATGTTCCCCTAGATCCTCCAGAAAGAAAAGAATCCGTGCTGACATCTTGGTTTTAACCCAGCATTCCCCGTGTTGGACTTCTGTCCGACAGAAATGTAAGGTAATGATTGTATTGTTATAGGCCACCAAGTTTAGGGTATACCATGTCAGCTAGAAAACTCATGCAGGGTCTGATACCTGGAAGTAGGGTGCTGCTATCGAAATTACCTAAAAATGTAGAAGATGCTTTGGAATCGGGTGATGGTCGGAGGCGAGAAAAATGTCGAGGTGTGTAAGAGAATACGCTTAGATTGCCTGGAATGGAGTATTAGTAGAAATAAGGATATTTACAACTGTGTTAGTGAGGGCTAAGAAGGAAATCAGGAGGAAGATGGAGACAAACTATCATCTTAGAGGATAGCACGGTCATCACGAACAGACTGTCAGCAGAAGCATGACCATTTAAGGATTTGCAGGTGAGGGCTCTGAAGGAAATGAGGAATGTGTGATTGGAATCTGGAGGAGAGAGGAACCTTGCTTTATAGTGGCAGAAAACTTAGCAGAATTTTTACCTGCAGTTCTGTGGAAAGGAAAACTTGTAAACTGGACATTTAGCAGAGATTTCCCAGCAAAGTTCTGAGGAGTCAACCTGGTTTCTTCTTGCTGCTTCTAGTAAAATACAAGAGAAAAGAGATAAATTGAGAGAAGGATTATTAAAAGGGAACCAGGGCATGATGAGCTGGGAAATTCTCATTCATATTTCAAAAGAGATTAAAATTAAGAGATTTGCTTTCAGGAAATTGTAGTCTAAAAGAGAGTTAAGGCTGGGGCCACACAGTCTTTTGCTAACATCTCAGGAAGATCAAAAGGTCTGCGTACCATATGACACAAAAGGCTATTTGAAGAGATTGAGTGACTCATAGAGCACCTCTGTCATATCAGTAGAAGCTGAAAATAGAGATGAGATTATCTAAGAAATACCTGTGGATAAGCCTCTTGTCTACTGGAGTGGGCTTCACGGTATATAGAGGAAACACAAAGTTCTTGAGAATCTTATGCCAACAAACACTGCCAGCTTGGAATGAAACAGAATACAAAATATAGGAAGGTTGTCAGAATTCCAAAATTCTACAGGGAGGAAACAGGTTGATTAAATTACTTAGCTGTAAATATATGCTGTATTTAATGAACTAGGAATGATGATCCAGAAGCAGAGCCTGGAGCCCAGAGGACATACCCTCAGGCCCAGAGTATGGAGCCGAAAAGCACAGAGGATTATTCCCAGACCTTGAAACCTACTGGAGTTTGCCTCACTGGACTGTGAAATGTCTTGGCACCCCTGACTTCTTTTTCTTTTTTTTGTATACATTTTCACCTCTTTTGAACCAGAATGTCTGTAACTATTTTCTCATACCTGTCCTGATGTATCTGGGGAGGAATTTGAGACTTTTGAACTGATGGGATTTAGATGGATCTTTGTACTTTGCGTTGATGCTGTAATGTGATGAGAAACCTTTTGAGAAATTGGAATGAAGTTAAGGTATTTCATACGTGGGATTGATGGGTATCACTGGAGGTCTGAGAGCAGACCGTGAGAGGCACAATAATGCCCCCTGCCCAAAGATATCCATGTCCTAATCCCTAGAACCTGTGGAAATGCCAAATTATATGGCAAAGGAGAGTTAAGGTTACAGAGGAAATTAAGGTTGCTGAAGAGCTGACCTTTATGTAGGAAGAGTACTCTGAATTATCCAGGTGGATTTAATGCAATCACAAGAGTCTTTAAAAGTGGGAGAGGGAAAGCTACATGATTCCTCCCTTGAGCCTACAAAAAGGAATACAGTCCTGTTTACACCTTGATTTTAGCCCCCTGAGATGGCTGTTGGACTTCTAACCTTCAGAAATGTAAGATAACACATTTACATTCAGCACTAATTTTGTGGTACTTTGTTACAGCAGTGATAGAAAACTACTTTATTCTTGCCTCTTGTTGTATCAGTTTACCATATCCCAGTTCATCTATTCCCTTACCTAATAGTCTGAAGATCATTCTTGCTTCACCTCTCTCTTTGCTTGACACTGTATCCAATCAGTTACTGAGTGTTGTTGCTTAAGCTCCTAAATTTTCCTGAAATAAGTCTTCATGTCTCCCTACCATCAATTTCCTAGATAAGTTATTAACCAGATTTATTAATACACTTAAAACTGTCCCCATCTCACAACCCAAAGTTTTTTGGTTTTATCTTTAATACCCTTCAAAGATGTCTTATTACCTGTCCTAGAGAATAGCATCTAAATTCCTTAAAAATCACATACAAAGCTTCCCGTGCCTGGCTCCTGGTAACCACTAGAGCATCCCCCACCTTGCAGTAAATGCTACGACAATGCTGAGCTTCTCTTGCTGACTTTGACATGCCTTGCTTTTGTGTGTCTTTCTGCCACTGCTCTTGCTATTCTTTTCCTGCGATGTTCCTATTCCCTCTCTACACTTTTGAAATACTTCAACACTCCTAATGTCCCATTTTCTCCAAGGATCTATCCCTTAATTGCCAGATGGAACTCTGTGTTCTTGCTTTGTGTTCTCTTCTTTTCATGAGCATATCTTTATCTGGATATTTATAAAATAAAGTGCGTATTTATGGGTTATTAAAAGTCAGTGTGCCTGGTGCATGGTTAGTGATCAATATCTGATTCCTTAATTAAACTGAGTTAAACTGCTCCCCCATTGTAATGGACTCAGCGTAAAGAGAATTCTCCCTCTTCCCCCATAAGTCAGGCTTTTGTATAATCCCCTCCCCTTGAGTTTGGGCAGAATCTGTGACTTGCCTCTAGCCAACAGAATGTGTCAATGCAAAAGGATTTTGCAGGTAATTAAGATTCCCAATTCTGTTGATCAAAAGGAAGATTAACCTGGATGAGCTTGACTTAATCAAGGTGAAATTCCTGAAACTGAGATTAGGGTTCTTCCTGAGGTAGAATACTCTGATGCTGGCCTTAAAGAAGTAAGCAGCTGTGTTGTGAACTGTCTGTGAAGCATACCACATGGCAGGGAACTGTGGCAGCTTCTAGGACCGGAAGGTAGAGCCCAGCCAATAGTTAGCAAAGCCAGGTCCTTCAGTCAGTCACACAGCTGGAAGAAAATTTTGCCAGTAATGGCATGGAGCTTTGAAGTGGATTCATCCCCAGTCAAGCCACCAAATGAGAATGCTGCCAGGTCAACACCTGGACTGCAGCCTTGAGAGACCCAGAACAAAGATCCAGATGATTTATGTCAGAATTCCTGACTCACAGAAACTGAGATAATAAGTGTGTTGTTTTCAGCTTCTAAGTTTGTGGTACTTTGTTCTGCAGCAATAGAACTCATAGCCCCACAGCTTCAGGTAGTCATTCACTATTTTACATGTACTATTACCTGTGCATTCCATTGCTTTTATTACCTTGCTTCATTCATTCACTCACTATCAATTTTTTGTACATTAGTGTATACCATTAATAACTTAAAAAATCTAAGTCATTAATAGGATGTATACAGAGATCAATAATACAAATTCTCAGCACTTAAGAAATTCATAGTCTGGTGGTCCCCTACAAAGCATAAAGGGAGAAGCAAGTATGTCTGCCTAGGGTGGGTGGTGAGATATCATGTAATTTCCATGACTTGAACACTTCTCCAGCCAATTCAAACCTACAAACTCCTTCAGGGCTCTTCTCAAGCTGTATGTCTGTCATTGAACCCTCTACAACTGTTGTTATATACAATCAAATTTCAAACAAGATCCACAAATAATACACAATTTAAATTTTTGTTATTTGTGCTGCATCTTTGCATCTTGTTTTCATAACTGTATTTTAAGCTTTAAGAAACAGAAGATCTTCATTTATATTCATCTCTGTGAAGAACAGAGAACAATGTATAAGGTTATAGCTCAGTTCTAGATGCTCTGTGTCTCTCTGTCTTCCAGAAACTTCCACAAGGCAATATAGCTTTAAAATATAAGATGTGCTTAAATATTTCCTTTTCTCCAATGTACCTGAATTTCATTGCTAAAGTCATTTTGGGGGAAACCATAATGTGTTCAGAAAGTTCTGTTAAAGTTCAGATAATTATAAAGGAAATTATAAAATTGCATGCTGAGGAAGATATTTGGATTTATAATTCTAGTATCAAACATTTTGAAAATACTGACCCTTACAAACTACATGGGACTAAATACAGACTCCATTTGCTGGACAAAAAAAAGGGGGGGGAGTGATCTGGGAGGATTGAGAACTTCTTCAAATCCAGCCTGAAGGAAGATAGAAAAAGGTTTTGATAAATTTATTAAATTTAATCAATTTTGATTATAGGGAGATTATAAAAGCTAACTAGCTGAGACTTCAGTAGGTAAGGACAATAGGACTGCCTCAGTCTCCATCATAGTAGTGTTCTCAGGCTGCCATAATAAAATAACATAGGATGAGTGGCTTAAAAAACAGAAATCTATTTTCTCTCAGTTCTGGAGGCTGAGAAGTCCAAGATCAGGTGTTTGCAGATCTGATTTCTAGTGAGAGATCTCTTCCTGGCTTGCAGATTGCTGTCTTCCTCCTGTGTCCTCACATAACAGAGAGAGAGCTTTCGTACCTCTTTCTCTTCTAATAGGGGTACCAGTTCTACCAGAGGATCAGGACTCCACTCTTAGGACCTCATCTAGTCTGGATCACCTCCTTTAAGGCTCTAGCTCCAATATAGTCACTAGACGGTTAAGACTTCAACATAGGAATTGACACAATTTGGTCTGTAACACCCATCTCCCAATAGTTCCCCCAAAACATTACAAAACAAGAATAAAAATAAAGCTACACAAAAACCATCCCTTTAGCATATCTTGAAGACAGAGAATGGCTAAACTTCAAAAGAACGCTAAGTAAAAAAAAGAAAGAACACAAAATCTCAGCCAGAGATGTTTCACTCTCCTGCCTCAACTGCCCTAATGTCAAGCTCTGTGACAGGCAAAAGCAGAAAAAACAAATGGATAATAACTATAGGGCAGAGGGAAGGAAGACCCCAGAAGGTCTAAGGCTTATATAAGGCCTGCACCACAAGGACTAAGTCATTTACAGGTCTGAAAATACATTCCTGAGTGTGGAATCCCAGGTAGGGACTTAGACGTTTGAACCACCTGAAGAGTAGTCTTCAAAATGCATATCTCCTGGGAAGTGAGGAGAGGATACAAATGTAAGATGTGCCTTTTGCAACTGCTTGACGAAAGGGGAAGAAAAGAAGAAGAAAATATATGATTGTGAAACATAAAAGAAAACCAAAGAATTTGGAGACATCTGACCCAGAGTAATTTCAACTAAACCAGGTTATAAAGTTTAAATGTCAAGGAACTAAGGGCATTAAAAGGTTTAAGTATTACAGAGGTAAACCCTAGAACAACAAGACCAAAAAGCAAATCATGCTTTAAACAGTATGTGTACATATACATGTGAAAGAGCAATGAATATGAATTTCATAGAGAAAAATATATCACAATGTAGATAATCATAAAATATGACAAAGCTGAGACCAAACATAGCAGTTATAGGTAAAATGTGAATGCACCTAACTCTTCTACTAAAGGAAAAAAGATTTTCACCTTAAATCAAAATGTAAGATACATCTATATGCTTTATATGAAAGACAAGTCTATAACAATGTAATTCAGAATGGGGGGTGGGGAAAGGGAAGGATAAACAAAAATATACCAGGCAAGCGGGGACAAAAGTTAAAAAAACACAAGGAAGCAGGGGTAACAATCCTGATAACAGATAAAGTAGAGTTCAAGAGAAAAGCATTAAACATGATAAAGCAGGACACCTTTTAATGGTAAATGTCACAATTCACAATGAAAGCATAACATGTATGAATATTTATAACCCAGTTAACACAGCAGTCACCTTATGAAGCAAAATCTGTCAGCAAATGCAAGGTGATATGAGTAGAATCACAGTAGTACTAGGAGACATTAACATAACACTCTCTGTACAAGACACATCAAGTGGACTAAATCTAAGTAAGGAAATAGAAGACCTACAAAATAAACCAATAAGGTAGATATTATGGATAGATGTTGAAATTTATACTCTGACAATAGACAATGTACTTTCTTCTCAAGCACGTATGTAACCTTCACGGAAAGACAAATGATCATATATTAGGTCCACAGAAAATATCAGTAAGGTCCATAGGGTACAAATATTACAAGTAACACTTTATGATTACACTAAAAAGACGTATGTACAGCATTTATAACAACTGTATTAATTTGCTAGAGCTGCCATAACAAATTACCACAAACTGAGTAGCATAAAACAGTAGAAATCTATTATCTCACAGTTCAGGCTATAAAATTGAAATCAAGAGTTCTGGAGAATTGGCTCTTTCTGGAGGCAAATTTCTAATAAGATCTATTGATAAGTTAATATTATTGTATCAATGTTATTTTCTTACTTGAATATCTGTATCTATAGAAAGTACTATTAATATTTAATTATAAATAGTATGTTATATAATACAAAATATATCATTTATTATTAAAGTAAAATAGAAAATATTTCAAATCTTTAGACATATTTTATAGACACCATATTTAAATGGAGGTCATTGTATAAAATGATCAAAAAAATTCTACTTTAACACAGTTTTCTTTGGTTTTACCTCACTATCAGCCTTCTTAGTTTGATTAAAATGGAAGTAGGAAAAATTAGGAGGTTCTGTTTTGATACTTATATGATTGACTTTTTTTGAAATTCAAAGTTAAATATGTATTAACTAATTGGAAAAACTCACAATACATTTTTAGCAAGTATAAGGACTTTTTATATGTTTATTGTCCAATTGCATGTAATTTTCTGTGAATTGACTGTTCATATTCTCATGTCCTAGGTGATGTATATTTTTGGATCACACTGACAACTCTTTGTCTGGCATTTTATATTTGAAACACAAAGATAGTTGCAATCCATGATTATTATATATTTTTTGAAGAATGCTGATTGGAAGGACTAGAAAGGTCAAGACCCAGGAGCTTGAAACTCTAATTGCAAGTTTGGTTATAATATACCATTAACGCTAATTTTCCAAGAAACATGGTCAGGGTGCATCTGCTCCTAGGGCATCTTTCTTACTATGACATGGTCAACTTTAGGGACATAAATAATGAGTAGTCTTTCGCCATAGTCACATTTGTCATATTCAGCTATCAAAAATCCAAAGTAGAATTTAGATAGGATATAGCAAAGTAATGCAGTCTCTTTATGTATATTTATCCCTTAGTTACAGCTTATACTAAAATATTTATTGTAGTTATTTGGAATGAAAAACTTCTAAGAACATTAAGAAGAATAATAACAGCATCTTATCCTTTACAGCACATAGCAGTATACAATACATGCTTATTCAGGGAAGGGACAGGGATTGACCATCTCATTAAGATATTAAATGAGAAACATGTGAATTGTCATTTAATGGATTCTGAAAAGTGAAATCGCTTAGATATTATCTTACCACATAACTTTTTAAAATTTAATATTTTGGACTGGAGGAGTTAAAATTATTCTATTACTTGATATGCAAATTTACCAACAAGCTGCTCACCTTCAAAAAGATATTTTATTTTATTTTTCAGTGAAAGGTGACTGATACAGGGCTTAACAACCCCACTCCTTGGGGATATAATTAGCTAGCTTGTTTACACATACCCTGTTGAGCTTGAAAGTGTCTGTACATAGATTACGTTAGTTACCATGGACTGACCATGCCCATAGTGGATTCTCAATGTGTTTGTATGCATATATTCACTATTTCCAGAGCTCTCCCAGCTATCATTTAATTAGGATGCGAACAAACTGGAGGAAATGAGTTTAAATTCGAATTTCTCTATAATTAGGATGAAAGAGTTTCAACATGGGTGACTTACGGTTTATAACATAAAATTAATTTATGCATACTACCTCAAGTCATTTCTAGCAAGAATATTTAAAATCAATAGTTATGGCCTCAGAATATACCCTTGCTCCTAGGGAATAAAATGATCTGTTCTAAAAAGTCAGCCTGTCATTTAATAGTTTTTCTTTCAGGATTTAATAACAATTATACACCTGAGCGTTAATTCTGGATAGCTATAGTTGTACCTCTGGTATATAATGAAAAAGTTAAGGATATATGATTTCAGATGGAAAAATAAACCTAAAGAAAACTTTAAAATATTCAAGGTAATATTCCAACACCAAACTGAAATTCAGATGAACTCTCTGAATACTGTCAACAGTCAGTCATTTCGTGGCACCTATGAGACATCCAGAAGGTATAATTTAGAAGCTGAATATGAGGGGTCTGGAGAAAGGGTCTGGATGGAGTTTATAGATTTGGCATTCATAAGTAAGCACATATTCTGTGATTGGCATTATTTAAATAGATGAGATTTCCCTAAGAAAGTAATCAGCATAAAAGAAAAAGAACATGGATGAAACCCAGAGAAATACCAATTTTTAAGAACAGGCAGGGGAAAAAACAAAGACCAAAAAACTAGAAGCAAGATGGATAGGAAAAAAGTACGGAAGGCAGGAGGAAATATTGTTAGAAAAAGAAACAGTGTAGAGATTTCAGGAGGGCCCAAGAAATCATATCAAATAAAATGGGGCTGTCAAAGATAAGGCCTGAAAGATGGTCCTAGCCCTGGATGATTAACAAGTCTTCGTTAACCATTTTGGTGCAGGGTTACAAGGATGGCTAAAGTGGGTTCAGATACCAGAGGACCAAGACGAAAATTGAAGAAAGGAAGTAAATAGTTCCTAGGGAATAAAATGATCTCTTCTGAAAAGCCTGTTTGATAGTTTTTCTTTCAGGACTTAAGAACAATTACACACATGAGAGTAAATTCTGGATAGCTTTTCCTTGTCAAGATCTTGCCTATGAATATGGAAGAGGACAGTATCTAAAATAGGACTCAGAATTTTAAAAAAAATGTTTTCCACAAGATGCGAGCATTTTGAGCCTATTTATAAGATGAAAGGAAGCAACATTGGAGAATGAGGTCGAAAATACAGGAGTGAGAGCTCTTGCCTTCTGAGACAGACCGCATTCTATCCATGGAATGTGTATCTCTCTAAATAACCTTACTTTCACTTTAAAAGAAAAAAGAAAAAGAAATACAGGAGAGAGTGTATAATTGATAGTTCAAAGATCCTACACAGAGTGGTAAGGATGGGTTTACATAACTCAGTGAGAAGTATTCATTTAGGATAGTATAAGGGACACGTTTTCCTCTAAAAGGATCTATAAGGAAAAAAGCACTGTAATAGTATAGGCATCAGGATAGGATTGGGTCAGAAAGCTTAACTAGTATATACCTGAACACTTCATTTTCTGTAAAAGATAAAGCCAAGTCATCTGCATGGATTGAAATATAAATTCTTCTATGGTTAATTTGAGGGGAACAAAGTATGTTTAAAAAAAAAACAAAGGAAGTTTGACAGTGGAAAATGAGGAATCACATGGAATAGATTGTTGCGAATTGCTTAGAACCTAACTGAGGTTGGAAACAATTTTGAATGACACTGTGGGAGAATATTATTTTAGTATATTAACAAATCATTTTCTTGGACAGAGAGGATTGTTGACTTTGTTTGTTTAGCTTTTCTTTTGCAATCCCTGACAAGTATATACGCATGGCCTTCTAAATATCTTACTTAAAAAAAAACAGAAGACGAAGATAAGTACTTACAATATGGCTTCTTATCTCAAAATACTACCCTTCCTAAAGGAACAACGTGCCATTATAATGTGATATTTTTTTTCTTCAGTTTTATACAATGCTAGTATAGCAGCTGTCTTTGGAGAACCTAAGAAACAGGGGGTTGTCCCTAGCACACCAGAAAAACGTAAAATTTTTTAATCTAAAAATGTGTGTGTGTTTGTACACACAAAATTTCCTTAAATGTCTTGCACCAGTAACTCTCCCAATTGAGCATCTCTGTGTGTTTGTTGGGGGCACACATAATATTCCTAGGGTACTTTAAAACACTGCCTTAGCCTTTACTTCTTGCTTTCACAGAGCTTCAAGGTCAGCCGTCATTAACAGTTTAGGGCCTTCTCAGGTTTCTCTGGGAATGCACATGTTACTGCACATGTGTATGTCCTCTACATTCCCAGGCATGTGTTGGAGCTTTTCAAAGCCCCAGATGATCATCTCGTTCTTCATTCCCCAACATTCCTTTAATGATTTCTGGTCAGCTTCTCATTTGCCCCAGCCGTTATTACCACCTCAGAGAGCTGAAATGTTAAACCATTGTCACTAATTGTTTTGGGCAAATACACATGGGAAAAGGCTAATAGCACAGAGAAATCTATGAATCAGGTAAAATAAAGACAAGATGATGGTGGCTTAGACCAGAGCGGTAGCAGTAGAGATAATATAAAGTATTTAAATTCTGGATATATTTTAAAGGTAGAATGGATAGAATTTACTAACGGATTGGATGGGAATGTGAGAAAAAGAGCCCGTTAATTCCTATTTGCCTTTTTCTATATAACAGAGAAAAAAACTGAGGGAGCAAGAACTTTAGCGACTTGTGCCAGGCTGTGCAGCTATTTAAAAGAAAGCACCTACCTGGCACATAGTGGGCAATCATTAAAAATGAATTTCACTTCCTTTGTGGTAGAGATGTCTAGGATTCAAATGCAGCTATTTTCAGAATCCTATCACTTCAATGAGTTATATATCTATATGTTAATTTCTTCCAATAATCAATCAACTAACTAGCTAAAAAATTAAACAAGAGAATTTATAGGCATTCACTCTGTTTCCAGCTTTGTGGAAACAGAAGAGATAATGCTGGTTATAATGACATCAACAATGACAAACATTGAGTGACTGCCTTCTGTTAGCTAATTTTTCATATATTATCTCATTTAATCCTTATAACAACCTAATGGGAACAATTACTATTATCTACAGCTTACAGTCATGTAAATGGGGGTTTTGAGGAAACTTCCAGGTCAAATAATGATAATACTCTGAGCATGGAACTCTTGGGGGGCTCCAAACCCATTCTGCCCCATTCATTGAGCCCCATCAGTGGATACTATGTTCTCATTTTCACTATAATTTTGAGGCTATTCACTTTTAAGTCTACCACAGCACTGAGGAAAGAAGGATATGAATAGGGCAAACTGAAATGTCACAAGGCTTACTGAGATTCAGCATTTTTCTTAAAGAAACATACATCAACTTGTTGCAACTTAATTTCCAGAGTTCCGAGGAAGTTGACTTTTTGGGACAACTTTCCCCAGTATTTTCATTGCTTTTATGGGGAAGTAGATTTTCAGTGGTCTTTCCCATTCTGAAAGTCAGAATGGCCTTATATATGTTTTTAAATTATATTCTCACAGGCATTCAGTTTAAGTATGGCAAGTACATTCCCTGTTTATTTAGAGAAGAGAGAAATCATAGATGAAGTAATTATTATAAGGTATTTTCTGTTAGACATCGACTGATAATCTGGGATCTTAGTACCAGACTTTCTTTTTGTTTTGTTTTGTTTTTGTTTTTGTTTTTTCCAATTTGAACTTAAAAGAAATATTTTATTATTTTTTTAACATCTTTATTGGAGTATAATTGCTTTACAATGGTGTGTTAGTTTCTGCTTTATAATAAAGTGAATCAGCTATACATATACATATATCCCCATACCTCCTCCCTCGTGCGTCTCCCTCCCACCCTCCCTATCCCACCCCTCTAGGTGGTCACAAAGCACCGAGCTGATCTCCCTGTGCTATGCGGCTGCTTCCTACCAGCTATCTATTTTACATTTGGTAGTGTATATATGTCAATGCTACCCTCTCACTTCGTCCCAGCTTACCCTTCCCCATCCCCGTGTCCTCAAGTCCATTCTCTACATCTGTGTCTTTATTCCTCTCCTGCCCCTATGTTCTTCAGAACCATTTTTTTTTTTTTTTAGATTCCATATATATGTGTTAGCATACGGTATTTATTTTTTCTCTTTCTGACTTACTTCATTCTGTGTGACAGACTCTAGGTCCATCCACCTCACTACAAATAACTCAATTTCATGTCTTTTTATGGCTGAGTAATATTCCATTGTATATATGTGCCACATCTTCTTTATCCGTTCATCTGTTGATGGACACTTAGGTTGCTTCCATGTCTTGGCTATTGTAAATAGAGCTGCAAGAATATACAATGGAGAAAAGACAGCCTCTTCAGTAAGTGGTGCTGGGAAAACTGGACAGCTACATGTAAAAGAATGAAATTAGAACACTCCCTAACACCATACACAAAAATAAACTCAAAATGAATTAAAGACCTAAATGTAAGGCCAGACACTATAAAACACTTAGAGGAAAACATAGGCAGAACATTCTATGACATAAATCACAGCAGGATCCTTTTTGACCCACTAGAGAAATGGAAATGAAGACAAAAATAAACAAATGATACCTAATGAAACTTAAAAGCTTTTGCAAATGAAGCAACTGACAAAGGATTAATCTCCAAAATATACAAGCAGCTCATGCAGCTCAATATCAAAAAAACAAACAACCCAATCCAAAAATGGGCAGAAGACCAAAACAGATTTTCTTTTGCTAAGAGTGACGGATAACATGCTGAAAGAGAAAGGTGAAGGTTTGATCTGAAGAATATCTGAAGAGTAGAAAAGGAGCTGACTAGGTATTTGTAGGTGGCTGTACCTCATGAAGGTCCCTGCTGAAATTCTCAATCCAAATGGTTTGGTAAATTTGGGGTGACAGGTGTAAAATGGGTTGTGTGAAGTCTGGAGTAGTTTGGACCCTATCAGATCCTTTGCAATGACATTGTAGATGACAGCCCCACCATTCTGTAGAAATATGTACCTGTCAGAAAATATTGAATTAGCTCAGTCATTGATCTGACGGAAGCATTTGTGTTCATATTTTTATAGAAATTATGAGGGTAAGATATAAAGAAGCATTAGACAAAAGTTTTGTTTTCATTGCAAAGGGGTTAGGATATTGTTGGCTTTTTATTCAACTTTTCCTGTGCAGGCCATAATCATTAAAATAATTCACTGCGATGTCAGAAAGAGCTTCTTGTCTTAGGGGCACTGGTGAGGTGAATTCACAATTATGGATCATTTTAATCGAATTATATCCTTAGAGCTTTAATTTTGAGCTCTGAATCCACAATCTGTAATTTGCAGGTAATCAATGATATTTATTTAAATGCTCTTGGGTAAAGATAATGTGAATACAGAAACCTGCTTATTTCTAGCATAAAATTGTTTGTGAAGCAAAATAATAGAGCACTGCAAATTAACTGTTAAAGGGAAATGTAATCTTGGTTTATTTAATTTTAATACCTTCGTTTGATATTTACCGAGTATTTTTAAGAATAACTTATATGTAATTTAGTTTAACTATCATTAAAATGTGAAAGTAACTTTGAAAGCAAGCATTCTTACCCTTTATGGTACTTATCTAGTACCAAACTGTTTTCATCTGTCATGGAAAAATATTTTTTACATTTTAGAATTAACGTCTGTACCTACTTGGTTAATCAAGGAAATGCCTGAATTAGGAAATGTTCCAAATTACTCTGTATAAATATATAATACTTTACTGATATTGACAAAATGAAAAAATTACATTGTAGTAGGTCTTATATATAGTAATCTTAAGAGGTTACCATAATAAATTTACAAATATGCATTTGTAAAAGCATAATTTTAGAGTTTTAAAAGAATCTCCTTTTCCCTTCTCAGTCAGTGCTGCTCAAAAGTAGCCACTATTTTCATGTCTATTATCATAGATTAATATTTCCTATTTTGGTCTTCATATACATGGAGGTATACAGTATTTACTATTTGGGCTCTGGCTCTTTTCCACTCAAAACTATATCCATGAAATCCATCTGTATTATTTTACACAGATTTATTCTTTTTCCTGCTGTGTAGCATTACATTGTTTACATTGTTTAATTCATTCAACTGCTGATGAGCATTCAGGTATTTCTGTTGAAATTGCTGGTTGTAAGTTATATATGTGTTTAACTTTAGTAGATAATGTTAATCATTTTTTCAAAATGGTTGTACCAATTTAGGGGCCCAGATACAAATATGTGAAGAAATCCTAACAATCAACAACAACAAAAAAACAAAAACAAGAAAACATTGACAACCAATATGAAAAAAAGCCGAATTAGTTCAACAAGCACTCACAATATACACAAGTTTATGAAAACCAAGCATTAAATTTTGATAAAGAGCAGTAAGAATCTCAATTGAGCCATATATGTGAAAACAATTGTTCTTTCATATTATTAAATAAAAAATAGATTTAGGGATGATGAGTGCTTAATTGAGGCTTTTTATTGGCTAGACCTTCAAAGTTGGAATTTTTAATTCACAACAAATCCTTATAGCAATTTTATATGTGGATAGAATTAGGAAAATAGCCCTGAGGTTATTGAATAAAATGTTTAAAGTACCTTATAGGATGAGGAGAAAATGAAAGTGAACAAAAATACCAAGAATAAGCGATAGAGTGTTTACAGTTCAAGTACGATCAGATGAAAAGGTAGCCTCCCCTAGAATTCTTTAGGTAATTGTGTATATTTGCCATTTTCATGTTTTGCAGCACATTATTATTTCTTTTAATAGATTTATTTATTTATTTAGTTTTGGCTGCGTTGGGTCTGTTGCTGTGCGCGGGCTTTCTCTAGTTGCGGCGAGCGGGGGCTACTCTTCGTGGCGGTGCGCAGGCTTCTCATTGCGGTGGCTTCTCTTGTTGCGGAGCTCGGGGCTCTTGGTGCACGTGCTCAGTAGTTGTGGCACGCGGGCTTAGTTGCTCCGTGGCATGTGGGATCTTTCCAGACCAGGGCTCGAACCTGTGTCCCCTGCATTGGCAGGCGGATTCTCAACCACTGAGCCACCAGCGAAGCCCAGCACGTTATTTTTGGCCCAGGGAGTCCACTCTCTTTACAGATATGCAAAGTATTCCTAACTAGGAACAACTTCTAGCCTCAAAGTCTAAAGATAAAGAAAATTATCATTAAACACTTCTGGTTCTAATATTGAATACCTACGTAAAAATTTCCCATCACCTTCCAACAAATGAGTTGCTCGAACCATTTTTTGATTAATCATCACTCACTATCAGGCGTTCTCTTCCTCCTTTGGGGCTGCAATTAACCCTCTTTATATTACATGGTATATACAAATGTTATTTTCTTTCAAAGTGTTATTACCTATATTTATGTATTTACATGGTTCACTTGACGATTTTTTCTATCTGTGAAATTTCTTCAGACATGTTGAATACATCATAATTTCTCCCACTTTTATGATCAAAACATTTTTTCCATTTAATAGTTTTTTTCTTAGTTCCAGTTTCAGAAATGAACTAAAGTTAAGTGAAGAATTGGTAAACTTGAACAGAGGGATACCCATGTCTTATCAGTTTGGCTCATTTAGTTTACATCGTTTTATTGAGCTTTGCTTTATTGTGCTTCAAAGATAGTGCATTTTTTTACACATTGAAGATTTGTGGCAATCCTGTATCAAGCAAGTCTACTGGCACCAATTTTCTAACAGCGTATGCTCACTTTGTGTCTCTCTGACACATTTTGGTAATTCTCACAATATTTCAAACTTTTTCATTATCATTACAGTTGACCCTTGAGCAACAAGGGGGTTAGAGGTGTTGACTCTCATGCAATCAAAAATCTGTGTATAACTTTACAGTCAGCCCTCCACATCTGAGGCTCCACATCTGCAGATTCCCAACCGTGGATCAGTACGTACCTATTGGAAAAAGTCTTCATATACGTGGACCCGCGCAGTTCAAATCACTGTCATTTTAGGGTCAACTGTATATGTATTATGATGATCTGTGATGATCTTTGATGTTACCATTATAAAAAGATTACAACTCACTGAAGGCTCAGATGATGCATGATGATTAGCATTTTTATCAATAAAGTATTTTTAATTAAAGTATGCACATTGTTTTTCAGATATAATGATATTTCACGTTTAATAGACTACAGCAGTGTAAACATAACTTTTATATGCACTGGGAAACCCCAAAACTTGTGTGACTCATTTTATTGTGATATTTGATTTATTTAGGTGGTCTGAAAGCAAACCCACAGTATCTCTCAGTGCCTGTATTTGTTTATTTCCTAAGCTTAACCTAAGACCCTTCCCCTTTTCAGGAAAACTGATTCCTAGACATGTTTAAGTGTAAAGTATATTCCCCTCTTTTATTATTTCTACCAAAACTAACAGCTGAATTTTTGTTGTTGTTGGTTTTTTTTGTTTTGTTTTGTTTTTTTTCACTCAAATTCGCTTACTCAATATATCTGGGAAATATAAGAGACAGGTTATTCCTGTGGTCATTTATATTTTCTTAGGGCAGTTTCTTATGATATGCCTAGTTTCTTAATATTAAAAAAAGAGTCAAATTCTCCCATTATCAGGCCACTTGAAAGAGTTTATAATAATCCTGCAGCCTTACTTCTAGAATAATGAGGGCAATATTTTTTTTACTACATTACTGTGAAAAGTTAATATACCATTTTTGAGTTTCTTCAGTCTTATAGTTAATAGTTGTAATTGCCAAGAATTGGAGACAGAATGTTCCAGAAATATATATATATACATTTTTTTTCTTTCTCTGGAAATTTTCTGTTACTCTTTATAGATTCTCTTATAGACCATATTTCATAGCCTACATTGTACCCTGTGTTTGCACATGTAAGTTTTACAAGTTAAAGCAAGAGTAAGAGAGAGAGTGAGAGCTAACACACTGACCAAATAGTGGAATTACCTCCATGGCTCGGTATCTATCTTATTATTCAGCATGTTATTCTACCATTTTCTCTCTTCTCGAAACCTATATCACCTAAGGCTCACCACCCTATGCTTGAGCAGATTTGTTCCCTAAAATGGCTAAGTTCATCCAACGCTAATTCTTCCAAATTTCTTTTTCTTTCCATACAAAAGTTTCCGTCTTTAACCTATTCTGTCCTCATCCATTCCATTTCAGAAGCAGACACTACCCTCCTCTTTCCAAGGCTAATTCCTGCATCTGACTTGTTTATTCCAGCCCAGCACTTTCCTCCATTAGTTATCCTTTTCTTTATTACAGCTGTCACCTCTTATATTCTATTGGCTCCGATTTCACATATTTTCTTGAAATTCCTTCATTTTAAACGTTCCCTCAACACCAACAATAATTATATACAACAATAAAGAATACTACTATTTATTATAGCCACCATATGTTGGGGAACATGCTACTAATTACAAAACAGTCATGATAATAACAAATCCTTATTTTGACTTTCCAGATATTTCTCCTTGCTTTACATATATCAACAGACACTTAATCCTGGGGAAAAAAACAATGCAAGGAAAGCATTACTATAATCCTCATTGGGCATGGTAGAAATTAATGCTCAGCAAAATCAAGAGTTTCAATCCTACACACGGAAGAGACTGCAGTGCTGGGAGTTGACCCCAGGTCTTTGGACTCTAAAACCCATAGTTTTACTTTATTTTTGCTCTGTCATCACATAAATCTTCTTAATAAACTACCACAATATGGTACTAATTTCCAGCATTCTAACAAAATTTGTTTCTCACATGTGGTCATAGACCCTCATGTTTGCTCTATTCTAGACACATTTTCTGTGGTATTAGATACTTAGCAAATCTATCTGTAGAATCATCTTTATCCTTTGCATTTCCTGTGCCAGCTTCTGGGTGTCCTCTTGCCCCTTCAACTTTCTTTTCTCATTCCTCTGCTATCATCTCTGTTCCTATTGTCCTTTCTTATCATTGTTACCTGAGTCTCTATCCTCAGACCACTTATTTTCTAGAGGTGCAAACATTCCTTGATCAACTTGAATTCTCAAAAGTTTAATAGCCATATCTGTGATCTCTTCTGGTGTACATATCCAGTATGAAATATAAAAAATCTCTTTTTAGTTCATTATTTCCACTGGTTGCTCTAAGAGACCCTCTAATCCCAGTCATCAAATCCTCTTGATCTTGCCTCCTCACTATTTTCCCCCTAGACCCTTCTCTCTCTCACCCTGATCACTTCTATCACCTGATCTTCATAAGCTCTCACTAAAACTGTTGTAAGCACCTGCTGCCTGGTTTTCATCTCCCCAAGGTCTTGCCTTCAATTGGTCTTCCATCTAAAATACATTTGATAAGTACTTCCTTCCATTGGACTTTTATTCACTCTTCTGTATTTATTTTTGGTAAGAGCAAATTCTGAGACCCAAAAGATGAGGGAGTCAGGTGATGTTGGAATTGAAGAAATGCATATACTAAGAATGTTAAATAGCAATTATAAAGGGCCAAGTAAGAGTATGTATCTGAGGCAAGAAAACTTTGTCATGGGTAGGCCTTGAATAAAGGATTGTCAAGAAATGAGAGTGAGCAGGAAAGAGGGGCCACATCTTGCAGGTACTATGAACAATAGTTAGTGTAACCTTTACAGAGGGGTGGAGAGCTATTTAAAGCTTTTAGGATAGCAGTGGTATTATGATATTTGCATATGTGTAGACCACATGGGTTGCAGTATGGAAACTGAATTGGCAAAGTTGCTTTTAGGTAGTGACTTGGGATTTGTGTCTGAGAGTGGGGTACAAGATACCAACCAAGATCCTATTAAAAAAGTCTAGTTGGGAAATCCAGGTTCCTGAAAGAGAGCATCCACTGGGAAACTGAAAAGACATAGAGGTAATCTGAAATTTATTTAGGAGATGAAATCCACATAGCAAGTTGATCAGCAAAAAGAGGCTACTCTAGTCCTATGGAATAGCAAAGCCATAGACTAACAGCTTTTGATAGTTTCACATATGAGATTTGAAGAAAAGAGAAATATGCAGGATTGAGTCTCAAACACATGCAAGTAGAGACACAAACTAAACACCAGTTAATAGAAGGGAAACGAATAGAAGGAAAACCCTTTTCCTTTTATTTTTAGTCTTAAGCAACTCTGCTTACCTATGTTGAGACTGCCTGAATTTGAATGCAAGACCTTATTAACTTCCTGACAAGAAAGATCTACTCAAAAATAAGATTTGCCATGTGTTGCTAAAATTCTGAAGTGGCCCTTCTGCAGCTTCCATAGATTGTTTTATCAGTGTATTTGGGGGTACTCAGTCATTGACAGCTGGGCAGGCATTGACTTTCCACTAGAAATGGATAAGTTAAACTTGTTCTGGAGGAAAAAGTTGTCCTACAGACCTCTTTCAAACAGAATTTGAAGAGGAAAATTGGTGCTTGCCATTTAATAGTTTGTAATTTAAATGATAAGGGTCAACAGTTTAGCTGTGTTAATAGGAGCTGAGCAGTAATAGTCTCATGTTAGTTTTCTCTGACTAAAGGATAATTGAAGGACAAGAAAATTGTAGACTTGACCTCAATATTCTAACTAATAATTCATCATTCTTGTATTTTTAAATGTATTGTACCCAAAGAAGGGGATAAGAATTCTGAGGCTGTGGATTACTTTTGGCTGTCATTATGCCTATTTATATTCAAATTTGGACATTTTCTTTCAGTGCCCTGATTTTTAGGAGACAGAGCTTTTCTTAAGAGTTGTTTTGGTGGTGTTTATTCATTTATTCCATCAGTCAGAATTTTGGATGTATCATCTATTATGTGTGACTGGACTAGTCATTGAGATATAGAACTGAATAGGATAGGGTCCTTGCCTTCAAAGGGCTACCTTTCCAGGTGGAAAAAGGTTTCACTTAACATTTTGTTTGGCTACAATCTGTAACAGAAACCCAACTTTGGCAGCTTTAATAAGTAAGAGGTCAGGATTGGCAACCCCAGTCTAGTATTGCGACTTTATGATATCATCACAGAAAGCACACTTTCTTCTTTTCACCCTGCCACCCGTCATATGTCTCTTTCTGGTGGTCACAGGATGGCTGCTTCATCTACCCACATTGTTTCTGTGATCCTGTGAAAAAGGCGAAAAGTCAGAGGGCACATGGCATATGATAGCTGATATTTCTCTTTCCCCATCATCATGCCCAGAAGGCTTTTATTCACATCTCATTTTCAATAGTCTTTCAGATCAGATGACACTCTTTAGGTACCAGAAAGCCTGGGAAGTCAGTATTTTTAGGCAGGCGCATTGCTGACTCAAATGCAACGAGATTCTGTAAATTAGAAAATAAGAAGAGAATGAATATCTGTTGACAACCAGCTGTTTCCACCATGATTGATAGATTCCTCCTTCTCCAAAACACTAACAGCAGCACTGTGAAATAAGTGCTATGGAGAAATGGTGCACAAATTCTGGAAATACAAAGAGAAATACAGATGGCAATCACTTCAAATAATTGTTCCCAAAAGAGGTGATGCTATGATGAGTCTTATTAGCTAGCAATTTTTCGGGTGGACAACAGTAGGGAATACCAATCCATGAAGAAGGATCAATTTGGAGAAAAGCATCAAAGTAAAAATGAGCTGTGCCCAATCAACAAAACCAAAGAATACTGGTGTGATGAAAGGAAAAGTTAATTGAAGGGATGATGATAGGAGATAAGTTTCTACGTATACAGTGCTAAGTATTTTGAAATCATTTGTAAAGACAGTGGAAAATACTTAAGGGTCTTATCCCAAAGAATTTCATAATTAGATAGATTAGAGAGAATGAGACTCAAGACCGTAGCATTAATCCAACAAGAGAAATCACAAGGGCAGTGTCAGAGATCTGAAGAAGATACTTCTAAGGAAAAAACTGGGTGTTACACGGAATTTGAGTGGAGGGTGGCCATTATGTTTTAAAGAAACAGAATTGATGTTGTCTGGAAAGTATCCAGGTGTATGTATTCAATAGTTTAGAGGATTTAGAAATGAAAAGAGTAATTTGTGCTGTAAATTCTGGCTGTGGAGATATCAGCTTATTAGGCAAAAATGAAATAATGCTTGTGGATAAGGTCACTCAGAACAAGTCATGAGAAAATAAAAAGATACAAGCCAGATTACTGAAGATAATATTAATGAAATGGGAGGGGAATAATATACTGTAGGAAAATTAAGAAGTGATGGTCAAAGAAACTTTAGGAGGAAACCTAACTGGGGGCAGTCTCCTGAATATTAATAGAAAAGATGATTCTTGTAGAACAAAAAGGGAGAGTTCAAGAGTGCCAAATACTAAGTTGAGTAAGACCTGGATAGAAACGGTTCACTGAGTTCGAATATTACATAATCATTTATCATCTTAGGGGGAACTAATTTAGTAAAGCTAAGAAAGAAGAGGTAGATGGCCTTTCATTACGAATAAGGAACAGATGAGGAAATAGATACTACCAACTGGAAACTTGGAAGGAGTGATTGGGAAAAAGAGAACAGATGGTAAGAAGGAGTCAATGGTAGGATTACAACAGGGTCATTTTTGTGTGTCTGTGTGTACGTGTATGTATGTATGCATGTATGTACATATATATATGTATGTTTGGATTTTGAGAAGTTTGAGAATATATGTGGAGGAGATGGTCAGTAGAGAAAATGTTATATATTCAGGTAGAGCAGGTATAACTGACAGAAGATTATCCCTGTTAAGTAGGAAGTTGAGAGGTATTTTTTGGTAAAAGCGTGCATGCCTGTTTTCATGATGTGTTGCAAAATTGATCTGTATTATGATTATGAATTTGCTCACTTCAGCTGCCTATCACAATCAAAATATTTTTTCCATAGCCACCATTTCATGTGTGCATAACTAAATGTACAAAGTACTTATTGGTAAGTACATAATGAGCAAAACTTTATCACTGTGAAATGGCAAAATGGCAGCTTTTAAATTTCCATTTCAAATTATTTATTTCTATTTTATTTTCTCTATGGATATCTTCACTCTTTCCAGGAAATAATAATAAATACATGAAGGATAAGAATTTATATCTCAGTTTTAAATGATGATATTCATTTAAGTGTCAGTGGGTTATTTTTACTGTATTCTGGTGGCTTTTTTTCTTTATGACATGAACTTCATCTTGTAGTCCTGAAGTTTTGTTCGATTTCAATCATCAATGTTTGCTCAAACTTTGACTTGCATCTCTGCTTTGAAGTTGTATTCAAAGGGGGAATAGGTGTCTATGTATATTCCTTATAACAATTATAACAGTATTACCTAAAATATGTCTATTTGTTATTAAATATTTTTATAAGTAGCACTAAAGCTGGTTTCAGACATGAGTTTACTCATCAGTCAATTGATATGACTTCTCTTCCATATGTTAAGCCCAGCCATTTGTCTTCATACAACATTTTAATACAGAGCAATGGATTTAAGAATGGAACGAAGAATTGACTCTTGTGACCTAGGCACACTTTTGAACCCAAATATGTCAGTGTGAAATGTTAGGGAAATGTGAAGGGATTCTCTAGGAATACCATATATAAGTAATCATAAATGAAATGTCTGCAATGGTGCTAAACTTCTAAAATATAGCTCTTGGATATGTAGTTTTTCATTACTACTTTTGGTCAGATAAATAGAAGTTATTCTTGAGGAGATCAATGCAATAAAGACACTTTAAATAAGTGATCAGTATAAGGAAGTCTTAAAAAAAATGATTGTCTAAAGAAGTATGGAGTGACCAAGAGAGCAAGATAGGGGTTACCTTTAGGAGGGCATTTGGTATAATAATTGTCTCACTTTTCTTTCTAAGGAGTGAATAAAAACTAAACGTAATGTGAAATACAACTCTTCTCTCAAAGGTTTAGTATTTCACTCTGGGATCATTGTTTATGGTTATATTTGAAAATATGGAAAAGCCATACACTTGTGTTTTTTTTTAATATTTTTGTTTTATTTTTGACAACATAGATCATTGGTTTCCTCCTTTTCCTCAAGTAGCCATTTAGTCAGAAAATTAGTGGCTAGAAATAATAACATTTAGTCATTATTTCCTAATTAAAAAATGAATGACTGTGGAAATGGAGCATTCTCACCTCCTGCTCCGTCTCCTGCTCTGACATATACACAGGGATAGGGAAGAATATTTCATGGAAGGGCCTCATTTTCTACCCAACACAGGGTTCACCGGGACCACTGTATCAGCACTTTTGAACACACACATGTACCCACATGCAGAACCTCACTTCAGATCTTCACCGGACATTCTTTTTCCTTCCCTAGCTTTGAATTCCACATAAATTTTATGCACAAAAGCACTTTATATACAAAAATATATGTTATAAGGTTGACCTAATTATATGTCAAATACTGTACCATTTTCTTTCTACATAAGTAAATAATGCCTGTTTCTAAATGTGTACATCTAGATATCTTTGTAATCTCGTTAACATTATATTTTAAAGATGATTTTACTAAGCAAGGAAACATTTTAACTGGAACATGAAGATTTGAATTTTGACCTAGCTGATCCTGGAACTTTTTCCCTTGTGATTTCCAGCTCTGGGTTTATGTTAACAGTGCCTTTGCCTCATCCAAGATTACATAAATATCAACTTGTATTGTAGTGCATTTGTAGTTCTGTTTTTAATATGTGCTTTTTCAATTCATCTGGAAATTACTGTGGTAAAGTTAACTCTATCCTCCCCACTAGCCCACTTTAAGAATCCCAACTGTGACCTTTTTCTAAAAACTCCAACCAGCTCTTCTACGGAGCACGTTTTCTGCTTCATTGCTATGTAAGCAGAGGATATAGATTCTGCAGGGTCTCCAACTACATAAGGTCAAGGAAAGCTAGTACTTCTTTTTTGAAATATAGACATCATCCCCTCATTTTCCTATTTTTGAATAAATTTCTTTTATAACCTCAGTACCACTCGAAGGAGAATCTTTATTTTCTAGTAGTTGATTTGTTGATCCCACTCACAATTTCCTAAGGGTTGTTCATGAGCCAGTGGGTAGTAGTCTGTCGGAGGGAAGCAATTTGGGGGAGCTCTGTCGTGGATCTGCATCTCTCCTCACTGGCATCCACGGCAGCCCCGACTCCTTTCTGCTCTTTGGTGAGAAGTCGCACAAAAGATCGCTAAATTGGTCTCTCGAGTCAAGCTTTCACTGAGTCCTGGACAAAGTGACCCATTAGCTTAAGTGTATTTTTGTGGCTTTTTCCTGTGCGTGAAGGTCATGGTGGAGGGAAGGGATGGGGAGAAGCATCTGGAATCTTGACCAATGGAAACATAGCTGTTTCCATAGGTAACTCTTTAATCCGCTTGCTTTCTACTCGTCTTCCCAGTTCTTCTCATCCACAGGGGTGTTATGTTGAAAAAACCTTAACTGCCTGTAACCTGGCGATGTGTACTCAGAGCTGTGGGTTCCTTCTCTCCAGCTAAGCTCTCACAGTAGTCCTCCTCACCCTCAGACTTCTAGAAAGTCATAATAGCTTCCTTTTTTTAAAATAGATTTATTATTTATTTATTTTTGGCTGCATTGGGTCTTCATTGCTGCCCGCTGGCTCTTCTCTAGTTGCGGCGAGCGGGGGCTACTGTTGGTTGCGGAGCACGGGCTTGAGGCGCGCGGGCTTCAGTAGTTGTGGCGCATGGGCTTAGTTGCTCCAAAGCATGTGGGATCTCCCCGGATCAGGGCTCGAACCCTTGTCCCCCTGCATTGCCAGGCAGATTCTTAACCCCTGTGCCACCAGGGAAGTCCCCATCATAGCTTCTTGATGGCTCAGCTCCTTTTCTCCCATTCATTACACATTTACACTGCATTTTCAATGGGATTATGAAGAGTGCAAAGGGAGTCTTCTCTGAAAAGATTGCTGAGGTGTGAAGAAAGTGCCAAATCTACTTGCTTATAAAATTAGAATATAGAAAGATATTAAAATTGGAATTAAGGTATTTTCATCCAGCTACCTTGTTGAAAATTCAAATCAAGGCCACAGAAGAAACAAACTCCATTTCAGCCTTTGTTAGAGCAGCTTCCAACAAAGCTCACAGTTAAAGACCTTCTGACATCAGTCTAGCATAGCAGCAATATTCCAACTATCATATGATTTACAGACATGTAACTATTAAACTAGTTTCAAAAATGCAGATGAAGCAGTAATGGCTGACTCTTGCATACTAGTTTTAAAAGGGAACTGTACTTGGAGAAACAGGAAGCTTAGGCATGTTGAAGTGCCTTTTGCCTTCAGGATGACAAGGACTAGCTCTTTTACTTTTAGCAGCCACAGACTTTAGGGACTCTTAGGGGCCAGAAGCCTGAAACTTCAGAGAAGACACCACCTTTAGTCTCTTTTCAGTACCACAGAAGTGTGAAAATCCAGTTCCAAATCTGCCTTCTCTTTCTTCAGCCTGGGAGTCATTAATTAGGTGCTTATCCTAACACCTTACAACATACTTTCTGTATATGGTTTAATTCCCAAGCCATCAGCGTTGCCTTTTCTCATAGTTTTTCTAACTTCTCAAAACTTTTCTGTAAATGAGGCCATGTAGGCAAGTGCTCTCTCTATAACTTCACCTTCCATTCATAACAGAAACAGTATCCGTTGCTTCTGTTATGGTTTAATAGCTTTAATGTTACTGGCAGACTGCTTCCAGCCTTCTCCTAATCAATCAGGAGAGTCTAATTTTTTTCTCTATTTTTAACTATCTAGTTTTATTCCTTACATATGTTCCTAAAAAGGCCAGACCTTTTTTCACCCCTCTCTTCAGAATGGTTAAAACATATTGGCAACAAGAAAAACAATTATTAAAAATGTTTTAAAACACACAGATTATTTCCTTATTCTGCCTTACACACTGAAAATGCAAACTACTTAGAATACATGCTCCAGTCAAGTTGACTGTGCAGAGAAGAAACATTTACCTTTGATGCTGGTCTTCTTTGGAGCACACACTGAAATAATTTATGATAATTTATTGAGACCAAAATGCTCTCTTATAGTTATCATTATATACAAATAACTGATAAAATGGTTAGCTGCCATAAGGAAATTATTACAACCCACAAATAGTTCCAAAATAAGTGCATGTGCTAATTTGTAAATCTAAGGAAGTTCTTAATTTAAAATTTGAAGCCTGGAAAATATTTGCAAGGTTGTTATATTTTATTACATCCATAACACTGTTGACTTCATGTCATTTCTGTGCCTAGCTTACTAGGCTTTTGGAGACTAACTTTAAAATATGAAAATAAAAAACAAAAGGCCAGGGAGTTGAACTTTCTTCTCATGTTTATTACAAGTTTTACCAGGAGCCTGGGTCTCATTTATGTCACCATAGATTTATTTTACAAGTTTGGACTTGCACAAATGTGCCAGAATTTGAATGCCTTACACATTTTTTGAAAAGCAACTGTAATATGCGATGCACTGACCTTTTAGTATTCATTTTGATTGGTTAATGGTTATACCTTTACAGTTCAGTCAGATTGTAAACAAGGGGAAAAAACTGAATATATAAAGGTCAGGAAAGTTTAGTGACAAAACTTATGAAACTCTATGCTTTCCTATGACTAAAAATGATTAAAATTCATACATCTGCCTTCTAAACATATACTTAAGAAATAGAGGTCCTTAAAAGCGAATTCAAAATATAAATTACTGAATATTGTTTTCTTAATTTTGTTTTAAATAAACTCTGTTTGTACCTTTTTCAAAAAAGTCATATTTCTTCATTGAACATCTTTCAAATTATTATGTTTAAAGGTGAATGACATTGTGTTCACATAGAGTTACAATAATGACACTGGAAGTCCTCAAAGTTTATGTTTTTATTGTTATTTAACTTTGTTTATCTAGTTCCTAGAACGTGGTGGCTTAATAAATAAAAACTTCGTTTATCAAAATTGAAATCTCAAAGGAAAATATAAACGATATAAATAAGCATCCAAAGAGTGATAGAAACTGTTCATGCAATAAAACCTCAGTAATTCTTAGAACAGTCTTTCAGAAGTATCAGGCCTTCCATCTCACTCTGTACATAGTGGAAAAGAAAGTTCCCTTCAGCATAGAATCATTCTTAAGCTCAGCTAAGAAAAATGATAACTGAAAAAAGCTGAATATCACAACTGACGTGAGGAGTCAAGTCACATTGTTCAGGAGCACTCGTTGGTAGAAAATGTTTAGAAGAAGTCCCTTTTACTTGAAATTACACAGGAATGGAGAAAATGACATCCAAAAAGGAGAAGAAAGAAAAGAGTAAGCAGGAGTTGTGTTGTTCCAGAAGCCCAGGTGAGGAAGAGAAGCAGAGATTAGGTGTAGAAAGCAATCAACATTCTTGAGAGTGAGAAAGGGGAAAGGGGAAAATAAACGGTTCTGTAGAATGAGTAAGAATAGTCACATGCATGTCAGTATTATACAGATTCTGGAGAATCTGGCATAAGCAAACACACAGAGGGTCTCCACTGTATGCGTGAATCGTGTGCCAGTCTGGTGCCAAGGAAGAGAAAAAAACTGCTGCATTTCCCAGGATAACTCTGGAGATGAAGGGTGGTATAAGAAAATTGTAGAGACCATTACTCTAAGTGATACAGCTTCAGTGAAGTATTTTAAGAAGAAAAATAGCATAATAGTGGGAGACGAAAGTGGTCATTGCCTGACATGGCATCATAATTTCTGATGTATCTCCCAGTGATCCTGCATCCTAGCACCCGTGCCCTTGTGTGATCCCCTCTCCTTGAGTGTGGGCTGGACCTAATGCTTTGCTTCTAATGAACAAAATACAGCAATAGTAATTGGATTTTACTTCTGTGATTAGGCTACAAAAGCCTATGACTTGCATCTTGCCGACCCTCTTCCCCTCTTGCTGGCACTCTCTCCTGGCCTCTTGCTTGCTTGTGGTGGTAAAGGGAGCTGCCTTGTTGTGAGGTGCTTTATGGAGAAACTCACGTTTCAGGGAACCAAGTGAGTCCTCAGCCCAAGAACTCACAAGGAACTAAATCCTGCCAACAACCATGTGAGTGAACTTGGAAATGAATCCTTCCCTGTCAAGCCTTGAGATGGCTGCCTTCAAACAGCTGCCATCACACATACCCACACACATACATGCACTTGCATACACACTCACAGATGATCACACACACACACACACACACAGACACATACACACACATACACCTCCTTTCGGCACCCTACTGGTTCGGAGCTGTAATTGACAATATAGAAGGGGGCTCAGTGCCGGTAGATGGCTTAATTGGCAGTCTCCTCCCATTGTATTTCAGTGCAGTTTGAAGGGATAAGTCTTCTTTCCACCCAACCCTTAAGTAAAGTGGTTTAATCAGGTGGTCATATTCTTTTTCCTAATGCTTAGATAGAATTAGCCACACAGAGGGAATAGCAATATTATTTGAGAAAAGATTATGATTGAAGGAAGGGGAGATTTCATACTTCTAGGAAAGCCTGGGAGAACAACTAAACATTGATATGACTCTGAGTGCATGGAAGAGAGAGCGAAGACTCAGGAAGTAAGAGTAGCATTAAAGGAAAGCCAGTTTGCACGAAAAAATACAGTCCGCATACTGTCTCTGGCATATATATCCAAGAATACTACTTGTTTTATAAATGAAAATGTTAGCTTTTATAGTATGAAATTAAATTATATCAGGTAAAACAGTGAATTTTTTTTTTTAAGTTGCCAGGCTCTTTTTGTTGTTTAAATTATCTACTAATAGAACTGCTAAATAGGGCTCAATAACCAGAATCATACTTAACGGTGCTCAGGGTTCAATAGGTTAAAAGTTCCTATTCTTGAATCAGCAGACCAGAACTAAGCATCCAAGTACCAGGCATGGATCTGGAATAACAGATCCAGCGAAATAGGTTTCAGTGGTGCTCACCTGGTACAGGACCATGGGCAAAATGCCAAGTAAACACCGTGATAAAAGCACTGTGATGGACATTCAAAATTGGAAAGGATAAAGTTTTTATTGAACTGCAGAAGGTTTTCTCTATGGCCTAAAATTTTATGAGAATGAATTATTTATACAATAATAAAAAGCTATTTTTGTCATTTTAACATGGGAAAAACACAAATACCCCCAAGAGCACTGCAAAACAGTATCTTTGTGACAATATCCATCAGGCCAGGAAATTATTGGGCTAATTTGAGTCTCCAGCAAAATTTTCACTTTGTGATGGAACAAAACTGAATGCTTAAATACTAAGGTCTTCATACACCCATGCTCCATTTGATGGCTTCTTTACTACTCCAGGGAAAGGGATGTCCTTGAGATCAATCTTCTTCTCCTCTAATATTTATCTTTTTAAAAAATCTACTGAATATTGACTCAACTCTGTTCTACACTAGTCTTGTCTTTTCTCTGGGTCTTTTGATAATAGATGCTGGTATCCCTCTCTGTCATTCAGCAAATATTGTTTATTTGTTTGTTGTTTCTTCCTCCTTTAAGCTGAGTCTTATAAGTCAAAGTAAACTACTCACTCAGTACCACTTAGAGAGGGTGGTCAATAGTAACATTTCTGATAATTTCTCCGGTAACACCTATGTCATTACAGAGCTCTCTCCAGGGACATAAAGGTTTTATGTATCTCATACTTGAGTTACATTAGGCCAACTGACCTAAAATCAAGGTACATTGTCATATTCTAAGCTGCTTCTTCAGCACATGCTGGTTGAAATCTACTGCCCCTCCATTGCTCTGGCTGCATTTCTATATACCTGTAGGTCAGGTTCTCAAGGTGAGGCAGTAGGAATCCAAATCACATATACCCAAATGGTCATTATAATAACAAGACCTTTCTATTTTTATATTTTTGTAAGGGTTTAGAGTCCCATTAAAAAAACCTTTCTCTGGAACAGCGATTTAAAATTTTTATTGACCAGGTTTATTTTTAAGAAGCAATTTAGGGTAGTCCTTTGATTCCCAAGATAAGCATATAAACAAAGATAACATGACTTGGAATTATTCAGCTCTGCAAAAATTGCATGAAATGTATAACTTTATGACTATTAAGATGCTTTGGTGGAAAAAATTAAAGAAAGACTACATGATTAAAAATAAAGTATTAAAAACAAGTTGAGTGCCAGCTATGTTGTATGCATTAGAATAGGCCAACAGAACTATGGCAATTAGAAGCCAGATAAATTACAAAATTATAATTGTAAAAACAGAAAGCTAGGACAAAAAAAAAAGAACAAGAAAAACTAAAATCTACGGGTTGGAGAAACCTCCCATTGTGGGCTTGAGTATTGGCAATGTTTATTTCTGAGTGCCTTTTCTGATTGTGGCTGGGGGCTTAGAATTGGGCCTGGCCCAGCTTATCTGGAGGTAAAGTAAGCAATGGAACATGTGACTCATTTTCCCGATGGCATATTTGCTGAGTTCTTGTGCTGTATGCAAGAATGAGGGACTATGCCAGAAGATTCAAATGCCAGAAATCTTCCAGGATCTCATAGTGATTGAGAGATAAAATAATTGAAAGGGAGGGGGAATAACTCAAACACATGGACAGAGCCCACCCTTCCCAGATATTTTTCGGCTTTTAAAGTTGCATGGTGTAAGATGCTAAATAGCTAAGCTCAATATTTCTGAAAGTTAGAACCTAATATCCAACAGAATTTTAAGGCTAAGTAGAAACAGATTCATCCAGCTCTAAATCAGAATTCCAAGTGGTCCATATTTGAGAAACAGGGATGAACCAAAGGTGACAGAGTCTTACCAAGCTATCAATACAACCTACTCCTAACCATTTCAATCTCTAATTATATTCATATGGCCTACTCCTTATCTTATCCAAATAATAAGGGAAAGTGGGAGTATATTCTGTTGAACCTAACATCATCTGAGTACTTCATCATTCTTTTTTTTTTTAGCATCTTTATTGGAGTATCATTGCTTTACAATGGTGTATTAGTTTCTGCTTTATAACAGAGTGAATCAGCTATACATATACATATATCCCCATATTTCCTCCCTCTTGCGTCTCCCTCCCACCCTCCCTATCCCACCCCTCTAAGTGGTCACAAAGCACCTAGCTGATCTCCCTGTGCTATGCAGCTGCTTCCCACTAGCTATCTGTTTTACATGTGGTAGTGTATATATGTCCATGCCATTCTCTCACTTAGTCCCAGCTACCCTTCCCACTCCCTGTGTCCTCAAGTCCATTCTCTACGTCTGTGTCTTTATTCTTGTCCTGCCCCTAGGTTATTCAGAACCTTTTTCTTTTTGTTAGATTCCATATATATGTGTTAGCATACGGTATTTGTTTTTCTCTTTCTGATTTACTTCACTCTGTATGACAGACTCTAGGTCCATCAAGCTCACTACAAATAACACAATTTCATTTCTTTTTATGGCTGAGTGATATTCCATTGTATATATGTGCCACATCTTCTTTATCCATTCATCTGTCGATGGACACTTAGGTTGTTCCCATGTCCTGGCTATTGTAAATGGAGCTGCCATGAACATTGGGGTGCATGACTCTTTTTGAATTATGGTTTTCTCAGGGTATATGCCCAGTAGTGGGGTTTCTGGGTCATATGGTAGTTCTGTTTTTAGTTTTTTAAGGAAGCTCCGTCCTGTTCTCCATAGTGGCTGTATCAATTTACATTCCCACCAACAGTGCAAGAGGGTTCCCTTTTCTCCACACCCTCTCCAACATTTATTGTTTGTAGATTTTTTGATGATGGCCATTCTGACTGGTGTGAGGTGATACCTCACTGTAGTTTTGATTTGCATTTCTCTAATGATTAGTGATGTTGAGCATCCTTTCCTGTGTTTGTTGGCAATGTGTATATCTTCTTTGGAGAAATGTCTATTTAGGTCTTCTGGCCATTTTTGGATTAGGTTGTTTGTTTTTCTGATATTGAGCTGCATGTGCTACTTGTAAATTTTGGAGATTAATCCTTTGTCAGTTGCTTCATTTGCAAATATTTTCTCCCATTCTGAGGGTTGTCTTTTGGTCTTGTTTATGGTTTCCTTTGCTGTGCAAAAGCTTTTAAGTTTCATTAGGTCCCATTTGTTTATTTTTTTTTTTATTTCCATTTCTCTAGGAGCTGGGTCAAAAAGGATCTTGCTGTGATTTATGTCATAGAGTGTTCTGCCTATGTTTTCCTCTAAGAGTTTGATAGCATCTGGCCTTACATTTAGGTCTTTAGTCCATTTTAAATTTATTTTTGTGTATGGTGTTAGGGAGTGTTCTAATTTCATTCTTTTAGATGTAGCTGTCCAGTTTTCCCAGCACCACTTATTGAAGAGACTGTCTTTTCTCCATTGTATATTCTTGCCTCCCTTATCAAAAATAAGGTGACCATATGTGCATGGGTTTACCTCTGGGCTTTCTATCCTGTTCCATTGATCTATATTTCTGTTTTTGTGCTAATACCATACTGTCCTGATTACTGTAGCTTTGTAGTATAATCTGAAGTCTGGGAGCCTGATTCCTCCAGCTCCGTTTTTCTTTCTCAAGATGGCTTTTTCTATTCGGTGTCTTTTGTGTTTCCATACAAATTGTGAAATTTTTTGTTCTAGTTCTGTGAAAAATGCCATTGATAGTTTGATAAGGATTGCATTGAATCTGTAGATTGCTTTGGGTAGTATAGTCATTTTCACAATGTTGATTCTTCCAATCCAAGAACATGGTATATCTCTCCATCTGTTTGTATCATCTTTAATTTCTTTCATCAGTGCCTTATAGTTTTCTGCACACAGGTCTTTTGTCTCCTCTAGGTAGGTTTATTCCTAGGTATTTTATTCTTTTTGTTGCAATGGTAAATGGGAGTGTTTCCTTAATTTCTCTTTCAGATTTTTCATTGTTAGTGTATAGGAATGGAAGAGATTTCTGTGCATTAACTTTGTATCCTGCTACTTTACCAAATTCATTGATTAGCTCTAGTAGTTTTCTGGTAGCATCTTTAGGATTCTCTCTATATAGTATCATGTCATCTGCAAACAGTGACAGCTTTACTTCTTCTTTTCCAATTTGGATTCCTTTTATTTCTTTTTCTTCTCTGATTGCTCTGGCTAAAACTTCCAAAACTATGTTGAATAATCGTGGTGAGAGTGGACAACCTTGTCTTGTTCTTGATCTTAGAGGAAATGGTTTCAGTTTTTCACCATTGAGAATGACGTTGGCTATGGGTCATCATTCTTTTATATACAATGTCCAACATGAAACCAAAATAATGCCTAGATATGTGAAGTGGCAAATTAACACACACACACACACACACAAACCAGACAATAGGCACACATCCATAGATGATGCAGTTCTGAATTCATCTGATAAAAATTCAGAAGCACTGTTGCTAGTATGACAATAAAATAAAGGTAAATGGACAATATGAAAAAACTTTAGCAAGGAATTTGAAAAAATATGTAAAAATTCATATAGACATTCTAAGGTGAAAAGCACAATAATTGAACTTAACTGAATAGTTTAAGTTAGAGTAAATACAATAAAACACGAGAAAGGAGCCTGAAGAAAGAGCCACACAAAGAATCTAAACTGAAGCAAAGAGATTGGATAAAGCCGAACAAAGCATAAGAGACATGGGTCACAGTCAATATATTTGTATATACCCAAAATATACCTAATCTATCTGTAATTGGAGACCAGCAAAGACAAGTGAGACAGAATAGGAAAGAAACAATATTTGAAGAGCAATTGATCAAGAATTTTGTAAAGCCATAAAGGATATCAACCCACTTTTAAAAAGATCAACAAAATGTAAGCAACATGATACAAAGAAAGCTATAGTCCAACTGGCAGACCATAGTCAAACTCTTGAAGTAAGACAAAAGGAAAGTCTTAAAAGCAAGTAAAACAGCAAAAATAAGATTTTCAACAAAACTACAAAAACTAAAGGCAGTAGGATGACATCTTTAACATGCTGAGGGTGAAATTATGCCCATCTAAAATTCCATAACCAATGAAAATATACATAAAAATGAGGCATGATAAAATATATTTAGACAAATAAATATTGAGTGAATGTTTGACTAGCAGACCTGAACTGTAAGAAATACTTCAGTTCTTCAGGCTAAAGAAAAGTTACTCCATACAGAAGCATGAAACTAGAGGAAGCAATGAAGTTCATTGAAAAACAACCTTAAAATATTGGCAACAGAAGAAAATTTGATAATCTCAGTGAGCTCTGAATCTATTATAGAAACTATTTCTATAATTAACACATTTCTCACACACAAAAAAATCGCAGGACAGATGGATTATCTGGTAAATTCTTCCAAAAACTTAAGGAGTAAATAAGATGAATCTTACACAAGCACTTTCAGAAAATGTACACAAAAAACAAAACAAAACAAAACAAAACACTTCCCAGTTTGTTGTGGGAAGGCAGCAAATATTGATGCCAAAATCTAACAAAAATATTAAAACAAAAGGAACTTATAGGGAATATTTACCATGAAATATGTATGAGAAGTAGGCATAAATGTAATAACTATGTCTTTTGGAATTTATAATATATGTTGAAATAAAATGTATGACAACAAAGAATGAGAGTGACTAGATAATGTTGAACTGTTTTAAGGTTTTTTCATTGTTGGAGAAGTGGTTAAAATACTATTTGAGGTGTAATAAATCTGTAATAATATATTATAAATATTTTAATTACAATCCTTGGGTATTCAAAAAGGTATAACAGGTATTCTAATAAGCTGAAAAAATTAAAATAAATGATTCATCTAAAAGTGGAAAGAAAGGGAAAATAAAAAATAATGAAATAGTACAATATGAAAACAAAAGAGTCATATCCAAAATTTGTAAAGAACTCTTAGATATCAATTAGAAAAATACAGATAATCTATTTTTTTCCCATGGTTAAGTGACTTGAAAAGACACTTTATATTAGAGGATACCAAAAAAAACCCAAATCATATGAAAATCATTAATCATTGGTAAAATGCAAATTAAAATGATGCTAAAATACCACTGCACTCTCACAGAATACCTAAGATTAAAACGACCAGTAATACCAAGTGTTGCAGAAGCTGTGAAATAACTGTGACTCTCATATATTACTGGTAGGAATGTAAATCTGAGCAACTATATTGAAAAGCTGTTTGGCAGTATCTACTAAGGCTAAATATTTATATACCCTATGACCCAACAATTCCACTCCTGGATATTTACTCAAGATCAATGAATGCTTAAATCCATCAAAAGACATGCACAAGAATACTTGATCAACATTATTTATCATAGCCCCAAATTAGAAACAGATGAATTGTCCAATTACATCAACATAAATCAACAAATTGTTGCTAATTCGTAAAATGGAACACCTATATTGCAACTGACAGGATTCAGGATACACTACCAAAACTATGTCACCCTGGCAGAAAGAAATTTGAGATACGTCAGGTACAGGAAGTATTTTCTGACCTTTCCGTGAAGCAGGTCATAAAACCCTCATATGAGAGGTTCCCTCCTTGTACCCCAGGAAAGGAACATTCTTATCTCCAAATAGGAGTGAGGGACGCCAAGGGGAGTCTGAATGCCCAAGCCTTGCTATTTTCCCCAGTTTACTACATTTACCCCATTTCCTTTTTTGTCCTATCGAATTTTCTCTCTTTTTGTCCTATCGATTTTTCTCTCTTTTTGTCCTATCACTATTTTCCAGTCCTCATCATGCCTAGTATAAAAATGCTTAGCTTTAACCGCTTCTTCCTAACGAAGGCTACTGAGTCATGTAAAACTTCTATTTAAAAAATTTGTATGTTTTTCTGTTGTTAATCTGTTTTTTGTTACAGGGGCTCTAGCTGAGAATTTAGAAGGAAATGGTATTTTTCCTCCCCTGCACAATAATAAAGAATGAACTACTGGTACACCTAAGAATGTGATGAATGTTTAAAACATAATGTTGAATAAAAACAGCCATATGCAACAGGTTATATACTGCATGACACTATTTCTGTGAAATTCATTAACAGGCAAAATGAATCTAAGTGAGTTGAGGTCAGAATAGGAGTTATTTTTTGATTGCAGTTATTGACTCTGATGACAATGATATTTCTGGGGTCCTTGTGATATGTTTTTAATCTGAGTTGTATTTTTGTGTGTGGACCTATGGGGGAACTCATTGAGCTGTATATTTAAGAGCTATACACTCTATTAAGAGTAAATTATACATTAATATTAAGAAGGAGGAAAATAAATAATAAATAAAGCTAGTTTGGTTTAACAGATACCTATCTCTATGGCGTAATGATTACACATTTAGGTATATAACCAGCAGATATGACTGGCTCTTTATACCAAAAGACATTTAAAATTTTTTCATACCAATGCTTTTTTATGTCCAGACACACGAAACTGTAGGATTGCCCACCAACAGAAGAATGAAAAGTTATGCTTCACTGATACAATAGAATAAAATACAGCAATTAAATGAATAAACTGCTGCTACACCTATAGTGTCACAGACTGTGCTTAAGTTCATATAAAGTTCCTCAGAAAAAAGGTGAATCTGTGGTGAAGGAAGTCAAACTTGCATTATCTTTGGGAGAAGAAAATGACTGAGGCATAAAAGAGGCTTCTGGGATGATGGTAGTGTTGTGTGTCATGATTGTGGTGGTCACGTGGCTGAGGTCAGGTTGAAACATTCTTGGAGTTGTACATTTATCATTTATGCACTTTTTAGTATGTAATTTTGTGTTCAGTTGTTAGGACTATGGTAATAAGGTACCACAGACTGGGTGGCTTCAAAAAAATTATTGTGTCAGTGTTCTACAGGTGAGAAATCTGAATTCCAGATGTCAGCAAGGTTGGTTCCTTCTGAGGGCCATGAGGGCTATCTGTTATATGGCTCTCTCCTAGCTGCCAGTGGTTTTCTGGCAATCCTTCATACGCCTTGGCTTGTAGGTGTATCAGTCCAATCCTTTACCTTCATGGAATTCTCCTTCTCTCTTCATACAGCCTTCATTCTGAACATGTCTGTCTCTGTGTTCAAATTTCCCCTTTTTATAAGGACACTAATCATATTAGATTAGGGCCCACCCAAATTACCTCATTTTACCTTGATTACCTCTGTGAAGATCCTATTTCTAAATAAGGTCACATTCTGAGGTACTAGGGGTTTGGGCTTCAAAATATATTTTTACAGAAACACAATTTAACCCATAGTAAATGTATACTTTTAAAAAAAAAATTAAATCTAGCAGAAAAAGGAGTGCAAGAATAGAATTGAAATGAATATCAAGGAGGACTGCAATAAGCCTTGATGATGTAAGACCTATTTCTAAACCAAATGTTAGAATGGCTTGAAACATGTTAGAATTGAAAACTCTGGAGTTTTAAGACACATTTAGGATCTTTCACCCTCTTCATTTTTCAGCTGAAACATTTAGGCTTAGCAAGATTAAATGATATAAGTTCATGCATGTAAATAGTTAATGGGAATTTGGCCTAGAATACCCACCTACTCCCTCCCCAAGACAACCACAGCCTCAAATTTTAACAATTTTTCTCAAATTACTTCTAGAATATTAGTAAAATCACATTCCCTTAATCCTCTTTTGGCATATCTCTGTCCATATTTTTATAGTTTATGTAAAGAAAGCTAGATTAAGGGAACTTCATTGCAAAGGTGAAAACCAGAATGACATTTATGAAGATAGAACTCTCGTAACCATCTGGCATACACAAGAGTATCATACTAAATGGGATCAGAATGAGTTCCTTTTGGAAGTAAACCTTTCATAGACTGGGAAACTTTAGGGGAATCTTTCCTAGAATGTTTTAATAGAACGTTGGGGAATGAATTCTGCACAGCTGGCCAATGAAGGCAATCTAGATTGGTTACCAAAACCAGGTTTTAAATGGATTTGCAATCCTCCACAGTTCTTTGTAAAAGACAGTGGAAATTGTGATGAATTAACAAATAAAAATCTTTTCTAATCAGGGAGCCCTTACATTGGCAACGCATCGTGATTAACATCATCCTTCTTTCCTCCTTCCTTTTCTTTCTTTCTTTTTTATTTTCTTTCTCTGACATCAGTCTTATGCAGATAAATGATTAAAGGACTATGATTAAAACACATAACAGTTGAATGATATAAATCTTCTAGTCTTGTCAGAAACACATTAAGGCAATAAAAAAGAAATGGTAAGGAAAAATCTAGGTTAATGATGGAAAGGGCTAATTTTTGTATACCATGTAAAAATGACCTGGTCTTCCTGTCAGAGCAGATAACTAAGATGCTGGTACTGACAGTTCTGTTCTTTATGACTAAACCAGGTGAGGGAACATTTATCAGGTAGGTTGAGGGAAGAAAACCATTCACCTGCTAACACATGTAAAATTAATACTATCTACATCATTAACTAGGAAATGCACATAAAACTACCTTTATGATATGGTAGAGTGTGGTGAATAGAAGCCTGATTCACCAGATGATATTGAGTTGTGTTGAATTCATCTTCAATCAATCCCTCTATGCTTTGGAATGCTTTCACTTATTTTCCTCAGGAGCAGTAGACGTTCAGTCTGGGTCTATCCTTGATTTTAGAAATTCAGTTGCTGGGCTCCGTAATGTCAGGAAGATGGTACGGGATAACTAGGCAAATAGTTAAACATGTTCTCAACAGTAAGTTACTTGTACCTTTAATTGCTGTGACATCTATACCAGGCAGAGGCAGTTTCCTGAAGTGATCCAGGGCGCAAGTAACTGCACATTTGGGGCAAATTTCCATGGGAGTCTGTGTCACTTTGGTGGATATTTAAATACTCCCCATGCATATGAAGACCTAGTTAAAGAGATACAGGCTTTTGACATGTTAAGAGAATGACTTCACAATGATAAACCACACCATGAACAATATAAATGTATTGTGTACCTCACGAATGCAAAATAATAAAATTATTTAATATCTGATCATTCTTGTTTAGAATGCCCTTTAATTTCAATCATAGATGAACCTGGGTCAGCTAGAAACCTGGATGACAGTTTCTGTCCTATAATATTGGTGGGTGACAATATGTATATGTGACTTTGTGTGTGTGTGTGTGTGTGCGTGTGTTGGTGAATGTGCAGTGATCTAGAAAATTAAGAAATTAGCTTTGAAGTAGTGGCATCAAGAAAATAATTTTCCCACTTAAAAAAATTTTCAGTGGTATAATTGTTATACATCATGTCCCCCCCCAATAAAATGTTTGACTCTGAGGATTTCACATTGCACATCTAGTTATTCCACTGAACAGGTGGTGGGCTTTTAGTTTACTTATAACCTCCACTTTTCTTCTTCCCTTCTTCTCCTCCTGCTTCAGGGTCATTTTACATTACTTACCTCCCCAAATGTCCTTGTATCTTCCCTTACCCCTCTGATTGCTCTTCTGGACCCATCCAGCTGACTTGGCATGGATGCTTTCATAGACGTCTCCAACAGTAACTCTGGGGTTGTCTTGTAAGAAAGGTTGTTTTGCTTTTTCACCAGTTCTCTTCGGGTCCTTGGAGCGTTTTGACATAGACATTTCACAAAAGCCATCTGATAATTGAGAATGTTTGGCATGCACACTTCCTCTTTAGGGCCAAAAATTTTCCTGAGTCTTATTTGAGGTTATGTCCCTGTTTCCTTTTATTCCTGCACTTAACTCACCAGCTTTTAGTTTTAACTATCCTGTGAGGTCTAGTTTAGAGTTTGGACTAGGGCACATTAATTATAAACTTATCTGGTAACTTTTGTTATGGCAGCTCAGAAAATGGAACTGGTCACATTTTGAGTTGGAGGTAAGGATCAGGCATAGTGGAAGGGAGATATGCAGAATTTTCATAGGGGAAAAAGAATAGATGACTTCTTTGCAGTTTAAGAGGCCAGAGAATGAATGTAGTAAGCCTTTCCTAAGTTCAGTATTCTATTTACAAAATCACAAGACTTTTATAAATTACCAGACTGCATTGCATAAACCAAATGTCACAGAACAGTGACCTTTCAAATTACCAGCACAACAGAAGCTGAGATCAGAAAGCTCAAAGTTAAAGCAAACACTGACAAGAAATCCGACAGAAATGACTTCCGTGTCTGGTCAACTTAACATAACATGACATATTGTAAAATGTGTTTGGCTTTTTAGGTAGAATAGCCTATAAAGGTTTAACTGCTTTTGAAAATATAATCTTTAATATAATCTGGAGATTTGTGGTATTTAGGTTATGTGGATAAAATATTTTCTAAGTCTGAAAGAGAGTGGAAAAGTTTACTATAAGAAAAACATTTAAAAGATGAAAAAGTTTAAGTGATGAAGGTGAAAATAGGGAGGAGTGGGTTGGGGTATAGATGGGAACAGAATTGGAGGTTTGAGGAAAGGGAAGTTAAATTGCAAGAAAAAATGAGAGCAGTTATATAAAGAGTTTTTTTTATAAAAAGGTCTAATCTAAATATGTTATTACAAAGATAAATTTAAAAAATACGTCAGAAGGAATTTTGAATCAGAGTTCCAATTTTTAAATGTTATAAGCTTCTGTTGTTTTCCTATTTCCCATACATTTCTTTATAGGTTTTACTTGAATTGTATGAAAGTACAGATACCAATTTGTTTATAATGAAATTAAATTCATATATATGTATATGTTAACATGTATTTATACATAGAGAATTTTTTGTTCTATACTTAAGATATATTCTTTAGAGATATTTTATTAATGATGAAATGAAAGCACAATTTTTTCTACGCCTTCATTTTTCTGGTTTGAAATTTTCTGTCAATATTTGAATTTTTACCACCCAACATATATACCCATCAATAACACAAAATTGTAAAACAGAATCTTTTACCATGTCTGTGTTTGAATAGATGACTAGAACATATGATGACTAATATGTTCTAAACACATATTTACTTCTTGTATATCTGTGTAAATGATTGTAAATGGATGGAGAAAATATTTTAGAGATGTATCATTATATGTCGGATTTTGAAGCACATTCCATTGCTCTCATGTGTGAAGATTGTTGAATGTGGTGAATATGTTTCTCTTTCACAGCAAACATGTGTATGTAAGCCATCTATAGCGAGATTTTATTCTAAGTGTTTGAAAGGCTATTGCAACCGTGGGATAGTGCCAGACAGTTAGTAAAAGGCAAATTGAGTCTGTTGAGAGATTAATTCACCAGCTGAAAGAAATACATTTGCCTCAGAGTCATCAGATATTCTACCCACCAAATTCATCCTCCGAGATAGCATCCCTAATGAGCTTCCTAAACCAATTAAACATAAGCAGGAAGCATCAGTCATCAAAACTATTTTCAGCTAATCAGCTGACTGCACAAATTGCATGGCATTGAGGAAAAAAGGAACACTCTAAAAGTTGTTGAATTTTTTTCTACTCTGTCCTTACTTTGTAGGCTTCTCAATTTTATGGATGCAGTGTCTTGCACAGAACACTGTAAATGAGTGCAGTGCTTTATAGTATATAAAGTGCTTTCCTTTGGATTATTATTCAATAGAATAAAATGAGCTTTAATGGGCTTAAGTGATTTGCTTAAAGGCACACAATTAATGTGTGGCTGGGACTCAAAATCATGCCCTTTCTTATGTTGTAATAGTTCTATAAATATGTAGGTATTGATCGACTTTCTACCCTCCATGACAGGGGAAGTATTCAAAGTGCCATCATCTTTACATATGGACAGACTCAGAGCCAAGGCAGGATGAGGGTGGAGGGAGACATTTTTATTCTGATATGGGTTCCCTCCTTCAAAGACAGAATTAAGTTAGTGATATCATGTCATATTGTTTATAATGATAATAGTGATAAAGAAGAGAACATAAAACAAGCATAAGCAAAATTATAAACATATAAATTCACACAATTTCTGTGAGAAAAACAAATTGCTCTGCAGTGTAATTTGGGTGCTGGGGGGTGCTGCTTTAGATATAATTTTTTTTTTAAATCAGTATATTTTATGGGACCTTGACTGGAGGCTAAATTTGAACTTTTCATTATGGACTCATTTCCAAAGTATGTCAATGGTTGTTCTGTGAGGGGAGGGGCTAATTTGCTTATGTTAATTTGGAAAATGTAAGGTGAATCTCAACTAAACAAGATTACTTACTGTAAGATTCCCCATGAGCCTTTAGTTCCTAGATCTCAAGAAGGGGACATAGTATGAATTTCCCAAACATTTCATCCCAGGACTTCTTTCTGTGACTCATCTATCCAGACTGATATTTCTCTGCTGGATACATGTTGAAACCAGTATAGAGTCACAAAAAGCACTAAGGCAGAGAAATGACATGGTGAAAATACTGATTTGAGGAAAATAATATGGTGGTACTAGGCAGGAGAGACCAATGTCCCCCACAGTGAGGGAGTTGGGGAGATAAGTTGTAATGATACCTGAATAATGGAGGTGAATTGTTCTATTTTAAGATGCAAAGTAGTAGAGTACATTTTATATCTAACTACTGCTTACTGGTGAGCTAAAGAGTAACAAGGGCTGCAAATAAAGACTTGAGTGTGCTCTGTATACAGGTGAGAGCACAACCTGTTAGGATGGGTTCCCAGAAAGAGACTAAAAAGAAAGAGCAGGGGATTTACATTATTCACTGAAACATTTTTACTGTTTTGGAAGTGAGGGGAAAGATGATCAAGCTAAGAAGAAATCAGAACAGTTTAGTCCCAAAGAACTGGGATTTTGAATAAGGGTCTTACTGCAAAAAGCTCATTGTTTTTGTTGATTAGAAATTTATTGGGAATTTTCACAAATTAAGTTTTAGTATAGTTGTGAGAATGAAAATGAACATTTGTGGATGTATGATGATTGAGAAGTAAGAAAGGGAGCATTTAAAGCAGAATCTTCAAGCAGAGGAGATGATGACTCTACCAGAGAGAGATGGGATCACTGGGGACCTGGAAGCATGGATCAGGTGGGATCGTGGATATATTTGGACAAGCTGATCATTCGTGAAATTCCTTTTGCCATGTAATGCAATGGATGTGACAGTGACATATTCACAGTCCCAGGGATTTGAGTAAGAAGTCTTGGGGCCCATTTTATAATCCTGCTGCACCACAGATAGTTTAAATTAAAATATGGTTTTATATAGTTTTATTTCTTAAAGATATGAGTTTGTGTGCCTTAGATGTTTCTTGGAGTGTCACTGAAGTGATGGAGAAGATAAAAATAGTAAATATATTAATTTTTTAAAAAAATATTTTTTTCTCTAGTGTCATCTATTATTTTTACAAGTCACTATAAATTAATGAATCATTCTCTGATAATTAATGCATTTAATTACTTTCAACCAAAACCAGTTACCTAAAACAGTAAGTTTTGTTTTACCTGTGCTATCTTTTTTTTTGCATTTCTGAGTTCAAATTCACTGAGCTGGATCTTCGTGACTTATACATTGTTCGTGCTGCTTGTGAGATTCTTTCTTGTTCTGATCAAGGTCCCAGTAAAATATTGGAAGAATACTTAGGAAGGTAAAGGGGAAATAAAGTTGAAATGGGAAAATGTTGGGAAAAAGTGTCAGTGACAAAAGGAATAACACATCATCAGAGAGTTTGGCTTTTATTGTACTTGTCAGATACGACTTTGAAAAATTTTAATGTAAATCATGTAATTGAATTCTTTATCAAATTATTTTTCAATTATTGTGTTCTGAGTGTTTAAGCCATATTGCAATAGACTATATAACAAAGATAATAATTAGCAAAATATATTAATTTTTAATGTGGCAACACCATGCAGTATAGTTTAGGTATTCTTCTCATAATAAGAACAATGATCCAGGTATATTATTGTCTTTATTTTAGTTATGAAAGAGCTGAGTTATTCAGGGACTTGCCCAAAGTCCAATGTCATATGGTTAATATATGTCAGAATCAGGATTTAACTCTTGGTATGTTGGACCTCTGAGTCCCAGCCCTTTATGATTATGTTAAATAACAAATGGTATTATTTTATTAAAAATTTATAAAACATTTTAATATAATTTTTATAATATAATGACATTTATTTTTCCTTTCCTTTGTCAGATTTTTGAATTTTTATATGCTTTGTTACATATCTGTATTTCCCCATTGCCATACCCCACTACAGGAAGTAGCATACATATCAGTGCATTAAACACAATAAGAAGCTTGGTTTAACTTAATCCCAAATTCATTTGACCATGGAAGAAGCCTTCTTTTAAAATTTAACACCTATTAACACTTGGGAAATGCTGATCAATAGAAATAAATCCTGACCAGAATTTTTAAATTATTGTCAAATTGTTTTAACATTTCATTTTTGTCAAGGAAAATAAATTTTAAGAAAATACATTTCAGAATTCATGACCTAATTTTATTTTTAATTTTGAAAGTTTATCAATTGTCAAAGTCCAGGTGCTTAATCGTAGTGTTCTTTATATGCTAAACATATTTGTCTTACGTGTACCGAGGATGGATTGCTCTTTATTTTTTCAGTATACAATGCCATCGTTGAGCTGTGTGTTTGATTATTGTCTGCTAATTAATACTGTTATCTGGAAAATCTGTAAGATATAACAACCCTAATACTTTCATAAAACACCCTGAAATTTTGAATGCCCATTAACTGTTCAGCTGCAATATATTTCATTCACAATATGGTAGGGCCCTCTAGTGCTCACGCTTGGTCACATGTCCTCCAAAACTGCCTTAGAGGGGTAAATGTCACATATTCGATCATTTTACTCAGTCTTGGCTTTAAGTGAAATAGTCTATTATTCATAACATCACCTTTTGGAAAAGGAGTTTAGGCATGTCCAATATTATTCAAAAATATTATTTTCCCCATGCTATAGGGGGAAATGTCTAGTCCATCTATTTTGCTCATAAAAGTAAATGAAATACTTGAGAACCAAGAACAAGAAGTTGGTTAAATTTCTTAAGTAATTCGTATAAATGGACGTAGAACCTAAGTCTTTTGTTCTAAGGTTCAGTTCTGTGCCATGTACATTGATCTAAGTATTTAATCCATGAAGTTTAAATAAAACTATAAATGTACATGTCCAAAATTCTATATTCCTTTCACTGAATCTTTTCTGGAAGAATAGCATTCTTCTTTTGGGGAAATTTTGGACTGTTGGTTTACAAAACAGTACAATATTATCAGCCAATACACTGCAGAGGGGGTCGTGTTGTATTGGAGTTTGATTTACCCTGCTTAAACAGCGGATTCTCTAACCAAAGTATCCATGAGCAAGAAGATCTGGTTTTATTTGTTTTCCAAAGCTGTATCACAGAGCTAATAGGCAGACTGGAGCTCTTTACAGCTGTAAGATCTTGCCCATTATTTATTATTATTTCAGTAGTTTTTAATCTTTCTTGCATACTTGACATGGTAAGGTGTCTACATCAAAACAGTGGATCCCTGTAAGAAAATAGTTCTAATTTCTACATATTGTTGAATAGCATCCTTAAATGATTTGAATTTTCTATTAATAGATGTGTTTGGTATCCATATTTAGCTGTTACAGGGTAGGTCACCCAAACCCAGCAAGTGGGAACTTGACATGGGCAGTGGTGGCGACATGGCTGAGCCGGTCAGCGGAGACTGTGATGATGAAGATGGTTGCAGGGGATCAGGAAGTGGAGAAGTCAAGAGGACACTAAAAATCACAGACTGTAAGTGTATGATTCTAACACCACTCCTGAAGGATTGATTTGGAGATATAATTAAGGAAAATTATTATTATGAATATAAAGAAATAATGGTAGTGAATTCAGAAAAATGCAAGAGGAATTGGAAGTGAAAGTAAACCCATTTTTTTAAGATATTCAGGACATGCGTTCTTGGGGTTTTTGTTTCTTTTTAACTAATGACTTTAAATGGAAATGATATTTTTCTGTGAAAAACCAGTGAATGACCATCAGTTCTGAGAATTCATAGTTTTAAAGTGGGATAGTCTGTAGGGCGTGAAATAGCTAGTATGGTGGGCGGTAAATGTATCTTGGTGAAACCAGGATGTGTGAACCCTACTAAATACTAACATTCTGCAATTTTATTATCTTATCATGCCATTAGATAAATTTTATTAGGTTTTCATGTTCAAATTACAAAGAAACTGGCTAAATATATGGTTAGTTATGGTGAGAAACTACTTGGGTTTAACTCCTATGAATTGGTTCTTCCAAAAAAGATCTCACCAATTATTCACATTGTTTTGATCATGTGGGTTTAAAAACCATTTCTGGTATTGCTGGACTGGTCATTATTACAAATGATAAAACTACCAAATAACAATAACCAAAAAAATCACCAGATGAAGTTCCTTTCCTTGTCTTCACATACAAAATGAGAAAGGTAAGCTCTTCATTGTTATGTGCATGTATATGTTCACACAGGCAAGACAACCAAAGTTATCAACTGAGAAAGAAGTGTGAAAGTTAAGGTACCCAGAGCAACTAACTTTCAACTATTCACTTAATTCAGGTTATACCAAAGGGTATTACTTTATAAAGTGATCTTCTGGACCTGTGCATCCCTATCTGGAGGCTGGCCTGATAGTGTCCCTCTAAATCACAAAGGGATGCTTTGGACCTGTTAGAAATGTCTTTTCCTCACTTTGGTGGGAGAAGAATTCATTTACTTTTCAGTTCTCTTGTAGTAAATTTAGAACACTACCAACACTTCAAGCATCAATACCCCATTCCTTCTAGGATCTTGTTTTGTAAGGCAAATATATTGGTTAAAGGAATGGAAGCTGAAAGAGGTACAAAATCAAGACAATATAAAGGTACATGTTTTCCTGTTAGAAACAGTAATAAATTTAACATAGAAAGTAAATAGATGGGGTTTAGTACACTGGAGTAGCAATTGAACAAAGGACCACAAAATTCTTTGATGTATTAACACAATTTTTTAGTGAAGATTACACATCTTCTACTCATGTAGGAGCAGTAGGGATATGTGTTCTTGTTATTGGTACTAATATCATTTATCAGATTGACTTCTCTTGTTTTTCTACCTTTTGTTGTTTAGGCCAAAAAAAAAAAGGAAGACAAAGCAAATGAAATAAGGTTTTCATTAGGAAAAGAATATTTTTACTAAGAGTTAAAATGCCCTCCATCGTATTTTGCAATTATGATACATATCTATTAGGATAATATTAAATAATCTTTCATTTTCACTTGATCTTGAGTATTTATATGTACCATAATTTCCTTGCCATTTGAATATTAGTAGGGTTTTAAGGCATTAAATATTATTATGCAAAATAGCTTAGGTTAAAATTTTTTCTATAAATTGCATGCGTGTTTGTGTGTGTGTGTGTGTGTGTAGAATTAGCATTTTAATAGGGATTTTTCACTCCTGAAGTTATTTATAAGCTCAAGAACTTGCTATGCATTAATAGATAACTCTTTTTGGCTTATTTCACAAGAGGAGTAGAGACAGTGGAGGATATTCAACTACTAATAGTTTTCTTACAAAACCATGCTTGTCAAGGTGGCAAGAATGAATTTTTTACTTTAAAACCGTGTTTTCAATTACTACTGAAATAGACAGGTATGGTACAAGCAACTATCCATCAGAATTGGGGAAATGTAAGAAATAGATGGTTTTCAGCAACTCCAGGCAAACATTAAAAAAAAATCCACATCTGCTATAAGTGGGTTGCCTATCATGTTTCTAAGGGTTTATAGCTGTCGCCTTTCAATTTTTAATAAGTGGTTAGGAACCCACTGTGGATAGCCTGCTGAAATAAAGAGGCACACGGCAAGTAGCAAGGCGTAGGTCACATTTCTATTTTTATAAAGCACTGTAATAGTTTACCTGTGTTTGGCTGGTTAGGTATATTGCTAAAGCATTTTATGATATAGTTTTAGGTGGTCTTAATCACTTAAAAATATTGTGCTCTAGAAAGTTTATCAAGGTGTCATTTGTGTTAAGAATTTGAAATGCACCATTATTTCTTCCTTACACTTATGTTTATTCTTTATAAAATACAATATAAGTAGAACATAGTTCATTTGTCACTTCAAAATGTCTGATTAAAAATAGTTATACATGTATGTTTTTATTTATACCTATATATAGTTACAAGGAGTAATAGTAATACTGTGTCTTGTAAATTTAATGATTTTGCTCCATTTATGCAAATGTTCAAAGCTGATAAATATCTTACTAACCAACACTTGAACTGATTTTCTGTTTCTGTTTTGGTTAATGTTTATTTCAGACAAGAGGGATTTATATATTTCAGTGTGCAATGTTTTACCACCAAAATATTTATGTACCTCTTAGGTATCATTTTGTTTTCATCAGTGATGTTATCAAATGATTTACAAATATTTAGCTTTTAAAACTATCTCTATTTATATCATACATGTTGGCTATGATTAAATGTGAACTGATGTATTTATAATAAAAAAAATCTATGCTATGTAGTGTTCACTCTTAGGAAACTGAAAATACTTTCTTATTTTAGTAGAGTGGTTTAAAAATCCTAATATTACAGAAATTTTTTTCTATGTTTTTATTGCATCGAATTTGGCTCATAAATGTAGGTATGGTTATTTCACTAGTACCTTGGAATAGCAGGGTTGGAATGGCTTTGAACTTTCATTTCCCCTCATCTTGGACACTTGCCATCCTTTCAAAGTAGCTAAGGGATGGTAGGTTTTAAACGCCAGTGGAAGAAACAAGTTCTGTTCTTGTAGCCATGCAGAGCAAAACTACTCTCACTACCATCAATACTTTTTCAACTATTTGACTATTCTAATATCCCCAAATTCTGTTATTTTCAACTGTTATAAAACAAACCACAGTGCCACTAAAGACAGGCCATAGCAATACTATCCACGTGTAGCTTTGAAAATCTGCAGTAACACTGCTTGCAATTCTTATGTGATGTTATAATTTAAATTGCAGTAACTCCGATTTTAACAAAAACAAAGAATATATAATCCATGATCAAATTTATTTTGATAAGATGGTTCACAGTAATAATCTCAGACAAAATGAATTTGATCACAAGTTTGTTCAGACACCACATGTTCAAAAATAGTGGGGTGATTTTAAGTCTTCAGATCGTGTGAGATAATCTCTGTCCATTGTCATATTCATCATTGATTGTACAATACTATGTAGCATTTTAGCAGTTTTAAAAATAATTTTATTTTAACGGAGAAGCCTGTAAATGACAACACAGGTTGTTGAGAATGTGTTCAAATGACTTTTTCCGATAGTGCTATCAACATACCTCTGCAGAGCAGTCATGAAATAGGTCCCAATGCAGCACTCTGAACCCTATGCCCTCCTGAATTGCCATCTGGAATGCATGCTAGGAGGCCCCTGAAAGTCTTTCCTGAAAGACACTGAAAGTCTTTCCTGGGAAGGGCTGTTTACCATTCATTTCTTCTTATCTCCCGGGCTGCTCTTCCTCTTTTACAGGTTCTCATCACCATCTCAAATTCTAAATATTTGAGAAAGCCAGGACTCAGTCTCAAACTTTTATCATCTCTATTCGCAACTACTTTCTGTCCCACAAGCCACTTACTGCACTCTAATAGCAATAAGAATATGGTAGATAGCCTTTTCCAGCTATAAAGAATTCTCCTATGTGTTACAGCAGGGAGTAAGCTGATGAGAACAGAGAGTATTCAATGTAAATGAGATTTATTTGGAAATAAAAGGATAATACATTGGAATATTAAGTCACTAGATCTAGAAAGAACTTTTGGTTGATCTTTGATAGACTAAAATAAATAGAACTATTGTTTATATTGTGCTTTGGATTTGTCACTTAGTAACTAACCTTAGATCAGCCTCTAACAAATGTATCTACAGCGTGATACTAACAGTGACCTTGGAAGAGAACAATGTATTCCATGTGCATAGTAAAATGAAAATGATACTTTGTTATCCACTGAAAAATAAAGGGTGCTGATTTATTTAATAATGCAGGATTATAGAGCAAGTGGATATTCTTGGCGTCCTCAAACTTATTTTCACCATAAATCACCTTTATTTCAAAATCTCAGCTAGACATGGAGGTTAAGGGAGAACTCAAAAAAAAAAAATATATATATACTACAAGTTGCATTTTCTTTAGATAATGAAATCTTTATTTATTTTCCAGAACTACTAAAACTATGTAATTATTCATTTTGTACAAATCATTTTGTAATAGTTTATATTCTCTAGTTGGTGATTTTTTCTTCCCAACATAAATTATGTAAAACATATAAGGCAAGCATGTAATATTTGTTTACATTAATAACAGTTCCAAATATGTATATTAAAGTATGTGTACTATTTCTAAAACTCAAGTTCCATCCAATTTGATTAAAATAAAATGTATTCAGTTTATTTTGCTAAGTGTTGATAAATAGACCATTAATAAATTATCCCAAATATAAGAAACTGTACTGAAAATAACTAAACAGCTATCATTACTTTATTCAGTTAAGCTAAAAATAAATCATCTTTATAAAGGTACTTAGACTCTTCCCTTTGTGACACAGTGAAAGTAATCTTGAATAATGACTGTACACTTTGATTTATGTTTTGCAAGTGTCTAATACTGAAGGGTCATGATAAAACCATAGAGAAATGCACAAGGAAACACTTCCTGATCCTGTTCAATGTTCGAAATTGTGAACACTTTGAAATTGTCATCTACCACAGTTTTTATACTACTTATGAAAATTATACTAAAGACAAATGAAATATATATCTAAGATAAATATATTTTAATTAGTATATGATCATTATGAATAGTATTATGATTATACATTTCTATTTTGGTTTCTAAATAATTGAGACTCATGCTGCCTGCTTGCTGTTTTGTTAACAAGATTGTATAATAGAATCTGGATACCTGATGAATCATCTAAAATCATCTCTCATCCTCTTTACTAGCTATATATCACAGTCATGGATTTAAATAATAGAACTGAAATAAAAGAATTTGTCCTTGAATGCCTAAGGAATGATTTTCATTGCTTTGGCTTAGACACAGAACTGATGTTAAATCACTGAGGTGAGGAGGGGAGACATTAATTAAAGCTTAAGGAGCCTCCTAGCATGCATTCCGGATCAACCAGCTAGTCTGTAAATCTTATAACTAAATCTATACCACACCAGAGGACATAGAATAAAGAAATTATGGTCTCTGTTGACTAGCACAATGCTAAGTATGACTGTGTGATCATTATAGAGAGTAAAAAATCAAAATTTAAGAAAATATCCTCAGGTACATTTGATCATGACTTGCCCAAAGTCATGTAGCTGTCAATATAACCAGAAACAAACCATATTTGTATATAACCATATCCAGGTCTATTTTTTATATCATTTTGTTGCAAATAAACAGAATGATTATTGAAGTTGCAATATTACCCTTCAGTGAGGATGAATGGATAATATGCAGAAACAGGTTAGGTATATTTTTAGCTCTTTAATGACTTCATTACCTCTAATTGTGTAGAAAGAGTATTTTCATATAGGTCTTTGATGAATTAAGTGCTCATCTAACTGTAAATAATTAAATAAGAGAGCATGTGATCTGGGCTCAGAGGTTCTCACAGCCTCTTGTCATACAAATCATGCGGGATTCTTGGTAAGAATACGAGCATGATACAGGAGGTCTTATGTGGGGCATTCCTTATGTGCTCCCAGATGACGATTGCTACTGGTCTAAGGACCATACTATGAGGAGCAAAAATTTACGCCCTTCTTTATTACATCCCTTATTTATTAGCATCTCTAAAATGAGTTTCTATTAAAGGAGCATAACATGTTTTTTTTACATCTTTATTGGAGTATAATTGCTTTACAATGTTGTGTTAGTTTCTGCTGTATAAAAAACTGAATCAGCTATACATATACATATATCCCCATATCCCCTCGCTCTTGATCCTCCCTCCCACCCTCCCTATCCCACCCATCTAGGTGGTCACAAAGCACCTAGCTGATCTCCCTGTGCTATGTGGGTGCTTCCCACTAGCTATCTATTTTACATTTGGTAGTATATACATATGTCAATGCTACTCTCTCACTTCATCTCAGCTTCGCCTTCCCCCCACCTGTGTCCTCAAGTCCATTCTCTACGTCTGCGTCATTTTTGTCCTGCCCCTAGGTTCATCAGAACCATTTTTTTTTTTTTTTAGATTCCATATATATGTGTTAGTATACAGTATTTGTTTTTCTCTTTCTGACTTACCTCACTCTGTATGACAGACTCTAGGTCCATCCACCTCACTACAAATAACGCAATTTCATTTCTTTTTATGGCTGAGTAATATTCCATTGTATATATGTGCCACATCATCTTTATCCATTTGTCTGTTGATAGGCATTTAGGTTGCTTCCATGACCTGGCTATTGTAAATAGTGCTGCAATGAATATTGGGGTGCATGTGTCTTTCTGAATTATGGTGTTCTCTGGGTATATGCCCAGTAGTGGGATTGCTGGGTCATATGGTAATTCTATTTTAGATTTTTAAGGAACCTCCATACTGTTCTCCATAGTGGCTGTATCAATTTACATTCCCACCAACAGTGCAGGAGTGTTCCCTCTTCTCCACACCCTCTCCAGCATTTATTGTTTGTAGATTTTTTGATGATGGCCATTCTGACTGGTGTGAGGTGATACCTTGTGGTTGTGGTTTTGGTTTGCATTTCTCTAATGATTAGTGATGTTGAGCATCCTTTCCTGTGTTTGTTGGCAATATGTATATCTTCTTTGGAGAAATGTTTATTTAGGTCTTCTGCCCATTTTTGGATTGGGTTGGGTTTTTTTTGTTATTGAGCTGCATGTATATTTTTAAGATTAATCCTTTGTCTGGTGCTTTGTTTGCAAATATTTTCTCCCATTCTGAGTGTTGTCTTTTTGTTTTATTTATGGTTTCCTTTGCTGTGCAAAAGCTTTTAAGTTTAATTAGGTCCCATTTGTTTATTTTTGTTTTTATTTCCGTTACTCTAGGAGGTGGGTCAAAAAGGATCTTGTTGTGATTTATGTCATAGAGTTTTCTGCCTATGTTTTCCTCTAAGAGTTTTATAGCGTCTGGCCTTACATTTAGGTTTTTAATCCATTTTGAGTTTATTTTTGTGTATGGTGTTAGGAAGTGTTCTAATTTCATTCTTTACATGTATTTCATTCCTTTACAAATCTGTCCAGTTTTCCCAGCACCACTTATTGAAGAGGCTGTCTGTTCTCCATTGTATATTTTTGCCTCCTTTATCAAAAATAAGGTGACCATATGGTTTATCTCTGGGCTTTCTATCCTGTTCCACTGATCTATGTTTCTGTTTTTGTGCCAGTACCATACTGTCTTGATTATTGTACCTTTGTAGTATAGTCTGAAGTCAGGGAGCCTGATTCCTCCAGCTCTGTTTTTCTTTCTCATGATTGCTTTGGATATTCAGGGTCTTTTGTGTTTCCATACAAATTGTAAATTTTTTTGTTCTAGTTCTGTGAAAATGCCCTTGGTAGTTTGATAGGGGTTGCATTGAATTTGTGGATTGCTTTGGGTAGTATAGTCATTTTCAAAATGTTGATTCTTCCAATGCAGAAACATGGTATATCTCTCCATCTGTTTGTGTCATCTTTGATTTCTTTCATCAGTGTCTTATAGTTTTCTGCATACAAGTCTTTTGTCTCTTTAGGTAGGTTTATTCCTAGGTGTTTTACTCTTTTTGTTGCAATGGTAAATGGGGGTGTTTCCTTAATTTTTCTTTCAGATTTTTCATTGTTAGTGTATAGGAATGCAAGATATTTCTGTGCATTAATTTTGCATCCAAATTCGTTGATTAGCTCTAGTAGTTTTCTGGTAGCATCTTTAGGATTCTCTAAGTATAGTACTATGTCATCTGAAAACAGTGACAGTTTTACTTCTTCCTTTATGGTTTGGATTCTTTTTATTTCTTTTTCTTCTCTGATTGCTGTGGCTAAAACTTCCAAAACTATGTTGAATAATAGTGGTGAGAGTGGGCACCCTTGTCTTGTTCCTGATCTTAGAGGGAATGGTTTCAGTTTTTCACCATTGAGAATGATGTTGGCTGTGAGTTTGTCATATATGCCCTTTATTATGTTGAAGTAGGTTCCCTCTATGCCCACTTTCTGTAGAGTTTTTATCATAAATCGGTGTTGAATTTTGTTGAAAGCTTTTTCTGCATCTATTGAGATGATCATATGGTTTTTATCATTCAGTTTGTTAATATGGTGTATCACATTGATTGATTTGCATATATTGAAGAATCCTTTCATTCCTGGGATAAACCCCACTTGATCATGGTGTATGATCCTTTTAATATGCTGTTGGATTTTGTTTGCTAGTATTTTGTTGAGTATTTTTGCATCTATGTTCATCAGTATTATTGGCCTGTAGTTTTCTTTTTTTGTGACATCTTTGTCTGGTTTTGTTTTCAGGGTGATGGTGGCCTCGTAGAATGAGTTTGGGAGTGTTCCTTCCTCTTAAAGCAGCACGAACTCTTATAAAACACTGTCTACATTTATAAATTAGCATTACAAGAGAGCATCATAGGCACCAGGACATTAAGGACTATAACAATTAGGCTGGTAATGGTGGCTTACCCTATATGATTTTTGGTAGCAGTTTCAGTTTGATTGTTTTTATTTAGCTTTGAGTCTACTTTCTTTTTTTAAATTTTTATTGGATTATAGTCTATTTACAATGTTGTGTTAGTTTCAGGTGTACAGCAAAGTGAGTCACTTTATGACACCAAAGGAAAGGCACTTCCATCTTTTCTCAGGGTCTGAAAGCGTCAGATTACACTGGCTTCAAGAAAACTTCATCTTGAAAGAGTACCTGTGTTATCTCAGCAGAAATGTTTCATCTTCATCAACTCCTCCAGATTGAAATGAACATTAAAGAAATATCTTGCACTTTCCCTTGTATCATGTTACATTCCAACAGAGAGAAATCAAAGTTTCATGTGAACTAAGAAAGAGGAGAGAGGGTATCAAAATGGTACATTTGGAAAACACTCTTTAGAGAAGACAGGAAAAGGGCAATCTGGAAACAAATAACATTTGACTGCAGTGTTTATGAGAAAGTGGCATTGGACAGGGTGGACACATTATTTGGTTTCAGCAATTGACAATAGGGAGGGGAAGGTACCCTGTGAAGAGCAAACTCCATGAACAAGACACAGTGGGGCGGGGAGAGGGGGTAAGGAGCATGCTCACAGAGGAACAAAGTTATTCAAATTGCTTGAAAAAATATTGGAACTCTAAAAATGGATTAAAAATGTTACAATGGTTTTGAGTTCCAGAGTGAGAAGTTTGTATGTAATTTGGTAAGCCAAAAGGAACTATTAAAAGTTTTTCTATGTGGTCATTTTGTTTGGGTATGCCGTTATTTGTACTAGCAATACAGTGAACTGGTTAAGAGAAGAAACATGTACAAATAACATACGTCTTGCACAAGTAACTTACCACTTACCTTGCACAAATAATTGTTCTATGCCTGAATTTCCTTGAGATGGGGATAGTAAGAGTACTCTCCAAGAAGCATCCTTGTGAAGATTATATGACTTCATCTATAGACAGCATTACCGTAATGCCCAACCCACCCCCACCCACTGAAACAAAAAAATAGTTCAGTGACATACATAAAAAGTTTTCTTAATTGCTTCCATGAACTAGCAAGAAGAAAAGAATCTTCCATAAAACTAGGTGAAATCATAACAATAATGTAGAGATAAAGATAAATGTAGAGACAGAGATACAGATGTAGTGACACAAACATGCACACACACAGTTTAAGCAAAATAATAAAGTAAATTTGTATCTACCCCTCCTCCCAGTTCAAGAACAGAATATTTCCATACCTCTCTGAGAACATCCCACTCTGAGAGTTTACAGTGATCATAAACAATATCTTGCTGGATTTTTTGGGGGTTTGTACTTTATTATAAATGGAATCATATAGTCTTTGTTGTTACACAGTGTGTTCCTTTTGCTTCAGTGTTAAATTTTTAAGGTTCACCTATGTTGGGTGTATATTTATAAATTCATTTTCACCAAATTATCGTATTCTAATTATGAATAGACATACCCACTTATTTATTCTATTGTTGATGGATATCGAAGTTGATTTCAGTTTTTGAATATTGTGAATAATGTTGCTACAAACCATCTTAAACCATCCTGAAGATATCTCTTAATGCTCATGTGTAAGAAGCTCTGCAGTGTATACCTAGAAGTAGCATGACAGAGAAACAAAGCAGAGTGCGCATACGTTTTACTTAAGCTTTACTGGGAAATGTCAAACTTTGTTACTGGTTAACAAAGTGATTGTGTCAATTTATATTCTCACCAGCAAAAACTAAAAGTTCATCTTGCTCCCCATTTTTGCAAACACTTTTTTTTCCACTCCCACTACTTTCGTATATCTGTCCAGAGGATGGAAGTGGACAATATTTTATTCTATAATAGTTCCTATTCTCTTAATTGTACTTTTTTCATGAGTATATGAGATTCCTCATATACTTCCTCACCTGAAATTTCTTTCATATCCATAGCCTTTTTCTCTTCTACAGGGCTATTTATCTTCTTTGACAAATGTTCTCTGGACAAAGGTCAACTTCAGTGATCCACTTACCTGTTTTGGTTATGACCTTCAAGAAAGACAGGATAGATTCTTGAATTTTTCTTTTTTTTAACCAGTTTCAAGAAAATGAATTGGTACCCTCCTTGTCTTTCTCAGAAGGTGACCAATTCTTTTAATTTTTTAAAGTATCATTATGAACTAAGTTTCAAAAACATTTGTAATTCTTATTGCAGTCCAGATTGTCCCACATTTTGCCAGTTGACACTTCTTGCATTTGGCTCTTGAGTCCTTTTGACATAATCTTCAAAGTCTTGGCTAGTTTCATTGCTTATAGTATAACAAGGAATTCCAAGCTGAGCTTGTACATTATCTGTCTTAGATACGGAGTCAGTCATTTTTACATGACCCCTTTATTTGTTTTATTAAAAAACGGTTTTTCATGACCACAATCTGGGCACAAGGCATGATCCTCAAAGATACAGGTCATAATAGAAATAAATATCTCATAATTACTCATTTGCTTTAGTCCACATTAGATGTACTATATTATAATAATACTAAAAAAAACCCTACCAATTATGATTACTAAAATCAGTTACATTTTTGCCTATTTTATCATATTCTATCCCCATTTTATGGTGATAATAGATATAGATATTAATGTATATCAAACAGACCTATGGAGATATATATGTGTATATATACAGATATATGTATCTATCTATATACATATATATAGATACATATATATATATTTATATACCTATATTTCCTTGGCAAGAAACTATATCAATATAATACAGATACAGATATATTTAGGTCACCTACTATATCTGCTAACTATATATTTAATGCTTACTACTAGTTCTTATGTCAAAGTTTCTCTAGTGCATTTCTTAAGAAGGACTGATGAGGACAACATTTTACAAGTTTTTACTTGGTGATGAGTTTGTACCCCATTTACATGAAAGTCGATTTTGCTAGCTAGAAGAATGCAGGCTCACATTTTCTTTCTTTGCATTTCTTCACTATACACTGATGTCTATTCTGGCAGAAAGCATTACTGGCAAAAGGTCTGACTATGTTCTAATTTTCTTCCCTTTACAAGCAACATATTCTTTTTTCTTTCTTTCTTTCTTTTTTACCCTTTCAGTGCCCAGAGATTTGTTTTCTTTTTTTTTTTAACTGCAGTAATTTTACTAGAATATAGCTTTCTGGGTAGTTTTAAGTGGACACTCTCAGTAACATGGTATACTTTTAAAATAAGTAATACCAAATCTTTTTTTAGCGCACTTTTGCTGAATTATAGTTTTAAGTAATTGTTCTCTTCCCTTGTTTTGATTTTCCTCTTCAGAAGTACCTATTGTACATTTGTTGAATTGTATTTGCTTATTTTCAGTATATTCTCCAATACCTTTTATCTATTCTTAAGTTTATTTTTTTTAAATTTTTTTTATTTTTTTAAAGTTTTTTATTCACTTTTGGCTGTGTTGGGTCTTCGTTTTTGTGCGAGGGCTTTCTCCAGTTGCGGCAAGCGGGGGCCACCCTTCATCGCGGTGCGCGGGCCTCTCACTGTCGCGGCCTCTCTTGTTGCGGAGCACAGGCTCCAGACGCGCAGGCTCAGTAATTGTGGCTCACGGGCCCAGTTGCTCCGTGGCATGTGGGATCTTCCCAGACCAGGGCTCGAACCCGTGTCCCCTGCATTGACAGGCAGATTCTCAACCACTGCGCCACCAGGGAAGCCCCTTAAGTTTATTTTTGATTTTTAAAATCCACCTCCTTTTCACTTTCTATTTCTCTTAAGGTGTGAATAGTGATGTTTATTTACTCTTACGCTGCCTCTAGATTTTATTTATTTTTAAATGAATGTTTCTTCATTTTTTTTGAAGTCTCTAACTTCATTTCTGAATTGTTAAAGTTCTGACTTATTTGGTGTCTTGTATCCTTTTCTTGATAACTTTTAGCTCATTTTAAATGGTATGTGAAATTTTGGGTCTGGTTTTCTGGTGTGCTTTCACTATTTGTAGACATGATAGTAGAATACTGTTTAACTTTGTATGGCATTTGGTCTTGATCCTTTTCTGCTGCTTATTTTTACATAAATTTAAATTCCCTAAAATTTTAGAAGGAGGCTTGGTTCAGACATATTTTCTAAATTTACTGAATTTCTAGTCCTATTATTTTCATGTAGTGTTAAATAATGTATGTGGTGGTTTGTTTTCTGAGATATTCTGGCTCTGTTCCCTCCCCTGTATTTACCCATCTCTTTTCTTCCTTAATTCTCCATTGTCCTTATCCCGTTAATTCTGGATTCTTCTAGCAGTTTCTCTTCTGTGTGGGCCCTAAATGTTAAGGAAGACTTGCCAGATTAGTTTTGGGAGTTAAAAAGGTTTCAGAGACTCCAGACCCTGTAGTTTTATGTCAGTGTCCTTACACTCACCCACTATTAAGAGTGAGCAAAGCACCTCCCATTCTCTGCTGTTTTCAGACTGATTTCTAGTGAATACCTGTTGGCTATTTGCATTCTTGTTTTCAGGTGCGTAACTTGCTCTGTTTCTTCCCACTGCTTTCTCCTGCACACATGCTGATAGCATGTAGGTTTTGTGGCTATTAGTAACTTGTCCTCACTCATTTGTATGTTGAGGTTCTTGAGGATAACTCATGAGATGGGTTGGAAGTGGCATTTATGTGATTTTGATTTTACTATCTAATTGTTCTGCCTGTTTTATGTAAGAATTTGGAAGTTTCCAAGTTATGCTACAACCACACTGCCAGCTTCCCCAGACCTTCCAGATCATTTAAAATGTTTAAGAAAACAGTGATGCTCTTGTTTCTCTTTGGTTTTCTAAGGAGAAGAGACCATTTCAGTGTTGAGAGCTTATGAGTAGTTGAACAATAGCTTTTAGTTATTTGTCATCTCAGACAGCCCATTTCAGTTCTTCTCAGGACACGCAGATACTTTTGACCAAATTAAACAATTTTATTGTCTCTCATATCTTAGTGAAATGAGTGGAGGTACTTAATTCTTCTTTCTTAAGACATATACTTTAAAAACTTAAGAGATTGTTATGGCTATTGCGCTGGTTATTTATCTGTTGTGTTTTGGCTCTAGGTAACCTTTTAAAATTGTTCTGTGATTATGCAAGCTGCATTTCCCAAACTCTGAACTAAATTCCTAAACTACTTGAGATCTATAAATTATATTTCCCAGATTATCTTGCCAGCCAGTATACTGTTATTTTTCTGCCAATGGGGTATACTAAAAGACGATCAAAAGAAGGGAGAGGGGAAAATACATCCTATTTCCACTTCTTAACAAGATTACATCAATAGCATAGTGTCAATCCCCTGCCTCCAGATACTTTTAGCATTTACAGTAGCAACTATGTTATATTCCTTGAAGGGACCTGTGCCAGCTAACTTTGCTTTGATTGATAATCTGACACCATCAATATGGTGCCCATGGAGGTCTGAACATCATCCAAGAAGATCTATACACCCATTGTCCATCCTGAGAAGTAAAACTCTCTTTCATTGCCCAGGTTCTGGATATTCTATCTCCTGTCCTTCAACCCTAAGAATGGGAGCTACTCCCCATGATTACCAATATCTATGGTAATAGATATCACCCTCTTTTTGCTTCACTAACCTTTAAATATCTATATACTAATTTTTGGTATTATATATCTCTAAAATATCTAGCATACTTCCTGTTCTGTTGATTGGATCCTATCTGACACAGCTGGTCTTAATTGCATAAAGTTAGAATCAAAACAAAATATTATCTGAAAACCAATTAAGACTTTCCTCCTTGTTTTCAAGGGGATAAAATCCTTACAGTTCTCTCCAGATGTACATTCTACCATGTAGGTGAACACCCGTTTTACCATTTCCTCCCAAATCCCAGAGCAAAATAATCATATAGAAAGTTAAGAGAGATAAGCTATTTATGCTTGGGCGTATAGAACAGAGAGCAAGAGGAAATAGCGGTCTTCTGGTTGAGAAGTACTCTAGGGGTCAGCTCTGGAACCACTGAGTCTGTGTTTTAATTGCTCATCGTGCCTGATCCACCTGAGTTGATTTGAAGCTCTGCATGAGTGTCAATGGAACCACCATGTAAAACTACATATCTGAGGGCCGACTGCTGGGACTATTGGGCTTGGGTCTTCCCTGGAGCCAAGAGTACACGACTGGGAAAGGTTGAGGAAGGACAGTCGAAAACTTACGTACATACATGCATAACAAATAGCAAATGGGACTGGCAATGCTAAGGTACCAAATGTTGGTGCTTGGAAAACAAATTCTAAGTCTCTTTTTTTTTTTACTGTTAGTAATTTCAGATCCTCCTAGATTTGGAATATTTGAATGAACTACCTAAGATACAGTCAAGCACTTCTTCAATATCCTGTATACTTACCAGGCATAGGTTTCTAAAGTATGATTTCATTCTCGCAGCCAGCACCAAAACCGTTATTAGTTCCTATGGCCCACTCAAGAGTATAGTTCTGTGTATGAGTTGTATTAACCATCACAGATTGTAAGGTCTTGAGGGCAATTCAGCCGGTACATTTTTATCTTTCCATACATCACACAACTATTTTTGATCACAGCGTATACAACTTCTGTCAGAATTATCACTGTGCTTGTTTAAAATGCAGTTTGTAGAATTCCACCCCCAAATACTGAATTAACATTTCCATGGGTAGAATCCACAAATTTATAGTTAAAAAGCATAATAAATAATAATTATTCCCAATAAAGCTTGAGAACAACTGCCTCACGGTCCTTACCACAATGCCTCTAAACATGAGACATTTAATGAATGTGCTCTGAATTGCATGATTGGATATGAGTATAATCTACATGTCTCTAAGACACATCTTAATTAACATTAAAAACCAGATTTTATAATGAATTGAAAATATTGACATTAATTTTAGTCAAGACTATTAACTAAAAACCAAAATGAATATAAATCTGTTCACACTCAAGACTATAGCTGTGTTAAATATAGAATACATTTAATAAGCACAGTTTTCTTCAACAACTACCAATATTTGTGAATTATATAAATAACTCTTTCATATTTTCACAGAGTAGAGACCTGACTGTGGAATTATTGCATTAGTATAATGTGCTATTTTGAGTGAAAATTAATGTCAAAAGTAATTATTTGAGTGCTAATTGTTAAACTCAAGTATAAAGCCCTAAACTTAAGAGTGTAATTTTCTAGATTAACATGTAATATCTCAATTTTGGAAGAGATACATTAACATACTATTGCTTGGAGGTAGTTTTAGATTGATTATGGTTTAGTTCCTTTAATTTCCTTGTAACTCTAAAGTTTCATGCTAAATTTTTTTAGAATATAAATAATTATGTTTACCTATTAAGTAATATATAGAATTAATTCCACTTCTCTGGTTATAACTTTGCTAAATAATAGGAATTTTGTATCATGACATTTTGCAGAGTAATTATTAATAGTCCTTACCTTTATAAGTATATTCGATGGAATCTTGTGGGTTTTTTTTTTCTGAAATCTACATTACATTATGGAGCTCATATGGGAATAGTATGGCACTAATTTCATACAAATTTTGAGCTCCAAATTCAATTTTCATCACTAATGGCTTTACCCCCAACCTGTATTTATCTTTTCTTTGATGTCAACCCCTTACCTCTCAATCCATCCATCCACTCATTGGTTCATTCAACAAATACTTACTTGATACTTCTACTGTGCTTGTCAGCATGCAAACTTTTGCCTCAGGGAGATACAGATGAGTAATCAGGAAATTACAGTACAGTATAGAGAATTTTATTTGTGGAAAAACAGATCTTATGGGAGCATAAAGGAAAGATGTCTTACACAGCCTTAGGGATAATGGAATGTTTTCTCAAAGGAATTGAACTATAGTCTGCCACCTGAAGAAACAGTTATTAATAGGGTTATGAAGAGCCAGGAGCATAATCTCTATAGGAGGACAAAGCAGGAGCAGAAACCTGGTAACTAGACAAAGTTGAGCATCATTAGGGAGCTACATGGAATTCCAGAATGCTGTAATATATAATGTAGGCTTGGGATTGGCATAAACCAAATAATGAATCACGTATCCCTAGCACACCATGTCAAAAATCAGTTCATTGATCCATTTGCACTCTAGCGAGACCTCTCTAATTGCAACGTTGAGAATGCATCTAGAGAAAGCTGTTATTATAGTAATCCAGACATGATATGTTGATGACATAAGTGAAAATCAAATATTTTTTTTCTGTGGTGATTTCTTTACCTCTTCAAGTGAACTTGGCCACACGCTCATCTGCTGACTTAATACATTGTGCATATCTATATTATTACAGTAGAGTTTACTTAGGGTTCTATTTCTTCTTAGACCATGAGTTTCTAAAAATGGTATCCACATCCTGTTCATCTTTATATCCTTGAAACTGAATATACTGCATGCATGAGCAAAGATGCTCAGAAAATCTTTGTTAAGTTAGTGTATGAATATATGCATGTGTAAAGGAAAGTATTTTGAAGTCATCAGGGGGAATATAATAAAACCACACTAGAGTAAAATGGGACTAATAAGAGCAAAAGTATTAGAAAGAGATGGAAAAGTTATAACATAAAATGATAAAAATTAACAAGAATTTCTACCGAATATTTCATTTTTCCAATATGTAGATTATCAAGACTATTATATAGTTCTTAGGGTTTATTGTATTTCAGGATGTCTTGTTGTCTTTGAAGATAACTTGTCATCATTGCACAATGGTCCTATATGTAGGTTCAGCAAAACGTGTTCAAGATCAGTGAACAATGGCAAGAATAGTAAAAATCTTCCTATTTCAAAGATGAAGATTGTATGATCTAGCAATCATGTTCCTTGGTACAAAAATCTGTACGTGAATGTTTTTAACAGCTTTATTCATAATTGCCAAAACTTGGAAGCAGCCAAGATGGTTTCAGTAGGTGAATGGATAAACTGTGGTACATCCAGAAAATGAGACATTATGTGCCAAAAAGAAATAAGCTATCAAGCCATTAAAAGACATTAAAAAAAAAAAACCCTAAATGCACTATTTCACTAAGTGAAAGAAGCCGGTGTAAAAAGGCTGTAAACTGTATGATTCTAACTATGACATCTGGAAAAAGCAAAATTATAGTGACAGTAAAAAGATCAGTGGTTGCCAGGGGGAGGGAGGGATGAATAGAGAAAGCACAGAGGATTTTTAAGGCAGTGAAAATACTATGATACTAACTTGACCCTTGAACAATGCAGGGTTGGGGCACTGGCCCCCCTCCCCTGTCCCTGTGTAGTCGAAAATCCACATGTAACTTTAGTCAGCCCTTCCTATCCCTGGTTCTGCATCCTTGGATTCAGCCAACCTCGCTCATATCATGTAATGCTGTAGTATGTATTTATTGAAAAATATCCACGTATAAGTGGATCCACTCAGTTCAAACCTATGTTGTTCAAGGGTCAAATGTATAATGATGGAAACATGTCATTATACATTTGTCCGAACTCATAGAATGTACAATACCAAGGGAAACCCCTAAGGTAAACTATGGACTTGGGGAGATAATGATGTGTCAGTATAGGTTTATCATTTGTAACAAGTGTACCCCTCTGGTGAAGGATGTTGATAGTGGGGAAATTGTGTGTAGGTGTAGGGGCAAATCTTTCTACTTTCTGCTCAGTTTTGCTGTGAAACTAAAACTGCTCTAAAAGGAATGTTTGTTAATTTTAAAAAGGTCAACTTTGCTGCTTATAAAATACAAATATAAAATATGAAAACAGATTTTAAATATTCAAAATAATAATAATTCTCAATAGCTAACTGTTGTTTTAAAAACAGTAGTGAATAGTCAATTACAGAGCCCAGGTCTGTTCTGGGTATTTACGTGTTAAATTATCTAATCTTAACAAACCTCTATATGATAGGGAATATTGTTTTCTCTGTTTGGCATACATGCATTGAGATCTTTGCCCAAGGTCACATTAGTTTCAGTTAGCATGCTACAGAACTAGGATCATTGCCAGGCAATAGTACTTCAGACAAGAATAACAGAATAGTCTCAGCAAATTGTACGTAAGAGGCTCTGTGCCATATTTTTAAATGTTTTGAAAATCTTTTTGCATACATGGGTGAAGTTGAAACTTGCAAAAGAAACTTTTTGAAAGAGAAGTATCTTTAGAAAGGGTATTTCCAAATATTAGTCTAAATATCTGGAGAAGCAATTTTTTAAAATAGTGTTCAATTATATGTTTCATACACAGCAAGGGTTTATTCTATTGTACTTTTGATAGGACAAACATATATAAAACTTTACAGTAAAGTGATAAGTGGCTTTATAGAGGAAGTATATCAGACAATATATAAAGTAACATGAATTCTAATTGTAGGTCTGTCACTAATGTCCAGGAGCTTTGAATGAGTCTTGGATATCATTTGCCTACCATGTAAAATCAAGGGATGTGAACATAATGCTCCCAAATTCCATTTTGCTTCTCAAATATTATGTTTCAGGGAAGAGCATATTTTAAAATAATGGTCATTTATTTAGAAAATGTTTTAGGTATAATTGATTTTTTGGAAGCTCTTCTTACTATGATAAAACCCATTGGATAAAGACCACCAGAAAAGCTCCCATTGTCAAAGTTAGGTTTATTAATTTGTAGTATCAAGGGAGACAATGCACCAAAAGAGCTGTATGGCAACTCAGTAGGAGGCCATTGCAATAGACAGTTTATAGGTGTGTTCTTGTGATGGACTATTTTAGGTTTGCACTAGTACCAAACCATCCTAAAAAACTTGAATGGAGAACAGGTCAGCCCTACGTTAGGTGTGGTTATGAGGGGAGGTCTGTTTAACACTTAAGCATCACAATAATCTTTGCTCAGGAGGTGAGAAGAATCAGGCACAACTGGGGAAATCATTGGTACAAAAGCAGGAATGAGTCTTGTGTCCTTGGCCATGTCCCCTTAGAAACACTGCTTTAGGTTCTGTTGGTAACATCACAGTCTCCTCTGTACCTAAAATGAGATGAGATAATGTAACTGAAACATGCACACAACCACACAAACCCTAGCCTGAATAGTGAAATTTCCTTCTATAATGAGTAACAGAATTTTTGATGGAGAAGGTAATGAATATAAGGTTATTTTTTCCCACAGTTAAATATGTGGTTTGTGTTGTATGAAAACATCTTATATCTGGAACCCTACAATGTTGATCATTCTATCAAAGAGGTGAACGTTTAATTGAAAATACACCACTGAGAAATATTAACAACTCATTGTAACCCAATACATGCTAGCAAGTGATATTCCACCATCAGTTGTTGCATTACTTAAATGTGCATCATTATCCAGACATTGAAGTGGAGAGATAAAAGGTTTTTAGATTTTTAAAATATGTGATTTTTAAAGTTGACATGAAAATGACCCAAACTGCAAATGATATGAAAATTCAGATTTCACAGGGTTCTCAAATGAAGTGAGTAAAAGCAAAGCAAATGACTAAAGTTGCAAGAAATAGACTTGAGAAAGAGATCTAGTAAATAGGATAGTAGTAACAATGTATGGAGATATTACACAAATGTTTTCTGTTTTTCCCTTCCTTTGAATAAACTAAGTGGTCTTAAAAGAAGCAACAAGAATTGGGGCTAACGACAAAGGAAAATAAATTCTGATTTTAAAGGTTCTGACATACAGAAAGAGATTTAGAGAGTAGACAAAGCGTTTCTTCCCTTGTGTTAAGTTAAAGACTAAACTAGACAGCTGATAACCTATATGTGTTAAATGCAGCCTGCCTCTGGATACAAAAGCTTCCAGATTCCACTCTGCTGTCCTCTGAATCATGTGGATTACCAGAGCTCCAAGCCTTTCAGAAAAGATCAACTGTCGTTTTAAATTGACTTTTTAGCTCAATTTAATTTTGTTCATTTTAGTTCAACTTCAGCTTTCCCTGTCAAGTTAGGACAAAGAAATAACAGCCAGGAAAAAAGAAAAAAGAAAAAAAAAAAGACAGTGTTTGTCTTAAACTGGAAGGCCTGTAAGTGGAAGTGCCATATTATCAGCTAGATCCAAAAAAAAGGTCCAAACCTTGGGTGATTCTATGATCTCTCACTATATGAGGGCAAATTAAGTGGAGTAGCTGTCACCTGGTGATGGTCAGATCTGATCTAACAGATTTGCATTTTCAGGGTAGCAATATTTTCTTGTCTCCAATATGGCCCTGATTAGTAGCTGTTGGAAGACTGTACTGCTAGATGGATGAGCCTTTCTATTTTGCCAATGGTATATAAGTAACTATGTCGCCTAGTAAAAGATCTCAACAATTCTTCCCCTTAAGTATCTTCAGTATCTATGTTTAAAGAACCTACTATCTAACCTCTAAAATTATGTTTAAATATCTTTGAGATTTAAAAATTTGCATTCCTCAATGATGCATTTCCTTTACACAGAAAATCTTTTATTTTGTCTTATTCTATCTTTTATTTCAAAGATGTTGGTATGAGATATTACTAAAAGAGAACAAAAAGAGAAATCATTAAGACAACACACTAATACTATGAAGATGAACTCTGAAAACTAAAATCATTTAAATATGGGATAAACTTTGAATTCCTTACCTTTCATTCAGTATTAGCATGAAGTTTTTGTTTGCATTCTTTTATCTTATAAAGTTTGTAGGATGTGGAGAGAAATGTAAAGTTGACATTTTGGCTTCTTGGGTATTTTTCCCCAAGAGATAGTTATATATAAGACTTAGATGAGTCATCAAATAACAATTATAAAGAAAAGGGGCAATTTTATTTTATAATTTGAAATAGCATAGCTGTCATTAATGAAAAAAACAACAAAAGCTTTTTATTTAAAACTATATTTTTATTTATTTGATTTTTAAGTCTGCCTTTTAAGTGTATATTGTTCAGCATTTTTGAAGGTTGAATTACAAATTTGATTGGAGATTTGTTTTCTTAAAGTATTAATTTAAAATATAATTTTTAATAATATATTTCTCTGGCACTTAATCATTCTTGTTTCATAGTCAACAGTACAGAATATTACAATGCAGATAACATCAGGAAACTTTTTTCAAATAAGTCTTCCACCTGTAAGAATATTTCTAGGAAAATGTTTGAATATAGATATTTAGTAGTGTCTTGAAGTTATAACTTGGAAAAATCAACATATTGAAAGCTGTTGAGATGATCATGGTTTTTTTTATCCTTCACTTTGTTAATGCATATATCATGTTGATTGATTTGCAGATATTGAGCCATCCTTGTATCCCTGGAATAAATCCTACTTCATCATTACGTATGTGTATTTTTATGTATTGTTGAATTCTGTTTGCAATATTTTGTTGAGGGTTTTTGCATCTATGTTCATCAGGGATATTGGCCTGTAGTAATTTTGTTTGTGTGTTTATATGGTATCTCTGTTGGGTTTTGTTTATCAGGGTAATGCTGGACTCATAGAATGCGTTTGGAAGTGTCCTCTCCTTTTCAATTTTTTGAAGTAGTTTGAGAAGGATAGGAGTTAACTCTTCCTTAAATGTTTGGTAGAATTTTCCTGTGAAACTGTCTCGTCCTCAAATTTTGTTGAAATATTTTTTATTTCTGATTCAATTTGGTCTGTTCAGATTTTATTACTAGTATTTGGTCTGTTCAGATTTTCTATTTCTTTGTATGTTTCTAGGAATTTGCCCATTTCTTCTAATGTTGTCCAATTTGTTGGCAAATTGTACAACTGTTTTTAGTATTCTCTTATAATTCTTTTTATTTCTGTAATATTGGTTGTAAATTCTCCTCTTTTATTTTTGATATTAGTTATTCTAATTTAATTTAATTTTATTTTATTTTATTCTAATTTCTCTTTTTCTTGATGAGTCTGGCTAAAGGTTTGTCAATTTTTTTATCTTTTCAAAAAACCAGCTTTTGGTTTTACTGATCTTTTATATTGTTTTCTTAATCTCTATTTTATTTATTTTCTCTCTGATCTTTATTATTTCCCTTTTTCTGCTGACTTTGGGCTCTGTTTTTTCTTCTTTTCTAGTTCCTTTAGGTGGAAATTTAGGTTGTTTATTTAATTATTTTCTTGTTTCTTGACG